>NC_133129.1:173296823-174546823 GCF_048418815.1 Hemitrygon akajei
TAGCTCCAACTCAGTCACCAATTTTTGAAGCACATGAAGAAACTACACAGTGGCATAAAAAACTAGTGTTTTGGCGGTGAATTGCAGAGTGATGCAGACACACCAACGCACAGGTATAAATGCTCACAACGGCGCAGGCCACTTACGAAGGCTACGGTGTAGGCTGCTATGCAGAAGTATAAGTCAGCCTTTAGCTGAGGCCTACTTGAAAACAGAGATGGAAGAAGAGCCCAAAGTGGTTTGCACCATAAATACTAACAAAGGGCTTTATCACTACAATTAGCATATTTTTGGAGTAACATCGTCATCTGCATTCTGTAAGAAAGCTGCAAAGCTGCCCAGGCATTCAGTGTTACCTGGGTGACATCATCTTTACTGGTAAGGATGACAAGTAACATCTCCAAAACCTCAAGCAATGTTAAAAGGATTAGAAGATTATGGGCTCAGAGCACGATGTGACAAGTATGAATTCTTTAAACCATGCATCCCTTACTGTGGTCACACGATTGACTCACAAGCATTACGCAAGTATGCTGAGAAAATTCAAGCAGTGGTGGATGCCCCAAGGCCAAAGGATGTATCACAGATGCAGTCCTTTTATAGGCTTTTATTCAACTACTATAACAGGTTCCTGCCAAACCTGGCTACTGTGCTTCAACCCTTGAATTCATTACAGTGGATTGGAAAGAAATGGCAATGGACAAAGCAGTGTGAGATGACTTTCTGAAAGTTAAAGGAAATGGCGCTGTCCGACACTGTTCTGACGCATATCGTCCAGTGAATCTTTCCTGTGACACCTTGCCTTATGGTATAGTTTCAGTCATGTTATATGTTACGTGTCATGGAAGTGAATGAGCAATAGCCTTTGAATCACGTTCTCTTACTGCTGCAGAGGGGAATTGCACACAGATTGACAGAGAGGCCTTGAGTCTGGTTTGAGGTGTAAAACGTTTCAACCAGTACTTGTATGGGAGAGAGTTTACCCTCGTTACTGAGCATCAACCACGAGTGCTCATTTTGAATCCACAGAAAGGTGTTTCACTAACAGCAGCAGCATGGATGCAGAGGTGGGCTCTGTTTCTTGGAGGACACAATTACAAGGTTTCATTCAAGAGGATGACTAACCATGCTGATGGATTGTCTTGTTTACCCTTGGAAAAGGAAGTATCAGAAAACTTTACTAAAAAGGACGTATTCTCCCGAGTAACAAATTGAAAATCTCCCTATTATGACAAAGGGAAACCAGAAAGGACCCCGCCCCATCTCAGGTCTACATGGCCACCCAAAATTGCTGGAATGTGAAAAAGCTCAGTTTCTCCAGTTTTTACCAGTGCTGGGATGTACTTGCCCTTCACGGAGGTTGCCTTACCAGGGGATTGAGAGTTGTTGTGCCATCCAAGCTGAGAGCTAAAGTTTTGGAGGAGCTACAGGCCAGTCATCTAGCCACGGTTAAAATGAAAGCATTGGCTCGAAGCTTTGTCCGATGGCCCAGGATAGGTCAGCAGATTGAGCGACTTGATCTGCACTGTATGGGATGCCATCATGTCCAGAAAATGCCAAGAGCAGTGCCACTCCATCTCTGGGAATGGCCTGCATTGTCCTGCAGAGGATTCATATGGATTTTGCTGGTGCAAATTTCTTGGTAGTAGTGGATGCAACTACAAAGTGGCCAGACGTGTTCCCAATAGCCTCCACTATTGATGTGTTAAGAAGCCTTTTCACAAGAATTGGTGTTCGAGAACACTTAGTCAGTGACAATGGACCACAGTTTGTTGGGGAACAGTCTCAATCATTCCTAAAAATGAATGGAATAAGACATATTACATTTGCACCATACCACCCAGCTACAAATGGCTTAGCGGAAACATTTGTCTGGAGTCTAAAGAATGCACTGTGACCAATGAAAGCAGAACATACCACACTGCCATTTAGAACAGAGATACTGAAAAACTTTTTCACCCAGAGAGTGGTGGATATGTGGAATGCTCTGCCCCAGAAGGCAGTGGAGGCCAAGTCTCTGGATGCATTCAAGAGAGAGTTAGATAGAACTCTTATAGATAGCGGGGTCAAGTGATATGGGGAGAGGGCAGGAACGGGGTACTGATTGTGTATGATCAGCCATGATCACAGTGAATGGTGGTGCTGGCTAGAAGGGCCGAATGGCCTACTCCTGCAGCTACTGTCTATTGTCTATTGACACAGAACCAGAAGCTCGCCAATCTCCTGCTTCCATATCCTGATGCAACGCACTGCACAATCAACAATTCACCAGCTATGGTGCTCCTGGGTTGTCCTTTGCGTTCATGCTTGGATCTCCTCAAGCCCAATCTGAGAAGAAGGATGCAGGACAAACCACTGAGACAAACTGAGGGCTCCTCAAACTAGAAAGTTTGATGTTTAACTTCTGGACAAGCAGTCCAGGTGAGGGACCACAGAGGCGATCAAAAGTGAGTACTCGGAAAGATGAAAGGCAGAGCTGGATCACTCTCCTACACAGTGGAGATTGTGTCTGATGTCATCTGAAAACGACGCATTGATCAGTTGCGGAGAGCAGAGTCGATTGTTAAAGAAGGAAGTTGGCTACTGCTATCAGAACCACTTCCTACAGTTTCAGAGTCAACTCCTACAATCACCGTAGAGGTGGCCCTCAGAACCTGAGATTATTTCACAGCCGCATGTCAGGATGGACGTTATCCCCCAAGAGTAAGAAATCCTCCATAGTGATTAAATCTTTAGGCCTGAAAGGAACAAATTAAGTTTACTACGTCTGTATATTGTAGTTGTATTATTCCTTGAATATAGTTGAGTTGCATTCTATTGAGTTGGAGTTTATAGCTAAGCATGGAGGAGTATTGTGTATTTAATATTCCAGTAATATCTGAGTAAACTTGTTTCTACGTTGCTTGATTAAGCCTTCTTGCTCATTTAATTAATTCATTATGAGTTCTATGTATAAGCACGTGAATTGCATACGTCATCATCCTACCACGTGATACATGCATGCCTTGCTTAAAGTAAACACTAAGTTAGACCCGCATTCCTGGGCTCCTGTTGTCTTCCTTTGAACTGGTTTAATATTTTTAACTTACAAAACCTAACACCTGCCTAGGCAAGGACCCGAACCCACTGCAATTTGCCCACCACCACAATAGGTCTACAGCAGACGCAAACTCATTGGCTCTCTACTTGGCCTTGGATCATAATACCTATGTCAAGGTGCTGACAGCTCATATTTAACACCATCATACCCTCAGTACTAATCAACAATGGCAAAACCTGGGTCCCTGTACCTCTCTCTGCAACTGGATTCTTGACTTACTCTTCAGGAGACCACAGTCAGTGCAGATTGGAAATAACATCTCCTCTTCACTTATCATCAACACTAGCACACCTCCAGGATGTGTGCTCAGCCACTGCTCTACTCCCTCTAAACCCACAGCTGTGTGGGTAGGCACAGCTCAAACACCATCTATAAATTTGCTGTTGACACAACTATTGATGGCAGAATTTCAGATGGTGACAAGCAGGTGTACATGAATGAGATAGAATAGCTGGTTGAGTAGTGATGAAGCATCAACCTTGCACTCAATGTCAGAAAGACTATGGAATTCATTGCAGGCTTCAGGAAGGGTATGTTGAGGAAACACATACCAGTCACCATCGAGGAATTAGTAGTGGAAAGGGTGAGCATTTTCAAGCTCCTCGGTGTCAACATCTCTGAGGTTCTATCTTGGGTTCAAATATTGATGCAATTACAAAGAACTCATGACAGCAGCTATATTTCATTTGGAGTTTGAAGAGACTTGGGACGACCTCAAAGACACTAGCCAATTTCTACAAATGTACTGTGGAGAGCATTCTAACTGGTTGCATCACTGACTAGTATGGAGAAGCTACTTCATAAGATCAGAAAATGTTGAAGAAAGTTGCATACTCTGCCAGCTCCATCATGGGCACTAGTCTCTCCAGCATCGAGTTCTTCTTCAAAACGTGACGTCTCAAAATGCAGCATCTGTCATTAAGTACCCCCGTCACCCAAAACATGCTCTCTTCTCATTGCTACCATCAAACAGGAGATACAAGATCCTGAAGACATGCATTCAACATTTAAGGAACAGCTTCTTTCCTACAGCCATCAGAAATCTATGTACATTACTTAGCTATTTTAATTTTTTTGCTCTCTTTTTGCACTATATATATATGTATCTCTTATTGTAATTTATAGGTTTTTTAAATCATGTATTGTAATGTACTGCTGCCGCAAAACAACATATATTATAACATATGCGAGTGATCTCAAACCCAAATCTAATTCTGACTCTGAAACATTGAAACATACAGTGAAATGTGGAGTTTTGTGTCAATGACTAACATAGTCTGAGGATTGTGCTGAATGCAGCCCACAGGGTCATGCCACATTTCTGGTGTCAATGTAGCCTGCCCACAGCTCACTAACCCTAACTGAATGCCTTTAGAAAGTGGGAGGAAACCAGAGCACCCAGAAGAAACCCTCGCGGTCATGGGGAGAATGCACAAACCCTTTTTAGACTGTGGTGGGAATTGAACCCCAATTGGTGGAGGTAATCATTTGATGGAGGTACCAGGCAGTGTATACAGGATTCAGAATCTGTATTAAATTAGTTTAATGGAAAGACATATTAAGTTGAATTAAATAGGGAGTAGAGGGCTTTAGCTTGCTGTAGCATCTTAGACTCATGCTACGAGGACAACTAGAGTTTTTACTTCTGACCATCCTCTTCTGATTGCTCCTCTGTGTGTGTTATAGTACTGATAGAGGACATGGTCAGCTTCAATTGCAATGCTCAATTTGCCTAGGTGTGTTACCAAATGCTCACATATTGCAACAGCATCAAGAGTGAGTTATTGAGGTATGGCAGTCAACCAACAGTTGTTCTTCCTTTCTGGGGACAAAGGAAGGCATTGGCAGAGAAAAAAAATTGCATTTGACTATCATTAATCATGCAATGCCACAAGGAAGTATTATTTGCATTTATGGGCATATTTTGCAACTTCAGGATTCCCTGTTATTCATCTGTCTAATTCAACAGCACCTCGGGAACCCAGGGCTTACTAAAAAGAAGGAAAAGGGCTTCAGGGAGATGGAAACTTGCATGGCTCCCTCCAGGTCACATAGCTTTTTGACTTACAGACAAATCGCCCATCCTTCAGCGCCACTGAGTCTCAATCTTATGACTTCTTTCCATCAGCTTTGCAGGTCTGCATGCACAAGAAGTTCTGCAATGGTTCGGGATCTTGTTCTCTACCGCGAACTAAGCAATAAACAATTAATAGTGGCCTGACACCAGCTCACAGATCACAAAACACCAGGAACTGAATGTGGTTTGGAGTATCTTCTCAAAGAACAGCCATTCTTTGATTTATGAAAGCATTTGATTAAAACAAAATGGAGACACCTCAGCAGTGTAGCGATTAGCATGATGCTATTACAGCTGAGGTCATCGGAGTTCAGAGTTCAATTCCTGGGCCATCTGTAAGAAGTTTGTTCGTTCTCTTTGTAACCACGTGGGTTTTCCTCCAGGTGCTCTGGTTTCCTCCCACAGTCCAAAGACATATAGGTTAGGATGTTACTTGGTCATTGTAAATTGTCCTGTGATTAGGCAAGTGTTAAATACATGGGTTACTGGGTGGTGTGGCTCATTGTGCCGGGAGGCCTGTTCCATGTTCTATCTCAAAATAAGGTAAAATAAATAACATTTTGTAGGTGAAAGCCACTGCACAAAATATATTGCAGAAATTTTGCTGCAGTGTATCCCTATGCACTAACAGTGGCATGCTACTCACTACAGTGAAAGTAACAATTGTATGTATGCAGGGGTTCCCAACCTGAGCTCCACGAACCCCAGAGTTAATGGTAAGGGTCCTTGGCAAAAAAACGGATTGGGAACCCCTGCAGTGATACCAAGAACATGTGCGAACTAAAAGTCATAAATTAAGGAAATTCTATGTGATTACTGCACAGGATAGGAAACTCAGCAACCAATCTATATATTGCAAGATTCCATAACAGTGATGCGATAGTGATCTATTGTGATATTAACTGAGGTCTAAATATTGGTCAAATAGTCCCATAAGATTTTAAAATCGCAAACACAAGAAAATCTGCAGATGCTGGAAATCCAAAACAACACGCACAAAATTCTAGAGGAACTCAGCAGGCCAGGCTGTTGAAGGGCCAGTACTGATAAAGAGACTTGGCCTGAAACATCAACTGCTTACCCTTTACCAGAGATGCTGCCTGGCCTACCGAGTTCCTCCAGCTTTTTGTGTGTGCAGGATTTTTAATGTTCAACAAACTTTTGCTCATTCGTTGTTTGTCAGTCTTTGTGTGCAGTTTTTCTTCGATTCTACTGTGTTTCTTTGTTCTACTGTGAATTCCTGCAAGAAAAATTAATTTTAAGATAGCATATGGTGATTTACAGTATATGTAATATGTATTTTGATAGCAACTTTACTTTGAATTTTGAGCAAAGTTACTCAAGAAGATGGTAAATAGGTTTATTATTGTCACATTATTCGTTTTTATTGATTCCTTATAATTGGTTCATTATTACTGGTTCCTTAGCATTGTTATAGCAAGAAGGAGGTAATGGGGATAAGCTCCCACTACCTATTAAATGTTCCCAATGGTGTATGACTCAAATAGCCCCTGACAACCAAGTCTTGCTCCTAGTCTTCACGTGTGGCTTAGCTACAAAGTCCAGCAGAACCATTTCCACTGACAAGAACAGGGGCAAAGGCAGGTTACTGGTGCTTTGAAACCAGTCGCTTTGGGCAGATAGGCTTGTCAGTCATATTTGGAAGCTCATCTAGGAGAAGGAAAACTCTGATCTCATGTCTCCACTGCATTGGGGCTATATCCACTCATGGAAAGTCTTTAGGAGCAAACCCTGAGGAAAAATCCAAAGCTGGAGTCCCTAAGGCAGTCCTACATTGAGTTCTAGGCTGACTGGCAACTCCTGCAACGTCCTTGGTGCCAAACTGTATTGGTTCCTGCCATTCCTTTGGATTATCAGCCGCGTAGGGAGGGTGGGGAGGGACAACTACACGGGCAACGGCTTGCTCTCCATATTGTATTGCCCTGGCTTGTGTATCAAGTGGACAGCTGGGTTGTAACATCCATGGTCAATCCTGACCGCAGAGGGCCTCATATTGTCACATGTACTGAGCTACAGTGATAAAATTTGTTTCATATGTCATCCTTACGGGTCATTTCATCAGAACAACAAGGCAGTACAAGGGAAAAACAATAACAGAATGCATAATATTGTGTTATATTTACAGAGGAAGTGCGGTGCAGGTAGACAATAGGGAGAAGGCTATGAGTCCATTTTATCACTCAACGGTTCAATCAATAGTTTAATATAACAACAAGACAGAAGCTGTCCTTGAGCCTAGTGCTACATCCTTTAACACAAGTTTCCTCGTCTTCGAAAGCGTAGCAGCACCTCACTACAGTATTGTTATACTTTCGAAGACGAGGAAACTTGTGTTAAAGGATGAAGCACCAGGCTCAAGGACAGCTTCTGTCTTGTTGTTAGATATCAACCTATGTTTATACAATGGCTTTTGAAGATGGAATCCACAATACGTTGAGTCAGAGGCTTGAAAGGATGATGACTGTGCCATGGCGTACACCAACCAACATCAGAAATGAAATAAAATCTTCCAAGTTCACTCCCAGGAGCATTATCAGGTAAAACTTGACACCAAGGACCATGAAAAGATATTGAGGGAGTCTTCTAGCTGGAGAGAGGCAGAAAGGAGGGAATTGGCAAGGTAACATTTGAGAAAAATGTAACAAAAGTCCACAAATAGAATAGGCTCAGGGAAAATGAACTAATGAGTTGAAAGAGTTTTACAAGCTTGAACCTTGGTGTATGGTAGTTCTGACCATATATCACCACTATTTGACACACACAGTCTGGTTGGCACTCAGCCAGATCTGTGATGTTGAATTTGAAATGTTACCGATCAGATTTCTGTCCTGATAACATGACTAATCTTAGATTATACATTGAGCCCTTGGCTCAAGTGATGAGACTAGAATTAATATTCTCCTCAGTTTCCACTCTTCCTTTCATCTATCAGATCATCCAGGCAGGTTTTCAGTTTTCAGTTGCTGAATCATTGTGATCTACTAGTATTACACTTAATTGTTGAACTTCAGAGGATGTCTGAAAGAATTTACCAGCTTTGCTTTCCTGTTGAGGCAACATTGCATGCCATAAGTATTAGTTGGGTAAATGAATGGAACGTCCTACAGTTCCTGATGAAGCGTCTCAGCTCAAAACATTGACTGTACATGTCCATGTGACAAATAAAGCTAATTCATTTTCCTCCGTAGATGCTGTCTGACCCACAGAGTAGCATACGCAAAATGCCAGGCGAACTTAGGAGGTCGGGCAGCATCCAGAGAGAAGAATTAATAGTTGACATTTCAGGCCGAGACCCTTTATCAGAAGTTTCTTCAGTGTTGTGTGTGCTACTGTGAATTTTCAGTAGCTGCTGAAACTCTTGTGCCTGATGTCACTGGGTTTTCATTGACTAACATTGCAGTCACGTTTGATTTTGTCCTTAAGTCTGGGATCCATATTGCACTGAACAGTGGGGATGAGTTGATTTGTCTATGTCTGGTCTATTCCAGCACTTCTAAGACAGGAGTTAATGATCACCCTATACACTCAACTATGAATTTGGCAAACTAAAGGAGGAGAGAGATAAAGGTAAGTATTCTCCAGATTTGTATGGTTCACTGTCGCATTGCCGTGTTGAAAGAATGCATACAACTTTATGAGGTGTAATTTACTCTGTTAATGTCTGACCATGAGATAGGATTAGAAAAACAATAAAATTTTCTCCATAAACTTGGCTCCTAATCTCAAGATAGCCCTATATTTATGCTGTGAAAGTGTAAGTCAAAGTGAGAGATGGTAGTTGCCAAACATGGCCACTCAAGAGCTAACAATGGTACGTGTCTGATCCAGATATACCTAGGATCTCAATACACAACATACAAATGATTTGCCCACTGCATTTTTTCCTCTCCAGAAACCAGGACCTCTGCTGAATTTCATAAACTTATAAGATATCGGAGCATAATTGGGCCATTTGTCTCATTCTATCTGTTCCAGTATTTAATCATACCTGATTTTGTTATCAGCCCCATTCTCCTGTTTACTCCCCCTAACCCTTAACTCTTTGCTAATCAAGAAATATCAGCCCCTGCCTTAAATACACTCAATCCCACACAACCATCTGCGGCAAAGACCTCCATCAATTCACCACCCTAAAGCTGAAGGGATTCCTGCTCATCTCAGTTTTAAAGGGCATCTCTTTATTCTGAGGGTCTGCTCTCAGATCCTGGACTTTTGCCACCCATGTAAGTGTTCTCTCCTCGTCCCCTCTATCCAGGCTTTCATTGGTAGGTTTCAATGAAGTCTGTCTGAACTCAGGCTCAGAGATGTCAAACACTCCCCATACATTAAACCTCTTCTTCCTGGGATCATTCTTGTGAACCTCTTCAGAAACCTCTCCAAATACAGCACATCTTTCCTCAGATACCAGGCCCAAAACATCCTCAGAGAGAAAATCCATCCAGTTGTAGCATTCTCAAAATTAACAGGGAAGTAATCCAATGGTTTGACGTGTACCAGTTCTTTGATGGTACAAACTAATTCCTACTTGTTTGTCTGTGGGATTCAAGAACAATTCTTTTGTGACACGGGGCAGCGCGGTAGTATCGTGCTTAGCACAATTACTTTACAGCACCAACAATTACTGGTCAAGGTTTGATTTCTGGCTCTGTCTGTGAAGAATGTGGATGCTCTCCCCATGAATGCATGGACTTGCTTCGGGTTTTCCAGTTTCCTGCCGCATTCCAAAGGCATGCAGTTAGGGTTAGTGAGTTGTGGGCAGGCTATGTTTTGATGTTCCAATGTACATGTGACAGGTGACATGACCAGGTCATTTCTGTCGGGATTTGAAGATCCCATAAGAAGCTAATAAATACTTTACATGATCTTAAAATGGATTCACTGTCATTATGGAATGGTAGGACTCAGTTATGATACCAGGCATAATTAGTTCCCCAAAGATGGATAATGCACTGAAAATTGAATTCTCTGCCAGCAGAAACTCAGAGATGCTTCCTTCTGGGGCAAAGCACCCAAATGGCTTGGAGGGCAAGCAATGGTGGAGGTTTGGAAGAAAATAATCTGCCTTCCCTCCTTCCCTTCACCCAGACTTGCATGAAAGGATGTTCAAAAACTTTTAAGAAGATAAGATTTGAACATAAGATAAGAACATAATAGCGCCTCCATCACTAAAGTGATTCTACATTCTTGAAATTGTAGCTAGTTTACTTGAGAACCCATATTCACAAATATTGTAGAAATGATGGGGAATGGTAATGTTAGAATTTGGAGATGTGATACTCCTGTGCAAATTTGTTGCAACCTCTAGCCCCTAGAAAGGCAACTGTAATTAAACTGTTCATAGCCTCACGGACCTGCTACAGTCGGAACTGAACTCCTGGCACCATATCTTCCTTAAAAAAGATCATCTGCCACAACAAAGCAGTATCCACCTTCAAGTATCACCACCATCTAGGTTATGCTCTCTTCGCACTGCTGCCAGTGGAAAAGAGGTAGAGGAGCCTTAGGTTCCACACCACCAAGTTCAGGAATAGTTATCCTTCGACCACCAGGCTCCTGAACCAGCATGGATAATTTCACTCAGCTCGAAAATGATCTGATTCCAAAACCTAGGGGCTCACTTTCAAGGACTCTACAACTCATGTTCTCAATATTATTGATTGATTTATTATGATTTGCTTTTTTTCTATTTTCATTTTGTCTTTGTTTACACTTTGATTTTTTGTTTATGTGTAGCTTTTCATTGATTCCATTATCCCTCTTTGTATCTACTGTGAATGCCTGTAAGACAATGAAATTCAAGGCAGTATATGGTGATAGATACATACTTTGATTGTAAGTTTACTTTGAACTTTGAAAAGATTTCCATCTTTGTGGTTTGGTCTGTCTTCACCATTGCCACACCTCATCCACTGCTGAAACTCTGAATGACACTCGTGTTGTATCAAAGGTCAAATATCTGGTAACCTCCCTAAACCAAAGCATAATTGCCTGCATCCTAACATACACCAGGATACAATCACTGATCACCCTTATGTTCAGAGATCTCCAATGTTTCTCAGTGTGTGGGCTTCTGGCATTAAAATTCCTCCATGGGTTTTTTCTTGTAGCACCTTTCAGTTCTACATTCAAAGTTCAAAGTAAACTTAATATCCAAGTGCATATATGTCACCATATTCAAGATTCAAGATTGTTTATTATCATTCATCGGCACGTGAGACTGAACATTTGTTGGTGCAGGGATGTAGTGGCTAAATAGCAGCATGTGAGGACAGCAGTCTTGAAGATGTCCATTATATACTACCTTGAGATTCTTTTTTTTTTGCAGGCATTCACAGTGAAACAAAGACATATATTGTGGAATCAATAAAATGCTACATGCAAAATCTGACCAAAAAACCATGTACAACAGAAGACAAATATGCAATAGATAATGAATAAATAAATGAATGATATGGGTTGTAAAGTCCTTGAAAGCAGGTCCACATCCATGCTATCTGTGTTCCTCAGAATTTGTACCAATCCCTATCCTCCACTTCTTTCCTCAATCATTGGCGCCTGGACCTTCAGCTAATGGAATGTCTGATTCACTAAAGGAGTTAATTAAAACTCATCTCTTTAACAATGCTTTGATACATTTGTCCTAATATCTCCTTTTGGTCTGTGTTGAGTTGTGCATACTTATGCTGGGGATGTTGTCTTAAGTTAATATCTGTCTTTCAAATGACAACGTTTGCCTTTCCTCTTCCCTCCTTCACCCTATCCCTATTCTCCTGTCTCACAGATTCACTCTTTTAAATTATTGCTTGCAAGGTGGTTTAACATTGGGAGAGATCA
Source organism: Hemitrygon akajei (assembly GCF_048418815.1). Lineage (NCBI taxonomy): Eukaryota > Metazoa > Chordata > Chondrichthyes > Myliobatiformes > Dasyatidae > Hemitrygon > Hemitrygon akajei. The sequence continues at coordinate 173,308,856 of NC_133129.1, forward strand.
CGTAGATTGAGGGGATAGCTTGTAATCCTCCAATGAACTCTTAAGGCTTGTTAGCAATTAGCATACTCATATTAGTTTCAGGGTGCGTTATAATAAACACTTGGGTGAGTGTCCTGGTCAGATCCATTGACTTCCCTGCAGTTGTCCCTTTAGACTCCACCGTTCCATGACCGATGGCCTCCACGTTTGCACTCAGCCGGTTTGAATGTGTGTGCCTCCAGGCTGTGGGTGATCTTCTACCACCCATTCATTTCAGTGGTAGCGAGGGGAAGGGGGAGGAGATTTAAAGTGGGCTGCCAACAAATGCAACATACTTAGCCTAAAGATTCTAACAACCCGCTCTCATACAACCCCAATTTGAAGGAACAATGGCACATTTTTGCTTTGAACTAAAACTAATTCGGACTTGCATTTTTTATATATACGTATATATATAAAACGAATTCTGACTCTTCAGTGAAGCAGAGTGTCACCCCGACCCTTTTCTCAGCATCTTAAAGCTTTGGTTAGTCTTTTAAGTTGACAGACCACACTGCCAAGGAGGAAACGTCAAGTTCTTTATGCCTCGCTTACTCTTGATATGTCTGAAGCAGTTAATGTTGCTTCACCATAGTCTGCATGGCAGGAGTTGTGCGTTGGCTGCGGTGCCTATTGTCCGTATTTTCCTCTCGTTAGTTCTCTTGCCCTTTCATTGTGTTCCTCCCACAGTGTCAGGTCAGACTTTGTGTTGGCCCCTTCACAAGGGACTTGATTCCCTTTGCGGATCACTAAACGGGACAATTGCTCTATCCATCTTTTCACGGAGCTTTTGTGGAGTCCTCTGAGGAGAGAAAAGTTTGATTCACTGAGAAAACCTCCGAGTTAAAGAAACCATGAGCAGCCTGAGCATGCTTCCCATCAGGAACTCTGTCTTAATCACTGACTTTTTATCTGGGGATATGAAGAGGATTCAGAACATCAAAAGATCGGGGATAGACTGGGCTTGAGAGCAGTTTTGCTAAGAATAATAGCGAACCTTTACAAATGAGCAACCGGACCTGCTGCAGAGTTGAAACTATAAGTAGCGTTGTAATCTGTTTAAAATGTATCAAACAGAACCCCTTAGAACAATCATATTTTTGTTAGTGTAAGGTTCATTTTTTTTAATTCCACTCTAAACTTTACAATTTTATAAACTGAAAATGAACTCTTTTGAAGGTTACATTGTCACCTTTAAGAAGAATTATTAGGAACGCTGCAAAGTGAAGCAACTGTTTTTTCAAAAGGATGAAACAATTGTTGAAAAGCGGTTGCATGGGTGTGTGCTGGTGGTGGGTTGAGATTTACGCTTCAGAGCAAAAAGACACATAAAGCTAAGCCTGTGAAAGAAAACTGGTTACTCTTTTATTCTCAGACCCACCTCATGATGCACTCTGATACACCCGGCTAACAGCATTATGTGTTTACTTCACAGGTCCTACAATCACAACTTACACTTTCCCACAACAAACAAGTATTCTTTTTAACAATTCACAGCTGCCTTTAGATCTTAATTTGTTTTCTCACTCGCAGTAATGAAACTCATCGAAGTATTCAAGCATTTCAGATTGTTTATCGTTATTCGTCAGTACAAGTGCAAAGGAGAGCAAAATTATTTTTACTCGGAATCCGATGCAGCCTAAAAAAAATGCAATAAAATTAAAATAAATTGCGATATGGTGCGGAACAGCCCCTTCTGCACCTTCCAGCCACGCCACCCTAGTCTAATCATGGGGCAAATCACAATGACCAATTAACAGATCAAACTTTGGACTGTGGGAGGAAACAGCAGCAGATGGAGGAAGCCCAGGCGGACACAGCGAGAATGTAGGAACTCCTCAGCGGGAACTGATCCCAGATCACTGGCACTGCAAAGTGTTGTGCATAAGTAACGTAATTTAAAAATACAATAAATATAAATACTTAAGATTATATATATATATAGACTGATTTTATGTACATAAAGTGATACTAGGTGTAGCAATACATAAGGTGACTCTAATGGGAAATAATAAAGTAGTGATGATGAAGGATCTCAGCCTAAAACGTTGACTCTTTACAGATACTGACCCATCTGCTGAGTTGCCTCCGGCATTTTGTGTGTATTAAAGGATGCATTGAACAGTTAGGGGGCAAGTAAGTGTTTTTGAGCCTGGTGGTCCTGAAGTGGATGCTGTGTAGCCCCTTTGATGGGAGTGGAACCAAGAGACTATGAGCAGGTTGCTGTCCTTTGTCCGGCACCTTGTTGTATACATGTCCTTGATGGGGGGGTAGGCTGGTGCCGGTGATGTGTTGGGCAGTTTTAACTACCTATTGTAGAGCCATTCCATCTGCCACAGTGGGCTTTCCATACCACACATTGATGCAGCATATTAGGATGCTCTCAAATGCATAACTGTAGACGGTTGTGAGCACTGGTGTGTATTAGTCCAGCTCTCTTCTGCTAAGTCTTAATTGAAATTTATTTCTCTGTATGGGAATGAAGAGCTGAATGGATAGTTTCTGTGCCATAAATTTGACTGCAGCCCTAAATTTACATAGGACATAATGCAGAAAAGGTTCAATCCTGTAAGCAGTCAATATTACTTCGCTTCTACAAGGTACAGAATGAATTTGGAAAAGGATAGGGAGGCCATCCGCATAGTCAAGTCAAATATTTACCCCTCAAACAACATCACTGAAACAGATGATCACATTACAATACTATTGCAAAAAAAACTTGCATCAAAACTACTTCCTTGGCTGTAAAGTAGATTTGGATATTCTTGGGCATTGCTAGTTGCTATATAAATGCAAATTCTTTTGTTCCTGATGAGTACTTTAATTTTACATAGTCAAAAGTAAAAATTTCATAAAGCTGTGTTTACAGGAAAATCAGTTTCAAAGTAATTTTTTTATCAAAGTACACATAAACAACCCTGAGATTCATTGTCTTGCGGGCATACTCAATAAATCCATAGAATAGTAACCAGAACATAATTGATGAAAGATCGCACCAAATTGAGCATTCAATAAGTATGCAAAAAGACAACAAATTGTGTAAGTGCATAAAGAAGGAAATAAGAATAATAACTAAATAAGCAATCAATATGAGATGAAGTAGTCCTGAAATTGAATCCATAGGTTGTGGGAATATTTCAATGACGGGGCAAGTGAAGTTGAGTGAAATTTCCGCCTTTTGTTCAAGAACCTGATGGTTGAGAGGTAAAACTGTCCCTGAACCTGATGGTGTGACTCCTGAGGCTCCTGATGGAAACAGCAGGAAGGTGGAGTGGTTCCCTGATGATGGATGCTGCTTTCCTGCGACAGCATTTTGTGCAGGTGTGCTCAGTAGTTGGGAGGGCTTTTCCGTTGCCTCCTCCAGCCATCTTACTCCCTACTAAGCTGCCATTTAGTGGGCTATGTGGAAGTGATCTTTGAAACAAGAGATTCTGCAGATGCCGGAAATTCAGTGGAACCAACACAAAATACTGGTGTTACTCAGTGTGTCAGGCAGCATCTATGGGAAGGAATAAAGAGTTAACATTTCGGACTGAGACACTTCATCAGGACCTTCATGAGTGCTGATGGAGGGTCATCCCAACCAGGACTGCCAACACAGATGCCTTGTGCAGGAAGGCACAGAGTCGAATGCACTTCCTAAGAAGGTTGGCGTCATTCAATGTCTGCAGTGAGATGCTGAAGATGTTCTATAGGTCAGTTGTGGAGAGCGCCCTCTTCTTTGTGGTGGCATGTTGGGGAGGAAGCATTAAGAAGAGGGACGCCTCACGTCTTAATAAGCTGGTAAGGAAGGCGGGCTCTGTCGTGGGCAAAGGACTGGAGAGTTTAACATCGGTAGCTGAGCGAAGGGCGCTGAGTAGGCTACGGTCAATTATGGATAACTCTGAACATCCTCTACATAGCACCATCCAGAGACAGAGAAGCAGTTTCAGTGACAGGTTACTATCAATGCAATGCTCCTCAGACAGGATGAAGAGGTCAATACTCCCCAATGCCATTAGGCTTTACAATTCTACCTCCAGGACTTAAGAACTTTTTAAAAGCTATTAATGCTTTTTGAGACGGTGATTTAGATGCATATCATATTTTTTTTACTGAGTTAAGTATTGTATGTAATTAGTTTTGCTACAGCAAGTGTATGGGACATTGGAAAAAAGTTGAATTTCCCCATGGGGATGAATAAAGTATCTATCTATCTATCTATCTATCTATCTATCCTCTCAGTTCCTCCAACAATTTTGTATGTGTTATGTGGAAGTAATGATTACTGGACATGACTGGTAATCTTGAGGTTTGAGCTAATGTTCAGCAAGAATTAATGCAAATACCACACCTGGAGCTGGGGAATTTACATTGTTACTTAAAAAATAAATCTTGAATAATTAACTTAAAAAAACTATAGCATTGAGCACATTATCATCACGTTTCATAAAAATCCATGTGTTACATTCATGTCCTCTAAGAAGTTTAATCAGTCACCCTTACGCAGTCTTGTCAACATACAGCTCCAGACCCACAACTATCTGATGGATTTTTACTTTCTCTTTACAGGTCAGTCAGTTGTCAAGAAGCCAACTTACCACCATCTTCGCAAGGTCATTTTAGGTCAGGCAATAAATTCCATTCTTACACCTAATGCCTACATCCAACAAAAGAAAATAAAAAAAACAGTATTATTTCTCTTGGTAGTTCATGAGTAGCTAATATAAGACACGGAACAAAGATCCTGCAGTGTTTTGATCACATGTTGCAGTTCAGATCAGAGAGAACTGCTTTTTCCCCCAAGTTAGCAATCCATCACAATATTGGACAATGTCTCTGATGTAGTTCCCAAACTGATCCAAATCAGCACCTTACTGTTTCTCATTTTGTCAGCTCATCAATATAACCCTGTAGCCTCAGACTGTCCCCCACACTGTCCACAATTCCACCAATCTTCGTGTCACCTATGAACTTACTCCAAGATCCACATCTGAATTAATATAAGCACATTTGTTTCAAACTTAGAAATTGCAAATAATAGGAAAAAAAAGACTAGGCTAGTGGCTGCCAGGGAGGAGGAAAGATTACATGAGAGAGCATACATTGTAAGGAGCTCTTTTTTCCCTTCGTATAAGGATCGCAAACAAGGGGCCATAAAATTAAAGTAATTGGTAGAAAGATTAAAGAAAAGATATTTTTCATTTAGCATTTGATAGGAACAAGGAACTGACCACCTGATACAGGAAAAATTCCCCACTAGCGTTACTAATTTTTATCAATTCACTGTAGAAAGCATCTTATTTGGATGTATAATAGCTTGGTATTGCAACTATTTGCCACATCTCAGAAATCAGCTTCTCATCAATCAACTCTGCCCGCACTTCTCACTGCCTCAGTAAAGCAGCCAGCATAATCAAAGACCCTGCCCACTCTGGACATTCTCTCTTCTACCCTCTTTTGTTGGGCAGAAGATACAAAAACTTGAAAGCATGTACCACCAGGCTCAAGGACATCTTCTACCCCTCTGTTAGAAGACTATTAAATAGTTCCCAGTACAGTAAGTTGGACACCTGTGTCTAGACAATGTCTACATCCCTCCATTCTCTGCATATTCACTTACCTATCTAAGGGCCTCTTAAGTGCCTCTATTATATTTTCTCTACTACCACCCCGGCAATATATTCCAGGGACCCAGAACTCTCTGTGTAATGAACCTGCCCTGCACATCTCCTTTGAACTCATCCCCTCTCACCTTAAATGCACGCTCTCTGGTATCCGATATTTTGTCTCTGGGACAAAGATAACTCTCCTTCTATCAGCACACTGAAGGGTGGCAGCCCTATTTCTGTGTTGCATATTCACTAGAATTTGGCAGATCTATACCACATGTGGCCGCCAAGTTGATAGGGTGGTTAAGAAGGCGTATGGTATGTTGACCTTCATTACTTGGGCGAATTAATTCAAGAGCTACGAGGTTATGTTGCAGCTCTATAAAACTGTGGTTAGACCACACTTGGGGTATTGTGTCATCTCATTATAAGAAGGATGTGAAAGCTTTAGAGAGAGTACAGAGGAGATTACCAGGATACTGCCTGGATTAGAGACCATGTCATATGAGGAAAGGTTGAGTGATCTCAGGTTTTGCTCTCCAGATAGGAGGAGGAGGAGTGGTGTATAAGATGATAAGAGGCATTTATAGAGTGGACATCCAACATGTTTCTCCCATAACGGGAATGCCTAATATGAGAAAGTATAGTTGTAATGTTATTGGAGGAAAGAATAAGGGAGATGAAAGAGGTAGTTCTTTTTTTATACAGAGAATGGTGGGTGTGTGGAATGCACTATCAAGGGTGGTGTTAGAGGCACTTACCTACATTAGGGATAAGCACATACTGTACTGTGCAAAAGACACACACACACACACACACACACACACACACACACACACACACACACACACACACACACACACACACACACACACACACACACACACACACACACACACACACACACACACACACACAGATTGGGTGCCTAAGACTTTTGCACAGTACTGTAGATGAAAGAAAAGTGGACGGCTATGTGGGAAGGAAGCTTTATATTGCTCTTGGAGTAGATTAAAAGGGTAGCACAACTTTGTGGGCTGAAGGTCCTGAATTGTGCTGCACTGTTCTATGTTATTTTACATGGATTAAAGGAAACTCTAAATTACATACGGGAGGTATCACAAGTAATGGAATGCAAGATAGGTTTGAAGAGGGATGGAAGAAACTTGGTACAGAAGCATAAAACCAGCATAGTTTCCTAAAGTCGGCGAGTCAGGGACTGGGGGCACAGCCTCAGAATAGGTGAATGTTCATTTAGAACAGAGATAAGGAAGGATTTCTTTCGTCAGAGTGTGGTGATTCTGTGGATTTCATCACCACAGATGGCTGTGGAGGCCAAGTCACTGGGTGTGTTTAAAGCCGAGGTCGATAATTTCTTGATTAGTCGGGGGTGTCAAAGGATACAGGAAGAAGTCAGGAGAATGGGCTTGAGAAGAATAATAAATCATACATGATGGAACAGTCTTGATGGGCCGAGTGGCATAGTTCTGCTCCTATATCTTATGGTTTTATAAACATGTTAGGTTGAAGGACCTGATTCATTGCTACGCACTTGCTATGTGATTTAATCTACATGGAGCTGCTGAGTGAAGGCCTTATTTCAATCTTGTTCTGAATTCAGCACAACTGGTCAGGTATAACCAGAATGAGAGTAATGAAAGTCCTCCTTGTACATGAAGCACAGTCAGGGTTGCCATCATAATCACATTGCTGCTAGTGGGAGCTTGCTGTGCACTGTGCTTGTACTTTACTATAATGATTTTACTCCTTGTAAATTGAGCACACTTACAAGGAGCGCTGCCACAAGAAAGGACCTCCCGTGGCAGATAGCACTGATAATCCTGCTAATTCTCCACATCTCTCATTCTTTCCATAACTTAGGATAAAGTCTTACAGTCAGTGACTCAGAGTCAAAATCAAATTTATTATCCTGTGAAATTTGATGTTTTGTGGTGGCAGTGAAATATGTAGACATAAAATCACTGTAAATCACAAAAACAGAAAGATTTTGCAAAAAAAATGGAGTAACAATTGAGATTCATTGCTTCATGGCTCATTCAGAAATCTGTTGACAGAGGAGAAGTTCTTGAATCTTTGATTATGAACTATGCACTGATTATGAACTATCCAAGAATTTGATTATGAACTATCCAAGATATTTTGTATTTCTTCTACATTAAAAAAACTAATGCTACAGTTTCACATGTTACTATATCTTTTTTCACCACAGAGGATAGCTACCTGAAATGTGACTATGAATTACCTGACAACAAGAAGTTACCTTAACCTAAATACCATATTAGAGTTAATGTAAATATTTCTCTTACATACATAATAAGGTTTCTCATGACTTGGAATAGAGAATAAGCAATACTTCAAACATTAAATTCCACTCAAAGATTAAAGCCAACTTGGAAATTACCTGTTCTTTAATACAGGTATTTTTCCCACAGACTGTGTGCCAGAGTCATAAATTTAAGTACGGAGCAGGTTTTGTTCTCAGATCATTAAATTTCTTTAATTTTTGGGCCAATTTTCTTTGGGGCTTCTTTCAAATTCTTTAAAGATCACCTGAGCATTGATGAGTCTTCAGGGTGGTATTTTCTGGTCCACAGGTAGACCACAGATTATTCAGCCTTCTACTCAAACTCAGGAAATGATCTGTTACCGGAGGCAACAATCTGTCCTTTGACACAGTAGACCAATATTCTTGGAAGGCATTTGAGAAGCATTGCATTAAGATTTCCCATGCAACTATCAATAGATTGCCTTGTGTTGCAAGTGATATCTTGATGAGTTATCAGATGATATTTTCATCAGAAAAAAGGAATTTTCCTCTTAACTCAAAATACAAGACCATCATTTTTCTCATGAAGGTTTATATTTGTCAGAATTAAAATAGACGAGATTAAAAATGTGTGCACACACACACACTGGAACACACATAAAGCCCTGGATTAACCCTTTGCACAGTGGTCAAGGTGAGCATATGATTATGTAGGAATATTTTTGTTCCTAATTTTTTAATAGAGTGTGCCACTAGACCTTCACAAGTACTTTTAGCACTTGAAATTGTGTTGAAGTCAAATACACTCCTTGACCACTTGAAGAACCATAACCTACAGGGTAAGTAGAGAGAGACAGCAAAATAAAGAGTAAAAGAAATAAAGAAAGACGGAAAGGACGATAGAGAAAAAGAGCACAGGGGAGCAAGATAGAGAAAGAGAGAGAGAGAGAGAGAGAGAGGGAGGAAGAGAAAGAAAGCAAGTGAGAAAGAAAAGTAAATAGAAAAAATTTGAATAGATAATTAAACTGAAAATATCTACATTGTCTTATAGTCTTGTGGTCTCAGTCACGACCTCAGGATAATCCAAACTCCCAGCTGTAATGAAGAAAGTTTACGGTATTCAAGATTCTCTGCAAAGTCATGATCTAGGACAACAGACAAGCAATATCAAGGAAGTGCTGCTTTTTGAATGGGGAGTAAACTATAGTCCAAACTATCTTCTCAGTAAATATAGAAGGTCCTGTGCCTGGACTTTGCAGACAGTAATGTTTCAGGGGCACCAATGCAGTAATAAACAGATAATCTAGAGCTGCTGGTTGAGGGAATATTATTCAGCAGAACAGTCAGTCAGGACTTCAGTCTTTCATCTCATATAAAACAAAAACACCTCAGACAGCAGAGCACTCACACATTACTGCCTAATTATATGGTCAAATCTCAAGAGTTAAACCCAAAACATTCTGGGTCAGCGATGAATGCTTCCACTGAACCATAGTTAACAAAGACTGAACCCCATCAGACATTTTAATAAATTAAGATTGATTTAGAACCTAAAATTAACAAAATTACCCATCAATCTAAACCAATTGGAATTATGACCATAAAACTGCACAAAAATCTATTAGCAGGGCTGGAAAGGAAGGGGGAAGAAGCCAAAAGAAGCTCTCTTCCCCGTTCCTTTCCAGTGCTGATGAAGGGTCGACCCAAGACTGTGACTGTTTATTCCTCTCCAGTGATGCAGCCTGACCTGACCTGCTGAGTTCCTTTAGCATTTTATGCATGTTACTCTGGGTTTCTAGCATTTTCAGAATCTCTTGTGTACAAAAATCTATTAAACATTATTTTATGTTCTAGGAAGGAAAGTTTGAAAAGTTTTGCTGTTGTCTCCCTAAATCAGAGGTTCCCAACTTTTTTTTATGCCATAGACCAATGCCAATACCATTAAGCATGGGGTCTGTGGACTGCAGGGAGGGAAACCCTGCTCTGAATTCACCAAGAGAAACCGATTGAATGGATATAATGTAGAAGAATATAACTGTAGTATTCTTTTTGGTTGTAGTATTTACATAACACAAGGCCGTTCATTGATAGTTTACTTGTTGAAATGGCACCTCAGTAACATTGATTGAAAAGTGATCAGACATGTCAGATCCAGACATATGAATGTATGTACTTGTCCACAGCACTTGGTCAACGTTCGCTCTACTGTTTTTTGTGTTAAATATTCAACATTTAAACAGTTTCAATTTCCTGGTTGGCAAGATCTCTGAGGACCTAACCTGGTCCCAACATATCAATGCAGTTATAAAAAAGGCAAGACAGCGACTATTCTTCATTAGGAGATTGAAGAGATTTGGTATGTCAACAAATACACTCAAAAACTTCTATAGATGTACCGTGAAGAGCATTCTGACAGGCAGCACACAGTCAGGTATGGGGCGGGGGGGATGGGGCTACTGCACAGGATCGAAAGAAGCTGCAGAGGGTCGTAAATTTAGTCGGCTCCACCATGGGTACTAGCCTACAAAGTACCCAGGACATCTTTAGGGAACGGTGTCTCAGAAAGGCAGCGTCCATTATTAAGGACCTCCAGCACCCAGGGCATGCCCTTTTCTCACTGTTACCATCAGGTAGGAGATACAGAAGCCTGAAGGCACACACTCAGCGATTCAGGAACGGCTTCTTCCCCTCTGCCATCCGATTCCTAAATGGACATTGAAACCGTGAACACTACCTCACTTTTTAAAATATATATTATTTCTGTTTTTGCATGATTTTCAACCTATTCAATATACATATACTGTAATAGACTTATTTATTTATTCTTCTATATTATGTATTGCATTGAACTGCTGCTGCTAATTTAACAAATTTCTTGACAGATGCCGGTGATAATAAACCTGATTCTGAATCTGATATCTCATAACCATCAATGAAACGTTCGAAGTTCAAAGAAAATTTGTTTTCATAATATGTTTTTTGTTACCATTGTACTACCCTGAGATTCATTTTCTTGCGGGCATTTGCAGCAGACGAGCAAAATACAATAGAATCAATGAAAATAAACAAAAAATGACAAAAATGACTAATGTGCAAAAGGAGACAATCCATGCAAATACAAATAAATAAATAAATGGATGGATGGATAGATGGATACATGGCTGGACAGATGGATATATGGATAGATAGATAGATGGATAAATGGATAGACAGATGGATAGCCGGATAGATAGATGGACAGATGGATAGATGGATTGATGGCAAGATGGATAGATGGATGAATAGATAGATAAATTATACTTAGAATATGAGATGTAGAGTCCCTGAAAATGAGTCCATACATATGGAATCAGTTCAGAGTTGACTTAAGTAAAATTATCCATACAAGATGAGTCAGCTGATTTGTAAGAGGGTTAATGGTCAAGAGAGAATAAAGAAAATAATTGTATTTCTATGGCATCCTTTACAACCTTGGGAAACCCCCAAAAACCTTCCCAGGTAATGAAATGATCTGTTGTTTCAAAGGAAATATTGCAGCCAATGTGCACACAGCAAGTTTCCAAAACAATGTCAGTGCAAAGTTTAATGTTCAAAGTAAATGTTATTATCAAAGTACATCTATGTCACCATATACAGCCCTGGGATTTATTTTCTTGTGGGCAAACTCAGCAAATCTATAGGATAGTAATTATAACAGGATCAATGAAATTTCAATCAGAGTGCAGAAGACAACAAACTATGCAAATGCTAAAATAATAAATGACAATAAATAATGAGAACATGAAATAATGAGATAAAGCATCCTTGAAAGTGAGATTATTCATTGCGGGAATATTTCAATGATGGGGTAATTGAAGTTGAGTGTAGTTATCCTCTTTTGTTCAAGAACCTGATAGTTGAAAGGTAGCAACTGTTCTTCAAGCTGGTGGTGTGAATCCTCAGGCTCCTGGACATTCTACCAGATGGCAGCAGTGAGAAGAGAGCATGTCCTGGGTGGAGAAGGTCCCTGATGATGGATGCTGCTTTCCTACAACAACGTTTTACGTAAATGTGCTCAACGGTTGGGAGGGTTTCACCTGTGATGTACTGGGCCAAATCCACTACCTTTTGTAGGATTTTCCATGTTGTGATGACCAGGTAATCAGAGTGAATGCTGTTGGCTAAGGTTGCACAGAATGCAAAGTGGACTTTGGATCCAAACTTCATTGTTAAGATGTGGACTGTCCAGATGATGGCAGCATGCTTGCCTCAGGGGCATGAGGCTTGCAAACTGTTGCTCCCAAAATATTCCCAACTGAGCTTCCTGCCATGTGATCCAGTGTGGATACTGCTGGCAATTTTAACAATTTATCCAATTGTGGCATGTTACCACAAATTGTTGACCGGATATCATAAGCCTCACTGAGAGGAGGCTGCAGTTGGAAAAGCTACTGCAATATTCATTGTAAAACCAGCAATAAACCATTCTGGTGGTAAAGGAGATCCAATGACTAACAGGGTGGCATGGTACATAGCGGTTACTATATCAATTCAAATATTGTGTGCAGTTTTGGTCACCTAATTACAGGAAGGATGTTAATAAGTTTGAAAGAGTGCAGAGAAGGTTTACAAGGATGTTGCCGGGACTTGAGAAACTGAATTACAGAGGAAGGTTGAATAGGTTAGGACTTTATTCCCCCGAGCGTAGAAGAATGAGGGGAGATTTGATAGAGGTATGTAAAATTATGATGGGTATAGATAGAACAAATGCAAGCAGGCTTTTTCCACTGAGGCTAGGGGAGAAAAAAACCCAGAGGACATTGGTTAAGGGTGAAGGGGGAAAAATTTAAAGGGAACATTGGGGGGGCTTCTTCACACAGAGAATGGTGGGAGTGTGGAATGAGCTGCCAGATGAAGTGGTAAATGCGGGCTCACTTTTAACATTTAAGAAAAACTTGGACAGGTACATGGATGAGAGGGGTATGGAGGGATATGGTCCAGGTGCAGGTCAGTGGGACTAGGCAGAAAAATGGTTTGGCACAGCCAAGAAGGGCCAAAGGGCCTGTTTCTGTGCTGTAATGTTCTATGGTTCTATTCAAAAGTTTCAAAGTATATTTATTATCAAAATATGTCTGCAGTTCACAACCCTGAGATTCATCTTCTCACAGAAAGCCACAAAACAAAGAAACACCGTGGAAATCGTTCAAAGAAAAATATAAAAACCACCCCCCAACACTGGCAAAAAATACAAATCTCCAAATGGCAACAAATAAAAAAACAAGTGAGAAACACAGAATATTAAACACAGAAGCAAAGGAGTTCAGGCATATTCATCTCAATGTTCAGGAGCAACCAGAAAGACATGAACTACAGAACATGCAGAGCACCAGTGAGTGACCTGGGTACAATTACAACATTGTCTGGAAGGAGTTTGTATCTAATTTAATTTATTTGTATTGAATTTAACTATTTTATATACGTATTTACTTTAATTCACAGTTTTTATTACTATGTTATGTGCTGGTGCCACATAACATCAAATTTCACGACATATACTGGTGACGTTAAACCTGATTCTGATGTTGTTTTTACCATGGGTTTCTTCCAGAGGTTCCAGTTTCCCCTGACATTCCAAAGATGTATGGGTTAGTAGGTTAATTGATCGCATGGGTGCAATTGGGCAGTGTTGTCTCTTTGGGCTGGAGAGATATAGATCAGTGGTTCCCAACCTGGCATCAGTGGACCCCTGGGTTAATGGTAGGAGGTGCATCGCATAAAAAAGGTTGGGAACCCCTTATATAAATACTACATCCATGCATACATACATACATACAGGCTTAGATGAATGAATGGTCACTTGAAAATAAAACACAACGTAAAATGGGATTAGCATTTAGATGTGTGTTTGATGGCCTTTGCCGACTCAGTGGGCTGAGTTTCCGAGCTCTGGGTCTATGTGGTTTGAGAAAAGGGAAGGGTGAGTCACAAATCAAAGCTATTTTTTAATGTAGATAAGGCAAACTTTGAAGAGAAGTACAGTTGCTCGTTGTCATCATTTGAGCATTTGCAGTTGTTTATTTACTTTTCAAGTATTATTCAGAAATAGATTTTATAATAGTTCTGTCTAGTCAACCAAGCATAGTCAATATAAAGTGCGTAGTATCAGACAAAATGGTTGTTGTGATGCGTCTAGTGTGGTAGTGTAGTGGGTAGTGCTTGTTGCTCTCACTCACAGCTACCACCGCTGGCTAGCAGTCTTGTGAAATGGAGAGCTGAATGTGTAAGTTTCTCCCTGCCAGTACACAGCCACTCCAACAGCAAGCCTCATGTAGTGCCTCCTCACTGGCAACACAAGGAAACTGAACTCCTTATGGACTCAGGCTGAACTACAGAGGATGGGGAGGAGGTCTGGCCCCTGCACACGTAGCACGCTGGCACACACCGGTGTGTGGACACACCCTGGTGATCATGAACCAGATCCTCAGCTATGAGTATTGCTTCATAAGCCTTCCTTTGGACTACACTGGTGAGGCCAAGAGAGGATCTTGATAACTGGGCAACTCAGGATTTCCATATCTTCCGCCCAGGCTTGTGACGATAATATTCAACAACTATTGTCCTTCGAGACAGACGGATGCCAACCAACTAACAACCAACAGTATCAGACAGTATGAATCAAAAGAATAGAAACCTATCATTGGCATCACAACGGATGGCAGGTTTTGGAATCGGGAACAACAAACAAGTTATTGCAGGAAACAGAATCGAATTTATTATCACTGGTATATGTAATGAAATTCTAAACATGAGAGGTTCTGCAGAAGCTGGGAATCCACACGCAAAGTACTGGAGGAACTCAGTAGCTCCGGCAGCATCTATGGAAGTGAATAAGCAGTTGACGCCTGGGGCTGAGACACTTACTTTATGAAATTTGTACTTTTGTGGTAGCAGTGCAGTGCAGGTCATTAAAAGTTACCATTGCAGCTTTCCATTGGTTGGGGCCAACCATGAATGCTGCATCCCAGATGTCTGTGTGATACGCAAGGCAGGACAGTACAGTATAGAAAGCCCACGTAGCAGGCTCCCTCTCCACACAGATGGTGAATCCAAAGGAACGGCAGGGACCAAGACAGTTTGGCACCAGCAGCATCGGTAAGAGTTTCCAGTCGGTGTTGAACTCAATGCCTTAGGGACTCCAGCAGCAGATTTTTCCTCAAGGTTTACTCCCGAAACCTTCCCAATAAGCGATGTTTGAGATCAGAGTTTCCCTTCTCCTAGATGAGCTGCCAACCATGGCTGATGAGCCCCATTTGCCTGAAGTGACTGGTTTTAAGGTGCCAGTAACCCACCTTAGCCCCTTCTGTTAGTAGAAATTGTTCCGCCAGGCTCAGCAGCTAAGCCACATGTGAAGGTCAAGAGCTGGACTTTGCTGTCAGAGACGCACGGCATTGGGACTCCACTACCACTCCCAGCTGTAGCAACCTTAAAGAACCAAAAACTACTATAAGCTGCAAAAACAAATTAATAGTCTTAAAGATTAATAATGAGGTAGTGTTCACGGGTTCATGGACTGTTCCGATATCTGACGGTGGAGGGGAAGAAGCTGTTTCTAAAACATTGAATATGATCTTCAGGCTCTTGTACTTTCTTCCTGATGGTAGTAATGTGAAGTGGGCAAGTCCTGGATGGTGAGGGACATTAATGATGGATGTCGCCTTCTTAAGGTATCACTCATTGAATATATCTTCCACCGTGGGAAGGGTTGCACTCTTGATGGAGCTGTGCTGGCTGACCCCTCTGTAGCCTCTTGCAATCCTTTGCATTTTAGGCGTCATACCAAGCTGTGATACAACCCGTCAGAATGCTGTCCGCTGTGCACCTACGGAAATATGCAAGTGTTTTGGATGACATACCAAAGCTCCTGAAACTCCTAATGAAGTGGAGACACTAGAGTGCCTTCTTCATTACATAATCGATGTGATGGGCCCAGGATAGATTCTCTGCAATGTTGCCATCTAGAAATTTGAAGCTATTCGCCTTTTCCACCACTGACACCCGGATGAAGACTGGTGTGCGTTCTCGTGACTTTCCTTTTTGAAAGCCACAATTAATTCCTCATCTTGCTGATGTTGTGTGTGAGGTTGTTATTGTGACATCACTCAAATAGCTGATCTCCCTCAATCCTGTACACCTCCTCATTACCACCTGATGTTCCGCCAACTTCAGTGGTTTCATCGGCAAATTTATAGATGGTGTTTGAGCCACAGAGTCATGAGTGTAGAGAGAATAGAGCGAAGCATGCATTCTTGTGGTGTGTCTGCGTTAATTCTGAGCGAGGAGGAGATGTTATTACCAGGTAACGTCTGTGGAAGGAAATGGACAGTCGATATTTCACGTCGTAACCCTTCATCTGAAGTGGACGGGTCCAAGTCTAATCCCTCCAAATAGAAAGGACTTGCATGCAGTCCAGATGAAGATTTCCAACCTGAAGCCTTGGTCTTGAAGTGGATGAGTCCAGATCTAATCCCTTCAACTAGAAAGGACTTGTACACAACCCAGATGAAGACTTCCAACTTGAAACAACTGTCCATCTCCCTGCACAGATACTTCCCAACCCATGGAGTTCCTTCAATATCTTGCCTGTGCCCAAGTAAAAATGAAATGTCCTGTTTTTTCGGAGTTGCAGTGTGAAAATTTCAAAAATGACCCATTGAGCAAGAGACAGCGATGTATTCAAAACATGAAATGTGTTAAATAGATTCTACTTTCGTGAAATAATTTTCTTTAGGTAGATCATAATATATTGTAGGGAGTGGAACCACAAACATGAGAAAATCTGCAGATGCTGGAAATTCAAAGCAACACACACAAAATTCTGGAGGAAATCAGCAGGCCAGACAGCGTCTGTGGAAAAGAGTAAACAGTTGACATTTCAGGCTGAGAATCTTCAACAGGACTCTCCAGTCCTGTTGAAGGGTCCCGGCTCAAAACATCGACTGTTTACTCTTTTCCATAGATGTCGCCTGGCCTACTGAGTTTTGCCAGCATTTTGTGTGTGTTGCGTAGAGAATGGATATTTTTGTAACCATTATGCCACAAGGTTCTCTGATACCAGTTACTCACTAGTCACTTCTGAGCATTCTTAGAAATGCCAAAACAGTGTAGCTTAATCCCAGCGTCAAAACACACCAAGCAAATGTTTCCATTTGCCACATTTTATAACAGGGGACACTTATTTGTGATAAATATTGCAATTTTAGGCAGTAGCTTCTTATCTCTCACTGACTTTAAGACAGTAATCGAATCTCAGGGCTCAAATAACATTCAGAAATTGATTGAATTTACTAACTCATGACGTAATCTGCATCTGTTGATTAGGTAAGTGTTTGGTAATGACTCACGTGTGTCAATTATTCTCTGTGCAATTCACTTTGCAGCATCTGCTACTCTCGGTGTGTCTGAGGAAATGTCTAGTCGATCAAAATAAGTAAGGCAACAGGTTTCTGAGTGCCCCTCGTGGCAGGGACAGGAAGTCAAAGATACAAGAAGGATGCTGACAGCAGAGTTCCTGATTCTAGTCAGTCACTGATGGATATTTGAAAGCTCAGACATCATCCCACTAGCTCTCAACCACACACTCTACAACCTCCGACTCTGTTCTACTTTGCTGAATTTCTTTCAACAGGAAAAAAAAAGGCCAACAGTTCAATCACATGGAAATAATCTGAAAGAAATGAGTTAATCATATGGCTAGGTACTTTGTACATAGTAAGGTTTTAATGGAAACTTAACGTGATGCTGGGTCAGTGATACATGGCGGATGAACCCAAATTGTTTCAAGATGTCAGACCAGCAATGATTTTCCAATATTTAAAAACAATTTCTCAGCATGTCCTATATCTTGATTATTTTAATGGCTGCGCTACAAGAAACATCAATGGTCTCACTTTAACTTTTATTAGATATTACAATAGAAGTGAAGACAGTGCAATTTGAATTGCTTCTACAAAAACAATAAATTTAAATGATTCCTCAACCTCCAGAAAAATTGTTTAATTTAGGCTTTATTCTTATTTGATCTGCAGTTTTACTGATTTTATCTTTAATTTCCTTTTATGCAAGGGGAGAAATTGGTTTGCATTTACAAAATTGGGATGAAATCCTTTGTCAACAAAAGGATTTATAGAGTATCAGGGTACTTGTAAAGAGAATTCTGATTGGATGCCTGTTGTGATAAAATTAGGCATTAGTTGCTGTGAACACTCCAATTTCATGTGAATTAAATAATTAATATTCCCTCTCATCTGAAATTCTATTCTTCATGTTCAATTGATCTTTCTAGATCTGTCACTGCTGGGGATGGGGAGGAGGGAATTTTTCTGAGGACCCTTGGCTTATTGCAGATACATCATGTGTTTCTTCATTAACTATATGTACAATAACTTCATTGCCAAGTTCATCAGGTTTAGAGTTAAACGTCCCTGTGATATTTAAAATTTCATTTCCAACCTTAACTGAGCAATGAGGATCACTTTATATTAGTGACAGAAAGGTGGAAATGTTAAAGGAACAGTTTGCATTTATATAGAACCTTTCACAATATTAGTACGGAGCAAAGTTTTTTAGATGCTGTGAAGCACTTTTAAAGACCATAAGACATAGGAGCCGGGTTATACCATTCAGCCCATCATGGCTGATTGATTATCCCTCTCAATGTATTCTCTTGTCTTCTCCCCTTTGAAGCACTGACTAATTAAGAATGTATCAACCTCCACTTTAAATATACCCAATGGCTTGGCCTCCACAGGTGTCGGGGGCAATGAAGTCCACAGATTCACTAAACTCTGGTTAATGAAATTCCTCCTCATCTCTGTTCTAAGTGGATGTCCCTCTATTCCGAGGCTGTACTCTCTGGTCCTAGTCTCCCCCACTATAGGAAATATCCTCTCCATTTCCATTCTATCTAGTCCTTTCCATTTGTGATAGGTTTCAATGAGATCCACCCTCATTCTTCTAAACTCCAGCAAGTACAGGCCCAGAGCCATCCTCATATGTTAACCCTTTCACTCCAGGAATCATTCTTGTGAACCTCTTCTGGACCCTGTCCAATGCCAGCACATCTTTTCTTAGATAAAGGGCCTCAAACTGCTTACAAAACTCCAAGTGTGGTCTGATCAATGTTTTATAAAGCCTTAGCATTACATCCTTGCTTTTATATTCTAGTCCTCTTGAAATGAATGCTAACATTCCATTTTGCTTCCTTGTTATTATAACCATATAACAATTACAGCATGGAAACAGGCCATCTCGGCCCTTCTAGTCCGTACCGAACGCTTACTCTCACCTAGTCCCACTGGCCCGCACTCAGCCCATAACCCTCCATTCCTTTCCTCTCCATGTACCTATCCAATTTTACTGCTCTGCCATCTATCATGATTGATTCAAATCACAATTTAACCTTTAGGGAATCCTGCACAAGGACTCCAAAATCCCTTTGCAAGACAATTTGCCTTTATATTAGAAAGGCAACACCAGTTTGCACACAGTAAGTTCCCAAGATAGTTAAATCATAATCACCAGCTGATCTGATGTTATATGTTGATATACTTAGTCTTGTTCACAAGAAGAACTGGTGTGAGAAAAATATCCTCTGAAACAATACCATTTCTTTACAGAATGGATGAGGTGAAGTTAATGAGAGCCTTACCAAAGAACTCATCAAGCTATACATCTCTGAAACAGGCCTTCTGGCCCAAAAGGTCAATGCTGGATGCCAACCAAGATGCTCATCCAAGCTAGTCCCATTGGTCAGTGTTTGGGACATTATTTTTTAAACTTTTCCACCCATGTACTTGTTAACTGGAGTTATTCATGGATTGGAAGTGACATCAATAAACTGTAAGTAGGGGATCAGAACTGCACACAATACTCCATATTTGGCCTCACTAACGTCTTACATAACTTCAATGTAACATCCTGTCTCCTGTACTCAACACTCTGATTTATGAAGAATAATGTGCCAAAAGCCTTCTTTAAGACCCTGTCTACCTGTGACACCAATTTCAAGGACTTATGGACCTGTATTCCAAAAAGCTCTTTGTTCAACCACGCTTCTCAATGCCTTATTGTTTAACGTGTAAATCCTACTCTGTTTTGTCCTCTCAAAGTGTAACACCTCACACTTGGTTGCAATGAATTCTATCATGTCTAAAGAGCCCATAATTGGGAAACGCTGGTTTCTGTGCTCATCACTTCCTGTTACATTGCCTTTTTAATCAATCTGTTCAAAGAAAAATGTGCTTTCTGTCCTCATCCACCCAACCCACAGTCTTAAGTTAGTCACAGGATTTCAAATATTTTACTCACTGCTTCTTTTCAATCTTATGATCACTGCCTTCCTTCTTCATTCAAAGCAGACTTATACGTATATCAACAAACAAGTTAGGAGCAGGAACAGATCATCCTGCTTTGCAGTTTATAAAGTTCATTACTACGTAATCTGTTTAGAAGCTCGGCTTTGCATTCCTGTCTCTCTTTCCTCATCAAGAACTATATCTCTGCTCAGTACCTGCATCCATCATGTATTTGAGAAAGACAGTTGTGAAGTCTGATAGAACTCAGAGAAAAAGTCCTATGTTTGTGTTCATTTATTTTTAAACTATGATCCCTTGTTCAAGATCAGAAGTTCCCAATCTCTTTTATGCCATGGACCAATAACATTAAGCAAGGGGTCCATGGACTCTAGGTTGGGAACCTCTGTTCTAGATTCTCTCACAAGAAGAAACATCCTCTCCATGTCCGATCACAACCTTTCATCGTTTTTCTCAGTGAATTATTTACCAAACCAAAGGATCTCTTGAAAATATAGTCACAGATCCAATGGCACCAAATTTACCTCTAACTTTGACATTTCAGGAGTCAAAGGTTATGGGGAGAAGGCAGGAGAATCGGGTTGTGAGCAAAAATAAATTAGCTACGATCAAATGGTGAAATTCTGCTTCTATGTCATATGGTCTTATGGATCTGAAAATTTTAGGGATATGGCCAGGAAGAAATTCTTCACAAAAAGATAGGGGAAATGGTGCCACACACACAAAATGATGGTGATACATTGATTGAGAAGAATAAACTGTTGATGTTTTGAGCTGCGACCCTTCATCAGGACTGGAAAAGAAGAGGGAAGAAGCCAGAATAAGATGATGTGGGAGAGTAAGCAGTAGGTGAAATGTCACCTGCTTATTCCTCTCCATAGATACTGCCTGACTTGGTAAATTCCTCCAGAATTTTCACTTTTTGTAGAATATTCCGCTCAAAGGCATTGGTGTTCACATACCAGGCCATAATGCAGCCAGTCAACACACTTTCCACCACAAGTCTATAGAAGTTTGCCAAGATTTTTGTTGACATGCAGAGTCAACAGTTTATTCATTTCTATAGATGCCGCCTGACCTGCTGAGATTCTGCAGCATTTTGTGTCCAGCATCTGCAGAATTTCTTACGTTTATTTCTTCCGGTGTACTTATTTTTTTATATCTAGATTCCATCATCTGCCTTCCTGGGACAGTTTGGGTATGGTCTTAACTGAGGTGTCAGACCAGCTTAGGGATTTGAATGGCTCTCTACAGTGTCAACGAAGAACAAAGTATGGCTAAGCATTTATAAATGTTCACAGCCTTGTTAATTGCTGCTTAAATGTTACTGCCCAGATTCTACAAGGAGAATATAACCATCAACAAAGGTGTTTACAGGCAAACAATTCCCAGATAAGCTGTGAAATGCGAAAATAAAAAGATCAACTGAAAAGTCTTGAATGGCAATGGTAAAATACTTGTGCAAAGGCCGGTGTAATGTTACCTTATTGTATTAGTTCTAATACATTCTTTTCAAGTTAAAATAAGCTAGAGGAGGTACAATCAGATCTGTCAGAGGAAGCCTCCACTGAAAGGTCATTCAGAGTTGTTGTCATGGATTTGTTCCTGGAATTTTGAATCATTCATGTATAATTGTACAAACAAACCATATTATTAAAACAGCAATGCCCTGGTTCCTCACAGCCGAAGGAAGCCTTTGGGAAGGTCTCATACTGATTGTGAGAGCCATATTTAATAAGCTGGGGTGGATGTCGGACAGAAAATAGTTTTTCTTTCAGTGATATGTAATAGAGCAGACCTCCCTTTAACATGTGATAGCTCTACCTTTAGTCCTGTCCAAGATGGTTACGGGCTCCATGATGGATAGGGAAGAATTTAGAATTAAGCAATTGTGGCTTTCTTATTGCATAACCCAATTTAACTCAAGTGGGCAGTATGTAAATCTGCTCATCCCTTTTTCTAATTCTTGTTTCTTCCTCTGTTTCTCAAAGCTTTGATTTTGAATAACTTTCAGTACATGTAATGATTATTTTGTCTACCATAATATCTCCATTGTAGAAAATCTATTGGCACAGATTTTGCCAAGATTTGCCAGCAGTTTTCCGGAGAACTGCCAGCATTTCACAGCACAAGTGATGTTAAAACTCAGAGCTCCAGAGCAACCCAGAATTTTGAGATGCGCTGCCATTTTGTGGCTGTGCTCAGCTATTGGATTCCCCATGGTGTAGTGGGAACTCACTGAGATTTCCCGGTACTTGGTCAGAGTCACAGAATCAGGCACATTGGCTCAATGACTTTGCCCCGACCCATTTATAACTAATCCCTTTTATCCACCCACACCAGCAGATTCTACAACTCACCTAAAACAATCTGTATCAGCTAAATAACCTGCCTAACTACATGGACACAAGAGAGACTGCAGATTGTGAGCAACACATACAAAATGCTGGAGGAAGTCAGCAGTGCCCTAATAGAGACATGGAGCATGGAAACAGACCCTTCTGCTCATCTAATCTGTGGCAAACTGTTCACCAGCCAAGTCCCATCAATCCACACTTAGACCATTGCCCTCATTACCCCTCCCATCCATGTATAACTTCTCTTAAATCAGGGGTTCCCAAACTTTTTTATGCTATGGACTCCAACCATTAACCGAAGTGTCAGTGGACCCCAGTTTGGGAACTCCTGCTTTAAATCCACCACATCTGCTGGCAGCTCGGTCGACACTTGTACCACCCTCTGAGTGAAAAAGCTCCTCCTCAGATTCCCCTTAAATATTTCACCTTTAACCTATAATGCCTCGTCTCAAAGTACATATATGTCACCATATACTGTACTTCACCGAGATTCATTTTCTTGTAGGCATTGACAGTGGACAAACAAAAGCAATGGAATCAACAAAAAACTACACACAACCAATGTGCAAAGAAGACAAACTGCAAATAGAGTGAATAGATAGATAGATAGTACAGAGAAAACGACTTCTAGAGTCCTTGAAAGGGAGTCCATAGTTTGTGTTCAGTGATCAGTTCAGATTTGAGGTGTGTGAAGTTATTCACACTGGTTCAGGAGCCTGATAGTTGATAATAAACTGTTCCTGAACCTGGTGGTGTAGGACCTTAAATGTTGTTATTAAAGATTAGCTTTATTTTTCACATGCACTCCAAAACATCAAAGCGTTTAGTGAAATGCGTCGTTTGTAGCAAATTAAATGAACGAGCAGTGTGATTGTCCCTGCTGTGATCCTCCTCCTCTGAGCAGTGGAGGCCTAGATGAGGGGAGTGCGCTGAAAAACCTTAACAATCCGTGCAAGCCTAGAACAAAATGGATGGCGAAAGCAGAAACCCTCGTCACATTCAAAACAATATGTGGAGATGAAGTGCCGGGACTTGACAGGCAATTGAAGGCAGAACAGCAGGCTTAAACAAAAGTCTATTTTCACCAGCATGAACGTACTGGAAGAAATACTGTTCTTCAGTGTCATAACTTCCATCCACAGTCATATAGCTGGAG
This sequence comes from Hemitrygon akajei, assembly GCF_048418815.1. NCBI lineage: Eukaryota > Metazoa > Chordata > Chondrichthyes > Myliobatiformes > Dasyatidae > Hemitrygon > Hemitrygon akajei. Next base: position 173,332,615 of record NC_133129.1, read on the forward strand.
GAGATGGGACATGAGAAAAAGGGATTTGAAAACACAAATGAGAATTTTGCAATGCAATATCTTCAGGTAACCATTTGGTATACAATACATTGGCTCATAAAAGAGTTAATCATATCCTGGATGACTTTTCTGTAAAGCACGCTATTAATTTATTGCTTCTGGTCTTCATGAGCTTGCATTAATTTCAATTGCAACAGTTGACTTGCCCAGTTCTTTTCATTTGTCTTGGTGTTAGCATTTCATGTTTGGTGGATGCCCTGTTTTAGACAACCATCCTCACGCCCGCCCCCAAATTTTCTTAGGATGTAGTATCACACAAATTGAAAATGAGACATTACAGTGTTACTTACTGTTGTGTTAATTCACTTATAACTACTCATGGGACTTGAAGCTAGGAGATAGAAAAACCTGGAACTCAAAATAATCCTTCATTTGGTAAAACCACATTACTGCAAAAATTCAAAAATCTGAACACTCAACAGTACATCTCAAAGCACGACTATTTAAATTATTTACCCAAGAACACTCGGAGACATCGATAGGAACAATGACCAATCAGTGAAAATCGCCCTGGGATTGGTTGTCAGCTGACCAATAAGTGTTGGCTGTTTCTGCTCGCTGTGACTCCTTGCTCTTGAAGGTGATTACCTGTAGGATTTGAGTCAAGGGTTGATTTGGATTTGAACAACAGACTTATGCTAGGAGATAGAAAAACACTAGCAGGCTGTCATTTTCCTGTTGCGATGTTGCTTGCGGCCGTGCTGATGCCGGTGGTTGGTTCGGACGGGGTAATTTGAACCCTTTCAGGAGGAGATGAAGGTCCAGGTCTGTGTTTGATGATCTGCCGAATGAACTTGTTTTGCCTTTAGGAGCACATTGCTGCAAATGGTTGATGTGGCAAAGCGAGCAATATCCATCTACGATAACTTTGTAGAGGACTTTCTCCATTCATTTGACAATCTGACCTGGTAACCACGGTTCTTGACCATTGCGATAGTGTCTGGACCACACTGCAGCTCCAGGCTTGATTGACTTCACCCTTTGACCAAGGTCCATGTAGCTGCCTTGACAACATTGCATCCAACACTGTGCACAGTTTTCTTCCCAAAAGTACTTCAGCTGGTTACTTCCCTGGAGAACTAGATGTGGTGTAATTTGATATGTTAACAGAAATGCATTGAGAGCCTCAGCTGATGCTGCTTCCACCCTTGATTTCAGAAGCGGCCATAAACCTCTCTCCTTGGGCTGTGGATGATATGGAGGCAAGCAGATGTGGATAATTGCACTGTTTAGGCAGAAAGCAGCAAACTGCCATGAAGTATGTTGAGTACTGCTGTCAGAAACAAGCCCTTCTGACATCCCAAAGCAGCTGGTGAATGGTCGTCTCTGTCATTGTTGACTTCATAGATAATACTTCTGGCCATTTGGAATAGGTGTCAACCAGGACAAGGTAGGTACACCATTGACTGGGCCAGCAAAGTCATGTACTCGACTCCAAGGTCTGGTAGCCTGAGGCCATGGTTGTTGATTGATTCTTTGCTGTCATGGAGCACTGAGTGCAATGCTTACATATGGATTAATGTCTTCGTAAAAGCCCACGATGATGATGATGATGATGATGATGTCGACTCAGGCCTGAGAGGCCAGTGTCAGGCATTTTCATGCCTTACAAAGCGCGGAACGAAAGACTGTGCAGCGCGCCACTCCTCACACAGACATTTCACAGTATTTTTCTTTATTTTATGAGGTTGAGTTGCGAGCAACACTCAACACTCAACCTGGCATGGATGGAAAGCATACTCAGGAATGGCCTGACTGGATTCAAACCCAGGAACCTCCATTTCGGAGTCCGGCGCTGATGTCACTGCGCCACCAGCCGACCAGCTAGCACGCAAAGCTTCTTGCCAGGACTTTCATTTGATTGATGCCCGGGTGACCATGGTGAAATTGTCTCAGTACTCTGGTTTGAAGTGTTTGTGGAATCACTATTATGTCTCCAAACAGAAGGCATGAGTCTACAGTTCAGTGTGATATATGATGGCAGTAAAAGGATACGATATCTTCCTCATCCTTGACTAGCAATCCATCAGCAAGGCATCTGCAGGTATGCTGGACGAGAGGACCTGCAGCTGTTTCTGCTTTTATCTTGTCAACAGTGACCGAAAGATCTTCAGCAGCATCCAATATAGTCTGGTGAACGTTGCAATCAATTGAATTCACCACTATGACTGAGACTTACTTTTCAGTGACCTGCTGGTTCACAAGTCTGGAGAGGGCATCTGCCTGGCAAAGCTCCTGGGTGGATGTGCACTTGATTTCAAAATTGTATGCTCATAATATGCAAAGGCATTCAGATCTGAATGATCTGTTAGGTAACACACGCCATTGACTTGGTTACCATTCAGCTTAACCATGCAGTACAGCTCACCATATAGCTGGAGGGTACCACCCGAAGCACTGCTGGTGGAGTGATGAATTGATTTAATGGTGCAGTCCCAAGTACCTGTCATGTGCATTTAGGGATAATGGTGATGTCGGACGCCATAATCGAGTTGTAAGCTGAACAAATGATTGTTGATAAGTATGTTGATACGCCGTCTCTTGGGAGCAAAATCAACTTTGAACATGGCTATTAAACTCCATGTAGATTTTGATGGCTTTTGAAACTTTGTTTCCTTGTATTTCAATAGCCTAGAAGACAGTGAAGGAAGACAAAAGCCTTCTTTGTGACCATGGCGTTGGGATTTGCTGCAAATGTGTTTCTTGTATTGGCAGTTTCTTGCACAATGCCATCTATCACCACTCCAACAAGCTGGAAACCTTCTGAGTGATGATGTCTAGGTCACTGGAAACAGCATTGACATGGTTCTACTCGACCTGACTGGAATCGTGTTTCAGGCTGATCAATCGCTGACATTCTTGAGTGACAGCTTGTAGAGTCCTGTCAGGGTTTTGCTCAAGCCCAGCCAGGAGCCATTTGCGAATATCTGCATAATCAGGTGCCTAAAGTCCACAAATAAAAATCAGACATTTGAAATGTGATTCAGTCATGTTGCCCAGCTTGAACTTTTCACATTTGCATTTGACAACACCAGCATATGTGATGAAGTCATCAGCATCTTTTTAATGAGTTTTAGGCAATGGTAATGGACACTGAAGAAAGATGACAGCTCTCCAAAAATACTGGTTAGCTGCTAGACAGTTTTGTCAAACTATAGGTCACATGAGTTCTTAAGCAGAATGAAATTGATATAACACTCACTTTCAGCAGTATCCAATTCTCAGAGCAAAGTGCCTGCCTTCCAAAAATTCCCTGTGACATCTGAAGCATGATTCAAATGCAACTTCTGAATTGGAACGAACTGTAAGTTGGTAATGGATGCAACAACTCACTCATACGAGTTCTGTTCAGTGTTTGACACTGACGCCATTGGGCTTACTGATAACCCAATGGTCAAGGTTTTGATTAACTTCAGATGGGCTGCTTCAAATGGAGCTTGCTGCTGGTGTAGAATTGTAAGTCTTCTGCTAAATTGTCACACTGATATAATATTGCACCTCATTGCCAATTTGTTGTGTTTGCTGGTTGATAATAACAGGAGAGACCCGAAGCCAAGAGATAGAACAAAGCTAAAACTTGAAATAACCCCTTATTCAGTAAAGCCATGCAAATACAAAAAAACCCTCAAAACTCAACCCAGGAACATTCAAGACATTGGTAGGAACAATAACCAATCAGTGAAAGTCAGCTTAGGATTGGTTATCAGCTGACCAATCGGTGTTGGTTGTTTTAGCTCGCCATGACACTTACTTACTTACTTAGAATTTTTCACAGGTTTGGCATGTCATCTGAAACTTTGAGAAACTGCCATAGATGCACAAAGTATCATGACTGGTTGTATCATGGCCTGGAACGGAAGCACCAAATGCCCAAGAACAGATAAGTCTTAAAAAAGTGATGAATACAGCCCATTCCATCACAGGAAAACCCCATCCCACCACTGAGCATATCTACAAAAAGCACTGCCACAAGAAAGCAGCATCCATCAACAACGATCCAGGCCATGCTCTCTACTGCCATCAGGAAGGACATACAGGAGCCTTAGGTTCCACACCATCGAGTTCAGGAACAGTTATTACTGTTATCAGCTCCTGAATCAGCGTAGATAATTTCACTTTCTTCAACTTATAGACGCAATTTCAAAGACTCTACAATCATGTTCTCAATATTATTTATTTATGTATTACTATTATTATTTATATTTGCAGTGCTTGTCTTCTTTTGCACATTGGTTGGCTGTATTTGAGTGTAGTTTTCCATTAATTTCATTGTACGCCTTTGTATCAACGCTGAATGCCCACAAGAAAATAAATCTCAAGGCAGTATACAGTGAGATATATGTACTTTGATTATAAATTTACATTGAACTTTGAATTCTTTTAACTTGGAAAACCAATGTGAATGTGGATCATTTGAAAATTCTCTTGTGAACTAGATTGAGAATGAGGAAGTGCATGCTGTAGGAATGTCATAACAGGGGATGGAGTGACATGAGGTGAAGTTTCTGAGGGGATAGCGGGTTAAAGGTTGTAAGGATGTTTCCCCCGAAGGTAAATCAAAAACTAGCGAACATCTTTAGCTTGAGTGGTCACTTATTTGGGATTGAGCTGAGGAAGAATTTCTCCTGTTAAAAGGCAAAGAATCTTGTGAACTCTCCACCTCAGACATCTGTGGGTGCTAAATCATAAAGTTGATTGGATACTGAGGCATATGCATTTTTGTTGAATGGGGAAATCAAAAATTATGAGGAATCTGGAGGTGAGAGGTGCTGAAGCCAATGTCAGATGTGATCTCCTTGACTGGCCAGGCTGTCCTGAGTAACTCTAGAAGCTACTCGTACTCCAAATTTCTTCTGTTCTTCTGCTTTTAGACCTTTCTGTGCCAATAATATTAGAATCAAGCCTCCATTAATCCTGAGACTTACAATTTAGTGTTCACCCTGCAACCTGGTGGAACTGAAAATTCATAGATCTTATAACCTGAGTAAAAAGTTATAAGACCATAAGACATAGGAGCAGAATTGGGCCATTTGGCCCATTGATCCTCCTCTGCCACTACATCGTGGCAGATTTATTATCCCTCTCAATTGCATTCTCCTGTAACCTTTGACGCAGCGATTAATCAAGAACCTATCAACCTCCACTTAAATATACCCAGTGACTTGGCCTGTGCAGTTGCCTGTGGCAATGAATTCCATAGGTTCACCACCTCGAGCTAAAGCTATTTCTTTTCATTTCTGTTCTAAATGGACAAACCTCAATTCTGAGGCTGTGCCATTTGGTCCTAAACTACACCACTATAGGAAACATCTTTTACACATCCACTCTATCTTGGCCTTTCGATAGGTTTCAATAAGATTCCTCCCTCATTCTTCTAAACTCCAGCAAGTACAGGCTCATAGCCTTTAAATACTCCACATATGTTTTCCCTTTCATTTCCGGAATCATTCTCATGAATCTCCTCTGGACCGTCTCCAATGTCAGCACATCTTTTCTCAGATAAGAGGCCCAAAACTGCTCACAATACTTCAAGTGTGGTCTGACCAGTGCCTTATAAAGCCTCAGCATTACACCTTTACAAACATCCTGATGAAGGGTCTCGGCCTGAAACGTCAACAGTGCTTCTTCCCATAGATGCTGCCTGGCCTGCTGTATTCCACCAGCATTTTGTGTGTGTGTTGTTTGAATTTCCAGCATCTGCAGATTTCCTCGTGTTTACACTTTTACACTTGTATTGTAGTCATCTCAAAACAAATGCTAACATTGCTCTTGCCTTCCTTTTCACCAACTCAACCTGAAAGTTAACCTTTGTGGAATCCTGCACGAGGACTCCCAGGTCCTTTTGAACTTCTTTTAGAATTTTGTCCCCATTTAGAAAATAGTTCATGTTTTTATTCCTTCTGCCTAAGTTCATGACCATACATGTCCCGACACTGCATTCCATCAGCCACTTCTCTGCCCATTCTCCTAATCTAAGTCCTTCTGCAAACACCCTGCTTATTCAACACTACTTGCCCCTCTACCTATCTTCATATTCTCTGCAAACGTGGCCACAAAGCCATATATTCGTACATCCAAATCATTGACATACAACGTGAAAAAAGCGGCCCCAACACCGAACCCTGCGGCATATCACTAGTCACCAGCAGCCAACTAGAAAAGACACCCTTTATTACCACTCTTTAACTCCTGCCAGTCAGCCCATATTCTATCCATGATAATATCTTTTCTGTAATATCTTTGGCTTTTATCTTGTCAAGCAGCCTCAAAAAGGCCTTCTGAAAATCCAGATAAAGAACATCCACTGACTCTCCTTCGCCTATCCTGCCTATTATTTCCTTAAATAATTCCAACAGATTTTCAGGCAAGATATCCCCTTTAGAAAACCATGCAGACTCTGCCCTATTTTATCACGCGCTTCCACGTTCCCCAAATCCTCATCCTTAATAATGGACCCCAATGTATTTCCAGCCACTGAAGTCAGGCTAACTGGCCTATGATTTCTTTTCTTCTGCCCCCTCTTCTTAAAAACTGAACATGTTGAGTTGTTTATGCTTGTCGGAGTTCAGGGTATTGAGATGCTGGCGCTGTGAAAAATGGCTTTCACTAGCCAAATCATGAAGAGTTTCCTTGTCTCTGATCCTGATATTTATTCTGACTGGTGTGAAGATATTGTCAATTTTGCCAGAGAAGCTTGCTCCAACACCAACTCAACAAGAGGCAACTGGTTTGTAATTTATTTGTTATTTTGGAATTAAAGAGGAGCATATTTGTAAATGATGCTAACTCAGATACAGGGATAGAACACTTTCAACCAATGTTTTAGCTGTGATGTAGGATCTGACATTAAATGATAAAGATGTCAATATCCAGATATCAGTCTAGGTGTCATCCAGAAGTCAGTTTTAAGTTACAACCCAAGTACTGGATGGATTGTAACTTTTTTATGCAGGTCAGTGATTAATGAAGAAAGAGCACAGCCACGTGTCAACCAGTTTTTCCTCAGTAAATATGTTGTGTATTTTGAGAAGCTTTTGTACATATTTTAACTCAACTTGTACCACCTGGGGCCCTTTGGTTCAATATGACACTTTCTCCCATGCCAACAAAACACAGCCACGTGCAAATCAAAAGTTTATAGTTTGAAGTAAATTTATTATCAAAGTAGATACTGTATTTGTCACCATATACTACTTTGAGATCCATTTTCTTGCAGGCATTCACAGTAGAACAGAGAAGTAGAATGGAATCAGTGAAAAACTACACACAAAGACTGACAAACAACCAATGTGCAAAAGAAGACAAACTGAACATTTATTAAAGCAAATAAATAAATAATACTGAGAACTTGAGTTGAAGAGACCTTCAAGATGAGTCTATATGTTGTGGACTCAGTTCAGTGTTGAGATGAGTGAAGTTATCCATGCTGGTTCAGGAGCCTGATAGCTGAAGGATAATAACCGTTCCTGAACCAGGTGGTGTTGGCCCGGAGACTCCTGGACCTCCTTCCCGATTGCAGCAGTTAGAAGAGAGCATGGGCTGGATGGCAGGGGTTCTTGATGACGGATGCTGCTGTCCTTGGGAACTGGATGTGTCAGCACTCTGAAGATTATTTTTCTGGCCAGTCATATCCTGGCAAATCATTTTGCGTTTTTGAATAATTTTCTGAATTGCACTGGTCAAATAATTTTCCACTTTCTATATTTCCAGACTCTTTGCCAAGGTGTAATTCTGCAGTGCTAGGAGGTCTTTCTTCTTCTCAATCTATTTATGATGAGGGTGCCTTACAATTTAAAGTGGAAAATGTTGCATCACCAAAAAGAGAACCAGAGTTAATGTTTCACATCCCAGAGCTGAAAACAATTCTTAACCACCTTCACTACTTTATCCTACCAGAGCTGGAGTAACACATTGTTCTTCTTTACACTTGTGCAAAGGAAATAACATTAAATGATCTTGAACCTTGAAGGGTATAATTTTCAGCAAGGTTTGCAATGTGCTTGGATAGTCTTCAACATGATCCCAAAGAGGTACAGCATTATCAGACAAATATTGACACTGCCGAAGAAGAATGCCAATGGATTAAAGAAATCTGGAAATCTGAAAAAACAGTCATGAAAGCCCTTCTGGCTCACTGATGTTCTTCAGGAAAATAGATTGGCCACTTTCACTTACATTGAATCCATGCTCATCAATGTGGTCATTCTTAATGACCTTGTCAGTTCTACGGGAGTTAAAGCTGGAGAATAAGTTCTGGCCTTGTTAGTAATTTCCAATTCCTATGGGCCAATATATAAGAAAAAGGATCATTTGTTCAGGATTTTTACCATTGGAGAATCTGCGTTCAAGGACGACACGCAGTGATGTGATTAGTGCAACACTGCTACAGTCGGGGCATCAGAGTTTGGAGTTCATTTCTGGCTCCGCCTGTAAGGAGTTTATGCATTCTCCCCATGATCACGTGGGTTTCCTCTGGGTGCTCCGGTTTTCTGCCACAGTCCAAAGATGTTCCGAGCAGTAGGTTACTTGGTCGTTGTAAATTATCCTGAGTTTGCTGGTGGTTGGCTGCCTCAAAAGACCATGGGTGGTATGATCATCATCACAAGCCTGAGTGGAAGGAATGGAGATCCTGAGATGCCCAGTCATCAAGATCCCCCTTTCAGCCTCACCAGTGTAGTCCAAAGGAAAGCTTATGAGGTAATATGTTTGTTATCAGCTTGGCTACAGGAGCTTCCGGAAGGATGTTCAATGACGTTCAGCCACCTTAGGGGCTCCACTCCAGATTTGCTGTCTGGGTTTACTCCCGTAGTCTTCGTCTCTCCCGAGACTGCCCACAAGGCAGTGGGGCTATTTACCCATAGCTAGGGATCTGGTTCATGAGCACCAGGGCATGTTCACACACCGGTGGGCCTGTGTGCTATGTGTGCAGAGGCCAGGCCTCCTCCTCATCCTCTGTAGTTCAGCCCGAGTCTGAAAGGAGTTCAGTTTCTGTATGAGGAGGCACTAAACGAGGCTTGCTGTTGGGAAGCTATGTACTAGCAGGGAGAGACTTACACATTCAGCTCTCCTTTTCACAAAACTGCTAGCCAGTGGTGGAAGCTGAAAGTGAGAGCGACAAGCACTACCCACAACACAACCATGATAGACGCATCATAACAACTATTTAGGCTCGGGTTAAATAAACAGGTTGCTGGGCGTTGTGACTCGTTGAGTCGGAATATGGCCTGTTTCATGCTGTATGCGATTCCACTCAACTCAATTCAAGTTTAATTATCATTGAATCATGCCTGAATACTCAATACAGCCAAACAAGAGTGTTACTCTGGGGCTAAGGTGCAAACCACAGTACCAACAGTCACACATAGCACAAAGAACACATAGCTCATACAAAAGAAATCACCACTTGGAAGATATCAGCAAATTACAGCCACACAAAGTAAATAGTCCAGACCCTGAGTCCATGAATGCCACAGAAATCTGCAGTTGCCCAATCTCTTAGTAAATAGCATCATCCTACCCTTGTTCCATGTTTCCATATACAATGCATGCAGCAGATTCAAGACTGATTAAACCTCTCTCTAACCCAGAGTAGCGCACAATCTAACAAGTATGATATTTTTATATTTAGCCCTAAACAGAACAGTATCCACATGGCAATTTGTAGAGCATTAGCAAACTGAAGTTGACACAGAACCATGAAAAGAGATATTAGAGCAGGTGCCCAAAGCCTGGTCATAGTGAGATATTTTGAGATGCCTCAAAATAAACCAAATTTGGAGTCTGTGTAGGCCAAACCAGGTAAGGATTGCAAATTTCCTTCACCAAAAATATTAGCAAACTGGACTGGTAGAGCGCAGAGTTCAGAGCAGAGGATTTATAACATCTCCCTAGTTTCATTGTCACTATTATTGTTAGTGGTTTTTTAAACTAACTTTTGTCAATTCTATCTGGATGCATAACAGATGCATAACGGATGCGTAGAAGCATTCAATCTTGATGCATACAGTTTGGTATGACAACTGCTCTGCATGTAACTGCAGGAAATGGCTGAGTACACAGCCCAGCACAGCACAGGATCCAGCTTCCCCTCTATGACTTTGTCTATGCTTCCCATTGCCTCAGTAAAGCAGCCAGCTGAACCAAAGACCCCAACCACCCTGGACATTCTCTCTTCTCCCCTCTTGCATTGGACAGATTATTATGTACCACCTGGCTCAAGGACAGCTTCTATGCTGCTGTTAACTGTTAAGTACTTCATTTGTACAATAAGTTATACTCTTGACCTCACAATCTGCCTCCTTATGATCTTGCACCTGATAGTTTACCTACACTGTACATTCTCTGTAGCTGTTGCACTTTATTGAAAGTTCAAGGTAAATTTATTCACAAAGTGCATATATTGTATACAACCTTGGAGATTCATTTTCATATAGGCATCCACAAGGAAATGACGAAAGAGAGTCCATGAAAAACCACACATAACAAAGATAAATCCCAACATGCAAAAGAGGACAAATTGAGCAAATAACAAAAAAAGTTAAACAAATAATACTGAGAATGCTACAGTGTCTGCAAAAGCGAGTCTACAGCCTGTGGAGTGAGATCAGTGTTAGGCAAGGTAAAGCGCTGGGCTAATTACTACACTGTTGTGCCTCCTTTAAGAGAAGAATCCCAGCTGATATTAAATTTACTCTGAAAAACAATGATTTTTTAGATCAAAGTAATCTGGCTTGTTTAGCCCTTTAAGGGCTTGTTCATTTATCTGTGGGTGGTGCATGTCAATAGCAATATTGTATTTATTGCTTGTCACTGACTAACCTTGGAAAGATAATAGTGAACTGCCTTCCTGAACTGCTGCGGTATTCCTGGGTGAAGTAACTCCCACTGTGCGGTCAGGTGGGAACATCCAGGGTTTACAGCCAGCGATCAAGGAGAATAGAATAGAATAGAACTTTATCGACGCTACTCAAAACAATGAGGTTATCTATTCATTTATTAATTTTTGTGGTAGAGCAGAATAAGCTGTCCTGGCCCATTGAGCTGCACTGCCTAGCAACCCTGGATTTTACCCAAACCAAATCACGGGGCGATTTACTTTTACCAATTAACCTTCCAAGTGGTACGTCTTTGGACTGTGGGAGGAAACTGGAGCACCCCGAGGAAACCCACATATTAATGGATAGAATTTCGGACTAACCTCCTTTCTGACAGCAGCAGGAATTGAATCTGGGTCGCTGGTACTGTAAAGCATCGTGCCAGCCACTTCACTACCGTGCCACCCAGCTGTAGTGCTACTCTGGTCTGAGCAACACAGCTATTTACAATGCAAGCGCTTAAAATAAAAAATCCCATATTTACATGCAACAAGTGACTTTGATAGCCCATAACACTCAAAGGCCAAAGGCAAGCCAGGGTGTAGCATTACTCAGCTGCACAACAGCCCTCGGGAAGAAGCTATTTTTCTGTCTTACTGCCTTGGCTAAGATGTTTCTGTTTCACCTACCAGATGGCAGGAGATTGAACAGACCGTGTCTGGGATGGGGTGGGTCTTTAATGCTGTTACATGTGTGTCGTTGACATGGAGAGCTGAAGATTGTCTCCAGGACTGGTTGTTGAGTCCCAGTGATCTGCTGAGCTATCCAAATCACCATTTTGTGATCTGCAGAGTGGAGGAAAAATTATATACTTCTGGATCGGAATGGTAAGTAACTTAGGAACAGAATTAGGTCACTTTTGCCCCTCGAGTGTGCTCTGCCATTTCATCATGGCTGATCCAATTATCCTCTCAGCCCCAATCCCCTGACTTCTCCCCATATCCCTTCACTCACTGACTGATCAAAAAGATATCAACCTCTGCCTTAAATATACATAAAGACTTGGCCTCCACAGCTGCCTGTGGCAAAGAATTCCACTCCTTTAAAGGGACACTCCTCTATTCTGACACTGTGTCTTCTGGTCTTAGGCTCTATAAGAGATTTCAATGAGATCACCCCTCATTCTTCTGAATTCTACTGAATACAGGCCCAGAGTCATCTTCATATGACAAGCCGTTCAATCCTGGTATCATTTTTGTGAACTTGGAGAAGAGCTTGGAAGTGTCAGCGGCCTTTATTTGTCGAGATGGCAGAGACTGAAGAGGAGATGAGTACTCTGCTTCAGCACTCCGGACACAGCCTGACAGCTTCACGGTCCAAAGGCAGAGGGCTGACACTTGCACCATGATTAGCTCATGGTGACGAACAGAGGTGCCACTTCTGTCTTAGTCCTACAACCATGAACATCTGGCAATCAGGTTTGAAAAAGATTAAATAGTAGCTTTAATTTGCCACATCAAAACGTTCAGTGAGGTGTTGTTCGTGCCAATAACTCACGCAGACCGAGATTTGTGCTGGGGGGCAGCCCCCGAGTGTCTCCATGCTTCTGGCTCCAACATCACATGCACGGAACTCACTAACCCGTGTGCCTGTCGGAATGTGGAAGGAAAGCGGATTTTGATTCTTTAAGTCTTGACAAGTTATAGCAGAGCATTTGTAGATGTAGACAGCATTAATATTTTCCCCCCGAAGGTAGAAGTGTCAAACACCAGATAACCTGCTTTTAAGGTAGGAGGGGAGAAATTTAAAGATGAGACGGCTTCTGCAGAGAGTGGAAGGTGCCAGGATTGGGTTAACGGGGTTAATATTGGAAGTGAGCAGTTTGGTAGAGTTGAAGAGTGTTTTGGATAGACAAAATTATGAAGGGAATGGAGGGATATGCATAAATCAAAAGAAGAGGGCATTTAGTAAAAATTGGCTACAAGATCGGCACAAGACCATGGGCTGAATGGCCTATTCAGTGCAGTACTGTTCTATGGTGTACAGTCAACCTATGGTGTTGGGAACTAATATTTAGGCTGGTGGACAGAGTATAAAGCAGGCAGTCTGCCGTTGGGAGCTTCAGGAGTGCTGTTGAGCCCTTCTGCTCCATCCACATCAAGCAGGAATTCCCAGTGGTCAACCAGTTTAATCCCAATCCCCATTCCAATTCCAATATGTCAGGCCATGGCCTCCTCTACTGCCATGATGAGGCCACTCTCAGGTTGGAGGAACAATTTCTCCCCCCTCCCCTTCACTATTTTCCATTCCTCATTCCCATTCAGTTTCTCCTCTTACCCCTTCACTTTTCCTCACCTGCCTATTATCTCCCTCTTCCCTTTTTCTCATGATCCACTCTCCTTTCCTATAAGAATCCTTCTTCTTCAGCCTTTTATCTTTTTCACCTATCAACTCTCAGCTTCTCACTTCAACCCCCTCCTCCAGCCTATACCAACCCCCTCACTTGGTTTCACCTATCATCTTCTACTCTTTCCCCTCCTCCACCTTCTTAATCTGGCTCCTTCCCACTGCCTTTCCAGTCCTGATGAAGCGCCTCAACCCAAAATGTCAACTCTTCATTCCTTTCTGTAGATGCTGCCTGACCTGCTGAGTACCTCCAGCATTCTGTGTCAGTTACACTGGATTTCCAGCATCTGCAGAGGCTCCCGTGTTTATGGATACGATAGCACTCGGGTTAAATTATCAGACTAATAATCAAAGGCCAGAAGTGTTGATCCAGTGGCATGAATTTCAGTTCCATTAATTGTGGGATTTAAACGTAAGTAATTAAATTAATCTGAATTAAGAACTGACGTCAGTAGTGGTCGTGAAATTAGCAGATAGCTGTGGTTCCTAATGCCGTTCATGGAAAGGAGTGGGGTTTATTTATTTATGTATTTATTGGATTACAGTGCGGAATAGGCCCTTCCAGCTTTCACGCTGTGCTGCCCAAAGCCCCCCCCCCCCCCCCACCCCAGCTTCAGTCCTAGCCTAATCACTGGTCAATTTACAATGACTAATTAACCGATATGTCCTTGGACTGGAGCACCCAGAGGAACCCACACGGCCAGAGAGGACATATAAACTCCTTACAGGCAGCTGCGGGAATTGCAACCCTAGTCGCCTTTACAGTAAAGCGTTGTGCTATCCACTATACCACCGTGCCACCCTTGGTTCCTAACTGTCTTCTCAGTTCAAGGCAATTCAGGAGTGAGAAAAAAACCATCGTAAACCACTAACATCTATGTCTTGTAAATAAACAAATCAAAACTGGGACAGCAACTGCAGGTTATTCCATTACCTTCCTGCCTGTGCTTCACAAAGAGTGGAAAACCTTTGGAGTAATCAGGAAATGAGACACTTTCCTTGCGTTAAATAGGCTCTGATTTATTGCTGTTTGCAGAATAAGTCTACCCATATAAATCATTACGCTGCTTACTCTATGGGTGCAAGAACTTAATTTTGTAAAACATCAGTGAAATCTTAGAGATACAGCACAGTAACAAACTCACCCAATAAGCCCACGCCATTCATTTACACCCATGTGACCAATTAGCCTGCTAACCCCTACATCTTTGGAATGTGGGAGGAAAGCAGAAACACAGTCATGGGGAGAACATACGAACTCCTTAAGGCAGTTGCAGGAATTGAACCCAGGTTGCTCGGATTGTAATGATGCTATGCTAACCGCCCTCAGTAATCGCCTGGTATTTATTTATTTATTGTTTATTGAGATACAGTGCAAAACAGGCCCTTTGAGCCTTGCCACCCAGCAATCCCCCGACCTAATCCTGGCCTAATCACAGGACAACTTACAGTGACCAATTAACCTACCAACCGGTACGTCTTTGGAATGCAGGAGGAAACCAGAGCACCTGGAGGAAACCCTTGCAGTCACTGGGAAAACATACAAACTCCTTATGTCAGGAATTGAACCTGGGTCACTTGTGCTGTAAAACGTTGTGCTAACCAATAGACGGTAGGTGCAGGAGTAGGCCATTCAGCCCTTCTAGCCAGCACCGCCATTCACTGTGATCATGGCTGATCATACACAATCTGTACCCCGTTCCTGCCCTCTCCCCATATCCCTTGACCCCAAGGCTACTAGGCTAACCACTAGGCTACTGTGCCTTATTAATATTAATTATTAACATAATTATTAACATTAATATTATTAATAAAGAACTAATTCTCCAAGGCTATTACTCAAGCATTAGAATTGCTACAATAAAGCCATCTGCACAGCATGCGATCTATAGGATGAGTTCAATATTGAATCAGAATTAAGTTTATTATCACTGACACATGTCATGAAACATGTTTCTCATAGTAGAATGACAGTGCAAGACATAAAAATTCCTGTAAGTTACAAGATTAAATTAATCGCGAGGTAGTGGTCATGGGTTCCTGGGCTGTTAGGAAATCTGATGGCATAGCGGAAGAAGCTGTTCTTAAGATGTTGAGTGAGGGTCTTCAGGCTCCTGCACGATGGTAGTGAACTGGAGAAGGCAAATTTCTCAGTCGTTTAGCTCCTTCAGTACACCAGGTGCTATTGTTTCCCCATTTTCTCTGTCCCCTAAGAAGCAGGGGTGGATTTGGTTAAAATACTGATCTCACCCCATGTTAGCTCTGAGGGTACAGCAGCCAGCTCTTGGACTGCCTGCCATAACTACATGCCTGGGCCTTTGGATCCATGGGAGTCCGTCCAAAAAGCCATCCAGGTATTGGATTTGAAACTGAGTTACAGACAATGACTGAAATTGTAGATCATTGGGGGCGGGTGCGTGAGACAATTAGATGCAGAGTGATAATAAAGTCCCCATCCATTTCTGGAAGATCTCAGTGGATAGCAGCCACAAATTACACTTGACAAAAAATTTTTGTTTCCTGAATACTTTTGGGCGTACCTTATGAATTTTGGGCTGCTCATGAAAATCACCATGAAATTTCCCTATCAGCAATTCTTTTTAAAAAATTGCTTATCTTTGTTATTTCAGTTCATAATTCAAGTCAATTAAAATGTTGCCCACAACGTAATCTGAAAAGTTTTCTGTTTTGTCCAGGCAAGGCAGATGCTGCGTGGCAAGACAGGTTTTAGAACAGTTCTATGCATTGCTTTTACATATATATCGGACAGCTGTGCTAAAGAATCTCATTATAGCTGTGCTAAAGAATCTCATTATATTAAAAAAGGATTGGCCACTCCATACAACACACACAAAATGCTGGAGGAACTCAGCAGGCTGGGCAGTATCTATGGAAAACTTAGTTAGTGATTGGCCACTCCATAAGCAGGTTGTTCTAGGGCAGAAAAGTTGGCACAAGTAGACTCAAAGATATTTTTGCCTCCTTTTCATATAAAACAAAGCTTTTGAAAAATCTTGTGAAAGTGATGAACGAGGCAGATATTTCCCAAAATAACTGATGCCAAGATTAAGGAAGGCATTTTAGTTGGTCCACAAATCAAACAGGTCATCAATGACAGGCAGTTCAAAGGACTTCTAGTGGGTCCGAGGGAAACTGCATGGAAGGCATTCAAGGACGTTGCTGATAACTTTCTTGGCAACTACAGAGAACCAAACTATGTGCAGATATTTACACCATTCTTCAAGTATACAAAACAAATTAAATTTATTTAATTCAACTATCTTATATGCACACACTTAAGTGGAACATGTCTGTAAAGATTTATTTTCTGCATTTCCATTTAGACTTCTTCCCTGCAAATCCTGGCACTGTCAGTGATGAGCATGGTGAAAAGTTTCACCAGGACATTGTGGTAATAAAAAGTGGTATCAGGGCAACAAAATCCATCAATGCTGGCCGATTATTGTTGGACACTTTCGTTAGAAGCCTCAGACACTGAGTACAAACGAAAATCATCAACAAAACGTTTTTAGTTTAGCTCAACTAATGCATATCATCAGAGTCATGATGTAATTAAACACATCATATTCAATAAAAGTTCATTTCTTCTTTCTCCAAATTCCTACATGATACAAGTAGTCTGAAATCATATTTGTGTTCAGCAGACTATCATAACTACAAAAGAATTCTGAGGAAGCAAAATTCTTGAAAAAATATATTACCCAGTGTTATTGGATAATGCTTGTATGTCACCAAAGACAATCACAAATTCCTACTGACGTACCATGGAGAGCTTTCTAACTGGTTGCATCAATGGTAGGGGTTTTGGGGGGGTGGGGGGTGGGTGCTACTGCACAGGATTGAAATAAGCTGCAGAGGGTCGTAAATTTAGTCAGCTCCATCGTGAGCACTAACCTCCAAAGCATCCAGGACATCTTCAATGAGTGATGCCTCAAAAAGGCAGCGTCCATCATTAAGGATCCCCATCACCCGGGTCAGGCTACCATCGGGAGGGAGCACTAAGTTCACTGCAGATGCTGTGGTCAAATCTTGACTGCTTCTTTCAAGGGATGCTGCCTGAGCTGCTGAGTTCATCCAGCTTGTTTGTACATCAGGAGGGAGATACAGGAGCCTGAAGGCACACACTCAATTATTCAGGTACAGCTTCTTCCCCTCTGCCATCCGATTCGTGTGTGTGTGTGTGTGTGTGTGTGTGTGTGTGTGTGTGTGTGTGTGTGTGTGTGTGTGTGTGTGTGTGTGTGTGTGTGTGTGTGTGTGTGTGTGTGTGTGTGTGTGTGTGATACACACACACACTCCGTAATTGCTCTGTACTCTTGCTGTACAACAAATAATTTCACAACATATGTGATGCACCATCAATAACTCTCGGAGACGGGAGGCAAACGATAGGCTTTTATTAGCTGCAAAAGTGACCACAACATCTTGGAGACTGAGGGAGGAGCAGTGCCTCCAATCGCCTTTATACCGGGGTCTGTGGGAGGAGACACAGGAGCAGTCAGCAGGGGGGCGTGTCCAGACAGGTATACACATAGTTTACCACAATATGCCAGTGATATCAAACCTAATTCTGATTCTCCAACTCAAGGAGGTGATTGCCATCAAAGGTCGGCACCATCTGGGTCACTTGTTTCCAATGATTATGTATTGCTGCCGGAAAGACAACAAATTTCATGAAGTACACCGGTGATAGTAAACCTGATTCTGATACACCCGATCCCTATCCCCGCAAGCATACATTCAAATTTAGAGTTCAAAGTAAATTTATTATCAATGTATGTATATCATTTACAAGCTTGAGATTTATTTTCTTATAGGTACTCACAGGAAAACAAAGAAATGCGACAGAATCCATGGGAAAAACCACACGTAACAAAGACTGACAAACTTCCAATGTGCAAAGGAGGACAAATCATGCAAGTAACAAAAAAAACAAAATGCGGAGAATGTGATCTGCAGTGAGTCGACAGGCTGAGCAGTCAGCTCATCACTGCATGCATAGATGCAATATTACTGCTACTAACTAGATTTACATTTTCACTCCATTCTGCATTCAAGTGTAATAACATTACTAGAGCCTTCAAAGTGATCAAAGAGAGCCACTCTACTATTTGGCACTGCATAGAAAAATTCACAATTAATCTCACTTTGCAAGTTAAGGCAATAGGAACACTTCATGCTGCTTAATTATTGTTTCAATTATATATTTGAAGCCTGAAAATGCTCGAGGAAAAATTGACAAGACAATTTTGTGTCTGCTGTATATCACAAAAATTATCCCTATTGTGCTGAATGAATCATCACAGTTGATTTCTTCCTGCATAGTTAAGCCTGCAATCAAACACAGACATCACTTCAAATCAGAAAGCTGAATCTTGGCCCTATTCATCATGCACTCTGCCATTTCCTGATTCTTTTTTAATCTGGAATAAAATTTTAAATGCTCTGCTAGAACAAATGGACATTGGAATGTTGCTGTGGTATTGGGTGTATCGTGCAGTTTTCCAATCACAGAAGTTTCTGAGCAATTTCTTCTGAACCATGAGTCAGTCTTCAGGTTCAGGAACAGTTATTACCAGACAACCTTCTGGCTCCTGAACCGGTGTAGATAACTTTATTCATCGCTACTGAACAGATTCTATGATCTACAGACACACTTTCAAGGACAACTGTAGTTCTCAACAATTTTTTTTATTTGCAGCTTGTCGTCTTGCAAAATATTTATTTGTCAGGCTTTGACTGTTTATAGCTTTTGTATAAAATTCTACTGCATTTCTTCTTTTACCTGTAAGTGCTGGCAAGTAAATTAATCTCAATGTAGTATATGGCTACATACATTCGGCGGCCACTTTATTAGGCAGACCTGCTCACCTGCTCGTTAATGCAAATATCTCTTCAGCGAATCATGAGCAGCAACTGAATGCGTAAAAGCATGCAGACATGGTCAAGAGTTTCAGTTGTTGCTAAGACCAAACATTAGAATATGGAAGAAATGTAATCTAAGTGACTTTGACTGTGAAATGATTGTGGGTGCCAAAAGGGTATTGGAGTATCTCAGAAACTGCTGATCTCCTGGGATTTTCATGTACAACAGTCTCTAGAGTTTGTAGAGAATGGTGCAAAAAACAAAAACAAAAAAAAAAAATCCAGTGAGCAAAAGCACCTTGTTAATGAGAGAGCAAACACGAGGAAATCTGCAGATGCTGGAAATTCAAACAACACACACAAAATGCTGGTGGAACGCAGCAGGCCAGGCAGCATCTATAAGGGAAAGCACTATCGACGTTTCTGGCCGAGACTCTTCATCCAGTCCTGACGAAGGGTCTCGGCCCGAAACGTCAACAGTGCTTTCCCTTATAGATGCTGCCTGGTCTGCTGCGTTCCACCAGCATTTTGTGTGTGTTGTTAATGAGAGAGGTCAGAGAAGAATGGCTGGTCCGTTTAAGACTGTCAGGAAGGCGACAGTAACTCAGGTAATCATGCAATACAACAGTGGTGTCTAGAAGAGCATCTCTGAATGCACAAACTGAACCTTGAAGTAGATGGGCCATGGCAGCAGAAAACCACGAACATACACTGAGTGCACATGTACTTTGAATTTGCTTTGAACCTACATGCAGCCAACTTTCTGGGCAACAAAATCCTAGAGCTTTTCCTTGGAATCAAGGAACAGGTCAATTAGACTGCTAACAAGCTTTTTATTCCTCAGTCCTCCACTGTATGTGAATTGGAAAGCCATTTTCACTTACCCTGCTGTAGATATTCAAAGTGACCCATCATGTAAGAGACCAAAAGTTAGGGAATATAACCAGAAGACTGTGGCTGTCAGCTTTTCTGTCAGAAAATGCTGAAGGTCCATTTTCCAAAGTGTCTCGCCCTGTAATGTCAACTGTTTATTCCTCTCCATAGATGCTGCCTGGCCTGCTGAATTCCTCCAGCATTTTCTGTGAGTTACTCTGCATCAAGTTGTTCTTCCTGAGAGATTTCTTGCAATATTAATTCAGAATCAGAATCAGGTTTATTATCATTGGCATGTGACATGAGATTTGTTAACTTGGCAGCAGCAGTTCAATGCAATATATAATCTAGAAGAAAAGACACAAAATAAAATATAATAATAAAGTAATAATAATAAGTAAATCAATTACAGTACACGTATATTGAATAGATTAAAAATTTTGCAAAAAGCAGAAATACTACGTATATGTTAAAAAAGTTAGGTAGTGTCCAAGGGTTCAATGTCCATTTAGGAATCAAATGGCAGAGGGGAAGAAGCTGTTCCTGAATCACTGAGTGTGTGCCTTCAGGCTTCTGTACCTCCTACCTAATGGCAGCAGCAAGAAAAGGGCATGCCCTGTGTGCTAAAGGTCCTTAATAATGGACGTTGCCTTTCTGAGACACCGCTCCTTGAATATGTCCTGGGTACTTTGTAGGTTAGTACCCAAGATGGAGCTGTCTAAATTTACAATCCTCTGCAGCTTCTTTTGGTCCTGTGCAGTGCAGTAGCTTCCACCCTCTCCCCCAAACACAAGACAGTGGTGAAGCCTGTCAGAATGCTCTCCACGGTACATCTTTAGAAATTTTTGAGTGTATTTGTTGACATACAAAATATCTTCAAACTCCTAATGAAGTACAGCCGCTGTCTTGCCTTTTTTATAACCACATCGATGTGTTTGGACCAGGTTAGATCCTGAGAGATTTTGACACCCAGGAACTTGAAACTGCTCACTCTCTCCACTTCTGATCCCTCTATGAGGATTGGTATGTGTTCCTTTGTCTTACTCTTCCTGAAGTCCACAATAAGCTCTTTTGTCTTACTGGCATTGAGTGCCAGGTTGATGCTGCGACACCACTCCACTAGTTGGCATATCTCACTCCTGTATGCCCTCTCGTCACCACTTGAGATTCTACCAACAATGGTTGTATCATCAGCAAGTTTATAGATGGTATTTGAGCTATGCCTGGCCTCACAGTCATGGGTATATAAAGTGTAGAGCAGCGGGCTAAGTGCACACCCCTGAAGTACATCAGTGTTGATTGTCAGCAAGGAGGAGATGATATCACCAAACTGCACAGAATGTGGTCTTCCGGTTAGGAAGTCGAGGATCCAATTGCAGAGGGAGGTACAAAGGTCCAGGATCTGCATCTTCTGAATCAGGATTGTGGGAACGATGGTATTAAATGCTGAGCTATAGTCGATGAACAGCATCCTGACATAAGTGTCTGTGTTGTCCAGATGCTCTAAAGCCTTGTGAAGAGCCATTGAGTTTGCATCTGTAATTGGCCTATTGTGGCGATAGGCAAATTGCAAAGGCTCCATGTCCTTGCTGAGGCAGGAGTTCATTCTAGTCATGACCAACCTCTCCAAGCATTAATCTCCACGCTGATGTTGAGTGCATTTCAAAGTTACTCATGAGTAGTGCCACCAGAAATTAGCACATAGATAGATCTGACATCCAGGAAACTGCATTAGCTTTGGGTAATTTTCCACAGACTTGTGGAGAAGTTGGGGGATAAGGATAGGAGTTGGGCAGCAATCTTGCATAAAGTACAAAGAGTTCAAAGTCGTATTTGCCTTGGTTTACTTTTTTGTTCGTCTCCCGCTCTATCTTAAAGACACAGAACATTCGAAGGCAGGAATCAACTAGATTGCCATAGTTCATGTCATGTGTCATTGGAAAAGATAGGTATACAACTCCAGACGTCTGATTCTACCCCTGATCTGCCCAGACAGTATCTGAGCCTCCATCAGGGTCACTCTGAAGAATATCAACAGGAATTAAATATTCATGAGCTATATAAAGAAAGACATGAAAGTAAAGCCAACAAGTTCTGCATAGCCATGAATTTATTCACAGGTGGAATACTGAAAAACCTGCACCTGCTCCTTTCTATAATGTTCTTATGATAGCAACCAATGATGCCCCTGCACAGTGCTTTAAGCTTCCGTCAGGGATCAGGAACACATCCCTGAGGAACCGGCACCCCATTTGACACTGTTCAAAGATAATACATCACATGGTGTCCTGAACAAAATTAATGTGTATGTGTGTGTGTGTAAATCAATACGTTAATGGATATTACATTTTATTTCATAACACCTTGGTATTACCTTAGTTTATCCAGTTATCACTAAGGCCATCAGAGGGACTTTTACACAGTGTATCCCCAGGAAATTCATATTAAATGTCTGTCAGTGCTAGGGCACCATAAGGATCATCTCACATGTCTTTTATTGCAACTTTCTAAACTTATTTGGGAAGTTCCAAGTACTTAAACAAACCCTCAATGGTGTTCAATGAAAGAGTTATGAATAATTTGCTCTTAATAATATTGCCTGTAAGCATGCTGTTCTACCAGTAAGGGTCTTGAACATATGATTTCCAGTCCTTTTTTTCCAACAACAAATGAGAAAGTTCTGATCAGGTAAGTTTGGGGTGTTGGAATCTGTAATGTATTTATTTACTGAGATATTGCATGGAGTAGGTCCTTATAGCCCTTTGATCCACCAAGTAATCCCTCAACTCAACCCTAGTGTAATCACAGGACAATTTACAATGACCGATTAACCGACCAACCAGTATGTCTTTGGACTGTGGGAGGAAACCAGAGCGCCTGGAGGAAACCCACTCGATCATGGGGAGAACGTACAAATTCCTTACAGGCAGTGGCAGGAATTGAACCTGAGTCACCTGTACTGTAAGGCATTGTGCTAACCACTACACTACCGTGCCCTCCTGTAAGTTAGAAAACACTTTTATATTTCAACCTTCAAGATATTTCAAAGCAATATAAAGCATTTCCTTTCACTTGTCATGTGGTAGGATTAGTGTCATCGAGTAGTACACGTTGGAAACAGGCCGTTTGGCCCAAATAGCCCACGGCCTCCAAGATGATCACTTCAGCTACTCCCTTTTGCCTAAGTTTGGCCTGCATTCCCGATGCATATAGTTATCCAAAATGCTTTTAAATGTCTTGTTTTACATAATCTATAAACCTGTACATTAAGGCAGCACGGGGGTGGGGGGGGGGGGGAGAGGGGAGGTGTGGGGAGGTCCCACTCTGTTTTTGCACTACTTATATTTTTTTGTATTTCTTAGAGTAAACTATAGCAATATTTTATGTATTGTACTGCACTGATGCCATGAAACAACAAATTTCACGACATTGATAATAGACCCAATTCTGATTCACTGTTGAAGGTGTCATATTTCAGACTGGGCATTAATCTGAGCTCCTAGTAGCTGCCTCAGGTGGACAAGAAAGATCCCATGCCAGCAACTTAAAGAAAAGTTCTATCCAATCCCTTGGCCAATATTTATCCCTAAGCAAGGTTATAAAAGCCGCCATTATGGCATGGCTCTTCGCGGGAGCTTGTTCATCACCAGTTAACTGATATATTCCTCACATTACATTACCTATGCTGCAAAAGTACTTCAACATAAGGCTTGGCAGCGGAATCTGTGACGACACTTGCAGACTGCTCGCAGCACATCCTTACGTTGTGTTGGTTGTAAACGCAAACAATGCATTTCACTGTATGTTTTGATGCCGATATGATAAATAAATCAATCAATCAAAATCTAACTCTGACTCTGAATCTCATTCTGAATCTGTATCGGAATCTGAATCTAAATCTAACTCCAAATCTAAATCTGAAAACAGCTCTGTAAACTCCAAGTCTATCTGTTTCCAGGTTAACTCCTAACTTGAGAGGGTAGGTAGTAGCATTTCAGAGCACTGGGCTGCAAACACAAATATCCAGCTAACCATTCCAAGGAGCAGTGTGTTTCTGCAGTATAATGCTGAGCTCCCAGAGACACAGTTGGTATTATAAGGAAACAAAAGGCTGGTTAGCCAGAAGGTCAGCCAACACTAAGTAGATCTTCCCTTTTTATGTTTGTCTTTGGACAGCTAGCAACATTTTCAAGGAAAAAAATCTCAGTAATTTTGTTTGCAATGCTGGAGGGTGAAATCTCCAGAAACCATAGCAAAGTGCAGGCCAGTTACCAGCTACTGAAGAACATAATCTATTGGTATGGAAGAGCTTCTATAAAGCTAGGCAGAACTGGAATATCTGATTAAAATATGTTAATAATGTACTAACAATTGTTGCATTCTATTGAGAAATACATCTGAGAAAAAGAGCATAGTTAAAATCTGAATGAAATCCAATTCAATGATGTAAAGTTCCAATATCACATATCCCCATTAAGCTTCCATCAAACCTTAAAGGATTAAAAAGTATCAAGATAATTATTACACCCAGGGAGGAAAGGGTTAACATGTGTCTTCAGCAACTTGACGATTAGGAATTATGGATAAATAAGGCCATTTGATTAAAAAATACAGACAATATGGAAGTAAAAACCAGTGAGTTTACAGCCGCTGTTTCAAATCACTCAGCTCTGCACTAACAGTACACTGAGTTCCCAAAGCAGTAGTAACCTAAGATGAAAAGATGTTCATGCACCTTCCTGACAGCAAGTGAAAATTCATAGCATACCTGTGGCTGCCCTAAACCAGGGAGGGAGTCATTATCAGGCCATGGGAAAGCTGAATTTCCACATCCCTCACCACTCCTACTTTCTTCCCATATATGAATAGAAGCATTTTCCATCTAAATGTCTGAAGTATTTAAGATTATCATAATTTACATGACAGGCTTGCTGGAGCTAGTCACACATTTTGGAACTCCCTTTTCCTGTCAGCGTGTAAAAGTTTCACCTTTGCTGTTGATCCACATTTTTTTTTTATAAATCGCAGTAAATGATATGACTGAAGTGGTTACTTTTTTTACATTCAGCTTTACAGGCTGAATGATGAATGGTAAATGCATTGTCCTCACAAGTTGCTGTTCACACCAGGTGTTTCATAAACAACAAGAAAGAAAAAAATGCCAGTTACCCTCTGCAGAACATGAGTTAATATTATGTAGGTGAATGAAAGATTAGTCACTTTAATCTGAGTCACCATCCCCATTTAATTGATGCCATCATCACCTAATTAGTATTGATGAGTTCATACAGTACTGCAAGTTATGCGGCTCAATGCTTGTAGTCTGTGCAAGGTATGTGGCAACACTGGTGGTTGTGCAACTATAGAACCCGCTTAAGAAAATACGAGACTTCTCAGATCTTATCTTACAGAAACAACAGAATGTATCAAGATTCAAGGTTCAAGATGCAAGATTGATAAATGTAATTTCCAGTACACAACTGTAAAGGAGAATGAAATACTATAGTTGTTACTCTGGATCTGATGCAGCACAGAAAAACACACTAAGGTAAAGAACGGTACCGGGTGGTTGTTGCCCGCCGTGTCGGAAGATGAGAGGAAACCTGTATGGGAGAGTTTATAAAGATGAAAGGCCTTAGCACTGGGGCACTCAACTCTCTTTACCTCAGAAGTCCAAGTCCGGTGGCACGAACAATTGTAACATACTGGGGTCTTCCTTGTTTAGAAATAGAACATGGAAACAGAAAACCTACAGCATAATACAGGCCCTTCAGCCCAATATGCTGTGCCGAACATGTACTTAGTTTAGAAATTAGAGTTACCCATAGCCCTCTATTTTTCTAAGCTGCATGTACCTATCCAAGAACCTCTTAAAAGACCCTATCGTATCTGCCTCCACCACCGTCGCTGGCAGTCCATTCCACACACACACCACTCTGTGTAAAAAACTTACCCCTGACATCCCTTCTGTACCTACTTCCAAGCACCTTAAAACTGTGCCCTTTCATGTTAGCCATTTCAGCCCTGGGAAAAAGCCTCTGACTATCCATACAGTCAATGCCTCTCATCATCTTTTACACCTCTATCAGGTCAGCCCTCATCCTCTGTGGCTCCAAGGAGAAAAGGCTGAGTTCACTCAACCTATTCTCATAAGGCATGCTCCCCAAACCAGGCAACATCCTTGTAAATCTCCTCTGTACCCTTTCCATGGTTTCCATGTCCTTCCTGTAGTGAGGCAACCAGAACTGAGCACAGTACTCCAAGTGGGGTCTGACCAGGGTCCAATAAGGCTGTAACATTACCTCTCAGCTATTGAATTGAATCCCTCTGTTGATGAAGGCCAATGCGCCATATGCTTTCTTAACCACAGAGTCAACCTGCGCAGCAACTTTGAGTGTCCTATGGACCCGGACTCCAAGATCTCTCTGATTCTCCACACTGCCAAGACTCTTACCATTAATACTATATTCTGCCATCATATTTGACCTACCAAAATGAACCACCTCACACTTACCTTGGTTGGACTCCACCTGCCACTTCTCAGCTCAGTTTTGCATCCTATCGATGTCCTGCTGTAACTTTTGACAGCTCTCCACACTATCCACAACACCCCCAACTTTTGTGTCATCAGCAAATTTACTAACCCATCCCTCCACGTCCTCATCCATGTCATTTATAAAAATCACGGAGAGTAAGGGTCCCAGAACAGATCCCTGAGGCACACCACTAGTCACCGACCTCCATGCAGAATATGACCCATCTACAACCAATCTTTGCCTTCTGTGGGCAAGCCAGTTCTGGATCCACAAAGCAAAGTCCCCTTGGATCCCATGCTTCCTTACTTTCTCAATAAGCCTTACATGGGGTGAAATCCATATACACAACATCTACTGCTCTACCTTCATCAATGTGTTTAGTCACATCCTCAAAAAATTCAATCAGAAATTCAATTTAACCTGCCTTTGACAAAGCCATGCTGATTATTCCTAATCATATTATGCTTCTCCAAATGTTCATAAATCCTGCCTCTCAGGATCTTCTCCATCAACTTACCAACCATTGAAGTAAGACTCTCTGGTCTATAATTTTCTGGGCTATCTCTACATCTTTCTTGAATAAAGGAACAACATCTGTAACCCTCCAATCCTCTGGAACCTCTCCCATCCCATTGATGATGCAAAGATCATTGCCAGAGGCTCGGCAATCTCCTCCCTTGCCTCCCACAGTAGCCTGGGGTAAATCTCATCTAGTGCCAGTGACTTATATAACTTGATGCTTTCCAATAGCTCCAGCACATGCTCTTTCTTAATGTCTACATGCTCAAGCTTTTCAGTCTGCTGTAAGTCATCCCTACAATCACCAAGATCATTTTCTGTAATGAACACTGAAGCAAAGTATTCATTAAGTACCTCTGCTATCTCCACCGGTTCCATACACAATTTTTCACTGTTACACTTGATTGGTCCTATTCTCTCATGTCTTATTGCTCTTCACATACTGAAGTAGGATGCCTTGGGGTTTTCCTTAATCTGCTCACCAAGGCCTTCTCATGGCCCCTTTGGCTCTCCTAATTTCATTCTTAAACTCATTCCCGCTAGACTTATAATCTTCTAGATTTCTATCATTACCTAGTTTTTTGAACCTTTTGTAAGCTTTTCTTTTCTTCTTGACTAGATTTTCAACAGCCTTTGTACACCACATTCCTGTACCATACCATCCTTTCCCTGACTCTTTGGAACGTACCAATGCAGAACATCAGGCAACTATCCCCTGAACATTTGCCGCATTGTGCTGTACATTTCCCTGAGAACATCTATTCCCAGTTTATGCTTCCAAGTTCGTGCTTGATAGCTTCATATTTCCCCTTACTCCAATTAAATGCTTTCTTAACTTGTCTGCTCTTATCCCTCTCCAACCCTAAGGCAAAGGAGATAGAATTGTGATAACTATCTCCAAAATGCTCTCCCACTGAGAGACCTGACACCTGACCATTTTCATTTCCCAATACCAGTTCAAGTACAGCCTCTCCTCTTGTAGGCTTATCTGCATATTGTGTCAGGAAACCTTCCTCAACACACCTAACAAACTCTATCCTATCTAAGCCCCTTGCTCTAGGAAGATGCCAATTAATATTGAAGAAATTAAAATCTCCCACCACAACAACCCTACTATTATTAGTCCTTTCCAGAATCTGTCTCCCTATCTGCTCCTCAATGTTCCTGTTTCTATAGAGTGGTCTATAAAAAAACACCCAGTAGATTTATTGACCCCTTCCTGTTCCTAACCTCCACCCACAGAGACTCCCTGGACAACCTCTCCATGACTTCCTCCTTTCTGCAGCCGTGTCACTATCTCTGATCAGCAGTGCCATGCCCCCCCCCCCCCCTCTTTTGCCTCCCTCCCTGTCCTTTCTGAAACATCTAAAGCCTGGCACTCCAAGTAGCCATTCTTGGCCCTGAGCCATCCAAGTCTCTGTAATGGCCACAACATCATAGCTCCAAGTACTGATCCACACTCTAAGTTCATCGGCTTTGTTTATGATTCTCCTTGCATTAAAATAGACACATCTCATCATCAGTCTGAGTGCATTCCTTCTCTATCACCTGCCTATCCTCTCTCTCACACTGTCTACAATCTTTCTCTATTTGTGAGCCAACCACCCCTTCCTCCGTCTCTTCAATTCGGTTCCCAACCCCCAGCAATTCTAGTTTAAACCATCCCCAAGAGCCTTAGCAAACTTCCCTGCCAGGATATAGGTCCCCCTCAGATTCAAATGCATCCTGTCCTTTTTGTACAGGTCACTCCTGCCCCAAAAGAGGTCCCGTTCATCCAGAAATCTGAATCTCTGCCCCCTGCTCCAGTACCTCAGCCACGCATTTATCCTTCAACTCACTCTATTCCTATACTCGCTTGTCACATGACACAGGCAATAATCCTGAGGCTCCTACCCTTGTGGTTCTGCTTCTCAGCTTCTTTCCTATCTCCCTGTAGTCTGTTTTCAGGAACTCCTCCTTTTTCGTACCTATGTCATTGGCACCAATATGTACCACGACCTCTGGCTGTTCACCTTCCCACTTCAGGATGTCATGGATGTGATCAGAAACATCCCAGAGCCTGACACCTGGGAGGCAAACTATCATCTGCGTTTCATTCCTGTGTCCACAGAATCGCATCTCTGACCCCGTAACTATCGAGTCCCCTATCACTGCTGCCATCCTCTTTCTTTCCCTACCCTTCTGAGCCACAGGGCCAGACTCTGTGCCAGAGGTGCAGCCCTGTTGCTTCCCCCAGGTAGGTTTTCCTCCCAATGGTACTCAAACAGGAGTACTCATTGTTAAGGGAGACAGCCACAGGAGTACTCTCTATTATCTGACTCTTGCCCTTCCCTCTCCTGACTGTTACCCACTTATTTTTCTGGTGTGACTACTTGCCTATAGCTCCTCTCTGTCACCTCCTCACTTTCCCTGACCAGATGAAGGTCGTCGAGCTGCATCTCCAGTTCCCTAACCCGGTCCCTAAGGCACTGCAACTCGACGAACCTGGTGCAAGTGTGGCCGTCTGGGAGTCTCCCAGACATCCCACATCTGACACCCAGTACAGAACACCGGCCCCGCAGGCATTCTTCCTATTCCTGTTCTTCACAAGTAAGTTATCTCACCTCGACCCATTATTGCCGAAGCCCCATTGAGCCGAAGCCCTCCTCCTCTGGTTCCCTCTACTCTGTCACCCGCTCTATAAAGCTGTCTTCTTTTCAAGCTCGTCCCGCCGGTCTAATTCGCTGACATCCACGCACCTGCGCAGGCGGTCCTCAACCCAAACTTGCAGTTGAGATTTACAGGCGCATTTTAAAAATAAATTAATACAAAAAAGAAGGCTCAAGCGGTAAACCCATTGGAAAGAGAGGCGTTATATTCCCACTAGCATGTTGTTTGAATTTGTGGTGGATGACGTGATGTTTTCTGTGCCTCCGCATATCCTTCGCTTTCCATGGAGCGTTGCAGTACAACCTTCCTGGCCATTGGATCACACTGTAGATCTCATCCACCCAGTCCACCAGAGGTGACTTTGCATGCTGGGACAGACATGTCCCTATCTCACCAGGGTATAAAGCTGCCCATTACCTGGTTTAGCCTGCCTGTCGAAATAGTGTACCAGGGAGTGTCTGCTATCACACACAAACAGCTATTTGGAGACGCAGGTGAGATCTGAGCGTCCGATGGAGACCAAAGGTTAGTGTGCTGAGCTAGATTGGATATGACATACCCTTTCATCAGAGGTGGAACCCCTCCACGGACACCACATACACCACGAAATAAAGAACACAGTAATAAAAAAACACAATAAATATAAATGCATGAAACAGATTACATACATAGATAGATAAAATGTACATAAAATGATGGTAGGCACAGGAGTATCTGTACTTAAGGTGACTTCCAGGGAACTACATCTGCTGTAAGTGCAACCAGCTTTAGCAACTTGAAGACCATGTTAGGGATCTGGAGCAGCAGCTGGATGACCTCCAGCTTGTACAGGAGAGTGAGGAGCTCATTGATCGGAGTTACAGGGAAGCAACCATGCCTAGGTTGCAGGAGGTGGGTAGCTGGGTGACTGACGGAGAACGGTTGTGATGGTGAATGCGCAGTTAGCGCAGAGCACCCCTGCGGCCATTACCCTCAATAATAAGCAGAACGTTTTGGATATGACCTCCCAGGAGAGTGCCATAGAGACCAGGTTTACTGGCACTGAGCACAGGTCCACGGTACAGAAAGGAAAGAGGAAGAAGAGGGGAGTGGTAGTAATAGGGGACACAATAATCAGAGGAACTGACAGGAGATTCTGTGGACGTGAATGGGACGTCTTGGATTGAGTCCACAGCATTTTGGAGGGGGAAGGAGAGCAGCCAGATGCCTTTGTACATATTGGTACCAATGAGAAAGGAAGGAAAAGCGAAGAGGTCCTGAAGAATGAATTTAGAGAGCTAGGTTGAAAACTGAGAAGCTGGACCTCCAGTGTAGTAATTTCTGGACTGCTACCTGTGCCACGCATCAGTGAGTATAGAAACAGGATGATTTGGCAGAAAAATATGTGGCTGAGAAAATGGCGCAGGGGACAGGGCTTCAGGCTCTTGGATCATTGTTTCCGATGTTGGGGAAGTCCAGAACGAGGGGTCACAGTTTAAGGATAAGGGAGAAGCTTTTTAGGACCGTGATGGGGAAAAAACTTCTTCACACAGAGAGTGGTGAATCTATGGAATTCTCTGCCACAGGAAACAGTTGAGGCCGGTTCATTGGCTATATTTAAGAGGAAGTTAGATATGGCCCTTGTGGCTAAAGGGATCAGGGGGTATGGAGAGAAAGCAGGTACAGGGTTCTGAGTTGGATGATCAGCCATGATCATACTGAATGGCGGTGCAGGCTCGAAGGGCCGAATGGCCTACTCCTGCACCTACTTTCTATGTTTCTATGTTTTATCATTGGGATCTCTTCTGGGGGGGGGCTGGTACGACCAAGACAAGAGGGACATTTTGCAGTTGAACCTGAGGGGGACCAAAATCCCTGCAGGCAGATTTGTTAGAGCTGTCGGGAAGGGTTTAATCTAATTTGGCAAAGGGGTGAAGGGAGTCAGGATAGGATGGAGGGTGAAAAAAGCAAAGATAACATGCAGTCAGACTGTGAGGAAGGGGAGGCAGATGATAGGACAAATTTGTAGCCAGCAGGGTGATAGTGCATTAGGGATACAGAATCAAAAAGTAGCAAATACAGTACTCAAGGTGTAATATCTCAATGCACAGAGTACAAGAAATAAGGGGGATGATCTTCTTGCACTGTTACAGATTGTCAGAATCAGGTTTACTATCACCAGCATGTGATGTGAAATTTGTTAACTTAGCAGCAGCAATTCAATGTAATACATAATCTAGCAGAGAGAGAGAAAAAAATAAAATAAAGCATAATAATAAATAAACAAGTAAATCAATTACATTTATTGAATAGATTATTTAAAAATGTGCAAAAACAGAAATACTGTATATTTAAAAAAGTGAGGTAGTGTCCAAAGCTTCATAGTCCATTTAGGAATCGGATGGCAGAGGGGAAGAAGCTGTTCATGAATCGCTGAGTGTGTGCCTTCAGGCTTCTGTATCTCCTACCTGATGGTAACAGTGAGAAAAGGGCATGCTCTGGGTGTTGGAGGTCCTTAATAATGGACGCTGCCTTTCTGAGACATCGCTCCCTGGAGATGTCCTGGGTACTTTGTAGGCTAGTACCCAGGATGGAGCTGACTAGAATTACAACCTTCTGCAGCGTCTTTCAGTCCTGTGCAGTAGCCCCTCCATACCAGACAGTGATGCAGCCTGTCAGAATGCTCACCACAGTACAACTATAGCATTTATTGAGTGTATTTGTTGACATGCCAAATCGGTTCAAACTCCTAATAAAGTATAGCCATTGTCTTGTCTTCTTTATGACTACATCAATGTGTTGGGACCGGGTTAGATCCTCGGAGATCCTGACGCCCAGGAACTTGAAGCTGCTCACTCTCTCCACTTCTGATCCCTCTATGAGGATTGGCATGTGTTCCTTCTTCAGGATAGAGGGGCATCCATTTAAAACAGAGAGGCAGAGAAATTACTTTAGCCAGAGAGTGGTGAATTTGTGGAATTGCTGATCAGCCTCACTGCTTGAGGAAAGTTACTGCTTTTTGAGTCTGGTGGTCCTGGCACAGATGCTACGTAGCCAGATGGGAGTATAGCAATGCATTTTGCAGCTAATTAAAGGCATCTGAAGCATTAACTATTATATTGTAAGAAACTATCTGATTTCATTTCAACATTTAAGAGATCTTTGGATAAGTACATGAACCGGAAGTGTATGGAGAGCTATGATCCAGGTGCAGGTCAACAGGACTAGGCAGAATCATAGTTCAGCACAGTCTAGGTGGGCAGAAGGACCTGTTTCTGTGCTGTAGTGCTCTATGACTCTAAACAAAGCACCTCTCAGTACCCAGTAAGCTCCATGAATAGCAACTAAGACCGAGATAAACTTTTTAAAAAATCTCTATTTATGTGTATTGGTTAAGGCAAAATTATTGATCTCATGACTAAGAAGATTTGTTTTAAAATTCTTTGAAAAATTTGATTCTTCTTGGAGAGTATCCTCACATCAGCTGGTAAGGTGCAGCAACCCTTCACAATATACAAAAATTACAGTGATCTATCAGAACAGATGAAATGTCATTGGCTGCAGTTTACCATCGCTGCAGGGCTTGTATGTGATAAGGAAGAGGACACGGAGGAGGAGGAGTAGTGAAGGAGAAAGAGAAGCAAGAGGAGATGAGGATGAGGTGGAGGAGAATGAGGAGTGGAAAAGACTGTGTGCATTCATTCTGTCCATGTCCCCTATGGTTTTGCACATCTTTCTAAAGATGCCCATCAGTCTCCTGTGCTCCAAGGAATAGAATTTCTTTTAGATTAATTTATCCATAAAGGCAGTCAATACATTTTTTCCCAATTGTTCAGAATGGAATATTTATGAAACCAACAGACTACAGTATAGGCAGGTCAGTCAGTAACTCTGCTATAGATGGTCCCAAGCCAAGGTACAAAAGGAGGATAGTTGGGCACGGGGTTAGCAACCTCATCTCATAAAATTCCAGAGCTACAGAAACGGTAACAGAAGTTCCAAAAATCTCATCCTGGGAAAGGAAGGATCTTGGCCTCAGAGGTATATGAGGTTCTGTGGTGAAAAGGGGAACTACAGGGCTGATCAACCTTTGGCCCAGAACAGAGGACTTCGGTGAGCTGCTGTCAGCAACCTATGCCCCAGTAGGGGTGATGGGCATAAAGGAGGAAGAAGGCCATCAAGTGAGTAATCTTTACGTTAATGCCTCGCAACTCAAGAAACTCAATGCAATCCTGTCTATAGGAGCCATACGTGTTACAGGGACGTGGCAGTGGAATGAACCCAAGTGCTGAACACAAGCACGGAGGCCAAGTAGGGAGGCATTATGGTCGCAGCAAGCGCAGAATTGGTGCCAAGGGAGTCTTTACCTGGAGTCTTGGTTTTAGTAGAGAATTCAGGAACGAAGCCAGACTAGAACTGATAGCCCTAAGAGCCATGGAACAAGGTTACACATACATGAGTTGACCAACAAACTGGCAGCTCCTTGTTGTGGTCACAGGATTTTTATAATGCATTTGCTGATGGCAAGCAGGTATTTGTAGTTAGTGGAACTTGGGAATGATTGAAACTAAACGAGGTGATTGAGGCCCAATTCCTGATGTAAATAGCCAGGTGGGCAATTGCCAGAAGGGACCATGACAATACATCTGTTCTCTATCTGCATTGTATTCTGTGTTGTGCAGTTATTATGGTAACTAGTCACATGAGTAGGGGCTTGCTAAAATCAAAGGGAATAAGTTACGTCTTCATGCTTTGTTCAATGCAGTTTGCTGCTTAGGACTGGCGGATGTTGTATCTTTTGCTGACCATTCAATAACGCCCAAATATGCTTAGCTTACACTTGGATATACTTCAGCTTCATTGCTTTAAGATTATATGTTTGCTAATTGCTAATAAAGAATCAAAAAAAGTTCCGCTTTTGGAGTAATCACATTGCCATGAGGGCGAGTCATGCAAGCATATCTAACCCATAGTGTCACCGATAGTGGCAATTGACTTGTGTTTGTCTTTGGTTTGGTTTGGCTGCTACACTGACTTTGAACACTATCACAAGGAGATTCTGTGTTCTCTCCATGACTGTGTTGATTCATTTTGGAGGTTCCTCCCACATCCCAAGAGGTGTTGTGTTAAGCAATGATGTGAAATTACACTTTGGTGTAGGTTAATGGCAAAGTTAATGAAAAAGAAGTTGCTGAGCATGAGGGGGGGAGGAATGACTTCCAGGGATATGGGGAACATAAATGATGGACAAGTACCTAATGAAGTGGCCACTGGGTGACTCGTGGTCTTCTGCTGTTGTAGCCCATCCACTTCAAGGTTCACTAATGGTGGGTTCTAGCTCTTCAGAACTTGTTGAGCTGCCTATGTTTTGGGATCTCCAGGAGTGGCTTGGAAGATGTGCGCCTTCAGAGTACGGCCCTGTGGATAACCCAATTCCTCACCAATGTCATCGACTGAAGCGTCGCGGGAGATCAGAACATTGAGACTGCAGGTGTGACCATCGGAGGCCTCTGCTCTTGAGTGATCGCTCTCTCTTGAGATGAGGGAGAGCTTGCTGCTGATTCTCAGGTCGCGGGAACTTGAAATAAGCGACGCTGTAGATTGCAACATCGAAACGGAGAGCGGTTAGCTTCCCTTCTCGTTGTTGCAGAAGCAGTAACTCTCTCTCTCCCTTGTTAGTGAGAGAGAGAGGGCCTGCGGGGTGTCCTAGGTGTTGGATGAAAGTAGTTTTTGATGCACTATAGATCCTGGTCTCTGGGAGCTTGCTATTGCTTACATGGTGGGTGGTGGGGAGGAGCTGATACGTTCTGCTGGAACAAGTGGGGAGAGGGGGTAGATTTATGCTTTGCTGCTGATTGTGTGTGGAAGGAAGAGGAGGGCTTTGGGGGTTCTTACATTTTTCTGTCATTCATCCTTTGTATTTGTTTTCACTCTGTTTCATGAATGTCTGTGAAGAGTAAGGATTTCAGGTTGTATACTGCATACATTCTCTAATATCAAATTGAACTATTGAACCATTAAATTATTGAACGTGTTGTGTGTTCATACAAAACTATTCAGCACACCACTGTTGTGTGTGTTCTTTGAGTTACTGTAGCCTCCCTGCCAGCTTGAACCAGTCTGGCCATTCCCCTCTCACCTCTCATTAACAAGGCATTTCGCCCACAGAACTGCCGCTCACTGCATTTTATTCTGTTTTTCACACCATTCCATGTTAATTCTAGAGACTTTTGTGCATGAAAATCCCAAAAGATCAGCAGTTTCTGAGACACTCAAACCATCCCGTCTGACACCAGCAATCATTCCGCAGTCAAATTCTTCCCCACTCTGATGTTTGGTCTGAACAACAACTGAGCTTCTTGACCATGTCAGCATGCTTTAATGCAGAATTGCTGCCACATGATTGGCTGATTGGATAGTTGCATTAACAAGCAGGTGTACAAGTATACCGTAAAAAGTGGTCACTGATTGTATGTTAGCATGGACCCAACAGGCTATATGGCCTCTATCCCTGTGATTATAAAGATACATTATAGTTCTGGTTCACAAAGGCAACCTGTGCAGTTCCCAGTGTGGCAGGGTACAGCTTTCCATTTCCCACAGACTGTGTCCTTGCTGTGAATTACTGTCAATTATGCCAAATTTAGAGGCAGTTTTCTGCCGTGCTCTCGTTCACTGGGGACAGGGTTGAGATGATTGAAGGAGATTACATTGAGTTCCCTTAATTATTGACAAAACATCATTAACCTTTTACGTTTGGGCTGAATATGAACAGAGTGGAAGGAGAGGCTAACACAACTAGGTTGGTGGGCAGTTAAATCCCCCCTCCCCATGGGATTTATAACTACATATTCACTTCCTGCAGATCCTGATATTGCTCTACTATTGTTAAGAAGTGAGGAAGGATTCTCCCCCAGTACTCTAGATTCAAGCTGTCATATTTGCTGGGGGTGGCAATGGTAATGTAGCCGTTGGGACACCACTTTTCAGTGTCATCAGACACTGTTTGGGTTTCAATTATTGCTGCTGCCTGTAAGGAGTTTGTGCATTCTCCCCATGACTGTGTGAGTTTCCTCCAGATCCTCCCACATTCCAAAGATGTTACTGAGTTGTAGGCACGCTACACTGAGGCGAAAGCGTAGTAACACTTGTGGGCTGCCCAGTACAGTTCTCGCTGTTTTGAATTAATGCAGATGATGCATTTCACTGTGTGTTTCAGTGTACATGTGACAAATAAGGTCAATCTTTTATTCCTGCACCAGGCAAAGAGGAAAAAGGAGAAGAATTTCAGGACAGAAAACTTTCCCATCTTCTTTCAGTTGTTTGATAAAAAAAAAACGCAGGTCCTATACCAGCCAGCACAGAGCTCCATCCTTGTCTACCATGATCCTTGTCCCTGTCAACCACAAGATCACATAATAGCACAAAAATAAGGCACCTGCCCACACAGGTGTTGCCTTCAGTCGGTAGCATCATGGCTGGTGTCCCCAGGCCTCAACTCCTCCATTGCACTGTTGCCCTAACAACTTCGTTCCCTGACCTTTTAAATATGATCTGCCCACTAGTGGCCCATACAGCATGGTAACAGGCCTTTCCGGCCCAACAAACTACTAATTTCACCGATGGGACCAATTAACCTACTAAACCATACATCTTTATTATGTAGGAGGAAACCAGAGAATCGGGAGGAAACTCACACAGCCACGGGGAAATTGTACAAACTCCTTACAGACAGTGACAGAATTGAACTTGGGCTGCTGGCACCGTAATAACATTATGCTGCCATGTTGCCCCTTTTTCAGAGGTTTACCATCATCTGTGAGAAGAAATTCCTCAAAAATTGACCATCCCACATTCTTGTCTCAGGGCCCAAAAGCCAATTTCCCCAACCATCGGCACATCACCAGATTTGAATGACACACCCTCTGCTAAAGCCACATGGATAAGACCCAGGGATTGAAATCACTCCAGCCTCACAGAACAAAGCACAGCACCTGTTTTGTTCACCTAGCCTTAGGTCTCCTACTTGGCCTGAATTTGTGGCTCTGTTGCACCAGTCTTTCTTTGAGTTGAAAGGTTTAGGTCCCTCCCTAAAGGACGAAACTAAGGATTTAAATGAACATTTCTCTTTCAGTGAGCAAGGACTGTTGCAGTCTCTGTAGGACTGGCCTTTAAAACAACTACCCTCTCAAGTGGAGGCAAAAAAAAGGTTTGCGGCACCATATAAAAGATCATAGTGATGTTATACTTGCCAATGTTCAGCAGCCAAGATTGTGTTGGTGAACCATGAAGATATTCTGCGGGCTACATACAACACTTCTAAATATACCTCTTTGGAATTACCCTCTTTGCAATCTGCTGCACGTAGTTTCCCTGTAGGTGATGTACTTTTGAATCGACTTAATGAGCCATAGTTTTCACAAGCTTCTCAAGGACTTGGCGGACATAACTCTCAAGCAAACAGATTTGACACCTGTGGTGAACTACATATACCTGTCTGGACACGCCCCCTGATGACTGCTCCTGTGGCTCCTCCCACAGACCCCTGTATAAAGGTGATGGAGGTCAGAGCCCAGCCTCTCGGTCTCCAGGATGTAGTATGGTGGTCACTCACTGCTCGTTCCTTCTTCCAGTCAATAAAAGTCGATATCTCGTTTTTACGTCTCAGAGTGAGTTATTGATGGTGCATCAAATTTTATTGACTGGAAGTTTTAAAACATGGAAACCGTTTTATGTCTGGAAAGATTGGATTTGGACCCCCAAGACCCTGAAGCGGCTCTTGCCTTTGAAGTCTGGCTTGCATGCTTCCACTCATACTTGGAGGAGGTTCGTGCAACTGACCCCGCTGTTATGCACAGAATTCTCCTCTCGAGGGTCACCCCAAAAGTTTATTCATTTATCAGGGACCTGTCGACCTACGAAGGGCCACTGGACGCCCTCAAAAGACAGTACCTGCGGCCGGTGAACGCCGTCTACGCAAGACATCATTTAGCTACGCGCCGACAGCGGCCTGCGGAGTCGTGCGCCCAGTTTCTCCGAGCTCTGCAGACACTCGTGCGGACTTGTGACTGCAAAACGCTCACGGCGGAACAGCATGCGGAACTCTTGGTATGAGACGCCTTTGTGACCGGAATTAGGTCAGTGTATGTGCACCAGCGGCTGCTGGAAAATGCTGATCTTACCTTACGCTCAGCGATCGAGACGGCCGACACGCTTGAGGCTGCTCTGCACAACGCTGATGCTGTCCAGCCGTGTGATTCCCCGCCGGTTCCGTGGACGCCTCAGACCCTGCCGCCACCGGTTCCCGCGAGCGAATTCACCAACGCTGCTGCCAGTCGCGATTCCACGAACTCCCCGAACCCGACCACGGCGGCGGCCAGGCAAAAGCCTGAGCTGTGTTACTTCTGTGGACTCAAAATGCATCCCCGAAAACGCTGCCAGGCTCGAGAAGCAACCTGCTCCAGCTGCGGGAAAAAGGGCCATTTTGCCAGGGTCTGTAAGTCTAAACTGCGAGCGGGGTCGAGCAGCGCGGCATATGAGATGTGGGGGCCGCCATCTTGCATGCCCGGATGTTGGTGGCCATCTTTGTCGGCATCACCATGCCTCGCCCCCTACCCGTGTGAGACGTGGGGGCCGCAATCTTGCATGCCCGGATGTTGGCGGCCATCTTTGTCGGCGTCACCATGCCCCGTCCCCGACCCGCCGGTGTTCACCGGGCACCAAGACAGCATTTCAACTCTGGCCACCGTAACCCTCAACCAAAGAGCTCTGCACCCGCTCGCAAGGTCAATGATGGACATCCTGGTGGAGGGGCACAGGACTAGCTGCCTGTTTGACACGGGCAGCACTGAGAGTTTTATTGACCCGGACACGGTGCAACGCTGTGGGCTCGTGACACGGCCAGTAAGCCAGAGGATCACCTTGGCTTCTGGGTCGTATTCCGGGTGGGTTGTGTAGCGACATTGGTGGTGCAGGGCACAGAATATCGGAACTTTGCGTTCCTGGTCATGCCTCGGCTGTGCGCACCTGTGCTATTGGGGCTCGACTTCCAGAGCCATCTTGAAAGTGTGACTATGACATATGACGGGCCCCTCCCACCACTCACTGTCAGGAATCCTCAGTTTGGTGGGACTTCGCCATATACCCCGTTACTGCACACACACACACACCGAATCACACGTCCCGCCCAGCACCATGCCGACAGCTGCGCTACCGACACCACTTGCAGCCTCTCCACCCTCAAGATCCCTCCCCCATCACTGTTCGCCAACCTGACCCCTGACTGTAAACCGGTGGCAACTAAAAGCAGGAGGTACAGCGCGGGGGACAGGGCCTTCATTCAGTCAGAGGTGCAGCGGCTGCTCGGGGAGGGGATCATCGAGCCAAGCACAAGCCCTTGGCAGTCCCAGGTGGTTGTTGTTCAGACTGGGCAGAAAAATAGGATGGTCGTGGACTATAGTCAAACCATCAATAGGTTCACGCAGCTTGACACGTACCCCCTACCCCGCATCGCGGATATGGTCAACCGGACAGCTCAGTACAAGGTGTACTCGACAATAGATCTGAAATCCGCTTATCACCAGCTCCCCATCCGCCCGGAGGACCACCCCTACACCGCCTTCGAGGCAGGCGGCAGGCTCTATCACTTCCTGCGCGTCCCATTCGGTGTCACAAATGGTGTCTCAGTCTTCCAGAGGGAGATGGACCGGATGGTGGACTGGTACAAACTGAAGGCCACATTTCCCTATCTGGATAACATCACCATCTGTGGTCGCGACTGGTCGGATCACGACGCCAACCTCCAACGATTTTTCCAAGTGGCCGAAGCTCTGAACCTTACTTACAACAGGGACAAATGTGTTTCGGAACCACCCGACTTGCTATCCTTGGGTATGTCGTGGAGAACGGGGTCATTGGCCCTGATCCCGACCGTATGCGCCCCCTGTTAGAACTCCCTCTTCCCACCACTCTCAAAGCCCTCAGACGGTGCCTGGGTTTTTTTTCCTATTACGCCCAATGGGTCCCCCATTACGCAGACAAGGCCCACCCCCTGGTCAAGTCTACCACTTTTCCCCTCTCTGCTGAGGCCCGCGCGGCCTTCAGCTGCATTAAAGGGGACATTGCCAAAGCAACGATGCATGCGGTGGACGAGACCATTCCCTTCCAAGTAGAGAGTGACGCCTCCGATTTCGCGCTTGCCGCTACCCTCAATCAGGAAGGCAGGCCAGTAGCATTCTTTTCTCGTACCCTTCAAGGCTCTGAACTTCGGCACTCCGCGGTGGAGAAAGAAGACCAGGCCATAGTGGAAGCTATTAGGCACTGGAGTCACTATCTTGCCGGCAAAAGGTTCACCTTGCTGATCGACCAGCGCTCGGTTGTGTTCATGTTCAGCAACCAACAGCGGGGCAAAATCAAAAATGATAAAATTTTGCAGTGGAGAATAGAACTCTCCACCTACAACTATGATATCCTGTACCGGCCTGGCAGACTCAATGAGCCCCCTGATGCCCTATCCCGGGGAGCGTGTGCTAGTGCACAGCTCGACCAGCTATACGTCCTTCATGCACAACTTTGCCATCCGGGGGTCACCCGATTTTACCATTTCGTGAAAGCCCGGAACCTGCCGTACTCCCTGGCGGACATCAGGACGATGACCAGGGACTGCCAAATCTGCGCTGAGTGCAAACCGCACTTCTACCGTCCTGAAACGGCGCAACTTGTCAAGGCCACCCGCCCTTTTGAGCGACTGAGTGTTGACTTTAAGGGCCCCCTTCCCTCCACTGACCGCAATGTCTATTTTCTCAATATTATCGACGAGTACTCGCGGTTCCCCTTTGCCATTCCCTGCCCCGACACCACTACCACGTCTGTCATAAAAGCCCTGCGCCAGCTCTTCACTCTGTTCGGATATCCCTGCTATATCCACAGTGATAGAGGGTCCTCCTTTATGAGTGACGAGCTGCGCCGGTACCTGCTAGCGAGGGGCATTGCTACTAGTCGGACCACGAGTTATAATCCCCGGGGAAATGGACAGGTGGAGAGGGAGAATGCCACAGTGTGGAAGGCCACACTTTTAGCCCTTAAGTCAAAAGGGTTGCCGGTCTCTCGATGGCAGGAGGTCCTCCCTGAGGCACTCCAGTCTATCCGCTCCCTGTTATGTACGTCCACCAATGCCACCCCTCACGAACGCCTATTCTCTTTTCCCAGGAAGTCTGCCACTGGGACCACCCTACCGGTTTGGCTGACGTCCCCAGGGCCAGTGCTGCTCCGGAAACATGTGAGGAGCAATAAATACTCACCGCTGGTCGAGAGGGTTCACCTTCTACATGCGAACCCCCAGTATGCCTACGTGGTCTTACCTGATGGGCGGGAGGACACGGTCTCCGTCCACGACCTGGCACCCGCAGGAGCAGCAGACCACTACCCTGAACACTCCACGGTAACTGTGAACCCTGTACCCGAGGTGACACCGTGCACACCAAGCCCTACACTGACCCCTCACGACACTCATATACCGGGAGTCTCGTACGCGTATATTCCAGGCGCCTCGCACACACGTGAGGGATCACTGACGCCTAGTGGGCTGACACCTCCAGTTAGGCCAGAACCAGCACAACCTCTGTCTCTAGTGCAAGCACCACCGGCATCTGTG
The DNA here is from genome assembly GCF_048418815.1 of Hemitrygon akajei. Lineage (NCBI taxonomy): Eukaryota > Metazoa > Chordata > Chondrichthyes > Myliobatiformes > Dasyatidae > Hemitrygon > Hemitrygon akajei. The sequence goes on from NC_133129.1 coordinate 173,374,986, forward strand.
CCATCACAGCCGGTGCTACGTAGATCGCAGCGACAGATTCGACCACCTGATAGACTTAACCTGTAAATATACTTGTAAGGAACTTCGCCATATGGGGACTCTTTTTAAAACAAAGGGGGGGTGAATGTGGTGAACTACATATTCCTGTCTGGACACGCTCCCTGATGACTGCTCCTGTGGCTTCTCCCACAGACCCCTGTATAAAGGTGATGGAGATCTGAGCCCAGCCTCTCTGTCTCCAGGATGTAGTGTTGTGGTCAACCACTGTTGTTCCTTCTTCCAGTCAATAAAAGCCGATACCTCGCTTTTACGTCTCAGAGTGAGTTATTGATGGTGCATCAACATCTTTCAGCGGACGGAGGTTCATCACCATGGCTGGAAGTGAGGCAGGAGGGGAGTCTCCAAGCCAGGCCAAAACTCAGCTGAATTAGGCCACCTTTACTCAGCATCTTGCTAGCAAATGTTGTTACTGGAGAACAAAATTGAGGACATGAGGGAAGCTTGCTATATTCTAGGGAAGGGAGAAATTGTTGTGTTCTGAGCTTTACTGAGACATAACTGACTCAGAGTATGTCGGATAGGGCGATTAGACCCAATGGCTTCTCAACAAACAAGATGGACTGAACTGCTGATTTGGAAAAGGCAAAAGGTGGAGGTGTGTGTTTCATGATAAACTCTCTGTGGTGCTCCGATGTAGTGGTTTTGACATACTCGTGTTCCCCTGACTTTAAATACCTAATGATCAAATGCTGACAATTCTATTTAGCTAGAGTTCTCCTCCATGATCCTGATGCCATTCACATGACACCAGTAGCTGGCCATAATCAGGCGCTTAAGATACTGCATGATGCCTTTTCCAAACAAGAAACAGACCATCCTGAGGCATTTCAATTCATAGTCAGGGATTTCAATCAGGCTTGGTTGAAGAAATCCCTGACCAAACGCCATCTGCATATTACCTGTAGCACCAGAGGTCCCAACACATTAGATCAGTATGGTACTAAGATAAGGAATGACTATCGTTCCATTCCCAGACCGCATTTCGGGAAATCTGATCATTGGCTGTCCTCCTACCTGCATACAAAGAGGCTAAAGAGGAAAGCCCCAGAGAGTAGGACAACAAAGGTGGTCCATTGCTTTGAGTCGGGGATTGAGCCGTGTTCAAGGACTCATCAGTGGATCTGAATGAATATACCGTGGTTGCTACAGACGTTATAAAAACAGTCATAAATACCCACAAAATCATTCCACCTTCCCCAAGCAGAAGCCCTGGATGAACCACGAGATCCACAATCTGCTGTTGACCAGATCAAGGGCATTCAAGTCTGGCAGCCAAGAAAGCTACAAGAAGTCCAGATAGAATCTCCGGAAGGTCATCTTCTGGGGGAAGTGGCAATTCTGGACTAAACTTGAATCACTGAAGGATGCTTGACAGCTGTGGCAGGGCTTAAATACTATCACCTCTTACAAAGTGAAATCAAGCGACACAGGTGACAACAGGGCTTTGCTTCCAAATGAGTTTAGTGCCTTCTACACTCACTTTGATCATCAATATGTGATGTCTGTCCGTGATGCCAACGTGAGATCGTCCTTCAGAAGGGTGAATCCACAGAAAGCTTACAGCCCAGATGGTGCAACTGGCAGAGTACTAAATATTTGTACTGATCAACTGACTGGAGCATTCAGCTGACCTCTCATTTCAGCGACCTCAAGCACCCACCTGCTTCAAACAAACTTCAATTATACCAGTGCCTAAGAAAAATGTAGAAGCCTGCCTCAGTGACTAACATCCGGTAGCACCTACATCCAAGTGAAGAAGTGTCTTGTGAGGTTGGTGATGAAATGTATCAACTCCTCTCTGAAAGATGAATTGGATCCACTCCAATTTGCCACCTGGCACAACATGTTCACAATAAATAACGTTTCATTGGTTTTTCACTCAACCCTGGACAGCAAAGATGCATCCATCAGGATGTTCTTTATTGACTACAGCTCAGCATTGAATACTAACATCCACTCAAAAATGATCAATAATTTTCAAGACCTTGACCTCAATATCTTTTCGTGCAATCCTCAATTTCCTCACTTGCAGACCCCAGCCAGTTCAGATTGGCAACGACATTTCCACAATCTCCATCAGCACCACTAGTCTGTGTGCTTAGCCCCCTGATCTACTCACTTTACGCTATGTGGCTAAGAAAAGCTCCAATGCCATATTTGAGTTTGCTAACTGCACCACTGTTGTAGACTGAATCAAAGATGGCGATGAATCCAGATGTAGGAGGGAGATTGAAAATCTGGCTAAGTAATGCCACAACAACAATAACGCGATGTCAACGAGGGTGATTATTGACTTCAGCAGGAGGAAGCTGGAGCCAGTCTGTTTCGGGGGATCAGAGGTGGAGAGGGTCAGCAACTTTAAATTCCTTGGCGTTATCATTTCAGAGGACGCGTCCTGGGCCCACCATGTAAGTGCAATTACAAAGAAAGCACGGTAGCACCTCTACTTCATCAGGAGTTTGCAAAGATTCAGCATGCCACCTAAAACTCTGACAGACTTCTATAGATGTGTGGTGGAGAGTATATTGACTGGCTGCATCATAGCCCGGTATGGAAACACTAAAGTCTTTGAACGAAAAGTCCTACAAAAAGTAGTGGATACGGCCCAGTCCATCACGGGTAAAGCCAACCCCACCATTAAGCATAACAACATGGAGCGCTATCGTAGGAAAGCAGCTCCATCATCAGGGACCCCCACCACCCATGTCATGCACTCTTCTGGTTCCTGTCATCAGGAAGAAGGTATAGGAGCCTCAGGGCTCACACCACCGGATTCAGGAACAGTTATCACTTTTCAACCATCAGGGGATACCAGTGGGGATAACTTCACTGAACTTCGTGCACCCAAACCTATGGACTCACTTTCAAGGTCTCTTCACCTCATGTTCTTGATATTTATTGCTTATTTATTTATTGTTGTTAATACTTTTTTCTTTCTTTTTATTTGCAGGGTTTGTTATTTCTTGCATGTTGGTTGTCCTTCCAGTTGGTGCAGTCTTTCATTGATTCTGTTATAGTTATTAGATTTATTGAGTTTGCCCATGAGAAAATGAATCTTAGGGTTGTATATGGCGGCGTACATTATACGTGCTATGATAATAAACTTACTTTGAACTTTGAAATATGAAACCAAGTTGCTCATGGCTGTTGGTGGAATATTCCTGTGTGGAAATTGACAAATGTGTTTCCAACCTTGTTTTATTGGTCCACCTCAAAAAATACTTCACAAGTTGCAAGGTGCTTCCAAACATAGAAAATTACAGCAAGCCAGCCTTTTAACCTGCTTTAGGATAGGTTTAACCCTCCCCTCCCACGTAATCTTTCATTTTTCTATCATTCATCTGCCAAGAAAACGACACCATGAGGTTTTGAAGCAAAGAAAAGCGTGTCTTTTAGGCTCCATTCAATAAACTTCCAAGATCCAATGGATATCATTGCCATAAACTCAGGGTCCTTAATTACTTTAGGCAGCCTGTTCACTTGCTCAGATTTAAAATCCATTGAACATAGAATATAGAACACAGAACATTATAGTACAGTACAGGCCCTTCAGCCTATGATGTTGTGCTGACCTTTAAATCCATTCTAAAATCAATTTAACCCTTCCTGTCTGCATAACCCTCCATTTCCCTGTCATTCATGTGCCTAAGAGTTTCTTAAATGCCCCTAATATATGCCCCTCTACCACCACCCCTGGCAGGATGTTCAAAGAACCCACAACCCTCTGTATAAAAAGCTTAACTCTGACAACCACCCCCTCCCATACTTTCCTCCAATCACCTTACAATTATGCCCCCTCATATTAGTCATTTCTGCCCAGGAAAAAGTCTCTGGTTATCCACTCTATGTGTGCCTCTTATCACCTTGCATAGCATACAAGAACCAAATGGTCATATTGAAAGCATACGGGCAATGGCTTGTAACTAACCACAAGTTTCCCTCAATTCTCCAGTAAAAGTTCAAAGGCCATCTTATCTTCTCTAAGCTCCTCAATGTAAAATCCAGGGAACCACCTTCTAGCGGGGGCCTGTATGAAGTTTGCGCGTTCTCCCCGTGACTGCGTGTTTCCTCCAGGTAATCCAGTTTCCTCACACAGTCCAAAGGCGTACTGATTATTCAGCTAATTGGTCATTGTAAATCGTCTGGTGATTAGGCTAGGGTTAAATAGGTGGGTTGCTGAGTGGTGGGGTTCATTGGACCAGAAGGGCATGTTCCAATCTAAATAAAATAAATAAAAGTTATACCAGTCCACAATAGTCAAATGGTGGCAATTTATGATCAATAATTTGTTTCTAATGCTTCTCCATTATGTGATTAGTGTTAGTGCATTCTTTATTAATGCACACACTTGGGAGAGTTTTTTTAAATTAATTCCTCTATAAGCTAGCAGACCTTCTGCATCTTGTGGGAAAATATCTGTTGAGACTTGGTAACCAGAAACCCCACATTGTATCCTTATCTCTTGTTAAATACAGTAAATGTTTTATTTGAACTGGAGCATGTCACCTATCCCTTGGGCACAGAGAGAGAGAGGGAATCTGCCAGAACGCTGACCTCCCTCACATCAGTCCCAAATTCCATTCATACAAGGTCCTCCCTGACATACCACGGAAGCAAAGAAATGAAAGGGAATACCACAACAGGAACAGGTGTTTATCAGGGAACAGTTTGTGGAATACAAAAGCTACAACAGTGCAGTTGGATAAATGTTTTTGAAAAGGAAGAATGTTTCTCTTTCAACAAAAATTCCTTCTGATAATTCTGATTTTGGAACACAGTGGATACAAGATGATAAACTGGTTGCTGTTGAGAAAGGGAGTGAGCTGCGTGCCCAAGCAACAGTCGCAATTCTGCTTGTTTAAACAGGGTTTATAATCAGTAAGAACATGAGAAAATTGCATTTATATACCAACTTCAATGTGGGGGAAAACCTCACACGAAGTTTCACAGTTGTTTCGTCTCACTGAAGTGATGACTGATGAAAGGTCTCGAACTGAAACATCAACTGCCCATTTTCCTGCATAGATACGCGCAGGAAATGCTGGAGGAACTTGGTAGGTCAGGCAGCAGCTTCTGTAAGTGGGTGGTAGGAAGTTGTTAATGAGCAATGCTAGAACAAATTACAGAGAAACAAGTGGAAGGAAAGGAATTTTGGGGATTTCTCAGGATTGACTCACTGCACTGTTTAGCCTGTTTCTACGTCGTAACAAAATAGCTTGATAAGAAATTCTGGAGTTTCTTTCATTTTGCACTCTTCCTCCACCCTGAAACTAAGAATTTCAGCAAAGTACAAAGATCCCCTCTTGAGGCACCTCCAACCCTCTGCCTCATTTTTCTCCTGCATGGTTCTTCTTAAAGAACATCTCACTACACACGAGTTGCAAAAAAAATCATCTGCTGCTTCATTTGACAGTAAATATAATCATGATGTGTCTTTTTATAATGGCTGGGGTTTAAAGAATCAAGGGATTGACACTGCAGGTCACATGCAAAGAAAACTTTTGCACATGCCATCAAACCAAACCAAACGTCATTGGTTTGCCACCCCTGCAGTAACGTTGCAATGTTAAATTTGCTGCTTCTGTGCGGCCATTCTCCCTTCTGCCTCCTTGACTAATCTTCTTGGTACCTAATAACTCCTCCTATTCCTCAAAGTTAATTCTTGTATCTTTTCGAAAGCACCTTTGTATGCTTAACCAAGTGAAGGGAGCTAAATAAATGTGAGCTTTCTTTTCGTATCATTGAAAGCAGATGGCTTAGTTAATGAAATGGATCTTCCATTTCAAGATTGTTTAATATGATGGTTGGGGGTGTGGAGGGGTGGGTTAGTGGGTGGAGGCATTGATCAGCCTTACTGCTTGGGAAAAGTAGCTGTTTTTGAGTCTGAAAGTGCTTGCCTGGATGCTATGTAGTCTCCCCCCTGATGAGGAGACTACATAGTCCATAAGCAGGGTTGGGTGTGATCCATAATGATGTTACTGGCACAGTTCTTCATATATGCCCTTTGATGGCAGGTAGGCTGGTGCCAGTAATGCATTGGGCAGTTTTGACTACCCATTGTAAATCCTTCCTGTCCATCGCTGTGTAGTTTCCATATCATGCAGTGTTGCATCTTGTTAGGATCTGTAGAATGACATGAGTATAGATGTGTAGAGACCAGATTTCTCCTGCTTCCTCAGAAAGTAGAGACATTGGAAATCTTTCCTGATCGTATATACTATGTTTATCTTTAATGTTAAAGGCGAATATTCTACCTAGAAGAGCCGGCTTTCACTTATGTAACCAGGAGGAGGCTTGGGCATCACATGCACAGGTACAAGCAAAAATAAACTGAAGCAAATCCTAGAAAACCTGCTCTCCACCAGAAGTTCTCAATGCCATCCAAGAGGACAGTATGAATCACCGCAGGTTTCCTAGCATTTAGGGGCAGGAAGTCAGCCCAATTATGGTGTCGCTTATTAGCCTTCCGCATGTCCAGAGGATCCATTCACTTCAATGGGAGGAAATGGCTGCCTTTCAATTCACTGTGTGTGAAGCAGTAAGGCGGAGGAAAGCAAGTGCCTCAAAGGGGATGTTTGGAAGGTGAAATGACTGTTAGTTTCACACAGGGCAGGAAACAAGATTCAAGATTCAAGTTTATTTAACACATGCACTTTGAAACAAACAGTGAAGTGCATCATTTGTGATAACAACCTACACACCAAAGGGTATGTAGAGGGGCAGTCCACAAGTGTCACCACACCTTCCAGTGGCAACATAGCATGCCAACAATGTTCAGCAGAGCAACACAAACAATAGTTAAACAAGCCCTGTTCCTCCTGCCCTGCTGTAAGTCAATTCACCTTCTTCTACCTCCAGCCTTAGATTTAGATACAGGCACGCAGACGGTTCTTTGACTACCCCAGCGAACTTGAAGAGATTTGCAGACCTGGGGCTCCAGCCACTGCTCATTCAGCTTCTCTGGGCTATATAAGCACCGGCAAGCCAGTTCATTAGAGTTCAAGTTCAAGATCAAGTTCAGTTTATTGACATTCAACTGTACGCATGTACACCGTTAAATGAAGCCACATTCCTCCAGACCAAGGTGCAAAACACAGTACATATAACTCGCACACATAACACAAAAAAGTAATATTACCGCAAATAAATTAATAAATAACAATGTACATTTATGATCCAAGTTAAAAAATGAACAGGATAATGCTACTGACACTTCATACATGATGAGACCTGGGTAATGCCAAGCAGTTCAGTAGTCTCACAGTCTGGGGGAGGAAGCTCTTTCCCATCCTAACAGTTCTTGTCCTAATGCTATGGCACCTCCTGCCTGATGGTAGGGGGATCAAAGATATTGTCGGACAGATGGGAGGGATCACTGACAATGCTAAGGGCTCTGGATATGCAGCAATCCTGATAAATATCTCTAATGGGTGGAAAAGAGACCCTGATGATCCTCTCAACAATCCTTTGTAGGAACTTGCAGTCGCATGCCTTGCAATTCCTTTTCCCGTCAGGGCACTCTCAAAGATACTCCTGTAAAAATTGGTTATAATAGGGAGGGGGAGAGCCTCACTCGCCTCAATCTCCTCAAGAAGTGGTGACTATGCTGTGCTTTCCTGAGCAAAGAGGTGGTGGGAAGAACCAAGTCGACCATCTGTTATGTGCGCTCCCAGAAACTTGGTGCTCCTATCTCTCTCTACAGAGGAGGCGTGTATGTGCAGTAAGGAGTGATCAGCCTGCACCTTCCTAAAGTCCACAGTCATTTCTTTGGTCTTGTCTATGTTGAGACTCAAATTTATCAGTCGCTCTATCTCCTCTCTGTACACCATCTTAACGGCATTGTTGATGAAGCCAATCACTGTTGTGTCATCAGCAAACTTGATGATTCAATTGTCAATTGAATATATTCAATATTCAATATGTATATATTGGGTGACAGGAAATTGGCTGCTCTGTTTACACCCTGTTCCTCTTCCATAACAAACGAAGACCTTTTACTGACATTATTCTCGCTCAATGATTTAGTTAAGAATGGAGGAGTAAGTCACCATGTTTGCTAAACTAATGACATTTCACTGGATCTGATTCTGTACACTGATTGGCATATTACTGCAAAATACTGAAATGTTCAAAACTTGCTAACATTCAGTTATATGCAATAGGGTGTGAATCCTGGAACTGCTGGTTCTGTAAAATTAAATCAGTTGATTTTTCATCCGATTCAGAATCAGAATCAGTGTCATATTTATTATAATTGACTTAGATGACATGAAATGTGATGTTTTTCAGCAGTAGACACAAAATGAATATAAATTACAAAAATTAATACAGCATGCAAAAAAACGAATGTTGCAATTGTGTTCATGGGTTCATGTGCCATTCAGAAACCTTGTGGCATAAAATAAGATATAGGAACAGAATTAGACCATTTTGGCCCATCGAGTCTGCACCACCATTTCATCATGGCCGATCCAATTTTCCTCAGCCTCAATCTCCTGCTTTCTTCCCGTATCCCTTCATGCCCTGACCAATCACGAATCTATCAACCTCTGCCTTAAATATACATAAATGCTGGGCCTCCACAGCTGCCTGTGGCAAAGAATTCCACAGATTTACCACCCTCTGGCTAAAGAAATTGCTTCTCTTCTCTGTCCTAAAAGGAAGTCCCTCTATTCTGAGGCTGTGTCCTCTGGTCTTAGACTCTCCCACCATAGGAAGCATCCTTTCCACATCCACTCTATCAAGGCTTTTCAGCATTTGATAGGTTTCAATGAAATCACTCCTCATTCTTCTGAATTCGAGTGAATACAAGTCTAGACCCATCAGACACTCTTCAAATGACGAGCCATTCAATTCTGGATTCATTTTCGTGAACCTCCTTTGAACCCTCTCCAGTTTCAGCACATCCTTTCTGAGGTAAAGAGCCCAAAATATGCTTGCAATAATCCAAGTTAGGCCTCACCAGTCCCTTATAAACTTTCAACATTACATCCTTATAATTTATATTCTAGACCTCTTGAAATGAATGTGAACTTTGCATTTGCCTTCCTCCCCATAGACTCAACATGCAAATTACCCTTTAGGGAGTCCTGCACTAGGACTCCCCGGTCCCTTTGCATCTCAATTTTTTGCATTTTCTCTCCATTTCGAAAACAGTCAATCTTTTCATTTCTTCTACCAAAGTGTATGACCATACACTTGCCAACACTGTATTCCATCTGCCATTTCTTTGCCCATCCTCCTAATCTAAGTCCTTCTGCCGGTGGTTTTCTCAAAACTACCTGCCCCGCACCTATCTTCATATCATCGGAAAACTTTGCAACAAAGCCATCAATCCCATCAACCAAATCATTGACGAATAATGTAAGAAGAAACATCGGTCCCAAAACAGACCCCTGTGGAACACCACTATCACAGCAGCCAGCCAGAAAAAGCTCCCTTTATTTCCACTCTTTGCTGCCTGCCAATCAGCCTCTGCTTTATCCATGCTAGAATCTTTCCTCTAATACCATGGGCTTGTAGCTTGTTAGGCAGCCTCACGTGTGATTCCTTGTCAAAGGCCTGCTAAAAATCAAAGTACACAACATCAACTGGTTCTCCTCTGTCTATCCTGCTTGTACTTCTTGAAAGAATTCAAACAGATTTGTCAGGAAAAATTTTCCCTTGAGTAAATCATGCTGACTATGGCCTATTTTATCATGTGCCTCTAAGTACCCTGAGACCTCATCCTTACTAATCAACTCCAACATCTTCCCAACCACTGAGGTCAAACTAACTGCCCTATAATTTCCTTTCTTCTGCCTCTCTCTCTTCTTGAAGAGTGGAGTGACATTTACAATTTTCCACTTTCCAGAACCATTCCAGATTCTAGTGATTCTTGATACTTCCAGAATCTCTTCAGTTACCTCTTACAGAATTTTGGGGTGTACACCATTTGGTCCAGGTGACTTAACTACCTTCAGACCTTTCAGTTTCCCAAGAACCTTCTCTCTCATTATGGTAACTTCACACTCTTCATGCTCCCTCACACCTAGAACTTCTACCATTCTGCTAGTGTCTTTCCCAGTGAAGACTGATGCAAAATATAATTATTCAGTTCATCTGCTATTTCATTATCCCCCATTACAACCTCTCCAACATTGTTTTCCAGCAGTCCAATATCCATTCTTGCCTCTCTTTAACACTTTATGTATCTGAAGAAACTTTTGGCATCCTCTTTAATATTATTGGCTAACTTACTTTTGTATTCCATCTTTACCTTCTTTTTAGTTGCCTTCTGTTGGTTTTTAAAAGCTTCCCAATCCTCTACCTTCCCACTAATATTTGCTCTATCATATAATCTCTCTTTGGCTTTTATGTTGGCTTTGACTTCTCTTGTTAGCCGTTGTTGTGCCATCTTTCCTTCAGCATATTTCTTCCTCTTTGGATTGTATATATCCTGTGCCTTCCGAATTGCTTCCTCAAATTCCAGCCATTGCTGCTCTGTCATCATCCCTGCCAGTGTTCCTTTCCAATCAATTCTGGCCAACTCCACTCTCATGCCTCTGTAATTCCTTTTACACTACACATACTGATTTTATACTGACACATCTGATTTTAGACAGACATACTTTATTGATCCTAAGGGAAACTGGGTTTCGTTACAGTCGCACCAACCAAGAATAGTGTAGAAATATAGCAATATAAAACCATAAATAATTAAATAATAATAGGTAATAATAATAATAGCTTCTCCTTCTCAAATTTCAGGATGAATTTGATCATATTATGAACACTTTCCCCTGAGGGTTCTTTTATCTTAAGGTCTCTAATCAATTTTGGTTCTTTGCACAACACCCAATCCAAAATAGCTGATCCTCTAGTGAGCTCAAACACGAGCTCTAAAAAGCCATCTTTTAGGCACTGTAGAAATTCCCCCTCCTGTAACCCAGCACCAACCTGGTTTTCCAAACCTACCTGCGTATTGAAGTCCACAGAAGTGTAAAATCTATTCCTGGATCATTGTGTGCAGATCTTCAGACTCCTGTATCTCCCACCCCCACTGCCAGCAAGAAGAAGGCCTTAATGATGGATGCCACTTGGCTGAGGCACCACCTCTTGTCGATGTCCTTGATGGAGATGGCTGAGTCCAGAGCCATCTGCATCCAGTTGTGATCCTGTGTTACAATTTACGGTGCCAACAGATTGTGAGCACAGAGGGGTTGAAGACTGCCAAATCCTGACTAACTACAATTTTCACAATGCTTCGTTAAACTTAGCTAAATATGCTAATGAAAATGTGCTGAATTCTACCAGATTTAATTGTTGCTGGAAATATTAACTCTATGTTAAAATTTCTAATACAAAATCTCTTTTAACTATCTGCTGTGGTTTACTTCTGTCATTTACATTAAACTGTAATTTCTGTGTTGTTCTGGTAAGCATTGTGGGTGCCGGATTATGTGGCAACTTTGCAGGCTGCCCTCAGCACTTCCCTAGGTTGTGTTAGTTGTTAATGCAAATGACACATTTCACCTTATGTTTCGACGTACACATGACAAATTAATCCGAGTCTGAACTTAATGCTGTTACACTAGCAGCTAGTGGGGTAGTGGCATCTGCGCTGGACTTCGAGCTGAGTGGTCCCAGGTTCGAATCCAGCCAACTCCTTACACACTTTCCATCCATGTTTGATTGAGCATCGAGTGAAAAATAGACAAATGCTGAAGAAATAGCAAAGTTGCTGCATGATGCGAAACAAGGCATGAAGAGGAACTGCATGGTTTTGGGCACGAATGACTATTTATGTCTGTATGGGAATTCTGGATTCACCAGAGGGTGGTGAATCTGTGGAATTCATTGCTAGAGACGGTTGTGGAGGCCAAACCCTTGAGAATATTTAAAGTGGAGGTTAATGGGTTGTTGATTATTAAGGGTGTCGAAGGTTATGGGGAGAAGGCAGGAGTATGTTGAAAGGGATTATAAGTCAGCCATGACTGAATGGTGGACCAGACTCAATAGGCCAAGTTGTCTAATTTTGCTTCTAGATCTTATGGTTTTATGGACAAACAAATATGGAATAGTAAAGTGACCCATAACATTCACACCCAAATAATATTACCTCCATCAAGAAAGAGTCTGGTTGACTCTCTTTGACATTCAGCAGCATTACTTTGATTTATGTCTGCTATCATAACCCAGTCAGTCACTGTTGATTGGAAATTTAACTGAAGCAGCCACATATATACAATAGCTACAAGAGCAAGGTGTGGCAACTGAATCATCTCTGGACTCATCAAAGCCTTCCAGGTATCTACAAATAACAAATTCAGGAACATTGTCAATGTGTTTCACCTGCTCTAAGAAACCAAGGAGCTCTCTATAATCAGAGCGATCCACTTGACTGATACTCACCCAACACTCTGACTACCTGAATAGGGCTCAAGGGGTCCTAACTACATGTGTAGGGTTCAAGTCATGTCTTGGGCTTTAACAAACCTCTACCCCATCCATCCACACTAAGTGCTCACTCTTTGACCACCAGCCTACCATGGCTACACCATCTTCAATCTAGCAACTGTCCAAGCTTCATTGACAGTACATTGCAAACACCCAATCTCCACCATCTCGAAGTGTGAGTTACCACCGCCACTTGCAAGTTCTTCAGTAAGTCACATGTCATTCTGACATGGAAATATGAGAGAGTACCATCACTACATGGGCTACAGTGGTTTAAGTGAATTCAAGTCAAGTCAAGTCAATTCATTTTTTATTGTCACTTCGACCATAACTGCTGGTGCAATACACAGTAAAAACGAGACAACATTTTTCAGGACCATGGTGCTACATGAAACAGTACAAAAGCTACACTGAACTGCGTAAAAACAACACAGAAAAAAACTACACTAGACTACAGACTTACCCAGGACTGCATAAAGTGCACAAAACAGTGCAGGGATCACAATAAATAATAAACAAGACAATAGGCACAGTAAGTTGCAGTAAATTGCAACTGGGTATTGAAGAGTCTGATAGCTTGGGGGAAGAAACTGTTACGTAGTCTGGTCGTGAGAGCCTGAATGCTTCGGTGCCTTTTCCCAGATGGCAGGAGGGAGAAGAGTTTGTATGAGGAGTGCGTGGGGCCCTTCATAATGCTGTTTGCTTTGCGGATGCAGCGTGTAGTGTAAATGTCTGTAATGGTGGGAAGAGAGACCCCCATGATTTTCTCAGCTGACCTCACTATCCACTGCAGGGTCTTGCGATTTGAGATGGTGCAATTACCGAACCAGGCAGTGATGCAGCTGCTCAGGATGCTCTCGATACAACCCCTGTAGAATGTGATGAGGATGGGGGGTGGGAGATGGACTTTCCTCAGCCTTCGCAGGAAGTAGAGATGCTGCTGGGCTTTCTTTGCTATGGAGCTGGTGTTGAGGGACCAGGTGAGATTCTCCACCAGGTGAACACCAAGAAATTTGGTGCTCTTAACGATCTCTACCAAGGAGCCGTCGATGTTCAACGGGGAGTGGTCGCTCCGTGCCCTCCTGAAGTCAACAACCATCTCTTTCGTTTTATTCACATTTAGAGACAGGTTGTTAGCTCTGCACCAGTCCGTTAGCCGCTGCACCTCTTCTCTGTATGCTGACTTGTCGTTCTTGCTGATGAGACCCACCACAGTCATGTCATCGGCGAACTTGATGATGTGGTTTGAGCTGTGTATTGCAGCACAGTCGTGGATCAGCAGAGTGAACAGCAGTGGACTGAGCACACAGCCCTGGGGGCCCCCGTGCTCAGTGTGATGGTGTTGGAGATGCTGCTTCTGATCCAATTCATCCCAACTATCTCAAAGTCATCTACAATGGGGCAATAAGTGGTGACCTGAGCATTGATGTCCAGATCCCTTAAGAGAATATAAAAGGCATAATGTAGTTTTGTCCTGAAGAAGGGCCTCAACCCTTAATGTTGACTGTTTATTCATTTCCAGAGATGCTGTCTGACCTGATGAGTTCCTCCAGCATTTTGTGTGTGTTGCTTTGGATCTACAGCATCTGCAGAATTTTTTGTGTTTATGATGCATTTCTGTTCTGGTTATCTTGCGGCTGAGAGCTAAGTCTAGCCTTATATGATCAACTATTTCAATCTGGGTAATAGTCAATTGAGTCTTTGTGAGCAAAATAGACATTCAGGGATGTGATTACAACTCATCGAAATTAAAAGTAATCCATGATTTATTAGCATTCAGCTTAGAGGGAGGAAATGCTAGCCATAAATGAAAATGCAAAGCTTCACCAATTGTATCCAATAAACCTGATAACGACTGATAAGCAGCTCAGCCTGGAAACCATTTGGAGAGGACTATCATGATTTGAGACAAACTGGCTGTGATGTGCTGATTGCAACATTTTCATAACATCTATGTGTTTATGAATATGCTATAAATTGATTGTGATTCAACACTTTCATCTGAGGGGTGTGGAGAAGCTGTAAACTGTAATCTAACACATAAAACAATTCAATCATTCACTTCCAGCTGAGCACAACTTCGATCAGGGAGCTTAAGATAAAAAGGGTAGTACGTTCAAGAGCATTGTTCACAACATCAATATCTTCCAAGACCATCAACTTCCGCCTCTGCTATATTGCATGTTCACCCTGCTGCTCCATATCAGTACACCATCCCCACCACCACAACATGCACGTTAGCCAGTCCTCTCCACAGACCCTCAACGTAACCTTCACCCCGCCCATGCACCGCCACTCGTACCTACACTGACATAGTCACTTGTCCGCCTGTGCTTTCATATGCCCTGCTGCAACCTAGAAGAGTTCATATTGCCGAGAGTCACTTTGTCACTTTACGTACAGATACTCCTGCACCTGGCGTCGCTTTATCTACATGCAGTACGTCTGTTGGGTGGCAAGGTGGAGATACGAAGGAGGTGTAAGGCACTCCTTCCCTCCGCTAGCCTGCAGGTCATCCTTGGGCAAGGTGCAGCACCTGCTTATCCCTCCCCCCACCCCGATCAGCCATGGGAGCAGGTGGTGGATGGTTGTGTGAGCAGCCGGTGCAGATCACAAATCCTGGTGATGCAACCACTGACGCCAGGCAGACAATCTCTGAAGAGTGTTGATAATGGCTGGGGTCACCCATCTTGTACAGACACTGTCCAGAAGAAGCCAATGACAAACCACTTCTGTAGAACCATTTGCCAAGAATAATCAAGGTCATGTAGACCATGATCACTCACGTTATCCAACACAGCACATAATGACGATGATATTGACTAATTTTATGTATATACTACCATGCTCAGTTACTTGTGCATTATTTTTATAGGATTACTTTTATATTTATATGTTTTTTTATTATTGCATTTGTACCGTATAGCCCACATTATAATAAGGGACTACTTTATGTTGTAGTAACACATCACTGCATGTACTATTAGATGCGTATTGTAGGCCGTATCTTGGGTAATGATGAGTCTGAGTACAGGGAGGAAATTAAGAACCTGGTGGCATGGTGTGAAGACAATAACCTATCCCTCAACGTCAGCAAGACGAAGGAATTGGTTGTTGACTTCAGAAGGAGTAGCGGACCACACAACCCCATCTACATCGCTGGTGCGCAGGTTGAACAGTTCAAAAGCTTTAAGTTCCTCAGGGTGAATATCACAAATGACCTGACTTGGTCTAACCAAGCAGAGTCCACTGCCAAGAAGGCCCACCAGCGCCTTACTTCCTGAGAAAGCTAAAGAAATTTGGCCTGTCCCCTAAAACCCTCATTAATTTTTATAGGTGCACCGTAGAAAGCATTCTTCTAGGGTGCATCACAACCTGGTATGGAAGTTGTCCAGTCCAAAACCGGAAGAAGCTGCAGAAGATCGTGAACATAGCCCAGCACATCACACAAACCAATCTAACATCCTTGGACTCACTTTACACCGCACGCTGTCGGAGCAGTGCAGCCAGGATAATCAAGGACACGACCCACCCAGCCAACACACCTTTTGTCCCTCTTCCCTCCGGGAGAAGGTTCAGGAGCTTGAAGATTCGTACGGCCAGACTTGGGAACAGTTTCTTTCCAACTGTGATAAGACTGCTGAACGGATCCTGACCCAGATCTGGGACATACCTTCCAAATATCCGGACCTGACTTGCACTACCTTACTTTCCCTTTTCTATTTTCTAATTATGATTAATAATTTAAATTTTTATTATATTTACTTTGATTTCTACTTCAGGGAGCGCAAAGCGCAGAATCAAATATCGCTGTGATGATTGTATGCTCTAGTATCAATTGTTTGGTGACAATAAAGTATAAGTATATAAGTGTAAGTATTGATCTATACTGTATAACCATGTCAAGTTTGAACTCTACCAGTAAAAGAGCCATGAAAATTAGTTCCCGTCTCCAGCATTGTTATTGATAATGTAGTTGTGTAAGCAGGCCACATACACAACAGCATTCTTTACACTTAATGTGTTTTTTATGCTACATCGGATCCAGAGTGTTAAACATTTTGTTCTCCTTGACGCTCATGTACTGAAAAATTTCAATAAATAATCTAGAATAAATGGTTATTATTGTCACATGTACTAAGATATATGCATGCTATACTGAGGTATATGCATATTATACAGAGGAATATGTATGTTATCAATGCGACAAGCAACAGATGCAAGTGAAAAACAATTACAGAATGCAGAAAATGTCATCATATGACCTGCAGTAATGGCTATTCCATCATTATTCCAGTTCAGTGATTCCCAACGTGGCACCGACTAGAAGGGCCGAGATGGCCTGTTTCCATGCTGTAATTGTTATATGGTTTATGGACCCCTTGTTTAATGGCATAAAAAAGGTTAGGAACCACTTTTCTAGATGGTTTCATTATCCAAAGTCTTTGGTTCACATTGCATCTCATATTCACATCCTCTTCCCACCCAACAGATGCTGCTTGACCAGTTGAATTCCACCAACAGATCATATTGATCCCATATATTAGTTTCCATGATTAGTTTATTAGTTTCTCTAATTTTAATCTTCATGCCCATCTTCATAAGCCTCCATTGCTTTACTGTCCTCTGGCTCCCCAGATTCCTATTTTTATTGGTCAACATTATATATAGTAAGGCTGACCAATTACAGAACTTTGTATGATAATATGCCTGTGAAGCATCTTTGGGTAATTTTACTAGGTTAACTTTGCGTGATGAATGCAAGTTTTATTGTTTGTGATTCCTCAGTGGTCATGCAAGCATTGTACCCAGCTACACTGAAGAGTTTCCCCTGGACATCAATTTTAAAACAATGAACACCAGGTCCTGTCCCCGACTCTGTGAGAGGCAAGTGCAGAAATTGTGATGGCCCTAGCAGGGATAATTAAAACATCATTGGCATTGGGTAAGGTGCCGGAGGATTAGAGGAAAGCTAATATTGTTCTGCTGATTAAGAAAGGTTCTAAGAATAAACCAAGAAATTATAGGCCAGTGGGTCTGACGTTAGTAGTGGGAAAGTTTTTGGAAGGTATTCTAAGGGACCAAATATAAAAGTATTTGGAGTGACATGGAGTGATTAAGAATAGTTAGCATGGCTTCATTCATGTCTAATCAATCTTATAGTTTTTTGAGGAAGTTAACAGGAAAGCTGATAAAGGCAAGGCAGTGGATATTACCTACATGGACTTTAGCAAGGCCTTTGACAAGATCCCACATGGGAAATTGGTCGCTTGACAATCAAGATGAGGTAGTAAATTGAATTAGTCATTGGCTTTGTGGGAGAAGCCAGAGAGTGGTAATGGATGGCTGTCTCTCTCACTGGAGGCTTGTGACTAGTGGCGTGCCGCAGGGATCGGTGCTGGGTCCACTGGTGTTTGCAATCTATATTGACAATCTGGATGATGATGTGGTTAACTGGATCAGTAATTTTGCGGATGTCACCGAGATTAGGGGTGTAGTGGACAATGAGGAAGACTATCAAAGCTTGCAGTGGGATCTGGACCAGCTGGAGAAATGGGCTGGAAAATGCCAGATAGAACTTAATTCAGACAAGTGTGATGCATTCCACTTCGGCAAGATGAAACAGGATAGGTCTTACACAGTGAACGGTAGGGCACTGAGGAGTTGAACAGAGTGATTTGGGAATACAAATCCATAATTGCTTGAAAGTGGAATCCCAGGAAGAAAGGATCATAAAGAAAGCTTTCGGCACATTGCCCTTCATAAATCAATGTATTGAGTACAGGAGTTGGGATGTTATGTTGAAGTTGTATAAGACGTTGGTAAGACCTAATATGGAGTATTGTGACAAAGAAGAGAAAATTTACAGGTGCAGAAAATGCAGATTTGCATCAAGACCTAAAGGGACTCAGCCAGAAACACCGACTCTTTACTCTTTTCCATGACGTTGCCTGGCTTTCTGAGTTCCTCCAGCATTTTGTGTGTGTTGCTTGGAGAACTGTGTCCAATCTTGCCACCTACCTCCAGGAAAGGTATAAATAAGATTGACAGAGTGCAGAGAAAATTCACAAGGATGTCACTGGGACTTGAGGACCTGAGGCGTAGGGAAAGACTCAATAAGTTAGGACTTTATTCCAGAATGTAGAAAATTGAGGGAGAGATTTGATGGAGGTATACAAACTTTATGCATTTCACTTTGTTCCTGCTGCAAATTTCATGACATATATTAGTGATAATAAACCTAATTCAGATTTTGATTCTGGTTCAATTGAACTCTCATTCACCAGTTCCACTGGCAGCTCGTTCCACACTCTCGACAGCCTCTGAGTGAAGAAGTTCCTCCTCACATTCCCCTCAAATATTTCACCTTTCATCCTAAACCTATGATCTCTAGTTCTGGACTCATCCAATCTGAGTGGAGAAAGCCTGCATGCATTCACCCTCTCTATATCCCACATCACTTGGTATAACTCTATAAGACACACTCAAAATGGATTGAAGCCAGGCTTACAGTTGAAGGGCTGGGATGGATCTGTGCCACAGATGGAACATTGTCAGAAGTGGTGACCAACAAAGGATTGTAGGTCAATTGCAAAGTCAATTACAAGTCCCTCTGGATCAGAAACTAATACATCGGAAACGTGTACAGAGTTAAGGAGGTCACACTGAGGAGGCCAGAATGAAACTGGATTCACAGTGCATAACTCTGAACACTGTTTACATAGGCTTTATTTTAAATGGGAAGAGCAGTATTGTGCATTTTTGTTCAATTATGTAAACGAGTCATGTGGCTGGAGAATAGAAACATCATTATCACCAGCATATAAAGATATTTTCCTGTTGTGAGAGTTAGAATGGACACCCTTGTTCCAAGCTCCTGAGTCCAGTTATTCCAAGTAAATCTTATCAGGACTCCATCAGTATCCAAGGTTCACCCGATGGTACACTGCAATATCAATTAACTATTTGGCACAGAAGGAAGCTGATCGGTGCCTTATGTTTGTGCTGTTTGTCTTTTAAAGACAATTCAATTCTTCATACTGCATTATTTATTCCAAATAGCCTCACAATTTTTTCCTTTCCAAGTACAAATCCAATTCCCTTTTGCAATAGATGAGCAGATGTTTCCTCCAATTAAGTAATGGGAAGACCAAAGCCATTGTCCTTAAGCATCGCCGCAAATTCTGATTCCCTGGACATCAATTCCATCCCTTCCCAATAAAAATGAGTCATACGGCTTACAACCTTATTCAGCTAAATTATTCTAAATAAGCTTCTCACTATACTTTTGCTAATATCCTAAATTTTAGAACATAGGACACAGAATGGTACAGGCCCTTCGGCCCACAATGTTGTGCTGACCCTTTAACCTACTCCAAGATCAATCTAGCCTACATAGCCCTCCATTCTGCTTTCATCCATATCCCTATCGAGGACTCTCTTAAAATCTCCCTAAAGTATCTGCCTCTACAACTACTTCTGGCAGCACCCACTGCTCACTGTGTAAAAAACCCTGCCTCTTACATTCCCATCATATTTTCCCCCCAACACCATAAAATTATGTCCCCTTGCATTGACCATTTCCACCCTGGCAATTCTTTCTTCCAAGTTGTATCAAGTCCATCCCATCATGTTATTCTCACTTTGCAGAGGATTGTTTACTGAGAACTGTTCTTTTTAAAAATCCCGATCCTGTTATGACTCATCCCTCCAGCTGACAACACAAGTGACCTCTTTCAACCATGGGCACCTGATGTCACTAAAAACAATAATGAGAATGGTTTTGTGTGCAGATGGTAGGTGGGTTGATCAAGAAGTTTGAAGATGGCACAAAAGTTGGTGGAGTTGTGGATGGGGAGGAGGAATGTTGAAGGATTTAATGGGAAATGGACCTATTGGAAATATGTGCAATGAAATGGCAGACAGCGCCTCAACTGGACTAATCAATGTGTTGCACTTTTGAAGATCAAACTTTAGAGGAAAGTACACAGTAAATAGATAGATAGATAGATAGATAGATACTTTATTCATCCCCATGGGGAAATTCAACATTTTTTTTCCAATGTCCCATACACTTGTTGTAGCAAAAACTCATTACATACAATACTTAACTCAGTAATAATATGATATGCATCTAAATCACTAACTCAAAAAGCATTAATAATAGCTTTAAAAAAGTTCTTAAGTCCTGGCAGTTGAATTGTAAAGCCTAATGGCATTGGGGAGTATTGACCTCTTCATCCTGTCTGAGGAGCATTGCATCGACAGTAACCTGTCGCTGAAACTGCTTCTCTGTCTCTGGATGGTGCTATGTAGAGGATGTTCAGGGTTTTCCATAATTGACCGTAGCCTACTCAGCTCCCTTCGCTCAGCTACCGATGTTAAACTCTCCAGTACTTTGCCCACGACAGAGCCCGCCTTCCTTACCAGCTTATTAAGACGTAAGACGTGATAGCAAGAAGCTATTGAGCAGTGATGTACAGAGGGATCTTGGGGTGCAAGTTCATAGCTTCCTGAAGGTTGTAACTTAAATGGATAGGGTGGTAAACATAAGAATTTAAGAAATAGGAGCAGGAGTAGGCCATGTGGCCCGTTGAGCCTGCTCCGGCATTTAATAAGATCATGGCTGATCTGGCCATGGATTCATCTCCACCTATTAGCCTTTCCCCCATAACCTTTAATTCCCCTACTATGCAAAAATTTCTCTCCCACCTTGTCTTAAATATATTTACTGAGGTAGCCTTCTCTGCTTCATTGGGCAGAGAATTCCACAGATTCTCCACTCTCTGGGAAAAGCAGTTCCTCATCATTTCCAACTTAAATCTACTGTCCTGAATCTTGAGGTTAGGTCCCCTAGTTCTAGTCTCACCTACCAGTGGAATCAACTTTCCTGCCTCTATCTTACCTATCCCTTTCATAATTTTCTATGTTTCTATAAGATCTCCTCTCATTCTTCTGAATTCCAGTGAGTACAGTCCCAGGTGACTCAATCTCTCCTCAAAGTCTAACCCCCTCAGTTCTGGAATTAACCTGGTGAACCTCCTCTGCACCAACTTCAAAGCCAATATATCCTTCCTAAAGCAAGCATATGGCATAGTTGTCTTTATCAGTTGGGGCTTTGAGTATAAAAATCCGGAAGTCATATTGCAGGCTGTGTAAGACTTGGATTAGACAACGTTAAGAGTATTGTGTGCAGTCCTGGTTGTTGTATTCCAATGTTAATTAAATTTGCTGATGATACTGCATCGATTGGTCTAATCTCAATTAATAACGAGGTGGCCTACAGAGAAGAAGTCATCACCCTGACACAGTGGAGTCAAGAAAACAACCTCTCCCTCAATGTTGCAAAAACAAAGGAGCTGGTTGTGGACTACAGGAGGAATGGAGACGGGTTAACCCCTATTGACAGCAATGGATCTGAGGTTGAGAGGGTGAACAGCGTTAAGTTCCTTGGCATAGACATCATCAAGGATCTCACGTGGCCTGTACATACTAAGTGTGTGGTGACAAAAGCACAACAGCACCTTGTTCACCTCAGACAGCTGAAGAAGTTTGGTACGGGCCCCCAACTCCTAAGAACTTTCTACAGGGACACAATTGAGAGCATCCTGACTGGCTGCATCACTGCCTGGTATGGAACTGTACTTCCCTCAGTTGCAAGAATCTGCAGAGAGTGGTGCGGACAGCCCAAACGCATCAGGACATTTACAAAGACAGGTGTATAAAAAAGGGCCCAAAGGATCATCGGGAACCAAGCCACCCCAACCACAAACTGTTCCAGCTGCTACCATCCAGGAAATGGTACCACATAAAAGCCAGGACCAACAGGCTCCGGGACTGCTTCTTCCACCAGGCCATCAGACTGCTTAATTCATGCTGACACAACTGTATTTCTATGTTATATACTGTCCTGTTGTATGTACTATTTTTTTATAATTTACTATAAATTGCACATTGCACATTTAAACGGAGATGTAATATAAAGATTTTTACTCCTCGTGTATATGATTCTTCTTTCTTTTCTTACAGAAACAGCTGCATGATGCTAAGCCAGGACACATCATCAGTGATGTCATCAGGTGTTTCAGGTCTTTTAACATCATATACGGGCGACCTGACCGGGGTTGATGAGACCCCAGCCTGTGCCCTAGTAGCAACCCACAGATCTGCCCTCTTTATCCAGAGCCATCTTGGCACTTTCTCTGCTGCATCTGTGGTGGTAGAAATGGTTCTCCTTCTTCTTTCTCCTGTGATTTCAAGTGCAGTGTATACATTGCAGAGCAAACAGCCTGCAAAGCCACGACACCCGACCTCCACGGGCCAACACTTTGCTCTCTAGCCTCTTCTTTAGCAGTTGTTCTTCAGATCTTCATGCTTGGCTCTTTTCCGCTTGTAGGCCTCCTCCATGCGTTCTTCCCATGGCACGTTAAGCTCAAGCATAAGAACGTGCTTCGATGAGTTGGACCACAACACGATGTTGGTCCACAATGTAGTCTGTGTGATGTGGGGAGGAAACTGCAGGTGTTTTTTGAGGTCTCGGCCTGAAACGTTGACTGTACTTCTTCCTATAGATGCTGCCTGGCCTGCTGCGTTCCACCAGCATTTTGAGTGTGTTGCTTGAATTTCCAGCTCCAGCGGTCGTGGAGCATATGGATCTTGGACCTCCAGAAAGTGTCCCCAGCAGGGGTGATTGATAAGTACGTGGCCTAAGGTAGAAGGAGATGAGTTATTAACTTCAAACTTTATGCATAATCTCTTCGTCAGGACGAAGGGTCTCGGCCCAAAACGTCGACAGCGCTTCTCCCTATAGATGCTGCCTGGCCTGCTGTGTTCTATCAGCATTTTGTATAAGTTTAAATCAATTGTTTAAAGATGCCCTAAAGACATAGTAACAAAATGTAAATATCTTTCAAAGAAGAAACTTACCATTTTGATACTAATCTTTCTCCTTCCTTTTGTCCAATTGTCACTCCTGATGTTAATGATATGGTTAAAGATAATAGACATAGACAATAGACAGTAGGTGCAGGAGTAGGCCATTCGGCCCTTTGAGCCAGTGCCGCCATTCACTGTGATCATGGCTGATCATCCACAATCGGTAACCCGTTCCTGCCTTCTCCCCATATCCCTTGACTCCGCTATCTTTAAGAGCTCTACCCCTTTCTTGAAAGCATCCAGAGAATTGGCCTCCACTGCCTTCTGAGGCAAAGCATTCAATAGATCCATAACTCTCTAGGTGAAAAAGCTTTTTCTCAACTCCGTTCTAAATGGCCTACCCCTTATTCTTAAACTGTGGCCCCTGGTTCTGGACTCCCCCAACATCGGGAACATATTTCCTGCCTCTAGCGTGTCCAATCCCTTAATAATCTCGTATGTTTCAATCAGATCCCCTCTCATCCTTCTAAATTCCAGTGTATACAAGCCCAGTCGCTCCAATCTTTCAACATATGACAGTCCCGCCATCCTGGGAATTAACCTCGTGAACCTACGCTGCACTCCCTCAGTAGCAAGAATGTCCTTCCTCAAATTTGGAGAACAAAACTGAACACAATACTCCAGATGTGGTCTCACCAGGGCCCTGTACAACTGCAGAAGGACCTCTTTGCTCCTGTACTCAACTCCCCTTGTGATGAAGGCCAACATGCCATTAGCTTTCTTCACTGCCTGCTGTACCTGTATGCTTACTTTCAGTGACTGATGAACAAGGACACCTAGATCTCGTTGTACTTCCTCTTTTCCTAACTTGACACCATTCAGATAGTAATCTGCCTTCCTGTTCTTGCCATCAAAGTGGATAACCTCATGTTTATCCACATTAAACTGCATCTGCCATGTATCTGTCCACCCACCCTTGTAAAGATCATGGATAAAGTGCTGGTCTTAGTCTTTCAGGCTGGTGGTACAGAAGGGGATCGCTGGTGTTCGCAAAGATCGGTTCTAGAATATTGCTTATATATTAGTCCATAAGACATAGGAGCAGGATCGCAACCACTAGCCCCTTGAGTCTGATCCAAACAGACTCAATGTCCATCAGGTCTATCGGGGAATACTAGACAAAAGGTTATAAAATTATGAGTGGCACAAATAGAATAGACAGTCAGTATCTTTTGCCCAGGATTGAGAGGAGAGTGTTCAAAGAAGACATGCAGGGTAAGTTTTACTACACAGAGAGTGGTGGGTACCTGGAATGCACTGCCAGGGGTGGTGGTAAAGGCAGTTACAATAGGGCATTTAAGAGCAGCAAACACAACATGCTGCAGGCACTTACTGTAAAAGGCTTGTAGATAGCTATATGAATATGCAGAGAATGGAGGGTACGAACCATGTGCAGGCAGAAGGGATTAGGTGTCATTGACTTAATTAGATTGGCACAACATTGTGGGCCAAAGGGTCCGTACCTGTACAGTATGGTTCTATGTTCTAATGTGGGTATAGAATTAAATTACAGATCTTGAGTCTGAATCTGTCACTGTCCCCATCACTGGAATATATCAATATGCAGTCCAGTCGCTAGAACCAGAAATACTGGCATTGCCCAGGTTACCTCGCCCATCAAATCTTCAGAAAATAAGATTAAGATTTGTTGATATCCTTTGCAGCTTTGATAAAAAGCAAAACCACAACTTTGCTGCCTGTCAAAGCCAACTAAGCATCTTCCAAGTGCAGGGCCTCTGCTTGAGGCCCAGATGTCATTCAAATCTTGTTGCCTGACTCCCGGAAGTGGTGGGCCACTGAGATTTGTACTGTGCATCTGGCTCAAGCAAGTCTAAGCATGCAGGAGAGAGCTCATCAGGAACGAGTCCATTGTTTCCAGCCTCCTTCAGTCATTCATCAAGCACTCATATTTAAATAAAAGAAAACGTTTGAAATATGTTGTAAGGCAGCATCAGTGGATGGATAAAAAACAACAACAATGTTCCATGACATCAGAAATCTTAATGCAATGAAATGTTCCAAAGAATTATCAAAACAAAATTTGGCAGTGAGTCAAATGGTGAAGAAAAGTGTGTTGGACTTCATCAGTCAGAGGACTGAATACTGGAGCTAGATTGTTATATTGCAGTTGTCCAAGACATTGATGAGGCTGCACCTGGAGAGTTTTGGTCACCCTGTTACCGTAAAAGACCATTAAGGAGGAAAAAGTCAAAAAAAGATTTACAAGAATGTTGTATGGACTTGAGGAACTTAGTAACAGGGAGAGACTGCGAAGGCTGGGACCTTATTCTCTGGAACGCAGGTGAATGTCAATATCAATAAGACCAAGGAACAGGTTGTGGACTTCAAGAGAGGGAAACCAGAGGTCCAAGAGCCAATATTCATTGGAGGATTAGAGGTGGAAAGGGTAAGTATCTTTAAATTCCTGGGTGTCACAACCTCAAAAGAACTGTCTTGGACTGATCATATAAATATAATTGCAAAGAAAGCATGGTAGCATCGCTACTTCCTCAGGAATCTGCGGAGATTCGGCATGTCATCAAAAACCTTGGCAAGCTTTTATAGATGTGTGGTGGAAAGTGTGATGACTGGCTGCATTATGGCCTGGTATGAGAACACAAAATGCCTTTGAGTGGAAAATCCTATAAAAGGTAGTGGATTTGGCCCAGTACAACACTGGTAAAGCCCTCCCAATCATTGAGCAGATCTATATGAAACATTGGATGTAACAAAACTCATTGATGAAGGTAGAGCAGTGGATGTAGCACATATGGATTTCAATAAGGAATTTAATAAGGTTCCCCAAGCAAGGATCCTTCAGAAAGTAAGGAGGCATGGGATTCAAGGAGACCTTGCTTTATGGATCCAGAATTGGCATGCCCACAGAAGGCAAAGGATGGCTGTAGATGGTTCATATTCTGCATGGAAGTCAGTGACTGGTGGTGTTCTGCCAGGATCTGTTCTGGGAACCCTCCTGTTTGTGATTTTTATAAATGACCTGGATGAAGAAGTAGAACATTCGGTTAGTAAGTTTTCTGATGATACAAAGGTTGGGGACGTTGTGAATAGTCTGGTGGGTTGTCAGAGGTTACAGCAGGACATCAATAAGTTGCAGAACTGAGCTGAGAAGTGGCAGATGGACTTCAACGCAGACAACTGTGAAGTGGTTCATTTTGGTAGGTCCAATTTGAAGACAGAACATAATATAAATTGTAAGACTCTTGGCAGTGTGGAGGATCTGAGAGATCTTTGGGTCTGTGTCAATAGGACACTCAAAGCTGCTGCACAGGTTGACAGTGTTGTTAAGAAGACATATGGTGTGTTGGCATTCATCAACCGTAAGACTGAGTTCAAGAGACGTGAGGCAATGTTACGGCTCTATAGGACCTTGGTCAGTCAGACACCACTTGGAGAACTGTGTTAATTTCTGGTCACCTCACTATAAGAAGGATGTGGATACTATAGAAAGAGTGCAGAGGAGATTTACAAGGATGTCATCTGGATTGGAGAACATACCTTATGAGCATAGGTTGAGTGTACTGGGCCTTTTCTCCTTGGAGTGACAGAGGTTTAGAGGTGTGGTGAACTACATATACCTGTCTGGACATGCCCCCCTGCTGACTGCTCCTGTGGCTCCTCCCACAGACCCCTGTATAAAGGCGATTGGAGGCACTGCTCCTCCCTCAGTCTCCAGGATGTCGTGTGATGGTCTCTTGCTGATGACAGTGCTTTCTTTCAGCTAATAAAAGCCTATCTCTCGCCTCTCGTCTCCGAGAGTTATTGATGGTGCATCAAGAGATGACCTGACAGAGGTGTATAAGATGATGAGGGGCTTTGATTGTGTGGATAGCTGGAGGCATTTTCCCAAGGCTGAAATGACTAACATGAGTGGGTACAGTTTTATGGTGCTTGGAAATAGGTACCAAGGGGATGTCAAGGGTAAGTTTTTCACACAAAGAGTGGTAGGTGCATGGAATGCACTGTCAGTGGTGGTGGTGGAAGTGGATACAACAGGGTCTTTTAAGAGCCTCTTAGATAGGTACATGGAGCTTAGAAAAATAGAGGGCAATGCGCTAAGCAAAATCTAGACAGTCTCTAGAGTAGGTTACCTGGTCGGCACAACATTGTGGGTCAAAGGACCTGTAATGTACTGTAAATTTCTATGTTCTATGTTCTAAAAGCAGCATCCTTCATCTAAGTTCCTCACCACCCAGGCCATGCTCTTTTCTCACTGCTGCCATCAGGTAGAAGGTACCAGTGCCTCAGGACTCACACCACCAGGTTCAAGAACAGTTGCTACCCCTCAACCATCAGGCTCTTGAACAAAAGGGAGTAACTACACTCATTCTACTTCTGGTGTTCCCACAACCGATGATCTCACTTTAAGGACTCTTTATCTTGTTATTTCATGCTCTTGTTATTTATTTATATTTGCATTTGCACAGTTTGCTGTTCATTGATCCTATTTACAGTTACTGTTCTATAGATTTGCTAAGTATACCCACAGCAAAAAGAATCTCAAGGCTGAGTGTGGCGTGTATACTCTGATAATAAATTTCACTTTGAACTTCGAAAGACTGGTGACCTTGTAGAGGTTTATAAATCATGTAGGACATAGATTGGGTGAACACACGCAGTCCTTTTCCCCAGGGAAAGGGAATCAATAACTTAAGGGCATATCTTTAAGGGAAGAAGAGAAAAATTTAGGAGGGACATGAAGGGCAACTTCATGCAGAGGTTGGTGCATATATGAAATGAACTGCCAGAGGCAGAGGTTGAGACAGATACAAAAACAACATTTAAAAGACAGTTAGACAGGTACATGGTAAGGAAGGGTTTGGAGGGATATTGGCCAAACACAAGCAAACAGGATTAGCTCAGATGCGATCTTGGTCAGCAAGGTTGAGTTGAATCAAAGGGTCATTTTCCATGAGAAATTACTCTCTTGATGAAGGGTCTCAGTCCAAAATATTAACTGTTTATTCCCTTCCATAGATGCTGTCTAACTTGCTGAGTTCCTCCAGCATTTTGTGTGCGTTGCTCAAAATTCCCAGCATCTCTTGTGCTCATGGGTTTGTGGGTCTTTATGACTCTGTAATGAGATAATATTCAGACAATTGAGCAAACACAAGGTCAAAAATGTGGGTGTTAAAGCAGAAGTCAAGGCTGAGAGAGGTTTATGGAGGAAATTATATCCCAGAGTTTGAAGGTAGGGCTTCCGGTGATTAAGAGAAGAAAGTCACTGAAGCCAAAACTAGAAGTGTGCAGAGGAACACGAGGTTGAGGTTAATGCTTTAATTATCAAATTACACTCAAACACAGGCACAGGGCACCATGGTAGCATAGGGGTTAGCATGACACTCATACAGCTCAGGGCATTCCAAGAGCTCAGAGTTTAAATCTGGCACCATTCTGTAAGGTGTCGCTGTTATGTTCTCCTCGGGGAATGTGTGAGTTTTCTCCAGGTCCTCCGGTTTTCCCCCACAGTCCAAGCATGTACCGATTTGCTTAATTGATCATTGTAAATTGTCCCATGATTAGGAAAGGTTTAATTGGGCTTGCTGGGGTTGCTGGGACAGCATAGCTTGAAGAGCTGGAAAGGCCTACTCTTCGCTGCAGTGCTAAAATAGAGTAAAATTAAAAATAAAGCACTGCTTGTAATGCTGAGACAAAGAAGAGCGTTGTTACTTAACACAGAGTGCAGAGTGATGACAAATGCTTTGAACCAGATCATGCTCTATAACAAGCCATGGCCTTGCAAACACATGAACTCCTGCACTTGTCCCACAACCTAACTAGTGTTTCCAGAAGTGTGATGCCCATTGCATTCGGTTCCACAGTCATCCGGGGGGATGCAGGAGGATGCAAGTGATTGCTGGTGATCCAGATAATGCATCCTGTGGTTCCAACTCCAGCCCTATCCCCGTGGCCTTTGACAGGTCACAGAGATCAGAAAAAATTCCTTTAGTCAGAGGGTGGTGAATCTGTGAAATTTATGGCCACATACAGTTGTGGGGGCCAAGTCACTGGGTATATTTAAAGTGGATATTGATAGATTCTAGATTAGTGAGGCATCAATAGTTATGGGGAGAAGGCAGAGAGAGGGAAAGTATACCAGCCAAGATGGCATGGCAGAGCAGACTCGATGGGCTGAATTGCCTCATTCTGTTCCTATATCTCGTGGTCTTATAAAGATTCATTGAAGTAATTGGAAAATAAAATCAAATAATTAAAATATTGCAACAATAAGTTTATTTAAAATAATTTTACTTGTTGGTTAATGAAAAGACAACAGTGCAAACACGAGAAAACCTGCAGTCATTGGAAATCCAAAGCAGCACACACAAAATGCCGGAGGAACTCCACAGGGCAGGCAGCTTCTATGGGAAAGAGTAAACAGTTGGCGTTTCAGCAAAATAAATATACATGCAATAATAGAAAGCAAGCGAAAGGTTACTATATTTCAAATGAAGGTCAGTGGTGCCATTCAAATGAACAGGACTGTATTGAATGCACCTAAACTCAGTTGATTTAACCCTTGGCTGCGGAGCTTCCCTGAACTCAGTGATGTGTCGAGCGACAGAGCAACTGGCCAGGCTCATGTGTATCTAGTCCCAGGTTTGCAGTGCTGCTGTACAGTGCCGCAAAGACAGCAGTGTGGTGTAGAGCGTCTCCAGTAAGACACCAATACTGTCTGGCCCATCGTCTCTGTTCCTCTCATGTGAAACTCCGAAAAGTTCAACATAAGAAATACTGCAGATGCTGGAAATCCAAAATAAAAGCAGAGAATGGTGGGGACACATTGAAAGTCAGGCCGTGTCTGTGAAAACTGCAACAGAGCTAATAACGGGCATGATTCCCAGTAGCCAACCATTTTAATTCTACTTCCCTTTCCCATTCTGAGATGTCAGTCTATGGTCTCCTCCAATGCCATGATGATCCCACTCTCAGGTTGGAGGAGCAACACATCATATTCCATCTGCGTAGCCTCCAACGTGATGTTGTAGACATTGATTTCTGATAACCTTGCTTTTCTTCACCTTTTCTATTTTTCTATTCCCCATTCTGGCTCCCTCTTACTCTTTCTCCTCTCCTCACTTGTCCATCTCCTCCCATCGGTACCTCTTCTCCTTCTCTTTCTTCATTGGACCACTGTCCTCTCATATCAAAATTCTTCTTCTTCAGCTTTTTTCCTTTTCCACCTATCACCTCCCAGCTTCTCATTTCATTCCCCCTCCGCTACCCGCAGAACTTTCCCCACATCTGGTTTCACCTATCACCTGCCAGCTTGTACTCCTTCCCCTCCCATCCCCTTCTTTTTTTGGCTTCCTCCGCCTTTCCTTTCTAGTCCTGATGAAGGGTCTCAGCCCAAATCATCGACTCTTTATTCCTCTCCATAGTTGCTGCCTGTCCTGCTGATTTCCTCCAGCATTCTGTGTGTGTTACTCTGGATTTCCAGCATCTGCAGAATCTCTAGCATTTATAATGTTGCAGGTTTCAAAATATTTTACTGGACACATCCAGGCTGAAATGTTAATTATTTTTCTTTCCACAGATGCTACCAGACCAGTTTCCAGCATTTTCTCTTCATATTCTCATGCTATCTTGACTGATGTATTCCGAAATAGCTGTCAACTATCAGGGAAGAGATTAAATATTCTGCCATTTTAATAAAGGTTTCAAGGTAATTCCATAAGTGAACCTAAGATCTGAGCCAGAGGGCAAGAATAATTGTGTAAGGAAAACCATAACTGTGAGAATGAAAATCTAAAACATCATTATACTCCAGAGGTAAGGGAGCCTTAGAGGCAATTTCTCATTGAAAGGAAACGTTGCTGGTGTAATCCATTATATGTCAGTACAATATAAGAATGAACTTCCACAGCAGTACATAACTGAATGAAATTGCCTCTTTGTATAACAGCCTTGTAGTTGACAGAGATCAGCACTATCAAGTATCAAGACATGATTTGTGTACAAGTTTGAAATCATAAAGTTTTCACATTGGAGGAGGTGCAATGTAAAGCCGAATCTTATATTTGTTTTGGTCAGGAAGATTTAAAGTAAGATTTATTTATTGATTGATTGAGACACGGTGCAGGATAAGCCCTTCCAGCAGCCCTGAGCCATGCTGACCAGCAAACACACAATTTAATCCCAGCCTAATCATGGGACAATTTACAATGACCAATTAACCTACCACTGGTATGCTTTTGGACTGTGGGAGGAAACCTACGCGGTCACGGGGAGAACGTACACACTTCTTACAGAAGAGGCGGGAATTAAAGCCGGGACACTGTTACTGTAAAGTGTTGTGCACTACGCTACCGTGCCGCTCCATAGTAAGAGAGGCTTGGATAAGCATCTGATCCTGATGGAATACCTGGCCGAGTACCGAAGACCGACTGGGTGGTGTATTCCTGGATATCTTCAACCTCTCGCTCGCGTAACGTGTGGCACCCACTTGCTTCAAGCAAGCTTCAATCATGAAGAGCATGGTAACGTGTCTCAATGACTATCACCCATTGGCACTTACATTCACAGTGATGAAGTGTTTTGAGAGCCTGACATTGAAGCTTATCAGCTCCTGACTGAATGGTGACTTGGATCTGCTCCAATTCACCTAGAGAAGCAATAAGTCCACAGCAGATGCCATCTCACTGGCTCTTCACACAACCCAGGAACATCTGGACAGCAAAGATGCATACATCAGGATGCTCTTTATCAATTACAGCTCGGCATTTAATACCATTATCCCCTCAAAACTAATCAGTAAACTCCAAGAGTTGGACCTCAATAGCTCCTTGTGCAATTGGATCCTGGATTTCCTCACTTGTAGACCCCAATCAGTTGAGATTGTCAAAAACATCTCCTCCACAATTTCTATCAGCACAGGAGCACCACAGGGATGTGTTCTTAGCCCCCTGCTGTACTCGCTCTACACCTATGATTGTGTGGCTAAATTCAGCTCCAAAACCATATACAAGTTTGCTGATGACACCACTGTTGTAAGCCGTATCAAAGGTGGTGATGAATGAGCATACAGGAAAGAGATTGAAAATTTGGCTGAGTGGCGTAATAATAACAACCTCTCACTCAATGTCAATAAGACCAAGGACCAGGAGAGGGAAGGCAGAGGTCAATGAGCCAGTAATCATTGGAGGATCAGAGATGGAGAGGGTCAGTAACTTTAAATTCCTGGGTGTCACTGTCTCAGCAGACGTGTTCTGGAACCATCATATAAATATAATTACAAAGAAAGCCCAACAGCACCTCTGCTTCCTCAGGAATCTGCAGACATTTGGCATGTCATCAAAAACCTTATCAAGCATCTATAGATGAGTGGTCGAAAATGTGCTGACTGGCTGCATTATGGCTTGGTAGACAAAGAAAGGTGTTAGTGGCATGCCAAGGCAGACTGAGAGAAGTGTACATACTACAGACCATACATCACATAAGAGGTCTGTTCAAGAGTCTTATAACAATGGATATTATGGCTCTTATGTCCTAGAAAAGCAGCATTCATCATCAAAGTTCCTCACCACCCAGGCCATGCTCTTTTCTCGCTGCTGCCAATGGTGTCGTGGAAGGAAACTGTAATACCGAGAGAATCCCATGTGGTCAAAGAAAGAACGTACAGACTCCACACAGAGAGCACAAGGGACCAAGAGTGGACTTAGTCACTGAAGCTCTGAGACAGCAGAACCACCTGTATAGGTATACCTTTTCCTCAAAGTACAAGATTCAAGATTGTAGATTTCTTATTCTAATTTTTCAGTACATGAGTGTAAAGAAGAACGAAATGAATGTTACTCCCAATCTGATGCTGCATAAAAAAACACAATAAGCATGAACACCAAAATACATATAAGTATAAAAGTAATCCTATAAAATACAATGTACAAGTAACAGTTTAAGTGTGGCCATATGTACATTATTAGCTTAAATACATTAATTGATTGTATGTACATAAAGTTTGCGGAGATTCGGCATTAGATCTAAAACTTAGACAAACTTCGACAGATGTGTAGTGGAGAATGTATTGACAGGCTACATCAAAAAAAGTAGTGGTTTTGGCCCTGTACTTCACGGGTAAACCCTCCCAACCCACTGCTGTAGGAAAGCAGCATCTGTCATCAGATTCACACCACCCAGGTCATTCTCTATTCACACTGCTGCCAACCGGTAGAAGTACAAGAACCTCAGGAATTGCATCAGCAGGCTCAGGAACAATTACTATCCCTCAACCATCAGGCTTGTAAACAAAACGGGATAACTGCTCACAACTTCCCTTGCCCCATTACTGAAATGTTCCCACAACCAATGAACTCACTTTCAAGGACTCTTTAGCTCATTATCTTATGTCCTCTATTTATTGCTATTGATTTATATTTGCATTTGCACAGTTTGTTATCTTCAGCACTGGTTGATCTTTCATTGTTCCTGTGTAGCTACTATTCAATAGATTTGCTGAGTATGCCCACAAGAAAATGACTCTCAGTGTTGTACATGGTGACATATATGTACTTCAATAATAAAGTTTACTTCAGACTTTGGCTAATTTGGCAATAGTGGTAGAGAGGCTGGTTAATGTACGGAGCTGTTGATCATCCCAATGGCTTACACTGACTGATGTCTTCATTCATATTATGAGATCTGGGCAAGCCTGAGAAGGCTATCATTTATACCCATCCCTAATTTTACAAAAAACGCAGAAGGAAGGTGGCACAGTAGCATAACACCTTAGAGTGCCAGCGGTCAGGGGTTCAATTCCCGTCGCTGTCAGTAAGGGGTTTGTACATAGTGACCACATGGGTTTCCTCCGGGTGCTCTGGTTTTTTACCACATTGTAAAGATGTATGGTTTAGGATTAGTAAGTTCTGCGCAAGCTACGTTGGCACTAGAATCATAGCAACACTTATGAGACACCCCCTGCACATCCTCAAACTGTGTTGATTATTGAGGCAAAACAGTGCATTTCACTCATTGTTGCAACGTACATGTGACAAACAAAGTTAACCTTTATTTTTGTCTTTGTCAGCATGATGGAAGAGAATAATATTTAATAAAATCTACAAAGACATAATATGGAATTGGCTTCTTTGTATGCCTTAATGACTGTAGGAGTTCCGTTGGTTAAGTTAGAAATCTCATACAGATTTAGAACTTTCCTTTCTAAGGGTCCTTTTATAATGCCTCCTTTCTCAGTAATGTGGGATCAGCCTTTTAACCCTGCACAGTAGTTCAGGTCTCATTGCTGAACTCTCCAGTGAATAGTCAAAAGGGAATGAAAAATCTAAGGTACAATTTTTACTCACACATTGCACCATTTACAATTTAGTTCAAGATTTTGGCTAGTGCAAAAATCAAAGAATATGTAGCAGAATTGTAAGATGCTGGTTCAGGTAGGCAAGTTTAGCACCAGAATCAAGATCAAGGATCAGGGATTATGGATCAACTTTATTCACCATATACAGTTACATGTATTAGGAAATTTTAGTGGCATGTTGGTGCAACGTGCAACAAAAAGTGACAATATTCAATAATTATATGGAATAAATAATAATATAAAAATAAAGTTATAAGTGCAAATATGGAATTAAATGTGCATAAATGCCAGCATGAATTTACTATATAAACAGTAATATATAAATTGTTTTAAAGCATTTACAGTGCAGTGCGCTGACTGGTAATAGATATATGGGGTGGGGAGCTAACCAGAATGGTTAATAAGATTAACTGTCTGCAGGGTAAAACTTTTAAGATGGGGTGAAGTTTTTGTTTTAAGAGCTCTATAGTGGTTTCCAGAAGGGAGCTTTAGGAGAAGGTAATTTGCTGGGTGGGTAATGTCCGCCTTGACTTTTCCTGCTTGCTTCAAGACCTTATCTGTCATAATGTCAACAGTTGCCTTTGGTTGAAGGCTTTGATTATAATCACCAACACTTTTGATTCTTCACATTGAAAGTAAACTCAGAGTTATTTGATCCTACTGGCATATCACACACCAAAAATATTAAAGCAGAGATCTTCTGATTATGTCTGTGCACATTGTGTTTGAGTGTAGTTTAGTGCACGTGGCCAGGGCTACTGTTATTTAGCAATTAACATTCTATGTTTAAATTCAAGTTCTAGAACCCTCATGGTCATAAAGCCTCCCACCCCTGTCATTCTCTCTTCTCTGCCCTCATGTTGAGCAGAAGGTTCAAAACTTTGAGAACAAGTGGAACAAACCTCAAGGACAGTTTCTATCCATTGTTATAAGACTCTTGAACAGACCTCTTATGTGATGTATGGTCTGTAGTATGTACACTTCTCTCAGTCTGCCTTGGCATGCCACTAACACCTTTCTTTGTCTACCAGGTATGAGCTTCCTCTGTAACTATAAAGTGATTATCTATTTTTTTTTACTACCTCAATGACTTGTATAACCATATAACAATTACAGCACGGAAACAGGCCATCTCGGCGCTTCTAGTCCATATGGAACGCTTACTCTCACCTAGTCCCACTGACCTGCACTCAGCCCATAACCCTCTATTCCTTTCCTGTCCATATACCTATCCAATTTTTTTAAAAATGACAATATCGAACCTGCCTCTACTACTTCTACTGGAAGCTTATTCCACACAACTACTACTCTCTGAGTAAAGAAGTTCCCCCTGTGTTACCCCTAAACTTTTGCCCCTCAACTCTCAACTCATGTCCTCTTGTTTGAATCTCCCCTACTCTCAATGGAAAAAACCTATCCACGTCAACTCTATCTATTCCCCTCATAACTTTAAGTACCTCTATTAAGTTCCCCCTTAACCTTCTACGCTCCAAAGAATAAAGACCTAACTTGTTCAACCTTTCTCTGTAACTTGGGTGCTGAAACACAGGTAAATTCTATAATTTGGTGACCAGAACTGTACACAATACTCCAAATTTGGCCT
Source organism: Hemitrygon akajei (assembly GCF_048418815.1). NCBI lineage: Eukaryota > Metazoa > Chordata > Chondrichthyes > Myliobatiformes > Dasyatidae > Hemitrygon > Hemitrygon akajei. Next base: position 173,411,351 of record NC_133129.1, read on the forward strand.
CACCAAAGCCTTGTACAATTTTAACATTACATCCCAACTCCTATACTCAACGCTCTGATTTATAAAGGCCAGCATACCAAAAGCTTTCTTCACCACCCTATCCACATGAGATTCCACCTTCAGGGAACTATGCACCATTATTCCTAGATCACTCTGTTCTACTGCATTCCTCAATGCCCTACCATTTACCATGTATGTATTGTGTATGGAATGACTTTATTTTATTTATTTAATGAAACAGCATGGAATAGGCCCTTCAGGCCTTTCAAGCTGCACTGCCTAGCAACCTCTGACAACCCTGATTTTGTCCCTAAGCTCATCAAGGGATAATTTACAATGACAAGTTAACTTACTGCCACATCTTTGACTGTGGGAGGAAACCCGAGCACCTGGAGAAAACCCTTGAGGAGGGCAAAAGGAGACTCCTTACAGAGGACGCTGGGATTGAACTCTGAACTTTGACACCCTGAGCAGTAATAACGTTGCACTAACTGCTATGCTACCATGACACCCCAACAATTTTCCCTGACCAGCTATGATCTGTCTGCACGGCATGCAAACAAAAGTTTTCACTGAATCAGAACCAGGATTACTATAACTGGCATATATCAGGAAACTTGTTGTTATGCGGCAGCAGTACAATGCAATACATAATTAAAACTGTAAATTATAGTAAGTGGTTTACATAGATATTAAAAATTTAAATTAAATATGTAGCGCAAAAAGAGAGAAAAAATAGTTTTTGCTATTGTCATATGTATACAAACTTATTAACAATTACTAATTATAGTACCAAATCAATTGTCCTCATTTTAAACCTGCAGGTGTGTTAAAATAGGATTCAAAGAATTTTTACTAATAACAACTTTATAAACATGTGAAAATGGAATTTCAATTTTCAGAATTACCAGTAATTTGCGTATGGCATTCCAGAACATGCTCCATCCGTAATTAAATCCAGTCAAAATTAACTTTTACTAGACAAGATTATAGAATTTTGGGGAATACTTGAGGTTTATATTCTGCAATTTCTTCCGTTTCTTTCTGTGAAACTGGTGAGCTAGTGGTCTCAGGGGAAAAACTACCTATTTACTGAGAAGTATAGAAGAAATCATGTTGAGTGACTGAGGATGGAGAACAGTTCTCTTCTGTAAAGTCCAATGCAATCCCCCAGGTTCCACTATAATATGCAGAGGAAGCATTAAATTATATTTGTAATTCAGTACAATCACTGAATGAACTGGAACTGAGAAAAGAGTCTACTTCATGACTTACTTTTTCCAATACAGCAATATTCACTCTCCCATTTGCAATTAAAACCAAAGTGCAGGGAACTACATGCTCATGGTCTTCTGCAGCTGTAACCCATCTAGAGTACTTCAAGGTTCAATGTGTTGGACTTTCAGAGATTCTGTTCTGCACACCACTATTGTAACACATGGACATTTGAGTTACTGTCAGCTTGAACATACTTGGCCAATCTCTTCTGACTTCTCTCATTAACAAGGCATTTTCACCCGCAGAACTGACACTCACTGGATGGATTTTTTCTGTCTTATGCACCATTCTCTGTAAACTCCACAGACTGTTGTGTTAGAAAATTCCGGGAGATCGGAAGTTTTTGAGATACAAACAACAATTATTTCATGGTCAAAGTCACTTAGATTACATTTCTTCCCCATTCTGATGTTTGGTCTGAACAACAACTGAGCCTCATGACCATGTATTGAGTTGCTGTATTGTGATTGGCTGATTGGATATTTACATTTATAAGCAGATGTACAGTTATACCTAGTAAAGTGCCCAACAAGTGTATGATTATTCATATAGCTCCTAACGGATACTTGAGTCTTGGGGAAAGGCAGGAAAACAGAGAATCGTTTTGGACCAAGACCCTTGGTGCACGCAGCATTTTGGGTGTGTTGCTCCAGATTTTCTGCAGAATCTCATACGTTCATTAGAAAATACAATCACTAATTGTATTCATCTCCTTAAAAACTGTGGTACTAATGTTCTGGCCACTCCCCATGAGGTGTTCAACTATTCTGGAATGGAGCAGAACTGTTTAACACCAGGTTTGATTTTCTCCAAAGCCTGATGCACTGAACTAGTTCAGAGTTTGGTGGCTTGTAAAACAGGGTTAGGTAGACCAGGAGTTCCTCATAGCTTCAGATGCTGCTGGTTTAAAATGCACTGCCGAGGCTTTTCTGAGACCTGCTCCTCCATCTTAAGGGGACTTTATCTCATTATTTCACGTTGTCATTATTTATTGCTATCTATTTATATATTTGTGTTTGCACAGTTTGTTGTCTTCTGCACTCTGGTTGATCTTTCATTACTATTCTATAGATTTGCTGAGTATGGCCACAAGAAAATGAATCTCACGTACATGCATTGATAATAAAACTTACATGGTACTTTATACATTGTAATTCTAAATCACAAGTAAAATTATGATTCTAAAGTATTCAACCATTCACTCTTTTGTTACAGTTTATTCCCACACACATGAAAGTCAATCAATGTGCCCGAGGATCTAAAGCAAAATGACTTGAGATTCCTGCCTGGATTTCCTGTTTACCTAATGTGCAAATTCACGCTTTATCATTATATAAATGTGATTTTATCTTGGTAAGAATTTGTATGTTTTTCAGAGGTGTACGTGCTGCAGCGCTGTTAGGATACATCTATTTCCTGGGTTTACTTCCCGGAGAAAGAAAGTATGTTTCTTTCGGCCTTACTGTATATTAAGCAGAGCTTACATTTTCGTTTTAAAGCTGCACGTTCTCTTTGTATTAACCTGCTGGCTGGAATCAGAATTGGTTCAGTATTGTCGCATGTACTAAGATAATATGGTGCGTCACATAAATGTTGTGGTTCACATAATGCTACTACAGTGCCAGCAACCTGGGTTCAATGCTGCAACTGCCTGTAAGGAGTTTGTACGTCTCCCTGTGACCACATGGGTTTCCTTTGAGTATCTAGTTTCTTCCCATATACCTAAGATTAATGGGCCAGTTGGTAAATTGGTCACATGGGTACGCGGTACAAACTGGAAGGTGATAGGCGAAGCCAGGTGAGGGAGCAGTTAAGTGGGTGGGAGGGGGAAGATGAATTAAGAAGCTGCAAGCTGATAGGTGGAAAAGGTAAAGAGCTGAAGAAAAAAGAATCTGACAAGAAAGGAGAGTGAACCATGGGAGAAAGGGAAGGAAGAGGAAGACAAGGGGAGTTGATAGGCAGGTGAGGAGAGAGAATAAGGGGTAAGAGGGGAACCAGAATGGGGAATGGCAGAAGAGGAAGTGGGGGGAAAGAAAGTACTGGTGTTGGACAAATTAACATTCATGCCATCGGGTTGGAGGCTACCAAACCATTTTATTCTGTCTGGCAGCAATGAATTCCCTTGGTTACTGAAGGAACAGCCTAGATCCTTGTGTTCAAGGCTGCAAAGATGAATCAGAACTGGACATTAGTTCCAACTCAAATGCATGGAATTGGATTTAATACAGACTCTAATGTGCCTATTTTCCATAAGCATCACACCACATTTTTCTCTGTGACAAAACCCGTACGTATATCTGAAATGAAAGCTTTGAATTGCACCTCAGTTCATTTGACAATAATAAAATAATAGCAAATCCAACCTGAAACACCTATCAACACGTGTAATCAAACAGTCTGGCATTTCTAGATACACCTGGTGCTGCTCTGACCATGCTTTTCACTTTCCAGGCTTTTCTTTGGCCTAGTAATAATCCTAAAGTGAAGGATATGTTGGCTGCAGATTACTACAGATCAGGTTACATGGAAGAGTTTCTTCAAAGTTCAAAGTAAATTTAATATCTGAGTACATATACATCAAAATTTACTACCTTGAGGTTCATTTTCCTGCAGGCATTCACTGTAGGTACAAAGAAACAAAACAGATTTAGAATCAGAATCTGGTTTATTATCATTGGCATGTGACGTGAATTCTGTTAACTTAGCAGCAGCAGTTCAATGTAGTATATAAACTAGCAGAAAAAATAATAACATTTTGAAAATAATAATAAATAAACAAGCAAATCAATTACGTATATTGAATAGAATTTAAAAACATGAAAAAACAGAAATACTGTATATTAAAAAAAGTGAGTTAGTGTCCAAAGATTCAATGTCCATTTAGGAATCAGATGGCAGAGAGGAAGAATCTGTCCCTGAATCGCTGAGTGGGTGCCTTTGGGCTTCTGTATCTCCTTCCTGATGGTAACAGTGAGAAAAGGGTATGCCCTGGGTGCTGGAGGTCCTTAATAATGGACACTGCCTTTCTGAGACACTGTTCCCTAAAGATGACCTGGGTACTTTGTAGGCTAGTGCCCAAGATGGAGCTGACTAGATTTACAACCTTCTGCAGCTTCTTTCGGTCCTGTGCAGTAGCCCCTCCATACCAGACAGTGATACAGCCTGTCAGAATGCTCTCCACGGTACAACTACAGAAGTTTTTGAGTGTATTTGTTGACATGCCAAATCTCTTCAAACTCCTAAGAAAATATAGCCATTCATTGAATAACTACGCACAAAGATGCACAAAGAACTGATGTGCAAAAGATGACAAATTGTGCAATAGAAAAAGAAAAGCAAAATCGTAATTATAATTGAAGTATTAGATAATATTAAGAACATGAGTTGCAGAGCCCTTGAAAGTGAGTCCATGGGCTGTGGAATCAGTTTAAGTGGAGTTATCCATTCTGGTTCAGAGGCCTAATGGCTGAGGGGTAATAACTGTTCCTGAATCTGGTAGTGTGGGTCTTACAGTTCCTGTACCTCCTTCCTGATGGCATCAGCAAGCAGCATGGCCTGGGTGATGGGAGTCCTTGATGATGGATGCTGCTTTCCTGTGACAGTATTCCCTGTAGATGTGCTCAGCGGTGGGGAGGGTTTTACCTGTGATGCATTGGGCTGTATCCTCTACTTTCTGTATTTTTCTTGGCTCAGATACCACACTGCAGTTACCACATTCTCTTGCAGATGTACAGCAGGCTCCAGGTGTCTGCTGCTACCGAGCTGCAGAGCAAAACCTACGATACACGTCGATCTATAAGCTTCCCTGACCTGGCAGCAAACAGAGTGACACTGGGCTCTGTTTACTTAAACTTTACAGTGCTCCTGAGTTGGCCGAGGAGTCGCGGGAGCAGTGACCATTGAAGGTATGGTGTTGCCTTTATTTCCAAGGGTATAGTTTGACTCTCTTGAAAGTCTGCGAGTTCAGCTCAAAGATTGTCACAGTCCCGACTGTTAATTCTCCATCTTCTCCTAATTCCCTTTGATTATGCCATGGTTCCAACCATTAATTCCCTACTTTCTCCTAATTCCCTTTGATGATGACACACATGGTTTTCATCAAGACTTGCAATCATAAGAACTCCAGCTTTGCACCCACTAGTTGCCAGGTCGCTGGTTTTGCTAGTGTGGTCATTAACACTCCCCGGCCGCTTAGGATTGTGTGTCCTAAGTTTTGCTTCAGTATCGAGATTTATCTGTGAAACTCAGTCTCTCCGAGACAAGATAAATTCTGCCTTCCTGCTCTCCCTCCTGTTTGCCGTTCAACGCTCACGGCCGCGTCTGCATCCCAACTAAATCTCCGTGCCGGTGTCCTGTGCTTGGGTTCACCTCATTTGTTGCAACAAAGATATGAGTTTTTGGGGATTTTCTTTGTTGAAAAAAAAATCAAGTACAGGATAGAAGACGATTTTCTAGATTTTGCACTGTGAATATTTGCAGCAAAGCAATACATTCATTGCTAGTTAGCAGATACTGTATATTTACTAGCACACATAAGATCCTGGAGGAACTTATTAATCTTACAATATGTTGCCCGTCCAGAGTATTTATAGCTCTGGGAGCAGGTCAATTAACAGGGGATCCAGGATGCTTACTCTGGATTTCCCGCATCGGTAGCATCTCTTGTACTTATATATTGCTGACACTAATTTTCATATTTCAAGATTCAAGATTTTAAGTCCATATAAAATGTATAAACTATATCATTTTGAGATTTGCATGTTCCAGATAGCCACAAAGCAAGAAACCTGAAAGAATCCAATTACAGAAAAAAATGTGTAAGAGAAAGAGAAAAAAAATTTTTAAGCATGCAAACAGTTGAAGCAAGCAACAATTTAACTGCCTGCGTACGAATGTTAGAAGTTGATGTCATTGTTAACAAACACAATATTACTAGCAGTACAATATCTTTTCCATTGGATATTCATTCTGTAAGTGGGAATGATATCAGTACTGGATCCAGAGAAGCTTCTAAAATACTGTAATGATTGATTCAGAACCTGGAGGAACATTAAATGTTTGTTGATGTGGCCAAATCCAGAGTAACAATGGACTGAGAAAAGGCAGCTTACAAAAGCTATTAGCAAAATGGTGTCCTGCTGAAGGGTCTCGACTGCTTACTCTCTTCCATAGATGCCTGCTGAGTTCCTCCAGCATTTTGTGTGTATTACAAAATATCCAGTTGGAATTTACAACTGGTGGAATTTACTTGTTACCTCTGTCCCCAAACGGATCCTTGATTTCCTGACCAAGGATACCTCTTCTATAGGCAGCAATGCTTCCACCATGAGTAATCTTAACAATAGTGCACTACAAAACTGCATCCTCCGTGTGGTGAACTACATATACCTGTCTGGACACGCCCCCTGATGACTGCTCCTGTGGCTCCTCCCACTGACCATGGCTCCTCCCACAGACCCCGGTATAAAGGTGATGGAGGTCTGAGCCCGGCCTCTCAGTCTCCAGGATGTAGTATGGTGGTCACTCACTGCTCGTTCCTTCTTCCAGTCAATAAAAGCCGATATCTCGTTTTTACGTCTCAGAGTGAGTTATTGATGGTGCATCACTCAGCTCAACTCTTTCCATGGAGTTAACCCCGTAATGGCAGTCCAGATATCAAAGAACAACGAAACAAGGTACAGGAAGAAAATACAACACCTTAATTGCATGGTGTAAAGACAACAACCTTTCCTTCAGTGTCCATAAGACTACAAGATCATAAAACTCACGTCTAAAACCAGAGGATACAGCCTCACAATAGAGGGATGTCCATTTAGAACGGGAATGAGGAATTTCTTTAGGCAGAGAGTGGTGAATCTGTGGAATTCATTGCCACAGACAGCTGTGGAGGCCATGACATGAGGTATATTTAAGGCAGAGGGTAATAGATTCTTGATAAGTCAGGGAATAAAGGGAAACAGGGAGAATGCCAGTGATTGGGGCTGAGAGGGAAATTGACTAGCCATGTTAAAATGGCGAAGCAGACTAGATGGGCCAAATGGCTAATTATGCTCCTATATCTTATGGTCTTAGGGTCTAACCTACAGAATTAGGCCATTAGCCCATTGAGTCTGTCCTGCCATTCAACCGTCATTAAATAATTTCCACCATCCACCCAAGTCTCCTGCCTTTTCCTCGTAACTTTTTACACCGTTACTAATCTAGAATCTATCCATCCACCTCCACTTTAAATACACTCAGTGTCTTGGCCTCCATATCCATTTGTGGCAGTGAAGTCCACAGATTCACGCTCTATAGCTAAAGAAGCTGCAAACCAAAATTGACTTCATGAAAGCTGGTGCATGTGAGCTTGATTTCAAAGTTTAAGAGAAGTTTGGATAGGTACATGAATGGTAGGGGTATGGAGGACTCTGGTCTTGGTGCAGGTTGATGGGAGTAGGCAGTTTAAATGGTTCGGCATGGACTAGATGGGCTGAAAGATTTATTTCTGTGCTGTACTTTTCCATGACTTTATAACTCAATGAAATGTGGCTGAGTACTCACCCCTATCAGTCTTTATCAATGGTGATGAGATGGAAATGATTGAGAGCTTAAAGTTCCTAGGTACATACATCAACAATTTTTGAAAATTGAAAGATTGAAAATCTGGTGGAATGGTGCCACAACCACAACCTCTCACTCGATGTCAATAAGACAAAGGATCTGATTATCGACTTCAGGAGGAGGAAACCAGAGGTCAATGAGCCAATCCTTATCAGGGGATCAAAGGTGGAAGCGGTCGGCAACTTTAAATTCCTTGCTGTTATAATTTCAGCCAACCTGTCCTGGATCTAGTACAAAAAATGCAATTACGAAGAAAGCACCTCTACTTCATTAGAAGTTTGTGAAGATTTGGCATAACATCAAAAATTTTGACAAACTTCTATAAATGTGCAGCGGAGAGAATATTGACTGGTTGCATGACAGGTTGGTAAGGAAATAACAACGCCCTTGTACAGAAGATCTTACAACAAGTAATGGATACAGCCCAGTCCACCATGGGAAAGCCCTCTCCACCTTTGTGTACATTTACACACAGTGCTATCACAGGAAAGCAGTATCCATCACCAAGGATCCCCACCACACAGCTATGCTCTCTTCTTGCTGCTTCCATCAGCTAGAAGGTACAGGAGCCTCAGGACTCACACCACCAGGTTCAGGAACAGTTGTTATCCCTCAACAGGCAAGCTCTTGAACCAGAGGGGATAACTTCACTCAGCTTCACTCGACCCATCACTGAACTGCTCCCATAACCTGTGGACTCATTGACAAGGACTCTTCATCTCATGTTGTTAATATTTATTGTTTATTTATTTATTACTTTTTTTTTAATAGTTTGTTGTCTTTTGCACATTGGTTGTTTGTGCATTGAGTTGGGTGTGGTCTTTCATTGATTCTGCTGTGTTTCTTGGATTTACTGTGTGCGCCCGCAAGAAAGCAAATCTCAGGGTTGTATATGGTGACATGTAAGTACTCTGATAATAAACTTGCTTTGAACTTTGAACAACTTGACATTGTCCAGCCGCATGGATGCTATGGCCAAGAAAGCATACAAATGTCTCTGCTTCCTCAGAATGCTAAGAAAATTTGGCACATCCCCACCAACCCTCATCAAGATTTACAGATGTCCCATAGAAAGCATCCTATCTAGATGCACCACCACAACTTGTTATGGCAACTGCCTTGCCCAAGAATGCAAGAAATAGCAGAGAGCCGTGAAGGCAGCCCCATGTATCGTGGAAAACCAGCCTCTGCTCATTGATGGTCTATACTGACCACTGCCTTGGTAAAGCACCCGACATGATCAAAGACCCCTCACACCCCAGTCATTCTCCTTTATAACCCTTCCTATCATGAGGAAGAAACAAAAACTCACAAGCACACACCACCAGGCTCAAGGACGGTTTCTATCCTGTTGTTACAAGATTCTTGAATGGACCTTTTATATGATGAAGACAAACTTTTGCACCTTAAACGTCTACCTGCTCTGTAACTGTAAGACTACCTCAGTGTACTTTTCTATGAAATTCTCTGTTTAGATGGTATGCAAGCAAAGTTTTTCACTTTGTACCTATGATAGTAATAAATCAACTACCGATAAATCTGAGGTACAGCAAGGGGAAAATGGTTCCCATATTGTCCATGAACAGAAGCAAAACCTTGGGATAAAATGGAATACAAGTATGATATTAAATGCTCAAATATTGTTCCATAACAGTACATATATCAAGTGAATGGAATGTGTAGCTCTTTATCTCACTCATTTAGGATGATACTAAGGTTAGTGATGACTTGCTTCCATAACAGTGATGAGTGGATGATAACTGTGCTTGACTCTTTATTAGGAGATGAGCTGACCATTCCACACCATCTGTTTGACAGGGCGAGGCTTGGTGGAGTAGGAAGGTGTTCAGGCCAACTGAAGACCTAGTTTTCATGCATGGGCTTGACCACGACATTATATATTTTTTACTTAGTGATAGTAGTAATACGATCACTCGAGTTGAGTGTGATGTTCTCCCCACCTCCCCCCAAGGGGTTATTCCCTCGATGAAGAATGCCTGTGCATGACTTTGTTTCACCTGCGGAGGCTGGTGCACATGGTCCCTGACAGATCGGGGTCAGGGAAGACAACTGGGGACCCTTCACTACTGCGGTCTTCTTCGACTTTCACTGTCGTTGTGATCTGCCATCATCTCCAGCCAGCTCCACCGTTGAGGTCTTGGTTAGATCGCTCTTCGTCTGGATCCTCCCCCTTGACCTTACTGCCATGGAGGACCCCAATAGGAGCTAAGTTCCAGACAGCATTACCCTCGGCATCTCAGGAACACACAGTCCTCTCCAGAATGACAAGGTGACGATCATCGTAGAAGAGACACGGAACGGTGACAGGAATTCTGGCCCAATGAGCCCGCACAACCCAATTACGTCATGTGAACAATTATCCTACTAACTTGTAGGTCGTTAGGATGTGGGAGGAAACCCATGCGGTCACGGGGAGAACGTACAAACTCCTTACAACAAGCAACGGAGTAGAACCTGGAGTGCTGGTACTGTTAACATGTGATGCTAAACTCAATGCTGAGGTGCCACCCTAACCTCCTTCTGTTCTTGCATCCACCCCAGCTTATGGGTTCTGAAGTGACTACTAAACCAATGTGAACTCTCAAGACTAGGGCAGAAGGTGCTGGATGAGATGTGCAGGTGGTATTTTGGAAGGTAATACACTGATTTGGCTACCTGTATTGGGCTTCATAATGCCCTGACAAAGGGAGCTAGCTTCTCGTTGCCACCCTCAATGCCCCGTGTCATTCTGAGCAGTTGTGGACCAGGGATTCCCATGAGTCACACACATACATATACAATAGAAATATGCACACACTCATGCCATCTCTCTTGCCATGTGCTGACACAGTCAGTTCCAACACTGGCAGACACAGAAACCACACAGAATTAAACAGGGTGCAACTGACCTGACTTCAAATCGCTCAGCTTAGCTACGACATCTGTGGAGATTCACAACCAAAACGAAGAACAGCTAGAGAGAAGTGTATTTGTAAACACAAAAGATTCTGCAGATGTTGGAAATCTTAAGCAACATCTTCAAAGAGTAGTTCCTCAGAAAGGCAGCATCCATCATTAAGAACCTACAACCCCCGACCCAGAACATGTCCTCTCCTCATTGCTACCATCAGGCAGGAGGTACAGAAGCCTAAAAGCACACACTCAGCGATTCAGGAACTGCTTCTTCCCCTCTGCCATCCGATTTCTAAATGGACACTGAACCCATGAACACTACCTCACTACTTTTTATTTCAGTTTTTGTACTACTTATTTAATTTAACTATTTAATATACATATATAGTTACTGTAATTCAGTTTTTTCTGTATTTATCATGTATTGCATTGTACATTTGCTGTAAAGTTAACAACTTTCACAACATATGCTGGTGATACTAAACCTGATTCTGATTCTGACACATACAAGTTGTGTTTGTGTTTGTGTGCTCAGCCTGAAACAGTGACTGTTTATTCCCCTCCGTAGCTGTTGCTTGACACAGTGAGTTTCTTCTGCACTTTGAGAACCCTAATTGAGTCCTCGACACCAGTGACGGGAAAAATTGATGGAAGAAAATGTCACGGTCAACAGCACATGACATTCATGAGCTACATCAAGGGATGGACAGGCAAAAGTTTTGAAGAGCTTATTAGAACTTCTCAGATTAAAGACAGATGGAAGACTAAGATCGTCCACATCATAGGACATGGCACATAATGATAATGATGATGACACCAAGGCATTAGATGGGCAATGATATATCAAAGTCAGAATCACACCTCTGATATTGCAGAATGCAAAGACTTGGATTTACATACAAGGATCACAACCTCAGATACTTCTAAAGCACTTCGCTATCAATGAAATCCATTGGTTGGGTGGTCTAATTCAGCAACATCCAAAACGCCAGAGGATCTCAGTGAGTCAGGCAGCAACTATGGAAGGAAATGAACACCCAATGTTTCAAGTCAAGACACTTCATTTTGCTCCAAATATGCTGCCTGACCCACAGAGTTCCTCCGCCTAGCATCTGCAATCTCTTGTGACTCCATCTACAAACGTTTGTTTTTCTTGCAGCTGTTTGAAGATACATAAAATTCAAGACCTCAAGATGCATGTCAGCACTGTTAGCAAGGGTAGAAGAAGTGGTAGGTTAGAAATAGGTCTCTACTAAAGGAAGTGTAGGGTGCTCCTTCCCTCTGCTAGCTTGCAGAGAAGGGTGGTGGGGTAGAGATACATCTCTACCAAGAAAGGTGTAAGGTACTGCTTCCCTCAGGTCACCCCAGGGCAAGGTGCAGCACCTGCTTAGCCCCCCTCCCACCCGATCAGGGCCAAACGAAGCCATGGAAACAGGTGGTTGGTGATCATATGAGCAGCTGGTGCTTATCCCAAGTCCTGGATATGTGACCCCTGACGCCAGGCAGACTATCTCTGAAGAGTATTGATAATAGCTGGGTCTAATGACACTGCCCAGGAGAAGGCAACGGCAAACCATTTGCCAAAAATAATTGCCAAAAACAATCATGGTGAAGACCATGATCGCCCATGTCATACGACATGGCCATAATAAATGAATGAAAAAGAAAGTTAGGTTTCTAAGGACTTTTCTACGGAAACGTATAGTCCAGCAAATTGCATATACTAATTAGACTTTGTGGAAAACTCAATCTAAATTGGGAAGTTGAAGCGAGAGGTACAGGATCAAGATGAAAGAAGGCACAATGTTGGAATGAATCAAGAAATACTGAACATAACATGAACCTAACACATGAAACAGAATGAAATTGTACAGGTGGGTACCTTGAAATCATTTAGTAAAATAATTAGAAGTCTGCAACTTTATAAAACTCTTGTTAGGCCACATCTGGAGTATTGCATACAATTCTGGTTGCCCCGTTATAGGAAGGAGGTTGAGACTTTGAAGAGGGTGCGGAAGAGGTTTACCAGATGCTGCCTGGTTTAAAAGGCATGTGCTATCACGAGAGGCTGGATAAACTTGGGTTGTTTTCTCTGGAGCATCAGAGGCTAAGGCAAGATCTGATAGAGATTTACAAGATTTTGAGAGGCATAGATAGACAGAGCATATCTGTTTCCCACAGTTGAAATGTCTAATACCAAATGCATTGAGGGTGAATGGGGTGGGGGTAGGTTCAAGAGGAATGTAAAGGGTAAGTTTTCTACTCAGAGAGTCTTGGATGCCTGGTATGGTGGTCAAGGCAAATACATTTGCGACTTTTAAGAGACGTCTGGATAGGCACATGGATGCAAGGAAATGGAGACGATATGGACATGGTATAGGTAGAAGGGATCAATGTTTGGGTGCTTTTGGTTTGTTTTTTAGCTGGTTCAGCACAACATTCTGGGCCGAATGGCCTGTTCCTACGCTGTACTGTTCTACATTCTATGTTTCAGTTAGAAAGTTCAGCAGAATTAAATCACGTTAAAAATCTAGTAAATGTAACTTATAAATGCTCAGTGAAGCAAACAGGTGCAGTGCTCTGGAAGTGGAGCAATCAACCAATGTTCAAATATCTACAGCAAATAAAAGTTGCGAGAATTTTGGGTTCAGTACACCTGCCGCTGGACTACTGATGCATCAAAAAAAAGAGTCAAAATACATTTCTATTTCTGAGAAGAAGATGAAAGACTTTGCGGGCCCTATCATCAGGGCTATAAGATGCACTTTGAACTCAGTTATCAGTCTGCAGTTCAAATCAATAATACTAACAGCGGAGTGATTAAGTGGTATACATCAGAGCAACCGAGTCCATGAGTCAATAAACACCTCTCTTGTGCTGAGTAAGCCACGGGGACACTGGGGCCAGATCATTTATGACAGCAGTCCCTGCTGCTTTTGTCAAGCAGTGGCCTGTGACGTGTGTAGCTGTTGCTCCACCAGATATTATCATGTATTTTTCTGTCTCCTGTTTTGCAAAAATATTTTGTAAGTCAGCAAGTGGACGTTCAACTTCACTTTTCTTAACCCCAGCACCAGCTGTGTTCGAGCATAAGAGTGATACAGCACAGAACAGGTCCTTCTGCCCACAATGTTGTGCTGACCTTTTAAGACCAAAAGGCATAGGAGTAGAATAAGGCTATTCACCTATCAAGTCTTCTCTGCTACCCACCGTTGCTGATTTATTATCCCTCAACCGTATTTTCTCCTACCGTCTCCCCATAATTTTTGACACCCTTACTAATCCGGAACCAATCAACCTCTGCTTTAAGTATACCCAATTACTTGTCCTCACAACTGTCCATAACAATTCCACAGATTCAACAGCCTCTGGTTAAAGTTCCTCCTCAGCTCTGATCTATAGAGAAGTCCTTCTATTCTGAGGCTGTGCCCTCCGGTCCTAAACTCCCCCACCATAGGAAATTTCTTTTCCATGTCCAACGTATCCAAGGCTATCAATATTTGATAGGTTTCAATTGCATATCCTCCCCCCATTCTTCTAAACTCCAGCTAGTACAGGCCCTCATACCTTAACCCTTTCATTCCCAGGATCATTCTCCTGAACCTCCTCTGGACCCTCACCAATGACTGCACATACTTTCAAGCTAAGATGAGATCAATCTAACCCCTCCCTCCTACGTAGCCCTCCATTTTTCTATCACATCCTGAAGAAGGTTCTCAACCAAAAACATCCGCTGTTTATTCTTTCCCATAGATGCTGCCCGACCTGCTGAGTTCCTCCAGCATGTTGTGTGTTGCGCTTTGGATTTCCAGCATCTGCAGATTTCTTGTGTTTACCACGTTGTCCAGTGTCTGTGTGGTGCCGTTGTGTCAGGGTTTTCTGATGCTCAGGAAGATATCATCTGGGCCTGAGAAGGAGCATCTCCAAGTTTGCAGATGACACGAAGCTGGGTGGCGGTGTTAGCTGTGAGGAGGATGCTAAGAGGATGCAGGGTGACTTGGATAGGTTAGGTGAGTGGGCAAATTCATGGCAGATGCAATTTAATGTGAATAAATGTGAGGTTATCCACTTTGGTTGCAAGAACAGGAAAACAGATTATTATCTGAACGGTGGCCGATTAGGAAAAGGGGAGATGCAACGAGACCTGGGTGTCATTGTACACCAGTCATTGAAGGTGGGCATGCAGGTGCAGCAGGTGGTGAAAAAGGCAAATGGTATGTTGGCATTCATAGCAAAAGGATTTGAGTACAGGAGCAGGGAGGTTCTACTGCAGTTGTACAAGGCCTTGGTGAGACCGCACCTAGAATATTGTGTGCAGTTTTGGTCCCCTAATCTGAGGAAAGACATTCTTGCCATAGAGGGAGTACAGAGAAGGTTCACCAGATTGATTCCTGGGATGGCAGGACTTTCATATGAAGAAAGACTGGATCGACTAGGCTTATACTCACTGGAATTTAGAAGATTTAGAAGATCTTATTGAAACGTATAAAATTCTAAAGGGATTGGACAGGCTAGATGCAGGAAGATTGTTTCCGATGTTGGGGAAGTCCAGAACGAGGGGTCACAGTTTAAGGATAAAGGGGAAGCCTTTTAGGACAGAGATGAGGAAAAACTTCTTCACACAGAGAGTGGTGAATCTGTGGAATTCTCTGCCACAGGAAACAGTTGAGGCCGGTTCATTGGCTATATTTAAGAGGAAGTTAGATATGGCCCTTGTGGCTAAAGGGATTGGGGGGTATGGAGAGAAAGCAGGTACAGGGTTCTGAGTTGGATGATCAGCCATGATCATACTGAATGGTGGTGCAGGCTCGAAGGGCCGAATGGCCTACTCCTGCACCTATTTTCTATGTTTCTATGGGTTGCTCAAACTGACTCCACTGTTTCCTCACCCATGAGGAAACATATTTTCCATAGCATCTTCTACTCAGCTCCATTTTTCTTCCTCTAACCTGTTATCTTTGATTCTGCTGTGGAATAAACCTGTTGACTTTGTCAATGACTTAGTCTCTGCAACTTACTGGAATCCAGGATTCATGATCCTTTAAGAAAAGAAATGCCTTTGCATTCCCATTTTAAAGGAGTAAAAAAAAATCCCCAGTTTTGAGATTCACCTGTGAGGAGAATTCAGCAGTACATCGGCAAGGTTAATGGCCAGTAGAGTTGTGTCCTCGCCCATGTTCAGTCCTAACTTCTAGTGATGGCTTCGTGGAACTTGCATGTTCTCCCTGTGACCATGTGAGCGTCCTCCAGGTATTCCACTTCTCAGGGCAACCCCTCCCCCCGCCCACAACCCCTTCCCAAAGACATCTGGGTTGGCAGGTTAATGGCCCACTGTAATTGCTCCTAGTATATCAGTGCATTACAGAACCTGGTGAGCAGTTGATGGGAATAAAAAATTTCTAAAGAAAATGTGGGAACAATAAAATGGGATTGTTGTAGGATTATTGTAAATGAGCGTTTAATGGTTGGTGCAATAGGCTGAGGGTCCTGTTTATATCTGCATGGCTTTATGAGTCTCCTTTATCAGCCTACGAGATTAGTGCAAGTACAGTCTTTCTTGAAAACCAAGATGGAGGCCAGAAACACAGAGCAAGACAGAAGCAAAGTTGCATGGAATAATAAAATAAAGTTGTGGAGATGACTTGATGTCCAACATTGAAAGGTAAAAAAAAGCACACAAGTTCAACAAGTAATGTCTGATACAATCAGCCATTCGTATCATTGGAACTCAATTGATGTAAGTGACTGACCTCTCAAAGCAGGCAGGCAATTACATCGCACGAGGCAGAACCTGATTAAAAAGGAAACAGCGGATCAGAGGTGTTAATGTACTGAAACAGTTAACTCTTCATTAATATGAATTAACACTTGGTGGCATGTTAAGAATGGCCCTGAGGGAATTCTCGTGTCTGAGGGACTGAGAATGGAAAATGGTGATCCTTTGTTTTGCATTGCAAATCAAGAAAAGGCAGTTGAGTTGGAGGGAAAGACATCAGATGCTGAACAATAATAGCAAGGCAGGGCTTTCAGGAGAAGATAAAACAAATAATACGAGCAGCCCTGTAGCATAGTGGTTGGTGTAACGCTATTACAGAGCCAAGTATTCGGGGTAAGTTCTGCCATAGTCAATGAGTTTGTATGTTTTCCCCACGTCCGTGTTGGTGCTCCAGCTTCCTCCCACATCCCGAAGATGTACAGGTTACTATGGTAATTGCTCACATGGATGTATTTGGATGGTGTGAGCTCTTTGGGCCATAAGGACCTGTGGCCGTGCTGTATCTCTAAATAAAAATAAATGGCAATGAAAGAAAATAGCAGTTGAAGGTGATCAGTGAAATCTGGTTGTTTGGACACTGTGAAAGCATTTGGAGATGTGAATGTCCCCAAAGAAATCTTAAGAACTATTTTGGTTAAGGTAGATCACAGACTTGAAACGCTGACTGTTTATGTTTCAGATTTCCAGCATCTGTGAGGTCCCCTCCATCCCCACCCTTTGTTCTAACCAGTTTTTAGAGGAGCACCATTGAGGGTGTCCTGACTAACTACATCACCACCTGGAACTGCAAGGCACCTGAACACAAGGATTGCAAGGACGGCTGTGAGGACCATTGGGGTCTCTCTTCCACCCATCCGAGATCATTACTATTAGTGCTGCAAACATAGGGCCTTTAGCATTGTCAATGAACCCTCCCGTCCATCCAACAATCTCGTTGACACCCTACCATCAGGCGGGAGGTATTGCAGCATTATGACAAGGAATGTTACAATAGGAAACAGCTTCTTCCCGCAGGCTGTGGGACGACTGAACTCCCTGTCACAACCAGGTCTCATCACACGTAAAGTGACAGTCGTGCTATACTGTTTACTTTTTAAACTTGTGTTGTAGATGCACCTTATGTCAATCTTCTGGAATATATTTTATTATTTGTTAATTTCTTTATTAACTGAATTAATTTGTGACTTTGTTAATTTGTAAAATCACTTTATTTATTTATTTAAAGGCACAGCACATAATAGGCTCTTCCAACTCCTCAGGTCACGTCGCTCAGAAACCTACGTATTTAACCCTCGCCTAATCACAGGTCAATTTACAAATGACCTATTAACCTACTAACTGGTATGACTTTTGACTCTGGGAGGAAATCAAAGCACCCGGAGGAAACCCACATGCAAACAGGAAGGAAGAACAACTTGTTTACAGTGGACGCCAGAACTGAACTCCAAAACCCCGAGCCATACTGGCCACTATGCTACTGTGGTACTTTCTGTGTGTGAGTTATATATACTACGTTGAGCACCTTGGCCTAGAGGTACATTGTTTCATTTAGTCTTATGCGTATATGGCTGAATAACAATAAACTTGAACTTGAACTTATTCATTCCAGGGTAGGAATTGGCATTTGATTGTTACTAGTAAGGAAATGAAATATGGAACCAATTTTTGATAAAGGAACAAAATACGTGCATTTATGAAACTTATTTCATAACCCTCACATGTTGACTGATCCAATTCTGCAATGTAAAAACCTAGCAGCCAATTACACCCAGAAAATTCCCACCAACAATGGTACTGAGCAGCCAGTAACTTTAGGCATTGTTGAATTATAGACAAATTATATTGCCCAAGATACCCGATTTTATGTGGAACTGTCTTAGCATTAAATTAAATGATGACCTTAGTGACATGGTGTGGACAACAAGCATTCCCTCAATGTCAGCAAAACAAAAGAGCTGGTCATTGACTTCGGGAAGGAGGGAGACGCACATGCTCCTGTTTACATCACCAGGACGACATGGGTTTCCTCTGCGTGCTCTGGATTTCTCCCACATTCTAAAAGATGTACAGTTAGAGTTAGGGTTAGTACATTGTGGGTATACTATGTCTGCTCCAGAAGGCCTAGATACAGTGGACATGGAGAAGATCCAGCAATGTTCATATCTACAGGAGGTGTTGCCTCAAGAAGGCATTGTGAAAGATTCCCACCATATGGACCATGCCATCTTCTCTCAGCTACTATTGGGCAGAATGCCATCTATAAATTCACCAATGACGTAAATATTGTCAGGAGAATCTCAGATGGTGATAAGGAGAAGTACATCTTTGGAATAAGAGAGGTAACCAAAGCACCCAAAGGAAACCCACACAGTCACCGGGAGAATGTACCAACTCCTTACAGACAGCTGCAGGAATTGAACCTTGATTGCACTAACCTCCACGCTACCGTTCTGCCCCATCATGCGATGTAAGGCTAATCTTTAGATGAGCACAAGAGATTCTGCAGACGCTAGAAAGTCAGAGCAGTGCACACAAAATGCCGGAGAAACTCAGCAGGTCAGGCAGCCTCTATAGCAAGGAATAAAGTGTTGACGGTTTGGGCCAAGACCCTTCATCAGGACTTTAGATGAGTACTTGAATCGCTAAAGAATAGAGAGCCATGGACCAAGTATTGGGTAATGGGGCTGACACAGAAAAGTGTTCACTGATCAGTGTAGACTATTTGAGATGAATGGCTGTATAATTCTATGTCAGCCAATACCAGATGGAGACTAAACAATGAGAGGGTTCTGATGTTTAAATTTTGACCATCCCCTCTCCCTCCACAGATGCTGCCTGACCACCTGGCTCTCTCCAGTAGTTTGTTACTTCCCCCACTTATTATTCCCCCTTTACATCAGATGAGTTTGAATTCATTGGACAAATCCCTCTAGCCCCTAGATAGAGATTAGTGCATTTTAAGCACTAAATTGTTATTAACTACCAAATGGAGTCATAAAGCCTTAGAGCACTACAAAACAAAATAGGCCTCCACCCTATCTAATCCTATCTGATCTATTAGTCCCATTGATCTTCAACCAGACCCTAGCCCTCCTTCCTTACTCCTCCCATCCAAATTTCTCATAAATATTGAAATAAAATCCACATCTGGCAACTTTTTCTACACTCATACCACCCTCAAGTGAAGAAGTTCCCCTCACGTTCCCCTCAAATATAAACACGCAAGGGATTCTACAGATGCTGGAAATCCAGAGTAGCACACATAAAGACCAGAAGATATAGGAGCAGAATTAAGCCATTTTGTCCCAGCGAGTCTGCTCGGCTGAAAATGCCGGAGGAACACAGCAGGTCAGACACCAGTTATGGAAAGGGTTAAAGAACCAATCTTTTGGGCTGAGATTCTTCATCTGGATTGGAAAGTTTTCTTCCCCCTCCCTACCAATGCTGCTGAAGGATCTTGGCTGGAAACATTGCTCTTTATTCCTCTCCATAGATGCTGCCTGACCTGCTGAGTTCCTCCAGCAATGTGAGTGTGTTCTCCTTTCACCCTTAACCTATGACCTCTAGTTCTAGTCTCACCCAACCTTGCAGCATGCTGAAATTTGAACTCTGAACTTTATCTATAACCCTCAATGAACTTCTAAGTTTTGTCAAGCGGGTCAAGTAAACGCCAATTTTGCTTTTTCTCTCAGGTAAAGGTGACAAAAATCCAAACACAAATTGTTTGGATGTTGACTCGGTCTACAAAGTGTTGGGCCCTTCACTACATACTGCGAGGGCTCGCTGAGGATGTGCGACGTGTCAGTGCAAATTGGCAGCATGACTGAACCAAAGGGAATGAGAGCGCCCGACGCCAGCAGGTGTGAGATCTATCACCACCCTTTCCTCTCAGAAGGTAAACCATGAATGAAAATCAGCTGCTGGCAGTTTCTGTGATAGATGATCGCATTCCACCTGATAAGGAGTCCCGAGCGAGAGCTAGCTCTGAATCCATTCATTGTGTTTTTTTTTGGGGGGGGGCGGAGGTGGGGGAGTAACCACAAGCTCTGATAATCATCAGCCTACAACATCACACGGCAAAGCAGGAAACGAAACAAGCCCTGTGGTTGCTATCGCAAGCACCTTTGTAAATGAAAGGGCTTTCATTCTGCACGTCAGAAGATTAATCCTGACATGATTTGTAAAACAAAATTGCTAAGTTAAAATGTCATAAAGCCTGTGTAATATTTAAGCACGTACATTGTGCAGCATAACATTTCTCTACACAGATATAAAGGAATTGTGACCAGGAGCCATGGGTTGTTGTTAGACAGTAGCCTGTCAGACAAGTGCGGAGTTGATTGACAGGTCTAAATGTAAGTAAAGATCTGCAGATATTTTGTTACTGAAAGCTACATTTCTCTTTTAATAATTTAACAGCAATTTCCTCTCTTATCCAGCAAGCCCTTGCAGAGTTAGGATTCCCACTGATTAGGCAGTCGCTTGGATATGAGGAGACACACTTGCGCTCTGAGTGTTCTGGGAGTAGAGGTGGTTTGAGGATGACATGAGCGGTGGGGGGTGGGGGTAGTTTTTGAGGTGGCACATTCCTGCTGGTGTCAGTATCACTGTATCCCGTCAGTTGTGTTGCCAATTTCCCCGAAGGAGTTTTGTGGTCCTGACACCAGGTCTCAAGGTCCTCAATGTCATCGATATCCATGCAAACTTCAATAGATGTGGCGAGATGGTGCCAGCAAACAACGCTGCCCATGGTAACGTCCTGCAGACAGCTCACAAAACCACTTATTTTACTTCTTCTCCTTTCCTATATGGGTCTGCTACTAAGCTGCATATGATTGGAACCTGTGAGTTACACTTTGATGGTGTGTTTTTGGGCCGACTGAGCGATTTGGCATTTTGCTCTCTCCGAGGGAGTTCAGCGAGGTTTGCAGCGCAGCGTGCAGCCTGGAGGCCAGGGAGCCCAGAGACCATGATTGACTCCACTGTTCCTCTCTGAATGAGGTGTCGAGGGTGATGCACCATCAATAACTCTCCAAGACGTGAGGCGAGATATAGGCTTTTATTGGCTGGAAGAAAGAACAAGCAGCAATTTACCACCATACTACATCCTGGAGACTGAGGGCAGGGCTCAGGCTCCAATCGCCTTTATACCGGGGTCTGTGGGAGGAGCCACAGGAGCAGTCAGCGGGGGGGAGCATGTCCAGACAGGTATATGTAGTTCACCACAGAGGGTGCGAGCCTGTGATTGACTCCATTGTTTCTCTCCAGTTGAGGCGTCGAGCAAGGTGGAAACCGATGAGGATGAGGGCTGAAGACGAGTGGTTGATCAGCCTGCATCTGACCAGTGTTCCTCTCGTCCACTGCAGTCAGAGGAAACTACAGGACCCTTGGTGCCATGCGGCAAGGATTGATCGGTGAGGTTGGGGACTCATTTTGGGGGAACTTTGTGGCGCATGGCGCATCTACTTCTGGGTTCTGGTCACGCTGTTTTTGAGCGGTTTGATCGGGGCGATCGATATGGACTGAGGCGCTTCGCAAGCAGTGCTGCGTTGAACTGAGCTAAACTGAATACCGCTGGGCTCTTGGTTTGAATTCTGACATTCTGTGTGCTGTTCACTCACTTTTGCCATTTGCACAATTTGTTCTTTTCTCATGGTTTGGTGCTTTCTTGAGCGGGTTGCATGACATTTTATTTTTTGTTTTGTGGCTGCCTGCAGGAGGGTAAATCTCGGAGTCATAGTCTCTGTACATACTTTGATAATAAATGTACTTTGAGTCTTTTGAGATGTACAGTGAAGAGCATTCTGACTGGATATGGAGGCTCTAATGCCCAGGATCGCAAGTGGCTGCACAGAGTTGTAAGCTCAGCCATCTCCATCACAGCCACTAGCCTCCCCACCATCAAGCACATCTTCAAAAGGTGGCGCCTCAAGAAAGCAGCATTCATCTTTAAGGACCGTCCCCACCAGGGACATGCCGTCTCCTCATCACTACCATCAGAAAGGAGGCACAGGAGTCTAAAGACCCACACTCAACTTTTTAGGAACAGTTTCTTTCCCTCTGCCATCAGATTTCTGAATGGTTCATGAAGGCATGAACACTATTTCACTATTTCTCTTTTGCACTATTTTTTTTTGTAACTTATAGTAACTTTTTATGTATTGCACTGTACTGCTCCCACAACGCAACAAATTTCATGACATATGTCAGTGATAGTTAACCTGAAGCAACACACAAAAATGCTGGAGGAACTCAGCAGGCTAGGCAGCATCTGTGGAAAAGAGTAAACAGTTGATATTTTGGGCTGAGTTCCTCCAGCAATTTGTGTGTGCTCCTTTGGATTTCCAGCATCTGCAGATGTTCTCCTGTTTGTGATAATAAACCCGATTTTGATTCATTAAAAATATTCCTATTTCCACTGCAAGTAATCGGGGATCAGGGAGTTAGAAGTCAAGCTGCAATCTGCAGAAGACGCTTCTGCAAGCTCCAAGTCGGTGGCAACACTTTCACTGAAGCAGACAAGAAGATGAGCCATAGATTGCAAATCAACCTTCTGTACCACCGCACCCTATTTCCCTCCAGCAATGAAGGTTCATGGTGAGAGCCTGGAAAAAAAAGTCAGCCTCATATCCTGGAGCTATCTATTGGTAAGGCAGGCTTTGATGATGAAATTGAATGCCACCTTCAATGTTAACTGATGGGGAATGAGGGGGTGTAGGGGCAGGTGTAGCACTTGTCCCGCTGGCAGGGAGGTAGGTCAGTGGGGACAGGTGAGTGGAGAAAGGATTGTGGAGTGAGAAATCCATACAGAAGGCAAAAAGGAGGAGGGGAGGGAAGGATGTGCCTGTTGGAGATGGTGGAAGTCACAGAGAATGACGTGCCAGATGCAGAGGCTCATGTGAAGTTGTTTCACTCCAGTGGGCGGCAAGCCCATTGTTATTCCAGTTAGAATCAATAACTCTGTTCTGTGTGGAAAATGGCTCTGGGACTTTCCCACTCTTTTTTTCTCAGAATCAAACCAATTAAACGGGCTGAGCCACTTTGTGGTTATTCTAGGGAGTGTTACATCAGATTCAAGTTCTAAATTACTTATTTATCACAGGTGTATAGAAACATATAGTAAAATGCACTGTTTACATTAACAACTAGTACAACCTAAGGATGTGCTGGGGTGGGGGGGGCAGCCAGCAAGTGTCACAACACATTCCAGCATGCCTACAATGATTGACAGAACAACACAGATCACCTCAAACCACAACACAACAAGCAACTTAACAACAACAGCAAAACAAGCCCCTTTCCTGACGAAGGGTCTCGGCCCGAAACGTCGACAGTGCTTCTCCTTATAGATGCTGCCTGGCCTGCTGTGTTCCACCAGCATTTTGTGTGTGTCCTGACGAAGAGTCTCGGCCCAAAACGTCAACAGTGCTTCTCCTTATAGATGCTGCCTGGCCTGCTGTGTTCCACCAGCATTTTGTGTGTGTCCTGACGAAGAGTCTCGGCCCAAAACGTCGACAGTGCTTCTCCTTATAGATGCTGCCTGGCCTGCTGTGCTCCACCAGCATTTTGTGTGTGTTGTTCCCTTTCCTGCTTCCTACCCACCCACACATCCACATAGCCAGTCCTCCAACCCAAGGGCAGTCCTCTAGGCCTCCGACAAACTCACAGGCAACAGACCTCCCACTTCCCCACTGGACTTCAGACTCATAGACACAGAATCAAATAAACAACTAAAATTTGCCTGCTGCACAGTTTTTTCAGTAACACTTTCCAAAATCTTCTTACAACAGCAGCATTCATTATTAATAGGATGGAGCACTGAGGTTTTGTGCAAGGTGCAAAATAATTCAGGCATAAAACTTCCACGTTCCTTTCGATAAAATCTGATCCAGAGAAGATTTGCAGCTTCGTTAACGGCCAAATGCCAATCATAACATCCGAAGCTTTATGATTAACAACTTGCCTTTTAAGTATCAATGCCCCTTGCATGTATTCTTTCTGATAGATTTTATTTACATATGTACTGGATAAAGAATATTTATTTTGCTTTTCATGGGGATTTCTCTCTCTCTCTTTGACTTTATAGATAAAGGAAGTAAACTTGTGGTTCCTCAAAACAGATATTAAAGGAAGCACCGAAGAATGTTGAGGCAATTGATTTTGTTAGAGTGTAAGGAGGGTTATCTCAACTTTGACCCCAAGCCAGGAAAAGGACACGACGGCTGAAGATCCAATCTTGGATCAATGTCCTGTTTTGCGTTGTTTGTATGTGTGCTCACAAAAGTTCAAAGTTCAAAAAGTTCAAAGTAAATTTATTATCAAATTACACATATATCACTATATACTACCCTGAGATTCATTTTCTTGTGGACATTTATGGTAAATAGACAGAAACACAATAATGTCAATGAAAAACTGCACATAACAGAGACAGACGAGTTACCAATGTGGAAAAGACAACCAAAAGTGCAAATACAATAAGAAAAGAAAAAACTAATAACAATAATAAAATAAGCAATAAATATCGAGAGCATGAGATATAGATCCCTTAAAAGTGACTCCATAAGTTGTGGAATGTTGGAGTGATTGAAATTATCCCCTCTGGTTCAAGACCAGATGGTTGAGGGATAATAACTGTTCCTGAACCTGGTGGTGTGGGAGTTGAGGCCCTTGTACCCCCTTCTTTATGGAGACAATGAGGAGAGAGCATGATTTGGATGGGAGGGCAGGGGGGTCCTTATTGATGGATGCTGTTTTCCAGTGACAGTGCTCCTTCAAACAGGAAGCAGTCAGAGCCAGCCCTCGTTAGGGGAATGGAGGTGCAGGGGGTCAGTAGCATTAAATTCCTTGGTATAACATATCAGAGGATCTGTCTTGGGACCAGCACATAAGAGCCATTGCAAAGAAAGTACAACAGCACCTCTACTTTCTTAAAAGTTTGTGTAGATTTAGCATGACACCAGAAACTTCAACGAACTTCTACAGATGCACTATGGTTGCATCCTAATGGGTTGCATCATGGCCTGGTATGGAAACACCAATGCCAAGGAATGGAAAAAAAAACTGCAAAAAGTGGGTGGTACAGCCCAAACCATCATAGGCAACATCCACCCCCACCTATGAAAGATGTACATGGAGTGCTACCACAGGAAAGCAACATCCATCATTTAACGACCTCCAGCATCCAGACCATGCTCTCTTCTCACAACTACCATTAAGCAGAAGGTACAAGAGCCTTTGCTCCCACACCACCAGGTTCAGGAACAGTTATTACCCTTCAACTACCAGGCTCCTGAACCAGAATGGATAGCTTCATTCTCCACTACTCTGAACCGATTCTGCGACCTGCAGACTCACTTTCAAGAACTCTGTACAATTCATGTTTTCAATATTGTTTTCACTTGCACAATTTATTTTCTTTTTCACATTGGCCAACCTTTGTTTGTTTTTGTATAGTTTTGTGGAGTTTCCACGAAATTCTATCACATTTCTTTTCACCTGTAAATCCATGCATGAAACTGAATCTCAATGTAGCATACGGTAACACATATGTACTTTGTTAATACATTTACTTAGAACTTTGAAATCAATAACTAGATTTGGTTCACCTCCTCTACAGCAGCTTAATCCCAAATGCATTTCTGGAGGAGTATTGCAGTGATATAAGTGATATCACAGTCCTCAGCAGCCCTGTGTCCACCGTGGAGAACTTCAGGTTCCTGGGAACCACCATCTCTCAGGATCTGAATTGGGAGCAGAACATCAGCTCCATCCTGAAGAAAGCCCAGCAGCGGATGTATTTCCTGCGGCTCTTGAGGAAATACGGTCTGCCTCAGGAATTGCTGCTGCAGTTCTACACTGCAGTCATTGAGTCTGTCCTGTGTACCTCCATCATTGTGTGGTTTGGAGCCGCCACCAAGCAGGATAGAAGCAGACTACAGCGCACAGTGAGGACTGCCGAGCGCATCATTGGAGCCTCCCTGCCCTCTATTGTGGACCTGTACTCTTCCAGGTTGAAGAAGAGGATGGGGAACATCATAGAGGACTCCTCCCATCCTGCACACGGACTGTTTGATCTGCTTCCATCTGGTAGGTGCTTCAGATCCCTCCAGACTAAGACTAATAGGCACTGGAGAAGTTTTTTCCCTACTGCGGTCACTTTGCTGAACAGCTAACTGCCGGTTAACTGTCGGCTATTACTTGGATTGCACTACCTGTATGTATAATCTATATTTTCATTTATATTTATCATTATTATTGTTATGAGCAGAGAGACAACATCTGCCGGAAGTAAATTCCTTGTATGTGCATAGGTACTTGGCGATTAAAGTCTGATTCTGATTCTGATATTCAGCTGGTGGAACAATAAATGGATGCCCCTTCTAGTCTCTCAGATGAATGTAAAACATTGCGGTATTATTATAGAACATACTACATAAAATACTACTTCAAGATCAATCTAACCCTTCTCTCCTACATATTTCCCCACTTTCCTATCATCCACGTGCCTCTCTAAGAGTTTCTTAAATGCCCTGAAGCATCTGTCTCTACTACCATCCCTGGCAGGACGTCCATGCACTCACCACTCTCTATGTGAAAAGCTTACCTCCATCATCACCATTTTGCTTTCCTCTGATCACCTTAAAAATTATGCCTGCCTGGAATTAATAAGAAGAACTCTTGTCCCCTGAGTACAATATCCAGCCCTGCGATCACAATGATATGTTTATTTGATCTTTTCCATCTTACCACCTATAGGAACCTGCTGTGTCTACTTTTGCCTCTGTCTTTTCTTTCATTACAATGGTGTCTGCATTTCAGAAGTTCCTCGAGAGATTTAGAAGTTCTTCAGTTGTGAAGAATACAACACATGTCCCTTTTCTTTATTAGGACAAGAGACAGATAGAACAGGAGGACTTCATCTGGCCCTTTGAACTTGCCAATCCTCATGGCTGATTTGACCTTCAGGCAACACGGAAAATATTGGAGGAACTCAACGGGTCAGGCAGCATTGATGGTGGGAAACAAACAATCAATGTTTGAGGTCAATACCCTTCATTAGGACTGGAGTGAGAGAGGCTTTATAGCCAATATTAAAAGGTGGGATTTTTAAAAATCTTAGCCTCCATTTTCCTACCTGGACCACATAAACTTTGAACATCTTATAGTCTGATGACATCCAAAGTC
Organism: Hemitrygon akajei; assembly: GCF_048418815.1. NCBI lineage: Eukaryota > Metazoa > Chordata > Chondrichthyes > Myliobatiformes > Dasyatidae > Hemitrygon > Hemitrygon akajei. Next base: position 173,439,108 of record NC_133129.1, read on the forward strand.
AAGGCTGACATATGATGCAAATTATGTTTTGAATTCCTGGGTGTCTTTGATGAGAGGGCTCTGGAGAGCTATGGTCCAGGTGCAGCTTGATGGAACCAGGGAGAATAATAACTTGGCGTGGACTAGATGGGCCTGGTGCTGTGCTGTAGTGCTCTATGACTCCATGGCTCTTTTGCAACTGTAGGTTGTCCCACAGCAGTTTTCAACCAAGGAAGTGTCTTGGAGATAAAAGCACTTATAAAGAGTGCAGCAGTCAATTTGTACATAACCAGATCCCACAAAGAGTCAATGCAATGATAAACCGATTTCAGAAGTGTTGGTAGAAAAACAACACTCAAGGGGGGATGCAACAGGCTCATCAGTGCCCTTGCAACCAGCTGGTCAACAAGACTAGTAAGAAAATTTGGTTGGAAGAATTGGAATCGGATTATTATTGTCACATGTACTGAGATTCAGTGAAAACTTTATTTTACAAGCCGTCCGTGCAGAAAATGTCAAAACTTGAGTATATTGAGGTAGTACCAAAGGAAAAGCAATAACAGAATGTAGAACAACACACAGAAAATGCTGAATGAACTCAGCAGGTCAGGCAGCATCTAGGGAAACGAACAAACAATGGACATTTCAGGCTGGACCCTTCTTCAGGACTGAAGAGGAAGGGGGAAGATGCCAGAATAAAAAGGTGATGGGAGGGGAAGGAGGCAACCGGAAGGTGATAGGTGAAGTAAGGAGTTTGTACGTTCTCCCTTGACCATGTGGGTTTCCTCCAGGCACTCTGCTTTCCTCCCATAGTCCAAAGACGTCCCGGTTGATAGGTTAAATGATCATTGTAAATTTTCCCATTATTAGGCTAGGATTAAATTGGGGGATTGTGGTTCCATGCTGAATCTCACATAAAATGAAATAAATAAAATTTATCTGTTCTGACCACTTGCTAGAGTGCTACAGACATCCTCATGATTCTTTAGTGGAAATTGATAGGTTCTTGATTAGTAAAGGCGAGTAGGTGGAAAAATGGGATTGATAGGGTTAATAAATCAGGCATGATGGAATGGCGGAGTAGTTTCAATGAGCCAAATGGCCTAATCCTGCTCCCATGTTCTATGGCCTTAGGGTCTTAAGCACTGAGGATCCAGAATGTATGTCGGACTTCAATGTCTGTTGTCAGGAATGGTTCGGTCATACTACTACTGGTGAAGCTGGTCAAATTCTGAAGGGTCTGCAACAATGATGAGTAAACCTACTTGTCCTGCTCTTCAACAATCTAACTGTGGGAGAGGGATCTGTTTGTGATAGAATTGGCAGGAGTGACCACAACATAATCCTCTTTGGTGCAAAGTCCCATCAGGGAGCAGAAGTAAGTGTAGTTGCTATAATAAAGGTGAAGGTGCTTGGGAAGCTAAAAGGTATGAGGCTATATGAGTCACCCGGACCAGATGGTTCTGAGGAGGTACCTGAAGAGATTGTGGGGTCACTAGTAATGATCTTCCAAGAAACATTAGATTCTGGAATGGTTCTGGAGGACTGGAAATTGTAAATGTCACTTCACTTCAAGAAAGGAGGGAGGCAGAAGAAAGGAAATTATATGCCAGTTAACCTGACCTCAGTGGTTGGTAAGATGTTGTAGTGCATTATTAAATATGAGATTTTAGGGTACTTGGATGCATATGACAAAAATAAGTCATAGTCAGATGGTATCCTTAAGGGAAAATCTTGCCTGACAAATCTGTTGCAACTATTTGAGGAAATAATGGGCAGGATAAACAAAGGGGAGTCAATGGATGTTGTTTACTTGGATTTTTAGAAGGCATTTGCCAAGGTGCTGCACATGAGGCTGCGTAACAAGAAATATTGGTATTACAAGAAAGATTGGCTGACTGGCAGGAAACAAAGAGTGTGAATAAAAGGGGCCAGCGACTCGTGGTGTTCCGCAGGGTTTGGTGTTGGGACCGCTTCTTCTCATGTTATATGTCTATGATTTGGATGATGGAATCGATGACTTTGTGGCCAGGTTTGCGGATGATACGAAGATAAGTGCAGGGGCAGGTAGTGCTGCAGAAACAGAGAGTCTGCAAAAGCATTTAGACAGATTGGGAGAATAGGCAAAAAATGGCAGATTAGATATAGTGTAGGGAAGTGTATGGTCATGCAAGCTGATAGAAGGAATAAAGGCATAGACTATTTTCCTAATGGGGAGAAAATTCAAAAATTTATAAAGCATTAATCAGCCTGCACTTGGAGTATTGTGAGTGGTTTTGGGCCCGTATCTAAGAAAAGGAAGTTCACGAGAATGATTCCAGGAATGAAAGACTTAACATATTCAAGATTCAAGATTCATTTATTTTCGAAGAACGTATAAATTATACAACCTTGAGATTTGCTTGCTCACAGTTAGCCACAAAGCAAGAAACCTGAAAAGAACTTAAAGAAAAAAAAGAATAAAAATTAAAATAAAAGGCCAACACTCGACGTGCAAGAGAAAGGAAAAAAATTTAAATCATGCAAACAATTGATGCAAACAACAGCATTCCAATCCAAAACTGAGCCCTCAGATCTGAACCCCGGATCAGCCCAGAGTAGGTCCAAAACCTCGCTTCTCAGTTCATCATATTAGCGGGCACTCATCCCAACCAATACCCTGTCTTTTCAGTTTATCTGGGCTGGCATTTAAATTGACTCAACAACGGAACAGTGAAAGGCTCCACACCCTGGAGAGAGGAGTGAACATCGCGGAGAGCGAGCAAAATCAGCCGGCGTGTAAATTGTCTAAACAGCATATCATACCTGTTACTAGGACTCAGGCACCGCAGTAGCGAAAGGCTCTGGGCCTAGACCACGCAGCCTAGTGACTCGCTCTGGGTCCAGATTTCATCACCCAGCCCGAAGCCACTCTGAAGCTCTTAAAAATATGCTCGGCACCCAGAGCGATCCAACCTGGCACCAGGGCATCAGAACTTCTCTGCCCACTGCTCCAACTTCTCCTTTAGGTGCCCAGAACAATCCAACCTTGCTCCCAGATTATCGGAACTCCATCTGCAACGCACCATCTCGACTCATCCCCTGAACTTGCCTCACCATCACTCGCCCCCTGTTTGTGGTGGTAACTTAACACAATTTACCTCAGGACAGGTAATCTTAATGATGTTTTTAGTTGGATTTCTTAGCTTTTTGACTCCCAGAGAGCTGTCGCACACGTTCGGTAGCGCGATCTTAAACTGCAATCTTAACATATGAGGAGCATTTGATAGCTCTGGGCTTGTACTTGCTGGAGTTTAGAAAGATGAAGGGGGATCTCGGTGAACCCTATTGAATATTAACAGGCCAAGTTAGATTGGATGTGGAGAGGATGTTTCCTAGAGTGGTGAGTCTACGACAAGAGGGCACAGCCTCAAAATAGAGCAATGTCCTTTTAGAACAGAGATAAGGAAGAATTTCTTGAGCCAGAGGTTGGTGAATCTGTGGAACTCTTGCCATGGACAGATGTGGCAGCCAAGTCATCGAGTATATTTAAAGCAGAGGTTGATAGGTTCTTGATCGGTCAGGGTGTTAAAGATTATGGGGAGAAGGCAGAGGAATGGGGTTGAGAGGGATACTAAATCAGCCATGATAGAATGCTGGAGCAGTTCAATGGACCAAATGGCCTAATTCTGCTCCTATGTCTTATGATCTCATGATCTTGTCTTGCATTGAGGACCTCTTGAACGCTGTTGTGCATCATTAAGTTGTGCATAAGTCGGATACATTCAGTACAGATTTAGCAGCTGAAAAAAAGGGCTTTGAATAATGTGCAATTTCAAACATAGTCACCACCACAACCTGTACCTGTTGACATCAACTATCCTTCATTTATATCATGGGTAAAGCCCTCCCAACCACTGAGCACATCTACATGAAATGCTGTCATAGGAAAGCAGCATCCATCATCAGAGATCCCCACCAACCAGGCCATGCTCTCTTTTCGCCACTGCCATCAGGTAGAAGGTACAAGTGCCTCACAACTCGCACAACCAGGTTCAAGAACAATTACTATCTGTCAACCAACAGGCTCAGAATAAAAGAGGATCACAATACTCACTTGCCCCATCATTGAAATGTTCAAAGAACCAATGATCTCACTTTAAGGACTCTACCTCATTATCTCATATTCTTGTTATTTGTTGCAATTTATTTATATTTACATTTGCACAGTTTGTTGTCTTCTGCTCTCTGGTTGATCTTCCACTGATCCTGTTATAGTTACTATTCTATAAATTTGCTGAGTATGCCCGTAGGAAAATGAATCTCAGCATTGTATATGGTGACATATATCAGAATCGGGTTTATTATCACTGGCATGTGTTGTGAAATTTGTTGACTTGGCAGCAGCAGTTCAATGCAATACATAATATAGAAGAAAAGAAATGAATAAATCGATTACAGAATATGTATATTGAATAGATTAAAAATTGTGCAAAACAGAAATAATACATATTTTTAAAAAGTGAGGTAGTGTCCATTTAGAAATCAGATGGCAGAGGGGAAGAAGCTGTTCCTGAATCACTGAGTGTGTGCCTTCAGGCTTCTGTACCTCCTATCTGATGGTAACAGTGAGAAAAGGGCATGCTCTGGGTGCTGGAGGTCTTTAATAATGGGCACTGCCTTTCCGAGACACCGCTCCCTGGAGATGCCCTGGGTACTTTGTAGGCTAGAACCCAAGATGGAACCAACTAAATTTACAACCCTCTGCAGCTTCTTTCAGTACTAGACAGTGATGCGGCCTGTCAGAATGCTCTCCATGGTACATCTGTAGAAGTTTTTGAGAGTTTTTGCTGACATACCAAATCTCTTCAAACTCCTAATGACATATAATCACTGTCTTGCCTTCTTTATAGCTGCATCGATATATTGGGATAATATTTACATTGAATTTTGATTTTGCATTAACTTTGAAGCTAGGGTATCAACACTGGCTCAAGAAACAAATGCACAGGATATGTTGGGAAGTTTATCTAAAATTGAAGCATTAACACGATGAAGTTGAACTCAGGACTAACTAGCCGCATGCGAAACAACAAAACAGCTTGTGATAGACAGACCTAAAACGACCTCACAGCTAACACATCAGTTCAAAGCTCTGCAGGATTGTCACATCAGGAGAGTAAATAAGCAGCTAACGAAGGAGAAGGCTCTTGGGTGAACTCTGTCTTCAACAATGGTGGGGCTCAGCACATGACTAAGTCTGAGGACGTTGCAAACACGTTCAGGCAGATATGCCAATTGGGCGAATCAGCTCAGCTTCCTCCTGAGATCTAGAAGCTGGTCATCAGCCAGTTTGATTTAATCCCATGCGATTTCACGAAATGGCTGAACGTACTCTGCACAGCTAAGACTAACCTCCCAGTGCTCAGCATTCCTCACCAGATGCACACAAAGTGCTGGAGGAGCTCAGCGAGTCAAGAAGCATCTATGGAGGGGAATAAACCGTCGGCATTTCAGCCCGAGCTCAAGTTTTCCAGCATCTGCAGAATCCCTTTTTTTTCTTTTGCGATACAGCATGATAAAAGTCCTTTCCACTCAGGGAGTCTGCGTCTCCCATTTCTACTCATGTGAATGATTAACCTATTAACCGTACATCTTCAGAATGTGGGAGGAAACTGCAGCACCCAGAGGATCCCCATGGGGAGAACCGGCAAACTGCTTTCAGACTGCTTGAACCCAAGTCACTGGTGCTGTAGTAGTTATGCCAACCACTCTGCTACCAGGCTGCCCTTGTGACAGGACTGGCAAGCTGTTGGTTATGAGGTAGTATTCGTTTATCTGTTGCATGCTGTTTTGCTTCTTAGCAGTCCTGAGCCGCATCCGCAAGAGCTAGTCACAACACCCTACCATCCAGACCAGTGATCTTAACTTCCCCAACGATCTATACTGCCTTCCGAGTACCGATCTTACTCGTATTTACAACCATGCCAATGTCACAGCTAAGAAAGCTCATAAAAGCCTCTAATTCCTCAGGAGGGTAAAGAAATCTGGTATGTCTCCATCGATTTCTTATGGATGCATTCTGTGTATGTTCATAATGACCAGATGTGGTAGCTGCTCTGCCCGAGACCATACCAAACTACAGAGAGTTGTGAAAATTGTCCAGCACATCACAAGAACCAATGTCCTCACTATGGACTCTGTCTCTACTTCTCACTGCCTCAGTAAAGCCATCAGCATAATCAAATACCCCAACGACACCTGGCATTCTCTCTTCTCCCCTCACCTGTCAGGCAGAAGATGCTAACACCTGAAAGCACATTCACCAGGGCCGAGGACAGTTTCTATCACTGTTATCAGACTCTTGACAGACCTCTTGTACAAAAAGGTGGACTCTTGACCTCACAATCTACCTCGTTATGATCTTGCATTTTATCATTTGCCTGCACTGCACTTTCTCTGTAATCTGCATTGTTACTGTTTTACCTCCATGGGCTAATTTGATCTATATGAATGGTATGCAAGACAAACTTTTCACTGCTTCTTGATACATGTGACAATAATCATTGGGATTATCACATCTATTTCCCAAAGGTACCCAAGACTACCATAACCATTCACAATTTATGGTACTTCCCAAGTTAATCTCCCCCCAAATTAACAAGACTTCCACTGATTTCCTGAGCACCCAGCTCATCCAACATCCAACCCTGGTACCAATTCTGTATTCAAAGTTCAAAGTTTATCATCAAATTACATACAGTATGTGTCACCTATTAGAATCAGAAATGAGCTTTATATTTCTGGCATATGTCATGAAAAAGTTGTTGTTTATTGGCACCAGCACATAAAAGAACTATAAAGGCTCAATAAACTGATTCGAAAGGTTAGTTCTTGTTATAGGAGTCAAACTGGACACACTGGAGGCTGTGGTAGAACAAAGGACCCTTCAGAAAATCCTGGCAATTCTGGGCAATGTTTCTCACCCTCTGCATGCCACCTTGGCTGAACAGAGGAGCACTTTTAGTCATAGACTAAGACTATTACTAAAGCACTGCTCCACAGAGCATTATATGAGGTCATTCTCACCCTCGACTATCAGGCTTTATGTCAACTTATAGCCCGGGGACGTGATGACATCCTTCTGTTCGTGGTAACTTATTTTTTATTCTTTCTACTTCTCTTCTAATATTTATATCTGTGCACTTGTAATACTATGGTGATACTGTAATTACCTTTGGAATCAATAAAGTATCTGTCTATCTATCTATAAATTACAATTATATATATATATTATATATATATAGTACTGTAGAAAAGTCTTAGCCAAACATATACATATAGCTTGGGTGCCTAAAACTTTTGCACAGTACTGTATTTGCCGACGTGGAGTAGAGAGCGAGTTTGTAAATCTGGCGGAACTAAAGAATGTAGGGAATGGAGAGGGTGGAGCTCCATGGGAGGGGTGTGGGTCAGGTGGCAGAGAGGGAGTGCCAGAGGAGGGAGGAATGGCGCAGGTGCAGACACTGGGCAAGATCACTTGATTCCGAACAATTGGCTTATTGATCGTTACTGAATGTCTCTCTGTCTCCCTTCTGACTTCCCCTTTTCCCAACCATGAGTCCTCTCTCCCTGCCACCTTCACACTCTCAGTCCACAATAGAGACCCATATCAGAATCAGGTTTATCATCACTCATATATGTCATGAAATTTGTTTTTCTTCCCGGCAACAGTACAGCACAATACATAAAATCATTGCAGTATTATTCAAGTCTTAGGCATCCTAGCTAAATACTGCATATGTGCCTAAGAGTTTTTTACAGTACTGTATATAAACTAAATAAGTTCTGGGAAAAGAGAGCAAAGAAATAGTGAAGTAGTGTTCATAGTCCATTCAGAAATATGATGGTGGAGGGGGAGAACCTGTACCTAAAACATTGAGTGTGTGTGCCTTCAGCCTCCTGTACCTCCACCCCGGTGTTAGAAAAGGGCTTGTCTTGGATGATGGGGGTCCTTAATGATAGATGCCACCTTGTTGAGCTGTCACTTTTTGAAGATTCCTATTCCCAATGATACAACAGAAACTCCCCCCAACCAACCCTGAATTTCACTCCCCTGTGACCTCCCCAACCCTGGAACAGATTTCCACCCTGAATCTGTATCATTACCTATCCCCAACACAACACACAACCAAGTACTGACAGCATGCGCATTATTGCTTAATGTTTTATGAAATGCATAATCCATGAACCAAAGCAATTCATTGTCTATATTGGCTTTCTTATTTGGTTTGAGATGCCCTTTCAGTTCAGTGATTTGCCTTTATTTGCAGTTATTCTGGTAGAAAAAGAGAAAATGAACTATTGTAGCCAAACTCTCACAGCATTCTGTGACTACTTGTGGATAATTTTATAATTCTTCTTAGGACTTGAATTTTTATTTTTGACTGACAATAGAATTAACTAAAATACTTTATTTTTAATTCTCCTTGCCCCAATACAATATGTCAGCCTTTAAAATTTGTCTACTCCATCCAATATTAATGCCTGGGCTGGTGGTAGAGCCAGATACATGAGGGACTCAAGTAGGTACATGAATGTGAGGGAAATGGAAAGATCTGGACGTTGTGTAGGCAGAAGGAATTAAAGTAATTAACCATTTGATTGCTAATTTAATTGGTTCAGCACAACATTGTGGGCCGAAGGGTCTGTTCCTGTGCTGTACTGTTCTATGCTCTATGTTCTAATACACACAAAAGGACCACAGCATGACACGCTAACACTACTTTCCACCATTTCATCAAGGCCCCAGTCTTCTGCTGTGGTTGTCAATAGCAGACACTGTCAAGCCGAAGCAATGATGGAACTCCAATGAAATAAAAAGGTTCCCAGGTCACAATACATCACTGAAATTCTCCTCAGGCGTCCCTTTGGATTGAAGATGACTTCCACCCCAGTTCTGTGGATTCTGAAGAGGATCATGAGGCCACTGTGGGTACTGCAGACTCTTTCACAGATAGGGTAGGAGGTTGCTGATGGCGTGGGTCCTGGGTAGTTTTTGAAGTGCAGTGCTCCTTTACATGTGGTCTGACAAAACTACAGATGTACAGTGGAAAGCGTTCTGACTGGTTGCATCACGAACGCCCAGCATCCTTCTCATTGCTGCCATCGGGCAGGAGACACAGGAGCCTTAGGTCTTATGCCACTAGGCTCAGAGACAGTTATTACCCTTTACAATCAGGATCCTGAACCAGTGTGGATAACTTCACCCACCTCAACTCTGAATACAACTTATGAATTCACAATAAAGCAATTTTTTGATGAATGATGCCACTTTATTATGCTTTTGTAAGTAATCAGATTGTGTTAAACTGCTACAGGATCCTGTAATGTGTTGGATTATTTCTGGTTTTATTATTATTTTTTTTTTGTAATTGCACAGTTTGTCTTCTTTTGTACATTGGTTGTTTGTTAGTCTTTGTTCACATGTAGTTTTACATTGATTCTATTGTATTTCTTTGTTCTACTGTGAATGTCTGCAACAAGGAGAAGGCAGGAGAATGGGTTGAGAGGGAAAATAAATCGGCCATGATGAAATGGTGGAGCAGAGTCGATGGGCCAAATGGCCTAATTCTGCTCCTATGTCTTATAGCCTTATGGATTTCTGGCTGTAGTCTGAATGCTAACAGATATTTATATGACAGAAACTGGTGCATACACTACTGCTACTGAAATGGCCACAGGCACCCCATAAAAATGTGATGGATATCCTTCACCAGCAAGCTATCACCTCACCTCTGGAACACTAGGTCTGACACAGCTCAGATTTCTTCCTGTACTGGCCTGTTAGAATACAAGTATAAATAAAAGGCCTTTCGGACCTTTGCAAACATGGAAGATCTTTGAACAAGCTGGTCTACTCATCCTTTTCCCAAAGGTATTGGCAGTATTCCAGCTGCCTTTTGAAATTTCCTTCCAGGCAGCCCTATCCTGAAAGCAAATCACTACATTAAGGAAAGATCTTTCTATCCCCCAGCTGCTTTTATTCCAAGCCTTCAATTCTCCTGGTATGTCACCAAAGACTCTAGCAATTTTCTACAGATATACCATGCCGAGCATTCGGACACGGTTGTATCACCGTTTGGTATGGAGGGACCACTGAACAGGATTGGAATTAGCTGCAGAGGGATGCCCACTCAGCCAGTTCCATCATGGGCACTAGCCTCCCCATCATTGAGGACAGCTTCAAAATGCGATGCCTCGAAAAGGCAGCATTAAGGATCCCCATCGGCCAGGACATGCCCTCTTCTCAATTCTACCTTCAGGGAGGAGGCATAGGAGCCTGAAGACAAACACAATGCTTTTTTAGGAGCAGCTTCTTCCCCTCTGCAATCAGATTTCTGAACAGACAATACCTTGAACCATGTACAATACCTATGTTTTTGCTCTTTTTTTCCCCACTACTTATTGAATTTCACTTCATTCTGCATACTGTATACAGTGAATTCTGGATAATTGTGGAAGCCATTTATTTAGGACAACACTTAAAGAACAAAAACTAAAATGAGAAAATAGCTGGTATTCCCTTCATTTATTTGGGACACTATGCTGCTGAACTGGGGCAGGAGACTGTTGCCAAACAGTTTTTAACAAATGACAGTCGCATGCACTTGGTGGCAGTTAGACACTACACCATGCTTAGAGCGAACTAGTTTTGAAAGAGTGTCAATTGCATGTGGTTGGGTTCAAAAGCAATGATTTTTGTCACTGATAATTGGCGAGGAATAAGCAGTAAGGCAACTCAGAACAGTTTTGCTCACCATGGTTTCAAGCATTCAAGCTTGGAGATGCCAGAACCCACTGGGAGTGAAAGTGAAACAATTTCACTTCTTCAACAAGTTAATCATATTAAATGTTACAATGAAAATGAAGATTTGGAGGATGCAATCGTCTAAAGCATTGAATGAAGGCAGTCCATTATCTGCACTAATTTGGTTCATTTATAGTCAGTCAAAAGAACCTGCAGAGAAATTCCTCCGTTGATAAATATTGGGAACTAATATGAGGAAATCTGCAGATGCTAGAAATTCAAACAACACACACAAAATGCTGGTGGAACACAGCAGGCCAGGCAGCATCTATAGATTTATATTTATAGATTATAGCATTTATAGATGCTGCCTGGCCTGCTGTGTTCCACCAGCATTTTGTGTGTGTTATTGGGAACTAATACACAGTTTTATACCACTGTAGTGGTAGAGGTGTTGGTAGTGTTCTAATTTGTTCTGCATTTCATTTAAATACATAAGTAATTACTCAGTAAGCAGTAGTTTGTCTTTTTCATACCTTTTAGTTATTTCCATGAAACTTCCGCTAATTAGGGCAACCAATTAATTGGGCCAAAATATACTGGTCCTGATGTGCCCCTATTAGCCAGAATCCACTGTATATAAAATGAAATTAAAATTATTTTTCTTATTGTAATTTTAGTTTTTTTGTCCATTGCACTGTACTGCCGCTGCAAAACAACAAACTTCACAACATATGTCAGCGATATTAAACTTGATTCGATTCTGAACTGGAGAGTTTAATGCATTATTCAATTGGACACATAGTTACAAATTCCTATCTGCCCCTTGGCTGGGTGAAGTAACAACCCATATTTTTAACAGAAATGGCCCCACGAATTTGATGTTTAACTACATTCAGATGTAAAACAGTGATGTATTCAAATGAAAACAAACGGGAAAGTGTGCAGTCCTTTGCATAATGTGTACTTACTTCTAGCACAAATGATGCCTGTGTCCCTTATGGAGAGAGGTGAGAGGTCACACAAGTGAACGGATTTGCCAATACTGCAGCTTCCTTTTTTGCCCCACATTCTGAAACCTGAAACTCTTAATAGGAAAAAGATTAAGGATGGAAATGGCCAATGCAGTCCACTCTGACTGAAATCTGTTTTTTTGGACCTCGGCTTCAGACACCGTTGTCTCCATCCTGCCTCAGTCCCAGCCCTGCATCCATTCGCTCTCTCACTAATCAGGAAATTCACTATTTCCTTCTTTAAAGTTTTCACAGATCTTGCATTCATTCCACACACTGGTCCTCGGGTTATTCAATAAATGCGCAATGGTAAATGTGAAAGAGTTGAACTTAAGCCCTCCTCATAGTTTCCAGGTTACAATTATAGGTCCTGCTTATTAGCTCTTGCACCAAAGCAACAAGCATCTCAGTTTCCTCCTGATTAATCACTGTCGCACTAATCACAAACATTAGATTTACCCTTTGTTTGCTCCATCTTCAGATATTATTTCCTCAGCGTTTCCTCACACTCCCTGCTCTCTCCGTGAACTCCTTGTTGGAATGCTGGTCGCAGATGTTCATCCAGCTTTAGTCAAATGTCCAGTAATCTTGACAGAGAGGTTGCTCAATTGTTCGATACAACAGAGAGAAGTCCGAAGCAGACATATACACACATATAGCATGAATGCAGTGTCTTTCGCATAGTGAAGTAGCCCACGGTGTTTAACTTGAAAGATATCAAGTAAGACTGCTCACCAAGCCACATTAGGACTTCAGAATCAGAACCTGATTTATTATCTCTGACTTAAGTTATGTGAAATTTGTTGCTTTGCAGCATTAAGATGTAAAAAATAATTATGAGCTTGTGGCGACCCACTTTCTGCGCAGGTGAACTGGCTCACAAATAGCCAGTGCGCGGGGGGAGACTTTGGTAATGCACCCCTGACAACATTTCCGCCCGGAGACGGCGGGCGCTAGGGATTAACTGCCAGCGCAGCAAAGTTTGAATAAACTAGTCTTGAAACGACTTACCGACTGCGTGACGTTATTTCAGCGCTGTGTGTAGCACATCGCTACGTTGGTGACCCCGACGGTCCAAACGGGATTTGGACCAAAGATGACGGACTCTTCATCTGTTCACGCAGTTTTGCTAAAACTGCTGACTTTCTGGACGCCGCGACCACGCATGTGGTTTAGCCAAGCAGAAGCCCAGTTCCAGATTCGGCAGATATCCTCTGATTCCACGCGTTACTACCACATGGTGAGCGCCCTTGACCAGGAGACGGCCGCCCAGGTTGCGGATTTCATACAGTCACCCCCGGAAGAAGGCAAATATGAAGCATTCAAGGCGCTGCTCATTGGGACCTTTGGCCTCTCACGGCGTGAGTGGGGTCCCCACCTGCTTCACCTGGACGGTTTGGGAGACAGACTGCCGTCAGCATTGATGAATGAGATGCTGTCCCTGGCTGACGGACACAAGCCCTGCCTCATGTTCGAGCAAGCATTCATAGAGCGACTGCCCGAGGACATACATCTGCTGCTGGCCGACGCAGATTTCAGCGACCCCCGGAAGGTGGTGGCCAGGGCAGACGTGCTGCGGAAAGCCAAGGGGGACAGCGTGGCATCCGTCGGTCAGATTACCAGGCCACGCGCCCAACAGCAGACCAGACCAGGCCCGGCAGGGGGGTGCACACAACACAGAGGCAGGAGTGAGGAGGCCAGTGCACAGTGGTGTTTCTACCACCAGCGGTGGGGCACAAAAGCCCGCTGTTGTTGCCCGCCCTGCAAGGGCCAGAGCCAGCTGCCGCTAATAACTATGGTGGCTGGCCACCAGGACAGCCTCTTGTACGTCTGGGACAAACAGTCAGGACGCCGCTTCTTGGTCGACACCGGAGTGGAAATCAGCGTCTTGCTCCCGATGGGGTACGACACCCGCAACAGGAAGCCAGGACCCACCCTGAGGGCCGCAAACAGCAGCACGATATGGACCTATGGCACCCGCACAGTGTAGCTGCAGTTCGGCGCCAGCTGGTTCACGTGGGACTTCACACTGGCTGCGGTGGCCCAACCACTCCTGGGGGCGGACTTCTTGCGAGCTTACAGCCTGCTGGTCGACTTGCAAGGGAAAAGACTGGTACATGCCGAGACTTTCCAGACATTCTCCCTGGGTGAAGCCAAGTTGCCGGTCCCACACCTGGACTCCATCACGCTGTCGGACAACGAATTCACCAGAATCCTGGCGGACTTTCCATCGATTCTGGCACCGCAGTTCATGGCAGCCATGCCCAGACACGGGGTACAGCACCACATCCCGACCCAGGGACCACCCCTCCACGCCCGCGCACGAAGGCTCCCCCCCGGAAAAGCTCCGCCTGAAGGAGGAGTTCAAGAGGATGGAGGAATTGGGGATCGTACGGAGGTCCGACAGCCCATGGGCCTCCCCCCCTACACATGGTGCCCAAAGCAGCTGGGGGTTGGAGACCATGCGGCGACTACCGCAGACTGAACGAGGCTACAACTCCAGACCGCTACCCCATGCCGCACATACAGGACTTTGCAGCAAACCTGCTTGGGGCAAGAATCTTTTCCAAAGTAAACCTCGTCCGGGGTTACCATCAAATCCCGGTGCACCCTGAAGACATCCCCAAAACAGCACTTATCACCCCGTTCGGCCTGTTCGAGTTCCTCCGAATGCCGTTCGGCCTGAAAAATGCCACACAGATGTTCCAGCGGCTAATGGATGCTGTGGGACGCGACCTGGACTTTGCGTTCATCTATTTGGACGATATCCTCATAGCCAGCAGTAGTTGTCAGGAGCATCAGTCCCACCTCCGCCAGATCTACTCCCGCCTGAGTGATGTCGGCCTCACGATCAACCCGGCCAAATGCCAGTTCGGTCTCGATACCATCGACTTCCTGGGCCACAGGATTACCAAAGACGGGGCAACACCTCTGCCTGCCAAGGTAGACACGATCCGCCACTTTGCCCAGCCCAACACAGTCAAAGGCCTACAGGAGTTCGTTGGTATGGTGAACTTCTACCACCATTTCCTCCCCTCAGCAGCCCGTATCATGCGCCCTTTGTACACCCTGATGTTGGGTAAAGGCAAGGACATTACTTGGGACGAGGAGGCCACGGCCGCTTTCGTTAAAGCCAAGGAAGCCTTGGCAGATGCCGCGATGCTGGTGCACCCCAGAATGGACGTTCCGACCGCACTCACGGTGGACGCATCCGACACAGCAGTCGGTGGGGTGCTGGAGCAGCTCATTGAGGGGCGCTGGCAACCCTTGGCGTTCTTCAGCAAGCACCTACGACCACCCGAACTCAAGTACAGTGCTTTAGACCGGGAGCTGTTGGCGCTGTATCTGGCAATCCGGCATTTCAGGTACTTCTTAGAAGGCAGGCCGTTCACCGTGTTCACGGACCACAAACTGCTGACCTTCGCATTCACGAAGGTGTCCGATCCCTGGTCGGCTCGCCAGCAGCGACATCTGTCCTACATCTCCGAGTACACGACGGACATCCAGCATGTCTCGGGAAAGGACAACGTCATGGCGGACGCACTCTCCAGACCAGCTGTCCAGGCCCTGTCCCTGGGGGTGGACTGTGCAGCACTGGCAGAGGCGCAGCAGGCAGACGATGAGATGCCCAGCTACAGGACTGCAGTCTCGGGTTTGCAGCTGCAGGACTTTCTCGTAGGCCCAGGTGATAGGACCCTCCTGTGCGACGTGGCTACCGGCTAACCTCGCCCCATCGTCCCGACAGCCTGGAGGCGGCGAGTTTTCGACTCCATACACGGTTTGGTGCACCCATCTATCAGGACAACCGTCCGGCTGGTCTCCAGCAAGTTTGCGTGGCATGGACTTCGCAAGTAGGTCAGTGAATGGGCCAGAACTTGCGCGCAGTGCCAAACAGCCAAGGTACAGCGGCACACTAAAGCCCCGCCGCAGCAGTTC
The DNA here is from genome assembly GCF_048418815.1 of Hemitrygon akajei. Lineage (NCBI taxonomy): Eukaryota > Metazoa > Chordata > Chondrichthyes > Myliobatiformes > Dasyatidae > Hemitrygon > Hemitrygon akajei. The sequence goes on from NC_133129.1 coordinate 173,454,825, forward strand.
AAACCCACCCACCGGAGGTTCGACCACATTCATGTGGATATTGTGGGCCCCCTACCAGTGTCCCCAGGAGCGCAGTACTCCTAACTATGGTAGACCGGTTCACGAGGTGGCCAGAGGCGGTCCCACTCACCGACACATCTGCCAATTCCTGCGCCCGAGCACTGATCGCAACCTGGGTAGCACGCTTCGGGGTACCGGCCCACATTACCTCCGACAGAGGCACCCAGTTCACCTCCAGCCTGTGGTCGGCTGTGGCCAGCCTGTTGGGAACGCAGCTACACCACACTACTGCCTACCACCCACAGTCGAACGGACTAGTGGAACGCTTCCACCGTTACTTGAAGTCAGCTCTCATGGCCCGCCTGGGAGGACCTAACTGGGTGGACGAGCTTCCCTGGGTCCTGCTTGGAATTCGCACAGCGCCCAAAGAGGATCTGCACGCCTCGTCGGCCAAGTTGGTGTACGGCGCACCCCTGGTCGTCCCAGGAGAGTTCATACCAGCCCCAAGGGGGCAAGAGGAGGAACCCGCAGCAGTCCTGGACAGACTACGCGAAAGGCTCGGCAACCTGGCCCCCGTACCGACTTCACAGCACGGACGGACCCCAACCCATGTACCCAAAGACCTGCAGAACTGTAAGTTTGTGTTTGTACGAAGGGGCGGACACCGGGCACCGCTACAACGGCCGTACAAGGGGCCGTTCAAGGTGATCAACAACAACGGGTCTACGTACGTTCTGGACATTGGGGGGAAAGAGGAGGTTTTCACGGTGGACCGACTCAAACCAGCCCATGTTGACTTGGCGCAGCCGGTTGAGGTTCAGGCACCGCGGCGCAGTGGCAGACCTCCCAAACAGAGGCTGATCCAGACTGTGGACATTGGGGGGTGTATCGCCGGTTTGGGGGGGGGGGGGGTTATGTGGTGACCCACTTTCTGCGCAGGCGAACCGGCTCACAAATAGCCAGCGCGCGGGGGGAGACTTTGGTAATGCACCCCTGACGTCGTTTCCTCCCGGAGAGGGTGGGCGCTAGGGATTAAATGCCAGCACTGCAAAGTTTGAATAAACTAGTCTCGAAACGACTTACTGACTGTGTGTCGTTATTTCAGCGCTGTGTGTAGCACATCGCTACAAGCTACAAAAGCAAATAAATAATGCCAAGCATAGGCTAGTATTGCTGGGTTTATGGACCGTTCAGAAATCCAGTTTCTAAAATGTTGACTGTGGGTTTTCACCCAGTCTACTGGGGCAACCCTTCACCTGCAAGTCTGCTGGGGTCATCTATTGTGTCCAGTGCTCCAGATGTGACCTCCTCTACGTTGGTGAGACTCAAGGTAAATTGGAGAACCTCCGCACCATCCAGCACAAGCGGGACTTCCCAATGGCCAAACGTTTTAACTCCCAATCCCGTTCCAATGTGTCGTTCCAGAGCCTCCTCTTGTGCCACAATGAGGCCACCCTCAGGGTGGAGAAGCAACACCTCACCTTCCATCTGGATAACCTCCAACCCGAAGGCATGAATATTGATTGCTCATTCTGGTGAACAAATTATGTCCCCCTCCTCTTGTCCCCACTCTGATCGCCTGCTTATTACTTCTCCCAGTCTCCTCCTCCTTTCCTTTCTCCTATTGCCCACTTTCCTCGCCTATTAGATTCTTTCTTCTTCCAGCCCTTGACCTTTCCCACCTTCCTGGCTTAACCTATCACCTTCCAGCTAGCGTCTTTCCCCTCCACCGACCTTTTCATTCTGCCATCTTCTCCTTCCTTCTCAATCCTGATGAAGGGTCCTGGCCCAAAACGTTGACTCTTTACTCTTTTCTGTAAATGCTGCCTGACCTGCTGAGTTCCTCCAGCATTCTGTGTGTGCTGTATAGGCAAGTGTGTGGCACGTGACCAAGTGGTTAAGGCATTGGACTAGCGATCTGAAGGTCATGAGTTCGAGTCCCAGCCGAGGCAGCGTGTTGTGTCCTTGAGCAAGGCACTTAACCACACATTGCTCCAGTCCACCCAGCTGAAAATGGGTACCGGCAAAACGCTGGGGGTTAACCTTGCAATAGACTGATGTCCTATCCGGGGGGGCGGGGGGGGGGGGAGTCTCGTACTCTCAGTCGCTTCTCGCCATGGAAACCGGCTTAACCACCAGCCTGATGAGCCTATAAGACAGACTTTAACTGCATAGGTTAGTATTGATGGTTTTATGGACTATTCAGAAACCTGATGGCAGAGGGGAAGAAGAAGCTGTTTCTATAATGTCGAGTGAGGATCTTCAGGCCCCTGTACTTCCTCCCTGATGATAGTAACGAGAAGAAGATATTCCCCAGATGGTGAGGGTCCTCAGTGATGGATGTCAACTTTATGAGGCACCATCTTCTGAAGATGTCCTTGATGGTGATTGAGCCCGCGATGGAGCTAGTTGAGTCTACAACCCTCTGCAGCCTCCATACCATGCAACCTGTCTGAATGTTCTCCACTGTACAGGAATTCAAAGGAGACAAGAACTTCAAAGCTCAAAGTGATTTTATTATTTTACATATATGTCATCATATACAACCCTGAGATTCATTTTCTTGCCGTCAATAAATCAATAATTGAATAATAACCGTAACAGAATCAATGGAAGACCACACCAGCTTGAGCTTTCAACCAGTGTGCAAAAGACAACAAACTGAAATATGAAAAGAAAGAAATACTAATAATAAATAAGCAATAAATAACGAGAAAGTGAGATGAAGTGTCCCTGACAGTGAATCCATAGGTTGTGGGAATATTTCAATGATGGGGCAAGTGAAATTGAGTGAAGTTATCCTCTTTAGTTCAAGAACCTGATGACTGAGGGGTAATAACTGCCCCTGGACCTGGTGGTGTGAGTCCTGATGTCCCAGTACCTTCTTTCTAATGGCAGCAGCACAAAGAGAGCATGACCTGGGTGGTGGGGGGTCCCTAATGATGGACGTTGCTTTCCTGCAACAATGCTTTGTAAATATGTGCTCAGTAGCAGGGAGGGCTTTACCAGTGATGGACTGGGCCAGATCCACTACCTTTTGTAGAGTTTTCCGACCGAAGGCATTGGTGTTTCCGTGTCAGGCTGTGATGCAGCCTGTCAATGTACTCTCCACCACACATCTATAGAAGTTTGTCAAAGTTTTCAATGCCATGCCAAATCTTTGGAAACCCCCCAGAAAGTGCAGGGATTTATAGCAGTCATTTCATAATTTATCAGCCAATGAATTACTTTTGGGGTGATGTTACCATTGTTTCGTAAGAAATTCTGCAGCAATGTTGTGCTAAGCAATGTTTCACAGTGTCAATAAGCTGACTATCTGTTTCAATAATATAAAGTGAGGGATAGATTTTGATCAGGACACCAAGGATACTTTTGTTGTTATTCCTTCAAACCCTCAAACCAAGAACCTATAGCATCCATCTCCACTGTTTTAGCTGCAGCCTCTATGCTCTAACTCTGCCATGGAGAGGACTAAGACTGTCTGCAAAAGGGGGAGGGTTAGCAACACCACCCTGTAAAAACCCAGAGCTGCAGAATCTCCAAAGACCTCATCTCCGGGAGAGGAAGGATCTCCATCTAAAAGACATATGAAGTTGTGTGGTGAAAGCAGAGCAGGCCGAAGTCACAGGGCTGTTTAACCGTTTATTATTCTGCACCACCACCACCACCGGAACATGGAATGTAAAGACCATGTATGGAAATGGAAAGACAATGCAAGTGGCAGCTGAAATGAAGAACACCTGCTCAGCATCAGCAAGACAAAATAGACACTGTCTGGACAGAGTTGGCTGAAGGCAAAATAACTACTGCTTTATTCAGGGCATGACGAAGATGATGCCCTGCACTCATGTTATCAAAAGTATTACGCAAGGCATTGGCAGCATGGGATGCCCATGGTCGCTGCATCATCTCGGCATCCTTCAGAACAAAGACGAAAAAAATTAAGACAAACCATACAGTGTTATGCGCCAACTAATGACAGGGATGAAGAAAGCAAGGACACTTTCTACAACAGACTCCAGAACATCTTAGAAGCATATCCTGAGAGAAATATTAACAGTCTCATGGGTGACTGTAATGCAAAAATAGGACTAGATAACACTGGCTACGAAGCAATGATGGGAATATACGGACTGGGTATGATGAGCGAGAACACAGTGCGTTTTGCTGACGTGCAAATTAAATAACATGGTTATCGGAGGTAGTATCTTTCCCCATATGAGTTCAGAAGAACACCTGAATGTCACTTGACAATAGAGCAGAGAAGCAAATAGACCACATCTGTATATCCAAGAATTTCAGGAGATCACTTCAAGTTGTCAGAGTGAAGAGAGGAGCAGATGCCGCATCTCGCCACCAGCTCTTGGTCGCGAAGCTGAAACTCCAGCTGAAGAACTGGATGGAATCAGCATCAACGAGCAGAAGTTAAGAGACGTGCAGACCCCCAAAACATCCAAACTGGTTCCGAGCAACAAGTGCCAAGTGCGTCAGGAACTGCACAAGGAAGAAGATCTACACAACGAATGGCAGAAAGCTAAGGAGACACTAGTCTCAACAAGTCAAGAGGTACCAGGTGCCAGAACAAACCAGCAGGGAGAATGGATCGTAGCTGAAACGTTACGCAAGATGGAGGCGAGGAGGCAGAAGAAATCAGTCATGAATAACTGCAGAGCTAGAGAAGGAAAAACAAAAGTACGTGAAGAGCATACAGAGGCTCGGAGGGCAGTGAAGAAGAGTGTTAAAGCAGACAAGCGCACTTATAGAGATGTCCTGACAGAAGAAACAGAAGTTGCAATGATGAGGCAATATGAAGAAGCTGCATGACACCACCAAGAAACTGTCCGGCAAGTACAGTATGCCTGAGAGGCCAGTCAAGGACAAGAATGGGAAGGACAATAGTGGAAACACAGCAGCAGCTGAACAGGTAGGCTGAACAGGCCCACACCTCTAAACACACCTGACGACTCTCCAGCCAATACTGACCTGCCTATAAACTTCGACAAGCCTATCAGAGAGGAGATCAGGAAAGCAATAAAGCTGCTAAAGCATGGTAAAGCAGTTGGTCCAGTAGACCTTCCTGGAGAAGCTCACAAGGCAGACTTGGACACTACAGTAGAGGTTCTGTGTCCTCACTTTCTGGGAAGAACAGCGAGCATCAGCAAACTGGAAAGAGGACTGTCTTGTCAAGATTCCGAAGAGTAGAAACCTTAGCAGCAACTGCTCCAACTATCAGGCATCACACTCTTGTCAGTTCCAAGAAGACTTCTACAGGATAATACTAGAGAGTATGAAGGATGTCTTAGACACTAAACTAAGAGATGAGCAATCAGGCTTCCGCGAGGAAAGATCATGTACTGGCCAAATAACCACATATCGTGTGATGGAGACTGCTTGCTAACCACTCTCCTTAAACAAAGGTACACACACACACACACACACACACACACACACACACACACACACACACACACACACACACACACACACACACACACACACACACACACACACACACACACACACACACACACACACACACACACACACACACACACACACACCTTGTCATCCTGCTGTCATTGCACTGAGTGTGTGCACTTCAATATCTTCCCCCGGTATATTCTCAAAATAGGTTGGCTTTATGAAGCTTCCCACCATGCAGAGCGAATATTCCATTTCTTTAGCAGTAGAGATGTGTAAATGTGCATATGATGTTTGTAGACTGTATTTAAGGTCAATACTACTGTTTATTTTGTAATATGATTGTAACTACCTTGTGGGGTGTATCATTTTCTAATTTGTGTGATTTTAAGTTATCTTTGTTGGTAATTAAAGATGGTATGACCTAATGCCAATTTAAAGGAGCACTTTACTTTCAGTAGTGACAGAGATCGGGCAACCAGGAGTTTACACTGAACAAGATATGGAGCTGTTACCGAGTTTTCTGGTATGATATATTTTTGTAAATATTGGCCGTTTTCTTTTCACTAGTTTTGCTAAGTTTTGTGAGTTTGATTTTTGATACACTGATAAAAAACACCTTAGCACTATAGTGCCAACTGACTCCAGCCATTTTTTTTCTTTGGTCATGATTGAAGATCTAACACTACACATCTTAGCTGAGCAGTCACTTGAGTGGACTTCATCTCTGCAGACAAAGAGACTCTGTGTGTGGAGAATCCTGCTGCACACGCACTACAGTATCAAACAAGGCGGTCAGACTGATCAAGAATTCATAAGAGTATCTTGGATAACTCACCAGTGGCTTTCAGGTGAAGACAGGACTCAGACAAGGGTGTCTGATGATCCTTTACCTATTCCTTCTGGTGATTGACTAGATCATGAAGATATCTACAGTGCAGAAAAGGAATAGGATCCAGTGGACCCCATCAACTATCTGGGCAACCTGGACTTTGCAGATGATATAGCTCACCTGTCCCATACCCACAAGAAGATGCAGGAAGAAACAACAGACCTGGCAACTACATCAGTGCAAGTTGGCCTTAACATCCACAAAGAGAAAACTGAAGTCCATAAGATCAACTCAAACTGCATCGGCCCTGTCACCCGTGAGAGATGGCCACTTGAGGTGGTAGAAGCCTTCTCCTAGCTGGGTAGTGTCATTGACATACAAGGCGGCACTGATGCCAAGGTAAGGACTGGCAAAGCTAGGGCAGCCTTCATCTAGCTCAAGAACATCTGAACCTCCAGGGAGCTGCCACTGAACACTAAGATCAAGCTGTTCATCTCCATTGTGACGTCAGTTCTTCTGCATGGCAGAGACATGAAGAACATAAAGTCTATCATCAAGAAAGTGTAGACCTTTACTAGTAGCTATCTGAGAAAAATCGTCTGGATCAGCAACACTGATCGATGGCAGCGAACACACCAGCACCCAACAGAATTAAGGAAAAGAAGATGGGGATAGCCAGGACATGCGCTGCATAAGCTCAAGTACCAACATAACCGGGCAAGCACTAATGTGGGATCCCCAGGAAAGGCAGAAGAGAGGCCAGCCAAAGACCACCTGGTAACATGACTTTGAAGCTGACACCAAGAAAATGGGCTACACCAGGGGACAACTAGAAAGACTGGCCTGCAACAGAAGACTCTGGTGAGTTTCTGGTGGCAGTATATGCTCTAGTAGGGTTGATAGGCTTAATTAACTAACTAACTAACTGCATTTACAGAAGCTCTTTTACACACCACTGTTGTAACGTGTATGGTTATTAGAGTTACTGACACCTTCCTGTCCATTTGAACCAGTCTGCCGTTCTGCTCTGGCCTCTTTCATTAACAAGGTGTCTTCACCCACAACACTGGATGCTTTTTTTGCTTTTCATACCATTCTCTGTAAACTCTAGAGACTGTTGTTGTGTGTGAAAATCCCAGGAGATCAGCAGTTTTTGAGATACTCAAACCACCCCGTCTGGCACCGACAATCATTCTTCAGTCAAATTCACTTAGATCACATTTCTTCTCCATTCTGAACAACAACTGAACCTTCTGACCATGATCAAAGTCCAAAGTTCAAAGTACATTTATTAACAAAGTATGTCTACCTTATACAAACTTGAGATTCATTTTCTTGCAGGCAACAAAAAAAAACCAAAGAAACAGAATGAAATCCAATAAAAACTCCACACCAGAGAAACCATCATGCCTCCAATGTGCGAAAAAAGAACAGATCATGCAAACAATACATAAAAGTAAACAAAAGCACAGACCGTGACCCACAGAATCCCCAAAGTTAAGTCCATAGCCATGGAGTCAGTTCAGCACAGAGGTGAGTGCCAATGGCAGCAGGCCACATCTGCAGAGTCAGCTCAGCATTGAGGCGAGTGAAGCCTCGGTGAAGTGAGATGAGTTCTACTCATCATGTCCTCAGCATCGACGTGTTAATCTTTTAAATCAGGCTCAGTGTTTAACAAGGCTAAACGTCGATTTATTTATTGTTTCCGGGCCCGGACTTTTATGCATGTTTTTAATGCATTGAGTTGCTGCCACATGATTGGCTGATTACATAAATAATGAGCTGGTGGATAGGCTTACCTAATAAAGTGGCCAATGAGTGCCTTTCTTATTGTAACCAATAGTAACTTTTTATGCATTGCACTGTACTGCTTCCGCAAAATAACAAATTTCAAGACATACAGTATACATCAGAGACAATAATCCTGATACTTAAAATACCTCAAAAATATTCAGGAGAGCAATATATTTACCACCAATATTATCTTCATAAAATCTTCCAAATTAACCAGCGACATAAGTGTCCTCTTCTCCAGCCCCACATGCCTACTACTGAGGTTCTAATTATACTCAGACAATTCCAATGGACAGCCAGATTGTGTATAAAACCGACACCAGAATCCCAAAGCAAGAATTCAACACCCAGCTCCATTAGAAAAAGAGATTACACGGAGGAGAAAAGAAATGCTTACTGATGTACTCAAAGCCTTGTTGAGAAAATGTAAATCTATAAAGGATTCTAGCTTCTTCCCACCTCCTTTCTAGTCCTAATGAAGGGTCTTGCCCTGAAATGTTGATTCTTTATTTCCTTAGATAGATGCTGCCTGGCCTGCTAAGTTCCTCCAGCATTTTGAGTGTGTAAATCTATAAATTCATCTGTAAATGTGGCACCACTGTTACAGGCAGAATCTGAGAGGGTTGCAAGGAGGAATACTGGAGCAAGATGGATCAGCTGGTTGAGTGGTGTTGAGCTGGTGGCACTCAACATCGGTAAGACCAAGAAAATGACTGTGGATTTCAGGAAGGAGATGTCAGGGGAACACATAACCCTTAGTAAGGGGTCGGCGATGGAAAGAGTGAGCAGCTTCAAGATCCCGGGCATCAGCATCTCAAAGAATCTATGCAGGGGCTCAACACATTGATACAATCAAGAAGAAAGCATACCAGCGGCTCGGTGGCACAGTAACATCATGGAGGATCCCACCTGCTCATGGACTCTTTGTCCCACTCCCATCAGGGAGAAGGTTACATAGCATCCAGACCAGGACAACCAAAGTCAAAAACAGTTACTCTCCCCAAGCAGTGAGGCTGATCAACATCTCCACTCACTAACTCCACCAAAGCTTTATTATTTCTTGTCAGTCACCTTATGTACAGACTTATGGACATACATTTAATATATTTATATAAGCTATCATATGTACTATATTCATGTGTATATATGCTTATTGTGTTTTTTATATTATTGTATTCTTTATCTTTTGTTTTTTTTTTAGTTTTGTGCTGCTTCAGGTCCAGAGATACAACTATTTCATTCTTGTTTATACTTGAATTTCATTAGGAGATTGAGAAGTTTTGAAGTGTCAGCAAATTTCTTCAGACATGGCGGAGAGTATTCTGACTGCTTGCATCACCGCCTAGAGTGTGCATACACGCCCATCGCGAGTGATGAGGACCATTGACATCCTTGAGTGGGTATGTTTGTTATTTGTGAGCTCAGAGGTGACTGACGAGTTCAGTCCAGGCTAGGAATTATCTCCCACACGTGGGGCAAGTGTGTGATGGTTTACCACCTGGTATACAGGGTCCAATGCCCAGGATTGAAAGAGGCAAAAGAGCAGGGGTTCCCAGTCTGGGGACCACAGACCCCCTGGCTAAATGGTACTAGTCCATGGCATAAGAAGCTTGGAAAACCCTGCTGTAGAGGGACGTAAACTCTGCCAACATCATCGTGACCCTAATTATACTCACTGTTGAGGACATCTTCAAAAGAGTGCCTCAGGAAGGCAGTATCCATCATTAAGGACCCTCATCATCCATGCTTCTCACTGTTACCATCAGGGAAGAGATACAAGAGCCTGATAACCCACACTCAGTGGTTTAGGACCAGCTCCTTGTCCTCTGCCATGACTTTTCTGTGTTGTCCATGAACCCGTGAACACTACCTCACGATGATCACTATACCTCTTTTGCACTATTTGTTTAGTTATTGTAACAGAGTAATTTTATGTCTTGCACTATATTGCTGCTCAAACAACAACTTTCAGGACATATGTCAGTGATAATAACCCTAATTCTGATTCCGATATCCAGACCAACTCAAAGAATGACTGGTTTGTGCATGTTCAAAATACTAGAGTATCCTGTATGACACCTAGAATCTTGGATCTTGTTGATAGGTGCTGACAGAAACCCAGAGAAAATAATAGGAGTTCATCATCACCCACCCATCAGGCACTTCCTCTCCAACCTGGATCAATTCATTCACCTGTTTAATTTGTGCACTTTTACCACTGCTAATCTTCCTGAGAACAGACAAAAGATCTGCCGCCCCTTCCAGAAAAACACTGAGACCAAGTTGAAAAAACAAAAAGAGAAAATCTGCAGATGCTGGAAATCTGAGCAACACACACACAATGCTGGAGGAACTCAGCAGGCCAGGCAGCATCTATGGGAAAGAGTACAGTCAACGTTTCCGGCTGAAACTCTCCAACAGGACGGCAGTTGAAATCATTAGGGCTGCTTTTCATATTGTTTAATAGCCCAAACCATTAAACTGTTCCATCTTCCTGTCTTTGTTCTTCATTTCTCCCTTTATTTTTACCCAGGCAAACTAAACAGAAGGCACACATTCCCACTGTGGAGCCATGAATATTTAATACCACAAAGTCTGAAGGTCATATGTTCAAGCCTCACTCCAGGCAACATTTCACTGCGGCACTGAGGGAAGGATTGTCAGAGGTATTATCTTCCAGAGGTGATGTAGAAGGTCAGCTTCTCAATGCTAAATGCAAGCAGGCCAGTGCACTTTTGTTACTCAGTCGCAGGATAGTTCTGCTGCTGACATTTATTTGCCCTTGAGAAGGAGGTAGAGAGTCTCACTCTCAAACAGTTATTCTAGTTGGGAGCGAATTTCTGGATGCAGACCCAGAAACAATCCGGAAGGGCAATAATTTCCAAATCAGGATGGTGTTTTGCCCAGACACTCCTGTGCCTAGCATCACTTTATGTATATAAATCAATCTGTAAGCTATCTTATGTATCCATATTTATCATGTTTTATTATTATTGTGTTCTTTACCTTGTGTTATTTTTGTACAACATCGGACTCAAAGTAACAATTAAGTTCAAAGTAAAATTATCAAAGAACATACATGTCACCATATACAAACACTGAAATTCATTTTCTTGCAAGCATGCTTAGTCAATCCGTAATAGAATAATAACCACATTAGAATCATTGAAAGACCACATCAACATGGACATTCATCAACTGTGCAAAAGACAACAAACTGAAAAAGAAAAGAAATAATAATAATAAATAAATAAGCAATAAATATTGAGATTAAGAGTCCTTAAAAGTGAGTCCATAGATAGTGGGAACATTTCAATGATGGGGGCAAGTGGAATTAAGTGAAGTTATTCCCTTTGGTTTAAGAGCCTGACGGTTGAGGGGTAATAACTGTTCCTGAATCGGAAGGTGTGAGTCCTGAGGCTCCTGTACCTTCTTCCTGATGGCAGCAGTGAGAAGAGAGCATGTCCTGTTCTCTTTTAAACTTGAGTGCTGGAAATGACATTAAACAATCTTGAATCCTAAATCAGCTGCAGTGATTGGCTTTGGAACTTCAGTTCTGAATGCTATTTGCTTACTTTTACTGTTTGCACGATTTGCATTTTCTCTCTGCACATTGAGTGTTTGATGGTCTTTTGTTTTAATGGGTTCTATTGGGTTTGTTTGTTTTGCAGTTGCCTGCAGAGAGACAAATCTCAAGGTTGTATAAAATACAACTGCTTTGATAATTAAATATACTTTCAACTTTGAACCTGTGTTTTCTCCCCTTCTCTATCTAGGGCATGGTTTTGGGAGATGCTGTCTGATTAACAGATTAGCAACAGTGCAGCTCTAGAGGGTACACCGAAGAGCAAGAGGCTGGGTATATGGGTTGGCAAGGTGAGGTGATGGGTTCTGTGGGAGCTCTTGAATAGTTAGGTTAGTGGAAGAGATGCTAGACAAGTGGACTTCTTTCACCTGTATGGTGTTAACTCTCTTGAGTGTTGCTGGAGCTATTTTTATCCAGAGTGGAGTATATTCCATCACACACTTGACTTGTTCCCAGTAATCGGTAGAAAATCCTTGGGGTGCTGAAACACTCCCTGTAGGAGAACCTGACCCATTTTGACAGCTGTAGCATTAATAGGTCTGCATGGAACTACCTCATTTTTCATCTTTTGCACTATTTATTTATTCTATTATTTATATTATTTATAAATAATATTCTATTTATTTATTCTATTATAGTAGATTGTTTATGTCGAGCCTCTACAACATCAAGCGCATCTTCAAAAGATGATGCCTCAAGAAGGCGGCATCCATCATTAAAGACCCCCGCCACCAAGAACATGTCCTCTTCTCATTACTATCATCAGGGAGGAGGTACAGGAGCCTGAGGGAACACACTCAACTTTTTAGGAAGAGCTTCTTCCCCTCTGCCATCAGATTTCTGAACGGACAATGAACCAACCCACGAACACCAACTCACTGATGCTGTTTTGTTTTTTTTGCAGTACTTATTTATATATTTTACATATATTTTCAGAATTAGATTTAATATCACTGGCATATGTTGTGAAACTTGTTGTTTGGCAGCAACAGTACAGTGCAAGACATTAAAAAAACTGTAAGTTACATTAGGAAATATATATTAAATGATCAGTGTAAAAAGAGGCAAAAAATAGTGAGGTACATGTGTTCATTGTCCATTCAGAAATCCAGTGGCAGAAAGGAAGAAGCTGTTCCTAAAGCATTGAGTGTGTGTTCTCAGGCTCCTGTACGTCCTCCTTGATACTGGCAATGAGAAGAGGTCATGTCCTGAGTGATGGGGGTTCTTAATGATGGAGGCCACCTTTCTGAGGCATCGTGTTTTGAAGATGTCCTTGATGCTGGGGAGGTTAGTATCCATAATGGAGCTGGCTGAGTTTACAACTTCTTGCAGCTTTTTCCGATTCTGTGCAGTGGCCCCTCAATAAATAAACTGTCTATAGTTGTTCAAAGTTCAAAATTCAAAGCAAATGTATTATTAAAGTATGTATATGTCACCGTATACTACCTTCTGATTCATTTTCTCGTATGCATTTACAGGAAAATAAAGATATACCATAGAATTTATTTTTAAAAACGATACGTAACAAAGACTGACAAACAACTAATGTGCAAAAGAAGACAAATTAGGCAAATAATAGAATATGTTAATATCTAATGCTGAGGACATGAGTTGCAGGAGCTCATGCAGCACGGTAGCACAGTGGTTAGCACAACGCCTTACAGTACAGGAGACCTGGGTTCAATTCCTGCCACTGTCTGATAGGAGTTTACCTCAGGGTGCTCTGTTTTCCACAGTCCAAACACCTACCGGTTGGTAAGTTAATTGGTCATAGTAATTTGTTACAGGGTTAAATCGGCGATTGCTGGGTAGTACGGCTTAATGGCTTATTCTGCGCTATATAATCAATCAATAATTAAAGTACCAGGCAGTGATGCAGCCAGTTCGAATGCTCTCCATGGTACATCTGTAGAAATTCAAGACTGTCTTTGATGACGTATTAAACCTCGACAAACTCCAAGTGAACTATATGCTGCTGTTGTGCATATTGCATATCTTCAGAGATGTTGACACCCTGGAATTTGAAACTGCTCACTCTTTCCACTGCTGATCACTCAATAAGGACTGGTGTGTGTTCCCTTGACTTCCCCTTCCTGAATTCCACCATCAATTCCTCGGTCTTACTGACATTTAAGGTTCTTCAGTGCTTGCAGGTATATTCAAACAGGAGTGAATGATACAAGAGGAAAGAAATAACACTGAACTGCCTCCACAACCTATAGACACTCTTTCAAGGACACTGCAACTCATATTCTGAGTACTATTTATTTACAGTATTTGCACGATTTGTCTTTTTTTACATATTAGTTGTTTGTCAATCTTTGTTACATATAAGATTGTTTTTCTTAAATTCTATGATATTTCTTTATTTTCCTATAAATGCCTATAAGAAAATGCATGTCAAGGTAGTATATGGTGACAAATACACGCTTCAATAACAAATTTGCTTTGAACCTTGAAGACACAGATTTATTTTAATGGACGAGATTGCTTTCAGGTGCCTTCATCACATGAAGGGGAATTTATGTATCTGTAGCTAACTAATGTTGTTATTTTTTTAAATCTAATGTACTGAGAAGCTTTATTGCATTTCTTTTCGATGTACTTTATAACATATCTGCCCAGAGTCCAAGGCTCTGTGTATCATTTCAGTTTATCAAATCATTTGGAATGCTTTCAAAATTAGATTGCCTTCATAAAATGCATACACTGTGGTTGCTTAATGACACTAAGAATGACATAGTGATCTTAAGGAGCCATTTAATCATCAACATTGGATCCACGCACAGGAGTTCCCAGTGAGGGTTACTTCACCACAGCACAATGTTCAAGAAGATGCCTCAACGCCACAACCATATCAGGGCAAGTAGCAACAGCCCATGAATGTGAAGCTTGCCAGCTGTATCCATAACTTGCAAATAAATAGAACAAGTCTACTTGGTCCAGCCTGTGCAATTACAAAATTTATCCGAACTGTTCTTCGAACTTCATTGTCAACAAAATTTTATTTTGAGAAATGTCGGCTTGGTTAAGAGAGCCTTCACTTTCATTTCTGTCAGAAATAAATCAGATCAAAAATAAAATAACACCCCATTCATCTTTTTATTTATTTTTCCTTCCTCTCCGAGACAAAGCAAACCATCAAAGAGGACAACACAGGAACAGGCCCTTTGGTCCACAATGTTATGTCAAACTACATAGGTTAGTTACACCTAAATAAGTTCATCCCTTCTGCCTCCACATGGTCCATATCCCTCCTTTGCAATATTCATGTGCCAGTCGAAGAGTCTCTTAAATAACCCTGTCATGTCTTCGCCCACCACCACCCATGGCAACTCTTTCCTTGCATCCAATATTCAACTTATAAAGAACATGCCTCTCTTTTGAAATCTTCCCTTTTCACCCTATATACATGCCCTCTGGTATTAAACATTTTAACCCTGGGAGAAAGATGCTTGCTGTCTACCTTATAAACTCCTATCAGGGGAATATGTGGGGATGTGATGTCTTATGACAATAAATGTGGTCATTTTTGTACACCCCTGTAACATAGGTTTCCAGGTCCATTTGGAAGTTCTCCTGGTGTCAGGGCCAAGAAAGCTGTCCCATGACACTGCCCTTCATTATTTAACACCATCCCAAGCCAAAAGGATGTTCTGAATGGATTCTTCATTTCAGTCAATCCCTAGGAACTGTAATGACTTTTCCCACTCCAGCTATGAGCTTTCTGGGTTGGGTGCTGAAGCCAAAGGATGGACTCCACCACAGGTGGGAAGGAGTTACATGGGCAGATCATATGGGAGGTGGGTTTCTGCACACTCCTGACAAAGAGACTCAAGGTTCCAAGTATCATCCTGGAAGCTCTTTTGTCTGTTTTAGGTAGCTGGTAGACAGCGATCTCCACAAGTCAGTGGGAACATTATGTCGAAGTTGTATAAGACATCGATGAGGTCTAATTTGGAGTATTGTGTGCAGTTTTTGTCACCTACCTACAGGAAAGATGAAAATAACATTGAAAAACTTGTGTTATTAGTATTGAACAGATTAGGAATTTATTCCTTAGAATGTAGAAGATTGAGAGGAGATTTGGTGAAGGTATACAAAATTATGAGGGGTATAAGTAGAGAAAACGCAAGCAGACTTTTCCCACTGAGGCTGGGTGGAACTATTACCAGATGTCATGGGTTAAGAGAGAAAAGTGAAAAATTTAAGATGAACATGAGGGAAAATTTCTTCACTCAGAAGTTTGTGAGAGTGTGAAATGAGTTGCCAGCACAAGTGATGCATGTGAGCTCAATTTCAACGTTTAAGAGAAGTTTGGATAGGCACATGGATAGTGGGGGTATGGAGGGCTGAGGTCCAGCTGCAGGTCGATGGGAATATAGGTTCAATATAAACTCGATAGGCCAAAGGTCCACAGTGTTCTTTGACTCTATGTTTCGAGTACTCTCTTCACATGACGCAGCTCGGAGCAGAGTGCCTGATTCGTAATTCTTGGTGCACAAATGAGAGTTCATGGAATGTAACCAGGGCCTTATTTCTGGGGATTCTGGCCCGAAGGGGGAACTGATGATGCTTTGCTTACCTCTGACATTGTCTATGTCTCCCAGCTTCAGAGACCCACGTTCAATCCTGACCTCCAGACTTATCTGTGGAGTTTGAATGTTCTCCCTGTGACCCCATGAACTTCCTCCCTGGATGTTCTGCTTCCGTCCAACACCACCAAGATTTGCAGGTGGGGAGATTAATTGGCAGCAGTAAACTGCTACTCGTGCATAGCAATGAGGAAAGGGAAAATCTGCAAGAGGTTGATGAGAATTGGGTGGGGGGGAGGAGTAAAAATTGGGAGTGATGCAAGATTAGTGGAAATGGGTGGTAGATGGTTGGTGCTAACTCAATGGGCGGAATGGCCTCTTTCCACATTGCAGCTCTCTGTGATTAATGAATTTGGAGAGACTTTGATGGTACCTCCCCAGTGCTTTGAGGTGTCTACTCTAGGTAATCTATGCCTCAGAAACACTGAGGAGATCAAGGATCACTGCTGTCCTGTAGACGACCTTGTTGAGTCTCGATCTTCAGATTTCGAAGTTCAAAGTAAATTTATTATCAAACTAAGTATATATAACCAGACACTACCTTGAAATTTATTTTCTTGCAGGCAATTAGAGAAGAAAAAAGTACAATAGAATTTATGAATAAAAAAACTATACATAAACAAAGACTAAAAAATTCAAAAAGATGATAAATTGTGCAAATAAAAATTAATACTAAGATCATTAATTTTAAAGAGTCATGGAATAGTTCAGGGTAGAGGTAATTGAAGTTATCCACATTGGTTCAGGAGCCTGCTGGTTGCAGGGTAATACTTGTTCTTTAACCTATGGTGTAAGGCCTAAGGCTCCTGTTCCTCCTGCCTGATGATAGTCGTGAGAAGAGGGTTTAGCCTAGATGGTAGATAGGGGTTCCCAACCTTTTTTATGTCATGAATCCTTACCATTAACCGAGCAGTCTGTGAGCCCCTGATGGAGGGTCTCTTTGATGATTGATGCTACTTTCTTTTTTTTCATGGATGCTATACTCCATGTAAATGTATTCAACTGTGAGGAGAACTTTCCCTGTGATGGACTGGGCTGTGTCTACCACAGTCTGTAGCCTGGTTATTGGTGTCTCTATATCGGGCCAGAATGCAAAGATAGTCTTCATTGTACCTATATAGAAGTTTGTCAATGATTTTGGTAACTTGCTGAATCTATGCAGACTTCTAACAAAAGTAGAGGTGCTGTTACGGTGACAATTATGTACCAGTCTGTGGTGAACTACATATACCTGTTTGGACACGTAACCCCCCCCCCCCCCCCCGCTGACTGCTCCTGTGGCTCCTCCCACAGACCGTGGCTCCTCCCACAGACCCCGGTATAAAGGCGATTGGAGGCACAGCCCCGGCCTCAGTCTCCAGGATGTTGTGTGGTGGTCACTTGCTGCTTGTTCTTTCTTCCAGCCAATAAAAGCCTATATCTCGCCTCACGTCTCCGAGAGTTATTGATGGTGCATCACAGTCCCAGGACAGATCCCCTGATGTGACAACGCCAAGGAATTCAAAGCCACTGATTTTCATCTCTGATCCCCTAATGAGGACTGGCTTGTGGACCTCTAGCTCCTTCCTGCTGTGGTCGATAATCAGCTCTTTCGTTTCCCTCCTCTATCTTCAAACAGGCTTTTCCTCAGGTGCCCAAGGCTGTGTTGCCACACTTAAATTTCAACCCATATGAAGGATCATCCACTCTAAATGATGATCCTGGATTAACAGTGAAGCAGAGACACAAGTGATTCTGCAGATGTTAGAAATCTTGAACAACACACACGCACCCCGGAGGATCTCAGCAAGTCAGGCAGCATCTATGGAAGGAAATGAACAGCCGATGTTTCTGGCAATGACCCTTATTCAGGACTGGACGAGAAGGGGGCAGTAGTCAGAATAAAAACAGTAGGGGGAGGAGGAGGAGCACAAGCTGACAGATGATAAGTGAGTATAGGTTATCTATTTCCTTCCAACTTGTACTCCTACCCCTCTGCCTACCTTTTTCTGCATTTCTGCAATTCGTATTTTCTTTAAACTTTGAAATGATGCTGATATATTCCAGTCTGGATCTATGCCAAACTTCAAGAATTGCAGCGGCTTCAATATCGACCCCTAGGGGACACCACTGAACATTTCCAATTTGCATGAAAACTCTCCACTGTATTCTCTTTATGTTCACACAGACCTTGTCCCTTACCCAATTATGTTCACACAAACCCAGCCCCTTCACCCACAGGCTACAATATTGCTAATACCTAGTTTGTAATTCTTTATGAAATGCCTATTGAAAATCCTTATAAATAATCGATAAAGGTCTTCAAAGAAAAGAAAAATAAATCACATTTTACAAACTAGTGCCATAATTTTCCTCTTGGGTTGTTTGCAGGAATGTTGTCGAGATTAATCTTTAATTTTTGGAAGCTCATAAGCTTGGCAAACAAATATTACCCGGAGTATTCGAGTTAAGTCATCTCAACATTTTCTTTAGAGTCTGATGGCCATGGAGGGGAAAGGTGGAGATGGTGGGAGACAGTACCTAGGTGATGGAGTTCTGGACAGACTGCAAAGTGTGAAGTTTGATAGACTGAGTGCTTGAGTTCTCCAATAATAAAACTATGGTTTTACAACTTCAGTATTGGAGGGTGCAAGGCGAGGAAAGGAAGATAATGGTAAGATAAGGAAGACAGGGAATATAAAGTACAAGTCCGTGCTACCCCCCCCCGCCCCCCCCGTCCCCCCAACCCCGCCGCACTGGTTCAACATAATACCAAAGTCACTATCAAGTTAAATCTGAATGAGCAGCAGGAGGAATGAATGAAATAAAGTGCAAGGTAAGAATTACTTAAGGTCACATGAGATAGGCTTGGCTTTGGAGACACTTATGAAGAAAGAGATATTGATTTGTGCTCCCCTCCACTGAGCCACAATAAAGCAGCATCCATCATCAAGGACCCCCACCATCCAGGCCATGTTCTCTTCTTAGTGCTACCATCGGGTCCCACACCACTGTATTCAGGAAAGGGTAAATCCCCCTCAATCATCAGGCCCCTAAACAAGCATTCACCTCAGCTCTGGCTCCGCAACCTATGGATTAATTTTCAAGGACTTTGCTAATGTTCTCAGTATTATCTATTTACTTATGTATTTTATATTTGCACAGTTTGTCTTCTTTTGCATATTGTTTGCTTGTCAGGCTTTGTAGTTTTTTTAATTGATTATACTGTAATTCTTTGTTTTACTGTGAATACCTGCAAGAAAATGAATTTTAAGGTAACATATGGTGACATATACTTACAGTACTTTCAACATAAATGTACTTAGAATTTTGAACTAGTATATCAAGATCCGCAGTTTTTTCAACTTTGGTATCCGTCATATGGGTAGATGCATTTGACATTTTGCTAAGTCTTTGTTAAGTGATCCAAACCTTGTCTCTTCATGTTCTGACCTGTGCCAAGTTCCATATACCTACCACACCTGTTTGTACAAACGTACACTATCTAGAATGCGATGCAATGATCCTTGTCAAGGTTTGGCCTGAACACAGAATTCTGTGCTCGACTGGTTGTTCCCAGGCATACGTAGAGCCAGGGACATTTCTGGGAAAGCATCAACTCAGTGAAAGACAAAACCTGCTGGTCTTCCAATGCAAGGAGATGTCCATGAACGAATGCCACTGACTGACACTAGTAGAAGCACTTCCTGAGGGGCAAGCTGAAGTTCATTGCAACCACTGAAGTGGCTTAGTGGGGAAGGACCACAGCCTTGGGTTCTGCCACCCATGGACACCAAGAGACTGAGCCCTGTGCAAGAGCAGCTCAACAATTCATTGCTCAGGAGTAAACACATCTTTTGCTGATGCACTGCAAGCAAATATGTTGAATTTTTGGTACAGCAACTAGAGATAAAGATATCTGGGGCATTTGTAGTTTCTGTATGAATTAAGAAAAAAGTAAAATTTTGGGAAATAAAAGAATTACACTATTTAAAAATTTCCAATGCTGTTAGCTAACATAGCATTTTATAATCAGCTCCACGTCAATAATCTCACCTGAACCAAAAATGCTCAAAGCAACCCATACACAAAATGATGGAGGAATTCAGCAGGTCAGGCAGCATCCATGGAAGAGAATATATTGTCAACTTCTTGGGACACTTTTTTTCTGATTTCCTCCACTGAAAGCCTCTGAGTACGCAGACTGGTGATGCCTCCAACTAACAAGACCCTCAATGCTAGAAACCCTTCCACAAATATAATGTGTATCGTACTCTGTAATACCTAATTTATGCTCTTTACTTCGTTTATCTATGTGTAACTCGCTTGAAGATTTAATTCTTATTTTCCTAAGTTATCTGTGTGTTATGTGTACCACTGTGCTTTACACCCCGGTTCGAAGAAATGTTGTCTCGTTTGGTGGTATACATGTATGTAGTTAACTGACTATAAACTTGACTTGACTCATTTCTTGTGCTCTTCTCTTCAATGAGCGGAGAGAAGAATGCTTTTCAGAAAGCGGACAACAGCTTGCATTTTCTTAAGTTGTCCATGTGGTCTACAAATTTCATTTCATTCACTGGATTGCCTGGGTCTCAGCTGCAAGAGTGAAGCTTACCAGTATAACAGTAAGCTGGTGGGTATTTCTGGGTAAAACTCATTATTTAGAGCTCATAGTTCATATGGAGCAAAGAGAGCTACCAACTGAACCAAGCTCTACATTATTCCATTCGGAAGCTGCTGAATCACAGCGAGTTCTTGGCCCATTGACAACCAGACCCTGACAGAAGAACATAAGGTTTGGATGCAGGAGGCTGCATTCCCAGGTACTTGCTCTCCCATTTAATAAGATCTCAAATAATCCAACCTTTCAGCTCAACACATTTTTGCCTGATCCCAAAATGCATCTACTACAGCCTCAGTAGTTAGCTCAGCATTGTAGATCTCAGGGGTGCGAAACCACAAAGATTCATAGCTCCCCACCACTGCAGGCAATCTCTTATTCTGAGATTTTGATCTCTGGCTTACACTGTACCACCAAGGGATAACAAATCTTTTATGGTCCCCTTGGGGTGGTATACCACTATATCAATTGAGCTTTCTCACCCAGCCCCTTCTTCTCCCATAGTGAAAGAACTCTATACTGTGGGCCTTCCCCACTGAGCCCTTGTTGTGGCTGCATCAAGAGACCAGAAAGGAGAAGGAAATTAACTACGCTGAGCAGTTCAGCTATGATCGTATTGAATCGACACATCCAATCAAGTAGTAAGTATCTCATTGTCCAATCAGACAGTAAGGTTCATCACGATCCAATCAAGTAGCAAATACCTCATTGTCCAATCAAGCAGCAGGATCCATCACCATCCAATCAGACAGCAAGTACCTCATTGTCCAATCAAGATCAAAAGTTCATCACAATCCAATCAGGTAGTGAGTACAGACAGCAGTTTTACTCTGTCTATCCAGGCAGCCACACCTGACACATAAAGACATGGTGCTGACATTTTCCAATATAAAAAAACAAGAGAAATCATCTTCCTGATGAACTGTTTGACATGGGGGTGAGGTCCTCCAGCATTTTGTGTGTGTTGCTATTTTCCAATATACCCTATTTGTGAATAAAGTACTGTGGTGCAAACTTGTTCTACAAAATTTTACTAGAACATGATCATATTGAAGCCTCTTAATTGTTCACTGTGACTCATTATGGTTTTCAATGAACAATTCTGGATGAAGATCAGAGAAAAAAAAATTTGCTACTTTGCTGGATCCATTGATCAGTTTAACCACGTCAATTAGATTCTAATTGACTGCTGTATTTTCTGTATAGGAGAGATTCTGTGGATTCTACGGAAACAAAATAGAAATACATTTCTATTACACCTTTCCTGTCCTCACTTATCCCCTGTTTTAGAGCAAGGTGACCAGTTAACTCAGGAATGTTAACTGTAGTGATAATAAAGATGTGAAACCTTGGGTGGTTTTACAACATTAAGAATGCAATATAATGAAAATTGTTATTGTCGAAGATAAAACTTTAAAGTGTTGCGCTGTTTAGAGGGGTTATCTTTAGGGTAAAACATCAGAATGTCTTTGCCTTCCAGATTTATTAGCACTATTTTGAAGAATGATAGGGGAATTCGCAAGTATCCTGATCAAAATTGTCCCTGAATCAGCATTATTAACCGCAGATTATCTGTTTGTTATCACACTGTAATTTTTTTACGGTTCTCTACACAAACTCACTACTGCTCTGCCTACATTTCCAAAATGCATCGTTGGCCAAACTGAGGCCAGGAAAGGTGTTACTGATCTTTGTTTCCGTAGAACTCGCAAAATCTTTCCAATATAGACCATACAGCGATCTGTAAGGCATGTTAACACATCACAGCGCCAGTGATCAACGACCAGGATTCATTTCCTGTAAGGAATTTGTACGTTCTCCCCGTGACCACATGGGTTTCATCCGGGTGCTCTGATTTCCTCCCACATTCCCACAACGTACGAGTTAGTGCGAGTAAGTTGTAGGCATGCTATATAGACTCTGGAAGCAATGCAACTCTTGCAGGCTGCCCCCAACGTATCCTTGGACTGTGCTGTTTGCTTTTGCAAGTGACGCATTGCAGTGCGTGTTCCGATGTACATATGACGAATAAAGCTAAAACATCTTTCTTTCCAATCTTAGTTACAGCGGTGAAGGTGATAAATAGATTAAAAGAGAGTTGCAAAAACTTTGATTGAAAAATCCAGAATAAAACATGGCTTTAAATTAGGGACGGTTTCTGTTAGAAGTAAATAAGAAAGCCTTGCTTCAGACAAAAAGAAATGGGAATCCAGTGTTCACCTCTCTATAGAACTGTATTCTGGGCTTCGAGAGAAGGTTGACAGATGTGTACAAGATTACTGTTGCTTTAGATAGGGTAAATACAGGAACACTGTTCCTAATAGCAGATAGTTCAAGGACCAAAAGACAACAATTTAATATTGGGGGGGGGGGGATGAGAGAAGTTATGTGGACACCCTTTGCGTGTCATTTTTCATTGATTCTCTTGTACATCTTTGTTCTACTGTGAATGCCTGCAAGAAAATGAATCTCAGAGTCGTAAATGGTGATATATGCAAACTTTGATAATAAATCTATTTTAAACTTTGATCATAATATGATTCATTCCCCAGCCAGTGAAGTGGTGTTAGGGTATGATTTGTTCATAGTGTTTTTAAAATATTTTAAAATTAGTGCATGCAGTTAAAACTCTCTGACTCCTCTAAAGTGTGAAATAAGACAGTGGTGAAATATTAAGTACATAATAGGGAAGTGGTGTGGGAGGTGGGGAGAGTCAATATGTTTGCAGCACTCCCCACACCTCTTTTATTAAATATTTCTGTCTGGTCAGGAAGGGACAACGGAACGCAAGAGTAATTGGCCCTTCATGATTAATATTGCAGATGCCAGATCACTGGAAGAACTGAAGAACAGCAACCAAGCTGGGTCATACAGCCCCTTACAATCACTGCCGTCAATCTATGCTGTGTAAAAATGTGTACGCTTATATCGAAATGCGGGATAGTGGGAAACTGGTTGTCCACTTGAAAACGTGAAGAAAGTTTAAACTGCAAACACGAGGAAATCTGCAGATGCTGGAAATTCAAACAACACACACAAAACGCTGGTGGAACACAGCAGGCCAGGCAGCATCTATAAGGAGAAGCACTGTCGACATTTTGGGCCAAGACCCTTCGTCAGGACTAATTGAAGAGAATCACTTGCAGTGCAGTGTGTCGTTTGCATCAAACCAGGTTATTTGTATTTGTTGGGTTAATTGGTTACTATACCAAGTGGGAATGGGATGATTAGGAGTGATGGGAATGTGAGATAGAACAGGTTACAAGGAAAAAGGTTAGGAATGTGACTGATGAGGTTGCCCAGTGGACGAGTATTGACTTGACAGGATAAATGACTGCTGCTAGAAATGTAAGAGAAGTCCTTAAATTGCAATTGAATTAACAGTTGTATACTTTCAAGTTGATCTCTATATCGGACTTAAATTAATTATTCGACTTATTATCATAAATCTTTTTTTTTTACAAAAATCTATAATTTCTATTGAAGTAGCTGATAAAAAAAAGAAAGGACTGTTCCAGCAATCGGAAAGGACGCAGCAGATCAAAGTATGCTTTATTCCAGTAATATTTGCTATCTTGAATTTGTTGGTTAGATTCCTGAGCCTAAATATCCAAATGAATCTTTCATCTTCCAATAAACGTCTCCAAATGACTCCTGGAGCCGCTTCAGTTATTTTCCATTCACCTGGAGCGGTTTCTGCCTACCTGTCCGTCAAACCCACCCAGTACCGTATTATCCCGAGTATCCGGCCAAGACCCTCCTCTGCCCGCTGCCAGTTTACCGTATTATACGTTGTACCCCGCCTGTCCCCGAGAGAGAAAAGAATCTTACTGCCCATGCAGTCTTCTCCACGTTCAAGCACAAAGGCAGATAATGCATTAGAAAAAAAGTAATTAAAACAATACAATCGGTTAATTGCAAGCAGAATCTTGCAGAATTGGAGATGCGTTTCAAGTGCTCGCGCGCCAACATTTTCTAATTTCGATGTTTATAATGGCGATTCATTTTTTTTTGGGGATTCATTTATTTCCTGTATTAGTTGGGTCACCAAACCAAAAAAAAAAGCGTTGAATCCTAAACTGAACTGCTGCTCAGATGTAAACAAAACTGAATAAATCTGCAATAACTAAGCCATCCCAGTTAGTTACTTGTTTAATCGCCCAGCCCGCTGCACTAAAGAATAGCCGGGTGTAATTCACAACATCGCGGCTGTAAAAGGAAACTTAAAGCTGTTTTCCAATTTTTTCTCTCTCTCTCGCGGGAATATCTGCATCAGACCCCAGGAGGAGGGGGCTGAACCCCAGTGAAATTCACTGACTCCCTCCCATTCCGCCTCCTAATCGACTTTGTGTCCATAAATACGCCAAAGTTCCGTCCAAAAGTCCGAATAATCGGTTTATTTAATTTGAAACGTTTGCTAATAATTATTCACATACAAAGGAATGCTGGGGTCAAAGCAGAATGCTGGCTGTCGGAATCCGAATGCACTGGCTTCGTTTGTGTGCGTGTTAAGTGAAATACATAGATTCTTCCTCACATCCGTTTTGACAGATGATCTGGGTGGCTTGGCAAGAGGCAGGTTTCTTAAGCAACAATAGCTTAGCTGTATTACGGTAATTAGATGCAAGCGGACCATGTGGACTCGTTAATGTGGGCGGCGCAGTCTGGAATTTGAGGAATTTTCCGGCTCACATTAATGATCATGCGACAAGATTCACAGAGAAGGGGGGAAAAAATTACTTCAGACCCAAGGAGCAAATGGGGGGGGGGCAAAATATCTTCTTTGCAAAATAACATATAACGGGAGCAGACACACAGTCAAAAGTAAGAACCCTGCCTTATTTTTTTTCATTTTGTGAAAGTGCAATCACTTACAAAAGCAAACCGGTTTATAAATAAGTCCCAGGCTTAGCGTCGCTATAATAAAAAAACGGTGCTTCTATAAGGAGACAAAAAAAGGTGATCCCTCTTTCCGATTGCTCGCCCCTCAAAATAAAAGCATTAAAGTGCTTTCACATTCCAAAGAACAAAAGGGATGATTTTAGATGCCTGAGTGATCGATGAGAATCCATAGTGAGGGCTCCCTGATCTGCCTAGTAACAATCTTTCCCGTCATTGGTTATGCTAATACCTTAGCCTCTTATTTCTACCGGCATAAGGAGTTCCTCTGCAGATCGAGGAAATTTTGCCAATTTAACTTTCTTTCCTGCCCCTTCCCCTCCCCACGAGTGAGAGAGAGTGAGAGAGAGAGAGAGGGAGGGAGAGAGCGAAACTTTCCACTTAACGTCTTAGTTTTATATATGGATTTGTACCACAGGCGGGCTAAAATGTTTCAGGAAGCCTCGGATAAACTGAGATGACCTCTTGTGAGAAGCGGCTGCAAACGGGGAACTAAAGCAAAAGCAAACACGAATATAATTTCACTGCGTGGATCGTTTCGATTCGCGTGAAAATTGCAATCTGCAGTAAAGAGTTTTTTAACCCTATGGCGGAAAATAATTTTAAGTTTATAAATGTGTGTGTGTGTGTGTGTTGGGGAGTAGGCGGTAAGCAGAGAACCACAGGTTTTATATATACAGTATGTGGATTAAATTAACTTTGTTCCCGTTGCACCTCAAAGCTTCCACTTTCTTGCACTGAGTGATTACTGAGCTGTCAATCAACGCACTGTTGATTGACAACTGACTACAAGTTCCCACTGTATTAGAATAAGGGCCCTTTTGTAAAATGGAATAATCAGTTCACTTTTTAAACATAAAATTTTAAAAAGTCATTTCGTAGTCCCTATATTATTGGTTCAAGTACTGAAGAAAGCTACCGGCATAAACTTTTCTTGCGTCTCCGCGATCAATATAGTCGCATTTACATCGATAAAGCCTGCCTCTTTCCATGCAATTGGGGCTGGTTTATAGACTCTGCCCCTGTACTGGCCTCCCCCGTTTCTCCTTTGATCTCTCAGTCCAGCTGCTCTGCATAACAACAACGAAGAGGTATTGCGTCACTGGTGGGCACGGTATAGTTAATTTTTTTCTTCCCCTGAACTATAGCCTCCAGAGGCAGTAGCATCCTCCGTTTTAGTCAATGCAATAAGGAGAGAGAGAGAGAGAGAGAGAGAGAGAGAAAGAGAGAGTGGGAAAGAGAACGAGGGAGAGAGAAAAAGAAATCCATAGCAATGGAATATCAGCTATTATGCTGTGAAGAAGACACCATCAGAAGAGCGTATAAGGATCCCAACTTAATCAATGATCGCGTCCTGCATAATATACTTAAAAGCGAAGAAAGCTCTCTTCCCTCTGTTAGCTACTTCAAATGCGTCCAAAAAGAAATTGTGCCTTCTATGAGAAAGATTGTTGCGACTTGGATGCTGGAGGTTTGTGTAGAGAATTATATTAATAATCTATATATATATATATATATATTGTGTACATATATACATTTTGCACTTTGGCGGAGTTTACATCTATCAAGGGGGCTTTAATCATTTTTGCCAGATTTGGGCAGACACTGTGCAGTCTGACAGCAAACGGGGGGCGGGGGAGGGAATGTCACACTTCCCCCTTGCTCGTTCCCCCCCTCCCCCGGTTTCGCTCATCTTTATCCATTTCTGTTGAATTTTTCCCCCCGCTTCAATGTGAAATTCTTGCCCGACACTTCCGCTAATGCCCCGAGCGTGCAACTCTTGCAAATACCCTTCTTTATCTTGCTGAGACAGAAGGTGGTGTTGCATCTTGGAAGGCCGGGGTTCGGAGGGTTGAGGGAATGCGGACGCTGAATTCCCCCTACCTTTTTTTGTTATTGCTAAAGTCTCCCGCAGTTTCTGGGGCTGAGAAATTAATTTTAAAACCTTAAATAACCTTGTACACGTATGCAGTTCGATGTGTGCCAGTATTATACGCCATCTTTGTTCCGTATTGCTTCACTAACTTTTAAGTTAAAACAAAGTCATTGAAATCCTAGGGACTATAACCTCTCTGATAGACTTGGCAACGCCAGATTATAGGGGGGACGGTTGATCAATTTCAAGGCATTTTTCATTGGAACTGGCAGAAATTGATATAAATCTTTGTTGAAACTGACGGGAGCACCCACGTTCTCGTTTCAGCAGAACTTACCAGGAACGATGGTCTGGGGGAAAAATAAAGCTGGGGGGAAAACCGCGGGGCCAGTTGCTTGCAAATAGGACGGGGCGCAAGCCTCAGAGATTTTGGCATATTTTCGTGCCCTTTTCACCCAGCTTTGCAGCGGGTTTCTATTTTTAATCATTTTTTGAAGTTGCGCATAGACCAGCCTTGGTCTGATGTCGGTGCAAACCCGCAGTGTAGAATCGCCAGGATCTAAAGCAACCCCTGACACCCCAGGCACCGAAATTGAGTTCTTTTGAGGGGGTTCCTTGGTTTGAAACGCCTCGCGACAGATTGCAATCGAAAAAGAATCGCA
The DNA here is from genome assembly GCF_048418815.1 of Hemitrygon akajei. Taxonomy (NCBI): domain Eukaryota; kingdom Metazoa; phylum Chordata; class Chondrichthyes; order Myliobatiformes; family Dasyatidae; genus Hemitrygon; species Hemitrygon akajei. The sequence goes on from NC_133129.1 coordinate 173,483,093, forward strand.
CGGGGAGGGTTTTCGAATTATTTCGATCGCCCGGGCTAATTTTTAAATATTTTTAAATATTTTTTGAAAATATGACGACGTGAAAATTGAAGTGCAACTCGGCTGGGGAGCGCGAGTGAGGAGAGAGAGAGGGGGAATATCTTCGGAGTGTGACACTCGCTCATTTAGAATTCGTTGCTTTGGAAATGGTTTAAAATTAATAAACTAACACCAACGCTCCAAAATATTTATCTGTAATAGATTGTGTTAAGGGAGTCTTGTTAGCGGTATAACCTCGTACATCCTCCCACCTAACCTTCTTTTACCAGGTATGCGAGGAGCAGAAATGCGAAGAGGAGGTTTTCCCAATCGCCATGAACTATTTGGACCGATATTTGTCGATTGAACTAACGAAAAAGACCCACTTGCAATTGCTGGGAGCGACCTGCATGTTTCTGGCATCGAAAATGAAAGAGACCATTCCATTAACAGCGGAAAAACTCTGCATTTATACCGATAACTCCATCCGACCCGTGGAATTACTGGTAAATGGCAAATTTTTCATTCCCCCCCACCCCACCCCCGTCAATCAGGTTATCGCTGCCCTCTCCCCACTTTACTTCACATTGTCCGACAGACTGGCTACTCTTCGCTCCCCTGATCTGCGCAATCGGTCGTTGCCGAATTTTCCCCCCTTCTCAGCCTTAGCTCCTGTCACCAACTCCCGCGGCGGAGACCCGATATGTACACATTTTTGGAAAATTTTAGGTCATTTCTGCGGCCACCGCCTCCTTGAAGATCGTGTTATCCACTCTGCAAGCCCATACAGCTTCATCTAATATTGCCTAATCAGCGTTTTTTTCCGCTGTTATTATTGTGGGAATATGCTAAGTGCCATATCTAGATCCGATTCCCACCCGCAAACCCGTCAGGGTGTTTTTAGTTTGAGGTCTACTGTTTTATTCACCTTTGCGTTTGACCTGACACTCCAACATGCAAGCACAAATATCCTCCAGACTCCCCCCCCCTCAAAAAAGTGCTGATTTAAAAATATCCTGAATATTTAACATATTCAATAATTTTTAGAAAGGTGAACTTTATGTTTTAATAGCCTCTGTATAATATTTGTTCAAAGTGGACACTGAATAGTTCTGGGGCTTTGTATTGGAAACGAAAAATTTGTAAACTTTAAGGCTGCAAATGTACCTTTCTCAATATTTGACATTTTCCCCCAATGCCTTGTTAACGTTTTCAAGGGACTCTTCCATATGTGGGTATTTGGCGCCCTCTGTTGGTGCGCCAGGTTGCGATTTCCTCTCAACCAATCTATACTGCGCGGTGCCTGTCATTTTGCATGATCAATAATGGGCATAATTTCTGCAAAGAACTGTATTCTGCAAGTCTCCCGATTCAAAAAACTACAATAAAATAACTTGTATCTTAATTACAATGCAGGGATTTAAAAAAATTTTGTGCAAGATTTATTGCTAGGAATTAAAATTCATCTTCCAAAAAAAACCAGCACAACTTCTTTCAGTCAAATTTCTGTTGACAGCCCCATGTCAGCTAATGATTTAGGGATGGAGTTGGTTCTGTGTCCAAGGCTCATTGCAAAATTGTAGAGCGAACAAATGCCATTTACTCAAGAGAGAGAGAAAAAAGAAAATATTTATTTAAAGAGCAGAGGAAATGAAGCTAATGATAGAAACGGCGGTAATGTCTCCCAGTGAGAGGGGCAGTTTTTCCATAAAGAATGCATTGACCAGAGGACAGTAAGGTGCTGCTTGTAATCCTGGTCACAGAGAGAAATGGGCTTCAGTTTTGATAGACAGTGCGATTAACTAATCACCACCATTCAAGTTGTCACAGTTTGCAAACTTTGATCGTCTGTGTGAACGATGATTTATCATCTACATTATTGGACTTCACACAGTCTGCCATACACAAATAACACAGAACACGACAGCACAGTAACATTGTGCCAACCTTATAATCTACTCGAAGATCAATCTAACCCTTCCCTCCTACATGGCCCTCCATTTTATATCACCCCAGCGCCTATCGAAATTCTCTTAATGACCCTGATGTATCTACTTCTGCCACATTCCATGCAACCATCACTCCCTGTGTAGAAAGATACTCCCCCCATACTTTCCTCCAATCAGCTAAAATTAACATTGTGTTAACATTTCTGCCCTACTCTATCTACGTCTCTTATTGTCTTGTACACCTCCATCAAGTCACCTCTCCTTCAAAGAAAAGACCTAGCTCACTCAATCTTCATAAGACATGCTCTCTAATCCAGGCAGCCTCCTAGTAAATCTCCTCTGCACTCTCTCCAAAGTTTCCACATTCTTCCCGTAGTGAACTGAACACAGTACTCCAAGCGTGAGCTAACCAGGGTTTCACAGAGCTGCAATGTATTTGTGTGTTCTGTTTCAGCAAATGGAGCTGCTTGTCCTCAACAAACTGAAGTGGGATCTAGCCTCTGTGACTCCTCACGACTTTATTGATCACTTCCTCAACAAGCTCCACATCCCCAAGGACAACAAACAGATCATCCGCAAACACGCCCAGACGTTTGTGGCTCTATGCGCTACAGGTACGGCGCCTCGGCTTGCGAGACGGGGACGGAGGGGTGGTGCTGTGGGCTTGACGCCTGGATAATATGCCTCCTAACTGGATGCCACACGTTCATTTGGTCTAGCTCCAGCTACAGCGTTGCTATTGTGTTAATATTTAAAACTAAGTGCAAAATTTAAACTACCACTCTGTAGCCACTTTATTAGGTACCCGGCGAGGTCTTCTGCTGTGGTAGCCCATCCACCCCGAGGTCTGATGTGGGTGCATTCAGAGATGCTCTTCTGCACACCACTGTTGTATTGCACGGTTATGTGAATTACCATCACCGTCCTGTCAGCTTGGCCCAGTCTGGCCTCTGTCATTAACAAGGCATTTTCATCCGCAGAACGAGAGAGGGCCGGGGAGTGGGGCTGAGGAAGGGGAAAAGGGTCAGCCATGATTGGCTGGCGGGGCAGACTCGATGGGCCAAACAGCCTGGTTCTGCTCTTATGGGTCTTATGGCCGAACTGCTGCTCACTGGACTTCCTTTGTGTTTTTTGCACCATTCTCGGTAAGCTCTAGAGACGGATGTGTGTGAAAATCCCGGGGGGTCAGCAGATTCTGAGAGACTCAAGCCACCCCGTCTGGTACCAGCAATCATTCCACGGTCAAAGTCACTTAGAACACATTTCTTCACCGTTCTGATGTCTGGTCTGAATTGAATCCCATGACCACGTTTGCATGCTTTAATGCATTGAGTTGCTGCCACACGATTGGCTGATTAGATAGTTGCATTGACGACCAGGTGTACCTAATAAAGTGGCCACTGAGTGGATCTGTGGGAACTAACAGGAATGAAGCATTGAGATCCCCATTACTGATTAAATGGATTACACTGTGCACAGCAAATACAATGCATTAACTTGTAGCCAAAACGGTGGATTGTAAAGGAATTGGCAGCCCGTTGAATGTAGCTTAATGGGTTACTGTTTCAGTGCCTCATTCCTGCAGGTTATTGTGTATATAGCTGACAAACAGATGAAATTTGATAGCTCTTATCCTTTGGTTTTGAGAAGATTCTGGTCAAGTCTGCCTTGTGCTCTTTGAAGACATCTGTCTTTGCCAGCGATGGTGACAGGAACTGTTAATGATAGCAACACTCTGAACAGCTAGGTTCCAATTTCCCCAGTGACTGTAGACTTCCTTTGAGTAGCTGCAAGGTCTGCATACCCCGCGCCATCAACTTTGGTGTGAAACGTAGCAGGGATCATGACGTGACGAGTGGCACCTGTCCTCAGCAGGTCAGAGTTGGTTTTGAGGAACGCAAATGCTCGAGAGACCACACGGTCTCTGTGGTCCGCTCTGCTGCTCAAGTTTAAGGCTGATGGTCCTCACATTCCTTCCGTTCTAATCTTTGCTAGTCTTCAAACTTGGGCAAGGCACGGCAGTATTCGAGTGATTGTTACCAAAAATACCATTCAAATCCTGCCCAAGGTTTCGCTCCTGCACACTCCTTTGTGGAAACTCATCTTAGTGAAATGTGGTACCAACGATAAGTGAAGTGTGTCCCCCTCCCACCTAATTCCTGCTGTTTTTCTGATCTAGATATACATTGTCAATTCACAATATTTGGCCTGAAGTCATTTGAAATACAGAGTAGAACTGTATCTGCACTCCATCCCACTTCTCTCTGCAAAGCGAGCCCCAGTGTTGTGTACTAACTGCCCGCTACGCCACTGGTGTTTGGGATTAAATGAAGGTCCTCCATCTCTGGTGGTATTCAGGGCTTCCTCCGTCATATCAGTAGCTTCCTTTTGGATTTTACTGCCGTTAGTCATGCAAGTCCCGAGTGGAGATCCAGGAATACCGTCACACTCAGATGGTGAAGGATTCTTAATTGCTGTTTCCATGACAAACTTATCAGTCAGGGTTGTTATCCCAGAGCTGAAACCCTGAACCTGGAGGACCGGTGGACCATTCTTAGTCCGGCCTCTGCCCTTTGACCTGCTTGGCGTAGGTGACCCTACCAAGAGCCAGAGCATAAAGCCCTGACTCCAGCCAACGTAGCTCTCTGGGTCTCTGAGGCACGCAAGCCTCCAAACCACGACATGGTTGTGGTCCTCTTGTATACTGTAATTCAGTATACAGCCAGTGTCTTGAATAAGGCGGGCTCCGTATGGCACAATCTTGTCAATATCTCTTCAGACTGGTTTGCAGGGTCCCAGATGCACCAATAATGAGTCAGCACAGTATTGTGGGCCGCATGGCACTGGGGGGTGGGGGGGGCAACTCATTTACAAGATGCTGGTTCCATTGAGGCGTCCACATTTGGGACGTGCTGGAGAGGATCTTTAGGCAAGGTTTAAGAGGGGTATTTTTTGGTAACAATAACTGTAACGCTCACCATGCCTTGCTGGGATTGAATTCTGAACCTCGCTGAGAGGAAAGTGAGGTAAACCCAGGGGTTCTGAGGGAGCAGCAGGCGGAACATAGAGCATAGCGTAGTCCACGCCCTTCGGCCCACAATGTTGTGTCGACGTTTTAACCTACTCCAAGATCAATCTAATGCTTCTGGCCCACATAACCCTCCATTTTTCCTTCATCCTTCTGTGTATCTAGAGCCTCTGACTGTCCCTCATGTATCTGCTATGAGCACCCTTGGCAGCACGCTCCACTCTGACACCCCACCTAATCACCTTAAAACTCCCCTGCCCCTCCTCTCTTCTTCTATTCCCCACTGTGGCCTCTTCCCTGTCTTCACCAGCCTATCATTCCCCCCGGATCCCCTCCTCCTTCCCGTTTTCTTATCAGAACCCTTCCTCTTCAGCCCTTTCTCTCTCCTACCCAGCTGGTTTCGCCTATCGCCTTCCAGCTATCCTCCTTCCCCTTCCCCCCCCCACCCCACCTCTTCGCTCTCCCTTTGCAGTCCTGAAGAAAGGTCTCAGCCCATAATGTCGTACCTGCATTCATTTCCACAGATGCTACCTGACCTGTTGAGTTCCCCCAGCATTTTGTGTGTGTTGCTTTGGATTTCCAGCACCGGCAGACTTTCCCTGTGTTTACCTTGAAATTATGCCCTCGTGTATTGTATTAGTCATTTCCGCCCTGGGAAAAGGCACTTGCTGTCCACTCTGTCTGTGTCTCTTGTATACCTCTGTCAAAGGGCCTCTCTTCCTCCTTCACTCCGAAGGCAAAAAGCCCCAGCTCGCTCGACGTGCTTTGTAAGTCCAGCTGGCGTCCCGGTAAATCTGCTTTGCTGGGATTTCAGCTGGTCTTTCCACAGAGGCCCACACCACAGGTAAAGCTTGCCTTGTGCTGGCGAAGCTCGCCCCCTAGAGGAGTCTTTGTGTAAATGAAGGCTGGTACCCGGCAGAAAGTTTTTAAATCTTGGCCTGTGCGTGCCTTTCAGAAGTTCTGCTCCCTAGCCCCGCCTTACCACACTCAATCCCAAGGGAAGCACTCTTGGGGAGTGCAACCCATGTGCTATCAGAGAGAGAGGCATCAAAACCGGGGATGGGGTGATCAGTTGGCACTTTGCATGTTGGCTCATCTCTGCCACAACCTTTGGCATAGTCCTCTATGTTCTACTGGCACAGTGGCTGCAACCTGGGTACGTACCATGTCTTCGCCTTGGCAGACTGTTGGGTTGAGGGGTTGACCGGGGAACGATGCAGGCAAAACACAGTCCAGATAGTGGGATATTAAAAGCATGTTCTGACCGTGTGCGCAAGAGGTTCTGCAGATGCTGGAAATCTGAAGTAACACACAAAATGCTGGCGGAAGTCAGCAGATCAGACAACCAGACAACTTCTACGGGGAGGAATCAGCAGTCGATGTTTCAGGCCGAGACCTTTCATCCGTGCCTGCTAAATTCTTCCAGCATTTTGTATGACTGCAAGTACTTTCAGCCTGTTGAAGTTGGCTGTGCGGAGCTGCTGCCTTTTTATATAATTGAGGGGAAAGCATTTCCTTTGGGTTAGTGCATCACTGTGTAGCAATGTCCCTGAAGCTGTAATAAAAATAACTCGAGTGTTACTCACTGCGTGTTAAGTTGAGGCTCTTTGCATCTTTTCAAACCTGGATTTCATTTGCCTGTGTGCTTGTGCAGACTAGTGTGTCAGAGGACGAGTCGCAGTTTAGGAATCATACCCAGGAGCTACAGAATGCAAAGATTATAGAGTCAAAGAACACTACAGCAGCCCTTTTGGCCCATCTGGTGCATGCTGATCTGTTATTGTGCCTCATTCTATTGACCTACACCTGGACCATAGCCCTCCATAACCCTCCCACCCACGTACCTATCCAAACATCTAAGTATTGAAGGCAATCCCTCCTTCAGCTGGCAGCTCATTCCACACTCTTGCCACCCTCTGAGTAAAGAAGTTTCCCAGTCATGGTTCCCTTAAACATTTCACCTTTCACCCTTAACCCATGACCTCTAATTCTAGTCTCACCCATCCTCAGTGGAAAATTAACCTTATTCAAACTTTCCCTATAAGCTCAGGTCCTCATGTCCCAGAAACATGCTTATAAATTGTCTCTGTGCTCTTTCAATTTTATTTATATCTTTTCTGTAGGTAGGTGACAAGAACTGTACAAATTACTCCCAAGTTAGGCTTCACCAACGTCTTACAAAACTTCAGCATAACATCTACACTCCTATATTTAATACTTTGATCTATGAAGGCAAGTATGTCAAAAGATTTCTTTACAACCCACTCCGCAGTACCCTACCACTCACAGAGCAAGTCCTGCTCTAGTTTGTCCTTCCAAAGTAAAACACCTCTGTGTTAAATTCCATCTGCCGTTTTTCCAGTTGGTCCTAATCCCACCTGCCAGCCATGATAGTCATCCTCGCTGTCCACTACACCTCCAGTTTTGGTGTCGTCCTCAAACTTGCTGATCCAGTCAACCGCATTGCCATCCCGATCGTTCAGAAAGTTGACAAACGACGACGGACCCAGCACCGATCCCTGTGGCACACCTCTCGTCACAGAAAGGAAGTGTACAGGCAGCGGCTGGGGGTCTGCCACTGTAATAGCTCTGCTGCTGCCTCGTCCCGAAATGTCGACTGCGCATTCATTTCCATAGATGCTACCTGACCTGCTGAGTTGCTCCAGCATTTTGTGTGTGCTAATGCGACTGTGCCCTGTTGTTTTACTTGCTTGAACCCTGTTTTGCTGTGCTAGCACTCCCAGTGCCAGACGGAACAGGACAGATCAAAGGTTGGGGATTGCTGACATTCCAGTGTCTTGATCAATGGCTCCCGTTACGTTTTTGTGTGGGGGGTGGGTAGGGAAAGAATAGGCGAGGCTAATTCCTGAAACACAACATTTTGCTTCCCAGCCCTGGACAGAATGCATAAATACAGCATTGAAGTAATTACCCTTTACAAAAGATTCAAGGAGAAGTGTGAAGCAGGGTGGGTTGGGGGGGGGGGGGGGGGGGAAGGAGATGATGGGTGTGTGGTGTTGGGGGGGAGGATGGATGATTTAAAAGACTTTTAATGGAAGGGATTACATTCAAGGTGATGTTAAGCAGAAATCCTTTTATGCAACCTCCGAATTGTCTACTTAATAGGGCTGGATTTTGCTAAAGATCTTTTGTACTGTGGTAGAGCAAAAAATCCTTATTAGCGTTGTTTGAAGTTAGCACATAATTGCCAGCTATGAATAGCTCCTGGCATGGACAGCTCACTGAGGGGTTCTTAAAAGAAATCTTCCATTTACCAGAAGATAGAATGGTGTTTGGGATAACAGGAAAAATCTGTAATCAGGCCAATGCAGGCTTATAGTGAATTATCTCTAATAATTATATAGTTAGAAAATTTTTGACTTATTAATGATGCAAACTTGAAATCAGTTCTGTGTCGTTTCAAGAATACAGCTTGTCGAGGCCTGTCGTACCTGCACGATTTAGTTCCTTTTCTGCAGGAAAGAGTGACTTACAGTGCTAGATTAAATCCACCCCCTAAACCCTGAAGTGTTCAGGGAAGATTCCATCCTGGGGTGGCAGGGCTTATTCCTGTAGTCTTGGAGCATGGAGTATCAGGATAGGTGAGGAGCGACACTCGATTGAATTAAGTAGTGGGGAAGGAGGAGGGGTGGGCGGCGTTCCCCACACCAACGTTTTCTGTCCACCCCTCTCCCTCCCAGAAAGCTTTCCCTTTCTTGTCAGCACGTCAGATGCACTAGCCCCTGCTGTGTGAAACTGTACACGTCACAGGGCAACACCGGGTTGTCAGCAATGCTGTATTCTTCACTCTGGGACACCCAGTTATAGGACGAAGGCAACCCACCCCCCCCATCCCTCCTATCGCTCCTCGTTAAAATGCTGAAACCAGTGACCTCCTGTACAAATAATTCCTTGTTTGCGACACAAAAGGGCAGAACCATGCTGCATGCGTGGAACACCCGCAAGCTCAGAAGTGGACAGGGAAATGTGTCTTTTTAAGTTTCCGTGGTACAGTTCCGGCACCAGTGTTGTTGGCCAAGGGGACGTACTGCCAAGGCTCACCCGCCTCGCTCTGCAGGCCCACCAACAATCACCCCACCCCCCACCCCCCCACCGCCTGCCTTCCCCTGCTCACTGCAGAGATTGTTCAGGATATGAGTGGAAAGGAGAACAAAATGATTGTTAATCCGGATCCGATGTGAGCATTAAAAAAAACTAAAAGTTCAGTAAAAGAACAGTGAAAATCACACCAAATATAAAAGCAATCCTACAGAACACAATGTACAAGTAACTGTTATATAGATGGACTGATTGTGTGTGCACAGAGTGATGCTAGGTGATCTGCATGTAGTGGTGGTGGGGGTGTGTTAATGGGTGGAGGTGTTGATCAGTAAAAGTTTTTGAGTCTGGTGGTCTGGGCATGGTTGCTACGTAGCCTCTTCCCTGATGGGAGTGGGACAAAGCAGGGTGGGTGGGACCCTTCATGATATCACTGGCCTTTCTTTTTACTGCAGCCATGAGGCCCACAGGGGAGATGGAGGGAGTGGTCTCGAGCCCAGACCTACAGCAGTGGTGTCGTTTGCCTGTCAGGAGATTGCCCTCTCTTGGGTAGAGGGCTGCTGTCCAGACAGTGCGACCTTAGTCTCTTGAAGCCTCTGCCCTCTGGCGTTCGGACACTGCGACTGGATGTGGCGGGGGGTGGGGGGGTTGGAGGCCTGCAGGGGGTGCAGTTTGTCATGAGGCCTCATTTAGTTGAGCAGAGCGCTGGCCTCCCTCATTTGAGAGCTCTCCCTGCTGGTGTCTGGATACTGCGACGTTGGGGGGGTGGGGAGGGAGGACGGTAAGGTGTGGTTGTTACACTCTGTTGCTCTTGTCCATTGCTCACTGGAAAAAAAACCCTCGACGCTTTCTCTGTCTGCAGACGTCAAGTTTATCTCGAACCCGCCCTCCATGATAGCGGCCGGGAGTGTGGCCGCTGCGGTTCACGGCCTCCACCTGGGGAATAGCAACAGCTTCCTTTCCTACCAGTCCCTCACAGAATGCCTATCACAGATCATCAAGTGTGACCCGGTAAGTGCCTCTCTACGCTTCCACCAAAATGGGAATCAATTTATTTATTTTAGAAGTGAAAGCGAGCTTGAAAAACAGATGAACTTTTGCACGGGGGGTGGGGGGGGGAGTGCGTCCTGGGCTTCTTTTATACTACTTTGGGAGCTCACTAAAAGAGCTAGCACAGGGGCGATAGGCAGAATGTCCACCTCCCTTGCTGCGTAGCGCTGAGAGTTTGTGTCATCCTTGGTAAATTCCGCTGGTTCTGTTTCCCCTCGCCATGCCTTCTCCCACATCCCACACCACCTGTGTTGCTGCTACATGTCATTTTGGTGGTTTTCTGGAATTCTGATGGGTTGTTTAATTAATTCACGGCACACTAGAACATAGAGCAATACCACACAGTACAGGGCCTTTGGCCCACGATGTTGCACCAAAACTTATAACCTACTCCAGATCAATCTAACCCTTCCCTCCAACATAGATCTCTATCTACTTTTCTCTCATCCATATGCCCATCCAAGAGACTCTTAAATAATCTCTAATGTATCTGTCTCTACTACCACTCCTGATGGTGCGTTCCACACACTTATCACTCTGCGTGTAAAGAAAGTACTACCTCTGATCCTTTCCTCCAATCACCTTAAAACGATACATTATATTAGCCATTGTCCTGGGAATAAGTCACTCGCTGCCCACTCTGTCTACTCCCCTTATCGTCTTATGCATGTTAATGCTGTTGTTTGGAATTATCAGCCAAGTACTTTATGGTCCCACGAGGCCATTGTTCGTTGTTTGATTGTTCTGATTGGTTGGGGTAAAATGGAACTGTAGCGATGGTGTCCGATGTAGCTTTGAAAGATTTGTTTCCCTCCTGATATCCCGTAACTATTGTTTAGAATCAGAATCAGGTTCCTTATCTCTGACATGTCGGGAAATTTGTTGCTTTGTGGTAGCGTTGCGAAGCAAGACCAAAATTACTCTAAGTTACAAATAAAATAAATATACTTAATTTACGTATGGCGAGGTAATGTTCATGGGCCGTTCAGAAAGCCGATGGCAGGGTTGAGTGTGGGTCTTCCCTGTACCTCCTGTCTGATGGCAGTAAGAAGAGGATGCATGCCTCATGAGGATGATGGGGAGGGCTGTGCCCACAATGGAGTCTATGGACCTCTGCAGCCTCTTGCCATCTTGCCCGTTGCAGGGGCTCCGTACCGGGCAGTGATGCAGCCATTCAGAATGCTCTCCACGGTACAGCTGGAGAAACTTGCAGACGTCCTTACAAAGCTCCTGAAACTCCTAATGAAGTATAGCATTGGAGTGCCTTCTTCGTGGCTGCATCAACATTGTCGGACCCTGGACCGATCCTTTGAGATGTTGACACCCAGGAACTTGGAGCAGCTCACAGCCAGCATCTGAAAGCAGGAGAGCCCAACAGGATGCTGGTGTTCAACTGTGTCAGGGGGTGCAGTTCTCACAGGAGGGGTGTACTTCCTGTCTGTCACAGCTACACTGCTGCAAACCAACAAATTACACATCCAAGTCAGTGATCCAAGTCTGATTCTGGTGAAGGTTCAGGTGTTTGGGAACCAGGGGAAGAATATTGTCTTCTACCTCTTTAAGAAATCAGCTGAGGTGATTTGCTGCTCCTTCCCGTGGCACTGTAGCTTAGCAGTTGGTGTAAAAATTTTACAGATCAGGGTTTAGTTTCTGCTGCTGTTTGTAAGGAGTTTGCACGCTCTCCCTGGCGTGGGTTTGCTCCAGGTGCGCCGGTTTCCTCCCACACTCCAAAGGTTTGTAACTTGTGCAGATGCTAGGTTGGTGCTGCAGGCACGGTGTCACTTACGGGCTGGCCCCAGCAATCTCAGATGGTGCTGGTCGTTGACACAGCCAGAACATTTCACTGCGTGCTTGGATGTACCTGTGACAAATTACGTCCATGTTTATAAAGGTGCGAAAGTCTAAGAACAGAGGACACAGACTCAGAATAGAGGGTTGTGTCTTTTTAGAATGGAGATGAGGAGGAATTTCTTTAGCAAGAGAGTGGTGAATCTGTGGAATTCGTTGCCACGGGTGGCTGTGGAGGCCAAGTCATCGGGTATATTTAAGGCAGAGGTTGGTAGACTCTTGATTAGTCAGGGCATGAAGGGATACGAGAAGACAGGAGATTGGGGCTGAGAGGGAAAATGAATCAGCCATGAAGAAAATGGCAGAGCAAACTCAATGGGCCCAATGGCCTGATTCCGCTCCTATGTCATATGGTCTTATGGACCAGTAAAGCTAATCTTTTTCTTTTGTGACCTGCTTGGGAGGGCTCACCCTCTTATCCATCAGTCTCTTCCTAGCACGAAGGACATGGGTCTGATAAAACAACAGGTTTGATGTACAAATTGTGTTTGGTCACAGCTCCAGTTAAATACTACAAAATAATAAACTACTTTTATATATACTGCAGTGGCAGTGTCACTGCTTCAAGACTTGCATCAAAAATTAGGATTCGTTATGAAATGCTGTGGTGGAGAGGCCCAAAATGAAAGGGATTTCAGTAATTCAGTAATAAGAGCCATGTTATGTACTTCAACATTCAATGGAACAATAGATGTCTGATCCTTTAGTGGCTGGCTGTCCAGCAATTAATAGTGTATCAGTAGAGACGAGCAGAGGGTTTAGCTTAAAAGGAGAGGAGGAAATAGCTCATAAGAAATGTGATAAATGGACCTCATGGTGTCTGTGACCTTTATATTCGGCCTGTAACCCAAGGCCTCTTAATGTCAAGTGGTGCCACTGTCTTTTATTCAAGGCCTCCCAATGATCTCAGCCCAATTTTTATTGCACCTTGCAACTGTGCTGTGAATGTCGTTGGCTGAGCAGCATTATCTCATTGTTAAAGCAGAGGTTTTGCCTGAATTACGCCACTTCGTTCTTCAGCCTCGCTGGATGGCAGAAGATGTGCCTCAGTAGGAACGGAGCAATAAAGTAGTCAGGGATCAATTGGAGGATGAAAGAGGGGGAGGAGGCTTCCTTTAACAAGTGGAAGCTAAATGTAAATGCGCAGCAAAGCTATACATGATCTCTGATGCAGAGATGGGCTTTTGTTTCTGCCACAATGGTGGGACAAACATTGTGTTAGGTCAAGAGTTCTACGCCCAAATTAACTTCAGCACCACTTGAAAGACCACCAGTACAGAAGGAAGAGCAAAGATTGCCTTTCTAGTGTAAATGGAGAACTGTAAACAAAGATGTCATTGTTTCAAGTTTACAGATGAGGTGATAATTAAGACTGATTTTAAGATTTACTCAGAGCTGAATTTTCCTGCTTCCCTTTCTGTGATTTAGCCCTACTTGATCCAAAGCAGCAAAGAATGATATTTATAACTATTGATTCTTGTGTTTGTTTTCTGATGGCATTAGCTGGAGATGCAATGCCACTTGGCGCTTGGTAGATGAGATAGCTTGGTCGCTGTCATTCATTTTTCGTGAGTTAAGAGTACCACTTTCGTCAGTCCTGGTTCTTGTAGAATGTGGGATTGGAAGAGTGACAGTAGTCCAGAGAGACGTTGAATTTTTGTTTCCCCTCTCGTGGATGTGTTCACGTGCTGGAGCAGCAGATTCACAAACCTTTGTTTGCCCTTCCAGTCATCCAAAGCACAAGTTAAATTTGTTACCAAAGAACGTAAAAAAAAACCGTGTAGATTTGTTTTCTCGTGGGCTTATTTAATAAATCCATAACAGTAAACAACCACAATGGAATCTCTGAAAGACTGCACCAACTCGGGGGCTCAGCCGGTGTGCAGTACACCACAAACTGTGCAAGTATAAAAAGAAGGAAATTATAAAAGTAAACGGATAAGCAATAAATATCGAGAGCATGAGATGAACAATCGCTGAAAGTGAGTCCGTAGGTTGTGGGAACATCTCAGTGACAGGGCAAGTGAAATGAAGATGGGACCCTGATGGTTGTTCCTGAACCTGGTGGTGTGAGTCTTGGGTGCATCCGATTTGCTGTTATAATGGCTGGAAGTTAACACGAGATTCAAGATTATTTAATGTCATTTCCAGTACGCAAGTGTAAAGGAGACAACAGTTTTTACCTCAGGTCCGATGCAGCTCAAAATAAATACACATAAGATAAAGAACCCAATAATAAAAAAAATATAAGTACATAAAATAGCTCATATGCATTGATTTTAAGTCCATAAAGTGGCACTGAGCACAGGTGTGACTGCCAGGAAATGATAAAATAGTGGCGGTGGGGTGGATTAGTGGGTCTTGACCAGCCTTACTACATGGGGGAAAGTAACTGTTCTTGTGTTAATGGATGCCAGGTACCTATGGGCCAATCTCATTTCCTTACCAAAGTGGTAAAGCTGAAATTTGCCTCCGCCCTTGCCCTCCTCTGCACTTTGTGGGGGTGTGTGAGAAGAGCCGGAGGCGGGGAATAAAGATGCAAAAGATCTTAAATTGCGACTAGTAAAAGATTTAAAGGAAATTGATACTTCAAGGCGGTGGGGTGGGGGGGGGGGGGGGAGTGAGAAGAAACAATTTGGTCTCCACATTAATACTCTGTTCTCAAAATCCTGAACTACAGATTGAATTCAGGCAACTTAACAAAGGTGAAATAAACCTCCTGATTATACAAAGATTTTTGTTTGCCCACTTTCATTGAAATTTTTAAGTCTCGAGTGTGTATGGAACCTTTAGTTCCAGATCAGTCAGTTCTGGCATTGAGTTTAACTTCCTGTTTTCACTTTGATCACTGGTAATTAGAACTCAAATTAAGCATAATTGAGACCCTTGGGAAGCCTCCTGCTTTTCAAAAGCTCCCCTCTCATTGTGTGAATTTGTTAGGTGTGATCATGTTTCTAATTGTCTTTAGCTTAATCTTTTGCCTGCCCACACACCTTACGTTGGGTGTCAGTTTCTCTCAGGGGGACTGCAGATGTGAGCACACTGAAGAGCAAACGTGACCCTTCTGATGATGACCGCCTCACACCACACCGCAAAACTCTTGTGCTGTTGTGTGAAGAGAGTTGAGGGGAAGAGAGTTGGATTGATTAGAAAGATTGGTACTTTTATAGGCCCTTTTACATCTTTTTTTCCCCATAAATAAATTTGCAACCACAGAGGTATCAGAATCGGGTTTATCATCAGTGGTATACGTCGTGACATTTATTTTGTAGCAGCAGTAAATTGCAATACATAATAAAAGCAAAGAATCCTATAAGTTAAAATAATAATTATATATGTTAAAATAATAATAACTATATATAGCTATATTTAATTATAAATACATAAAGAGAACTGAAATAGTGAGGTAGTGTTCATGAATTCATTGTCCATTCAGTTGATAGTAGCAATGAGTAGAGGACATGTCCTGGCTGGTGAGGGTCCTTAATGACAGATGCTGCCATTTTGAGCCATTGCTTTTTGAAGGTGTCCTTGATGCTGGGGAGGCTAGTGCCCGTGATGGAGCTGGCTGAGGTTCTTCTGGAGCTTGGCCATCTGTAGGAATTATGGCAGCAAACCCTCTCAAATCAGAATCGGATTTATTACCTGATGTATGCCATGAGATCTGCGGTTTTCCAGCAGCAGTACAGTGTAAGAGATAAAGCTACAGAAATTACTATAACCTACAAAATTAAATAGTGCAAAAGCCAAATAATAAGGTTGTGTTCATGAACTGTTTAGAAATCTATTGGCAAGGGGAAAAGGCTGTTCTTAAGACATTGAGTGTGGGTCTTCAGGCTCCTGTACCTCCTTCCTGATGGTAGTATTGTGAAGAGAAGAGAACTTGTCCTGGGTGGTGAGGGTCTTTAATGATGAGATAACTAATGTTGGAATATTGAGATAGGAGAGAAATCTTCCCTAGGATACTGGTGACAACACCCCTGCTCTTCATGAAGTGAGAGAGGGCTGTGGGCTCCAGTTTAAAATCTCATCTGGACAAAGTACATCCTCGAACAGTGCAGTGTTACAGCATTGGAGATTCTGCCTGTGGCCTGCTAAGTCTTTTAATGGCTTTTAAGTAAAAGATTACTTAAAAGCTTCTTGAGAAACTTGAAAGATTATTTGAAAATCTTCCAGGCAAAATTTTAAGTTAAGATTACTTGAGATTAATCTCTATGAACACCGAACCTTCCTGTCATTGGAGATGCTCCTCAATTCATATAGACCAGGGGGTTCCCAACCCGGGATCCACAGACCCCTTGCTTAATGGTATTGATCCATAATGTAAAAAAGGTTGGGAACCCTTGAATGGAGACATGGAGCACTCCAGCACAGTAACAGGCCCTTTGGCCTATCTAGTCCATGCTGCCTGTTGGATTTGGGGAGAAAGTTAAGTTTTAAGGGGGCCTACAAATAAAATAAAATATCCCAAGAAGGAGCTAGAAGTCCGAGATCCAGGAATGGCAGCAAGTTCTGGTTCTCTGGCGATCCTCTAGTGTTGCAGGCCAGACCAGGACTCTGCAATGACAGTGAAGCTTGAGACCAGGCATTCCTCTTTCACCAGGCCCTGTTCTTGTGCCCCCCCCCCCCACACACTTTGAGTTATTCTGTGGTGTGATAGAACTGTATAGCACAGTACGGGTCCTTCGGCCCAACATGTGTGAAACTTTTAACCTATTCCAAGATCAGTTTAACCTTTCCTTCCCACATAATCCATTATTCTTTCATCTATACTTCTATCTAAGAGTCCCATCCCTGGCAGTGCACCCCACACACCCAACACTCCCCATGCAAGAAAACAAGTTTAATTTGTTGTAACATACAGAAAGTGCTGGAGGAACTCAGCAAGTCAGGCAGCATCTAAAGAGAAAAGTAAAGAGCTGCGTCTTCAGGCTGAGACCTAATTAAATTAATTTGACCATTGAGGAAGGATCAAGAATAAATAGAAAAAATGCCAAAGATTCCTTGTTTAATGATGCATATTTGTTTTTGGAGAGGGATCCAGTGGCCTGACAATCTGATGTGATTTGACCACGTACTGATATTTGCAAAATTTCTTTCCATGAAATCTAGGTCCAATCTTTCAATTCCAATTGATATTAGAATAGAATAGATCTTTATTGTCATTGCTTAAGACAACAAGATTGTGGTGCTACCCCAGTCTGTGCAAAACATATTTACAATACATGCCGTATGGCTTAATTTTTTTTAAATTCCCATATTTGTATGCAAAAAGTAACTTTGCTGGTCTGTGACATTCAAAGGCCATTGGCGAGCCTGGTGTAGCTGCAAAACAGCCCTTGGGAAGAAGCTGGTTTTCAGTCTTACTATCTTGGCTAAGATATTTCTGTATCTGCTACCAGATAGCAGGAGATTGAACGGTGTCCGGGATGGGATGGGTCTCTAATGATGTCACGAGCACGTTGTAGAGTTGTAGATCGTCTCCAGGTCTAGTAGTTGATGTGCTGAGCCATCTAGCCATCCACTGGAGTGCTATGAGATCTGTCTTGTTGAGCTAGAGTACCACACTGTCATTCTGTATGTCAATATGCTCTCTGTCACACATCGATAAAGGTTGGCCAGCAGCTTTGGGGGCAGATTAGCTCTCCTTTTGGGTCAGTTTTAAGATGACAATGTTCTACCCTTAACCAGTGTTAGGAGAAATACTTTGCAACCTCTCCATTTTGTAGGATTAGGCTGGCTGTTGTAGTTCCAAATGTTTCAGAAGCAGTTCACTGAGAAATGTGAATGGAAAAACAATTAAATGGCCAAGGTTAACATTTTCCTTTTTCTGGCTTTTGCTTGTCCTTTGCAGTAAATACTATTTTTCTGTAAGTAGCTGTTGTTTTTAATTGCCATTATTCTTTCCCAATCATGCATTATTGTTTAAATAGAATTGGAAGTTGCTTAGAGTGAATTTGTTGCAAATCTCATAGATACTAGGTGGATTACCTTCTGCTTTGCTGCTGTTTGGTGTAGGACACAAGGTCACTTTGTGTGTAAATCGTTAAGTGATATCATCAATGATGTTTGGGGAAATGGTGAGGAAGGTAATTGACAGGCATTCTTTTGTCACTCTGACTAACTAAGCCCTGGGAAAGGTTTAGAGGAATAACTGTGAGGTGACCTCTGTCCTTTTGCAGTCCTGTAGACCTTGACAAATTGTGATTGATGGCCGTGATTCTGGTTCTACACTGACTCTCCAAAGTCAGAACTTCACTGAAAATGGATCAGATTAATATTGCTGCATAGCCCAAAGTTGTTAGGGAGTGTCTTTATCTAAAGGAAGCTTTAGGCCTGGAATCTGAATCAGGTTTAATTTCACTGACATATGTCGTGAAATTTGTTGTTTTGCAGCAGCAGTACAGTGTAACACACACAAAAAAACCTAAATTACAATAAAAAATACAAATATATTTAAATAAGTCATGCAAAACGCAAGCCTAAAACTGTGAGGTATTGTTCATGAGTTGGTTTGTTGCCCATTCAGAAATCCAATAGTGCAAGGGAAGAAGCTGGTGCTAAAATGTTGAGTGTGTGTCTTCAGGCTCGTGTTCCTCCTCTCTGATCGTAGCAGTATGAAGAGGGCATGTCCAGGGTAATGGGGATCCTCAGTGATGGATATTGCCTTTTGAAGATGCTCCCCATGCTTGGGGAAGCTAGTGCCCATGATGGAACTGGCTTGAGTTTGCAACTGTCTGCAGCTTTTTCCAATCCTGTGCCGTGCCATCCTCCCTCATACCAGACTTGATTCAGCAAGTTCCAACGTTCTCCACTGAATTATTAGTAAATGTGTTAGGATAAGTCATTGACTTTGTTTACTGTGTACCTGAGTTGGCATTTGATGTCACAGTTCCAAAGTTGGCCATTTCCTGTTCCCAGAATTAACCGCAGCACTGCATAAAATAAGGAGACAATTGTTGTGACTAGTTGTAGAGTAAACTGAGAACGATACTGAGGGGGCAGAATAATACTTTCTTCCTAAAAGGTATCATTTGTTCCCAGTCACTTAGATGATAACAGAAGGGGCAAATTCAGTATTTGATCCTAACTGCAAGGATTGATGTTCCCTGGGCCGGGGGGAGCAGAGGGAAAGGCCACATGTGCCTTTTAAAATAAAAAAAAATAAACATAAAATAGATTGATCTGAGTTCCTAAAATTAGAGTTCCGAAAGCTTTATTTCCTGGAGTGTAGGAGAATGATGAAAAATTTGATAGAGGTGTACAAAATTATGCAGGGTATAGATAGGGTAAACACAAGCAGGCTTTTTCCACTGAGGTTGGGTGAGATTAGAACTAGAGGTCATAGGTTAAGGGTGAAAGATGAAATGTTTAAGGTAAACAGTTATGTTTTATAATTTCAAAACATTAAGCTAATTCAAAGGGAGACATGGGAGTCTGAAATGTGAGTAACTTTGTGTTTTAATTTAAGTGAGGCGTGGACATATCATGATGTGTGCAATTCACATATTTTTATAATCATAATGAGCTATATAAACAACAAAAATGCTTAATTAAACAATATAGTCACAAGATTACTGAAATACACAGCAGGAACATGAGAAGAAACTTCTTCAGTCAGCCACAGTAAGAGTGGCAAAAGCTTCCAGCAGAAGTGATGGATGCAGGTTCCATTTGAACATTTCAGAGAAATTTGGATAGGTGCAGGGATGGGAGGGGTAAGGAGGTCTATGGTCTAGGTGCAGGTCAGTGGGGGTAGGCCGCATAATTATTTGGCTAAAGATCCTGTTTCTCTGCTGTTGTGCTCCATGCCTCCAGTTGCAGAATTTTTTTGTTGAATCTAGTCGTCACTTCTCAAAGTGATGTTTGTTGGCACCAGCTGCATACCAGGCACAGTCCTGGAATGTTGCATACCACAGGACAATATAATGATTATTCAGCTTCCAGTAGAGTGGGTGGGAGGGGAGTATCTGGAGGCTTCCTGTCGTGGATGTTGGACCTATCCTGTTTGTTTCACTGCTGGAGGGTTACCAATTCCTGTTAATGCTTCATTTGACTTTAAGGACGTGACAGTGCCTCCAGCATTTGGAGGGCTGAAAGGATTTTGTCAAATTCCACCATGTAGCAGGTGGAAAATAGTTTAACACAGTCGTAATGATGGAAGAATTCAGCAACTATTGAGAGGAATAAACAGTCGACGTTTCGGGCCTGGACCCCTCAGTTAGAAAATTGGTTTTCCTGGTCAATAGAAACTTAGAATTGAGCTCCTCAGTGATAATTGCTTCTGAAACTTTGCACACGTAACCAGACTTCTTTGTCTTTTATAAGTGTGGCCGCTTTTTAACTGCTAGGCGGTTGACCAATGTGATCTGTAGAGAGCTCAAGTAGGCTTTCAGTGTGACTCCTGATTGTTGGCGAGTAATTTGTTGAAGTGAACAGTTGTTTCGAATGGGATTAATCTTGGCTATGCTGGGTCTCACGTTGTGAATATCCTGCTCCCCACTAGCCCTTATTGTACTTGCCTCTGCATGTTCTCGGCTGTTATAACTTGCACAGGTTTACTTAGCACTGACAACTAGAGGAAAATTACTTGAGCTCTTTATCGCAAACCTCTCTGGTGTTCAATATACCAGAACCACAGATGATAATTGAAATCAGTATTTGTAATCTTGACTCCAGACCTACAACTGAGATCTCCTGGCTTTCTCCTATCCTGCCTCCTTGCACTTCCATCATTGTGGTGACAACACACTAAAGCTCATTTTCCCTAAACCACACCCACTATGGCTATGACAACAATAGTAGTTTCTTGACTATCAGCCAGAGACCTGGATTAAGATGTACGGAGTTTGATTTTTGCCATGGGAACTAGGGAATTTAAATCTGAGGAACTAAAATCTTGGATTGAATTTTTTAAATTGTAGCACAGTGAAATAAAATTTTAAATGTGAATGGCATGGTAGCATCGGGGTTAGTGTAACAGTATTACAGCGCAGGTTACCCGGGTTCCATACCATCACTGTCTGTAAGGAGTTTGTGTGTTCTCCTGTGATCATGTGAGTTTCCTCTGGGGGCTCCGCTTTCTTCCCACATTTCAAAGAAGCATGGATGAGGGTTAGTAAGCCATCGACATGCTGTGTTGGTGCCCGAAGAAAGGCAACACCTGCTGGCTGCCCCCAGCTTATCCTCGGATTGTGTTTGTCGTTGACGCAAATGGCGCATTTCACTATCTTTTGATATACATGTGATAAAGCTGATCTTTCATCTTTAATTTTTTTACAAAAATCTCCCAGTTAACTGAAATCCTAAACACAAGAGGTTCTGCAGATGCTGGAAATCCAGAGTAACACACACAAAACGCTGGGGGAACTCAGCAGGTCAGGCAGCATCCGTGGAAAGAAATGGACAATCCCAAATAAGGGTCGTGGTCTGAGATGATAGCTATTCATTCCGCTCCATAGATGCTGCCTGACCTGTTGAGTTTCTTCAGTAATTTTTGTGTGTTAACTGATATCCTTCAGGGAATAAAAGTGACTGCCTTTTGTCTGGCTTGACCTGTGTGTGTGTGAACTCCTCAGCCAAGCCTTCAATGTGATTGTCTCTCAACTATCTCATCTTGGGGAGGACTTAGTAATGATTGTCCTAACTGCTGTCACAGGATGTGCTGACATTGGGCCGTATTCATTGGGATTCAGATGAACAAGGGAGTGTCCTCATTGAAACCTATCAACTTTTGAAAGGCGTCAATAGAGTGGATATGGAGAGGATGTTTCCTCTGCGGGGCGAGTCTAAGACCAGAGGACACAGCCTCAGGATAGAGCGGTGTCCTTTTAGAAGAGATGAGGAGGAATTTCTTTAGCCAGAGAGTGGTGAATCAGTGAAATTCATTGCCACAGCTGGCTGTGCAGGCCAAGTCATTGGGTATATTGAAGGCAGAGGTTGATAGATTCTTGATTGGGCAAGACATGAAGGGAAGAAGGTAGGAGAGGTTGGGGCTGAGAGAGTAAATGGGTCAGCCATGATGAAATGGTGGAGCAGACTCGATGGGTCAAATGGCTTAATTCTATTTCTATATCTTATGGTCTTACAGCCAGTGATATCCACGTCCTTGAAGTTAACATGAGAAAAGAAAAATCACAAGCTGCATTTTCTGACCC
The DNA here is from genome assembly GCF_048418815.1 of Hemitrygon akajei. Taxonomy (NCBI): domain Eukaryota; kingdom Metazoa; phylum Chordata; class Chondrichthyes; order Myliobatiformes; family Dasyatidae; genus Hemitrygon; species Hemitrygon akajei. The sequence goes on from NC_133129.1 coordinate 173,505,202, forward strand.
TTGGGCCACTATTTTGAATTTTAACAGTTGCCTTTCTTTCCCTTTTGGTTGCCTTTACACAGGATTGTTTACGGGCCTGTCAGGAACAGATAGAGTCTCTTCTGGAGTCGAGCCTGCGCCAGGTACAGAACACCAGCATATCCCCGGAAACAAAAACTCTTGAGGATGAACTGGACCTCTCCTGCACACCGACCGATGTGCGGGATGTGAACCTATGATGATTGACACCGGATCACATGCAACTTGCAAGGAAATGCTCGCTATATATATTATATAAAAAAACATCATGACCTCCCCTCCAAAACCTCCAGCACATTGTAAAAAGAAGGGAACTGCTTCCTTTTTTTGCTTTCAGTGCTCATGTCCCTTCACCATGCATTTATGTATGACATAGTCTGAAACTGATAAAAGGCAAAGAAGGCATTTGCGATGCTGAACACGTGATATGCCACAAAACACATGCAGATTATATAAGACATTAATGAAATAGTGTTTTTTATATACAAAAAAAAATAAAATCAAGTGTTTATGCTTTTGCATTTTATAATAATAGGTAATAGGAAATGTCATTAGGGGAGCTATTAGAATTGATTTTTTTTGAGTGTGAATGAACCATTTTTAATGTAGAAGAGGGTTTTAGGTAGTAACAATTTAATCATTCTTTTTCTTTTTTTAAAAAAGAAAAATAAAGTGTCAGGAAACGATGTATAGCTTTTACAGCAGTCTAGGCTTTTCTATACCTGCTTGCATATGTGTCTAGTCACTTTATAATCAGTTTGTCCCAATGTTAATTTGATTTCTTTGTGCTTATCCTCTTCACCTTATAAATGGTTGATGTAATCCATTAGTGTATTTTAGTTATCAGCATTATTATATGTAATTGGAGTCTGTGGATTGCCTGTACACGTGGCTTGCAGGAGACCAGCTTATTATTATTATTCATACAGGTCCATTTTACTACCCGTGGCTAAGTACCTAATTATACACACACTTACTAATGCTATAATACCTTTTAAAAGTCTTTGTCTTTTAATTTTATTTTTTTTTGACAGAAGAAACGTATGTAAATAGAGTGCTAGCTGGAGTCGGCCCTTTCTGGCCAACTAACGACAGGTTTAATCCATGGTCTTTCTTTCTCAAACCATTCCATTTCAAAGCACTTTCAGTCGGTAGATTTTTTTTTTAAAGTCCTTTTTTTGTGTGGAAATTTAAAAATAAAAAAAATGGAATGGTTTAGAAATATTAAATGCTTGTGTTTTTGCAAAGCAAGTTAAGTTGACTATGGTGTTTGAGAGGGAAATTAAACTTGGATTGTGACATTCCAATGAACGATGATTACATTCCAAAAACTGCTGGCATCGCTGACCTTTAATGTTAAAAATAATAGAAAGAACAGTGTTTAGAAATCTTTCATGTGCCAACTAATTTAGAAATGGGGGCTGTGTAGATGAGTACTTCAGGGTTTATCAGCACGCATAGAATGTAACCATAATTGTTCTGGAAGCTATTTTACTTAATTATCCACAATGAAAGGAACTTCATGTAATTTATTTATAAGGTAACATAGATCTATTTATTGTAAGACTGAAGTAGAGGAAGCTTCCAGTGGAGAGACATCAAAGTTTAAGGCTTGTGGCGCAGTTGTAGGATCTTAGTCCTTAAGCAAAAGTGACTTCATCCACACAATGAATTAAGTTTTCAACAAAGAAATTCAAGTGCCACAAGGCATTCTGCTTTTCTTTTTAAAAAAAAACGAAGATTCTCAGAACAGGGATTTCTAAGTGGTTGAGGAGCATTTATCATTGTGACTGACCCCCACCCCCCCATGCAGATTGAGGTTTCTGCACCTGTATGCAATGGAAAACTCTGTTCCTCGCCAGATACACAACCTCGCAAAAGGAGGGTGAGGGGGCAGACTTGAGCGTGAACTCGCAAAATGAGCAATGGTTAACCGGCAAGTTGGGGGAAAATTTAACCTGTTTTTATTTTAAATGGCATTGCAAGTGTTTTTTGAGATTTGAAGATTATGTAGGTAGTGATGACTGCTCTGACCCCATCACCCTCTCCACCACCGTTGACAATAGCTTGGTGGTGTTTTTTTTTCAGCCAAAGTGAAATTGTCAGTTGTTCAGAAGCTACAGCTTGGCCAGATCATTGGCATTTTCACTTAACGGGACTAATTTTCCAAAGCAAGTTTTGGCTTATTCTTCTGTGCTGCACCCGATGCTCTTGATAGTTCCTCAATTTGAAACCGGCTGGGAAGGAAACTTTGAGCTGCCCTTTCTGGAGATGCAAGCCACAGTCTCTCAAGGCCAGGTTCTCTATTCTCTCTTGTTCAGTTCAGTGTCCTGATGGATGCATGAGGCAATATTGGTGCTTCTAGAGGGCTAGGGCCCAGACAAGTGTGAAGAGGCAGGAAACCTGGATAAAGCTGCTGCTATTATAAGCCCCATGTTAAGAGTGCTGGTGGATTGGATTCATTGTCATATGTTCTTTTTGTTTAAATCTTCAGGCCCCATTTAAGCATTGAACTTTTCCCGTTGCGACCGCAAACGAGAAACACCGTAGTTTTTGTTTTTTGTAGAATCGGTCTTGCAGAAGAAAGAAATATTGTTGTTCCAGTGTCTTGCACCCCAGCTTCTAGATATTGATAGAAAATTTGCACATCTTGGTATGTACTGATGCTAGAAAGTAGTAGAGGGGAGGAGGAGAAACTAAACTCAGTTTGATGATGCGGTGTGAGGAGTATGTGATGGAGATATGTTTGTGTGATACTGCCATTTATGGTGTTGATTGTAAGCAATGGAGTGGACACTCCTTTTGAGCTGCTACAGAAAAGTTCCCAGCTTGGTTTGAAATTAACATTTTTTTTTGCTTTTTCCTCTTTTAAAAAATTAAAAAATCCTTTTTGTCATTGTGTTTTGCTGCTATTTTTGGATCAGTTTTTATTAATGCCATATACTGCCATGTTATAGGTTTTAATTTTCACATAGAAAATTATGTTATTAACATCAGTTTTTGTAGATTTTTTTTGTTAATGTGATCAGTTCTACTTAATGTGATTACTGCTCTATTCCAAAAAGAAAGGTTCCTGTTCACATTACCTCAAACTACAGTTAACCAGACCTTTATACACCGGGGTTTTTGTTTCACATTTTGCCTCATAGTCCTGTTTTACTGAAAACTGAAATACGTTGTACATTTATCTGAAAGGGTTCTGACTGAAAAAAAAATGCATTCGGGATCCAAGATAGTTCTGATGTATGATGTCTGAATATCAGGAACATTTGCTTACCTCAAATCATTTCTGTATTTGGCATCTCTGTTCTGAACCTTCCAGTTTATAACCATAATGCTGCACAGACAACGGATGTTGGTTCTACAAGGTTGTGTACCGAAAAGGCAGTGTACTGTATTTTTATATTAAAGAAGATAATCTGTACTGAAAGGCCAAAGGCTGAATAGGGGTTTCACGTACCGACAATTATGTCTGTTTTTAAAAAACAATGTTTCACATATTTTCAGATGGTCACAATCTATATAAAGCATTCAATTACAAATTTGTACTTTTATATTTTACAAAATGTCACTGTTCATGGTCTGAAATGCACATTTTCACAAACAGACCTGTACTAGACAAGTTTCCAACAGAATAGAAATAAAAAAAATGTTTTGAAAAATTCTTTGTGCTTTTGTTTTTCATTTTTATTTTGGTTGGTTGGAGTGTGGCATGCAAGAACCAGAGTGGCATGGTATATAGAATGCAAATATTGTATGTATAGTAGATATAGTCTGTAATTATTCCTGAGTCTGGTTCTGGACGACCACATCAATGTTGTAATGTGAACTAACTCATAGGACAGACACAGCTGGTAGATATAGAGTAGTATTTTATTGAACAAATGAGACACTCTCTGGAGGAAGAGGCCTGTTCAACCCAATATTATATGACATTTTATATGCTAAAGCTGAAAGGGAAAGTCTATATTTACAACATATCTACAATGTTTCCATTGAATTACATGTGATTGTCACACCTTCGCACCCACACTTCCAGACACCCAAAATGAATGTTGCCTGATTTTCAATTAATTGGCATCCACAGTTTGAGGAATCTTTTGTCCAGGGCTGCATTTTAAATTTAATCTACAATCCATATTCAGGTCTGAAGATTGTTTGTTGAAGTTAATATTTTGCTATACTTTGTAACTCCAGAATACACTCTAATAAATCAGTTCCAAGACGTCACCCACCTTTTGTCGGCCAGAAATTCAGATTCACAAAGTTTGCAATTAAGTCTTTATCACCAGCTGTAAAGAATCTCTTCATTCATAATTCAGGATGTACAAACCCCATTTCCAGAAAAGTTGGGATATTTTCCAAAATGCAATAAAAACAAAAATCTGTGATATGTTAATTTACGTGAACCTTTATTTAACTGACAAAAGTACAAAGAAAAGATTTTCAATAGTTTTACAGACCAACTTAATTGTATTTTGTAAATATACACAAATTTAGAATTTGATGGCTGCAACACACTCAACAAAAGTTGGGACAGAGTTAAAACAAGATTGAAAAGTGCACAGAATATTCAAGTAACACCGGTTTGGAAGACTCCACATTAAGCAGGCTAATTGGTAGCAGATGAGGTATCATGACTGGGTATAAAAGTAGCGTCCATCAAAGGCTCAGTCTCTGGAAGCAAGGATGGGTCGTGGCTCACCCTTTTGTGCTAAAATTCATGAGAGAATTGTTAATCAGTTCAAAAGGAACATTTCCCAACACAAGATTGCAGAGAATTTAGGTCTTTCAACATCTACAGTACATAATATTGTGAAAAAATTCAGAGAATTCAGAGACATCTCAGTGCGTAAAGGGCAAGGTTGGAAACCACTGTTGAATGAATGTGATCTTCGAGCCCTCAGGCTGCACTGCCTAAGAAACCGTCATGCTACTGTGACAATTATAGCCACCTGGGCTCGGGAGTACTTCAGAAAACCATTGTCACTTAACACAATCCGTCGCTGCATCCAGAAATGCAACTTGAAACTATTACACAAGGAGGAAGCCATACATCAGCTCTATGCAGAAACGCTGGCAAGTTCTCTAGGCCCAAGCTTATCTCAGATGGACCGAAAGACTGGAACCATGTGCTGTGGTCAGATGAGTCCACATTTCAGCTAGTTTTTGGAAAAAACGGGCGTCGAGTTCTCCATGCCAAAGATGAAAACGACAATCCTGATTGTTATCAGCAAAAGGTGCAAAAGCCAGCATCTGTGATGGTATGGGGGTGCATCAGTGCCCACAGCATGGGTGAGTTGCATGTATGTGAAGGTACCATTGACTCTGAGGTGTATATTAAGATTTTAGAGAGACATATGTTGCCATCAAGGCGACGTCTCTTCCCGGGATGTCCATGCTTATTTCAGCAGGACAATGCCAGACCACATTCTGCACGGGCTACAACAGTGTGGCTTTGTAGACACAGAGTGTGTGTGCTTGACTGGCCTGCTGCCAGTCCAGATCTATCTCCTATTGAAAATGTATGGCGCATCATGAAGAGGAGAATCAGACAACGGAGACCACGGACTGTTGAGCAGCTGAAGTCTTATATCAAGCAAGAATGGACAAAATTTCCAATTGCAAATCTACTACAATTCGTATCCTCAGTTCCAAAATGATTAAAAAGTGTTATTAAAAGGAAAGGTGATGTAACACAATGGTAAACATGCCTCTGTCCCAACTTTTGTTGAGTGTGTTGCAGCCATCAAATTCTAAATTTGTGTATATTTACAAAATACAATTAAGTTGGTCAGTAAAACTATTGAAAATCTTTTCTTTGTGCTTTTGTCAGTTAAATAAAGGTTCACGTGAATTAACATATCACAGATTTTTGTTTTTATTGCAATTTGGAAAATATCCCAGCTTTTCTGGAAATGGGGTTTGTAGGTGTTAATGGCAAAGTTACACTCAGTGATCCCTTTATTCCATATCTCCTGCACCAAGTGAAGTGGCCACTGAGTGTGTGGTCATGGTTTTCAGCTGCTGTAGTCCATCCACTTCGAACTTTGACATTTTGTGCATTCAAGGATACTTCTCTGCACTCCACTGTTGTAACGCATGTTTATTTGAGTTATTGTTGCCTGCCTGTCAACTTGCCATTCTCTGGCCATTCTCTTCTGACCTTTCCCATTATCAAGCTGTTTTTGCTAACCGCATGTTTTCTTTTCGTTTTGTCTTTTGCACCATTCGCTGCCAACTCTAGATACTATTGTGTGTGAAAATTCCAGGAGATCAGCAGTTTCTGACATACTCAAACCATTCCATCTGGCACCAACGATCATTCCACGGTCAAAGTCACTTAGATCACATTTCTTCCCTTTCAGTTGGTCTGAATAACAATCGAACCTCTTGACCATGTCTGCATGCTTTTATGTACTGAGTTGCTGGCACATCATTTGCTGATTAGATATTTGCATAAACAAGCAGGTGTACATAATAAAGTATCCATGAGTATATGTGTACATTTAGGTGATCAGCTACCTGTTTAATCAACTGTAATCTGGGTGCTGAAGGTATTTACAGTCCTCTTTAAATTGGGTATGTCAGGGTTTCAAACCAAATGATAAATTAGGAATAATGTTTTTCCATGAATGGCTGTGCTATGGAGAGCTTTCCCTCTGCCTCCAGGAGGGTTTGTTGGGAAGTTGCTTTCAAAGCCTCAATGAAATACTGCAGATTGTTTCTGTTGTTGATGGTGCACTGGTGAATCCAGTGACGTGGGTTACATTGTTCTTTATTAACTGAAGATTCTTGAGTGTTCACAGAACACTTATTGCAGAGGTGGTGGCTATTTAACCCACTGAGGCTGTAGAAAACTATGCCAGATCCACCCAGACTTGTTCTACTTCCCTGCAGTCCTGCAAGTTCTTTCATAGCCAGAATTGTTTTTAGAGCCCTTAATTATGTCCAGTCTATTTCTCCCATTTTTCACTCTCAACTAGATGCCCATTCTCAGCATAAGGATAGGATTACAGATGCAAGCTGCTGGTGGAACTCAGCAGGTTGGGCAGCATCTATGGAAATGAATAAACAATTGACAAGTCTCGGCCCAAAATGGTGACTGTTAATTCCTTTCCATTGATGCTGCCTGATCTGCCAAGTTCCTCCCACATTTTACATAAGAACATAAGAAATAGGAGCAGGAGTAGGCCATCCGGCCCATCAGGCCTGCCCCGCCATTCAATAAGATCATGGCTGATCTATCCATAAACTCAGCTCCACCTACCTGCCTTTTCCCCATAACCCTTAATTCCCCTACTGTGTAAAAATCTATCTAACTGTTTCTTAAATATATTTAGTGAGGAAGCCTCAACTGCTTCCCTGGGCAGAGAATTCCACATATTCACCACTCTCTGGGATAAACAGTTTCTCCTCATCTCCATCCTTAATCTTCTTCCCTGAATCTTGAGGCAATGTCCCCTAGTTCTAGTCCCACCTACCAATGGAAACAACTTTCCTATTTCTATCTTATCTATCCCTTTTAAAATTTTGTATGTTTCTGTAAGATCCCCTTTCATTCTTCTGAACTCTAGAGAGTACAGTCCTAAGCGACTCAATCTCTCCTCATAGGTTAACCCCTTTATCCCTGGAATCAACCTGGTGAACCTCCTCTGCACTGCCTCCAAAGCCAGTATATCCTTCCTCAAGTATGGAGACCAGAACTGCACACAGTACTCCAGGTGCGGCCTTACCAGTACCTTGTATAGTTGCAGCATGACCTCCCTGCTCTTGAATTCAATCCCTCTAGCAATGAAGGCCAACATTCTGTTTGCCTTCTTAATAACTTGTTGTACCTTCAAGCCAAACTTTTGCGATTCCTGAACAAGCACTCCCAAGTCCCTCTGCACAACAGCGTGCATGTGTTTTTCTGGATTTCCAGCATCTGCAGAATGTTTTATGAACAGGATAAGGTTATTTGTGTCCTTTGACATCCTACCCACATTCATGTTGCCAATACCACCAATGCCTCTTACCCTCACCCATCTGAAAAGGATCTCTTCTTTCCTCATCCATATCCACCAGTACCCATTTCCTTTCTCATGAAAACTTTCCTTGCAGGTGCTCTGAGATTAACTATCTGCCCTTTTAGCTTCATTCTTCCTACTATATAGAGGACAAGACTTTTTTTTTGGTTATTGATAAGTTTTTGTTATTGACTTTTTTTGTTATTGAGCTACATCATGAAATAGACCCTTCAAGTCACACCACCCAGCCATCTCCAATTTACTCCTAACCTAATCATGGGACAATTTACAAAGACCAATTAGCCTACCAGCCAGTACATTTTTAGGATTATGGGAGGAAACCAAGGATAATGTCCTTACAGGCAGCGGTGGGAATTGAACCCAGGTCACCTGTACTGTTAAGTGTTGTGCAAATCAATACGCTACCACGTCAGGTGAAGCACTATTTCACTTCTTTAAATTTAGCTCATGATATTTAATCTACATTGGGAACCAAATGGAAGTTGGCTGACAACTTGTAGAGCACCATTGTTCACTCCACAAGGGTCACCTCAGCTTCTAGTTGTCTGTCGCTTTAATTCCCTGTCCCACTCCCATTCTAATCTTCCTCGCCTTGGTCTCCCATATTGTTTGAACCCTAGGAACAGCACCTCATCTTCCAACCAGATTAAATGCAGCCCCTTCAGAATCAGTATCACTGACATATGCCATGAAATTTGCTGTTCTGTGGCAGCAGTACAGTGCAATACATGGAAAATACTACAAATTATAATAATCAGCATCAGGTTTATTATCACTGTCATATGTCGTGAAATTTGTTAGCTTTATGGCAGCAGTACAATGAAATACATGATAAATAATATAGAGTAAAAAACTGAGTAACATTAAGTATATATATTATCTAGTAAGTAGTTACGTTAACATTACAGAAATAAAAAAGTAGTGAGGCAGTGTTTATGGGTTCAATATCCATTTAGGAACTGGATGGCAGAGGGGAAGAAACCGTTCCTGAATCGCTCAGTGTTTGCCTTCAGGCTTCTGTATCTCCTTTCTGATGGCAACAGAATGAAGAGCTCGTGTCTGGGTGGTGGGGATCCTTAATGATGGATGCTGCTTTCTTAAGGCACCGCTCCTTGGAGATGTCTTGGATACTGCGAAGGCTGGTACCCATGATAGAGCTGGCTAATTTTACAAATTTCTGCAACGTATTTTGATCTTGTGCAGTAGCCCTTCTCCCCTGCCCCCCATACCAGACGGTGATGCAGCCAGTCAGAATGCTCTCTATAGCACATTTGTAGAAGTTTTCGAGTGTCTTAGTTGACAAACCAAATCTCCTCAAACTTTGGATGAAATATAGCCGCAGTCTTGCCTTCTCTATAAATGCATCAATATGTTGTGTCCAGGTTAGAGAAATTGAGATATTGACACCCACCCAGGAACTTGAAATTGCTCACTCTCTCTACCTCTGACCCCTCTATGAGGAGTGGTTTGTGTTCCCTCTTCTTACCCTTCATGAAGTACACAATCAGCTCTTTGGTCTTGCTAATGTAAGGTTGTTGTTGCGACACCACTCAACTAACTGGTATGTCTCTCTTGACACCATCTGAGATCCTGTTAACAATGGTTGTATCATCAGCAAATTTATAGATGCTGCTTGAGCTGTGCCCAGCCACACAGTCATGGGTGTAGAGAGAGTAGAGCAGTCTTTGTTGTTTTGAAGTAGCAGAGAAAATAAATAGCACAAAGGAGGAATAGCAAGAAAGAGTAAATAGCATGATGGAAGAGGGAAAGAAGCTGATCCTAAAACATTGAGTGTGTGTCTTGAGGTTCCTGCACTTCTTCCTTGATGATAGCAAGTCAACAACAAGAAATAATCAGGATTTCCTAGTATTCACTTGACATCCCTCTGGAAATTTGGAGAATTATTTTGCATATGCATTTCCTGCAGGCTGCCCTCAAGTTGCCTATTTCTACCTTCCTCACCTTGTACAACCATGTTATTTATTGCATCCTTCCTTCCCTCCACATGTCGTAGCACCTCCCTTTTTTCCCTCCTCTGCTCTCTCCAACCCCAGCCTCTTAAAACTTACTTATTCTTGGTCCTGCCCGAAGGTTGTCAACATTTCCTCTGCATCCCATTGAGGTATCTGCATTTTTCCAATTCTAGCCTTTTGCATGGGTCTGATTCAACCACACTTCCAATGTCAGCTGCCAAGGCCCACAGCTCTGGAATACCTTCCCCAGATATCTATGCGTCACTATCTCCCTTTCCTCCTTTCTCAATACCAGCATATTTGACGGAAAAGTGGGCACTTACCCTCTGTAGAGCTCAGCATTTTTTTTAATGCCTGGGAACACGTGCTGCTCGTGGCTTTGGGATTTTTCTTTATAAGCGCAAGAGATTCTGCTGGAAATCTTGAGCAGCATGAGATTTCGGGCCTTCATCAGGACTGGAAAGGAAGGGGAATGAAGCCCAGAGTGTCTTCTGTTTATTCTTTTCCACAGATGCTGCCTGACCTGTCGGGTTCCGTCAGCACTGTGTGTGCTTTACTTTGGTTGGGATGTTTTTTGCTGTGTTGAGCTACAGCAAAAATTGTTTTTTTTTTCAGAATTGTATGAAAATCCCCAGTATTCATAGTTTTAATTTTCTTTCATAATGTGTCATCAAGAACAAAACACGTGGAACAGCCTACTGGCAACACTTTCTCTACAACTGCAACACTATATTATATATTATGCCTTAGAACCATAGCGTCATTAAAAAGTACAGCTCAGAAATGAACCCTTCAGCCTATCTAGTCCATGGCAAACCATTTAAACTACCTGGTCCCATTGACCTAAATTCGAACCATAGCCCTCCATTCCCCTCCCATCCACGTACCTATCCCAACTTCTCTTAAAAGTTGAAATCAAGCTCGTGTGCATAACTTGCACTGACAGCTCATTCCACACTCTCACCACTCCCTGAGTGAAGAAGATTTCTTTTAAGTACCTTGCTGCATGCTTGTTTCTGCAGAAACATGGCTCCAGGTCAACATCCACGCGTCATCAATCTTCTGGCCATGCCAATCAAGGACATGTCCCTTGTGACTCCTTGTGCTATTGAGCTATACAAGCTCTGTGTGACTGTATGTACTGTGTTTGCACCTTAGCCTTGGAGGAATAATGTTTCATTTAGCTGTATAAATGTGTATGGTTGAAGGACAATTAAATTTGGACTTGAATTGCACTTATATATGTCTGGATGGCCCACAAGCAAAAGCCTTTGATTGTATCAGTACTCATAGCAACAATATTCCAACATCAAACAGAAAAATATAACCAACCAAATCAGACCATATATAGGAGGGAAGGCATGAAGCTTGGTGAGTGGCAGAGGGATTTAGTGAGGAGATTATAGATCAAGGAGTTTAGGGTAATGAAGTTGCAGCTGCTAAAGGAAGGTCGAAGGGAAGAGGATTCAAGGATTCAAGATTATTTAATGTAATTTCCAGTACACAAGTGTAATAGAGAATGAAGCTGATAACCATCTCCTTTGACTTGATGACATTGAGAAAGAGGTTATTTGACTGGCACCAGGCCTCAAGCACTTCCACCTCCTCTCTGTGAGCCATCTCATCGTTGTGGGTTAAGAAGGTGGAGGTCACAGTGCTGTATGTAATCAGTAAAACGAATGGGTTCCACAAAATACATTGTAAAGTTGTTCCCCTGATTTGTCAGTTAACACTTCCACTAAAGATGATTCTTCGAAGGCTCAGTCCAGAAGCTGAAACATTAAACACATGCTTTTTTTCTTGTACAACTTGTTTTCATATGTAATCAAGCAGTCTGAGAGCATGTGGGTTGTTGAATTCCCCAAACTGCATTCTAACCACAGTCAAAGAACATATGTGTGGAGTCTGACAACCTCTCTTTGCTTTCATATTCATCAAAAGACCTTGAAAGAAACAGGAAAGTGAATTTTGAAAGCCATTACTTCAGGCAAGCAATAATGTATTATGTGCCTTTCTGTCATGAGCTGTCCATGAAAGGCAGCACATGTATACAAATACTATGGGCCTTTTGTTAACCGTTCAGAAAGAAAAGAGAGAGATTAGGACAGATCCTCAAGTTCCTGCACCTAAGGCAATGTATGCACGAGAAGTTTATTATCAATCACAAGGCTGCGTAGAACAGCAAGGAATCCTTTTGAAACATCTTTCCCTTGATTGTCGTTGGTTAGAATGCATGTTAAAATAAAGAGCTGTATTTTTCTTTGAATATTGAATGGATTTCTATCTTCATCCCTCTTGCATAAGACTGTGCAAATTTTATTTTAGAGCATAGAAATCTACAGCACATTACAGGCCGTTCGGCCCACAATGTTGTGCCGACCATGTAAACTGTTCTAGAAACTGTAGAATTTTCCTAGCACATAGCCCTCTATTTTTCTAAGCTCCATGTACCTATCTAAGGGGCTCTTAAAAGACCTTATTGTATCCACTTCTACCACCGCTACTGGCAGTACATTCCACACACCCACCACAATCTGTGTGAAAAATGAGAATCTTTTTTTTTCTTTTTAAAATCTTTTTATTAGTTTTCAAACAAACATAAGAAGAGAAACATCACATACAGAGAGCTTGAGAGTACCTAATTAATAAGGCTAAATACAAATATAAACAGTTAATAACCCAAATATAATAACCTCCCAAACTCACAGCGTGTTAAAAAAATGGAAAAATTGAAAAAAAAACCCCAAAAAACTAACCTAACCAACATGGGCTATTGTATCATATAAAATATACACAGTAGTGTCAATAACTCCGCACCACTATCCAAATAATTAAGATGATAAGAAAAAGGTTTGGGAAAAGTCAGTTTAACTCATATGAAAATGTTGAATAAAAGGTCTCCAGGTTTCTTCAAATTTGACCGAAGGGTCAAAAATGACACTTCTAATTTTTTCTAAACTCAAACAAGAAATAGTTTGGGAAAACCATTGAAATGTAGTTGGAGGATTAATTTCTTTCCAGTTCAGTAGAATAGATCTTCTAGCCATTGGTGTGGCAAATGCAATCATCCGCCAGGCTGAAGGGGATAAACAACTGTTATCCCCCATTGGTAAGCCAAAAATTGCAGTAATAGGATGAAGTTGCAAGTTAATATTCAAAACCGTTGAAATAATACCAAAAATATCTTTCCGGTATTTTTGCAAGCAAGGGCAAGACCAAAACATGTGAGTCAATGAGCTACTTCAGAGTGACATCTGTCACAGATTGGATTAACATGAGAATAAAATCGAGCAAGTTTGTCCTTGGACATATGAGCCCTATGTACCACCTTGAATTGTATTAAGGCATGTTTGGCACAAATAGAAGAGGAGTTAACTAACTGTAAGATTTTCTCCCATTGCTCTGTAGGTAAAGGAAATTAAAGTTCTTTTTCCCATTCATTCGTAATTTTATCTGTCATCCCTGGTTGTATTTTCATGATCATATTATAAATGATGGCTACTAAACCCTTCTGATAGGGATTTAAACCTAGAATTTTTTCCGTAATATCAATTGGGCATGAATTCGGAAAGGACTGTAGCCTATTATTCAAAAAATTTCTAATTTGTAAATATCTAAAAAAAATGGGCTCCAGACAAATTATATTTATTGGACAGCTGTTCAAAGGACATAAAACAATTATCTGAAAATAAATCACGAAAACATGTTATACCTCTCGTTTTCCATAGCACAAAGGCTTGGTCCATAAGAGAGGGCTGAAAAAGAAAGTTAGATATAATAGGGCTTGATAAGATGAACTTATTCAAACCAAAAAATTTACGAAATTGAAACATATTCGTAACGTATATTTAACTATAGGGTTAGTTATTTGTTTATTCAGTTTAGATAGGACAAAGGGAAACGAAGATCATAAGATAGAGAACAATGAAAAGCCATGTACAGATTTGCACTCCAAATTTACCCATTGTGGGCTTTGTAATGCCACCAATTCCTGTGTCCAAAATATTAAATATCAGATGTTAACAGCCCAGTAGTAAAATTTTAGGTTCGGTAAAGCCAACCCTCCTTCCTTCTTAGGCTTCTGTAAGTATTTTTTACTTAATCTAGGAGTTTTATTCAGCCATACATATGAGGATATTTTGGAATCAATAATATCAAAAAAAAGATTTAGGAATAAAAATTGGTAGTGCTTGAAATAAATATAAAAATTTAGGTAAAACTATCATCTTAATAGCATTGATTCGACCAACCAATGACAAAGACAAAGGGGACCATCTAGTAACAAGTTGCTTAATTTGGTCAATTAAAGGTAAAAAGTTAACTTTAAATAAATCCTTATGTTTCTTGGTAATTTTAATACCCAAATAAGTGAAGTTATCTGTAACTACTTTAAATGGTAGATGTTTATAGATTGGAACTTCGTATTTAATGGGAATAATTCACTCTTATTGAAATTCAGTTTATAGCCAGAAAAACTGCTAAACTGAGCAAGCAAAGATAAAATAACAGGAATGGATCTTTCTGGATCAGAGATACATAGTAACAAATCATCAGCATATAGTGATAGCTTATATGTCCCTTCCCCACAGGTAATACCAAAAATGTTAGAAAAAAAAACTAGGATCTTATCATTAATATTATATTCTGTCTTCAAATTTGACCTACCAAAATGAACCACTGGGTTGAACTCCATCTGCCACTTCTCAGCCCAGTTCTGGATCCTATCGATGTCCCGCTGTAGCCTTTTTCAAACCTCCAGACTATCCAAAACACCCCCAATCGTTATGTCAGCAGCAAATTTACTAACCCACCTTTCTACTTCTTCATTCAGGACATTTATAAAAATCACAAAGAGGAGGGGTCCCAGAATGCCACTGATCACCAACCTCCATGTAGAAGACGAATCAGCTACAACCACACTTTGCCTTCTGTGGGCAAGCCAATTTTGGATCCACAAAGCAAAGACGCCTTGGATTCCATGTCTCCTTACTTTCTGAATGAGCCTTGCATGGGGAACCTTATCAAATGCCTTACTGAAATTCATATACACTACATCTACTGCTTTACCATCATCAATATGTTTTGTTACAATGTGATTCTATTTATTTATTTAGCAATACAGTGCAGAACAGGCCCCTCCATCCTAATGAGCTGCATCCCCCAGAAATCCAACCTATTTAACCCTAGCCTAATCACAGGACAATTTACAAAGTTCAAAGTAAATATATTATCAAAGTACAGACTATATATGTCACCATATACAACCCTGAGATTCAGTTTCTTATGGGCAATCTCAATAAAGGCAATAACGATAATGGAATCAATGAAAGACACCACCAACGGGGTGGAGAACCAATGTGCAAAGGCAACAAACTGTGCAAATACAAAAAGAAAGAAGAAAAGTAATAATAATATTAACAATTATTATTATTATTGAATTACATAATAAGAGACCAACAAATTCAAGACGATAAGTGCAGAAAATGCCAAGAGAAACCAGCAACAGTCGATCACATTACACGATCCTGTAGCAGTTTAACTCAATCTGATTACTTACACTGGCACAATCAAGTAGCAAACATCATTCGTCAAAAGCTTGCTTTAAAATACAAGCTCATAAAAGAAAACTTACGTTACTATAAATACAAGCCTGATCCAGTTTTAGAGTCAGAGTCCAACAAATTATATTATGACAAATCCGTTATTTCAGATAGGACAATCCATAATAATCATCTGGATATATTAATATGGATAAACAAGCAGGAACAACTTACTTAACAGATATAACCATTTCAAGCATGCATAACATGAAAATCAATGAGTGAAAAGCACCATAATTATGCAGAATTAAAAGAGGAAACTGAAAGACTATGGAATATGAACAGGAAATACATTGTCCAAGTAGTAATATCCACAATTGATATCATCCCGACGTCACTATACAATAGTTTTAAACAATTAGACTGACACAGCAATATTTATGTAAATATTCAGAAAGCCACAATACTGAACATCACTAGAATAATCTGAAAGTTCCTAGCAATTGACAAATGAGTGTGCTTGGCTCTGCCTGTATCTCGGGTTTTACCAGTTCGAACTGAGAAAAAAAGTAAAAATAAATAAATAAATAAATAAATAAATAGACAGATAGATAAATAAATAAATAAATAAGGAGCATCGGATGAAGAGCCCTTGAATGTGAGTCTGTAGGTTGTGGAAACAGTTCAGTGAATGGGGCAAGTGAAGATAAGTGAAATATTTTCCTCTGACTCAAGAGCCTGATGGTTGAGAGGTAATCACAAACAAGAAAAATTCTGCAGACACTGGAAATCTGAGCAACACAACCAAAATGCTGGAGGAACTCAGCAGGCCAGGCAGCATCTATAGAAAAGAGTACAGTCAGTGGTTCAGGTTGAGACCCTTCATCAGGACTGAAGGACAAAAGGTGAGGAGTCAGAGTTAGACCATAAACATAGGAGCAGAATTAGGCCATTCAGCCCATAGAGTCTGCTCCGCCATTACATTATGGCTGATCCCGGATCCTACTCAGCCTCATACACCTGCCTTCTTGCCATATCCTTTGATGCCCTAACCAATCAGGAAACTATCAGCTTCCGCCTTAAATATGCCCACGGATTTGGCCTCCACCGTGGTCTGTGGCAGAGCATTCCACAGATTCATTACTCTCTGGCTAATAAAATTCCTCCTTAACTGTATTCTAAAAGGTCACCCCTCAATTTTGAGGCTGTGCCCTCTAGTTCTGGATATCCCCACCATATCATTAGAAGGTGGAGAGAGGGGAGGAAGAAACACAAGGTGATAGGTGAAACTGGAAAGGGAGAAGCTGGGAATTTGATTGATGAAGGAGGTACAGGGCTGGAGAAGGGGGAATTTGATAGGAGAGGACAGAAGGCCATGAAAGAAAGAAAGGGTCAGGAGCACCAGAGGGAGATGATGGGTAGGTAAGAAGATAAGGCGAGAGAGGGAAAAGAGAATGGGGAATGGTGGGGGGGGGGGCATTTCTGCAAGGGTGGCGACAGCTTATATACTGATGTGTCTGGAGACAGCCTATTTACTGATATCAGTTCCAAGCCTACAGTGGTGTCAGTCCCCAACTTCTCCTATGCTACATCAACGACTGCATTGGTGCTGCTTCTTGCAACCACGCAGAGCTCATTGACTTCATCAACTTTGCCTTTAACTTCCACCCTGCCCTCAGATTTACCTGGTCCATTTCCAACACCTCCCTCCCCTTTCTTGATCTCTCTGTCTCTATCTCTGGAGCCAGCTTATCGACTGTTTATCTACAGTTTATCTATTATAAACCCACTAACTCTCACAGCTACCTAGGCTATACATCTTCCCACCCTGTTACTTGTAAAAATGCCACCCCCCTTCTCTCATTTCCTCTGTCTCCACCGCATCTGCTCTCAGGATGAGGCTATTCATTCAAGAATGAAGAAGGTGTCCGCTTTCTTCAAAGAAAGGGTTTTCCCTTCCTCCACCAACCACATCTCTTCCATTTCACTCTCCTCTGTCCTCACCCATCCTCCCACCACCCCACCCAGCACCAAGCACATCTTTCCCTCCCCACCTGCCCACTTTCAGCTTTCTGCAAGGATCGTTCTATACATGACTCCCTTGTCCATTTGTCCCTCCCCACTGATCTCCCTTCTGACACTTAACCTTGCAAGCGGAACAAGTGCTCCACCTGTCCCTACACCTCCTCCCTCACTACCATTCAGGGTCTCAAACAGTCCGTCCAGCTGAGGCAACACTTCATCTGTGAGTCTGTTGGGGTCAAATACTGTATCCGGTGCTCCCAGTGTGGCTTCCTGTCTATCAGTGAGACCTGACAGAGATTGGGAGACCACTTCGCTGAACTCCTACGCTCCATCCACCAGAGAAAATGGAATCTCCCAATGGCCACCCATTTTAATTCCACTTCCCATTCCCACTCCAACATGTCAGTCCAAGGTCTGCTCTACTGTTGCGATGAGGCCACACTCAGACTGGAGGAACAACACCTTATACAGTATTGCATCTGGGTAGCCTCCAACCTGATGCATGAGTATTGATTTCTCAAACTTCTGGCAATGCCACCCCACCCCTCCATCATTCCCCATTCCCCTTTCCCTGTCTCACCTTATCTCCTTACCTGCCCATCACCTCCCTCTGGTGCTCCTCCCACTTTTCTTACTTCCTTCTGTCCTCTCCTATCTGATTCCCCTTTCTCCAGCCCTGTATCTCTTTCACCAATCAACTTCCCAGCTCTCTACCTCCCCCCTCCCCCTCCCTGTTTCACCTATCGCCTTGCATTTCTCCCCCCACCCCCCATCTTCTAATTCTACCTTCTCATCTTTTATTCTCAAGTCCTGATGAAGGGTCTTGGCCTGAAATATCAACTGTTTACTCTTTTCCACAGAAGCTGTCTGGCCTGCTGAGTTCCTCCAGCATTTTGTGTGTGTTGATTGAGGGGTAATAGCTGGTCATGGATGTGGTAGTATGAGTTCTGGGGCTCCTGTACGTTCTTCCTAATGGCATCAGGGAGAGGAGAGCATGACCTGGGTGGTGTGGATCCCTGATGATGGATGCTGCTTTGCTGCAACAACAATTCTCTGTGCTCAATCGTGGGAAGGCTTTACCCTTGATAGACTGGCCCACATCCACTACTTTTTGTAGGATTTTCTGTTTAAGGGCATTGGTATTTCCATACCAGGCTGTGATACCAGCAGTCAATATACTCTTCACCACACATCTATAGAAGTTTGTCAAATTTTAGATGTCATGCTGAAACTTTGCAAAATTCTAAGGAAGTAGAGGCACTGCCGTGTTTCCTTACATGCTGGGCCCAGGACAGGTCCTCTGAAGTGATAATCCTAAGGACATTAAATTTGTTGGCTGTCTCCAGCTCTGATCCCCTGATGAGTACTGGGCCATTGACCTCTGGTTTCCTTCTCCTGAAGCTAATAACCAGCTCCTTAGCCTTGCTGACTGAGTGACATATTGTTTTTGTGGCACCATTCATCCAGATTTTCAATCTCCCTCCTGTATGCCTATTTGTCACCACCCTTGATTCGGACTACAACAGTGGTATCATCAGCAAACTTAAATACAATGTCCAATTAACCAACTAACTTTTATTCCCCACTTTAATGTATTATTTCTTCTCATCTGCTTATTACTTCCCACTGGGTCCCCTCCTCCTTCCCTTTCTTCCTTGGTCCATTCAACTCTCCTTATCAGATTCCTTCTTCTCCAGCCCTTGACATTTCCCACCCACTTGGCTTCACCTATCACCTTCCAGCTAGCCTCTTTCCCTTCTCCCCACATTTTTATTCTGACATATTTCCCCTTCATTCTCAGACCTGAAGAAGCACCTTGGCCAGAAATGTCAACTATCTACTTATTTTCATAGATGCTGCCTGACTTGATGAGTTCCTCCAGTATTTTGTGTGTGTTGCTTTGGGTCTCCAACATCTACAGACTTTCTTCTGTTTATGAACCTATTAACCAGTCTTTCTTTGGACTGCGGAAGGAAACGAGCATACGGATGAAACCCATGTGCTCATGGGAAGGGTGTAACTTTATAAATTCAATTGGAGGAAGTGAGTTTATCTTAAAAGCATCTCTATCGGATTTGTATCAATGCAGGAGGTGATGGACCGATACAAACTGATACATTTACAGCACGAATAGGCAGAGGAAGCATTAATTCACTGCATCGATATCAAGTGTCATGTTGCCCATGTCTTGTTCAGCTATGCTTTAGGATTGCCCATGTCATTCAAAGCTGGTTAGATCCAGGGAGACTTTCCACCAGGTCCTGAGTGGGTTCCTTATTTTGGACAGTGTTTTCTGTCCAGTCCTCATTCCATTTATAGACATAGTCGAAATGGCCGAACTTATACACATACAAATATGGAGCATGAATAGGCCACTCAGTCTCTCAAGCCTGCTCTACTATTTAATAAGATCACAGCTGGTCTCCACTTTTCATTCCCTCCTACACCCAGAACATTTCAAGTATCTACATCTGCCATAAAAATATTCAAATACCCTTCTTCCATTGCCCTTTAAGGAAAAGAATTCCAAACACTCACAGTCCTATGAGAGAAAATAATGTGACACCTCCCCGCGTTAATTGGACAATGCCTAATTATAAAGCAGCAAAGCCCAGCTCCACATTCTCGCACAAGAGGAAACCATTTCACCCGCGTTATCAGAGAGCAATCATCACCATCATGATGTGCCATGCTGTGTGGCGTGGGTGGTCATGGTCTATCCATGACCATGATTGTTCTTGGCAAATTTTTCTCCAGAAGTTGTTTGCCATTGCCTTCTTCTGGGTAGTGTTGGCACAGTAGCGTAGTGGATAGCACAACGTTTTACAGCACAGGAGACCAGGGTTCAATCCCACTGCTGCCTGTAAGGAGTTTGTATGTTCTCCCCGTGACCACGTGGGTTTCCTCTGGATGTTCTGCTTTCCTCCAACAGTTCAAAGATGTACCGGTTGGTAGGCTAATTTATCATTGTATATTGTCCCATGTTTAGTCTAAGATTAAATTGGGGGATTGTGGGTGGCAGGTTTCGAAGGGGCAGAAGGGCCTATTCCGTGCTGTATCTCAATCAATCAATAAATAAATAAATAAAGGCAGGCGAGTGACCCCAGCCATTATCACTGCTTTTCAGAGATTGTCTGCCTAATGTCAGTGATCACATAACCAGGATTTGTGATCTGTACCAGCTGCTCATATGACCATCTACCACCTGCTCCCGCCGCTTCATGTGACACCCTATCAGGGGGGTTTAGCAGGTGCTACACCGTGCCCTAACCTGCAGGCTAGCAGAGGGAAGGAAGGCCTTACACTTCCTTTGGTAGAGATATATCTCCACCCCACCACCCAATATAGAGCAACACAGGATGGAAAACAGTCCCAACAACCCAACTTGTCTTACACATGACAAGAACAAATTACAGTAAGTTACAATGAGAGGTAAAATTAATAAATAGCATGAACTGGAAAAGTAAGGTCATGTTCTTGGTTTTATAAACTGTTCAAAAGCTGATGGCAAAGAGGAAGAAGCTGTGTATAAAATGTTGAGTGTGGGTCACATCACAAGCACTCTATAGAAATTTTAGGGCCATCCAAGGACAGGACAACCCTGACTAATAAAATAAAATTGTTATGGAAATGAAGATTCCTTTTATATCTGTGTGTGACGATATTCCTGGGTCTCCACCCGGGATTTGCATGACTCACGGTTGTGAAAACCGAGAGGAAACTACTGGCACAGTGAAGGAAGCCCTGAACCCCACCAAGACCAAGACCAAGACCAAAATTGGCTTTGACATGCAGAGATTTAGGACCTTCATTGCTGCCCTAAGCACCAGCTGCTTTTCCCCACTGTGATGTGCAGTCAGCTCTTCCCGCTCATCGCTTCACAGTCACTGGTGACTGTTGCCAGCTGGACCTCTGCCATTGTCCACCCAGGTGGGTATGGCTGGTCTGTGTTGGGAGGACTCCGGGACGCATGATAGTGATGGTTGACTCTGCATCCACCAATGCCCTCCACCATGCAGACCATATATAAGCCTTGTCCTTTGTCCAAACGGCCCCCCAGAGAGGTGACAGAGGAGGGGAGGTCTCAGGTGGCGCTGCCCACTTGGCGTTTCCCAGTGGCTGCACTGTACCGTGGCGGGGTGCAGGTGCGGAGCAGTCCCAACCCACATGGCCTACCTCACCACACTGGTGGCAGAGATTGCTCCGTGGCGCACGGTGCGGCTAGCACAGCACTGGTCGGAACTGTCTCACAGGCTCCTCCTTGTCAGCTTCTTCTTCTGCCTCGTTCACACAAGCCAAGGCTCATGGCGTGCGGGTGACACTGGAATGCCTAGGGAGGCTAAAACTGTTTCTGCCTCTTTGCCTCTGCCAGTGCTTCGTCCAGCGATGACGGTGTGTCAGGTAAACATGCTGCCAAAGGCATACAGGCATGAACACCTTTACAACGATGTGGAGGGTAAGATCTTCCTGGGCTGTGGGAGGGAACTGGGGGTGGGGGGGGGGGGGGTAGACATGTCAAACGAAGTGGTGGCGATCTGCTGCAAAGTATATGGTGCTGTCTGCTGCCCGGTTCTATCTTCATTGCTTCCTCCAATGGCCTCTGCTCGAATGCCACTCCAGCACTGTTATGAAGGCCCTGTAGCCATGCTACTCTGTCAGCGTAAGGTCAAGGAGGGCCTGCAGGGCATCCCCTGCAGCGCCAGGGCAAGGTGCACCGCTGTCTTGGTGGGGCTCCGCCCGTTGTACCATGTGGCAAGTTTGACTTGTGCCAGGTAAGGCTCCAAGTGGCTGGTACCGTTGTATATGGGGAGCTTCGAAGTGGACTTTATAGTGTTAATTGCAGAGGCCTGTAGATCTTCCTTTTGCTCCAGCAGCACTGGTGGTGCCTGCCATGTTGCCCGTCCTCCCATGAATGCGCCATCTTGTGTTCCCCGATGTGGGCCATGAGGGAGGCAGGTGATGTGATCCGCCATGTCCCCCGTGTTTGCTCGCCCCATCGGGGTTCCCTAGGAAGGCACGATGCTTGGTTCCCAGGTCCTCCCTCCGGGTCCCATCTTCAGGAGCCCAGCCCAGGGTGTGGGGGAGGCCTACTGCTCGACCCCTTGACTTATTCCCAGGGTCTGAAGATACTCTGTCCAACGCTGTAGCTCTGTAATCTCGCTGTCAATTTCTCAGCCCACTCCTGACACCAATGTAGCTTGCATTTGGTCCATGATAACAGATGAGAAAGCTCGTTTAACTCAACCGTGTTTATTGTGACGAGGACTAAAACAGATTGAGTGCTATGAACCAGGGAGAGAACCCACTCAGTCACATACTGATGGCAGAGGTGATTATCACAAACCCTGGTTACAGTCAGAGTGACTCACAAACACACAAGTAAATAACTATACAACCCAAGCTAAAATGAAACAATAAATGAACTGGATCAACCCACCGTAACCCCACAAAAGCATTTTAACACAAGAACAATAAATAGTTCTCATCATTAGAAATGCTGGGGCAATATGTCGACCACACCCCCCACTGGAGCGCCACAATATATATAGCTAGGGTGCCTAAGACTTTTGCGCAGTCCTGTATTTGTCAACGTGGAGCAGAGAGTGAGTTTGTAAATCTGGCGGGAGCAAAGGATTTTGGCAATGGCGAGGGTGGATCGCCATGGGAGGTGTGTGGGACAGGTGGTAGAGAAGGAGTGTCAGGGGTGGGGTGGGTGGGGGGTGGCACGGGTGCAGGCAAACCCATCCCTGCAACAGCAGGAAAGTTCATTTGATTCCGAACAGTTGATTTATTGATCACTGCAGAACGTCACTTGTGCTTTCCACTCCCTCTTCCCCTTTACCCAACCATGATTCCCCTCTCCCTGTCCCTTTCCCTCCCTCAGTCCACAATAGAGATCCATATCAGAATCAGGTTTATCATCACTCACATAAGTCATAAAATTGTTTTCTTTATGGCAGCAGTACAGAGCAATACATACAATTATGACAGTACTCTGCAGAATTCTTAGGCACCCTAGCTATATGGACCAGCCTAAGACTTTTGCACAGTA
Organism: Hemitrygon akajei; assembly: GCF_048418815.1. Lineage (NCBI taxonomy): Eukaryota > Metazoa > Chordata > Chondrichthyes > Myliobatiformes > Dasyatidae > Hemitrygon > Hemitrygon akajei. The sequence continues at coordinate 173,528,840 of NC_133129.1, forward strand.
CTGTAGCTTTTTATTTCATGGCACTAAACATTTTTTTCTGATTTTGTGCTATTTTGCTAACAGTGTAATCAAGATTCAAGATTGTTTATTGACATACTACAGCACACAAGTGCAATGAAGAATAAAGTGATTGTAACTCTGGATCCAGTGCATCAGAGAAAAAGCAGAGCAAGCATGAAGAACGGATATATCACAATAAATACAACTATGAAAATCAAAGCTTTTTCAGAAGATTAAAAGCATCGGAAATGGACATGATGAGAAGAGAGGCAAACTCCATCACCAATCAGTATTTCATTGGACTCTTGAAGAGCAGAAGGATCACAGGAGACCAAAGTCAACCAGGTGCGTATCATAGAAGTAGAGATGATGACCCTCTACCATACCTGGAGCACAATAGAGAAGATGGCCAAGCACAGACATAGATGGAGGACCTTCATTGCTGGCCTTTGCACTGGTGGCATACCAGGCAGCAAGTAAGTAAAGCAGCCATAATCTTTCACAGATGCTGGCTTAAACAAAAATAGGTGAGTAACAAATAGTCTGTGAAGAGGTGGTGATTTCTGATGGATTGGGCAACAAGAGTGATGTGTCAGTCTTACACTTTGATGCAAGTGGTTACAAAAAGTCTTCCTACAAAAGTCAACACAAACTACGTAAGCACGCATAAACATATTTTATGAGGGAAAATTTCAAATTTTTGAAGGCCTACATAAAGTGGACATTGGGAGGATGTTTCTAATAGTCGGGGAATCTTGGACCAATGGGCACAACCTCAGGGTACAAGGATGTCCATTTAGAACAGAGATGAGAAGGAATTTCTTTAGCCAGAGAGTGGTGAATCTGTGGAATTCATTGCCATAGGCGGCTGTGGAGGCCAAGCTATTGAGTATATTTAAAGTGGAGGTTGATAGATTCTTGATCAGAAAGGATGTCAAAGGCTGGGGAGGAGGCAGGAGAAAGGGATTAAGAGTATAAAAAAATCAACATGATTAAATGGTGGAGCAGACCTGTTGGCTGAATAACCTAATTTTGCTCCTAAGTCTTATGGTTTTATGGTCATATGCATGTAAACAAGGAACCCACACATTCAGTGCTGATGAAGGAACACTACTTGCAGGAAATCTGCGGCAATTTATTTGAGATTTATAGATTTTTCCTATTGCTTTCTCTTGTTACTCTCTTTTCAAAACAGAAAGTGTACTGGAAGGTTTGATTTTATTTTCAGTTTTGTCAACTTTTTATGAGGGGGGAAGCGGGTAGGGGTGGTTGAGAATGGGAATGAAGTCATTTAGGAAATACTAAAAGAGAACTGAGTGCATGTTTTTAAAAGCTGCCCTGAAATTCCCTCTGTTTGATCCGAGTGGTTATTAATAACCCTAAATACAGGAAGAGAGAAAATTATTTTTTTGTATTTATTTTTCAGGATCATCTTCAATGCACAACTGAGAAGTTCTTCGAAGTCATTAAGAGTCTTCATGATTTACTGACATTAGCTTTTGCCTAAAGGTCAATAGGTCACACTTTCAATGGACCTTTCACTCTGAGGTTTGTTGAATTAGCTCTCAGTCACATTGCATGGGTTACAAATTGGCCGACTTATACTAGAGCCAGGCGGCTGTCGGCTGGCGGCTGTCATTCAAGTTGATTCAGCATGTTAATACTTTGGATATGTGTCCTCAACTTCTTCATTCTTTCTATATCGGTTAAAGGCATTTATGATTTGGCCCTGGTTCAAGAAAACAGTTGTCGCAGTAGTGAATGAAGGCAGATCTCCAAATACAGTGCATCTTTCCAACAATGAGCAAGTGGAAGCGGCATCAAATGGTATTGAAGTGTCCCATCTTCTGTGATGTATGTGTGCCTTCCACTTTCACTCTGACATCACTGAAGTGTGACGAGACTTGGTTTAAGGAATATAAGAGTAGAATGTAGACCATATTTCCTTTTCCTGAATGGTTTGTATTGCAATTAAATCCGCACTTACCAAGAAAACATTGAAAAACATCATTTAGCACTTCAAATCTACTCGGACATTCAGTAAACCATAAAACATAAGTCACAGGAACAGAATTAGGCCATTCAGCCGATGAAGTGTGCTCTACCCCTCCATATTGGCTGGTTTATTATCCCTCTCAACCCCATTCAGCAGTCTTCTCCCCGGTAAGGCTACAGCTGAACCGTGATTTCTTTTCCACATCCATCAATACTTATTGATTAATAATCTATCAGTCTGAAAATTTAATAATTGACCTTTATCAGTTGAGGAAGAGAGTTCTCAATTTCTATTGCTGTTGGTGTTTAGAGTCATAGCTTACAGTATATTTCAGAATCAGAATCAGGTTTATTATCACCGGCGTGTGACGTGAAATTTGTTAACTTAGCAGCAGCAGTTCAATGCAATACATAATCTAGCAGAGAGCGAGAGAGAGAAAATAATAAGTAAAATAAAACATAATAGATAAACAAGTAATCAATTACAAATATGAAATAGATTTTTAAAAAATGTACAAAAACAGAAATAGGCGTATATTAAAAAAGTGAGTTGGTGTCCAAAGCTTCAACGTCCATTTAGGAATTGAATGGCAGAGGGGAAGAAGCTGTTCCTGAATCGCTGAGTGTGTGCCTTCAAGCTTCTGTACCTCCTACCTGATGGTAACAGTGAGAACAGGGCATGCCCTGGATGTTGGAGGTCCTTAATAACGGATGCTGCCTTTCTGAGACATCACTCCCTAAAGATGTCCTGGGTACTTTGTAGGCTAGTGCCCAAGATGGAGCTGACTAGATTTACAACCTTCTGCAGCTTCTTTCGGTCCTGTGTAGTAGCCCCTCCATACCAGACAGTGATGCAGCCTGTCAGAATGCTCTCCACGGTACAACTATAGAAGTTTTTGAGTGTATTTGTTGACATGACAAATCTCCTCAAACTTCTAATAAAGTATAGTCGCTGTCTTGCCTTCTTTATGACTACATTGATATGTTGGGACCAGATTAGATCCTCAGAGATCTAGATGCCCAGGAACTTAAAGCTGTTCACTCTCTCCACTTCTGATCCTTCTATGACATATATGTCAAACTCAAGGCCCGCGGTGGAATTATCTTTGGCCCGCGAGATAATATCTAATTACTATTAAAGCTGGCCCCAGTAATCGAAGCGCCTATGGCGTATGATATGGCTAATGCTGAGTTTATTCAGGTACCAGGTTTTCAGGGTTTTTAGTGTTTATTCGGCAGTCTTCTTCATAAGAAACGGAATTTGTAAAGTGAAACACTTTGTAGTTATAGCACAGACTGAGACACATGAGAGCAGGCTGAAAAAACGGAGGCAACGAAAGCTGCGTTCGCACGCGTCCGACTGATCCGGCCCGCATGAAGCTGCATTTTGCTCAATCCGGCCCGTGACCTAAAATGAGTTTGACACCCATGTTCTATGAGGATTGGTATGTGTTCCTTTGTCATACTCTTCCTGAAGTCCACAATCAACTCTTTCGTCTTACTGACATTGATTGCCAGGTTGTTGCTGCAATACCATTCCACTAGTTGGCATATCTCACTCCTGTACACCCTCTCGACACCACCTGAGATTCTACCAACAATGGTTATATTGTCAGCAAATTTGTAGATGGTATTTGAGCTATACCTAACCACACAGTCATGTGTATATAGAGAGTAGAGCTAAGCACACACCCCTGAGGTGTGCCAGTGTTGATCGTCAGCGAGGAGGATATGTTATCATCAATCCGCACAAACTGTGGTCTTCTGGTTAGGAAGTCGAGGATCCAATTGTAGGGGGAGGTACAGAGGCCCAGGTTCTGCAGCTTCTCAATCAGGATTGTGGGAATTATCGTATTAAATGCTGAGCTATAGTCGATGAACAGCATCCCAACGTAGGTATTTGTGCTGTCTAGGTGGTCTAAAGCCACGTGGAGAGCCACTGAGATTGCATCTGCCATTGACCTATGGCGGTGATAGGCAAATTGCAGTGGGTCCAGGTCCTTGCTGAGGCAGGAGTTCAGTCTAGTCATAACCAACCTCTCAAAGCATTTCATCACTGTGGATGTGATGTAAAAATCCTTCTGATTTTTAGAGGCAGCATTTATTTAGAAGAAATTATTTTCTACTAAGTATTGATGAATAAAAGCAATAATATTTTGTTTTCTGTTAATCTCTGACTCTTAACTAGTCACCAGGATTAGAATTATGTTTCACGAAGTCCACAGCACAGAAACAGGTCATTATCAGAATCACAGGAAGAAGAATGGGCTGCTTAATAAACTTTAACCCTGTTCTAATAATTAATGAAATTGTGGCAGATCTGTAATCATTTGCTCCATATCTTTTAAATTCTTTGATCAAAAGTCCATCAATTTCAGTTTTAAAAGTTAACAATTGACCTGTCTGCAGTTGGAGCCGTACAATATGGAAGCAAGCTCTTCACCCAACTGGTCCATGTAGACTAAGTTTCCCAGCTAATCTAGTCCTATTTACTGCACTTGATCTACAAAATCTTTCCTATCCATCTGCCTATCAGAGTGCCTTTTAAATGTTGTTAGTCTACCTGCCTCAAAAACTTCCACTAGCAGTTCATTCCATATATGAACCACCCTCAGACTGAAAATAAGTTGCCCACTGGTTCGTGTTATATGTTTCCTCTGTCACACAAAATTACTTTGTGTGAATATTGTCTCTGAACTCCATTCCTAAAAGATCCTGTTCTGTCTTTTAGGCTGTACCTTCTTGTCCTAAACTTCTTAAACAATGAATGAACATAGTTGGGTTGAGTTGTTCTCTGATCTTGGCAATTTACTTGCAAACGTTTCATCACCTTGCGAGGAGACATCGTTAGTGAGCTGTTAATTGTGGTGCATGCTCCGAATGCTTCGCTTTTATATACTTCTCAATCAGCTGATTGGTCGTCATTTCGGAAACTGAATTGTGATGTGGGGAGTAAATCTCGTTGCTGATTGGCTACGTGGCAAACTTACTGCACTGAGGTCAGGAATCTTGCCAGGTTTGGCTTATAAATGGGATTGGCATCCATGTGAACATAGTTTCTTTCCAATTACTCTAATGGTTCTAAAGATCTTAAAAATGCCAATCAAATCTTCCAGTAACTTTTAAAGTTGCATGGAATATGTCCTAGATTCTGTAATCCTCACAATTTTTTCCTTGGATATTAGGTTAACCCAACTCACACCCACTCCAAGACCATTTTGTTCTTCCTGAAGTGTGGTGCCCAGAACTGCTCACTGTACTTTCTGAGTAGTCTAACCAGGACCTTATATAGCTGTTGTATAATCATGCTCTTGTATTCCAGATCTCTAGATAAACATGGCTTTCCGATTACTTTTTGCACATAGCTATTACATTTCTTTGACCTTTATGCGATGGCACTTTTTCTTAGACCCGCTGAGCATATAGCTTTTCCCAGTTAAAACAAATCATATATTCTACCCTTTTTCTCGTCCAATTTATCAACAATGGAATTTGTTTCACCATTTCACCCAGTCACTCTGTTAGTATATTCTTTGGCCGTTCTCTTGTTGGTTCTGGAGCTTACTCTTGGAGAAAACCTTCCTGAAGAAAAATTTATGACAACTCATGTGAGTTTATCAGCTTATCCCAACCCATATGAAAATTAAACCTATCATTAAAAATTATTATCTAGTACAAGTTTAATTTCTATATATATTTTTACCAGTCTTCCTCTTCACAACTGTTAGCAGGGGACCTGTGAACAATTCCCATAGGAGTCTTAAATGCTTTTCAATTCTTCCATAAAGTTTTCACTGCCTCCTTGCTTCTTGTTGTATCCTTTCCCACTATTCATATGACTTCACCATTATTCACCAAAACTAATTTTCCCAGCTGCATCTTCCCCTATTTTTCCTATAAACGTCATAACTAGGTATATTGTTCCTGATCTTGCTACATTACAGGCATTTGTCACTAACTGTAACAAACCACCCAAGGAGAATTAATGCCTGCAATTCATCCAGATGGCTCCCTTTGTGTATTGTATTCAATTGACTTTATTTCTTACATCCTTCACACATATGAGGAGTAAAAATCTTTACGTAATGTCTCTGTCTACATGTACCATGTGCAATCATAGTAATTTATAATAAATAGAACAGTCGATGTAACATAGAAATACACTAAAATCAGTGTGAGTTAATCAGTCTGCTGGTCTGGTGGCAGAAGCTGTCCCAGAGACTTGGTCCTGGCTTTTATGCTGTGGTACCATTTCCCGGATGGTAGCAGCTGGATTAGATTGGGGTCCGGGTAACTCGGGTCCCCAGTGATCCTTCAGGCCCTTTTTCACACTGTCATTGTAAATGTCCTGAATCACAGGAAGCTCACAACTACAGATGCGCTGGACTGTCCGCACCTCTCTCTGAAGAATCCTGTGAGGCACAGTTCTAATACCAGGCAGTGATGTAGCCAGTCAGGATGCTCTCAATTGTGCTCCTATAGAAAGTTCTTAGGACTTGGGGGCCCATACCAAACTTCCTCAACCGTCCGAGGTGAAAGAAGTGCTGTTGTGCCTTTTTCACCACACAGCTGGTGTGTACAGACCACATGAGGTCCTCGGTGATGTGGATGCCAAGGAATTTGTAGCCATTCGCCCTCTCAACCCCAGATGCATTGATGTCAATAGGGGTTAGCCTGTCTCCATTCCTCCTGTAGTCCACAACCAGCTCCTTTGTTTTTGCAACATTGAGGGAGAGGCTGTTTTATTCACACCACTGTGTCAGAGAGATGACTTCTTCCCTGTAGGCTGCCTCGTTATTGTTTGAGATTAGGCCAATTAATGTAGTGTTGTTGGCAAATTTAATTAGCAGATTAGAGCTGTGGGTGGTGACACACAGGTAAAAAGAGAGTATAGGAGGGGCCTAGTACACAGCCGTAACGGGCTCCTGTGTTGAGAGTTAGAGGGGTGGAGGTGAGGGAGCCCACTGTTACAATCTGCGGGCTATCTGACAGGAAGTCCAGGATCCAGCTGCACAAGGCAGGAACACGGCCGAGGTCTCTGAGCTTCCTGTCAAGCCTGGATGGAATTATAGTGTTGAATGCTGAATTCTCACGTAAGCATCCTTCGTCTCCAGATGTGTTAAGACAGTACGTAGAGCAGTGGCTATTGCGTTGTCTGTCAATCGGTATTTGTATAAAATACATTTTCTCAAAGAACTACAAGTTATCTTGCTACTGGAAAGAAATCATTAAGCTGGAAAGAGTGCAAAGAAGAGTTATGAGAATGTTGCCAGGGCTGAAGGATCTGAGTTGTAGGAAGAAGTTGGGCAGGCTAGGTCTTTATTCACTGGAATGTAGGAGACAAAGAGGTGACCTATAAAATCACATGGGCATAGATCATGGAGCTCTATAGCACAGAAACAGGCTCTCTGGCCCTTCTAGACCAACTGAACTGTTAGCCTGCCTAGTTGTGTTAATCCACAGCTGGACATAGCTCTCAAAACCCGCTTATCCATGTATCTATCCAAACTTCTCCTAAATATTGCAATCAAACCCATAGAAAACAATTCCTGTCCAAAATTCTCTTCAATGTTGCAATCAAACCCACCTCAAACACTTCCATTGACAGCTTGTTCCACCCCCTGAGTGAAGAAACTCCCCCCTCAGATTCCCCTCAAATATTTCACCTTTCATCCCTAACCCCTATGAGTACTGTGCAAAAGTCTTAGGCACCCTTGATTTTCTAATATAAATTTTGTTTTAGATGTTTAATTTTTGTCTTCTGCATTAGTGTTTCAGAAGAAAAGAGCAAATTTTGGATTTCAATACTCTCGTTTTCCAATAAATTACATGTGATAACAGAATTTTTTTGTATTTTGTTGAAGAAAGTAACACATTAAATAACGCAAACACAAACAAGAGAAAATCTGTAGATGCTAGAAATCTGAGCAACACACACAAAACGCTGGAGAAACTCAGCAGGGCAGGCAGTATCTATGGGAAAGAGTAAACAGTCGACCCTTCGGTAGGACTGGAGAAAAAAGCCAGGGAGTAGATTTAAAAGGTGGGGGAAGGGGAGGGAAAACCACCAGGTAATAGGTGAAGCCTGGAGGGGGAGGGATGAAGTAAAGAGCTGGGAATTGTTTGGTGAAAGAGACAGAAGGCCATGGAAGGAAGAAAAGGGGGAGGAGCACCAAGGGGAGGTGATGGGCAGGCAAGGAGATAAGGAGAGAGAGGGAAAAGGGGATGGGAAATGGTGAATGGCGGGGATCTTTCCAGAAGTTTGAGAAATCGATGTTTATGCCATCAGGTTGGAGGTTACCCAAATGGAATATAAGGTGTTGTTCCTCCAACCTAAGTGTGGCCTTGTCACGATGGTGGAGGAGGCCGTGGGTGGACATATTGGAATCAGAATGGAAAGTAGAATTAAAATAGGTGGCTGCTGGGAGATCTCACTTTTTCTGGCGGACGGAGTGTAGGTGTTCGGTGAAGCGGTCTCCCAACCTGTGTTGGATCTCACTGACATACAGGAGGCCACACCGGGAGCACTGAACACACTATATACCCCAACAGACTCATAGGTGAAGTGTCACCTCACCTGGAAGGACTGTTTATGACTCTGAATGGTAGTGAGGGAGGAGGCGATAGACTACTTTTCAAATACAAACTTGATTACTTTGTAGGTGTGTAACCCAGTGCATGATTAAAGAAAGATAACGAACAGGCCAGGTTATGGCAGATGTTACAGCTTAAACTTCAGATCATCATTCTTACACCATGGCAAAAAGTGAGCATATCAATAAGGCACAAAGCGGTCATCCTGCATCAGCAAGGTCTCTCCCAAGCAGAAATTTCATGGCAGACAGGAGTTTTGAGATGCACTGTCAAAGCTCTTCTGAAGAAACACAAAGCAATGGGTAAGATTGGGGATAAGAATCACTGTGGTTGGCTATGGAAACAGAGTGCTACAGGTAAGATATACTATGCATAAAATTGATGTCCCTTCTAAATCAGAAGTCCAGCACTGTTTATCAGCTCTGAACTCACAGAAATCATTGAAACCAAAGTACACCCCTCAGTGGTTCAGAGAAGTTTTGTCAGAAGTGGTCTTCATAGAAAAACAGTTCCTCTGAACTGGAAACAAAGCCTAGGAAATCACCTATGCACAAAAACACAAGGACTGGGTTAATGAACAATGGCAGCAGGTGCTCTGGACTGATGAGTCAAAATTTGAACTTTTTGGCTCAAACAGGAGGCAGTTTGCCTGTAGAAGAGCTGGAAAGCACAACATGGATGAGTGTCTGCAGCCAACAGTGAAGCACAGCGGAAGTTCCCTGCAAGGTTGGGGCTGCACTTCTGCAAATGGAGTTGGTGATTTGATCAGAATTAATGGAATCTTCGATGCTGAGAAGTACAAGCTGATTCTCTTCCACCAGCTTCATCCTGCAGCAGGTCAATGACCCCACACATGGCCAAGGTCATAAAGAACTATCTTGAGTGAAAAGAAGAACAAGGAGTTCAGCAACAGATGGTTTGGCCTGCACAGAGCCCGGATGTCAACATCATCGAGGTTGCCTGGGATTACTTGCAGAGACAGAAGCAAGCGAGACAGCCAAAGTCTGCAGAAGAACAGTGACAAGTTCTCCAAGATGCCTGGAATAACCTACCAGCCGATTTTCTTTTAAAACTGTACTACAATGTACCTAAGAGAATTAATGTCGTTTTAAAAGCAAAGGGTGGTCGCACTAAGTATAGATTCGATTTGTTTTTTTTTAACTGTTAACTGCTCTCTATAGTTTTTTTTTGGAATTTAGAAACAGTTCATTGCATTATTTTTTAAAGCACCTTTGCTTTGCAGAATTTTTTTATATTTGCCTAAGACATTTGCACTGTATCATTTGACCAGTTCTAGTTTCACCCAACCTCAGTCGAAAAAGTCTGCTTCCATTGACTCTATCTATACCACTCATAATTTTGTATACCTTTATCAAATCTTCCCTCATTCTCCTATGCTCCAAGGAATAAATTCCTAACCTATTCAACCTTTCCCTATAACTCAGGTCTTCAAGTCCTGGCAACATCCTTGTAAATGTTCTCTGCACTCTTTCAATCTTCAGAACCACAATCAGTTTTAATATCACCAGCAAATGTCGTGAAATTTGTTAACTTAGCAGCAGTATAATACAGTACATGATAATATAGAAAGAAAAAATTAAGTGAATCAATTACAGTATGTGTGTATGTACGGTATATATATATATATATTATATTAAATAGATTAAAAATAGTGCAAAATCCGAAATAATAAATGTGAGGTAGTGTTCATTGGTTGTGGAAACATTTCAATGATGGGACAAGTGAAGCTAAATGAAGTTATCTCCTTTGGTTCAAGAGCCTGATGGTTGAGGGGTAGTAACTGCTCCTGAAGCTGGTGCTGTGAGTCTAGAGATTCCTGTACCTTCTTACCAATGGCAGCAGCAAGAAGAGAGCACGGCCTGGGTGGTGGAGTCCTCTGATGAATGCTCCTTTCCTGAGAGGTGCTCAGTGGTGGGGAGGGCTTTACCCTGTGATAGACTGGGTCATATCCAATCCCTTTTGTAGGATTTAGTAGGAACTGCCGAAGAAGGTACAATAAGAATTGTTGAAAGACATTTGGACAGGTATATGGATAGGAAAAATTTAGAAGGTTCTGGGCCAAGTGCAGTCAAATGGACTAGTTTAAATGGGCGTCTTGGTCATCACGGATAAGTTAGGCTACAGGGGCCTGTTTCCATGTTGTATTACTCTATGATTCTCTATTGGGGGCGGCACGGTAGCGTATTGGTTAGCACTACACGTTACAGTACAGGCAACACCGTTCATTCCCTGCCGCTGCCTGTAAGGAGTTTGTACGTTTTCCCTGTGACTGCGTAGGTTTCCTCTGGGTGCTCCAGTTTCCTCCAACAGTCCTAAGACAGATTGGTTAGTAGATCAATTGGTCATTGTAAATTGTCCCATTATTAAATTGGGGGATTGCTGGGCAGCATGGCTCGAAGGGCTGCAAGGGCCTACGATCTCGATAAATAAAAATCCAGAGGTGCTGCTTACCACCCTTGGCTTTTACCACCTTTGCACTGAATTCATCATAGACTAAGAATTCTTTACGCTTTTAAGCACATTCTGCTTAAGACCACGTTGTAAGTTACTTTCAGGGTTTTGATTCCATATCAGTAGTTCAAAATGCTCTGCACTAGACTCGTCCAATCTTCTTCAGTATATTTCCTGAAGACTCTGTAACTATGCAGTTCCAAGTATTGGCCTGTGAGATGCCAATTCATCTCAGACAACACCAGAGCAATGGAAACGAAAGCTGGCAGTTACATGAATGAAGGGAAAGAAACATTTCGAGACAGAGAGTCATACAACAGTGAAACAGGCCATTTGGCCCATCTAGTCCATGCCGTCCTGATCTTGTGCCTCGTCCCAACCACCCTGCAGATGACCATATCCCTCCAAATCCTTCTCATCCATGTACCTATCCAAACTTCTCTTAAATGTTACAACTTAACCCGCAGCTACCATTCCCTCTGAGTAAAGATGTTTGCCCTCAGATCCTCTTTGAATATGTCACCTTTCATCCTAAACCTATGACTCTAGTTCTAGTTTCACCGAACCTGAGGGGGGAAAGCCTGCATGTATTTACCCTACCTATAGCTCTCATAACCTTTGTTAAGGATTTCCGCTGGGAATGTGATTAAACATTTCTTGCCTCGTGTAAATGAGGGTATCAAACTATGATGGGATCTGATGTGGTCAGGTTATATAACATTCAATGTTTTTGTTATACTCGATCCTGGCAATCCGATTGGTTGCATCATGGTCTGGCATAGAGACTCCAATTCACTGCTGGAGGTTCTGGATTCAGCCAATTCCACCATTGACCAACCCTCCTCAGCACTGTGGACATCTTCAAGAGGCAACGCCTCAAGAAGGCAGTATCCATCATTAAAGACATGCCCTCTTCTCATTACCATCAGGGAGCCTAAGGATCCTCATTCAAAATGTTAGAAACAGCTTTTTAATGTTAGAAACAGCTCCCCCTTCACCATTCCCCATCCCCTTTTTCTCTCTCTCACCATATCTCCTTACCTGTCCATCGCCTCCCTCTGATGCTCCTCCACATTTTCTTTCTTCCATGGTCTTCTGTCTTCTATTAGATTCCCCCTTCTCTAGCCCTATATCTCGTTCATCTATTGATCTCTCAGCTCTTTACTTCACCCCTCCCCCTCCAGGATTCACCTATCACCTTGTACTCCTCTTTTCCCTCCCCCTCCAGGTTTCGCCTATCACCTTGCGTTTCTCTCTCCCCTCCCCCTCCAGGATTCACCTATCACCTTGTGTTTCTCTCTCCCCTCCCCCTCCAGGATTCACCTATCACCTTGTACTCCTCTCTTCCCTCCCCCTCCAGGTTTCGCCTATCACCTTGCGTTTCTCTCTCCCCTCCCCCTCCAGGATTCACCTATCACCTTGTACTCCTCTCTCCCCTCCCCCTCCAGGATTCACCTATCACCTTGTACTCCTCTCTCCCCTCCCCCTCCAGGATTCACCTATCACCTTGTACTCCTCTCTCCCCTCCCCCTCCAGGTTTCAACTATCACCTTGCATTTCTCTCTCCCATCCCCCTCCAGGATTCACCTATCACCTTGTGTTTCTCTCTCCCCTCCCCCTCCAGGATTCACCTATCACCTTGTACTCCTCACTCCCCTCCCCCTCCAGGTTTCGCCTATCACCTTGCGTTTCTCTCTCCCCTCCCCCTCCAGGATTCACCTATCACCTTGTGTTTCTCTCTCCCCTCCCCCTCCAGGATTCACCTATCACCTTGTACTCCTCACTCCCCTCCCCCTCCAGGTTTCGCCTATCACCTTGCGTTTCTCTCTCCCCTCCCCCTCCAGGTTTCACCTATCACCTTGTACTCCTCTCTCCCCTCCCCCTCCAGGTTTCAACTATCACCTTGCATTTCTCTCTCCCATCCCCCCAGCTTTTCAATTTACTCCTCATTTTTTTTCTCTCCAGTTCTGTTGAAGGGTCTTGGCTCGAAACGTTGACTGTACTTTTTTCCATGGATGCTTCCTGGCCAACTATACTCTTTTTCATAGATGGTCCCAGCCTGCTGCATTCCTCCAACATTTTATGTATGTTGCTTGAACAACTTTTTCTCCTGTATGGAGACATATATATATTTTCTCTCTATATGGTCCATGAACCTATAAATACTACCTCATTAAAACAAGAGATTCTGCAAATTCTGGAAATGCAGAGTAACACACAGAAAAAGAACTCAGCAGGTCAGGCAGCATCTGCGGAGAGGAATAAACCGTCAATGACTTTTTTTGTGTGTTGCTTTGTACTGCTGCGTAAACCTGTTTCTGCATCAGCTTCTACACTCCAGCTCAGATTCTGGTATGGCCTTTTCCTCATTGCATTAAGAATGTAATTGTGGTTTTTGTTCCAGTTTGTGTGGTGTTCTTTGTTCTGTTCTCATACAGCCAAGTAATTTGCTAGCCCATTTTAAAAGAAAGTAAGAATCCACCACAAGGTTATTATTGAAAACACTGCCAGCAGCTTCTCAGGCAATATGTTCCAGTTTCTAACAACTGCTGAAAAAAAATCTCCTCATCATAGAACCATAGAACATTACAGCACAGAAACAGGCCTTTTGGCCCTTCTTGGCTGTGCCAAACCATTTTTCTGCCTAGTCCCACTGACCTGCACCTGGAACGTATCCCTCCATACCCCTCTCATCCACGTACCTGTCCAAGTTTTTCTTAAATGTTAAAAGTGAGCCCGCATTTACCACTTCATCTGGCAGCTCATTCCACACTCCCACCACTCTCTGTGTGAAGAAGCCCCCCCAATGTTCCCTTTAAACTTTTCCCCCTTCACCCTTAACCCATGTCCTCTGGTTTTTTTCTCCCTTAGCCTCAGTGGAAAAAGCCTGCTTGCATTCACTCTATCTATACCCATCATAATTTTATATACCTCTATCAAATCTCCCCTCATTCTTCTAAGCTCCAGGGAATAAAGTCCTAACCTATTCAACCTTTCTCTATAACTCAGTTTCTCAAGTCCTGGCAACATCCTTGTAAACGTTCTCTGCACTCTTTCAACCTTATTAATATCCTTCCTGTAATTTGGTGACCAAAACTGCACACAGTATTTCTGGTTCTGTATTTCTACATATCTACATCATATTTCTGGTTCTATTACTAGCTACATCAGTGTCCTGGTTAATACTTATTCTACAATCAATATGAATGAAAAAAAAACTATCTAGTCATTCTCAGATCACTGTTTGTCAGGGTTTTCACACAAATACTTCCTTACAATAGTAACTGCATTTCAGAAAAATACTTTAATGGTTGTAAGGAGCTTTGGGACAATCTGAGGCCATGAAAGACTCTATATATGTCTGTAACTCTTCATTTCTTTATTTGGGCCACACCAGCTAAAAACAACAGACTTTTTTTTTGCCTCTAAAGGAATCCAATAAGCTATTGGACACACTTAAAGATATGAGAAATATTTTCAGATTCAGATTCTCAAATAGCACTGTTAGGGTTTGACTTCTGGTTCATGACATAAACTACTTGTATTGACCCTGCCCTAATCTCAAGACATTTTGAAGCCTTTTTAGAGTTTTGACTGTGCAATCATAATACCGTAAGGACTGAAGATATTCAACCCATCTTTTTCAGTGACAGTTCTTTGAATGAACTTCTCAATTAGTTCCACTCTGTTGCTCTTTCTTCATAAGCCTGATATTTTTTTCTCTTACTCAAGTGTCATTCCAATTTTCATCAGAGAGCTTTGAACCCGCAGACATACCCTTTCAAAGTGCATCCCACTTGTTGTGGAAAAAGGATTCCCCTCATCACACTTCCTAACGATGTAAACTGTAAACTCCAGCCCCTCAATTTGTCATTATTTACTGCTTCAAATCCTTCATGATTTTAAACAGCTTCACTAAATATCTCTATGTTCCTTTCTATGCTGAAATAGCCCTTTATTTCTCCTTAGAACACAAAATGTAGAACATCACAACACAGTATGGGACCTTCAGCCTACAATGTTGTGCTGACCTTTTCACCAATTCTAAATCGGTCTACCCCTTCCCTCCTACATAGCCCTCCATTTTGCTATTGTCTGTGTGCCTTTCTGAGTTTCTTAAAATGCCCATAATGTATCTGCCTCTACTACCATCCCTGGCCGGGCATTCCATGTACTCACCACTCTCTGTGTAAAGAACTTGCCTCTGATATTAACTCTATACTTTCCTCGAATCATCTTAAAATTATGTCTCCTTATTTTAGCCATTTCTACCCTGGGAGAAAGGTCTCTAACAGTCCACTCGATCTATGCCACTAATTAAAATCTAATTAAAATATTTTATCTCCTAACAAAATACCCTCTAATAAACCTCCTTTGCACCCTTGCCAAGACCTTCACTATTCCAAAAATTTGATGCCCATAATTGGCAAGCTGAGGGCTGACCAGTGGTTTATTAAGATTTCAGCATAACATTCTTGTGTTTGTACTCTGGGCATCTACTTATAAAGCTAAGGACATTGTATGTCTTCTTAACAAGCTTCTCAACTTGCTTTACCAGCCTGAAATACTCATTCATTTTCCTAAGGTATCGCTATTTCTATATCTCCTTACAAATGAATCTGCTTCCACCTGCTTCTCATTCCAAATCATAAGGACTTACTGCATAAAGTACAGTCTATGAACAAGTTTCTGGTTCATGTATCAAATATTTAAAACCCAATTTGTAGATAGTCCAACTAGAAATAGGGAGTAGTATACCTTATATTGGGGAATGAGACTGATCAGTGGGGGAGCAGTTTGGGAATAGTGACCATAATCAGCAAGTTATGGATAAGAATAAGACTGTTGGTGAAACTGATAAATTGTGAGAAGGTTAATTACAGCAGTATTAAACAGGACCTGGAGAAATGAATTGACAGAGGCTGTTTGACGATAAGTACGTATCTGACATGTGGGAGTCTTTTAAAATGTTGCTTAGAGTTCATGTTCCTGTGAGGATGAGCGATAAGGATGAAAAGGTTCAGAAACTTGGATGACAAAAGATATCACAGGTTTCATCAGAAAGGAAAATAAAGTGTACGTCAGGTTTAAGATGCTGATATCAAAGATCTTGATGAATATGAAAAAACCTTGAGAGAACCTAAGAAAGAAATTAAGAGAGTTGAAAAGGGCTATGAAACATCCTTGGTGAGTACAATTTAGAAGAACTCCAACCACTTTATGATTACATTAGAAGCAAGAGAGTAACTGCAGAAAGGGTAAGTCCATTCAAGGAGAAAGAAAGAAACCTTTGCATGAAGGCGAAAGTGGATGAGGTCCTCACTGAATTCTTCACATTGGTATTCACCAAGGAGGATATTCTAGAGCATGTTGTTATTCAGAAGAAGGAAATGTTGTGTGTCTTTAAGGTGCATAAATACCCAGAGCTGGATCTTCTTTATAAAGCATCTGACAAGGTCCCTCAGGATTAGCTGTTACAGAAGATAAATCACATAGAATTTACGGTGAGTTGGTAAATTGGATCCAAAATTGACATGGATAGTGGTAGAGAAGTTTCTATTCTGATTGGAGGGATGTGGCCAGTAGTGTTCCACATGGAAGAGTGCTGGGACCACTGTGTATTAATGATTAGGATGGAAATATAGATGGTCGGAATATGAAATTTGCTGATGACATGAAAATTGATGAAGGTGTGGATAGTGAGGCAAGTTGTCAAAAATGCAGCAGGTTATAGATGGGTGGAGAAATAGTGGTTGAAATTTAATCCAGAGCTGTGTGAAGTGATGCATTTTGAAGGTCAAATGTAAGGGGAGAATACACAGTAAATGGCAAGACCCTGTGGAGCACCAAGTTCATTGCTTCCTGAAAGTGGGTAGGGTGTTAAAGAAGACACATAGTACATTGCCTTCATTGGTTAAGGCATTGGGTATAAAAGTTGGGAATTCACGTTGCAGATGTACAATATAAAACTCTGGTTAGGCCACAGGTGGGGTCTTGTGTGCAGTTCTGATTGCCACACTGCAGAAGTCTTTGGAGAGGGTGCAGGAAATGTTCACCAGATGTTGCCTGAGCCACAAGGAGAGGATGGGCAGACTCAGATTGTTTTCTCTGGAGCCGTAGATGCTAAGGAGAGAACTGAACAAAGTGGATAAAATTATGAGACAGGGTAGGTAATTAATAATTTTCTCGGGGTAGAAATGTCAAAATGTAAATGGCATAGCTTTAAGGTGGAGTTGGTGGCATGAAAGAGATTTGTAAGGTAAGTTTTTTACACAGAGAGTAGTATGTGATGGGAAAAAAAGCAGAGAGGATAGAAATGTTTAGGAGGCATTTAGACAGACATATGAACATGTCAGGACTAGATACAGACGGATAAGATCACTTTAGATTGGTATCTTGGTCAGTGCAGATCAGGTGGACTGAAGGGCCTTTTCCTATGCTGTACCATCTATGTCTTCTGACCAGCTGAACCACTGAGACAAGTTTCCTTTATTAATTCAGTCAAACCTTTCACGATTTTGAACACTTTTCATTCTCCTTAACCTCATAGTTAGAACAAGGGAAAACGTATCGGCCATCTTACACACACCAAGTCCCCGTGAGGTATTTGGTTGGATAATCATATATGTGTGTGTGTCTGGCTGTTGAATCTTCTGTGGGCCAGGGTTAGATTGAAAGCTTTCAGGGAGAACTGACACAGGAATAATGGCCGGAAGGACTTTCCTGTGTATTGTAACAGTCCATGGTTACACGAAATGGCTCTCTAAGTAGATGAAAACTAAACCATAAGACAATAAGACTTAGGAGTAGAATTAAGCCATTTGGCCCATTGGTCTGTTACATTATTCCACCACGGTTGATTTATTATCTCTCTCAACCCCATTCTCCTGCCTTCTCTCCAGAACTTTTAACACCTTTACTCATCAAGAGCCTATCAATCTCCTCTTTAAGTATACCTAATGACCTGACGTCCACAGTTGTCTGTGACAACAAATTTTACAGGTTCACTACACCCTGGCTGAAGAGATTTTTGTTCATCTCTGTTCTAAATGGATGCTCCTCTATTTTGAATCTGTGCCCTCCTATACCCCCCAACCAAAGGAAGCACACCCCTCTATCTAGGCCTTTCAAAACTCTACAGGTTTTAGTGAGGTCCCCCGCGCCCCCCCCCCCATGGTCTTCTAAATTCCAGTGAGTACAGGCGCAGAGCCTTCAATCGCAGATAATCCTTTCATTCCTGGAATCATTCTCTTGAGCCTCAACTGAACACTCCAATGTCAGCACATCCTTCCTTAAGTAAGGGCTCAATATGTTCACAATACTCCAAGTGAGGCCTCACAAGTGCCGTTTACAGCCTCAGCATTACATCCTTGCTTTTATGTTCAAGTTCTCTTGAAGTGAATGCTAACATTGCATTCGCCTTCCTCACCACCGATCATTTGAAAGAAATACCAGAGGCCTAAATATCCTTTGGAACTGTAGCTTGATATGAGTGGGTACGATGATGAAAATAGGAGGGGAAGCTTCAAAGAAAGTGATGCAGATCCATAACTGCTGAATAGTATTAATGGGAGGAAGAAGCCTTCAGCTTGTGTACCTTCAGAAATGTAAAACCTCTCTTAATTTTTAAGCTGCACAAAAGGCAGCGAACGTCAACATGAAACTTCATGGTGGATTGGTTACACATGAAGGGAACGGGCCACAGAAGTCGTTAAAGGATTTGCTTTTCCACTTTCTTATTTTGCTGACACCTGTGTAAGTGATCATTTGAAAGGTCACATGTCAGTGGTTTCCTATGTCTACTGATGTTTATGGGTCTGTTAGGCGGCGGCATGTGGCCCAAGTTTCACTACGTTACCGAGAACTCAATCCCATTGTTTGTTCCATCAAAGATAATATGAGCTCATGTCAGTTTTTTTTTCTGGTATGTTACTTTATAGGACATTCCTCATTAGATTGTTGTTATGCCCTTCTTCGTACAATTATCAGCAGATGTGAGTCTCAACCCAAGTCCCAGTGGAAATAAGTCCACTGGATAAAAGAGCCTCTGCATATGGCGATTCTTATTATTAATAGTAATTAAAAAGTGAATGGGGGAAATGGAACTTTTTAACAGCTTGCCTGGCATATCAAGGGAAGAAGGAGGAATCATTGGGGGAAATTTATACTACCAAATCACTTGTGTCTCATTGTCTCATTTAGTGAAAGGTCTAAAATGAGCTGAATAAATTTGACTAATATGGAAATCAGATTATTTCAAAGTGCACCAAATACGAGGAGACTGGCCAGATGGGATGCTTTCACCAGGTGGAGCCAGCCTGTCTTTCTTCTCACTTAATGGAAGAAATGGAGAGCTGGGTGTATGAGGCACTGAACCTGCGATCTGGAACACATTGCACCATTCCGTTCAGCATAGCGGGGCTCCATTTAGTCAAAGACACCATGGTAGCAATCCCATTAACGGCCAGTAACAGTTCCTGAAAGAGTTATAACCCTTCAGCCATCAGACTACTGAACCAGAGTGGATAATTTCACTCACCTTAACACTGAAATGATCCCACAACCTATGGAGTCTCTTTCAGGTACTCTACAACTCATGTTCTCGGTATTTATTTATTTATTATTGTTGTAATTTGCTCAGATTGTCTTCTTTAGCACAATGATTTTTATATTATTTATTGAAATACAGCACAGATTAGGCCCTTCAAGCCGCGCTACCCAGCAATCCCCGGATTTAACCGTCGTGTAATCAAGAGACGATATACAATAGCAATTAACCTAGCAACCGGTAGACCATGGGAGGAAACTGGAACACATGGAGGAAACCCACGTGGTCACAGGGAGAACGTACAAACTACTTACAGGCAGCAGCAGGAATTGAAGCTTGGTACAGTAAAGCTTTGTGGTACTGAACCCTGTTTGCCAGTGTTTGTTTCCTCTGTTATTTTTCTTTGATCCTATCGTACTTCTTTGTTGTACTATGAATTCCTACAGGAAAAGGAATCTCAGAGTAGTATATGCTGATTTATGTGCAGTTTGAATAAGGGATAATACTTGTGTAAATGTGTACTTTAATAATAGATTTAATTTGAATTTTGATTGATTTACATACTCTGGATCTTGGGCATAATATGGAAATTAATTTGGAGTACTTTGATATTAAATTTACTTTGAATTTTGATTTTGACATTGACTTTTGCATACTCATTACCTTTGTGACTGCACGGAAAGATTGTTTGAAGCTTTTCTCCACCTTCTCCAGCAATGAAGAGTCTTCATGAGCTGGTACAATTGGTCTCATAATATGCCAGCCGTGGTGGTAGTGTGTGAGGATATGGAAGGATGTACCAACATGAAGTTGAAGACATGATGAATGGAGATTGTTGTTAAGTGACTGAAGATGTATGACAAATGAACTAATGGATGAGCGTAGTTGAGCAGATATTGAGAGATGGGATGTATTGATGTGTTTATGGACATTGATTATACTTAAAAAATCATTACATTCGCTGGAAATTAAACCTTAGTTCTGGCATTGTTCACCAATAACACAGCACTGAATAAGAGCTGACTGTGCCTTTGGGTGAAGAAGTCCTGTTTCTTCTTTTCCATCTCTTCAGGGAATTCATTGAAAGTAGCATCTATAAAGTCAGGGACCTGAATGTCAACATCTCTGAAAATCTTCCCTGGGCCCAACATCCTGATGCAATTACAAAGAAAGTATATCAGCAGCTATATTTCATTAGGAGATTGAGGAGATTTGGTACGTCACCAAAGACTACCAATTTTCTACAGACGTACCGTGGACAGCATTTTAACTGGTTACGTCACTCTCTGGTATGGAGGGACCACTGCACAAGACTGGAAAAAGCTGCAGAAGTTTTGAGACTCAGCCAGCTCCATCATGGGCTCTAGCCTCCCCACCATCTCAATAAGGCAACATCTATTAGTGAGGATCCCCACCTGTCCCACTACCTCACTAATTTTCTCTCCTTTTGCACAACTTATCTATATACACATTTTGTATTTCTTACTGTAACTTACATTATTTTTTTATGCATTGCGCCATACTGGTGCCACAAAGCAACAAATTTCATGACATTGTTGAAATATTAGATACACAACAGAATCAGTGATAATAAACCTAATTCTGGCTCTGATTCTCATTTGGCCTGCTTTAGCTTGTTGGAATGTTTCCAAGGATGAGAAGTGTCTTCTACCAGTGTCAGTAGTGTTAAATTGATTTGGCATGAAACTACACGTGTATCCGAATGCTAGAGGCACACAAAAACTTATGGCTGCATTGTGCCTGGTCATCTTGGGAAGACTTATGATTCTTCATGATCGAGACGCATTTTACCAGCTTGATCAGATTTCTAGACCACTGTTTTCTCCGTCCTAGTCTCTACATTGACTGTACCCAGGCTGATCCACATATTCCAGACACAGGAGTAGGAGGGTCTGCTCAATTCACTTTTAAGTATAGTAATGGGACCATTTGATCATGCTGAAAACACTGCATAATTTATGGTTTTGAACCTTGTTTCATAACAACCTTCGTGTGAGACATTATTCTGGCTGTGCCATAGAACCATAGAACCATGGAACATTACAGCACAGAAACAGGCCTTTTGGCCCTTCTTGGCTGTGCTGAACTATTTTTCTGCCTAGTCCCACTGACCTGCACCTGGCCCATATCCCTCCATTCCCCTCTCATCCATGTACCTGTCCAAGTTTTTCTTAAATGTTAAAAGCATTTGCCACTTCTTCTGGCAGCTCATTCCACACTCCCATCACTCTCTGTGTGAAGAAGCCCCCCTCTAAAACCCATGTCCTCTTGTTTTTTTGTCTCAGTGGAAAAAGCCTGCTTGCATTCACTCTATCTATACACATCATAATTTTATACACCTCTATCCAATCTCCCCTCATTCTTCTACACTCCAGGGAATAAAGTCTTAACCTATTCAACCTTTCTCAAGTCCAGGCAACATCCTTGTAAACCTTCTCTGCACTCTTTGCCCTCTGGTCCTAGACTTCCCCATTATAGGAAACATCCTCTCCACATCCACTCTATCTTGGCCTTTCAATATTCAATAAGTTTTATATTGATCTGTACCAAGATACTGTAAAAAACTTAGTTTAAACAAAATTAGTTCAATGAAGGTCCTATATCAAGAGCCTATCCAGGATCCCCCATATGAAAATCTAGCTTCTGATTCAGATATATAAGGGATTAAAAATCACCTTAACTGAATAAAGCAGCTTATTTTATACAAGGTTGTGTTTTCCAACATAATAAAGTTAAGTCCAAGCAACATACACAAAATGTCGGAGGAACTCAGCAGGCCAGGCTGCATCTATGGAATAGAGTAAACATTCAATGTTTCGGGCCGAGACTCTTCAGGAGGAATGGAGAAAAACAGCTGAGGAGTCAGAGTTAGAAGGTGGGGGTAGGGGAGGGAGAAATACAAGGTGATAGGTGAAACCGGGAGGGTGGGGAGGGGTGCAATAAAGAGTTAGGGAGTTGATTGGTGAAAGAAATGCAGAGTTGGAGAAGGGAGAATCTAATAGTAGAGGACAGAAGGCCATAAAAGAAACAAAAGGGTGGAGGAGCACCAGAGAGAGGCGATGGCAGGCAAGAAAATAGATTGAGAAAGGGAAAAGGAGAAGGGGTGGGGGAAATTACCAGAAGTTAGAGAAATTGATCTTCATGCTATCAGGTTGGAGGCTACCCAGATGAAATATAAGGTGTTGCTCCTCCAAATAGAATGTGGCCTCATTACAGCAGTAGATGAGGCCTTGGATTGAGTCCAGTTGTATTCAGTGTCTTGCGTTTATTGTCATTGTACCTATTCAATGAGGCAATGTACAATAAAATCTTTCTTGCAGCAGCATCGCTGACGATGCACAGAATATAAATTATACATGATTTATACAAGACAGTAAAGAGAGAACAAGTCCCTCGTGCAAAAACAGAGATAAACAACAGTAATGAAAGAGCTGGTGTTAGAATATGTAGAGGAGTCTTGATCCTAATGCAGAGTAGGATGGACAATCCAGTGGTGAATGATACCCGTTTGAGGCTGGCTGGTTCAATGAGTGAACAAGACTGTGAATGAGAACTGGGGTAAAATAGGCTGCAGGCGATTGGTTTGAAATGAGTGGCAGGAAACTCCTACAAAGTGAGTGGAGATTTGGAGGTGCTTGAGTGTGCAGGCTTGAAAATTGGCTGCAATGTACCATTGCTGAGGTAGGATTAGGATTGTGCAGGTTGATTCAAGGACCTGAGCGATGCACTCAAAATGCTGGAGGAACTCAACAGGTCGGGCAGCATCTTATGGAGAGAAATAAGCAGATGGCATTTCGAGCCAAGATCCTTCATCAGGATTGGGAAAGAAGGGCGAAGAAGCTAGAATAAGAAGATTAGGGGAGGGGAAGGAGTGCAAGCAAGCAGGTGAAACCAGGTGGATGGGGGAAGGGAATGAAGTAAGAAGCTGGGAGATGATAAGTAGAAGAGGTAAAGGGATGAAGAAGAATGAATCTAAAAGGAGAGGATAGTGGATTATAGAAGAGAAGGAGGAAAGAGGGGAACCAGAGAGAGGTGATGGGCAGCAGAGGAGAAGAGAAGGGGTGAGAGAGTAACCAGAGTGATGAATGGATAAAGAGAGGAGGGAGCGAGGAGAAATTGCCAGAAATTAGAGCAATAGATGTTCATGCCATCAGGTTGGAGGCTACTTGGAAAGAATATGAGGTGTTGCTCTTCTAATCTGAGTTTGAACTCATTATGACAATAGATGAGGTATAGAGAGACATATTAGATGGGAATGGGAAGTCAAATACAAATGGGAAGCCACTGGTAGACCTTACCTTTTGCAGTGGACTGAATGAAGGGACAAAACAGTCTCTCAATTTTTATTGGGTGCCATTGCTGTAGAGGAGGCCACACTGGGAGTGCTGGACACAATATATGACCCCGACA
Organism: Hemitrygon akajei; assembly: GCF_048418815.1. Lineage (NCBI taxonomy): Eukaryota > Metazoa > Chordata > Chondrichthyes > Myliobatiformes > Dasyatidae > Hemitrygon > Hemitrygon akajei. The sequence continues at coordinate 173,552,880 of NC_133129.1, forward strand.
GACTCACAGGTGAAGTGTCATCTCATGTAGAAGGACTTACTTGGGCCCTGAATGGTGGTGATGGAGGAGGTATAAGGGCATCTTGCCAAGCTTGTAAGGAGGAGTACCAAGAGGGAGATCAGTGGGGAAGGAAGTCACTTAGAGAGCGATTCCTACAGAAAGCAGAGAGTGGGGATGAGGGTGTGTAGGGAAAGGTGTACCTAGCAATAGGATCCTGTGATGGCTGGAGGAAAATAGTGTTCCTGAACTTGGTGGAGTGGGGCCTTCAGGCTTCTGTACCTCCTGCCTGATGATAGAAGTGAGAAGACAACATGACCCCAGTGGTCTTTGATGATCTTGAGGCATTGCCTCCTGTAGATGCTGTCAGTGTTTGGGAGGGGTGTGCTGGGATGGACAGGGCTGTTTCCACTACTCTCTGCAGCTCCTTGCACTCTTGTGTGCTGAAATTGTTGAAACTGACTATTAAAATCCTAAGCTGCATTCAAAGTAATTTTTTGGACCTCAGCTGGCCTTTCGTCTCTGGTAAAATAAACGCATTGGCTTTAAGATGTTGAAAAGAATGCTAGCGGCAGTGAAAGTGTTGCATGCATTTAGCAATAATTTCTAAATTCACAGAGGAGACCTGGACTTTGCACATCTATATGCACATCTTTCTACAGATGCATGGTAGAGAGCATCCTAACAAGATGCCCCACTGCATGGTACAGACACTGCATTGCGGTGGACAGGAGGACTCTACAACAAGTAGTCAAAACTGCCCAACAGATCACTGACACCAGCCTGTCCGGCATGAAGGACATTTATACAGTAAGGTGCCAGGGAAGGGCCAGTAATATCATGAAGGATCCCACCCACCCTGCTCATGTTTGTTTCATTCCCATCAGAAAGGAGGCTATGTAGCACCCACACCAGGACCACCAGACACAAAAACAGTTATTTCCCCCAAGTAATAAGTCTGATCAACACCTCCATCCACTAACCCACCCTTCCACTCCCCCAACCACCACTACTTTCCTGTCAGTCACATTATGTACAGACACTCCTGTGCCTAGCGTCACTTTGTGGACATGGAGTCAATCTATGTAGAGTATATAAGCTCTATTAAGTATTTATATTTATTGTGCTTTTTTATGATCATTGTGCTGCATCAGATCCAGAGTAACAATTATTTCCTTCTCCTTTACACTTGAATTAAACAATCTTGAAATTAAATTAATTCTTGAATTTTAGAAGCAGCTCTAAAAGTGTTGTATGCATTGAACAAATTCTCATTTATGTTCTAGTCTCTGTTTACATATGCTGCTAAGATCACTTGACACCTAATGTAGCTCTCTCACTTCACATATTTACTAAGGCCAGACAGTTGTATTAAGAGTCAACTACATGCTAAATTGTGGTTAACCCATGTCTGGAGCACTAGCATATTGCTTTAATTCTGGGCTAGAGGTCAAGATCACTAATTTGGTGGATGACATGAGGTTTCCCATCATGGCCTTGAGAAATTTAAATTCAACTTTAAATGTTGTTGGCCAAATCAAAGGTGGTGATGAATCAGCAAATAAGAAGGATCTGGAAAATCTGGCTGAATGGTGCCACAACAACAAGCTCTTACTCAATGTCAGCAAAACAGAAGAGCTGGTTATTGGCTACAGCAGGAGGAAACCCAAGGGGTAAGAGCCAGACCTAATCAGGGCATCAGATATTGAAAAGGTTGGCCACAATAAAGTCCTCGGTGTTATCATTTCTGAGGATCTGTCCTGGGTCCACCCATTACAAAGAAAGCACAGCAGTGGTTCTGCTTTATTAGAAACTTGTGAAGATTTGGCATGTTGTCTACAACTTTGTCAAACATCTATAAATGTGCGGCGGAGTGTAAACTGACAGGATGCAGCACAGCCTGGTATACAGTGCAGTCCATCATGGGTAAAGCCCTCCCCACAAATGAGCACAACTAGAAGGAGCACTGTCACAGGAAAGCAGCATTCGTTATCAAGGACCCTTAACATCCAGGCCAAGCTCTCTTCCCACTCTTGCCGTCAGGAAGGAGGTACAGGGGCGTCAGGACCCACAACACCAGGTTTAGGAATAGTTATTATCCCTCAACCATTAGGCTCTTGAGCCAAAGGGAATAGTTTCACTCAACCTCACTCAGCCCAACACTGAACTGTTCCCGCAACCTATGGACTTGCGTTCAAGGACTCTTCATCTCATGTTCTTCGTGTTTATTGCTTATTTATTTATTATTATTATTTTGTTTTTTTCTTTTTGTATTTACAGATTTTTTTGACTTTTGCACATTGGTTGTCTGTCTGTCTGCCTTGTGGTGTGCAGTTTTTCATTGATTCTATTGTATTTCTTTTTAGTTACTGTAAGTGCCCACAAGGAAATGAATCTCAGGCATACATGTATTTCAATAATAAATTTACTTTAAGCTTTGAAGAACGTCATTACATTGGAATTTGAAAAGAAATCAATCTGAATAATGGTCATCATGAAACTATTGGATCCAACAGATATAGCTTTAAAAAGAAACTAGCTTCAGGAAAGGAAATCTTCCCCCTTCCTTTTCAGTCCTGAAGAAGGGTCTCACTCTGAAATGGTGACTGTTTGTTCACTTCCATGGATGTTGCCTGACCTGCTGTGTTCCTCCAGCATTTTGTGTGTATTGCTTAGGATTTCCAGCATCTGCAGAACTTTTCGTGTTCAGAAAAAGAAATCTATCTTTCCTACCTATTTAACTCACATTTGATACACACCCCCTGATGTGGCAGAAACAGGCCTTATGGCCCAACTGGTCCGTGCCACCATAGCATCATACTTCCTTCTAGTTCCACTTTCCCATGTTTGGCCCAGGATCCTCTAAGCCCTTCCCGTCCATGTACATATCCAAATGCCTCTTAAATGTTGCAATTATAACTACCTTGAAAAACTTCCTCTGCCATCTTTCTCTAGGTATTCACTACCCTCAATGTAGAGAACTTAACTCTCAGGGCTCTTTCAAATCTCTCCCATCTTAACTTTTATCTGTGCCCTGTGATTTTGGACTCCCCTATCCCAGGGAAAGGCTTAACCATGTCCCTCATGATTTTATAAACTTCTACGCGGTCAACCCCTCATTCTCCTTCACTTCCTGTGGGAATAAAAATTGACTAAGACTATGAGACATAGGAGCAGAATTAGGCCACTCGTGCCATCAAGCCTGTCATTCCATCATGGCTGATTATTATCCCTCTCAACTCCATTCTCCTGTCTTCTCCCCGTAACGTTTGATGCACTGATAAATAAAGAACCTATGAAACTCTACTTTAAATATACTCAATAACTTGACCTCCACAGCTGCACTTGGCAATGAATTCCACAGATTCACTATCCTCTGGCTAAAGGAATTCTTCTTCATGCCTGTTCTAAATGGATGTCCCTCCACTCCGAGGCTGTGCCCTCTGACCCTTGACTGCCTCACTAAATGAAACATCCTCCTCACATCCACTCTATTCAGACCCTTCAATATTTGATAGGTTCCAATGAGATACACCCCCCCCCCCCCCACCGTACTTGTAAACTCCAGCGAATATAGGCCCAGGGCCATCCAATGCTCCCCATACTGTTTGTTAACCCTTTCATTCCTGGAATCATTCTCGTGAACCTCCTCTGGATCCTCTCCAATACCAACACATCTTTTCCATGATAAGGGGCCCAAAACTGCTTACAATACTTCAAATGTGTCATGACCAATGTCCTATAAAGCCTCAGCATTACATCCTTCTCTTAGATTCTAGACCTCTCAAAATGAATGCTAATATTGCATTTGCCTTCCTTACCACTGATTCAAACTGCAAGTTAACCTTTAGGGAGTCCTGCACAATGATTTCCAAGACCCTCTGCACCCCTGATTTTTGAATGTTCTCACCACTTAGAAAATAGTATTCTCCTTTATTCTTTTTACCAAGGTGCATGATCATACACTTTCCTACACTATTTTCCAATCTCCCAATCTATTTAAGTCCTTCTGCAGACCCCATTTCCTCAAAACTACTTGCCCCTCCACCTACCTTTGTATCATCCACAGACTTGGGCACAAAGCCATCAATTCCATCATCTAAATCATGGACATATCGTATAACATGAAAAGAAACGGTCCCAACACCAACCCCTGTGGAATACCACTGGACACCAACAACCAGACAGAAAAGGCCCCCTTATTCCCTCTCTTTGCCTCCTGTCAGTCAGCCAATCTTCTATCCATGCTAAAACCCTTCCTGTAATACAATGGGCTCTGGTCTTGTTAAGCAGCCTAATGTGTGGCACCTTGTCAAAGCCCTTCTGAAAATCCAAGTCAACAACATCAACTCATTCTCCTTTGTCTATCCTGCTAGAATTCAATCAGATTTGTCAGGTAACACTTTCCCTTAAGGAAACTATGCTGACTTTGGGATATCTTATCATGCACCTCCAAGCAACTCAAAACCTCATCCTTAATAGTGGACTCGAGCATCTACCCAACCACTGAGGTCAGGCTAACTGCCCTGTAATTTCCTTTCTTCTGCCTCCCTTCCATCTTAAAGGAAACCATTCCAAGATCTAATGATTCTTGAAAGATCATTATTAATACCTCCACAAGCCTTTCAGCTACATTTTTCAGAACCCTAGGAATCAGTCCATCTGATCCAGGTGACTTATCGACCTTCAGATGTTTCAGCTGATCAAGCACCTTCTCCTTAGTAATAGCAGCCACATTCACTTTTGCCCCCTAACACTCACAACTTTCTGGCATGTTGCTAATGTTCTCCACAGTGAAGGCTGACTCAAAATACTTACTAAGTTCTTCTGCTATTTCGTATCCCTCATTACTACCTCTCCAGCGTCATTTTCTACTGATCCAATATTCACTTTTGCCTCTCTTTATATATTTGAAAAAAGCTTTTGGTATCCTCTTACATTGTTCTCTAGATTAGCTTCATATTTCATCTTTTCTCTCATGGCTTTTTTAATTGCCTTCTGTTAGTTTTTAAAAGCTTCCCATTCCTCTAACTTCCCACTAATTTTGCTATAGCGTATGTCCTCTCTTTTGCTTTTATGCCATTATACTCATATAAGTATGGCCAACCTGCCCCTATAACTCAGGCCATCCAGTCCCTGTTAATCTCTCTGCATACTCCCTATTATGCCAATATCTTTCCTATAACAGTGGCGAGTTGGGGGAAAGTGGGTAGAATGGACTAATGGACCAAGTAACAAATACTAGCATTGCCTGCATCTGCGTCCTGTGAATGAATTAAAATGTAAAACTTTATGCCAGATAATCAATCTTCTCTAATTGTAATTGGTCTCACAGACTCTATAACACTTCACTAATTGACACTCAATAATGACCTGATTCAGAGAACTAAACTAATGGTAAAATTCCATATATTCTTATCATTTTGTACATGTCAACTTCAGATTCATACCCTGCATGCCAATGGTGATTAGAGATTGACAATGGTGATTAGAATATTGGATAATGATAAAGGTTAGTTTTATTTGTCACATGTACATTGAAACATACAATGAAATGCGTTGTTTTTTATTATCAACCAACACAGTCTGAGGATTGTGCTGGCAGGTAGCCCACAAGTGTTCCAATGCTTTTGCAACCAACATAGCATGCCACAACTTACTAACTATAACCTGCATGTCTTTGGAATATGGGAGGAAACCTGAGCACCTGGAGAAAACCCATGCGGTTACAGGGAGCATGTAAAAACTTCTTAAGATAGTAGAGGGAATTGAACACTACTCGGCGATCTCTGGCACTGTAAAGCAATTGAACTAACAACTACTCTACCATGTCATTTGATATTACAATTGAAACAATTAAACATTAGGGACCTGCACTTATGCTTTAAACTCTTGGATGTCATGAAAGTACAAAGTAAGTTATTATCAAAGTACATATATATCACCATATACAACCCTGAGATTCATTGTCTTGCAAGCATACTCAATGCTCAATAAATCCAAGGAATACTAACCATAACAGAATCAATGGAAGACCACACTGATTTGGGCGTTCAACCAGTGTGCAAAAGACAACAAACTGTGAACAAATACCGTGCAAGAAAGGTAAATTGGTGAAGACTGAATCAAAAGAGGAAATACTAGTGATCAAAAGCTTGATTAAATGTTTTATGTTTTAAGGAGAGTTTTGCAAGAAGTGGTGACAAGGAAGGGATATGGAAGTGTAAAGCAGGTATTGAGCTCAAAGCAACTAAAGCAAAAGTCAGTTTATTATCATATGTTCAAATACGATGAGGTACAAGTACAATGAAAATCTTGTTTATAGCAGCATCGCAGACACAAAAGTACAGACTCCACACAAAACAGAACTTATACATACATTCATTATACAAGACAGTACAACAGAATGGAGAGGTACTGTATGTATGCCACAAACTCACGTAAAATGGTGTGTGTAATGTCCAGATAATCAATCCTTTAGTAGCATTTCACTTCCCCATGTTGCTACATTGTAACATTTTAATCATTTCATGAAATCTGAATTGATCAGAGGGATGAAAGGCAATTTATCAATGATAATCTTTCTCAGTTTCTTTGACTAAGAGATAACTACAGTCTTTACCTTTCAAACATCAGGCTCCTAAACCAGTGTGGATAACTTCACTCACCACAACACTAAACTGATCACTGAACACAGCTCGTGGATTCACCGTACAACTCATGTTCTCAGATTTATTTATTGTTACTCTTATTACTATTAGTTTTTTTTTGTATATGGCACAGTATGCCTTCCTTGGCACACTGGTTGTTTTCAGTCTTTGTGTGTACTGTAGTTTGTCATTGATTCTATTGTATTTCTTTGTTCCATTCTATTGCATTTCAAAGTGCCCGCCGCCCCGGACATGCTTTATACTGTATGTACTTGGACAATAAACTTAATTTGAACTTTGAACACATTCTGTGTCTTCAAGCTATCCAAGAGATCTTTACATATATGGAAGTAGTTTGGAAGTGTAGACTCCATTATAAAATAGCAAATACAGGAGGAGTTATGCATGCAGCAAACTCATATCAAAAGAAGTATACAATGATAATCAGATTTTTAGTAGCATTTCAGTGGTTAAATTGTTTCCTAACTTGCTACGTTGCAACATTTCAATTGTCTGAAGAACTATGGGATGATCAAAGTGATGAATGGCAGTGTATGAATGAATATCTTTCTCAATGACTTTGACTAATTATTGGACTGGATACAAGGGACAACTTTCCCAGAAATGGGATCATGTGAAAGATAGCTTCTCTAGTAATGCATCTGCTCACTGATATCATAAGATACACTCAGAGGCCACTTTATTAGGTACACCAATCCACCTGCTCGTTGATTCAGATATTGAATCAGCCAATCGTGTGGCAGCAACTCAATCCATAAGAGCATGCAGACATGGTCACGAGGTTCAATTGCTGTGCAGATCAACTATACGAAAAGGGAAGAAATATGATCAAAATGATATTGACCATGGAATGATTGTTGGTGGTGTAGGGTGATGTAGAGTGGTTTGAGTATCTCAGAAACTACTGATCTCCTGGGATTTTCATGCACAACAGTCTTTAGAGTTTATGGAAAATAGTGCCAGAAACAAAAATATCCAGTGAGTGACAATTCTGTGGGTGAAAATGCCTTGTTAATGAGAGAAGTCAGAGGTGAATGGGCAGACTGGTTCAAGCTGACAGGAAGGCAACAGTACCTCAAAAAACCATGTGTTATAATAGTGGTGTGCAGAAGAGCATCTCTGAATGCTCAGTACATTGAATCTTGAAGTGGACAGGCTACAGCAGCAGAAGATCATGAACATACACTAAGTAATAAAGTGGCCACTGAGTGTATGGTTAAACTTTGTGATTAAGTGTTTGAAGTATAAATTGAATCCATGACCTTCTAACTTCAAGGGAAGGTGCCTAACAATTTAACAATAACTAATGCTTTATTGGCCTTGACGTGCTCAGGGGCAACCAGGTTCAAGTTTTCCCTTCATGAACAGTTTCAGGCTTTACATTTATTTTGTTTAAATAAATTATTTACTTAAGATGCCATGTTCTTTGAGAAGTTGGAAATACAAGTTAGATGCAACTGGATTTTATAACTAATTTTACCGTATTAAAGGGCTCCTTGGTACATGTCATTGGCGAACATAGAGCTAGTCCTGCTCAAAATTATTTACACTCATATGATCTGTTGTGGAGTATAGCTATAGATATTATTACAGAGAAGTACAGCACAGAAAAAGGCCCTTTGGCCCATCTAGTCCATGCTGAAACCATTTAAACTGCCTACTCCCAGCAACCTGCACTGGGACCATAGCCGCTACTAACCATGTACCTATCCAAACTTCTCTTAAATGTTGAAATCGAGCTCACATGAACCACTTATGCTGGCAGCCCATTCCACACTGTCTTGAACCTCTGATTGAAGATTGTTTCCCCTCATGTTCTCCTTAAACTTCTCACTTTTCACCCTTAATTCACGTCCTCTGGTTATAGTCCCTCCCAACCTCTGTCGAAAAATCTTGCTTGCATTTACCCTATCTATACCCCTCATAATTTTGTATACCTCAATCAAATCTCCTCTCAATCTTCTGTGTCCTAAGGAATACGTTCCTAACCTATTCAATCTTTCCTTATAACTCAGGTCCTCCAGACCCAGACACATCCTTGTTAATTGTCTCTGTATTCTTTCAACCTTGTTTACATCTTTCCTGTAGGTGGGTGATCCTAACTGCACACAATACTCCAAACTAGGCTCACCAAGTTGAAATAGTGCAAACATCTTCTCTTCCTGTTTCAAAGACTTCAAGGACTTTGAGGACTAGATCACAAGCAGTTTTGGCCATCCCAGAGGAGAAATTCCAAAGCAGAAAACTAACTGCAGTAAGTTGGCAAAAATAGAGATTAGCTTTATTTGTCACATGTTCGTTGAAATGCATTGTTTGTGACAAATCAAATCAGCGAGGACTGTGCTGGGCAGCCCACGAGAGTTACCATGGGTTCAGCATCAACACAGCATGCAAATAGCTCACTAACTCTTACTCACACTTTCTTGGAATCTGGGAAGAAGCCAGAGTATCTCGGGATCACAGCGAGAGGGTACAAGCTCATTGTAGACAGCAACAGGAATTGAAAGGCCGCTGTAAAGAGTTGCACTAACTGCTAGGCTACTATGTCACCCACTACTGTACCGCTCCAGCCGAACAATAAATAACGTGTATCTGTAACCTAAATATTGCTGGAGATCATATTATATTTGGTCAGAAAACCACCCTGCATCATGATGTATGGACCCATATGTAGGGCTCTTAGACTTGGCAACCATTGTTAAGGTGGCACAGATTCAAAGGAATGCCAGTGATTTTTGAAAAGTATCTTTGATCTGAGAAATATTGGGTGTGAATAAGGAGGGGAATATGCTCTTTATGAATATCATCCAAAAATCAGTTGCGTAAATGTGGAAGTTGTCACTAAAAGAAAAGTGAAATCATGAAGTAAAACTAGAGTAAGTTATGGAGACAATGAAGGGACTACCCGAGTGTATTGAGTGTCCAGGGAGGTGTAGCACCTTGGGTGAAGAGGATTGTCATGTCTCACACACCTTTGTTCCCCACTGGACAATCAACTCTCACCTGTGACTCCAAATAGCTGTCTGCATGTGACAGTGGCCACACCCGGTACACTGCTTCGACAGGCAGACTAAACAAGATGCCAGTAGCCAGCGGGCTTCGTAACTCCGCTAGCTAGAGAAAAGCATGTCCAAGCATATAAATTCAGCTTGGCAGACTGGGTGAATGAGATTAACAGTGAGGTCCAACAGCCAGGAAGGCAGTTCTGCAATGATTTGTGGAGAGTGAAGGACATGATAAAGGACAGAAGAAGTTGTGGTCATCCACTACAATGAAGGCTCCAGTTCTGATGACAACAACTGGTCCTGGACTTCGGAGATCAAGAGTGTGGAACTGTCCCAGTGCAAGAGTTTGTCCACTTTAAAAACTCTCCCATACAGGTTTCTTCATGCAGTTCACACCATAAGAAGATCTGCACAAATCTAACTGTCATCATTGGGTACAGCAGACAACCAATCATCAAGGAATCAAAGGGAGTACCTTAGTGTTTGCAAGTGAATGTAAAAGCTGCCATGCTACTTTAGGATGAAGAAGCAACTTATCCCCCATGATCCAGCCAATAGTTCCCCCTCAACCAACATCACAAATTACTGATCACATGACCACTGGTGTTGGTGGGATCCTGCTGTGCAAATTCAGAAGAATCATAATTAGGCCTAATATCACTGGCATATGTCATGAAATTTGTTGTTTTGTGGCAGCAGTACATTGCAATCATGAGCATCATCGTTATGTATCTTGTCGTATGATGTTGGTGATCATAGTCAGGGTATCAAGGTATTATTAATTAGTCAGGGTATCAAGGGATATGGGAAAAAAAGCCGGAAATTGGAACTAGATGGGAGAATAGTCTAGCTCATGGTGGAGTGGCGGAGAAGGTTCGATGGGCCAAATGGCCTACTTCTGCTCCTTTGTCTTGTGATCTTGTGATCATGGTCTCTTGGCCATATTTGTTCTTGGCAATTTTTTCAACAGAAGTGGTTTACAATTTCCTCCTTCTGGGCAGAGTTTTTGCAATACATAATAATAAAAACTATAAATTAAAATATATATTATGTGGAGTATATATAAAAAATTGAATCAGAAGTGCAAAAAGAGAGAAAATAATAGTGAGGGAGAATTCATGGGTTCATTGTCCATTCAGAAATCAGATGATGGAGAGGAAGAAGCTGTTCCCGAAATGTTGAGTTTGTGTCTTCAGGCTCCTCTACTTCTTTCTTGAATGTACCAATGAGAAGAGGGCATGTCCTGGGTGATGGGGGTCCTTAATGTATGATGCTGTGGCGACCCACTTCCCAGCGCACTCGAACCGGCTCACAAAGTGGCGCGCGCCGGCATTGAGGCCGGTCCCCAAGAGGGCGCCAAGCCTGCTTCACCAGCAAGGGGAAAAGCCCGCGCGCGGGACGGGACTGTGAATACAGCATTCCCGCCCGGGGAGGGCGGGAACGGGAAGGTTTTAAAGCGAGGCCGCGAAGTTTGAATATACCTCTTTTGCAACTGCAGTTCACCGACTACGTGACATTATTTCAGCGCTGCGTGTAGCACACCACTACAATTGGTGACCCCAACGGCCCAAACAATATTTGGACCGGAGATGAACAATGCCGCATCTGTTCATGTAGTTTCGTTAAAACTGCCAAGCTTCTGGACGCTGCGACCTCACCTATGGTTCCAGCAAGCAGAAGCCCAATTCCACATTCGGCAGATAACCTTGGATGCCACACGTTACTACTATGCGATGAGCTCCTTCGACCAGGAAACAGCAGCCCAGGTTGAGGAGTTCATACAGTCACCCCCAGAGGACGGTAAATACACAGAATTCAAAGCCCTGCTCATAAGGACTTTCGGACTCTCACGGCACAAGCGAGCTGCCCGCTTACTGCACCTGGATGGTTTGGGGGACAGGCCACCTTCGGCTTTGATGAACGAGATGCTGTCCCTGGCCAGAGGACACAAGCCCTGCCTCATGTTTGAGCAGGCATTCCTGGAGCAGCTGCCCGAGGACATATGCCTGCTGCTGACCGACACGGATTTCAGCGACCCCCAGAAGGTGGCGGCCCGGGCAGACGTGCTGTGAAAAGCCAAGAAGGAGAGTGGGGCGTCCGCCGTACGGATCACCAGGCCACGCTCCCAGCAGCAGACCAGACCAGGCCCGGCCGCAGAGCCCACTAACCCCAGAGGCAGGGGAGAGGAGAACAACGAACAATGATGCTTCTACCACCAGCGGTGGGGCGCAGAAGCCCGCCACTGTAGCCCACCCTGCAAGTTCCCGGGAAACGCCGGGGCCAGCCGCCGCTGTAGCCCACCCTGCAAGTTCCCGGGAAACGCCAGGGCCAGCAGCCGCTGATGGCTACAGCGGCTGGCCATCGGGATAGCCTCCTGTATGTGTGGGACAAGCAGTCCGGACGCCGCTTTTTGGTCGACACCAGAGCCGAGATCAGCGTCTTACCTCCGACGAGTTACGACACCCGCAACAGAGAACCGGGTCCCACCCTGAGGGCCACGAACGGCAGCACAGTAAGGACCTACGGCACCTGTACGGTGCGGCTACAGTTTGGCTCCAGCCGGTTCATGTGGGACTTCACACTGGCCGCTGTAGCCCAACCGCTTCTGGGAGTGGATTTTTTACGAGCTCACAGCCTACTGGTCGACCTGCCAAGGAAGAGACTGGTCCACGCCGAGACCTTTCAAACGTTCTTCCTGGGTGAAGCCCAGTTGCCAGCCCCACACCTAGACTCCATCATGCTGTCCGACAACGACTTCACCAGAGTCCTGGAGGATTTCCCATCGGTTCTGGCGCCGCAATTCACGGCAGCCATGCCCAGACACGGTGTACAGCACCACATCCCGACACAAGAACCACCCCTCCACGCCCGTGCTCGAAGGCTTCCCCCGGTCAAGCTCCGACTGGCGAAGGAGGAGTTCGAGAGGATGGAGGAATTGGGTTTCATATGGCGGTCCGACAGCCCATGGGCCTCCCCCCTGCACACGGTGCCCAAAGCAACAGGGGGCTGGAGACCATGCGGCGACTACCGCAGGCTGAACGAGGCTACAACACCGGACCACTACCCTGTGCCACACATTCAGGACTTTGCAGCAAACCACGGATCTTCTCCAAGGTAGACCTCATCCGCGGATACCATCAAATCCCAATGCATCCGGACGATGTCCCCAAAATGGCACTTATCACCCCGTTCGGCCTTTTCGAGTTCCTCCGCATGCCGTTCGGCCTAAAGATGCTTCAGCGATTAATGGACGCAGTGGGATGCAACCTGGACTTCGCTTTCATCTATTTGGACGACATCCTCATAGCCAGCAGCAGTCGTCAGGAGCATCTCTCCCACCTCCGTCAACTCTACGCCCGACTGAGTGAATACGGCCTAACAATCAACCTGGCCAAATGCCAGTTCGGGCTCGACACCATCGACTTCCTGGGCCACAGGATTACCACAGACGGGGCAACCCCTCTGCCCGCCAAGGTAGACGCGGTCCGCCATTTCCCCCGACCCAACACAATCAAAGGCCTTCAGGAATTCGTGGGTATGGTGAATTTCTACCACTGCTTCCTCCCTTCAGCTGCCCGAATCATGCGCCCCCTGTTCACCCTGATGTCGGGTAAGGGCAAGGACATTACCTGGGATGAGGAGTCCGCCGCCGCTTTCATTAAAACCAAAAAAGCCTTGGCAAACGCCGAGATGTTAATGCACCCCAGAACGTACGTCCCTACCGCCCTCACAGTGGACGCATCTAACACGGCAGTCAGTGGAGTGCTGGAACAACTTATCAAGGGTCGCTGGCAACCCCTGGCGTTTTTCAGCAAAACACCTATGACCACCTGAGCTCAAATACAGTGCTTTCGACTGGGAACTGTTGGCGCTATACCTGGCAATCTGGCATTTCAGGTACTTCTTAGAAGGTAGGCCCTTCACCGCGTTCACGGACCACAAACCTCTTACCTTTGGGTTCACGAAAGCATCCGACCCCTGGTCGTCCCGCCAGCAGCGACACCTGTCCTGCATCTCCGAATACACGACAGATATCCGGCATGTCTCAGGAAAGGACAATGTCGTGGCGGACGCCCTCTCCCGCCCTAACATGCAAGCCCTGTCCCAGGGGGTAGACTATGAAGCACTGGTGGAGGCGCAGCAGGCAGACGAGGAGATCTCTAGTTGCAGAACCGCAGTCTCCGGTTTGTAGCTCCAGGACCTCCCCGTAGGCCCAGGTGAGAGGACCCTACTCTGTGATTCACCACCGGCCAACCCCGCCCCGTCATTCCGGCAGTGGCGCATTTTCAACTCCATTCACAACTTAGCGCACCCCTCCATCAGGACAACCGTCCAGATGGTAGCCAACAGGTTCGTTTTGCACAGACTCCGCAAGCAGGTCAGTGAATGGGCCAAAACGTGCACGCACTGCCAAACAGCCAAGGTGCAGCAGCACACCAAAGCTCTGCCGCAGCAGTTCCACCCCACCCACCAGCGTTTTGACCACATTCATGTGGACATCGTGGGCCCCCTGCCAGTGTCGCGAGGAGCGCGGCACCTCCTCACTATCATAGACCAGTTCACAAGATGGCCAGAGGCGGTTCCGCTCACCGACACCACCTCCAGTTCTTGCGCCCGAGCACTGATTGCCACCTGGGTATCCCGCTTTGGTGTACCAGCCCACATTACCTCCGACAGAGGCGCCCAGTTCACCTCCAGCCTGTGGCCAGCTATGGCCAGCCTTTTGGGAACACAGCTGCACCACACAACTGCCTACTACCCACGGTCGAATGGACTAGTGGAGTGTTTCCACCGTCACCTGAAGTCCGCTCTCATGGCCCGCCTGGGAGGAGCTAACTGGATGGACGAGCTTCCCTGGGTCCTGCTCGGAATCCGCACGGCACCCAAAGAGGATCTGCACGCCTCGTCGGCCGAGTTGGTGTACGGCGCACCCCTGGTCGTCCCAGGAGAGTTCATACCAGCACCAACAGGGCAAGAGGAAGAACCCGTAGCAGTCCTGAGCAAACTACACGAGAGGCTCAGTAACCTGGCCCCCATACCCACTTTGCAGCATGGGCAGAACCCGACCCCGTACCCAAAGACCTGCAAAACTGTAAGTTCGTTTTTGTACGACGGGGCAGACATCGGGCACCGCTACAGCGACCCTATGAGGGGCCGTTTATGGTGATCAGAAACAACGGGCCCACATTCATGCTGGACATTGGGGGGAAAGAGGAGGTTTTCACGGTGGACCGACTCAAACCGGCTCATGTGGACTTGGCGCAGCTGGTCGAGGTTCAGGCACCGCAGCGCAGAGGCAGACCTCCCAAACAGAGTCCAACCCAGACTGTGGACTTTGGGGGGTGTATCGCCGGTTCTGGGGGGGGGGGGGTTATGTGGCGACCCACTTCCCAGCGCACTCGAACCGGCTCACAAAGCGGCGCGCGCCGGCATTGAGGCCGGTCCCAAAGAGGGCGCCAAGCCTGCTTCACCAGCAAGGGGAAAAGCCCGCGCGCGGGACGGGACTGTGAGTACACACCCCCTACAGCATTCCCACCCAGGGAGGGCAGGAACAGGACGGCTTTAAAGCGAGGCCACGAAGTTTGAATAAAACACTTTTGCAACTGCGGCTCACCAGCTACATGTCGTTATTTCAGCGCTGCGTGTAGCACACCGCTACAATGCTTCCCTTTTGAGGCATTGCCTTTTTAACGTGCCCATGATGGAGCTGGCAGAGTTAACAACTTCCTGCAGCTTTTTCCAATCCTGTGCAGTGGCCTCTCCCATACCAGATGCCAATACAATCATATAGAACGCTGTCCGTAGTACATCTGTAGAAATTTACGAGTGTCTTTGGTGACCTACCAATTCTCCTCAAAGTCTTAATGAAGTATAAACACTGTTGTGTCCTCTAATTAATTGCACCAATATGTTCGACCCTGGACAGATCCTCAGAGATGTCGACCCTAGGAACTTGAAACTGCTCACTCTTTCCACTTCAGATCCCCTGATGACAAGTGGTGTGTGTTCCTTGACTTCCCTTTCCTGAAGTCCATAATTAATTCCTTGGTCTTACTGACGTTGAGTGCAAAGTTGTTGCTGTATCATCACTCAACCACCGGATCTATCTTGCTCCTGCCTGTCTCCTCGTCACCAGCTGAATTTCTGCCAACAATATTTGTGTTGTCAGCAAATTTATAGATGATGTTTGAGCTGTGCCTAGCCAAACAATCATGGGTTTAGAGAAAGTAGAGAGGTGGACTAAGCACATATCTTTGGGCTGTGCCAGTGTTGATTATCAGTGAGGAGGAGATGTTATTTCCGATCTGCACATGGGCCACCAACCACCTCCCCACCCCTGGCACTTCTCCTCTGCTACCTGTCCCATACACCCCACCCCCAGCGACACCTCCTGGTGAGGAAGTCAAGGATCCAGTTGCAGAGGGAGGTATAGAGGCCCAGATTTTGGAGGTTGTTGATTAGAACTGAGAACATGACTTCTTTTTAAAAAATTTTTTTTATTGGGTTTTCAAATGATTACAGAAGGAAAGAAAAAAAATTATCAACCCTTTCCCCCTTCCCCCTTCCCTTAACCCCTCCCCCTACATATCCCTATAGAAAGAAAGAAGAAAAAAGAGAAGAAAAAAGAAAGAAAGAAAGAAAGAATGCCTGGATATCGGAAGATCCCCACATGCTCCATGGAGTTCATAATAGCTTTAGTATATATATTTATTTCTTTCCCCAAATAACCAGTAATTTTATCTTCGGAGCACCTATATATTTAATCCTATCTTTTGTAAATAAGGGTGCCAAATTTTCAGAAATGTATCATATTTATCTCTTAAATTATAAGTAATTTTTTCAAGTGGAATACAGCTGAAGATTTTGTTCTTCCAATGATCTATACTTAAGTATGAATAAAAGATTTATTTCTTGTATGTATAGTTTGATTCAAAAACAGACAATTAAACAAGGAATTCATAAGTCAAGACAAAAATGGGAAAATGACTTGAATATTAAAATTGAAGAAACAAGTTGGTCAAGACTATGGTCTTGACAGAATGACAAATACAACAAATGTCCGGTTGAGGTTTGTGCGATATAATTTTTTACATCAATTATATATTACACCACAAAAAATAAATAAATTAAACCCAAATTTATCTGATCAATGCTTCCGCTGTAATCAAGAAATTGGTACCTTTGTACATTCTACTTGATCTTGTTTTAAAATTCAACCTTTTTGGACAAATTTAAGAGTTTTACTGGAACAAATTATTGGAACACAACTTCCACATAACCCAATATTATTTTTACTAGGCGATATTGAAGGGATAAAACCGAAACCCAAATTGAATAAATATCAGAAAGAATTCATAAAAGTTGCATTGGCAGTAGCCAAAAAGGCTATTGCAGTTACTTGGAAATCAGATTCATACTTAAGTATAGATCGTTGGAAGTACTGAGAACATGACTGTGCTGATTCTGATTCTAATTCTCTGAATCGCTCAGAAGATGCAGATCTCCTGGGATTTTCATGCCCAACAATAACTAGAGTTTACAGAGGATGGCGCAAAAAGCCAAAAACATCCAGTGAGCAGCTGTTCTGTTGGCAAAAACACCTTGTCAATGAAAGAGGTCAGAGGAGATTGGCTGGACTAGTTCAAGCTGACAGGAAGGTGACAGTAACTCAAATAGCCAAGTGTTACAACAGTTGCTATGCAGAAGAGCATCTCTGAACGCACAACATGTCGAACCTTAACGTACCGCAGCAGTAGAGGACCATGAACATCCACTTAGTGGCCACTTTATTAGGCACAGGAGTATTGTGCAAAAGTCATCGGCACATATAGATAACGTGGATGTTGGGAATTGCGAGGCGTCGGCGGGGGTGGGGTGTATGGGACAGGTAGCAGAGAAGAAGTGGCGGGGTGGGGAGGTGGTTGGTGGCCCCATGTGCAGACACACCCAGCCCTGAGACAACCAGACAAGGTCATTGGATTCCAAACAATTGGTTTATTCATCATGCAGAATGTCTCCCTGATGCTTCCCGCTCCTTTCCCCCTTTCCCAACCATGATTCCCCTCTGCCTGTCCCCTTCCCACTCTCAGTCTGCAATATCAAAATCAGGTTTATCATCACTCAGATTTGTCAGGAAATTTGATTTCTTTTTGCAGCAGCAGTACAGTGTAACACATAAAATTACTACATTACTGTGCAAAACTCTTAGACACCCTAGCTATATATATATGTGCCTAAGACTTTGGCACAGTGCTGTACCTAATAAAGTGGCCACCAAGTGTAAATGCAGGCTTTTATTTTGAAAAGATACTCATTTAGTTGGGAATGCACATTTTGTTCCCTCAGATGAATGTACCTGATACCGGTAAACCCATAGTTTGTTTTATGATAAACATTTAATTTGAGATAAATTACAGTTTGTTCACTTGCAATACATTCCACAGGAAATCCATACCTGAATCTAGTCAGGTATTTGTTTCAACATAAACTTTAGAGGAAAAATCTGGGGTGTAAGTAGTTGTTATGATCAGGAATGGATATGATCGTGTAGACGTGGATAAGATGTTTCTGTTTTAGATAGAGACCACAATATGGTGCCATAAATTTAAGATGGTCACAAATCCATTTGGAATTTTGGAAATGCATCTTCTCTCAGAGAGTGGTTTGACTGATGAACTAAATATGTGCTAAAAATGGAAAATATGTACAGTAGATAAAAGAGAAAGGAATAGAATAATGCACTGTAGTGTATAGAAGGTTCACAGAGAGATTCTTGTGGAGCACAGGCACTGGTATGGACCTGTTGGGATTGTTACAAATATGTCATACATGATACCTTGCAGAAGGATTAGTCTTTTAGTGGTTGCTGTCAGGAAGTCTCAAGTAGGGGTATTGTTCAGTTGCGCAGAGACGCTGGGTGTAAGATGATTCAGCTGTGACCAAAGCCAAGCTAGCCCTATCCAGAATATTTGCAATCCTTTTCATATCCTCCCAGAGCCAAAGCCTCCCAGAGGCAATTGCAGAAAAACCCATGCAAGGAAACTCAATGCTGCTTGCATATTTCTACTGATCAAGAAAACAACGCACATATGGCAACATTAAACAAATCATCCCAATCTGAACCAAATGCTAAGCTAGGCCAGCAAAATGTTCACCCATCTCTAACCCAACATGTATCTGAATCAGAATCAGGTTTATTGCCTCTGACTTATGTCATGAAATTTGTGTTTTGTGGCAGCAGCATAGTGCAATACATCAAAGATTACTGTAAGTTACAATAAGAAATATAAAAATAAGTAGTGCAATAAGTGAGCAAAATAGTGAGGTGGTGTTCATGGGTTCATGGACTGTTCAGAAATTTTGTGGCAGAGGGAAAGAAGCTGTTCCTAAAATGTTGAGTGTGTGCCTTCAGGCTTCTTCTTGATGGCAGCAATGAGAAGAGGGCATGTCCCTCATGATGGATGCTGCCTTCCTGATCTCCACGGATCACTTTTTGAAGATGTCCATTCAAAGGCAAGGAGGCAAGTGCCCACGATGGAGACAGCTGGTGTTTTTCCCAGTTCTGTGCATTGGCTCCCGTCCATACCAGAGGGTGTTGTAACCAGTCCAAATGCCCTCCACAGATCCCAACCCCGATACAGGACTGGATCTAGTTGACATGCTCTAGCTGCTGTTTGCAGCATCAAGAGTCTCTTTTGGAATGGGAAGGGAAAGGGAGAAAAATGGAAAACTGCAAAAACAAAAAAAAAAATTCTCACAAACTCTTTGATTTTTACTTTATTGCGCAACACAAATGTAAGTATTTTTTAGGAAACGTGAGACCATAAACTGAAAGATCTGCCTGTATTGTAGGAAATAACCAACCATTTGCTATTGAGTACATAAAATAATACGAAACTGCATGCAGAGCAGCTCCTGGGAAGTATTACATTGCCAGCCCTTTTTTTTGTTTTCATGTTGAACTCCACCTCCCCTCCGCTCACAAGTTTTGAAGTCTTTCTGTGCAGTCAGACTTGCATTATGTGACAGGGTATACAGTATTAGTTATGCAAGGAATGCCTTTGATCAGGAGTTTATGAGAGGCTATGAAACTAATCCACTCCAACAGACTGCAAAACATGGCATGCACCAACAGTGCAAAGTCTGAGACCCGGCTACAGAAATTGTGTGAAGGGGAACATGAAGTCGGGAGTCACATTTTACTAAAGTTGGTGGTGATATGTAAAATAACAAAAAGGAGAGAAAAATCACACAGTGGCACTTTTTTTTCTGGTTCAAGCTCACCATAACTGAAATATTAAAGGATTACAGTTTCTCCCTGTCACAGATAGCACACTTAATTAGAAAATAGTCTTTGCGTTCCTTGTCTTTTTAGCATTTAGCATACTTGGAGTTATTAAGATACAGGAAGCGTGCTTGAACTCTACTGTTTATGGGAATAGGGTTTGATGCTAGCATTTTCAAACCAAGCGTAGAATTCTGGTACCATTCACTCTCTTACGTAAAGGACTAATCTGAGTATTATCGCAATATGATAATTAAATACGTTAGTAGAACGGTTATGTACTGATCATTACCAAGAGGTCAAGAGCTGGAATACAATTACCTAGGAAGTTATGTCTGTATTTTGATTATCAAATTACAAGCACTACAGGCTTCAGATAACCAAAGATAAGAATAAAACTTTGCTTATGTTCCATTGAAAGGTCTAAATTGAAATGTTATTCTCTTTCAGAGGCAGACTGTTTTGTTGTGTATCTCATGGATATTTTGATCCTATTCTACATAATTAAAGATGTCTGTGACTGATGGTTTATAGTATGTTCCTCTGATTATCATCTGTATATTTGTTTATTCAACTGTGCATTCATGCTTCAATGAAGAAAGTAGCTCTGAAACCTTATCACTTGATGCAGAGTTGAACATTGCTCTGTGCATCAGTAAACCAGATGTTGATACACACAAAAAGACAGAGGAACTTGGCAGCATCTTTGGAGGCAACATTTCAGGCCATGATCCTTCATCAGGACTGCTGATGAAGAGCCTCAGCCTGAAACATCAACTGTTTATTCCTCTCTATAGATGCTGCCTGACCTGCTGAGTTCCTCCAATGGTCTGCATGTGTTGCTCTGGATTTCCAGCACCTGAAGAACCCCTTGTGCTTATGTTGTCATTGTGTTTTTCATTGGCTTGTAGTGGGCTCTTGCTGTGTAAAATTTGATGGCCATTTTCTCCTTGAAGACCACTTCAACAGTATTTAATTAGCTGTGAAGAATTTTGGAATGACCCAAGGTCAAAAAAAAATCATGACTTAAAAATCATGTTTTTCTTAATAGGCATCTAAAAAAAAAATGCTTTCACTGGAACGAGCGACCTCAAGTCATAAAAGTTCACCGTACCTACAGTGTGACAGGATGGAGAAGTCACCTTGAAGTGAAGTATCAGCTGTGACCTTTGTCAATAGTGGAGCAGACTCAAGGGGCTTTTTATGGTTTTGTTGAAAACTCCAAATCAATAGCTTTAAGTACCTGCTCTTTTTTCATTAATGATACAAATATTGAAAATACATAAAAAAATTGGGCATGATCTGTCTGAACGACTTGCAATAACAGCCTGCTTGTGTGTCATTACTTGAACAATAACGCAAACCCAAGCACCTGTTCTATATAGTAAGTGCCTTTTGGGGCATTTGCATACCCAGTCGTATATTCTGCATAACATATTGTACATTGGGCAGAATTATATACACCTGCAGCCAGTGGTTCTATTTTGAACTGCCAATGATTATCCATTTAATGTTCAGGGTATCTTGGCCATCTACACATCCACTTTGAAACACCAGAGTATGAAACGTTCCGAAGGGCACATGTCAGTGTGTTTGACTGTCTACATCACTGCAGAACTCACTGTTGAGTACAATGGTGCAGTACCGATTCACTGAAGAGAGTCAACATCCAAGATTCAAAATCAGAATCAGCTGAGATCATGGGCATACATCATGAAATTTGTTGTTATGTGGCAGCAGTACATTGCAACACATAATAATAAATATATATAAGATCATTTATTCCCATTCTTCAGCATACAAAAGGAGAATGAAATTTATTGCTACTTCAGATCCAATGCAGCATATTAAAGCACAGTTAATATAAAAAAACACAATAAATATAAATATAAAAGCAATTCTATAAAATACACTACACAAGTACCTGTTGGGCATGGCCATCTGTGCATAAGATTAACTTGCATACATAGTACAATGAATGCATACATTTCACATCTGGCCCAATGCTTTACATGAAACAGCAACCCCATTTGTGGAGTCAAATGTCACAGAAATAGGCCCACCCTGTTCATGCTGATCATCAAGCACCCACTTGCACTGATCACCTTTCATTTTTCCCATTCCTGTCAACTACCAACCTATATACTAGGGGCAATTTGCAAGGGCCATTTGACCCATCAAACTGCATATCTTTACGATGTGCAAGGAGTTGGAGCTGGACTTGTCACATGAACCGAGAAACGGTGGAAAAACCTATAGTATTTTTTTAATTTAGAGATACAGCCCTTCTGGCCCAATGAGCCGCAGTCCCAGCAACTCACCTATTTAACCCCTAGCTTAACCACAGGACAATTTGCAATGACCAATTAACCTACTAACTGGTATATATTTGGACTGTGGGAGGAAAACGGAGCACCTGGAGGAAACATGTGTGCTCACGGGAAAAAACGTACAAGCTCTCTTACAGAGGGTGCCAGAACTGAACTCCGAACTTCAACATCCCAGCTGTAATGCCATCAGGCTAATTGCTATGTTGCCGTGTTGCTGCACGGTAGCATTCAAACTAATGGCATTCATATGGATTGAGGTAGATCAAAGTACAGAGAAATTAGATTTGAAAGTGTTGAATTTTTATAATAGAACTAATGAGAGTTTCTATAGGGAGCAGTTTGGTAACAAATCACCAAACTTTGGCGCCATCTTAAAGATCACCTGCAGAAACCCAACATAGTCACAGGAAGAGCATGCAAGCTCCACATAGACAGCAATTAAGGTTGGGGTTGAACCTGGATGGCTGAGTTGTAAAGCAGAGCTCCACCACTTGAAGCCCTATTCAGCAAAAGGTAAATGCCAGTAGTTACTGGAGTAACTGTGGGGTGGCATGGTAGTAGAGAGGCTAGTATAATGCTGATACAGTGCTAGACTACTCCCTGAAAGGAGTCTGTATGTTATCCCTGTGACTGTGTGTGTTTCATCTGGGTGTTCCAGGTTTTACCCACATTCCAAAGATGTACCAATTAGTAGGTTAATTGGTCACATGGTTGTTACTGGGTCAGCACAGGCTCATTGGGATAAAGAGCCTGTTATCATGTTGTATCTCTAAATATTTTTTTAAACTGTGTTTTACGTTTTTAGTTATTAAATCACATTCCAACATGTTTTAAATTAATTGTTGACATTACTTTTTTATACAGTTATTCAACAGTAGACATATAAAATTGTTCAAAATCCTTCGATAATATTCAGCTGTCAGGGACAGACATTAGGATCCACTATGTGGGCCATATTCACAACTAGGCATGCACCCTATCTCACAAGACACCCTTTGTGTTTGGTGCTTTCCGCATCTGGCCATCTGAAAGCAGGGAATAGATGTTTTGGGTTGGGTGGGGATCATGGGAAGCCTCTCATTCCTAAGAGGTTATGACTCACTAAATTGCGGGTAGCTCTATTCGCCTTGCTATAGGAAGGATGTCATAAAAGCTGGGAAGGTCACAGTGAAAGATTCACAAGTATGTTACCGGGACTGGTGGGATGATGAAGCGTCTCAGCCTGAAATTTCAACTCATTTCCATAGATGCTGCCTGGCCTGCTGAGATCCTCCAGCATTTTGTGTGCATTGCTTTGATTTCCAGCATCTGCAGAACCTGTCTTGCTTGTTTTTTTTTGCTTTAATTCTATTCGTTCTTGTAAAAAATGAGTACAATTTGTTTATGTTTTAATATGTTTTATTGTGAATGCTGCTTATATGCCTGTGATGCTGCTGCAAAAACTTTTCAGTGCTCTTGTGCATACATGTATTTGTGCATATATTAAACATGACGTTGACTTTGACCTTAAGGGGGCATATGGAATCATGAAGGGCACAGATGAATGATCACAGTCTTTTTTCAAGGGTAGGAGAGTCTAAAACTAGGGACCATAAATTTAATGTAAGAGGGGAAGATTTGAAAAGGGAGCTAAGGGATGATTTTTCCACACAGAGGGTAGCAGGAATATTGAATGAGCTGCCAGAGGAAGTGGTAGTGGCAGGTACAATTTATTTTCCCCCCTCCTTTTTTTTCTCTCTTTCTGCCCATCACTCTGCCTGTTCTCCATCTCCCTCTGGTGCTCCCCTCCCCCCTTCTTTCTCCCTAGGCCTCCCATCCCATGATCCTTTCCCTTCTCTAGCTCTGTATCCCTTTTGCCAATCACCTTTCCGGCTCTCAGCTTCACCCCGCCCCCTCTGGTCTTCTGCCATCATTTCGCATTTTCCCCTCCCCCTCCTACTTTCAAATCTCTTACTATCTTTCCTTTCAGTTAGTCCTGATGAAGGGTCTCGGCCCGAAACGTCAACAGTGCTTCTCCTTATAGATGCTGCCTGGCCTGCTGTGTTTCACCAGCATTTTGTGTGTGTTGCTACAATTTATTCATTCCTTTTGTGCCATGCTGTATGACATGGTCGATCATGGTTTCTCCATGACTATGATTGTTCTTGGCAAATTTTTCTACAGAAGTGGTTTGTCATTGTCTTCTTCTGGGCAGCGTCTGTACAAGATGGGTGACCCCAGTCATTATCAGTGCTCTTCAGAGATTGTCTGCCTGGCGTCAGTGGTCGCATAACCAGGATTTGTGATATGCACCAGCTGCTCATACGACCATCCACCACCTGCTCCCGTGGCTTCATATGACCCTGAATCAGGGGAGAGGGGGATATTACACCTTGCCCCAGGGTGACCTGCAGGCTAGCAGAGGGAAGGAGCGCTGTACACCTCCTTTGGTAGAGACGTATCTCCACCTCTCCACAATTCCATTATCTAAAAAGACAGTGAGACACGTTCTGGGTTATGAGGCAAACAATGAAATACTGTATGAGCAGAGACATAGTAGATGGACTCTATTCTCTGCTTTAGAAGAGCTTGACTTCGCCGATGACCTTGCACTACTATCACATACACACCAGCACGTGCAAGGGAAAACAACGCCTGTGGTCCTTCAGTGGACAGGTTGGAGTCAACCAGAGAAAGACTGAGACCATGACCTTCAACCTAGAGTCTCCTCCTCCTATCAAAGCCTATGGCATTGACTACCCCAGCACTGGCAGATTCACCTTCCTGGGCAGCACCATTCGGCAGGATGGTGGGACCAAGGATAACATCCAGTGCAGACTCAGCAAGGCGAGAAATGTCTTCAGATCAGCAAGCAACATATGAGGATCGACCAGGTACAGCACCCATACCAAAGTGAAGCTGTGTCCTGTCCACACTCTTGTACGGGTCAGAATGCAGCGCACAACAGAGAGTGACCTCGCACCATGAGCTTCTGGAAGATCTGGCCAACCATACCCTACTCCTTCAGTGTCATGAAGAGGACATAGCCACAATCATCATGAGGAAATGTTAGAGATGGATTGGGCATGTGATGAGAAGAAAGGCTAACTCCATCATCAAGACAGAACTTCACTGGACCCCTGAAGGGCGGAGGAAACGTGAGGAACCAAGAACAACTTAGTGCCGTACCGTAGAGGCAGAAATGTGGACCCTGAACCATACTTGGGGCACAACAAAGAAGATGGGCAAAGGCAGATGGAGATGGAGGAACTTGACTGCTGCCCAAAACAACAGCAGTGTAAGGCGCAGTGAGCGAAGAAGTATACCTGTAGATTGGAAAAGCATTTGAGGGATATATGTCAAATGCAGACAACTAGGTTACCTAACACAATATTTCCTTGTTGTTGTGCTTCGTGTAGGCACTTCAGTGTCCTCCTTGGTTTATTCTCATAATGGGTCATAAACTGAGCAGAGAGCTCTGGTTGGCTTAATGGTGCTTTTCCCACCATACACGCCAGAATATTCAATTTCTTTAGTAATGGGGATGTGTAAGTGTGTATATGATGTTTGTATTTAAGGGTATTGTATACTTCTGTTTATTTTGTAATATGATTGTAACTACATTGTGGGGTGGGTCATATCCTAATTCATGTGTAGTCTTAAGTTTACTTTGTGGGTAATTGTGGGTAGGTCCTGTTGTCTAATAAATGGGGCTCTTGCTCTCAGTAGGAGAGAGAGATCAGGGCTGTACACACTGGACAAAATATGGAGCTATTATTGTGTTTCTGGTAGATACCTTTTGTAAACATTGCCAGTTTTCTTTTCACTATTTTCGCTAATTTTTGTAAGTTTGATGCATCTAAGAAACACACTTGTACTAAAGTGCTAAGTGACGCCAGCCATTTTTTTTCTCTCATCATAACCCATGTAATTAACAATAACGCGAGGATTCTCTGACAGTGAAATATTAAAACTTGAAAGAAATCATCTGCAACTTCCAAGTTTAAGCAAGCAACTATTAAATGGAGATGGCCTCATGGAAAAACTTTACTTAGTGCCTTTTGCAAGCTAACTGGGTCTCAAAGTGCTTTCAATCCATTGACATTCTGTGATATTACGGCAGACTGTGGCAGCGCAAGCACCCAAAATGGAAATTGGATAAATATTGATATAAATTGAAGGATAATGAATAGGCAGGAGACCAAGAAAAACACCCCAGTCTTCCCCCACCATAGAGCACGTTTACATGGAGCACTGCCACAAGAAAGCAGCATCCATTATTACGGACCCCACCATCCAGGCCACACTCTATTCTCACTGCAGAAGGAGTACAGGTCCCACACCACCAGGTTCAGGAACAGTTACTATCCTACAACCATCAGGCTCCCGAACCAGCATGGACAAGCTCACTCACCACAACACCGAACTGAGTCTACAACCTACAGACTTACTTTCAGGGACTACTTACAACTCATGTTCTCAATATCATTTTTAATCATTATATCTTTTATATATTGGTTGTTTGGCAATCTTTATTGTCTTATTTCATAAATTCTATTTTATTTCTTTATTTTCCTGTAAACACCTGCAAGAAAGTGAATTTGAAGGTGTGTATAGTAACATGCAGTGTATGTACTTTGATATTAAATTGTTGCTTGACTTTGACAGCCCTCTAGAGCAGAAGTTTCCAAAGACTCCCAGAACTATGAAATAAATTCCTATTTCTCTCTGTCATAGGCAGATATCTCATCAGTCCAAAATGATTTCGACAATTGTCCCACCCCCGCCTTGTTATATTCTCTCCCATGGGACAAAACACCATCTCAAAATCCACTCAGCTTGGATATTTCAATATAGACACTTCATTCCTCTAATCTCTAATGAGGTTCAACCCAGTCCGGTCGACCATTTTTACAGATTTTTAACATATTTTTTCTATCTGTTAATGTCAGCCTGCCTGGTCTGTAGCCAGCCAGAAAAACAATTAAGCTGGAAATAATCTTTCCAGATTGGGTGCCATGGTAGCCTAGCGGTTAGCGTGATGCTAATACAACTCGGGGCATTCCGGAGCTTGGAATTCAATTTTGGTGCCATTCTCCAAGGAGTCTCTGTATGCCCTCCTGGTGGAATGTGTGGGTTTTGTCTAGATCCTTCAGTTTTTGCCCACTGTCCAAAGATGTACAGGTAGGTTAACTGGTCATTGTAAATTGTTCTGTGATAAGGTCTGGGTTAATCGGTTTTGTTGGGGTTGCTGAGGCAGTGTGATTCGAAGGTCTGGAAGGGCCTACTCTGTACTGTATCACAAAATTTAAAAAAATAAAATACAACTTAATGAAAGAGCACTCAGGTTATGGCGTTGCTTTTGTTATGTAGATGCAGACATGAATCCGCTTAATATAATCATATTAAGGCTCCCACATCCCAAAGACATGTGGGATAAAATGCTAACTGGCCTCTGTAAGTTTTCTCTAATGAGTAGCTGTGGAAGAAGCAGGCAGACCTCATGTCCATATGAGAAGAATAAATAAGGATTAGTGTAAACGGTGCTTAACCATTGACATCAGGTGGAGGAAACTGGAGGTCCATGAGCCAGTCCCAATTGAGGGATTAGAGGTGGAGAGGGTCACCAACTTGAAATTCCTCTGTGTTACCATTTCAGGGGACCTGTCCTGGCTCCAGCAGTAAGTGCCATTATGAAGAACACACAGCAATGCCTCGACTTTCTTAGAAGTTTGAGAAGATTCTAAAACTGACCAACTTCCACAGATGTGCGGTGGAGAGTGTGTTGACTGGTTGCATCACAGCCTGGTTTTGAAACACCAATGCTCTTGAATGGAAAAGCCTACAGTAAGAAGTGAATGCAGCCCAGTCCATCACAGGTAAAGCCTTCCCCACCATTGAGCACATCTATAGGTAGTGCTGTCGCAGGAATGCAGAAACTTTTTTGTAATATTACACAGCCAGTTGTCTTTTGCACATTGGTTGTTTGTCCATCCTGTTGCCTTTCATTGAATCCATTGTATTTTTTGCATTTACAAATGAATGCCTGCAAGAAAATAAGTCTCAGGGTTGTACCTGGTCATAGATAGATAATAAATTTACTTTGAACTTTGACGGATTGTGTGGGCTTGGTGGATCAGAAGCTCTGACTGTGCTCCGTGGAGTGGCAGATCATGGGGTGAGTTGGAGACAGTTCCTCATGGACTTTACAGGCCAGTTTTTAAAAGTGAGTGGAGGCTGTTGGGAGTTGTCTGCAGAACAGCAGATCACAGTGTGAGCTGAAGACAGTTCCTTGTGGGTTTTATGCGCCAGCTTTAAAAAGCGAACAGACTCCTTGTACCTTGTAACTTGTACACCTTGTATCAAAAGGACAGGCAGGAAGGCAGAGGAGGTTGTGTGGCTCTGTTGGTAAAATTTGAAATTAAATCCTTAGAAAGAGGTGACATAGGATTGGAAGATATCAAACCCTTGTGAGTAGAGTTAAGAAACAGCAAGGAACAAAAGACCCTGATAAGAGTTACAAAGAGGACCCCCAATAGTAGCCATGATGTGGGATGTACATTTCAATGGGAAATAGAAAATGCACATCAAAAGGGCAATGATACGATAGTGATGCGGGATTTCTGTATGCATGTAGATTGGATAAATTAGGTTGGTGCAGGATCTGAAGAGAAGGAATCTGGAGAATATCTATGAGATGGCTTTTTAGAGCAGCTTGTGGTTGAGTCCAAATGGGGAAAGGCAATACTAGATCGTGTGTTAGATAATGAAACAGATTTGATTAGAGATCTTAAGGGAAAGGAACCCTTGGGAGACATTCACTCTGCAGTTTGAGAAAGGAAAATGTAAAGCTAGAAGTATTACTATTACAGTGGAGTAAAGGTAATTACAGAGGTATGAGAAAGGAACTGTCAGAGTTGATTGGAAGGGGAACTAGCAGGGATGGCAGCAGAATAGCAATGGCAGGAGCTTCTGGGGGCAATTCGGAAAGCGCAGGATAGATAGATAGATAGATAGATAGATACTTTATTCATCCCCATGGGGAAATTCAACTTTTTTTCCAATGTCCCATACACTTGTTGTAGCAAAACTAATTACATACAATACTTAACTCAGTAAAAAAATATGAGATGCATCTAAATCACTATCTCAAAAAGCATTAATAATAGCTTTTAAAAAAAGTTCTTAAGTCCTGGCGGTTGAATTGTAAAGCCTAATGGCATTGGGGAGTATTGACCTCTTCATCCTGTCTGAGGAGCATTGCATCGATAGTAACCTGTCACTGAAACTGCTTCTCTGTCTCTGGATGGTGCTATGTAGAGGATGTTCAGAGTTTTCCATAATTGACCGTAGCCTACTCAGCGCCCTTCGCTCAGCTACCGATGTTAAACTCTCCAGTACTTTGCCCACGACAGAGCCCGCCTTCCTTACCAGCTTATTAAGACTTGAGGCGTCCCTCTTCTTAATGCTTCCTCCCCAACACGCCACCACGAAGAAGAGGGCGCTCTCCACAACTGACCTATAGAACATCTTCAGCATCTCACTACAGACATTGAATGATGCCAACCTTCTAAGGAAGTACAGTCGACTCTGTGCCTTCCTGCACAAGGCATCTGTGTTGGCAGTCCAGTCTAGCTTCTCATCTAACTGTACTCCCAGATACTTGTAGGTCTTAACCTGCTCCACACATTCTCCATTAATGATCACTGGCTCTATATGAGGCCTAGATCTCCTAAAGTCCACCACCATCTCCTTGGTCTTGGTGATATTGAGACGCAGGTAGTTTGAGTTGCACCATATCACAAAGTCCTGTATCAGTTTCCTATACTCCTCCTCCTGTCCATTCCTGACACACCCCACTATGGCCGTGTCATCAGCGAACTTCTGCACATGGATAGAAACATCCCGAAGATGAAAATATACTCTAAAGGGAATATGAGGCAAGCAATGGTGGCAAGGGAAGTTAATGACAACATAAAAGCAAAAGAGACGACTTATAGCAAAAATTTGTGGGAAATTAGAGGATTATGAAGCTTTAAAACCAATAGATGGTAATTAAAAAAATCCATAAAGAGAAAAAAGATGAGAAAAGAAGGTAAGCTAGCCAAAAATATCAAAGAGGATACAGGAAGTTTTTTTCAGATATATAAGGAGTAAAAGAGAGGCAAGAGTGGAAACTAAAGTAGTAATGGGGGACACAGAAATGGCAGATGAACTTAATAAATATTTTTCATCAGTATTCACTGTGTAAGACACTAGCAATATTCAAGAAATTCAACAGTGCCAAGGGCCCGAAGTGAGTATAGTAGCTATTATTAAGGAAAAGCCGAAAGGTCTGAAGGTAGATGAGTTGCTTAGGCCAAATGGATTACATCTCAAAGTTCTGAAAGAGATTGTGGAGGCATTTGTAATGACCTTTTAAGATCTAAGAAGGGAGGGAGGCAGAGGAAAGGAAATTAGACTGACTTCAGTGGTTGGGAAGAAATCGGTGACCATTACGAAGGGTAAGGTTTCGAAATGCTTGGAGCTGCATGTAGGCCAAAGTCAGCATGGTTTCCTCAAGGGGAAATCACGCCTGACAAATCTATTGGAACTCTTTGAGGAAATAACAGACAGGAGAGTCAGTGGATGTTATTTATTTGGATTTTCAAAAAGCTTTTGACAAGGGGATGCACATGAGGCCGCTTAAGAAGAAAAGAAATCACAGCATTACGGGAAAGATACTAGAATGGATGGAAGTTTGACTAGCAAAAAGTCAGATTGAAAAGGGCCTGTTCTGGTTGGCTGCTGGTGACCACTGGTGTTCCACAGAGTACAGTGTTGGAAAATGTATAATCAAGCACTTTGGTAGAAGGAATAAAGGCATAGACTATTTTCTAAATGGGAAGAAAATTTAAAACTCCTAGGTGCAAAGGGACTTTGGAATCCCTGTACAGGATTCTCTTATGGTTAGCATGCAGGTTGAGTTGGTGGTAAGGAAGGCAAATACAATGTTAGCATTCATTTCTAAAGGACTGAAATATAAGAGCAAGTATGTAATGCTGAAGCTTTGTAAGGCATTGACCAGACCCCACTTGGAGTACTGTGAGCAGCTTTGGGTCCTTTATCTAAGAAAAGATGTGCTGGCATTGAAGAGGGTCCAGAGGAGGTTCACAAGGATGATTTCGGAAATGAAAAGATTAACATATGAGGAGTGTTTGAAGCTCTGCACTTGTACTTGTTGGAGTTTAGAAAGATGAAAGGGAAACTCATTGAAACCTACTAAATATTTAAGGTAGAGATAGAGTGGACGTGGAGAGGATGTTTCCTCTAGTGGGGGAGTTTAGGACCGGAGGGCAGAGACTCAGAAAAGAGGGGCGTCCTTTTAGAACAGAAGTAATTTCTTTAGCCAGAGGGTGGTAAATCTGTGGAATTCCTTGCCACGGACAAACGGGAAGGCCATATCATCAGTATATTTAAAGCAAAGTTTGGTAGTTTCTTGCTTAGTCAGGGTGTCAAATGTTATGGGGAGAAGGCAGTACAATGGGGTTGAGAAGGATAATAATTCAGCCATGATGGAATAGCATGGCCTAATTCTGCTCCTTTGTCTTATTACTCTATCACCATTTCTCCTAAGATGATTCCTTCATTTCCAGATATAAACTTTGTCAGCATTACTTCCAATAAGACCATTAGGCATGGGAGCAGAATTAGGCCATTCTGGCCATCTAGTCTGCATTGCTATTTGATCACTGCTGATTTGCTTTTCCTCTCAACCCCGTCCACCTGCCCTTCTCCCCATAACCTTTGACATCCTTACTAATCAAGAATTTATCAATTTCCACTTTAAACATATCAAATGACTTAGGCCATACCACCATCTGTGGCAATGAATTCCACAGGTTCACAGCCTTCTGACTAAAGAAATTCCCTTTCATCTCTGTTCTAAAGGGACGTCCTTCTACTCTGAGACTGTGCCCTCTGGTCCCACACTTTCCCACTACTGAAAACATCCTCTGCATGTCCACTCTATTTAGGCCTTAAAATAAGTACTTCCCTCCTTAAATATGAAGAACAAAACTGCACATGGTGTTCCAGGTGTGATCTCATGAATACTGTGTATATTAAGCAAGAGTTGCCTATTTTTGTACTCTTATTTCCCTTGCAATAAAGACCATGGTTCGGAGATGAATCCCATCAGCTTCCAGCTAGGAGCACAACCTTCAGCAGAGCCCTCCGTATCAGTGAAGCTCAATTCAGTACAGCATAATGCATTGAACTAAGGAGTCAAGATTCAAGATTGTTTATTGTAAAGGAGAATGAAATTATTGTTACTCTGGATCCAACACAGATTAAAAAACACAATAAGCATAAAGAACACAATAAAAAAGCAAAAATCAAAAAATATAAATATGAAAGCATTCGTATGGCACACATGGACAAATAACTGTTATGTACATAGACTAACTGTACGTACATGAAGACATTCACAAATTTCTACTGATGTGAAGTGGAGAGCACTCCAATTGTCTGCATCACTGTCTGGCGTGGGGAGGCCACTGCATAGCGTTGAAATAAGCCGCAGAAAGTTGTAAACTCAGTCAGTTCAATGGGCACTAGCAACCCCAGAATCCAGGACATCTTCAAGGAGCGATGCCTCAAAAAGGCGGCATCCATAATGAAGGACCCTCATCACTCAGGACATACCCCCTTCTCATTGCTAGTGTCAGGGAGGAGATACAGGAGCCTGAAGGCACACAGTCAATAATCCAGGAATGATTTCTTCCCCTTTACCATTAAATTTCTGAATGGGCATTGAACCAATGAACACGACCTCACTAGTTTTTTTTGCACTACTTAATTAATTTAACTTAAAAAATATATACACATCTTACTTTAATTGGTAGCAATGTACTGTTGTCGCATTACAATGAATTTCACAACATATGTCAGTGATACTAAACCTGATTCTGACGTGATGCTAGGTGATATGTGTGTAGAGTAGAGGGGTTGGTGTGGTGTGTAATGGGTGGAAGTGTTGATCAGCCTGACAGCTTAGGGAAAGTAACTCTTTTGGAGTCTAGTGGTCCTGATCTGGATGTTGTATAGTCACTTCCCTGATCGCAATGCGACAAACAGTCCATAAACAGGGCAGGTGGGAAACTTCATGATATTGCTGTCCTTTTTCCGGCATCTTTCTGTATATAGGTCCTTGATGGTGGGTAGACTGGTGCCGGTGATGCGTTGGGGGCAGTTTTAGCTACCCATTGCAGAGCTTTCTGTTCACCGAAATGCTGTTTCTGTACCCCACATGATGCTCTCAACTCTGTATCTGTAGAAGTTTGTGACTATTGATGTGCATAGAGCAGCTCTTCTCAGAAAGTAGTGACATCAGTAAGCGGAGGTAGAGAAAACTTGAGTCTTTGAAAAATTAAGGATTCACATTCTTTAAATAATAGGATTATTAATACCACTTCACAAAACACCCTTTGTAAACCAAAACATGCAGCTGTTAAACCTTAGCAACAAGATGGACTGTTTTCAAAGACTGGGGGAATGTTGAAAGGGGCGTTATCTGATTTATGCTGGCTTTGAAATAAAGCCTAGGTGGATTGACAAAAGGAATGCTTGCAGGTTGTGTGCTTTTAAAGAGGTTATGGGTGAACATTCACCAGACCACCAGTCTTCCTAATTACCACAACCCAGTGGTAATAAAAATTCCTTTCATCAGTTTCATTTGATATATGTTGGTGGACAGATCATTTATCAACATCCTGCACTTTGCAAAAGCTTTGTTGTAAAATTTTATTCAAATAGAAATTCCATATTGACTAGAAGAAGTACCATTTGGTGGACTACTCATTCTTAAGGGCAAATGTACAAATACACTTATTCCCCTGAAGCTAAAGATTCAGTGGGGTGGAGATTTGTCAACATATGGAAAGCTCATCTGCACTTTGTTGTTCTGTGTCTTGTCTTCTATAATCAATGAAATAGGAACAATATAATATAAACAATTAACTACCACTTTAAACCAATCTTTTATGAATGGATTGCATCAGGTGTAATGTCAATTTATTCTTAACATTTGTAAACAATTTATAAAAATCTTTCCTTTCACTGTTTGGTCTGATTTTGCATGTTTTCAACAGTACATGAAGATAACTACTTTTGTATAGACTCTGTGGCCACATTATTAGATATCTCCTGTACCTAATAAAGTGGGCACTGAGTGGATGTTCATGGGCTCTTGCTGCTGTATCCCATCCACTTCAAGCTTCAATACGTAGTGTGTTCAGAGATGCTCTTCTCACACCACTGTTGTAATGCATGGTTCATTGAGTTAATGTCACATTCTTGTCAGCTTGAACCAGTCTGGCCATTCTCCTCTCACCTCTCTTATTAACAAAGTGTTTTCACCCACAGAACTGCTGCTCACTCAATGTTTTTCTGTTTTATTAACCATTCTCTGTAAACTTTAGAGACTGCTGTGAATGAAAATCCCAGGAGATCAGCAATTTCCAAAATACTCAAACTACCCCATCTGGCACCAACAATTATTTCATGGTCAAAGTCACCTAGATCACATTTCTTCCCCACGCTGATGTTTAGTCTGCAGAATAACTGAATGTCTTGACCATATTTGCATGTTTTTATTACATTGAGTTACAGCCGCATGATTGGTTAATTAGGTATTTCCATTAATGAGCAGGTATACAGGTGTACCTAATGAAATAACCACTGAGTGTATGCCAGAGTATGGAATATCAATGACAATCAATAGTATTAAGAGATAATTTTGCACTTTTGGAGGAAGCCAGGTTACTTGCCCTCCTGAGAGATTCTCTGCACTTGATTTCAACTCAATCATTCAACTCAGCGCAGGTAGGATTTAGAGGGGAACATTCTCATAACATCAAATATTATAATTCATTCCTAATATTGTAAGGCAGTCCCTTGCCTCTCCTTCTGGCCAACTGCACCATAATGATTTGTTATGAAACAACCATCTTAAATTATATTGCCAATCTACACTTGATGGCCACTTCATTAGGTACCTCCTATACCCAATGAAGTGGCCACTGAGTCTATGTTCATGGCCTTCTGCTGATCTAGCCCATCCACTTCAAGGTGTGATGTGTTGTGCATTCAGAGATGGTCTTCTGCACACCACTGGACCCTGACCCTGATCTGTCAAGGGCCATGTGGTGACTGTCCAAGCATCATCCTCACCACGGTAATCAAAGTCTTGCAGAGGTGTTCTCCATTAAGGGAATGACTTCTTAGGAGTGCATCATACTTGACGCAAGAGATCGCACTATTACTAGTTTACTAATTACAAATTGCCTGCCACATCCCACAGAGCAAAACTATGCAATTATGACCACATAATCAGTTTGGCCGTGATATTGATTGAGGAGTAAAGATTGGCCGGCGCAGTGAGGATCGCTCTGCTGTTGCTGGCTTTGAAACACTGCAAGCAGAGAGAACAGCTAGGCTCCTCATTTAGTGTTTCACCCAAAAGACTGGACTTCTAACTCCCTTTACTCGGATGCCAACCTAGTTCATCTTCAGAATCAGAATCAGAATCAGGATTAATATCACTGGCATATGTCATGAAAATTGTTGTTCTGCAGCAGCAGTACATTGCAATACATAATCATTTTTAAAAACTATAAATTATTGTAAGATATATATATAATTAAAATGAGTAAGTAGTGTAAAAAGAGAGGAAAAATAGTGAGGTAGTGTTCGTGGGTTCATTGTCCATTTTGAAATCTGATGGCAGAGGGGAAGAAGCTGCTCCTGAAATGTTAAGTGCGTGTGTTCAGAAGGAGAGAATGCACCTTGCATTCTGAAGAAGAAACTACCTTCAGAGATATATGCTACCCACAAAGCCACAAGTGCTACTTCGGGCACAATTGGTGAGATCCAGTTTCCTCACCAGATTTGGACTGATAAATATAGAGAAAGGAGGGGTGGGGGATGAGACACTGGAGGGCTTGTAAGACAGAAGTATTATTTTTATCCTGGAGGGATGAATTACCAGGAGCCAGTGCAGTTCAGCAAGTACAAGTGATGGGGACCAGTGCAAGCTTGGCAGATGGTCAATAGAGTTTTGTGTGGCCATGAGCTTACAGGGAGTAAAACGAAGGAGACTGGCCAGAAATGGCTGGAGTTTCCAAACTTGCAGCAGTGGAGGAATCAGTCAGTGTTGCAGAGGGAAACAGGCTGATGATTGCACTCACAAATTCATTGGAAGGAAAAGTGAACCAACATTTGGAAATGGAATTGGAATTGGTTTATTATTGTCACGTGTACATAGAGCGAAAACCTTGTCTTGCATACCGTTCATACAGATTAGACCATTACACAGTGTATTGAGGTAGAACAAGGTAAAACAAAAACAATGCAGAATGCAGAAAAATTATTGTGCACAGTTCTGGTCACCGAATTATAGGAAAGATGTCAACAAAATAGAGAGAGTACAGAGGAGATTTACTAGAATGTTACCTGGGTTTCAGCACCTAAGTTACAGAGGAAGGTTGAACAAGTTAGGTCTTTTTTCTTTGGAGCGTAGAAGATTGAGGGGGACTTGATAGAGGTATTTAAAATTATGAGGGGGATAGATAGAGTTAACGTAGATAGGCTCATGTCAAGAGGACATGAGTTGAGAGTTAAGGGGCAAAAGTTTAGGGGTAACACAAGGGGGAACTTCTTTACTCAGAGAGTGATAGCTGTGTGGAACGAGCTTCCAGTAGAAGTGGTAGAGCCAGGTTCAATTTTGTCATTTAAAAAAAATTGGATAGGTATATGGACAGGAAAGGAATGGAGGGTTATGGGCTGAGTGCAGGTAGGTGGGACTAGGTGAGAGTAAGCGTTCGGCACGGACTAGAAGGGCCAAGGTGGCCTGTTTCCGTGCTGTAATTGTTATATGGTTATAAAGTGTAACAGCTATAGAGAAGTGCAGTGCAGGCAATAAAGTTCAAGATTATAATGAGGTGGATGGTGATTTCAAGGGTCCAATTTATCATTTTATGTCTTCTAAGCCCATATATCCAACACTGAGGTGTTAGTTACGTTTAGTTAATCATCTGGGGAAGGCTACACATTCACACTCGATCTCTCAAACAGGCACTCTATTTCAAGCTGTGTCAAAGATTCAAGGGCATACTCATACCTTCCTCAAATAAGCTGATTGCCAGGAACCATGGCCACTCAAAGAGCAGGAAGGTGCATTTGAGATGTTATTGAGAACTTCAAGGCCAAAAGGAGCCCACTGCTTTGTAAGGTACATTTTCTCTTGTCCTATCAGGAACCTCCTGCTTCATGTCTGGAACATCTGCACTTCCCACATTGGCTTCATTAGCCACCTTAGAACCCAGAACACCAGAGTAGAGGCATGTCACCCTTGATCCCAAAGGTCAATGAAGAAATAGATGAAAATGAGATTTATATGGTTCAAAGCTCATCTTGGTATCAAATATGATCCTTGGTTTACATTCTATAGACTTTTGAAAACTACAAAATTATTTAATTAAAGTCTACAAAACATTTTGGGGAATAATGGGTTCAAAAACAATGAAACTGTTCTCACTGCTTGGACGGTTCAGTGAATCGGAATCTAAATCAGAATCAGGTTCATCATCACTGACAAATGTCATGAAATGTGTTATTTTTGTGGCAGCAGTACAATGTAGGACATAAAAATTACCATAAGTTACAAATAAATTAATAGAGCAAAAGACAAATAACGAGGTGGCGTTCAAGGGTTCATGGACTATTCAGAAATCTGATTTGTGGAGGGAAAGAAGCTGTTCTTAAAATATTGAGTTGGGGTCTTCAGGCTCCTGTATCTTCTTCCCAATGGTAGTAATGTGAAGAGGGCATGACCTGGATGGTGAGGCTCCTTAATGATGGATCCACATTCTGGAGACACCATCTCACCGTCTCCCGAAGATGTCCTCAATGGGGCTTCTGCAAACATGTAAGAGCATAAAACCAATAGAGCAGAATCAGGCCATTGTGCCCATTGAGTCTGCTCTGCCATTCTATCATGGCTGATATATTATCCCCTCATCCCCATTCTCATGCCTTCTCTCCATAATCTTTGACACCCTCATAATCAAGAACCAATCAACCTCTGCTTTAAGTATACCCAATGACTTGGCCTTCACAGCCATCTGTGAAAATGAATCCTGCTGAAACAAATTTCTCCTAGTGTCATTAAAAGCTCCCCATGCATTAACCCTTTCATTCCTGGAATAATTCTTGTTTTGTATTTAATATTTCAGTAATATTTGTGTAATCTTATATATGTATATTGCTAGATTAAGCATTCTTGTTTGTTTAAATAATTCATCATGAGTTATGTGTATAAATACATGAATTGCATATGTCATCACATTACCACATGATTTGTGCGCACCTCCCTTAAAGTAAACTTGAAATTACCGACTCGCATTTCAGACTCCCATGTCTTCTTTTGAATTAGTTTAATATTTTGAAGTTACAAAAGATAACAATTCTTGTAAACCTTCTCTGGACCTTCTCCAGTGCATGCACATCCTTTCTTAGGTAAGAAGCCCAAAACATTTGGCAAAATTTTTGGGACAGAAAGGTGATATAACAATGACAGCCAACAGGTTCATGAATAATAAAGGTGACAATAGATCCTGTCAATTCCGTTTGTTTATGATACCTTGGTATACAGGATTAGAAAAAAAGTCACATCTTTCAATATTCTTTAAAGAGTAGGGTGCAGCCAACTTGAAATAAGCCTAAATCACCTTTCCACATGTTCAATGCTGACTAGTTTGTGGTTTGCACCACCATCCTAAAACTGCCCATGAAGCCACTGTTTGTTTTGTCACCTTATTCCTGCAAACCGAAAAAAAAAACTCACACATGTTACACGTCAACGGATTTCCAATACCTCACCTAATGACATCAACTGCTATCGTGGCCCATCGGCAGATTTGTCACACTGATTTACTTCAGATAGTAGCTTGGATCGACAGCTTCAAATACCATCTGTGCAAGGTGCAGGGCAGTTTATCTTATTGCAGCCTTCCTAACTGTTGACTGGAGGTTTATGAAACCCTATCTCCTCCACTTTACAATGTGATTTTGACATGGCCTGCATTTAGTTGATGCTTTTAACAGCAGGTAGGATCAGAAATCTAAAACATCCTTTGATTTTACATGGCATTTATAAACAGCAGACCAACACAGGACTCCCAGATTACTGTCAGACCATTGTTCTTCGCCTTATGAAAGACTTTTAAAGAAGCGCTTGGACCACACAAGACACATTATAGATTTGTTTGAATCAAGTGGAGAAGTAATGCATGTCAGGCTAGCTACTTCATGGCACAGCCAAATTTTAGTATATATTTACTCTAGTGTGACCACCCACAGTGCAGCACTAATATTTAATTGCTATTTATTAATGTCATCATAATAGATACAATGACGCAAACTTTGTTGAACTGTATTCTCCAAACAAAAGTTAAATTGTCGATGTGAATTGAAGTAACACAAAAAGCAATGGTTTTGAAGATACCATTCTAATGTTTAGGCCACGGCTCAGTTGTGTTTGAATCCATAAAACTAAAATGTGATTGAAATTCATCAGTACAACCAGATTCGACAAATAAGCTACTGCAATTGCCCTCGGCACTGACCTGGCTGATTCATGCTCACCATGGAAGCATTTAGCTTCGACTTACTGGCCTTCAAGAAGCATCTTCACTGAGCTAGACCCTAATCTCTACAATTTAAATAAAGAAATGAAAGATTAGCTCTGTCACATCTACAAACGTACATCAAAATACCAAAACAAGCAGTAAAATGAGTTGTGTTTTGTCAACTTAACATGTTCTGAAGAATTGTGGCGGGAGCAACGCATAATCGTCCCCATGCCTCCAGTGCCACTAGAGCAGGCCCACAAAGTTCAAAGTTCAATATAAATCTATTATCAAAGTATGTCATCATATACAACCCTGAGATTCACTTTCTTGCAGTCATTCACAGAAGAACAAAGAAATATAATAGAATCAATAAAAAACTATACCCAGAAAAAGTTGACGATCAATGTGCAAAAGAAGAAAATGTTCAAAGTTCAAAGTAAATTTATTATCAAAATACATATATGTCACCATATGTAATCCTGTGATTCATTTTCTTGCTGGCATACTCAATAAATCCATAATCGAATAATAATCATAAGAGAATAAATGTCAGACTGAACCAATGGAGTGCTCAACCAGTGTGCAAGCACAACAAACAGTACAAATACAAAAAGAAAGAAATAATAATATTAAATAAATAAGCAATAAATATCAAGTACATGTGATGAAGAGTACTTGAGAGTGAATTCATAGGTTGTGGGAACATTTCACTGGTGGGGCCAGTGAAGGTGAGTGAAGTTATCTCTTTTGGTTCAAGACCCTGATGATTGAGGGGTAATGACTGTTCTTGAATAGATAGATAGATAGATGGATGGATAGATAATACAGAGAACATGAGTTGTGGAATCCTTGAAAGTGTGTCCATAGGTTGTGGAATCAGTTCAGGGTTGAGGTGAATGAAGATATCCATGCTGACTCATGAACCTGATGAGTAATAACTGTTTCTGAACCTGGTTGTGTGAGACCTAAGACTCCTGTATTTCCTGATGGCAGTAGCAAGAAGACAGCATGGCCTGGATGGTAGGGGCACAACTCAGTAATCCTAACAGCACACTAAGATTACTTTGATCACTTAGCACTAACATGGACTTCTTTTGTTCTAATTGTGCCCCTTCTTGTAAAAGATGTGTATCATTTATATTGAATTTATATTTTTCTTGAGAATGTTGCTTCCATGATGTTCATTGCATTTCATTGAAGGTGTGCATACATTAACTTGTTTATATGCTAATAAACTTGACTTTGACTGCAAAAGGGCGATGTAAACAGGACTATGTGTTATATTTGAATGCAGGTAGTATATGGAATAAGGTAGATGATCCTGTAGCACAGTTAGAGATTGCCAGGTATGATGTCATGGATATCGCTAGTCCGTGGCTGAAAGAAGATTATGTTAGAAGCTTAGCATCCAAGGATACACATTGTATTGAAAGGACAACATTCGTTAAATGGTCTTTCCTGAACTCCTTGTTCTATTGATAATTATTTAGTCTGTTCATACTGTATGTTCATATTTATTTAAGTTTGATTAATGTTTGTGTAAGTGACCATTCTGCTAATTGTTGATTGCTCATGACTGTTTGCACAGTGTCTCATAAATTGTTAGTTGCTATTATGTTGTCTGTTACGGTTTTATGTTTGGCATCAAACCACAATCAATTTTGGTACGTCTCACATACTAACATAAAATAATTTTGATTCTGATACTCACCACCCTCTGCATGAAAAAGTTGACGCTCTCAACCTCAACATATGCCTTCTAGCTTTGCCCTTGAATTGACTTACTCCATGAAGCAACTTCAAGTCAACCACATGGTTACATTGTTGTAGGTCGTGCATTTCCATTGGCCGTACACCAGTATAGATAGCAGCATGAAAAACATACTGACAGAAGAACCCAGCAGGTCGAGGAGGATCTTTGGAACGGGAAGGGTGGGGTAGGGGGTGGAAAAAACATGAGAGACTACAGGTGCTGGAATTGAGAAAAATAACCTGTTTTCTAATTCCTGAATTATTTGAATTAATGAAGTTTAAATGGTGAGATTTGTATTAGTGCTCCCAGCGCAAACTTTTTGATTGGTGGCTCGGTAATTTAATTTATACAGTCATAATCAAAATTCAACACCTGGGCATCTCAAATGGGGAAAAACACTACCACAGATTTAATATCTCATCTGTTTTTGAGTATAATCTTTTGTACTTTTTAGAGAGCATCTCGATAATCAGAGTCAGAATCAGATCAGGTTTATTATCATTGACAAATGTCATGATATTTGTTGTTTTGCAGCAACAGTGCAGTGCAAGATATTAAAAAATATAAGTTACAATAATTCTTATTGTATAAGTTACAATGAAAATTATTTTGCAATAATTAAGATATAATTAAGAATGATATAACATATATAATGATATGACATATATGATACAACATATATAAAAAGAGAGTAGTTGTGTATTTAATATTACATTAACATATGAGTAATATTGCAAATATATTTATTGATTAAGCATTCTCTGTTGTTTAAATGATTCATTATGGGTTATATGTAAAGGTACATTAATGGCATAAGTCATTATGCCACCACATCATAATTGTGCACCACACTTAAAGTAAACACAAAGTTTGCATGCATATGCTGAAATCTGAGTTTTTTCTTTCAATTAGTTTTATGTTTTGGAGTTACAAAACATAACAGTAGCAATGAACAAGTTTTAAAATAAACTCAAGATGACTACTTACCTGTTGAAGTGCAGTAAGATGTTCAAGATTTTGAAAAAGTGCAGCGAGAATAGTTGAGTAAAAAAATGGTGCAGCACATGTTTCTTTGGGTAAGGACAGAGATGATGAAGTTTAAAAAAGACAGAAAACAGGCAACTTCAGGGTTAATAAACAATGATAAAAATCATAATTTTTAAAAATCAGAGATGGCTGGCTACATTGAAAAGATAGATGCATTCAATTGTACAGGAGATAACTGGATATTATATACTGAGTAAATTGAATAGCATTTTGAAGTAAATGAAATAGCCATTGAAAAGCAAGTACCAATTTGGTTGAGTGGAATAGATGGGAAAGCATATAGTTTGCTTAGAAGTTTGACTGCTCCAACATAACCAGCCAAAATTACCTTTGCTAATATTGTGAAAGTAATGCAGGAAAATCTAGAACCAAAGCCATTGTTGATTGCAAAATGCCTTCGATTTCATAAGTGGAACTGAAGGAAAGGGACTCCATTTCAGCATTCATGTCTGAATTGAAGAGGTTGTCTGACCATTGTCCGTTTAGTGATGGGCTTAATGATGCACTAAAAGATTA
The DNA here is from genome assembly GCF_048418815.1 of Hemitrygon akajei. Classification (NCBI taxonomy): domain Eukaryota; kingdom Metazoa; phylum Chordata; class Chondrichthyes; order Myliobatiformes; family Dasyatidae; genus Hemitrygon; species Hemitrygon akajei. The sequence continues at coordinate 173,596,135 of NC_133129.1, forward strand.
TTTAGCTTGTGGAATCTTACAAGGAAGTATTCAAGAACGGTTTCTAACTGAAGCATAATTTGTGTTTAAAAGAGTAGTTGAAATTGCTGTATCAATGGAAACAGTAGTTAGATTCGCAACTGAGTTGCAGTCAGGAATGAAAGTGAGTGTGAACAAAATTGCAACTTCCAAACAGAAACCGGGCTGGTCGAACAAATTATGTTACCATGGTGGCAGGGGCTCAAAGGCGAAACTTGCAAAAAATGCAACCAAGTAGAACGCATATACAAAAAGCATGTTGGGCAGACAAAAGTAAATGGACAGCACAGGATAGCGAAAGAAATAAAGAGTCAAGTCGCAGTTTCAAAAAGTGCACTAATCTACATGCTGTTGATGAAAAATCTAATAATGATGAGAGTGACACAGGACTGAGTAGCCTTAAGATTTAAAATGTGAAAACTAACAATAGACAAACAATATGGCTTACACCAGAAGTGAATGGCAAATTAGTTAAAATGGAACTGGACATTGGCTTGGCTTTTTCAGTCATTCCACAAAATGAGTTTGAATGGTATTTACTGATACTGAACTGAAGCTTGCAGATATTGAAACTAAGAACTTATATGGGGGAAAAGATAACTCCTATGGGAATGACATTTGTAACAATGAAATACAACAACCAACAAGCCACATTGGACTTGTATGTGGTAAAAGAAGAAGGGTCAGCATTGTGGGGGCATGAATCACTGCGACAACTATAACTTGATGGGAGATCTGTCCACGATTCACATGCCACATACCCTGCAATAGTCTCAACTGAAAGTGAATTAAGGAAAGGTACTGGATGATGCCACAGCAGTGTTTAAGGATGGCACTGAAAATCTCAAACCTATCAACGGTAGAATAGTATTAAATGAAAATGTCATATCCAGGTTTTACAAATCTCATCCCATTCCTTATACCATTTGCAATAAAGAACTTAGTGAGCAACATCATATGTAGGCTGAAGGACTTCTTTCCAAAGTTGAGTGGAGCCCATGGGCAATGCCAAAGGTCCCAGTAGCCAAGAAGAATGGATCTGTCAGGATCTGTGGTGATTTTAAGGTCACCATTGACTCGGTACTGAAAGTAGATAAAGGATATTTTTGCAAACTTTTCTGGAGGGAAACGCTTCAGCAAAGTGGACCTAGCTGAGGCCTACCTACAGATGGAGATGGAAGAAGAGTCCAAAGTGTTTCTCACTATAAACGCTCACAAAGGGCTTTATCACTATAATAGGCTTAAAATAGGCTGTTTGGAGTAGCATCTGCATCTGCACACTGACAGAAAGCTACGGACCAGGTGCTGCAAGTCTGCACAGGCATCATTGTTACTAGTAAGGATGACAAGGAATATCTCCAAAATCTCAAGACAGTGTTAAAAAGATTAGAAGATTATTGACTCAGGGCAGGAAGCAGCAAGTGTAAATTCTTTAAACAATGCACCCTTGCTGTGGTTATGCGATTGTCGCACAAGGATTATACAAGTACGCTGAGAAAACTCAAGCAGTGGTGGATGGCCTAAAACCAAAGGACGTATCACAGCTGCAGTCCTTTTTGGGATTTGTCAAGTACTATAACAGCCTCCTGCCAAACCTGGCTACCATGTTCCATACCCTGAACTCATTACTGCAGATCAGGTAAAATGGCAATGGACAGAAGTGTGAGATGGCTTTCCAAAAGACGAAGGAAATGGTGACACCATACACTGTAGTCACATATTATGATCCACATTGTCCAGTGAAGCTTGCCTGTGATGACCCGCCTTATGGTATACTGTAGGTGCAGTCAAGTCACATATTATTAGTGATGGAAGTGACCCCTTGCATTGTGTTCCCTTTCTGCTGCAGAAAAAAAATTACAGACAGATTTGACAGAAAAGCCTCGAGTCTGGTTTATGGTGTAAAGCGTTTCAGTCAGTATTTGTATGGGAGAGAGCTTACTCTCATTGCTAATCATCAACCACTAGTGTCCATTTTCAATCTATAGAAGGATGTTCCACTAACAGCAGCAGCACGAATGCAGAGGTGGGCTCTGTTTCTTGGAGGACAGAATTACAAGATCAAATTCAAGGGGACAATTAATCATGGAAATTCTGATGGATTACACCTTTTACCCTTGGAAAAGAAAATACCTGAACAATTTACAAAAGAGGACATTCCTCTTGACATATTCTCCCTATTATGGCAGAGATGATCCAAAGTGAAACTAGAGAAGACCTCTCTGGTCTACATGGCAACCCAAAAGGGTTGGAATGTGCAGCAGAAAGTCCAGTTCCCACCCCCACCCCCATTTTTGTCCTTGATGGAGGTTGCCTTATGTGGGAATTGAGAGTTGTTGTCCCGTCCAACCTACATGCTCAGATGGTCAAAATGAAAGCATTCGCTCAGAAGCTTTGTCTGGTGGCCTAGGACAGATTAGCATTCGAACAGCCTGCCTTGCACTGTAGGAGATGCCAACACATCCAGGAGAATGGTGTCCCGAGCTGTCCTAGAGTCAATTCCTAGAACTGCCAAGGAAGTGGTCCCAGAACCTGAGATTGTTTCACAGTCATGACCCCCTAACTCCCCTTGGCAGGAAAGAAATGATCCCTCAAGAGTAAGAAATCCTCCACAGCAATTAAGTCTTTCAGCCTGAATGGGACAATGTACAATTTGCTATGATGAGGATGTCTATATAGAGCTGTATTATATGGTATACTGAATATATATGTATGTACATATATAAGTTGAAATGCAGTTGATATTGAATTGGAGTTTATAGCTAAGCAAGGAGGAGTGTAGTGTATTTAATATTTCAGTAATATATGAATAATATTGTAAGTATATTGTTTGATTAAACATTTTTTGTTGTGTAAACAATTCATTACGGGCTATATGTCATTATGCCACTGTATCTTAAGCATATGCCTCACTTAAAGTAAAAACAACATTTACACAGATCCCTACCCCTCCTGTCTTCTCCTGTCATTTTGGATTTCCCCCTCTCCCTCCTACTTTCAAATCTCTTACTATCTTTTCTTTCAGTTAGTTCTGACAAAGGGTCTCAGTCTGAAATGTCAACTGTACTTCTTCCTATAGATGCTGCCTGGCCTGCTGCGTTCCATCAGCATTTTGTGTGTGTTGATTTACACACATCTCTTGGGCTCCATGTTTTTTTCTTTCAATTAGCTTTACGTTTTGGGCTTACAAAACAAATAACAGCAGTTTTCATGGGTTCATAAACTGTTCAGAAATCTGATGGCAGAGGGGAAGGAGCTGATACTAAAATGTTGATTGTGTTCCTTCAGGCTCCTGTACCTCCTCCCTAGGGTTAGCTGTGGCATTAAGTTGCCCAAACTCAGCGGTACCCATTTGGCTTGCAATACCGCAACTAAAAATCTTGGAGATGTGTTTAACTTACTGAAGTCATGCTACAAGATGGATTTTACTTCACAAGTCTGACAATAAGACCATAAGACATAGGAGTAGAATTAGGTTGTTATGTATCGAGTCTGCTCTGCCATTCCATCATGGTTGATTTATTATTACTCTCAACCCTATTCCCCTGCCTCTCTCCATAACCTTTGACACCCTTGCTAATTAAGGACCTATCAACCAGCCCAATGACTTGGCCTTCACAGATTCGTCTGACTACAGAAAATTCCTCTATTCTGAGGCTGTGCCCTCTAGTGCTAGACTTTCCTAGTATATGAAACATTCTCTCCATGTCCAATCCATCTTGGCCTTTCAATAGTTGATAAGTAAGCTGAGAAAAGATTCCGATCTTAACAAAGTAAAATAATTGGCATTGTTACTGACATCTAGATACCTTTCCTCACTTTATCAAGCTTTTCTTCCTCTGCTACTTTGATGAGATCCTTGTTCAGTTTAGGTTACATGGTTAGCAGTTCCTCTGTCAAAATAGAGAAGGCAGGAATGTGATATCAATGAGTTTATCCACTATGTGATAATGTTGTTCAGGGCAGGGGTTTCCAACCTTTTTTATACCGTGCACCAATATCAATAAGCAAGGGGGTCCATGGACCCCAGGTTGTGAACCCCTAGTTTAAGGTATTTTTGAGGTCTTTTGATGGTCTGTATCAACATTGGTTTAAGACTTAAAATGTTTAGTGACTTCAATAGTCAGAAGTAAAACTCTGCTGTTTTTAATTAAAGAAATGTTGTTACCATCAAGATTACATACTGTGACCCAGTGACTGGCTTCCATCCATATGATCATTCCTCATTCCGGTGGGCTCGGCACTTCCAGCAACTTTGGGAATGTTAATGTTATGTTAATAAGAATGTACTTTTAAGTTGTTTTTAATAGCTATTACTGAACATAAGCTGGGAAGAGCACAAGTGGGAGCCTGGCGCTTACTTATTGTCTGTTTGGACAAGTTATTTCTTTTTGTACTAATGCACAGCCAGCAAACAGACATGAGCATTACTGTGATCCTTCTCTCTGGGCTCGGTCCAGTAATGCATGAGAAGCTAGTCAAAACTTTCCCACAGCCTGTGGCCACACTTAAGTTCCAAAGAAGGAAGTGCTTCTTTTTTTTTCATTCTACACAACTGCATTATAAAACAATCCCCATTCACATTGCAAATGTGCGTGGAAACACTGAATTATATATGTATTTTTTTTTGAAAATGTGAGAAGTCTAATTCTCCCTGAGGCTTAAATTCCACTTTGTTAGGTCTGTTGGTTCCAGCATTTCCACCCTTCCCCAGCCTGGAAGATTGACTCTGTCTCTGGAGTAAACCAGTCCATAACACCATAACTCCACACAGGAGCAAACTTAGGTCATTTAGCCCATCGAGTCTGCTCTGGCATTCCATCATGGCTGATTTATAATCCCTTTCAAGCTCATTCTCTTGCCTTCACCCTGTAACCTTTGACTCCCTTACAAATCAAGATCCTATCAACCTCTGCTTTAAATATACCTAATGGCCTGGCCTCCATAGCAATCTGTGTATATGAATTCCACAGTCTCACCACCCTCTGGCTCAAGAAATTCCTCCTCATTTCTCTTCAAAAGAGGCGTCTTTGTATTCTGAGGATGTGCCTGCTTGTGCTAGACTCTCCCACCACAGGAAACAATCTCTCCATGTCCACTCCATCTAACCCTTAGAGAGAAAGAAGTATGGGAACAGGAGACAGCAATTCAGCACCTCAAGTCTCTAAACCATTCTGTAATTTGGGTTGTTGTTTGAAGACATCCAACAGCTGTAGTTTACCACCCTCACCTAACAAAAAATAAGTTTTAATTTTTCAATGGACTTCCAGCCTCAGCAAAGATCTGGAGCGGAGAATTCTTTTCATCTTTGCTAACAACAAGGCAGAGCTAACACCATATAACCAGACAGGAGGCATTCCGTAACCTTATAGCGCATTAGGATGAATAAATCCCCGCTGCCTGGCTAAATGCACCTTCGGATCTTTTGGGAGGCCAGAGAGGAAGTTGTGGAGGGCTTTCTGAAGGTACTTGCTTCATCGTTACCTATTAACGAAGTTCCCAAAGATGAAGGTTGTGAATGTTGTTCCATTGTTTAAAAAGGATTGCAAGGGCAAGCCAGGGAACCAGAGGCTGGCCAGCCTGACGTCAGTGGTGGTGAAGTTACTGCAGAAGATTTCGAGGGTCAGCATCCACCAGCATTTGAGTAGGCAGAGTCTGATTGGAAGGGTCAGCACTGATTTTGTACACGGGAAGCTGTGCTTGCCGAACCCTTCAGAGTTTTTTTGAAGAAGTGATCAAGATGGTAGGTGAGGGTGGAGCAACGGATGTTGTCTATTTGGAACTTGGTAATGCCGTCGACCTGGTCCTGTGTGGTAGGCTGGCCTGGAAGGTAAGGAAACCAGGAGAGCTTGTTAGCTGGATTTAAAATGGCTCGGAGGTAGGAAGCAGAGAGTGATGGTTAAAGGTTGTTTCGTGGAATGGAGGCTGGAGACAAGTGATGTACTGCAGTGGTTAGTGCTGGGACCCTCCACAACTTCCTCTCTGGCCTCCCAAAAGATCCGAAGGTGCACTTAGCCAGGCAGTGGGGATTTATTCATCCTAATGCACTATAAGGTTATGGAATGCCTCCTCTCTGGTTACATAGTGTTGGGACCCTCATGTTTTGTTATTTATATAAGTGATTTGGATGCAAATGCACAAGACATTGGTAAACTTGCAGATGATACGAAGAAGATTATCAGAATTACAGAGGGATCTTGATCACCTAGGGAAGTGGGCCACGGGGTGGAGGATGGATTTTAATACAGATGTGATGCATTTTGGAAAAACCACCCAACATAGCACTTACACTATATATGGTAGGCACTAGGGAGCATCTTGGAACGGAGGGATTTAGGAGTGCAAGTGCACAGTTCACTTAAAGCATCACAGGGAGACAAGCTGGTGGAAAAGCCAGTTAGCATGGCTAACCTTCTTCAGGCAGGCCGTTGAGTATAGGACTGCAAACATCATGCTGCAGTTGCACTCGGAGCACAGTGTACAGTTTTGTTCACCCTGTTATGGAAAAGACGTGGTTAAACCCGAATGAATGCAGATGAGATGTACGAGGATGTTACCAGGACTGCAAGGCCTGAGTTACAGGAAGAGGTTGGAAGTCTAGGTCTTTATGTTTGGATTGTAGGAGAGTGAGGAGCAACCAAAGAGAAATGTTTACAATGATGAGCAGTTGGTATGGATGAGGTGGATGATAATATTCTTTTCCCCAGGGTAAGGCAGGACAAAAGCAAAAAGAGCACAAAATTAGTTTGAGAGGGGAAGCATCTAAAAGGGAGCTGAGGGGTAACTTTCTCCCCACAGAACGCTAAATGCATGGAAGGAACGGCAAGAGGAAGTGGTTACGAGAAGTGCAATAGTATCATTTAAAAAGCACTTGGGTAAGTACTTGAGGGGATGGGGTGCATATAGTGGGACTTGGGCTGCGCACAAGAAATTGGGACAAGCTGGATGGGTTGGCATAGACTCATCAGGCTGAAGGGCTTGTTCCAGTGCTACATTACTCTCTGGCTTTATCATCCCTCCCTCCTCTAGTTCCACCTATCACCTACACGTCTCTGTCTTGTTGGATCAGTGTGTAGATTTGTTATTTTTCTCTTGTTTTCCTTATAGTTTAATTTTCTTGTGCTTGCTTATAACTTTTACATAATCATATTCAGTACAATGCAAAACTCTTAGATATATATATGTAGAGAGAGAGAGAGAGAGAGAGAGAGAGAGAGAGATGGATAGAAAGAGAGGGAGAGAAAGAGAGTGCACACTAGGGTGCCTAAGAATTTTGCACAATACTGTAGCAATGTTATGTATTGTGCTGTACTGCTGCAAAAAAAACAAATAACCAAATTTCATGACATATGTGAGTGCTGATAAACCCGATTCTGATATGTGTCTCTATTGTGGACTGAGAGTGGGAAGGGGCAGGGAGAGGGAATCATATTTGGGAAAAAGGGAAGGGAGAGGGGAGGGAGCAGGAAGAACCAGAGGAACATTCAGTAATGATCAAGAAACCAATTGTATGGAATCAATTGCCTGGTGCTTCAGAGCTGCCTGTGTCTGCATCCAAGCCACCACCACCAACCCCCCCCCCCATTCCCCCCCATGCCTCTGGCACTTCTTCTCTGCCACCTGTCCCACACCCTTCCTGTGCTGATCCACCCTCGCCATTCCCAACATCCTTTGCTCCCGCCAGATTTACAAACTCACTCTCTGCTCCACGTTGACAAATACAGTACTGTGCAAAAGTCTTAGGCACCCTACCTCTATATAGAGTATGTGCCTAAGACTTTTACACAGTTCTGTATATACATGTAATTATTCAGTAAGTTTTCTACCAATTATAGTATAAATGAGTCTGTATTTTCTAGAAACCTCTCAGATTTTCTTTGTACTTTGTACTGTAGAATCCTTATCAATATAAGAATCAGAATCAGGTTTATTATCACCGGCATGTGTCGTGAAATTTGTTAACTTAGCAGCAGCAGTTCAATGCAATAGATAATCCAGCAGAGAGAGAAAAAAAAATAACAATAATAAATAAGTTAATCAATTATAGTATACATATATTGAATAGATTTTAAATTGTGCAAAAAACAGAAATAATATATATTTAAAAAGTAAGGTAGTATTCACGGGTTCAATGTCCATTTAGCAATTGGATGGCAGAGGGGAAGAAGCTGTGTCTTGTTCTTTTTCTTTGGTTTTCCTTTGTTCATGTAACACTTATTAAAATGGCTGCAACCACCAGGTTAATGCCTCATTCTTGACTTCCAAAGAGCCTCAGATCAATATCCTCAGATCCAACTATCTCTACCACTCTCCACTTCTCCACCTGGCTCACTGTCTAATATCTTTCTCTTATCCTTTTCTACCCTCTGAGTCTCTATCTGAACACTCTCCCATCCCTCCTCCCCAACTGGCTCCACCCACCTATTATTCCACCCCCCCACTGCTCTGATTTCACCTACCACTTATCAGTCTCTGACTTGATTCTCCCTGTCACTTCTATATATCAGATATCTTCCCTCTACACACTCTGTCCTGATGCATAGCCTCAGTCTAAAATGCTGACCCATCCCTCTGCTTCCACAGATCCCTCCTGATCCGCTGAGTTTCTCCAGCATCTACGATCTCTTGAGTCTCCATTTTAAATTTACAGGCTGTTAGTGAGGCAAACATGCATCTTTGGTTTTATCAGGTGAATTCCTGCTTAAATGTCCATAGCTTCACCAGACTGAATGGGTGCAGGGAGGGATTTGCTGTGCATGCACTTGCCCAGTTTACAACATGCCCTTCACTACGATCTTTCACGTTCCAGTTGAGATGAGCTAATCATTCTACACATAAAATGCTGAAGGAACTCAGCAGATCAGGCAGCTTCCGGTTAAGATGAGCACTACTGAACATGTGCAACAGCTTCTGGTAGCCAAAAAGATAAGAAATCCAACTAAAAACACCACTAAAAATACTTTTTCTGAGGTACATTGTGTTAAATTATCGTCACAAACAGTGAAGGGGCGAGAAATGGCGAGGCGAGTTTGGGAGATGAGCCAAGATGGTGTGTTGGTGAATCTTTGCAGATGGAGTTCTGGTGCCTGTACAGCTGGACCAGGAGCGAGGTTGAATCACCCTGGGTGCCAAAAGGAGAAGTCAGGGCCCGGGCAGAGAAGTTTCAATACTTATTCAACTAGCCCAGCTGTGAGGCTGGATCACTCTGGGTACCAAGATGATCTGAAAAGCTTGAGAACGTCTTGGGGCTGGGCAGCAAAATCTGAGCCTGGAGTAAGTTGCTGGACAGCGTGTTCCAGGCCCAGAGCCTTTCGCAGCAGCAGTGCCTGGGTCCTAGTGCAAGGTACGATTCACTGTTTAGACAATTTAAACACCAGCCCAGATCGGAGGCAAGAGCCAATTTTGCTCACTCTCTGCAGTCTTCACTCCTCCCTCCAAAGTGCCGGAGCCTTTCGTTGTTCCGTTGTTGGGTCAATTTAAATGCCAGTCCAGTTAGACTGAAAAGACAGGTTGTCGGGATGAGAGCCAATTTTGCTAGTTCTCCACAATGGTTATCTCCATTGCACTGAGGCTATGAAGACTGCCTGGCTCCATACGATGAACTGATAAGCGAGGCTCAGGGCCTACTCTAAGCTGCTCCAGGGTTCAATCTGAGGACTCATTTTTGGTTTGGAATGCTGTTGTTCACTTCAATTGTTTGTATGATTTGTACTTTTTATCTCTCTTGTGCATCGAACGTTGGTCTATTTTTATTTTTATTCTTTTTTTTCTTTAATTGGGTTCTTTCAGGGTTCTCGCTTTGTGGCTACCTGTGAGCAAGCAAATCTCAAGACTGTATAATTTATACATTCCTCGGTAATAAATGAATCATGAACCTCTTGAATCTCAAATCTTGAGAGGACTGTCACCACGTTCTGAAGATGGGCCTTGAACTGAAACATTGGCCTTTCCATAATTCCTTTCTATAAATGTTGCATGAACTGTTTAGTTTCTCTAGCATTTTGTATGTGTTACGCTAGATTTTCAGTATCTTTAGAATCTTGAATCTTTCTACCATTCTTATTTTAAAATATTTTTGATTTCTGTCCTCAACCCTTTTTGGTCTCCTAAACCTCCCTGCATATTCACAGTTTCTAACTTTTCTCCCACATTCACAGATCCTAACTTTTCTCCCACTGACAGATACACTGATCTATTTCTTGTTGGCCCAGAGTGGATGATCTCACACTTCCTGAAGTAACTGTATGCTGGCCCAGAGTACCGATAAGAGATATTCTGCCAATATGCTGTTAGACAGTTGTATCTATAAAGAATACACAGTACAAAGTATATTTATTATTTATATATTTGTGTGTGTGTGTGTGTGTGTGTGTGTGTGTGTGTGTGTGTGTGTGTGTGTGTGTGTGTGTGTGTGTGTGTGTGTGTGTGTGTGTGTGTGTGTGTGTGTGTGTGTAGGGATTAATTTTCTTGTAGGCATTTACAGGACAAAGGAAGAAATACCAAAGAATTTACACAAAACTATAAATAAACAGGCAAAGACTGACAACCGTCATGCAAAAGAAGACAAACTGCGCTAATAAAAAATAATACTGAGAACACGAGTTGTAAAGAGTTCCTGAAAATGAGTTTGTAAGTCCAAGAATCAGTTCAGAGTAGCAGTGATTGAAGTTATCCACGCAGATTCAGGATCCTGATGGTTGTAGGATGATAGCTGTTCATGAACCTGGCGGTGAGGGAACTTAGGGTTCTGTATCTCCTGCCTGATGGTAGCAGAGAGGAGAGGGCATGGCCTGGATGGTGGGGATCTTTGATGATGGATGCTGCATTCTTGTGGCAGCGCTCCCTGTTATTGTATTCGCTCATAGGGAGGGCTTCGTCTCTGATGGGCTGGGCAGGCAGGATGGTGCAGGTAAGGAATTTAAATTACTTTCTCTCCCGTGCATAACATAGATGTGATTTAGCAAAGGCAGACTGGATACAGATGCAAATCAAGGTCAGGCAGAAGGAAGTATTCAGCAAAGAAGTAAATCCTGGGATGGAGTGCCTCCATTCTTGGGTAAGACTGGACGAGCTGGGCTTTTTTTTAAAATGAATTTAATTTTTTTTAAATTTAGAGATACAGCATGGAACAGGCCCTTTCAGCTCTTCAAGCTGTGCCACCCAGTAATTCCCCCAATTTAACCCTAGCCTAATCACGGGGCAATTTACAGCCTACTAACTGGTACATCCTTGGACAGTGAAAGGAAATCGTGGCACCTGGAGGATACCCACGAGTCACGGGGAGAACGTATGAACTCCTTACATGCAGCGGTGGGAAATGAACCCGGGTCACTGGTTCTATAAAGCATTGTGCTAACCACTATGTTAAAGGTGCATTGCCGCCGTCTTCTGAACTGGAGTGTGGGTCAGGATATCTCAATTCTATATATTTAGATTTATATCAAATTCTATAAAAAAGACCTGCATTCTTAAGAAACTGCTCCATACCTTCTCGTCGCATCACCTCACTCTGGTCGCCCACATCCTTCCTTCCCTTCCTCCCATGGTCCACTGCCCTCTCCTATCAGGTTCCTTCTTCTTCAGCCCTTTACCGCTTCCACCTATCGCCTCCCAGCTTCTCACCTCATCACCCCTCCCTGACCCCACTCCCCCTCACCTGGTTTTACCTGCTACCTGCCAGCTTGTATACCGTACACCATCACCTTCTCATTCTAGCTTCTGTCCCCTTCTTTTCCGGTCCTAATGGGCTGTTTATTCATTTCTAAATATGCTGCCTGACCTGCTGAGTTCCTTCAGTACTTTGTGGGTGTTCCTCAAGATTTTAAGCATCTCCAGAATCTCTTGCGTTTATGGATCTGAAATAAAAACAGAAAATCCAGGAGCACTCAGCAGTTCAGACTGCATCTGTGGAATGAAGAACAGGGTTCACACTTTGGATGGAAGACGCTTCATCAGAGCTGGGAAAGAGAGAAAACTAACTATTAGTAAGATGGGCAACAACCAATCTGCATGAGGAACTCAGTGGGTCAAGCAGTAACGTGGAAAGGAATTGTCAACATTTTAGGTCAAAATCCTACATCAGTATTTAATTGGGGAGACCATAAAACCTTAAGACGTAGGAGCAGAATTAGGCCATTCAGCCCATCGAGTCCACTCTGCCATTTCATCATGGCTGATTTATTATCCCTCTCATTTCTATTCTCCTGCTTTCTCCCTTTAATCTTTGATGACCTCACTAATCACGAACCTATCAACCTCTGCTTCAAATATACCCAATGACTTTGCATCCATAGCATCTGTGACAATGAATTCCACTGAACCACCACTCAGGATAAAGAAATTCCTCCTCTTCTCTGTTCTAAAGGGATGTCCTTCTATTTTGAGGCTGTGCCCTTGGGTCTTAATAACCACTAATGGATGTAACGCACTGTAAGGTTTCACTGCTAATGGAATGGCTTCTCTGTAATGCTCCACTGCTGAGGTAATGGTTTCTCTGTAGCAGCAATGTTTGGGTAATGACTAGAGATAACGGGGCATGCTGGCCAATGAGCAAGATGTTGTTCTTTCTTGTGTGTCTGGGAGTCAGGAATTCGAAGATCTTTTGCCGGGGAGAGAGGATGCGATTGGAGAGAGTTGGTAGACCGCTGGACGGAGTGGACTTGGAGCGAGGATCTGAAGGTCAGCGACGATCGGAGGAGGTCAATGGTGGACGAAAAACGGCCTTATCAGTGAGCTCCAACCTTGCACAATAGACTTGTTTCATGAGAATGGGCCCTTTTTCTTTTTTGTTTTCTTTACTAACCATATAGTCAAATTAAGATTTATAAAGCTCAATCATTTAATCACATATTGTGTACTGTTTGTTACTTCGTGTTACTGATTTGTAACAGGGGACACATCGCACAGCATCCACCCAAACGATATTTCTAAAGTTTCGCGGGGACAAGGGCCTTCATCCCCTATATTAAGCCACTAGCTGAAGTGAGAGTTACACGGAAATATCCTCTCAATGTCCACTCTGTTTAAGCCTTTCAATATTCAATAGGTTTCTATGATTCCCACACCCTATTTATCTAAACTCCAACAAGGATGGGATCTGAGCCATCAAATGTGCTTCATAAGTTAACCCTTTCATTTCTGGGATCAGACACATGAACCCCCTCTGGACCCTCTCCAATGACAGCACATCTTTTCTTAGATATAGGGCCCAAAACTGCTCACAATACGTCAGATGTGGACCAAATACTTCAAATTTGTCAGAGTGCATTTGGAGAGTGTGAAGGTATAAGGGTCTGGGCTCAGATGACTCTGGGGAAACTACCTCAGAGCTAGGGGTAGGTCTAGAGATTTGACTAGAAGTCTTAAAGCAAGCTGAATTTTTAGACCGCAAGTTGATTGTAGCATGAACAGTACAGTGCATAAGTTTTAAGCACACATAAAAAAATTTGTAAAGTGAAGATGCTTTCAAAAATAATGAAATGAAAAAATTCAAAATATCAAAAAAAATACTATAAAGAGCAGTAAACGGTAAGAAACTAAAACAAATCATTAATTGGTGTGATTGCCCTTTGCCTTTAAAACTGCACCAAATCTCTTGGGTACACTGCCGTGCGGTTTTATAAGAAATCACACTGGTGGGTTACTCCAAGCATCTTGGAGAACTTGCCACAGTTCTTCTGCAGACCTTGACTGTCTCGCTTGCCTCTGTCTCTCCAGACAGCCTCAATAATGTTGAGATCAGGGCTCTGTGGAGGTCATACTATCTGAAACAATATAAATAATCTAGGGTGCCTAAGACTATTGTAGCTTCACCTCAGCCTCATATGATGGGAAGACTTACTAGATACCCAGAGGAGATTGAGAGAATTTGGGGGAAGGTGAGGGGATAAGACAGGCAGGAGGGCTGGGGAGTGCTGCTGTTTCTGCAGGAGTGGAAATGTGACCTTCACCTTCTTCTCTTTCAGCAGGCCAGGCAGCAGATTGACACTCCATTCCTAATCCCATCTGGAGAGCCACTTCACTGGAAAGACTTATTCTGCATTGCCACCCAGTGGAGTTTGAATGAAGCTGCATTCTGGTTTAAAAACAGTTCAAAGTTCAAAGTGAATTTATTATCAAAGTAAATACCATACACTACCCTAAGACTCATTCTTCTGCAGATGTTCACAATAGAACCAATGAAAAACTACACACAACGAAGACAACTAATGCGCAAAAGAAGATGAACTGTGCAATTACAACAAAAGATAATAAATTTATAAATAGTACATGAGCTGTAGAGTTATTACTGTATACTACTTTAAGATTCATTTCCTTGCAGGGAATTACAGGAAAATAAAATAAATATGATAGAATTTATAAAAAAAAACTATATATTAACAAAAGAAAAACTACCAAGAAGACAAACTATGCAAATAAAAAAATATATCATCAAGAATATGAGTTATAAAGAGTCCTTGAAAGTGAGTCTGTAGGTCGTAGAATCAATTCAGAGTAATGGTGAGTGAAGTTATGCATGCTGGTTCAGGAGCCAGTAGGGTAATAACTGTTCCTGAACCTGGAGGTGTGGGACCCAAGGCTTCATACCTCCTGTACGACTGTAGTGGCAAGAAGAGAGCATGCCCTAGATGTTGAGGCCCTTGCTGATAGATGCTGTTTTCTTATAGCAGTGTTGCATGTAAATGGAGTCATTGTGGGGAGGATTGCCTGCGATGGACTGGCCTCTATCCACCCCATTCTGTAGCCTGTTTTTCCTGGTTATTGGAGTTTCCAGACGAGGCCATGAAGCAACTTGAAGCACTCAGGTTGCACTTACGGAAAGGGAAACGATTATGGACTCAGGTCAAAGATCCTTTGTTGGAGCTGGGATAAGGAGAATACTAGACTGAACTTGCAGAGAAGGTGGAGAGGAACTGATGGGCTGAAAGAAAGATCCCTGGTAACGTGCCGCCAGTGGATAAACTGTGAGGGTTAATAGGAGTGAATAGAGAGAAAAAAATAAACAAAGGCTATGAAGTGAGGGCTATTATAGAGAGAATGAAAGATCGCAACAGAAAAGTTGTGAAATGCAGGTTAATGGGATATGCTCAGCAGATCAATTTATGCTCACAGAATGAAAAAAAACAGCTCACGTTTAACAGGATGCTGCCCAGGTTAAAGGGCATGTGCCAGAAGGAAAGGTTAATCAAACTTGGGTTGTTTTCAGAGGCTGAGGGAAGACCTTATAGACGTTTACAAGATAATGAAAGGAATAATACACAGTCAGTACCTTTGTCCTAGAGTCAAAATGTCCAGTACTAAACAGCATGCATTTAAGGTGAGAGGGGCAAGTTCAAAGAAGATGTGCAGGGCAAGTCTTATGTATAAGGAGTGATGGGGTGCTTGGAATGCCCTGCATGGGTGCTGATGGAGGCCAATACAATAGTGGTGGCTAAGAGCACATCAATGTTCAGAGAATGGAGGGATATGGATATTGTGTAGACAGAACAGATTAGTGTTTAGTTAGGCATTTAATTAGTTTTGGTGCAAGATCATGGGTCAAAGGACCTGTTTCCATGCTGTACTATGTAAATTATGTGTAAGCAAATCATTCTTGATCTTGAGGGACTGTCCAAGGTGAGGGAGAGTCAAGTATCTCAATCTATTATTGGTAGTGTAGGTGAATACTGAACAAGTTTAAATTGATGACAAAGCCTTATCATAGAGTCTTTAAAGTACACCAGGATAAAATGCTTTATTTAATCCACATAAGTATGTCAGCACGTAATTCCTTTCAAAACTTCCAGTACAGCATTAATAGTTTTCAGAGGAAATGTCCATGTCAAGTGTTTCATCTTGTACGCACACACTCCCATCTTCACTTCTTCTCCTAGGGTGGCATGGTAGCGTAGTGGTGAGCACAACACTTGACAGTACAGGTGACCTGGGTTCAATTCCCACCACTGCTTGTAGGGGGTTCTTACATTCTCCCTGTGACCACGTGGGTTTCCTCCCACAATACGAAGGTATACCGGTTGGTAGGTTAATTGGTCATGATTAGGCTAGAATTAAATTAGTGGATTGCTGGGTGGTGTGGCTCAAATAAATAAATAAATAAATCTTCCTGGGTCCTTGTGTGAGGGCCATTGACAGCCAATATCCAAAGTCCATAGTATGATAGAGTTCATCAATGTTTCTGTAATCCATTGTATCAACTATACAGGGGATTGGCCTATTCAGCTTCACCAGAGCTGTGTAGTCGGCCTTACCCATTTTCACCTCACACGACAGGGATGTTGGTTTGGACTTTGACAGGCTCCCACCTTCTCGCTCTCTCAGTAAAGCAGCCAGCATAATTAAAGACCACACCCCTGCTGGATATTCTCTCTTCTCCCATCTCCCATCGGACAGAAGATACAAAGGCCTGAAAATACGTACCTCCAGGCTCAAGGACAGCTTCTACCCGACTGTTATCAGACTCGTGAACCGACCTCTTGTACAATTAAATCAACCCTTGGCCCCACAATATATCTCATTATGATCTTGCTCTAAAAATTTACCTGCACTCCACTTTTTCAGTAGCTTTGACATTTTATTCTGCATTGTTAGTGTTTTATCTTCTTCTAGTTCAATGTATTGTGTATTGGTTTGATCTATATAAGCAGTATATTCAAGGCAAACTTTTTACTGTATCTTAATACATGGGAAAATACTAAACCAATACCAATACCACTTGTAGTGGAGCCTTGTGCTTCAGCTTGGTGTCTTCCAGCTCTTTTGTACTTCCCAAATTTCTTTGTGCTTTGCGACTTAATAATCTGTAGAAATCAATTATCTAAAATTAAAGACAAAATCAAATGACTTCTGCATTACTTGGTCCAATTTCCTTTGAAGCTGACAATTCCTGTGCAACCACAGGGCCAACTGGTGCATGAGTATCTTTTACACAACACAGTGGAGCTGCCATCTGCTAATATTGGAGCTGTGGAGGCAATAGCAGAGGGTTTAAATGGTACAGACAGGCAGTATTATGGAGATGGGAATACAGAGTGTTTAATATTGGAGTGCATATGAGTTAAGGAATGTGCGACAGAATTTGGAGCTCAATTCTGGTGCCGTCTGTAAGGAGTTTGCACGTTCCCCTCATGACCGCGTGCTCACGGTTGCAGGTGCTCCAGCTTCATCCCATAATCCAAACACACAACAGTTAGTAGGTTAATTGGTCATTGTAAATTGTCCTGTTAAATGGGGGGGGGGGGGGGTTGTTGCTGAGCGGTGCAGCTTGTTGGGTTGGAAGGGCCTATTCCATGGTGTGTTTCTAAATAAAATTAATAAAATTAAATAATTTTTTTTTAAAGTAAAGAGTTAAGCAGGACATTGCAGTCTCAAAGAGCGAAATGTGGACACAGCCAGAAGGAAGAAAAGGCTCAAAAACAGGAAGAGGGAATGGATTTTGTGGTAAGGTCCGAAGGCAAAGGAAACTGGGGTTTCCTACACTGGTGAAGTTTATCAAATTATGCTGATAGAGAAAAACGTGCAATGCTCAGAATATTAAAAGAGGTGGAAAATCTTAAATTCTTAATTTTTATAGCTACTACTATTTCACACACTTTGCGTTTGTTGTACAGTAACACATCTATTCTTGTTGCATAAATTACTCCTTTGTTCATATTTTTGCCTGAAGCAATTACAGCAGAAGGGTTCTGAGAAGTCCTCATAAAGGTCCTCGGTCCAAAAATGTCAAATGTTTATTCTTCTCCATAGATGCTGCCTGACCTGCTGAGTTCCTCCAGCATTTTATGTGTGTTATTCTGTACAGTGGATTGGGATGATAAAGAATCAATACAGGGCAAACAATGTAATAATTGTACCTTAAATATGCAATGTAATCTGTAACAATCAAACACTTGGATGTTAAGTGAAATTAAGAATTCAGAAAAGAGAAGTAATTCAATTTTCACATCTCACAGCAGATTGTTCTATCATAACAGGAGAAGTTTTAAAACAGATATTTACCCATAAGTAATTACTGAGGGAGATTATTATGTATCTGGTCCAGCCGCAGGACTTATCCATCCTAATGTTCTTCAAAAGTTCCAACGCTGTATTTTAACTTCAACATTTGCAACAGATTAGTCATTTCTGAATCTGAATCAGGTTTAATAGCACTGGCATATGTCAAGAAATGTGTTGCCTTTACAGCAGCAGTATGTTGCAATACATAATATCAGAAAAAATGTGAATTACAGTAAGTATATATTAAATATTTAAATTAAATATGTAGTGCAAAAATAGAAATAAAAAAGCAGTGAGGTAGTGTTTATGGGTTCAATGTCCATTCAGAAAACGGAAGGCAGAGGGGAAGAAGCTGTTCCTGAATAGCTGGGGTGTGCCTTCAGGCTTACAGAAGCTTCTCCCTGATGGTAGCAATGAGAACAATACATAGTCTGGGTGATGGGGATCCTTAATGATGGATGCCGCCTTTTTGAGGCATCGCACTTTGAATATGTCCTGGATACCATGGAGGCTAGTGCCCATGATGCAGCTGACTAAGTTTACAACTCTCTGCAGTTTACTTCGATCCTATGCCCCCCACTACCAAAGGATGATGCACCCAGTTAGAATGCTCTCCACAGTACAGCTGTAAAAATTTGCGAGTGCTTTGGACAACATGCCAAATCTCCTCCACTCTTAATGACATATAGCCGCACTTTTGCCTTCTTTATAGCTGCATCATTATGTTGGGACCTATTTATCCTAATGTTCTTCAAAAACTTTAATTCTGCCTTTGTCTTAATCTCAACATGCTGCAGCACATTAGTCTTTTCTACGCTGACCTCACATTCATCAAGGTCCTTCTCCCTGGTACATTGGGCTAGAATAAGGTCCTGGTTCAAATACATTAATATCACAACCAAGAAAACACATGTTTTTGCTTCCTCAGGAGGCTAAAGAAATCCAGTATCTCCCTGTCAACTCTTACCAATTCTTATACGTACACCATAGAAGTCATTCTGTCATAATGGCTTGGTATGGCAACTGCTCTACATGTGACCGCAAGAAACTGCAGAGAGTTGTGGCCACAGCTCAGCACATCACAGGAACCAGCCTCCCATCTATGGACTCTGTCTATACTTCTCAGTGCCTCAGTAAAGCAGCCAGTATAATCAAAGACACCACCCAACCCCAACGTTCTCTCTTCAACCCTCTCCAATTCAACAGAAGATACAGAATCCTGAAAGCACATTTCATCATGCTCAAGGACTGCTTCTCTGCCACTCTTCATTGGACCTTTTGTACAATATGATTACATTTTTTATTTTATTTATTTGGAGATATAGAGCGGAAATGGCCTTCTGGCTCTTCGAGCCACACCATGAGCAATCCACTGATTTAACCCTAGCTAAATCACAGGACAACTTACAATGACCATTTAACCTATCAGGTGGTATGTCTTTGGACTGTGGGAGGAGACCAGAATACCCGCAGGAAACCCATGCATTCCACGGGGAGAATAGAAACTCCTTACAGAGGATGCCGGAGATTTGAACTCTGAACTCTGAAGTCTCATGCCCTAAATAGCGTTGAGCTAACCACTATGCTATTGTGGCACTCAAGATGGACTCTTGGCCATACAACCTTCACTGGACTTTTTCAGTAGCTTTTGCACTTTATTCTGCATTGTTATTACTTTACCTTGTTCTACATCAATACATTGTGCAATGACTTGATGTGTATAAACACTATGTAAGACAAGCTTTCATTGTATCTTGATAAAGGTGACAATCACAAACCAATACATGTGGCAAATGAGATCAAACTCAGAATGATGAAGCAACACCTCCTATTCCATTTAGGTTGCCTTTAACCTGATGGTATGAACATCAGTTTCTCAAACTTCTGATATTTTTCATCCTCTCTCCTCTCATTTTCTATTTCTCAGTCTGGTTACCCTCTTAACTCTTCTTTTCTCCTCACCTGCGCATCACTTCCCTCTGGTTCCCTTCCTCCTTCTCTTTCTTCCACGATCCACAAACCTCCCCTATCAGATTCTTCTTCTTTGGCCCCTTACCTCATCCACCTATCCCATGCCAGCTTGTGTTCCTTCCTCTCCCTTCCCTCCTAATGTAGTTCTTCCCCTTCCTTTCCTGTGCTGATGAAGGGTCTGAGACTAAATCTGATTCTGCAAAGGACACCAGCTGTCTACACTATCTGCCTCTCATAATCTGAAAAATACAGTGGTGCTAGGAAGTTTGTGAATCCTGTAGAATTTTCTCTATTCCTGCATAAATATGAGCCAAAACATGATTAGATCTTCACACGTCCTAAAACTAGATAAAGAGAACACAATTAATTACACAAAAAATATACTTTTTCATTTATTTATTGAGAAAAATGATCCAATATTACATTGTTGGAAAAAGTATGTGAACCTTTGCTTGCCAACTGGTGTTCCAGCAATAACTTTAACCAAACATTTCCAGTAACTGTTGATCAGTCTTGCACATCAGTTTGGAGTAATTTTAGGCCAGTTTTCCTTATAAAACTGCTTCAACTCTGGGATCTTGGTGGGCTTCCTTGCATAAATGGCTTACTTCAGGTCCTACCACAACATTTCTATAGGATTAAGGTCAAAATTTTGACTCAGCCATCCCAACACACAAATTTTCTTCTTTTTTAACTATTCTGTTGTTGATTTCTCTTGTTTTTCGGATCATTGTCTTGCTGCATTATCCAATTTTTATTAAGCATCAGGTGATGGACTGCTATCCTGACATTCTCCTGTAAAATGTCTTGATACAATTTTGAATTCATTGCTCCCTCAACAATTGCAGGCTCCCCAGACCTTGAGGCAGCAAAGCAGCTGCTAACCATGATGCTCCTTCCACCATGCTTCTCAGATGGGAGGAGGTTTTGGTGTTGGTGTGCAATGCCCTTTTTCCTCCAAACATATGAATGTGCATTTCTGCCAAAAAATTCCACGTTTGTCTCATCTGTCCACAGAACGCTGTTCCACAAGCATTGTAGAACATCCAGGTGGTCTTTTGCAAATTTGTGACGTGCAGCAATGTTTTTATTTTGGAGAGCAGTGATTTCCTCAGTGGTGTCTTTAGATGAACACCATTCTTTTCAGTGTTTCTCTTATAGTGGACACATGAACAGAGACTTCATCAAGCTCTGAAGATTTCTGCAGGTCTTTTTCTGTAACCCTTGGGTTCTTTTTCAGCTCTCTCAGTATTGCACCTTGTGCTCGGTGTGATCTTTGCAAGATGTCCACTCTGAGGGAGACAAGCAACAGTACTGAGTTTCCTCCATTTGTAGAAAATTTCTCTACTGTGGACTGATAAATGCTCAGGTCTTTAGAAATGCCTTTGTAGCCTTTTCCAGCTTCATGCATCTCCACAATTCTTCTCCTAAGGTCTTCTAAAAGCTGTTTTGATTGAGGCATAGTGCACATAAACAGACCTTTCTTGAGAAGAGCAGGCTCTGTCAGTAACCTGACTTTATGTGTCTTTTTTAAAGGGCATGACACTTCTACAGCCCACAGCCCCTAATCTCATCTCATTGATTGGAACTCTGAATAGCATTTGTAGAAGGCTTACATACTTGTAGGGGTTTACATACATTTTCCAACAAATACATGTAATATTGGATAATTTATCTCAATAAATGAACAAGTATAGTATTTTTATGTTATTTATTTAATTGGGTCCTCTTTATTTAGTTTTAGGGCTTGCGTGAAGATCTGATCACATTTTAGGTCATACTTATGCAGAAATAGAGAAAACTCTGCAGGGTTCACAAACTTCCTAGCACCACTGTATGCAACCTAAAGACAGTTCATCACTGACTGGCAAATCCTGCAATGCTGCGGGTGTGAAACTGTATCAGTCTCTGACGTTCCTTTGGAATCATCCACTGCATGGAGAGCGGGAGCCCGCTACATGGGCAACAGCTTGCTTTCCACACTGTACTGCTCTGGCTGTCGGACGGGCTCGTGCATCATATAAATAGCTGGGACGCAAAATCCATGGTGGATCTCAACCAACGGAGGGCTTCGTATAATCTAGAATATATTTTAAGCACTTGCTTATATTCAGCAGATGAACCTTATCTGTAAGGGATTTGTCAGAATCTGGAAATATCAACCTCCAAAAGTGCTGGAAGACGATCTTATTAATAATTTTTTAACGTGTTGTGGAGGGTTTGTTGAAGAAGAGGAAATGGCAGGTTACTGACAAAATGCTGAGAAGCTGGGCTGGATCCATCATGACTACTCTTTTAAGGAGCCTGTACATGCACAAAGGATGAACGGCTTCCTGTGTTGTTTCTGATTCTATGTACCAGCTTCAAATAGTTTTCTTCCTTAAAGAATCCAAAATAAAAATAGATTTCTAAGAATTGAGATTTTGCATTGCTTTGTGTCAGCCACCCTTTTATTTTGTATTTATCATTCTCAGAATAAGCACGGACAAGAGGATTAAGTGAACTGAGAGAGGAGGCGATTTCAACAAGTAGCTGAGTGACCCTAATTTCCCTGTTTCGGCAGCTTTCTACAGCCACAGCAGGCACATGCATCAGAACCTAGCCCCTCCATTGTCAAGATGTGTCTCTTTCCTGAAAAGAGCTTGTGCTCTTTTATCTAGCTCTGGTCTTCTTAATGAGGCCAGCCGACAATTTGTTTAATTAATGCCAGTCTGTAATACTCAATCGTCGATGGGAAAATACCTTGCGCTGCACTCTTAAAAGACATGGCCCTTAATTGTCGTATTGATTGACTTCACAAACACTGGTTGGCATTGTTCACGGCTGATGCAAAATGTTAAAAAAGAATTAAAAATAACCCAGATTTTGACCCAATAACAGGCCTTTGGATATAAGATATAATGGAAAAGAGAAAAGAGAATAGCTCTGAAAAAAATAAAGCATGATTTTTACACCGAAATTCATTATTTCCCGTGAAAAAGAATAACATATTAATGTTAATATAGTCTAAAATAATATGGTTCAAAGGTTCAAAATTTTACTATGCATTTCTTCATCTAGTATTTTTAAATTTAAAGATAAATAGAATGGGTTAAATTATTTTGTGTTTTTCCAGATGCCAGTTTATATATAACCAACACAAGTTAAAACTATTAAACCAGTGAGGGCTAGCTCTTTGAAAAAGGATCATTTTTCCGAGGTGTTTGGTCCTAATTTTCCTTTTGATTAATGCTCCACTTCTAACAGAGAATACAAGAAGAAAACAGCAGCTGCTCTGCACACCCTCCATATTGATGTGAAACTTTTGATATAAGACTCTTTGATATACAGTCAGACCTCATTATAATCACTTTCTTTATACTGCAACCCTCACAAATTACATCGCCCCCCCAAAAAAATCAGTAGAGCAGATTTACTTCCGCTGAGTTGATCTCATTATACTGACCCTCGTTGTCCTCCATTTGCCAATAAACAAATGGGAACATGGCATTGAGTCAGTTCCCAACACACGGCACAACACTGTGGAAGTGGTGCTAAAGTAGGGAGTCTGTAACAATCTGCTTCATCTCAAGGCACTGTCACTTAACACTGCTAAAATACCAGTTGCAGAAAAATATGCAAGGATGAAAAGGATTGTATAGAGATAGAAAGGGAAAGTGATGAGGTTGAATGTGGAGGAAAAGCAAGAAAGGGAGGAAATTTGGACCAGATGTTTATTATAAGTAGTAACACATTATTAGTAAGATCGTCAGTCAGAAAATCAAAGTAAAGTTTAAAGTAAATTTATTATCCAAGTATGTATATGTCACCATGTACAACACTGAGATTCACAGTAGAACAAAGGAATACAATAGTCAATGAAAAGCAACCATTGTGTAAAAGAAGACAATGTCTGCAAATATAAAAAAAATAGACAAATTAATGAATAAATAAATAATATCGTGAACATAAGTTGTAGAGTCCTTGAAAGTGGTGATGGAATCAGTTCAGAGTTGAATTGAGTGAAGTTATTCACACTGGTTCAGGAGCCTGAGGGTTGATTGCCATCAATGAACTGAAAATCAATTCATATAAAATTAGATATTTTTTACAACTCTGATACTTTGTTGGCCCAGCTATGCCTGTGGATCGCTGACAGTCAGCACTGGCCCACCACAGGGATATGTGCTTCACCCACTGCTCTACTCTCCCTACACCCATGACTGTGTGGCTAGGCACAGCTCAAATGCCATCTATAAATTTGCTGATGATACATCATTGTTGGCAGAATTTCAGACGGTGACAAAAGGACATACAAGAGCAATATATGCCAGTTATTTGAGTGGAGTCACAGCAACAACCCTGCACTTAATATCAGCAAGACCAAAGTGCTAATTCTGGACTTCAGAAAGGGTAAGACGAGGAGACACAAATGATTCCTCATCGAGGGATCAGTAATGGCGAGGGTGAGCAATTTCCTGGTCTCAATATCTCCGAGGACCTAACCTGGATGCAACATATTGATGCAGCTACAAAGAAGGCAAGGCAGTGGCCATGTTTCATTCAGTGTTTGAGATTTGGTTTGTCAACTAAAGCACTCAAAAACTTCTACAAATGCACCCTGGACAGCATTCTAACTGGCTGCATCACTGTCTGGTATCCAGGGGCTACTGTACAAGATCGAAGTAAGTTGCAGAAACTTGTAAAATTATTCAGGCCCATCAAGGGTACTAGCCTCTTTAGTATCCAAGACATCTTCAAGGAGTGGTGCCTTAGGAAGGCAGCATCCATCATTAAGGACCCCCACCACCTAAGAGACATTAAACCCGATTCTGATTCTGCTTTTCTGTTGGCTCCAAACTCAAGGGGTAGCTATAGCCACTTGCAAGGGCCCCAGCTATGCCTGTCTTTTTGTTGGCTGGTAGTGCTCCCCAGTTCTTGCTGTGCTACAATGGTGACTGCCTTGGTGGTGCTTTATGCACCTATGCTCCGCTAGTCAACTTTGCCTCCAATTCCACACTATCCTTAAATTCATTTGGTCCATTCCTGACACTTCTCTCCCCTTTCGCAATTTCTCTATCTCCATCTCTAGAGACAAACTGTCTACCGACATCTTTTATAAACCTACCGATTCCCATAGCTATCTTGTCTATACTTCTCCTATGTTTTCTCCTTTAAAAATGCTATTCCCTTTTCTCAGTTCCTTCATCTCTGCAGGATCTTTTTCCAAGATGAGGCTTTCTTTTCTAGGACATCAGAGATGTCCTCCTTCTGCAAAGAATAGGGTTTCTCTCCCTTCACCACTGATACTGCCCTCATCTACCACCCATGGACATCCACATCCAGCATATCATATTGCACAACCTCCGCCATCTTCAACAGGATACTACCATCAAACACATCCTTACTCTCCACCCCTCCATATCCGCTTTCTACAGGGAGCACACCCTCCACGACTCCTTTGAACTTTTGTCCCTCCCCACTAATCTCCCTCCTGACACGTATCACTGCAAGAGACAGAAATATTACAACTGCACATTCACCTCCTCCCTTACCTCCGTTCACAGCCCCAAACAGTCCTTCCAGATGAGACAACTCTTCACCTGCAAATCTGTTGAAGTCGTTTATTATAGCCAGTGCTCCCGATGTGGCCTCCTGTATATTGGTGAGACTCAGTTGGGGGGGGGGGGGGGGCTTTGTCAAGCACCTCTGCTCCACCCACCAAAAGTGAAATTTGCAAGTGGCCAAACATTTTAATTCCCATTCCCATTGAACAAGTCGGTCCATGACCTTTACTTTTGCCACGATGACGCCACTCTCAGCTTGGGAGATAAAACACCTCAGGTTCCATTTGGGTAGCCTCCAACCTGATGACATGATATCAATACCAATTATACCAATTTTTCCTTCTGATAACTTTTTCCTCCTCTTTTTGTATTTCCCACTCTGGCCTCTTACCTCTTCTCCTCACCTACCATCACATCCCGCTGGTGCCCCTCCTTCTTCCCGTTTTCTCCACAGTCCACTCCCCTCTCCTATCAGATTCCTTCATCTCCAGCTTACTTTTCCTACCCACCTGGCTTCATGTACTACCTTCCAGCTATCCTCCTTTCCCTCCCTCCACCATTTTATTCTGGCATCTTTCCCCTAACTTTCCAGACCTGAAAAAGGGTCAAAACATTGACTGTGTATTCATTTCCATAGACGCTGCCATACCTGCTGAGTTCCTCCAGCATTTTGTGATCTGATATAGCTTTCAAACTTTAGTTACACTGTTGTGTAAGAAAGAGATCAGCAGTTTACATTCATATCAATAATGTTGGTCTTTAACTGTCAGGTTACATGGTAGACTCTGGCAAACACAAAACACTCTGCAGATGCTGGGGTCAAAGCAACATGCACAACACACTGGAGGAACTCATCAGGTCGGGCAGCATCCATGGAAACGAGCAGTCAACGTTTCAGGCCGAGACCCTTCGTGAGTCCTGACAAAGTTGGCAAAGATGTATAAAAAGCATAAACATGAAATCAAGCCATCAAGTCAAGTCAAGTTACTTTTATTGTCATTTCGACCAAAACTGCTATATACAGTACATAGTAAAAATGAGACAACATCTTTCAGGACCATGGTGTTATATGACACAGTACAAAAACTAGACTGAACTACATAAAAAAAAACACAGAGAAAAAAACAGCTACACTAGACTACAGACCTACCCAGGACTGCATAAAGTACATAAAACAGTGCAGGCATTACAGTGAAATAATAAACAGGACAATAGGGCAGTAAGATGTCAGTCCAGGCTCTGGGTATTGGTTAATAGCACAAACTCTGCAGGTTACATATTATTAGTTAACCAATTTTTTAAAAATCCAGAGGGAGCCTGTCCTGGGTTTGGAAGCCCATCTGCGTGTATGGGTGGGAGTCATGTTAAAGAGGTTGATTTTTTGTTGTTGCTAGTTGTATGTTGGCTAAGTGTTGTTATGCTGAACATAGAGTGGACGCTATGTTGGTGATAGAAACACATCCTCAGTTTGTGTTGCTTGTTAACGCACCCGGCGCATTTCACTGTATGTTTTGATGTACATATGATTAATAAATAAATCTAAAGTACCCTTAAAAAGCTAAAATCTAGGGAATGGAACCTCAGTCAGTTCATAAGAAAATTCTCTGCTGAATGTTGTGGGCATGTTGTGTTGGTGCCAGAATGTGTGCTGATGCCTGGGGGCTGCCCCCAGCACATCCTTTGGAATGTTGGTTGTTAACACAAATGACGCATTTCACTGTACATGTAATAAATAAATGTATGTGTATGTGAATCATAGGGGACGACATCCGCTTCCTCCTGCACCTCTCACCCTGCTAGTCATTCCGAGAGGCAGTTTGGGTGAACCACTTTCACTCCTGTTGTAAATAAAACTTTCCTAAGGTGCGGAGAGCAGGTATTCCAGGTGCAGTCCCACATGGGCCCAATATAATTGGGCATTGTTACACTCGAGTTCCCTTCAAACAAATCCAATGTAGCACTTAAATAGAGAACCTAGAAAAACACAGGACAGAAACAGGCATTTTGAGCCAAAATGCCTGTGCTGAATAGAATTCCACATTAAACTAAATCTCTGCAGATGACCAATATCCTTCTTCTGACATAATCATGACCCTATCTAAAAGTATCTGCTTATCCACATGTCTGTTTCCACCATTCAGTTGCATCCCTGTGTAAAAAACTTTCCCTACACAACTTTCACTGTAAATGCATGACCACTTGTATTTGATAGATCTACCTTGGGGAAAAGTCCCCCACTGTCTACTCACCTACGCCTCTCATCATGTTATAAACTTCGCCTATCAGATCTCCAGTCAGCCTCCAGTGCTCCAGGGGAAACCTGAGTTTTTCCATCCTAGTCTAAAGTAACACACCCTCCAAGAGGACCACAGCCTTGTTGTAGGGTTGAGAAGCTTGGGAGCCTCAATGACCCAGAGATATTCTGGCTGGAGTCAGGGCTTTGTGCTTTGATTCTTGGTAGGGTCACCCATGACAAAAAGGTCAAAGGCTAGTGGCCAGACTAAGAGTGGTCCACTGGTACTCCAGGCTTGGGGGTTCAGCTCAGGGCTAAGAACCCTGACTGGTCAAAAAGAATTGTTACAGAAACAGCAATGAAGACAAAGGAGTTTGATTGCTGCCTAAAGTGCCAACGGCGTAATGGGCAGTAAGTAACACATACAAAATGTTGCAGGGACTCCACAAGTCAGGCAGCATCCATGGAGAGCGCTAATGAGGAATAGAGTCAATGTCTCAGGCCAAAACCTTTCATCAGCACCTCTCCTAATAGTTCATACCCTCTAACCTAGGCAACATCCTGGTAAACCTCATCTGTACCCTTCCCAAAGCCTCCACATTTTTCCTTTATGGGTGACCAGAATTTTTATCCTAATTGTGTGCTCTATTGGAAAACTACCTTTTGATTTATTTTGTACAAGTATAACTAGGTCTCTCCGAATACAAAGTCCTTTCAAATCACTAACCAGTTTCTCAAACATGATTGCCTTTTCATAAATCAATGCCCTCTCTGTTAAAACCTATCATTATCTTCTACAACAATTTTATCACTTTCTTTTTAGGAGAGTTAAGCATTGTTCCTGACATATTAAGCGTTATTACTGAAGGGGTGACAAGGTAGCTTAGCAGTTAGCGTAATGTTACTACGGTGCCAGTGACCAGGGTACAATTCTGCCACTGTCTGTAAGGAGTTTGCATGTTCTCCCTGTGCCATGTGGGTTTCCTCTGATGCTAGATTACAAAGACACACATGTTAATAGGATAATGTATTTATTTATTGAGATACAGTGTGAAGTTGGTCATTCTGGCCTTTTGAGCCACACCGCCCAGCAACCCCCAATTTAGTCCTAGTCTAACCCGGGATAATTTACAATGACCAATTAACTTACTAACCAGTACGTCTTTGAGCTTTTGGAGGAAACCCACACAGTCACAGGGAGAACATACAAACTCTTTACAGACAGTGAACGAAAATAAACCCAAATCTTAACTACTATAAAGCATGGTGCTAACCACTACACTACTGTGCTGCCCTTTGTGACATGGATGTAGTTGGGCAGCGCAGGCTGGAGGGAGGGAGAAGACAGACAAACAGTCCGGCTGACCAATCCATGGGTTCCCATTTCCTCTCTTCCTCTTCAAATAATGGGGTTATATGTACCACCTTCTAATCTGTAGGAACTGTTCTAGAATCTTTACAATAGAGCACCCACTTTTTCAATTTTGACTTTTTTTAAAACCTTGGGATACTCCATCATCAGGTCCAGGGGATTAAATGCCTTTCAATCCCAATAATATTTTACAATCTGCAACTCAGTGGGCTAGGCAACATCTGTAGGTGGAAAGGTTTGTTGACATTTCAAGTCAACAATCAGTCCTGGTGCAGGATTTCATAGACTCATAAAGGAATATAGTATAGAAACAGGCACTTGAACCCAATGTCCATGGTGACCACAGTATCCTCCCTGCTAGTCCCAGTTGGCCATATTCTGCTGAAATTCCTCCAAGTCCAATTGTCATTCAACCATACATGTATACTGCCAAACAAATCAGCGTTTGAACTTGAACTGGATGTCCAAGCCCTTCCCCCCAATGTATCTATCTAAATGCCTCTTAAATGTTGCAACTGAGTGATCCATAATCCATTTCCCTCCCCATCGATTCTGTATGAATTTTCACCAATAGATTGCATATTGCTCCAGATTCCAGCATCTGCAGTCTCTTGTGTCCCAATTAATTTCTTAATTTTTTTTTACTCCAGTTAATTTATTTCAGCACCACATTCTCTTATTTCCAAGGAGATGTTGATGCTTTCTTCTGAAACACAAACACTAAATATCTAATTTCTCTGCCATTCTCCAACCTATTTTTCCACCTGTCAGTCAGAGAAAAATAAAGCACAGCTAATTTATTTTCAGAAGTTATCCTCTGTAGAATCTTTGTGGAGCTGCAGTTTTATAGTTGCTCACTGCGTGTCTCTATAAAACCCAAACTACAGTCAGTGGCCACATTATTAGGTACAGGAAGTACCTAATAAAGTGGCCATTGAGTGTACTTCTGTATGTTAGGATCAGAATCAGGATCAGGTTTATTATCACCGGCCTGTGACATGAAATTTGTTAACTTAGCAGCAGCAATTCACTGTAATACATAATCTAGCGGAGTGAGAAAAATAATAATAAATAAAATATAATAAACAAATAAATCAATTACATATATTCAATAGATTTTTTAAAATGTGCAGAAACAAAAATATTGTATATATTTTTTTTAAAAATGAGTTAAGTCTCCAAAGCTTCAATGTCCATTTAGGAATCAGATGGCAGAGGGGAAGAAGCTGCTCCTGAATCGCTGAGTGTGTGCCTTCAGGCTTCTGTATCTCCTACCTGATGGTAACAGTGAGAAAAGGGCAAGCCCTGGGCGCTAGAGGTCCTTAATAATGGACGCTGCCTTTCTGAGACACCGCTCCCTAAAGATGTCTTGGGTACTTTGTAGGCTAGTGCCCAAGATGGAGCTGACTAGATTTACAACCTTCTGCAGCTTCTTTCGGTCCTGTACAGTAGCCCTTCCATACCAGACAGTGATGCAGCCTGTCAGAATGCTCTCCATGGTACAACTATATAAGTTTTTGAGTGTATTTGTTGACATGCCAAATCTCTTCAAACTCCTAATAAAGTATAGACACTGTCTTGCCTTCTTCATGACTACATCAATATGTTGGCATCAGGTTAGATCCTCAGAGATCTTGACACCCAGGAACTTGAAGCTGATCACTCTTTCCACTTCCAATCCCTCTATGAGGATTGTCTGTGGTTTTCTGCTGCTGTAGCCCAACCATTTCAGGTTCAACATGTTCTGCATTCAGAGATGTTCTTCTGCACATCACTGTTGTTAACACATGGTTACTTGAGTCACTGTCGCAGTCCTGTCAGTTTGAACCAACCTGGACATTCTCCTCTGACCTCTCTCATTAACAAGACATGTTGCCCTCAGAACTGCCACACACTGGATTTTTTTTAAATCACTCTCTGGAGATTGTTCTGTGTGAAAATCACAGGAGATTAGCAGTTTTTGAGATACTCAAACCACCCCATCTGGCACCAACAATCATTCCACAGTCAAAGTCACTTAGAACACATTTCTTCCCCATTCTGATGTTTGATCTCAACAACAACTGACCCTTACATCTCTACATGCTTTTATACATTGAGTTGCTGGCACTTGATAGATATTTGCTTTAATGACCAGGTGTACAGGTGTATCTAATAAAGTGGCTACTGAGTGTTTAATTGTTCTTTGACCTCAGGTGTCCCTTCCTAAAACTAATAATATTTCTGATGAGCTGACCATCTAAAATTATATACACTGGACTTCAAGGAAAACCACCCCCTCTTTGTTAGAACACTGCATTATACAGACAATTTTGCTTGCTGCAACAAGCTTTCAAAAAAATATAGCATTATATTCAATCTCAAGTAAAACGATACCAAGGATGAACACACACAAAATGTTAGGGTAACTCAGCAGGTCAGGCAGCATCTATGGAGAGGAATCATTTTGGGCCAAGACCCTTCATCAAGACTGAAAGGAATGGGGCAGAAGCCAGAATAAGGTGGTGGGTGGAGGGGTAGGAATGCAAGCTGGAATGTGATGGGTGAAGCCAGGTTTGGGGGAAGGTGAGTGAGTGGGAGGAGTGGGGTGAAGTGAGAAACTGGGAGGTGATAGGTGGGAAAAGTCAAGGGCTGGAGAAGGAATCTGACCATGGGAGAAAAGGGAGGAGGAGGTGCCCTGCGGAAGGTGACGAGAAGAGAATGGGGTAAGAAGGGAGCCACAATAGGGAATGGAAAAAGGAGGAGATGGGGGTGGGGGTGGAGAAATTACTGGAAAGTAGAGAAATCAATGTTCTTGATGTCATTGGGTTGGAGAAGGCTACCTACACAGAATGTGAGATATTGCTCCTCCAACCTGAGAAAGGCCACATCGTGGCAGTGCAGGAGGTCATGAACCGACGTGTTGGAATGAGAATGGAGATTGGAATTAAAATGATTGACCATGATTGGAAATCCTGCCTGTTGCAGACGGGGCAAATGTGCCCAACAGAGGAACAGTTGTGGTATCTACAGAACTTGTCTCAATACAAATATGTTGCATAAATTGGACACCCATGCTTCCACAGATGCCTAGTAAATATGAAGCAAAGATATCTTCACTGGGGAGCTTTAGCCCACCCCCCCCACAGCCTGACTCAGTTTAACAATGCAAGGAGGAATAGATCATTCGACCCTCTGCATGCTTAGCCTTTCCATGTGATCATGGTTTATCAGTTACTTCAGAGTCTCCTTCCTGTACCTACTCCATATCCCTCGATCCTTCCAAAATTCAAAAACCAATCAATGTATTTTGAATATAACCAGTGCCAGTAGTTGGAGAACTTCAAAGGTTCACATCCTACAGGGTGAAAAGATATTTCAGTATCAAATCTCTATTTTGCTCCAAGATTTTGGCCTTTGGTGAACCAGGCACCTAAGCCAAGGCAGATATCATCTCTACTCCTAACCCATTACGTCCTGTATAAAATGTGTAGTTTCAATGAGATCACTTTTCAATCTTCTAAACTCTATGAAATGTGGTCACAGTGTGCTTAATCTCTGCCAGTCTGCAAATCTTCTTGCAATAAAGGCCAGCATACTTAGTTAAAACTGACAAAAGTAAGCCACTCAGAAGCTGCAATTGCAAAATATACACTCAGCAGGCCACTTTAATAGGTATAACTGCTTGTTAAATTATTGAGATACAGCTTGGAATAGGCCTTTCCAGCCCTTTGAGCTACACCACCCAGTAATCCCCCAATTTAATCCTGGCCTAATCACAGGACAATTTACAATCACCAGTTAACCTACCAACCAGTATGTCTTTGAACTGAGAGAGGAAACTGGAACCTGGGGGAAGCCCATGCATTTGTGGACAGAACGTACAAATTTCTTACAGGCAATGGCAAGAATTGAACCCAGGTCACTTGTACTGTGTTGTGGTAACCACAACACTACAGTGCCACCCAATGCAAATATCTAATAAGCCAATAATGTGGCAGCAACTCCATGCATAAAAACATGCAGACATGGTCAAGAGGTTCAGTTGTTCAGACTAAAACATTAGAATGGGAGAAGAAATGTGATCTGAGTGACTTTGACTGGGGAGTGATTGCTGGTGCCTGAAGGGGTGGTTTGAGTATCTCAGGAACTGCCGATCTCCTGGGATTTTCATGAACAAGTCTCTAGAGTTTAGAGAATGGTGAAAAAACCCATAGCATGTGGCAGTTCTGTGGGTGAAAATGCTCTGTTAATGAGACACGTAAGAGGAGAGTGGCCAGACTAGTTCAAGCTGACAGGGGAGCCACTAACTCAAATAACTGCACGTTACAACGGTGGTGTGCAGAAGATCATCTCTGAGTGCACAACACGTTGAACCTTGATGTGAATGAGCTATAGCAGTAGACCAAAACATACACTCAATGGCCACTTTATTAGATACCTAATGAAATGGCCACTAGGTGTAAGATTTATACACACAGCTGAAGGGTCTCGGCCTGTGATGTCAACTACTTACTATTTTCCATAGATGCTGCCTGGTCTGCAGAGTTCCTCCCATACTTTGTATATGTTGCTTTGAATTTCCAGCATCTGCAGATTTTCTTGTGTCTGTTATTCATTCAGCAGACTGTTAAGAGAATCTCACTCTGTTAACATCCTTAAACACCTAGATAGCAACAGATTAAATATAGTTGGGATGTACTTTCAAGAATTCTACAACTCATGTTCTCAGTATTATTTGCTTACTATTTATTATTATTATTGTTTTCTATTTGCAGTTTTTTGCATATTGGCTGTTTCTTTCTGTGTGCAGCTTTCATTGATTCTATTATTTTCTTTGTTCTACTGTGAATGGCTGCAAGAAAATGAATCTCAAGGCAGTATACGGTGACAAGGTATATTTTGGTAATAAATTTACTTTGTACTTTGAAGTTATAATCAGCTATTTAAACATTTTGAATACATTCAGTTAACTTTGCAGAATTACATATTTGCAATAAACAGAAGAGATTCTACTTGTACATCCTAACCAGATCCCACCACAAACACATCTTTCCCTCCCTCCACCCCTAGCTTTCCACAGGGATTGCTCCGTGCGACCCCCTTGTCCAGTCATCTTTCCCCACTGATCTCCCTCTTGACACTTATCCTTGCAAGCAGAGCAAGTGCTACACCAGCCCCTACATCCCCACTACCATTCAGGACCCCAAACAGTCCTTCTAGGAGAGATGACACACCTGAGAGTCTGTTGGGGTCATCTATTGGGTCTGGTGCTCCCAGTGAGGCCCCTTGCATATTGGTGAGACCCCACACAGATTGGTAGACTGCTTCATTGAGCATCTACACTCCGTCCACCAAAAAAGCAGGATCTCCCAGTGGCCACCCATTTTAAATCCACTTCCCATTCCCATTCTGACATGTCCATCCATGGCTTCCTCTACTGTCGCGATGAGGCCACACTCAGGTTCAAGAAGCAACATCTTGTATTCTACCTGGGTAGCCTCCAACCTGATGGCATGAACATCAATTTCTCAAACTTCTGGTAATACCCTTCCCCATCCCCTTTTCCCTCTCTCACCTCTTTGCCTGCCCATCACTTCCCTCTAGTGCTCCTCCCTTTTTCTTTCTTCCATGGCCTTCTGTCCTCTCCTATTAGATTCCCCTTCTCCAGCCCTGTATCTTTCACCAATCAACTTCCCAGCTCTTAACTTCACCCCTCCTCCTCCCAATTTCACCTACCTCCTTGTGTTTCTTCCTCCCCTCCCTTCTAACTGTGACTCATCTTTTTTTCTCCAGTCCTGCTGAAGGATCTCAGCCCAAAATGTCAACTGAACTCTTGTGCATAGATGCTGCTACCTACACCTGCTGAGTTCCTCCAGCATTTTGTGTTATTTGGATTTACAGTACCTGCAGATTTTCTCGTTTGTGATTGAACTCTTTTGAATATTTAATACTGTCTCAAAAGCTTCTGAGCACAAACACCATATACCAAAAATATACCCCCTTTTGTTAGTGTTGGGGGATGGCTCCACGACTGTACGACTAACCAGAATGTTAAGTGACAAAACAGATCTATCCTGAGGCTAGTGAATCTGTGGCATTCATTGCCACAGGTGGCTGTGGAGGACAAGTCAATGGATACATATAAAGAAGAGGATGATAAGATCTTGATTAGTAATGGCATCAAAGGGTTGCGAGGGATAATCAATCAACTATGATGGAATGGCAAAAGATGATGGGCTGAATGGCCTAATTCTGCTCCTGTGTCTTATGATCTTATAGCACACAAGACAAGTTTTTCACTGTATCTTGGCACATGTTGCAATAATAAACCAGTGCATTGTAGACAGCATACACCTCTTGCTTATAAATGACAGATGCAACAGAGAATCCAGCAGCCATTTAATTAAGACTGGCCCCTTAAATATGCTGAATAAAGATCCCTTATGGGGACAAATCCTCAAGATATTTACCAGTCACTCACTGCTAAGGTGTGACTGTGATCAGCGAGTCTAACCAACTCCAGGAAGTTTGACAAGCCTTTGGCCAATTCAGTGCTGCTCAGTGAATATCTGTGCATTGAGACAAAGTCACATAACTGTCAATTGCTGATGTCAGTGGTAAAGCCAGCACTCATTGCTGTCGACTACCATCATTCTTATACAGATATTATCCACTTTCAAAACTGAATCTGTTGTTGAAACCTTACTGCTTTAATTCACTAGGCTTTCAATTTGTGTATCCCATACCAAAATCCTGATCTTCAATTAAAGAGTGATTAATATATTTCAGAAAAATGTAAACACATTAATGACATCTTGTATATTTGAGACAGGTGATCAGTCTGAGAGTTGATTAATGATAACCAAGGTTGATATCTCCTTTTCATGATTCACAGGCGAAATATAACAAAGCTCAGATTTTCAGCAAGTAGTTTGTTGATATTCAGAAAAGTAAGAATTTAAAAACATCTCAAGAGCTCACTCACTGGGAGTCAAATAACATTGCTACCATCAGAAAGGAGGTACAAAAACCTGAAGGCACAGACTCAATGATTCAGGAACAATTTCTTCCTCTCTAGGATCCATTTCTTGAATGGACATTGAACCCATGAACACTACCTCACTACTTTTTTATTTCTAGTTTTGCACTACTTATTTAACTATTTATTGTAATTC
Organism: Hemitrygon akajei; assembly: GCF_048418815.1. Lineage (NCBI taxonomy): Eukaryota > Metazoa > Chordata > Chondrichthyes > Myliobatiformes > Dasyatidae > Hemitrygon > Hemitrygon akajei. The sequence continues at coordinate 173,632,426 of NC_133129.1, forward strand.
AGTTTTTTTTCTATAATGTATTACATTGTACTGCTGCCACAAATACAACAAATTTCATGACATATGATGGTGATATTAAAACCTGATTCTGATACTGGCAAGAGAAAGAAATTCCAAAACTTAAAAAAAGATTCACATACTTAAAATGTACTGTCCAAAAGCTCAAAGAACATCATGTGTCTAATAACATCAAACATCATACCACTGATCTTTATATTAATTTTAGTTTATTAAGTCCATAAATCCAATACATCAATTCAAAAACATTTGTGTTCAATTTTTTTTGCAGCTAAGATTTTATATCTCACAACTACGATAAACAATTTGAACAGGTTTTCTCATTAAGCAGTTTTGAATCTGTTTATCCAGCATAGGTTTCGCAAGATGCTCCAAGTACTTCTCAAAACAGTGATATGTGGCGCCAACCTTGGTTCAGATTTCACTTCAAGGATGATTACATAGTCCAAGTAGACTCCCTACTGCCATAATGAGTGTCTGTGGCATTGTCAAGGGTGTCATATTTTTGGACAAGGTATTAACTGCCTGTGTTCTTAGGTGGATGTAGCAGATGCCAGGTCACTGCTTCCAGCAGCAGAGGTATGACCCTAGTGTCCCATCCAATATTTATCCTTTAATCAACATCACTGAGGAAAAAAAGCCAAGTCATTATAACATCGTTCACTCTTCCCATGTCTCATATCGGTGTAGCATTTCTGCATTATAATGGTGACCAGATTTCAAAAGCTATTTGTTTCTGCTAAAGTACTTTGTGATGCACCGGTTGTGATAGGCACCATAATTCTTCTTAATCAATTTTTAAATGTTGACCTTCAATTTTAATCTAACTCAGAAAAACAGGAATAATGGAGAACCATCATGGTGATAACATCTTTGCATTACTTCTACTGATCTATCCCAACCTGTGAAAATTTGAAATAATTCAGAATTTAATAAAAGCATTCCCAAGGAAAATCAACTCAAATTGATTAATAAGCTGGGAGTGGAGTACATTTCATAATCCAAATCTTTCCACGAATCTGACAGGAAATAAAATACAGGTTAGGAGCAAATGGTTCATGTCACAATAAAGAATAAATGGCAAACTAAACAGATTACTCTCGTCTTATTAAAACAATGAAATCATTTGAATTTCATCTCTTTCTATAGAACACCACTCTCAAACCTGTAGTTACAAAGCCACTGCCTGCTCCTGAGACAGTCTGACTGTATCCAGATCTATCCTTTACATCTGCATGCTGAAGTAACCTTAGACACAGTCTTTTGGCTACCTTGGTCAAATGTTCACCCAGAAGGAACATTTCTAAGACCAGTCATCTCACTCTCCTTCAGAAGGACATTCCGGCCGTTTTCTCATTGTAAAACTTGGGCTGCACATTCAGCAAAGAGCAAATCTGAAACAAACAATACATACAGTATTTTGTAATTTGGGCTCTCTCATTTCAGATCCTTGCTAAAACATTCACAGTGACAAAAAGCATGTTATACTGTGAAGTTAAGTAGCCTTAAATATTAATCTCTAGCTAGTAACACTGAAGGTACTACGTGGTGACATCAGCGGTAACCTCACAAATGCTTTTAGTGGCAGAGGGCAAGATAGAACGGTTATCACAGTGGGATAAGCTTCACCGATTGTAAGTGAATTTCTATGTAACAATTTCTTACAGTTTTTAAAAAGGTTAATAATCTAAGGTAGAGGTATTAAACAGCATCTCTGATACACTTACTCCAATGGAGGCCTTCACCAAGAAACAATATAAAATGTGATATTTGTGCTTTTATCTCCTCTGAAAATACTTTGTAACAACTGGCATTCAAAAGTTAACACAGATTATCAAATATTTTTGTGCAATTAAACACAATGCTTCAAGATGTTGACTCAAGCATGACAGATGGAATGACTTGGAATGAATAGTTCCATTATGCTAGGTACTTCTTTGCTCTATGCTCAAGTTGTCAGTGAACACAATATTGGCGGATTTATTAATGACAAACTATCATACTATATATAGACGCACTCATTTTTAGAAGTCACTGACAGTGAACCTGGCTGATTACACACACTGACTTTAATCTAACACAGAAAAGGCCAAGATCTGAACCAGGACTATTTATTCTTTGCACAAGCTCAGAATCGAAATCTGCTTCCCACAAAAGTTCACCTAAACACAAACTATTCTGCAGATGCTGTTAGTTCAGAGCAACTCACAAAATGCTGGAGGAGGTTACCTAAACTTGTTTCCACACAAGAATGCATGCTATGCACAGAAAACCATAATTCTTCATTACAAGTTTAAAATAGGCAAATCTAAATCTCCCTCATTTCCATAAATTACCGTATCAATTGCAGCAGGCATACACACCTGTTTAAACTTGGCCCTCATCTTCTCCAAGTCACCTTGCAACCCTTCATTGGTAGGATCTTCATAAGGAAAGCTGTCAGCCATCTCCAGTATTGAATTTAGGGCTTTCAGCTTTTTACTGTAAAAATGTGAAGAAAATTAAAAGAGAATTTTTAAAAAAAATCTGATCAAAATCCTATACAGGTTTGGCAGAGAAGATATAGAAACATATTAATGATCAATTGAACACAGATCAGTACAGTGTGGGAAAAGGCCCTTCTATCCACTGTATCTGTGGGTGACTATGAGGGAAATCCAAACTAATCCCTTCAACCCCTCATTCTTGCTCATATATCTGTCTAATTGCCTTTTATGACACCTTGTGTTCAGATATTCCTGCACCTAGCATCACTTATGTAAAAATATTCCCTCAATAATGAGCATACTGTTTTGGATACTGTTGTGGGGGATGATCACCCAGGGGAATGCCACAGAGACCAGGTTACCAGCACTGAGTATAGGTCCATGGTGCAGAAGGGAAAGAGGGAAGTGGTAGTCATAGGGACTCAATAGTCAGAGGAACATACAGAGATTTTGTGAACATGAACAGGACACCTAGATGGTACATTGCCTCCCAAATGCCAGGGTCAGCAACATCTTGGACTGTGTCCACAGCATTTTGGAGAGGGAGGGAGCAGCCAGATGTCTTGGTACATAGTGATACCAATGACATAAGAAAGAAAAGCAATGTGGTCCTGAAGAGAGAGTTTAGAGAGTTAGGCAGAAAGCTGAGGAGCAGCATCTCCAAGGAAGCAATTTTTGCATTGCTACATGTGCCATGCACCAATGAGGGTAGAAACAAGATGATTTGGCAGATAAATGCGTGACTGAGAAGCTGGTGCAGAGCTTCAGATTCTTGGATTGTTGGGATCTTATCTGCAGGAGGTATAACCTGTACACAGGTTGCACCTGAACCTGAGGAGGACCAATATCGCGGGGAGGTTTGTTAGAGCTATTGGGGAGGGCTTAAACTAATTTAGCAGGGGGATGGGAACCGGAGTGATGAGACTCAGGATAGAACAGATGGCAAAAAAGCAAAGATCGCATGCAGTCAGGAAGGGCAAGCAGATGACAGGACAAAATTGCAGCAAGCAGGCTGAGTATCAGTGCATTAGGGATGTAGAATCAAAAAGGCTAGCAAATACATACTCAAAGTGTTATATCTTAATGCAAGGAGTAGAAGAAATAAGGTGGATGATCTTGTTGCACTATTACAGATTGTTGGGTATGATGTTGAGGCCATCACTAAATCGTGGCTGAAGGATAGTTGTAGTTGGGAGCTGAATGTCCAAGGCTACATGTTGTATCGGAGTGATAGGAAGGTAGGCAGAGGGTGTGGTGTAGCTCTACTGGTAAAGAATGGCATCAAGTCAGTAGAAAGATGTGATATAGGATAGGAAGATGCTGAATCCTTGTGAGTTGAGTTCAGACCCCATGGTATTACAGGAAAGTTACTGGCATGGTTAGAGCAATGGCTGATTTGTAGGAGGCAGCAAGTGGGAATAAAAGGATTCTTTTTTTGGTTGGCTACCAGTAACTAGTGGTGTTCCGCAGGGGTCAGTGTGGGGGCCGCTTCTTTTATGCTGTATATCAATGATAGAATAGATAACTTTGTTGCCAAGTTTGCAGATGATATGAAGATTGGTGGAGGGGCAGGGCAGAAAACGGAAAGGCTGCAGAAGGACTTAGATTAGGAGAATGGGCAAGAAAGTAACAAATTAAATACAATGTTGGAAAATGCACTGTCATGCACTTTGGTAGAAGAAATAAATGTGCAGACTATTTTCTAAATGGGGAGAACATCCAAAAATCTGAGATGCAAAGGGACTTGAGAGTCCTTGTGCAGGATACCCTAAAGGTTAACTCGCAGACTGAGCTGGTGAGGAAAGCAAATGCAATGTTAGCATTAATTTCAAGAGGTCTAGAATACAAGAGCAAGATGTGATGCTGAGGCTTTATAAGGCACTGGTGAGGCCTCACCTTGAGTATTGTGAACATGTCTGTGCTCCTTATCTAAGAAAAGATGTACTGGCATTGGAGAAGGTTCAGAGGAAGTTCACAATGATGACGATTCCAGCAAATGAAAGGGTTATCAAATGAGGAACGTTTGATGGCTCTGGGCCTGTACTCGCCTGAATTTAGAAGGATGAAGGTGGGGGGGGGGGGGGGGGAGATCTCATTGAAACCTTTCGAATGTTGAGAGGCCTAGATGGGATGCTTCCTATGGTGGGGAAGTCTAGGACAAGAGGGTACAACTTCAGGGTAGAGGGGCTTCCATTTAAAACAGAGATGTGGAGAAATTTCTTTAGCCAGCGGGTGGTGAATTTGTGAAATTTGTTACCACAGGCAGCTGTAGAGGCCAGGTCTTTGGGTGTATCTAAGACAGAGATGGATATGTTCTTTGATTGGCTATGGCATCAAAGGTTATGGGGAGGCCAGGGAGTGGGTCTGAGGAACAGGAGTAACAATTATTTTGTTCTCCTTTACTCTTGTGTACTTTAGAATGACAATAAACAATCCTGAATCTTTCAGTTGCTATTGTATCTTCTTTTTTGGGGTGAATTTAAGTGGATTTAAGGTGCAAGTTTAGTTTTGCACAGAGGATGATAGGTGTCTGCAATGCACTGCAAAACTAAACTTACACCTTAAATCCACTTAAGTTCACCCCACACCTTAAAGCTATGGCCTCTAGTTGAACACCTAGCATACCTCCCCTTTATTACTACCATCAGCGAGGAGGTACTGCAGCCTGAAGACACAAACTCAATGTTTTAGGAACAGCTTCTACCCCTCTGCCAGATTTATGGACAGTGAACTAACCCATGAACACTGCCTCATTAAATTTACTCTCTCTCTGCACTTTTAAAATCTATTTCTATATATAATTCTTATTGCAACTTATAGTATTTTTAAGCATGGCACTGTAATGTTTATGGAAAACAACAAATTTCATGATATACGTCAGTGATACTAAACCTGATTCTGATTCTAAAACCTTGAATTCATGTCATTGATGGGAGGAAATAGAATTGAAGTGAGCAGCAAAACAAGGAGGCCAAATGAAGCAGAATTTGTTCTGAACTGGAATATATTGCCCGAAAGGGTGATGGAAGCAGATTTAGAAGTAATTCTTGGAAGGGATATGGATAAGTGACTCTTATACTCTTTTCGAGTAAAAGAGAGAGAAGGCAAGGAAAGAAGCCTTATCCATGTCCACGCATGCTAGAGTTATGCTGACCATCAGCCACCTATTTACACTGAGGCTCTGTTAATCCCATTAAACTGGGGAGCAAAAAAATCTGCACAGATGACTCCCATATTATGTCTGCTCAGGTAGTGGAAATTCAACCTAACAGAATTTGCAAATCACTACCCAAAAATTTGAGATAGGGAATAAAATTTCACTCTTACTGAATCTTAAAACAGAACAGGCGTAGAAAAAAAAGTAAAAATATACACAATATCTTTTTCAACTCTTATGTTTTGACACATAAACAGATAAGATAGCTTTGCGTCATGTAAGTTCATGATATAAACTAACTTGAAGGAAGGCAGCGCTGTTTACCACCCTATAATGCAGGGGCTGTCTGGATAGCCATAGGGCAAGAACAAGGGAAGTACAATTGCAATGGGACAAATTGGCTCCTTCTGGGTCAAATTCTATGACTTAATAACTCACATATATAGTACGTGTTTAAAAAACAGTGAACCTTCGTACATATTATCTACCTAGAGCAGACATATTTCTTTCAGTACTGCAAAAATTGCAGAGATATAACAGATTTAAGTTTTATGCTACATGGCTTGCTCCACCTATATATGTTACACTACTAACTTAAGTGCAATTAGGTTCTGGAAAAATAGTTTAATAAGTGTTTCATGTCAGTCAATTTAAACACAAACGCAAATCCATTCTGTACCAGTGATAGGTGTGAAGTACAGGTACATATCCTAAACATTTAATTGGTTTGCTTCCTTTCACATAATAGTGTTATTTATCATCATAAGCAGTCCAGAAGCTTAGCAGCATGTAACACTCATGCGCATACCCTTTTTTAACATCTTCGTTATTCTGAAGAAGACACTTCCAGGTAATTGCAAAGCCTTTGTAAAAGGAAACCTGTAAGGAAAAATGTAATCAGATTACACAGCTCCCTTTTCCAAGGGGAATACATACATTATACCAAACAAGAACTATTGGGCATCTGGTACACTGAGATTTTCTTTTTTTGGAAAAGAATCTACATTGACAGGCATGGCTTTCAGAATTGTAATCCAAATATTAGGTCATGATGCTAAAACATTCCTTTGGAACTAATCAGATTCACTGATGTCCATCAGGGAGGGAAATATGCCATCCTTGCCCAGTCTCACCTACACATGATTCTAAACCCAGCAATGTGATTAACCCTCAACTCGCTCCTCAATTCAGAAGCAATTGGGATGGATAATAAACACTCATTACCAGCAGCAGTCATACCCTGTGTAACAAGAAAAAAGGAAAAGTTAAATTTTGCATTTTAGGTGATATGACATCAAACCACATAACCCCCATTTTTATATTAAATCATTCCTGGTTCCTCAAATGCTCTGGATGAGTGGGTTTCTCAATACTGGCAAGAGTAAATCATGGGCCATTATGGAGCTAATTTAGGCAAAGCTATGTTAGCTAATCTCCTGAACTGCAACTCCAAAAACATCCTATAAAGATAGTAATAAAGCATCTACGTTTTAGATGTAGAGAAAAGATTAAAATGTAGAGCTAATAAAATACTAAACAAGAAAGGAGAAAGAGTAAATACATGGGGGGAGGGGGCTGGGATGAGTGGAGGAAAATCAGCAGGGGAACTAGTCAGCAGCTTTCAATTCCTGGTGTTAATATATTGGATGAGCTACCCTGGGCCCAGCACATAGATTCAATCACAATGGAGGCATGCCAGTACCTTTATTGGGAGGTTAACGAGCTTCAGCTTGATACAAGCACTCTAACAAACTCCTAGAAATGCAGGACTAAAAACATCCAGTCTTGTTGCATCAGGGTCTGATGTGACAATTCAAATGTGGTGGAACACAAGATACTGTAGACAGTAGTGAATTTAGCACATCACAGCCATATCCCTTCCCACCAAGGGTAATACCTACAGAAGACACTGACTCAAGGTGTCAATATCCATCAAAGATACCCACCATCGAGACCATGCCATCTCCTCATAGCTACCATCAGGCAGGAGGTACGTAGTCCTCAAATCCCACACCATCTCATTCAGGAACAGCTACTACCCTTCGACCAACTGGTTCTTGAGCAAACTAGGACAACCTCAGTCACTACTTAAGCAATAGTATAACCACTCTGATCACTTTGTAGTAACAGACTAGGTATATTTTGTTCTAATTTTTTTGTATACAGTATATAAAATGTATGTGTTTCTTTAAATGCTGTTTAAGGTGCTATGTGCCTGTGATGCTGCTGCAAGTTTTTCCACTGTACCTGTACATACCTGTGCACATGACAATACACTCAACATTCACTTCAATAACTGCATGAAATACACCAGCAGAATCTCCTGATCCTTAGTTAAGTCACTGCGCTGGAACCTGCATCCTCTGACTCTCTATGCACTAGTTTCCACAGTAACAACTGCATTTTTGCATTCCTTTATACACAGAGTGGCTACTTTATCAGGTCCACCTGCTCGTTTATGCAAATATCTAACGAAGCCAATCACGTGGCTGTAACTCAATGCATAAAAGCATGCAGACATGCTCAAGAGGTCCAGTTGTTGCTCAAACCAAACATCAGAATTGGAAGAAGTGTTATCTAAGTGGCTTGACAATGTAATGATTGTTGGTGCCAGATGGATGGTTTGAATATGTCAGAAACTGCTGATCTCCTGAGATTTTCACAGTCTCCGGAGTTTACCAGAGGATGGCGTGAAAAACAAAAACATCCAGTGAGTGGCAGTTCTGTGGGTGAAGCCGCCTTATGTGTGACAGAGGTCAGAGGAGAATGGCCAGACTGGTTCAAGCTGACAAGAAGACGACACTAATTCAAATAACCATACAATAGTGATGTGCAGAACAACATCTCTGAATACCCAACATACTGAACCTTGAATTGGATGGACTACAGCAGCTGAAGACCATGAATACACATACAGTAGCCACTTTATTGGGTACAGGAGGTATCTATTAAAGGGGCCACTGAGTGTACAATAGAAGTGACAACAACGAATTACCTTTCAATTCCCAAGTACACAACAATTTTTTAAAAATTCAGAATACCATTTCACACACAAGGGCAAATATTTCATTTCAGATGCTAATAATTTGAAAGTCTATAGCTGTTGGGGAGGGTTTAAGCTAATTTAGCAGGGGAATAGGAACCAGAGTGATAGAGCTGATGACAGAGCAGTCGGAGTATAGAGAGGAAGTGGAACAACTGGTGAATTGGTATGAGAAGAACAACCTAAGCCTGAATATGGAGAAGACCAAGGAAATCATTGTGGACTCCAGGAAGGTGCAGACAAATCACAACCCTCTGTGAATACCTGGCTCTTCTGTAGAGTTAAGTGCACCAAGTGCCTGGGAGCTCACATCATGGATGACACACCTCGTCCCTTAATATCACCTCCGTTTCTCCCCCCAGGCCATTAGGTTTCTGAAATCCCTACACATCGAATTCAAAGTGTCACTGGTTAATCTCTTCTGTACTTTACAATATTTAATATTGATGCGCTTTAGTTTGTTATTTATTTATGATTCATCTGTACGTTTTAGCCTTACCATAAGTTATCGTGTGTTATGTGTACTACTGTGGTTTACACCCTAGTTCAAAGAAACGTTGTCTCATTTCTATATACATTACATGGTTATATATATCTATACAGTTAAATGCCCCAGCTATGGGTAAAATAGCCCCACTAACTTGTGGACAGCCTTGGAAGAGACGAAGACTGCAGACATGAACCCTAACAGCAAATCCGGAGTGGCGCCCCAATGTGGCTGGATGTCATTGAACATCCTTCTGGAACTTCCTGCAGCCACGCTGGTGCCAAATGTATTGCTTCATAAGCCCTCCTTTGGACTACACTGGTGAGGCTGAGAGGGGGATCTTGGCGACTGAGCATCTCAGGATCTCCATAGCTTCCACCCAGGCTCCTGGTGATGATGATCATCACACATTGTCCTTCGAGACAGACTGATGCCAATCAACCACAGTTAAATAGCAATAAACTTGACTTGATACAAGTTGATGCAGTATGTACTGACACTGTGAGGAAGGCCAGGCCAATGTGAGGGCAAAATTGCCATCAGTGGAATGGGTTAAAGTGCAACAGAGCACAAAATTGGAAGGGTGATGAATTACGGAACTGAAGGTTTATATTTGAATGCACACAGTATACAGAATAAGGCAGATGGTAATGTAGCACAGTTAGAAATTGGCAGGTATAACGTCGTGGGTATCACAGAGTCATGTTTGAAAGATCATTGGTGACAGCTTAACATCCATTTTGTACAATGTATCAAAAGTACAAGCAGGTAGGCGGGGGGGGGGGCTCTATTGGTTAAAAAAATTAAATCAAATCTTTTGAAAAAGGTGACACAGATCAGAAGATGGAGTATCCTTATTGGTAGAATAATGAAACATATGGAGTAAAAAGGCCCTGATGTGAGTTATATATGGGCCTCCAAACAGTAGCCAGGATGTGGGATATAAATTACAACGGGAGACAGAAAAGGCATGTATAAAGGACAATGTTACAATAGTCATAGGGTATTTCAATATGCAGGTAAATTGGAAAAGTCAGACTGGTAATGGATCCCAAGAAAGGGGATGTTTTAGAATGCCTATGAGAAGTTTTTTTTTAGAAAAGAGCAGTTTGTGGTTGAGCCCATTCAGTGTTGTGCAATGAACAGAATTGATAACAGAGCTTAAGATAAAGGAACCCTTAGGAGCCAGTGAGCACAGTATGACAGAATTCGCCCTGTAGCTTGACAGGGAGAAGATAAAAGTCAGATATTTCAGTATTATTTTGGAGTAAAGGAATTACAGAGACACAAGAGAGGAGCTGGCCAAAATTGATTGTAAAGGGATACGATCAGGGATGACAGCAGAGCAATGGCTGGAGTTTCTGGATGAAATTTGGAAGGCACAGGATAGATGCATACCAAAGATGAAAAAGTATTCTAAAGGGAGGACAGACAACTTTGGCTGATAAGGGAAGTCAAAGACAGCAACCCATCAACCTCCACTTTAAATACAGGTGTCCCCCGTTTTTCGAACGCTTGCTTTACAACACCTTGCTGTTACGAAAGACCTACATTAGTTACCTTTTCTCGCTAACAGGTGTTTTCACTGTTACAAAAAAAGGCAGCGCACACCCTGAGCAGCCAAGCTCCTCCCCCAGAACTGCATTCTAGCCGGCATTGCTTAAACACGTGCCTGTGAGCATCTGTGCTTTATCGCAATTTATTTTATGCATCCGTTAGCAAGGTGAGTTCTAAGGTATCGGAAAAGTCTAAAAGAGCGCGTAAGGGTGTTACACTTAGCGTAAAGCTAGACATAATTAAGCGGTTCAATCGTGGTGAACGAAGTAAGGACATAGTGAGTTCGGCCAAGGGTTTGTGGAAGTTGACGAAGATGATGTTGAAGAGGTTTTGGCATCCCATGACCAAGAACTGACAGATGAAGAGCTGATGCAATTGCAAGAGGAAAGGATAACAATTGAAACCAAATGCAGTAGCGAACGGCCCGAAAGTGAAGTCGTCCAGGAACTGAACGTGAAGCAATTGCGTGAGATTTTCACTGCCATTGACAACGCTGCAATGATTGCAGAAAAGTATGACTTTAATTTTGAAAGGGTATGTAGGTTTAGGGCATATTTGTAGGATGGTTTGAGTGCTTACAAAGAACTGTATGACAGAAAAATGCGCAAGGCTAAGCAGTCAAGCATACTGTCGTTTTTCAAGCCTTCCACATCAGATGACGAACCTCAACCTTCGACATCGAGGCAGGCAGACATAGAAGAAGGTGACCTGCCTGCCCTGATGGAAACAGACAACGATGAGATGACACCCCAGTGTCCCACCATCCCAACCTCCGACGACTCAGCCTAACACACCATCATCAGTGTGCTCGCTGTCTTCCCGATTCCGGTAAGTGAAACTACACTGTACATACATTATTTCTATTTTAAATAGGCTGTGTATTTTTATGTGTTATTTGGTTTGATTTGGCAGCTTCATAGCTTAAAGGTTACTGGACAGAGTGCTACCGAGAGCGCTTGCATGAGATTTTCGCTACAGTGGACAATGCTGCAATGATTGCAGGACAGTATTTCTACTTTATATAGGCTGTGTATTTATCATATCATTCATGTTTTTACTATATGTTACTGTTATTTTAGGTTTTATGTGTGATTTGGTAGGTTATTTTTTGAGTCTGCGAAAGGTCACAAACTTTTCCCATATAAATAAATGGTAATTGCTTCTTCACTTTAGGACATTCCGGTTTACGAACCATTTCATAGGAACGCTCTATCTTCGGATAGTGGGGGAACATGTATACACAGTAACCTGGCCTCCACAGCAATCTATGGCAATGAAATACGCAGATTCAACACCATCTAGCTAAAGAATGTATATGCAATAATCCACACAAATTAGCTAATTCTACTATGCAGAACTCCCTTATTGGTGTTATTTCCCTCTTCACTGTCTAGTGACATCTGCTTACATTTGAACATTTAGTGTTGGCAAGAATGATCAGCAAGTAATTTGCTATTATTAAGTGTACTACACACACAAAGTTCTGGAGGAATTCAGCTCAGGCAGCATCTATGGAGTGAAATAAATAGCCAATGTTTTGGGCTGACACTATTCATCAGAAACATGGAGACTCTCCATGTACATCTGCAAGTAGTAAAATGCACTCACAGCATAGAGTAACATTCCAGTACGTGCCACCTTATTTACACATAGAAATATCATTCAACCAAATCAAATGAAACTAACTTTTAATAAAATCATGTGCAATTATAATTACATTTACAACTTGTTCACATACTGTAATTGCATATTTACCTCAGATCCAATTTTCGCACCATTTGCTAACCCATATCTCTGTCCCTCAGTTTCTCCCAATTGACCTCCTTCAATAAATCCTTCTCGATATCCTTTCCCACGAAATCTGCCATCAGGTAATTAAAAAATTATCACATTATTAATAAAATTTCTCTATAAAAAGGCATTAAATTTATGTTCAAAATTATGTGCTTTTTGGAGAAGTACATTCTCACCAGCTGACATCCCAATCAAATGAATCAAATTAATCTGCACATGAAAAATCACATCAAATATAGAATAACTACATTATCAGTATCTGATTTCAATAAAGATCTATAAGTGCAACAAGATCAAAAGTCTGCTTATTTTTAAGTAACTTTTCCATGCACTTGTTCCACAGTTACAGAATTAACAGAGCTGATATTCATCAAGGAGTCCTTAAGGTCTCCAAGACAGAACTCTCACACACAAAAAATGTATTAAAATATTAATAACTATTCACTTTTTAAAAATTCAAGGTTCAATATTGTTTAAGGTCATTTCCTGTACACAAGTGTAAAGGAGAATGAAATAATTGTTACTCCAGATCTGAGGCAGCCCAAAAAAAAGATTAAAAACACAATAATATTATAAAAAGCTTAATAAATATAATTACTTAAGATAGCTTATATACATATATTGATTATATGCCCACATAGTGTTGCTAGACACAGGAGTGTTTGTATATAAAGTGATGACAGGAAATAATATAGTAACGTTCTTCTTTAATTACAACAGAACTAAACAAATTGACAAGCTTGCAAGTAGTACAAAGCCAACATCTATTAAGTTAAAAGCTTTGTTTTAAGCTGTCCATATTATGTATGAAACAGAGATACTCAAAACCACTGAAACAATGGTCAATTATGGTCACATTTCAACATAGAAGAGTACAGCACAGGAACAGGCCCTTCAGCCCACAACGTTGCGCTAAGCCAGCTAAAAAGCAAATCAAAACCCCAAAGGCTAATCCTTTCTATCTAAACAATGTCCACATCACTCCATCTTTCTCACATTTATGTGTCTCTTTAAAAGCCTCTAATATATTTGCCTCTACCACCATAACTGGCTGCACATTCCAGACATCCACCACTCTGAGTAAAAAAACTTGCCCCTACATCCCCTTTGAACCTATCCCCTCTCACCTTCAATGTTTGCCCTTTGATATTAGACATTTCTACAATGGGAAAAAAAATACTCCCTGTCTACTCTATCTACGCCTCTCATAATCTTATAAACCTCTGTCAGATCTCCCCTCAGCCTCTGCCACTTCAAAGAAAACAACCCAACACTGTCCAGCTTCTCATGATGGCACATACCCTCTAAACCAGGTACTCTTCTGCACCATCTCCAAAGCTTCAACCAGAACTGTATGCAGTATTTCAAGAAGACACCCAACCCACATGAAATTGATTTATGGACAGGAGGAAAATAAAGAAAGAGCACCAATGTATAATTAAATAGGAGTAGGATTAGGCCACTTGGTCTTTGCAGCCTATTCTACCATTTAACAAGTTCACAGCCGATCCCATAATGTTCACCCAATTTTCCTGTCCTATTCCTATATTCTTCAATTCCCTAAATCTCCAGAAAACTATTCCACTCATCTATGAATGCAATTAATGACTAAGTCTCCACAGCCTCAAACAGCACAGAAACTGAACACCCTTTGTGCGAAACTTCTGCACAATTCATTCTTCTATTACTTTAAGACTGTAACCTCTTGTTCTTGACTCTTCCAGCAGAGGGAACATCTTGTTGCTACCCAGCAGGGCAAATGCCTTTACTTAACAGGATGTATTTGTGAATTCTCCATCTCAAGGAACTCAATATACTTAGTGAGAGGTTATTAAAGACTGAAGTCAACCGATTTAAGGAAGTTAAGCAGAATAAAAAGTAGATAAGGTACAGGACTGGCTGTTATCTAATTGAATGCTACAGCAGGTCCAAGGCTATGTTCAAAGTTCAAAGCAAATTTATTATATATATGTCATCATATGCAATCCAGAGATTCATTTTCTTGTGGGCATCTACAATATATGCAGAACAAAATCAATGAAAGACTGCGTCAACTTGGGTGTTCAAAAGACAATAGACTGTGCAAATACTAGAAGAAAGAAATATTAACAATAAATAAACAATAAATATCAAGAACACAAAGTGATGAGTCCTTGAAAATGAGTCCATAGGTTGTGGGAACATTTCAATGATGGGGCAAGGGAAGTTACCCCCTTTGGTTCAAGAGCCTGATGGTTGAGAGGTAGTAACTTCTCCTGAACCTGGTGATGTGAGTCCTGAGAGTCCTGTACCTTCTTCCTGAAGGCAGTAGCAAGAGTGGTTGGGGTCCCTGATGATGGATGCTGCTTTCATGCAAAAATGCTTCCTGTGGATGTGCTCATTGGTGAGGAGGGCTTTACCTGTGGATTGGACTGTATCCACTACTTTTTGTAAGATTTTCTGTTCAAGAGTGTTTCTATACCAGGATGTGACGCAGCCAGTCAATAAACTCTCCACCATAAATCTATACAGACAAGAGAAAATCTGCAGATGCTGGAAATCTAAGCAATACACACAAAATGCTAGAGGAACTCAGCAGGCCAAGCAGCCTCTATGGAAAAACGTAAACAGTCAATGTTTCAGGCCGAGACCCTTCATCAGTTTTGAGTTTTCATCAGTTTTAAAGTTGCTGACCCTCTCATCTCTGATCCTCTGAGGACTGGCTCATGGATCTCTGGTTTCCTCCTCCTGTAGTCAATAATCAGTCCTTGTCCAATCTTACCAATGGTCTGTCTTTGCCTTTAATGCTGCCATCACAAAGTCCAAGTAACTTGGATTCCATCCTGACTTGGGGCCCTGCTTGCATATTCCCTCTATGACCTTTTGGGTTTCCTCCAAATATTTGGATTTCTTCCACAACCCAATAATGACTGTAGTTTATTTGGTTACAGTGCTTTGTACCTAATGCTTGGCACCAGTATCTATTTTAAAAAAAATCAGGGGGTTTTGGAGGATTACAGAATAATGGGTCCGATCAAAATGCACTGAATGAACTTCTATGTGTTAGGAGAATATGACAGCACCCATTTAGCATCAATATAGAGCAACAAATTGAAGTTCAGTGGGTCAAGCAGCATCTGTGAGGGGGAAGACCAATAGTGGACTTTTCAGGTCAGAACGCTACATCACGACCGTCTCCAGTCCGTGTGTCTCCATCAATGACAATATGCCAAGTATAAATACAGCTACAGTACCAGCATGCCTCATGAGGTCAGATGTGTTAATGTGAAAACTACAATATATGCCTACTAGAATCAGCCATTACTAATAGTTAAAGTTTCAACTAATTCATGCTTTGTACCAAGTGCCCGGTATAAACTGAAGTCACAGAGTGAAACAGCACATGAACAGGCCCTTCTACACAAGATGACCATGTCACGCTAGACCCACCTACCCACGCTTGGTCCATACTCTTCTAACACTTCCTGTTGAGTACTTAGCCACGTCTTTCTATATGCAACAGCGAAGCTTCAAACTCTGCCAAAATCTGGCTACAAATGAATAACGATCGCTTGACCAACCGGTATAGAAGATGCTGGAGAGGGAGACCCGGGACAAGGAGCTCAGCACCCGCTCCCTGGTGCCTGCCCCGGGGCTGGGCAGGCAGCGCGCATGCCTCCCTCTCCCCTCTAATCCCGGGAGGCTACACACCCGCTATCGTTGGCCGCTAAAATCCCCATAATAGTAAAAGATATATATTTTTTTACTTGTCATCGGCCAGCAGGATCGAATCAAATAAGTCATCGTCGGGTCGAGAGTGAACAGCGTCGGAATTCATCGCAAATCACCACATCAACTCTCCAGACGCCGGCCCCACATCGGAGCATGCGCGCCGGCGGTCCGGGAACCGGTCCCGGAGCATGCGCGCCGGCGGTCCGGCAACCGGTCCCGGAGCATGCGCGCCGGCGGTCCGGCAACCGGTCCCGGAGCATGCGCGCCGGCGGTCCGGGAACCGGTCCCGGAGCATGCGCTCTAAAGACTCCGGCCCGATTCTGGAGCATGCGCCTTCACAGAGATTATTTTACATTCTTTTGCCCTGCTCCTCAACTCCTAATTTCCTGGATGAATGAGTTTGATAAACCTGGATCGGTTTATCAAATAATAAACCGATCCTGGATAAATCACTTCCTGGAAACAAAAGTTTGCATGTGAGAACAAAATTGGCAGACCAGACCTATATTCTCTGAATAAAAAACACAAAATGCTGGCAGAACTCAGCAGGCCAGACAGCATCTTTGGGAGGAGGTAGTGACAACATTTCGGGCCGAAACCCTTCATCAGTCTTTAGGACGTGGGGGTAAACTGGATCATCTGAATGAGCACCACCCACACAAAGAGTGAGCATGGAAACTCCAGCCAAATAGCACTGGTAGTTGAACTGGTCGCTGTAAGGCTGTCCTGGTGCATGGGTGAGCTGTAGAGGCTGGAGGCAGAGGCAAGAGTTGATGAGAATGTGAGGAGATTTTAAAATAAGAGATTAATGTCCAATGTCCAAGATTAATGTAAACGGAATATTGATGGTCAGTATGGATCCAGTGGGCCAAGGTTCCTGCTTCCATGTTTTGTCTCTCTATGACCTGATTCAGAAGGGGAGCAGGCAGGACCGACTGTCCCACACTTGCTTTTATTTCTTGTGTTCTTATGAGTGGATAACCCCGCCCACTTTTGATAAGTAAAGACTTCGTCTGACTTCAGCATCAGGTTTAATATCACTGGCATATGTCATGAAATGTGTTGTTATGCGATAGCAGTACAATGCAGTACATAATAGTAGAGAAAAACTGAATTACAGAAAGTACATATATATTTGAGATAGTTAAATAAGTAGTGCAAAAATAAAAACAAGTAGTGTGGTAGTGTTCATGGGTTCAATGTCCATTCAGAAATCTGATGGCAGAGGGAAAGAAGCTGTTCCTGAAACATTGAGCATGTGCCTTCAGGCTTCTGTACCTCCTTCCTGATGGAAGCAGTGATAACAGGGAATGTCCTGTGTGATGGGGATCCTTCATGATGGATGCCACCTTTCTGAAGCATCACTCCTTGAAGATGCCCAGGATACTGTGGAGCTTAGTGCCCAAGATGGAGTTGACTAAGTTTACAACCCTCTGGAGCTTACCCTCGATCCTGCACTGTAGCTCTCCACCACTCCCCAAGCTAGATGGTGACACAGCCAGTTAGAAAGCTCTCCACGGTACATCTGTAGAAATTTGCAAGTGTCTTTGGTGACATACCAAGTCTCCTCAAATTCCTAATGAAATGTAGCTGCTGTCATGCTTTCTTTTTAGTTGCATGAATATGTTGGGCAAAGGATAGATCCTCAGAGAGGTTGATACCCAGGAACTTGAAATTGCTCACTCCTTCCACTTCTGATCCCTCTACGAGGACTGGTGTGTGTCCCCTTGTCTTACCCTTTCTGAGGTCCTCAATCAGTTCTTTGGTCTTACTGACATTGAGTGCAAGGTTGTTGCTCTCAACTAGCGGTTATATCTCACTCCTGTACGCACTCTTGTCACCATCTGAAATTCTGCCAACAGTAGTTGTGGTGTCAGCAGATTTCTAGATGGCATTTGAACAGAGCCATGCCACATGGACATGGGTGCAGAGACAGGAGAGCAGTGGGCTAAGTTATCATTCCTGAGGCGCGCCAGTGTAGATTGTCAGCAAGGCGGAGATGTCATTTCCCATCCACACAGATCATGATCTTCCAGTTAGGAAGCTGAGGATCTAGTTGCAGAGGGAGGCACAGAGGATGAAGTTTTAAAGATTTTCAGTCAGCACTGAAGGAATGATTGTGTTAAACGCTGAGCTGTAGTCAATAAACAGCATCCTGACAAAGGTATTAGTATTGTCCAGATGATCCAAGATCACACAAAGAGCCAATGAGTTTGCATCCACCATAGACCTTGCTGAGACAGGAGTTAATTCTAGCCTTTACAAACTTCTCCAAGCACTTCATCACCGTAGATGTGAGTGCTACTGGACAACATGACAGCGCACCCCGCTCTTCTTGGGCGTGGCTATGATTGTTGCCCTTTTGAAGGAGGCGGGAACTTCGACCGTAGAAATAAGAAATTGAAACTGTCTTTGAACACGGCTTCCATTTGGGATGGCACAGGGTTTCAGAGCCCTGCCAGGCACTCCTTCGGGTCTGGTCGCCTCGTGAGGGCTCACCCTCTTGAGGGGCAGCCTGACTTCGGCTTCCAAGACAGAGGTCACCTAGCAAGGTCAACTGGCGCCACCCGTGGTTGACCAATCTAACGCCTGAACAATTGTTTACTTTTCAAGTTGCCTTCTGGACTTTCAAAGTCGCTCCCTAGATCTCCCGATTTGCCTGCAAGGTCTCCCAAGTTGTTTCTGAAATGCCAGCCTGAGCTCCAAGGTGCCAGCCCTGCTTTCTGAGATACCCACTGTATCTTACACTGACTGGACGACTCATGCTGAGTCGTTGGTCAAAGTCTTGAATTGCCTTCTGACCTCTCGGACCTGGACTCCAAGTCAACTGAGTTGTCCAGAGTGCCTCCAGAATATTTGGACCTGCTGGAGGTATTTAGCAAAAGGGAGCCACAATGCTTCCTCCACCTCCCTGTGTTACTGCTGAGCAACTTGTGTATTCAGTTAGGCAACTGCTGGCGTCCCTCATGCTACATAGCAAGGTGCAATATTCAGTGGTCTGGGAAGGATATAAGACCATTAGACATAGGAGCAGAATTAGGTCGTCTGGCCCATTGAGTCTGCTCTGCCATTCAATCATGGCCGATCCTCTTTTTTTCTCCTCCTCAACCCCAGTTCCTGTCCTTCTCCTTGTAACTTCGATGCCACGTCCAATCAAGAACCTATCAATCTCTGCCTTAAATACACCCAATGACCTGGCCTGCACAGCTGCATGCGGCAACAAATTCCACAAATTCACTACCCTCGGCTAAAGAAAATTCTCTGCATCTCTGTTTTGAAAGGGCACCCCTCTATCCTGAAGCTGTGCCCTCTTGTCCTAGACTCTCTGACCATGGGAAACATCCTTTCCACATCTACTCTGTCTAGGCCTTTCAATATTCAAAAGGTTTCAATGAGATCCCCCCTCATCCTTCTGAATTCCAGTGAGTACAGACCCAGAGCCATGAAATGTTCCTCATATGATAACCCTTTCATTCCTGGAATCATCCTTGTGAACCTCCTCTGGACCCTCTCCAATATCAGCGCATCTCTTCTAAGATGAGGGGCCCAAAACTGTTCACAATACTCAGGGTGGGGCCTCACCAGTGCCTTATAAAGCCTCAGCATCTTATTCCCACTCGCTGCCTCTTAGCAATCAGCCAATGCCTTAACCATGCCAGTAACTTTCCTGTAATACCATGGGCTCTGAACTTGGTAAGCAGCCTCACGTGTGGCACCTTGTCAAAGGCCTTCTGACAATCCAAACATACAACATCTACTACACCCCCTTTATCTATCCTTCTTGTAATCTCCTCAAAGAATTCCAACAGGTTCGTCAGGCAGGGTTTTCCCTGGAGGAAACCATGCTGACTTTGTACTATCTTGTCCTGTGTCACCAAGTACTCCATTACCTCATCCTTAACAATTGACTCCAACATCTTATCAACCAGAGGTCAGGCTAACCGGTCTATAATTTCTTTCTGCTGCCTCCATGTCCTCCGGCGCCATACCAGAGTCCAATGATGTTTGAAAGATCATTGTTAATGCCTCCAGAGTCTCTACCGCTACCTCTTTCAGAACCCTAGGGTGCAGTTCATCTGGTCTGGGTGATTTATGCACCTTTAGGTCTTTCAGCTTTTTGAGCACCTTCTCCTTTGTAATAGTAACTGCACCCACTTCTCTTCTTTCTCACCCTTCAATATCTGGCACACTGCTAGCGTCTTCCACAGGGGTGACGACTGATGCAAAACTGAAGGATATGGTCCAGAGGAGTTGTGCTGGGTTCCTTCTTGGGGCATTTTGGAATCTGAAATGATAACTGACTTTCACAATCACCATTCTGATCGCCCTGGCTGACAAAGAGCCATCTATAGGAGGAGGGGTCCTGTCATGAACCCTTTGGATCAGCGAGAGGCCACCAAAGGCCCCAGACTTCAGCGCTCCACGTCACTTGGATGTCACTAATTTTCCTCATTGTGACTGGTTTTACATGTTAATTGCTCTCTGAAGGATTTTCACGCTGTTTGTTGGTACTTGCGAGTCTCCCATGCAACCTTGTACTATTTGATTTACGTGTGGTAAGCACTCGTTGTTCACTCTTGACGTAGCCTTTCCAAAATGTTTGTTCCTAGTGACCTGTGTAATTTTGTTGATTCTTCTGTGAATAAACTATCGTCGGTTTTTATACTGGAGTCTCCTGTTACTCCATATCTGGCTTTGTTAGCCTGGGTTCGTTATTACAGAGAGGTTGCTTCTCTTTGGAGCAAAGGAGGACAAGAGGTGTACAAGATGATAGGAGGCATAGAGCGAGTGGGTAGCCAGAGACCTTTTCCCAGGGCGGACATGGCTAACATATAGGGGCAAAATTTTAAGGGTATTGGAGGAAAGTATGGGGTGACGTCAGAGGTAGGTTTTTAACAGAGCGGGATAGGTGTGTGGAATGTGGTGCTATGAATGGAGGAAGAAGCAGACACTTTAGGGACATTTAAGAGGCTCTTTGGTAGACGTATGGAATAAAAAAAATGGAGGGTGATGTGGGAGAGAAGGGTTTGATTGATCTCAGAGTAGGTTAAAATGTCAGCACAACACCATGGCTGTACTGTTCTATGTATAGTGGAGAGATTCTGACTGGTTGCGTCATTGCTTGGTTTGGAGACTTTAATGCACAAGATCGCGAGAGGCTAGAGTCAGTAAAGACCCACATTCAATTATTCAGGAACAGCTTCTACCCCCTCCATCGTATTTCCAAATGGTCCATGAATGCTACTTCATTTTTTACACTATTTATTTATTTTGTAACTTATAGGACTGCACTAATGCCGCAAAACAACAAATTTCACGTCATATAAGACTGATAATAAACCCGACTCTTATGCTTCACGTCACACTAGTTCCTGCTTTATGTCACACCTAGTTCCTGTTGTTCTCCAGGGCAGGGAAAGAATTTTGTTTGACCAGCAGATGTCGCTGTTCCCCCACAAATACATTTCATCTCACGGTCAGTAAGTCAAGTAATATTTTAAGTACAATGCTCAACAACAGAAGGCCATATTTTGGTTATAGACAATTCGAGACATTTTATTTATCAAGAATTATCAGAATGGCAACAACACTGGAAAAATTATACTTGATAATAGTGGAAAAAACTTACAACTTGATTCGAGTAGTGAGAAGGTGCGGCCAGGGTAAAACTGATCAGAGGCAGTCCAAAAACTGTGTAAGTATGATCAGTATTTTCCAGTCTCATGGTTCTAACTTCAAACAATGGTCAGTAGGAAGGAAAATCACCTTGCATTGAAATTAATTTCCTATCCATTGATATCCCACCAAGAAATTTATTGATCTGTCGATTTGAATATATGGAACTATTTTATTTTCTCCCTTTTGAATCAAACTGTAGAAATTTGACCAAGTCGAGATAGTAATTATGGATGGGTGTTTATTGGCTAGTGTAAACGTAGTGGGCTGAATGGCCTTTTCCTATGTTGTATGACTTTACGACTTGACATCGAAGTAGGCCATTTGACCCTTGAGGAGCTGGAGCTGTTCCTCTTGGAACAGAGAAAGTTGAGAGAGGATGATAATTGGATTTAAAACCATGAAGGGTCTAGACAGGGCAGTCCCACTAACAATAGAATAAAAAGGAAAAGGATATCGAATGAATGTGGCTAACAAAGCAGTATCAGGAAAAGAGTCAACTAGTTGGTACATAGAATTCTCTGCAGGTAGAATAATGAAGGCAACTTCATTTATTTTTGACCTCGCACAGGGCTGGCACATATTCGATGGCCTGAATGGTCTCCTTCCCGGTTACAAATTTTTTGCAAACCTGCAGGTGGCAGTGTTCCCCTGCACCTGTTGCCTTGGTCCTTCTCATTGGAAAGGGCCAAATGGCATAGGAGCAGAATTAGGCCATTTGGCCCATTGAGTCAGTTCTGCCATTTGATCATTATTTTCCCTCTCAGCTCCATTTCCGGCATTCTCCTTTCTACTAAGAGCTTTGGTTTTGGGAGGTGCGTCAGACCAGCCTTGGCAAGTCATTGCAGGGCATTCTTTAGCCACGGGGAGTCAGTAAGGGAGGGAGATGTTGGAGAGAGTGTCAGAGACAGTTGATAGCTGGGAAAGCACATCAGGATCAGGTATATTATCAGCGTCATAAATGACGTGAAATTTGTTGTTTTGTAAAAGCAGTACAGTGCAGACATAAAATTACTATAAATTAACTAATAAGTAAATATTGCAAAATAAAAGAAATAGGGAGCAATGCATAAAATGCTGGAAGAACTCAGCAGGCCAGGCAATGAATAAACAGTCGATGTTTCAGGCAGAGACCCTGATTCAGAACTCATAGGGAGGTAGTGTTCATAGATCCATTCAGTAATCTGATAATGGAGGGGAAGAAGCTGTTCCTACATTGTTGAGTGTGGATCTGCAGGTTCCTCTACCTCAGTGGTTCTCAACCTGCAATCCACAGAATAGAAAAGGTTGGGAGCCCGTGGTCCACCTCCTCCCTGACGGTGGTAGAGAGAAGAGGGTGAGTATGGAGAGAGGAGGACAGTGGGCATGAGTCCTTGAGGTGAACCTGTGTTGATCGTTGGCAAGAGGCAATGTCATCAACGATCCATACTGATTGTGGTCTCTTGATGACAAAGTCGAGGACCTCAGTATAAGGCCAGACTAAGGCCATCCATCGAGCTAAGGTACCAGACTGTGCCAGGGGTGAGGGTGCAACACGTAGGTTGGGTAAGCCAGAAGAACGGGGTGGCAGGTGGGAAAGGTCTCCAAAATGTTCCAATGGGAATGTGAGCGGAGGTAGCAACATCTCAGTGGGTCACAAGTGACTACAGATTCTGTAATCTGGAACAGCAGGTTCTTGCTCTCAATGTGTCAACCTGAGTCAAATCCAAAACCAACAATTTTATGTTCTCTGACTAAATGACTCTATGCACCTAAACTACAATAGCATATAGGGACAAGGAAATACTTAGGCCATAGAGAGATAACCCCACTAAGTCTGTGTTGACCACCCACACAAAATTTACTGTACATTTGTCCCATTTGTTACTGTCCATTCATTGTCCTCATTTAATTGGACCTCATTGAAACCTTCCAAATATTGAAAGGCCTAGAGAGAGTGGACGTGCAGAGGAAGTTTCCAATAGTGGGACCAGACGGCACAGCTTCAGAATAGAAGGGTGTCCCTATCGAACAGAGATGAGGGGTATTTCTTTAGACATTAGAGGACCAGGTAAGCTTTCACAACAAACCACTAACTTTGTAGTCATTATTATGAATAAGATTCAAGATCCGTTTGTTATCAAAGAATGTATAAATGATCCAATGTTGAAATTTGCTTGCTCACAGGTACCCACAAAGCAAGAAACCCAAAAGAACCCAATTAAAGAAAAAAAGAATAAAAATAATAAATGACCAACACTTGATATGCAAGAGAAAGAAAAAATATTACAAGTCATGCAAACAATTGAAGGGAACAACAGCATTCTGAACCAAAATTGAGTCCTAAGGTCCAAACCCCAGAGCAGGCCCGAAGCCTTGCATATCAGTTCATTATATTAGTGGGCACGGAGCACAGCAGCTAGGGCAGTCTTCATAGCTTCAGTGCCATGGAGATGACCATTGCAGACAATGAACAAAATCGGCTTTTGTCCTGCCTGACACCTGTCTTTTCAGTTTCTCTGGGACGGCGTTTAAAATGACAAAGGAAGGAACAGTGAAAGGCTCTAGTGCCCTGGAGAGAGGAGAAAAGATCACAGAGAGTGTGTGAAATCGACTCTCACCTCTTTTCTGCACGGTGTTAAAATTATCTAAGCACTGAATCATACTTCACTCTGGGACCCAAATGCAGTGAAAGGCTTCAGGCCTAGACCACACCAGTATTGACTCTCTCTGGGCCCAGATTCCATTGCCCAGCCTGAAGCCACTCTAAAGCTCTTCAAATCAGCTGGACGCCCTGAGTGGTCTAACTTCTCTCCCGGGCCATTTGTACGGACACCAAATATCCTCCGCCCAGGCCCCGACTTCTCTTTTCAGCGCCCAGAGCCATCCAACCTCACTCCAGGGCCAGCTGTATGGGCATTGTAACTCCTTCTGCAATGATTCTGCAACACACTATCTTGGCTCATCCTCTGAATTTGCCTCACCATTGCTCGCCCCTTCACTGTTTCAGGCCTTTAACACAATTTACCTCAGAAAAGATATTTTTAGTGACGTTTTTAGTTAGATTTCTTAGCTTTTTGACTACCAGAAAGCTGTCGTACATGTTCGATAGCACCACCCTAACTGGAATGATGACATTAGTCTTCTGCTTGTAGTTTTTGGAAAAAATGTTTTGGAAAAAATATGTTTCAATATAAAATTTATTCATAATTATTATTTTTAAATTAAATTATTTATTAAGTAAAAATTATTCATAATTCATAATTTATATATACTGATCTATATATAGATAGATAGATAGATACACACACACACACACAAAAGAAACAGTACAGCATTTCTACATTCATGGTCATTACATTCAGTAGTGTTACACTATTTTTAAAATTTTGCCATTGCCTCCCTGGGGTTATAGACCATGGTGGGTTTCCCAGCCGATTCAGCCTAGAGTACTGGTTCCCAACCTGGGGTCCACGGACCATTTGCTTAATGCTGTTGGTCCATGGCATAAAAAAGGCCAGGAAACCCTGGCCTAGACTGTGGTCCTTCCCACAGAGTCTTAGCGTTCAAAGTGGTTCTTTAAAATTTATTTCAAAAATCACAAACAAGAGAAAATTTGCAGATGTTGGAAATCCAAGGACCCACACAAAACGCTGGAGGAACTCAGCAGGACAGTCAGCAAGGCTTTGTCAAAGGCAGGTCGTGCCTTACGAGCCTGATTGAATTTTTTGAGGATGTGACTAAGCACATTGATGAAGGTAGAGTCGTAGATGTAGTGTATATGGATTTCAGCAAGGCATTTGACAAGGTACCCCATGCAAGGCTTATTGAGAAAGTAAGGAGGCATGGGATCCAAGGGGACATTGCTTTGTGGATCCAGAACTGGCTTGCCCACAGAAGACAAAGAGTGGTTGTAGACGGGTCATATACTGCATGGAGGTCAGTGACTAGTGGTGTGCCTCAGGGATCTGTTCCGGGACCCCTATTCTTCGTGATTTTTATAAATGACCTGGATGAGGAAGTGGAGGGATGGGTTAGTAAGTTCACTGATGTCACAAAGGTTGGAGGTGTTGTGGAAAGTGTGGAGGGCTGTCAGAGGTTACAACGGAACATTGATAGGATGCAAAACTGGGCTGAGAAGTGGCAGATGGAGTTCAACTCAGATAAGTGTGAGGTGGTTCATTTTGGTAGGTCAAATATGAAGACAGAATATAGTATTAATGGTAAGACTCTTGGCAGTTTGGAGGATCAGAGGGATCTTGGTAGGACACTCAAAGCTGCTGCACAGGTTGACTCTGTGGTTAAGAAGGCGTACGGTGCATTGGCTTTCATCAATCGTGGGATTGAGTTTAAGAGCTGAGAGGTAATGTTGCAGCTATACAGGACCCTGGTCAGACCCCACTTGGAGTACTGTGTTCAGTTCTGGTTGCCTCACTACAGGAAGGATATGGAAACCATAGAAAGGGTGTAGAGGAGATTTACAAGGATGTTGCCTGGATTGGAGAGCATGCCTTATGAGAATAGGTTGAGTGAACTCGGCCTTTTTTCCTTGGAGCGACGGAGGATGAGAGGTGACCTGATAGAGGTGTATAAGATAATGAGAGGTATTGATCGTGTGGATAGTCAGAGGCTTTTCCCCAGGTCTGAAATGGCTAGCATGAGAGGGCACAGTTTTAAGGTGCTTTGAAGTAGGTACAGAGGAGATGTCAGGGGTAAGTTTTTTACTCAGAGAGTGGTGAGTGCGTGGAATGGGCTGCCAGCAACGGTGGTGGAGGCAGATATGACAGGGTCTTTTAAGAGACTCCTGGACAGGCACACGGAGCTCAGAAAAATAGAGGGCTATGGGTAACCCTAGGTAATTTCTAAGGTAAGGACTTGTTCGGCACAGCATTGTGGGCTGAAGGGCCTGTATGGTGCTGTAGGTTTTCTATGTTTCTATCTATAGGAAAAAGTACAGTCAACGTTTTGGGCTGAGAACCTTTGACAGAACTATATTAAGTAAAAATATTATTGTTGGTATTAGGATTGGTTTATTACTGGTGTTTGTGTGATTTTTTGTTGTCACATGTACTGAGTTACAGTGAAAAACTTGTCATGCATCCTGTTTATACAGGTCAACTCATTGCATAGAGTACTGAGGTAGAACAAGGTAAAACAATAACAACATTGAATGAAGTATAAAAGCTACAGAGAAAGTGTATTATTGTTAAAGAGTGAAGTGCAGGATCATAATGAGGTATTCCAGATTGTGAGGTCTGGAGCTTTATTCATAATAAAATATATACTCATATCTATTCCAAATATACTCCACGTGTTCCTGAATTGGAATGATCTGCTTAAAGTTAATTGAAGGTAATTTGAGGAGTTGCTTCTCCATCGTTCTCCGGTGCCACTTTTTGGTCATGGTATCACAGTCCTTCATTGGCTGTTGGCTTCAGTGAGATGAAGCCACAATGAACCCAGTTCCAGTTCATGATGGATTCAAACGTGTGGTGAAAGGCACTTTAAACCCATTTCAGAAAACTCCAGCTACAGTACCTGCACACAAAGGTTCTCTGCATGTTCCTCATATAGAAACCAATAGGATGTTAAACATTGTAAATACATTTATTGATGCAGCTGAGGTAATTTATAATGAACTAAGGGTTCAGGAGAATGATAGTACACAAGATCAAAAAAATTCATACAGTTTATTGCAAATTATCAACTGTACACAACATCAAAGAGGTGTGGCAAAGGCAGGGGAATAGGTAGCAACACCTTTATCTTGATTGGTACCATCCTGTGAAAGTTACCGAGTTTAAGGAAGGCTGATTAGCAGAAGGTCACGTAATACTGGTGGCTATCTGCATTCATGGCCATAAACTATATCACTTGAGTTATTACAATGATCTCGATAAGATGCTTAACCAGCGGAAATGTGTTCCTGCAACACTTCCAGCCAAATAAGCAGAGTACGTCGTCTGGTTTACTACTGCAGTCTGCAGGAGGAATGTTGTAGAAAGATGCATTGTGGGTTTGGGCATCGGTGAGTGTCTGATTAATGAAGATCCCTCCATATGTTCAAAACATTATGATAGATAGAAATATTTAATCATGGAATTGATGGAGGAAGTACAGCAAGACCACACAAAAATCAATTGGATAATGACCCATTAATTTGTTTGAGACCTTGGTTGAGGAATGTTGTGTGTTTCTCTAACACATTGATGGTGGTATGGTTGTTTCCCCCTGCACAAATACAGATCTTGAAGACTTAATTTTGTTTGTTGCTATCTTCCACCCTGTTTAAGATAATTGCTCTCCAAATCTTTGTGTCCCTTTCTGGGTCTCTTAGTTGCCATCTCAGAGGGTAGTTAATAATGAACGCCTGTTACAATTCTGAAGACTCTCAGTTATTTCAGATATACGTCCAACACCCTCCCCCCCATCCTGCCTCCTAAATGGACTGCATTCCATTCTCCAAGTCCCTCCATCTCTTTTGTACCTGCTCTGATGATGAGACTTTCCACACAGGTACAACACTGGCTTCGTCTAGCAGCTTGATCTCAGGGGTGATATCCCTCCTGCCCGGCCAAACTTAAGGAATCTCGTCTGGGTGGATGCTGCGAGATGTGTCCCCTGTTGCAAGTCAGCACCCCAAAGTAACAAACAGTACGCAATATGTGATTAAATGATTAGGCTTTATAACTCTTACTTTGACCATATGGTTAGCAGAGAAACAAAATATGAAAGCAAACGGGTGCCACTCTTATCAAACAGCCTGTGCACAATCGTTGGAGCTCACTCAGTAGTCGGCCTTCCACCACTCCGTCTCCTCCCAGCGTCACCGACCTCTGGACCCCCGCTCGGAGTCCACTCCTTCTGGCGGCCTACGGAATCTCTCCATTCGCATCTTCTCTCTTCATCCCTCTCTCGCCCTCTGGCAAAAGTCCGCGAAACCAGCAGCTTCCAGAGTCTCCAGACAGGGCAACAGAATCCTGATTGGCTAACATGCGTAATTATCTCCAGCCATAAACCAAACATTTCTGCTGCAGAGAAACCATTACCTCAGCAGTCACCTCAGCTGTAAGCAATGGCTTACAGGGAAGCCATTACATTAGCCTCAGCAGTGAAACATTACAAAGAAGCCATTGCAACTATATTCCCTCCTGGATCCTGGCTTCCCCTCTACAGAGATGGCAGAGTACTTGGCCTTGCCTCATTTATTCAAATGGTTCAATTTAATTTCAGAGAATGTGAACAGTATACAATCTGAAATTCTTACTCTTTGCAGACCCGAAAGAATGAATGACAGAGACATCAGAACACCAAAGCCCTACACTTCTGGTCTCACCCTTCTGCTGGAGAGAGCAAAGGATAGACTTGCTCCTCACTTTCATTCAATAGATCGTTCTTCATATTTTTTCACCATCTTCAGCAAAATTCGACCATCGGACACATCTTCCTCTCTCCTCTGTGATTCCTTGGTCTCTTCTGTCTCTACCAGCCACTCACATTTTCCCTTGCACCCACAGGAGTCACAATGCTTGTTCTTTTTTTCACTTAACTTTCCCACCCTTCAAGCTCCATTCCTTTTACAATGAAGCATGGACTCACTTGCCCCTCTTCCAAACTATTGTACTTCATCTAGTATTCACAATGTAGTCTCACTTTGAAGGTATCAAATGCGGCTTGTGTGACTGCACGTACAGCCCTAAGCTTCCTTTTCTTTGTTAATTTAATTTTCCACCCTACCCTCACTTTAATCTCCCTCTGGCAACCTGATTAAATGAGGCATGCCATAATGTTGAGAAACAGAATCAAAATCAGGTTTAATATCACCAGTGCCTTCTATACCTCCTTCCTGATAGTAGCAATGAGAACAAAGCATGACCTGGGTGATGGGGGTCCTTAATGATTGATGTCGCCTTCATGAAGCATTACTCATTCAAGGTGTCCTGAATATTATAGAGGCTAGTGCCCATGATGGAGCTGACTAAGTTTACAATTCTCTGCAGCTAATCCAATCCTGTGCAGTAGCCTCCCCCTACCCTACCCCCAATACTACATACAGCTAGTCAGGATACTCTCCACGGTACAGCTGTAGAAATTTGCGAGTCTTTGGTGATATATCAAATCCCCTCAAACTCCTAATGAAATAAAGCAGTCATTGTGCTTTCTTTGTAGGTGCCTCGATAGTTTGGGTCCAGATTCGATCCTCAAGATATCTTGATACCCAGGTACTTACAGTTGCTCAGTCTTTTCACTTCTGATCCCTCTATGAGGACTGGTGTGTGTTCCCTTGCCTTACCCCCTCTGATGCCCAGAATCATTTCTTTGGTCTTACTGATGTGAGGGCAAGGTTGTTGCTGTAATGCCGTTCAACTAGCTAATATACCTTGCTCCTGTACGCCCTCTTTTCACCATCTGAAATTCTGCTAATAGCTGTATCATCAGCAAATTTGAGCAGAGCCTAGCCACACAGTCATGGGTATAGGGAGAGCAGGGCAGTGGGCTAAGCACACATCCCTGAGGTGCACCAATGCTGATTGTCAGTGAGGTGGAGATGATCCGCACAGATTGTGGTCTTCTGGTTAGGAAGTCAATGATCCATTTGCAGAGGGAGGTAAGGAGGTATGTTGTTTCCATAACAATTTTCTTTTGACCAGTCAATGCTGTTATCCTGAATCTGGAGGACCAGTGCTCCACTCTTAGTCTGACCTCCACCATTTGGTATGTTTGGCATGGGTGACCCCACCAAGAGTCGAAGCCGAAGGCCTGACTCCAGCCAACATAGCACTCCAGGTCATTGAGGCACGCCAGCCTTCAAACCCTAAGACGAGGTTGTGGTCCTCTTGGAGGACAGGTACGAAGATACAGCGTAAATCTTCTCTTGCCTACTGTCCCCACGGATTAAACCATAACACAATGCACTAAGGTAAATCAATAACAACACAGAATAAAATGTAACAGCTACAGAGAATGGAGAGTGCAGGTAAATAATAACATGCAAGATCATAACAAGGTAGATGATAAGGTTAAGAGCCCAATTTAGCACACTAGAGAACTATTTAATGGTATTATAATAGCGGGATAGAAGCTGTCCTTGAGCCTGGTAGTGTGTGCTTTCAGGCTTTTTGTATCTTCTGCTCAAAGGAAGAGGTGAGAGAGAGAATGACCGACTGGGTGTGTGGGATATTCTGAGACAGCAAGAGATGTACAGTAGACAGTGTCCAAGGAGAGAGACAAGTTTCCATGTTGTGCAATTGTGTCCCTGACTCAGCAGTTTCTCGTGATCATGGGCAGACCAAACCATGATGCATCTTGATAGGGTGCTTTCAATGGGACACTGTAAAAAATTGGCAAGGGTCAATGAGGACATGCCAGATTTCTTTAGCCTCTGGAGGAAGTGGGATGTTTGTAGTAGGAAGTCAGACAGCATGGGAGCAGGCCCTTTGGTCTATGCCGACCAATACATAACCATTTACATTAATCCAATTTTATTCTCCCCATCTTCCCACCATCTCCATGTGCCATGATAGGATGGATAAGGTAGAAGAGTGGTTAGCATAACACTTTACAGTGCCCACAAATCCAGGTTCTATTCCCGCCGCTCTCTATAAGGAGTTTGTACATTCTCCCTGTGACCGTGTGGGCTTCCTCTGGGTGCTCCATTTTCCTCAGACAGTCCAAAGATGTATGGATCAGTAAGTCGTGGGCATGTTATTTTGGTACCAGAAGCATGGCAGAACATGGACTATGTTGGTCATTGACGTAAATGACACGTTTCACGTTATATTTTGATGTTTCGATGTCCATGTGACAAGAGATTTTAAACACTCAGCGTGGGTTTGCATATCAAAGTATTAGTGCGATCACTCAAGTTGCCAATGATGTTCTCCTGAGGGGTTTTCCACAGAACATAGTCTGGAAGGTTAGGGTGGATTCACATAATGGTGAATGCCTGTGCATGACTTGGTTTAATGTAGAAGGGCTGATGCACAGGGTCCAGTGACACGGAGTGCAAGAAACTCCACTGCTTCAGCCTTCCTCCGCCTTCACTGCCGCTGTGATGTGTCATCACCTTCAGCCAGTTCCACTGTCGAGGTATTGACTTACCACCAGGGGGTGACCCTACCAGATGCATGTCGAAGCGGCAGGGGGTGGGTCCAAGAGTGAGGAATGACCTGCGGCTTGGTCAAATTGAATGCAGAGCCGGATTGAAATGGCCAGGTGTCGGGGCTGGAGGCGAGGGACAGGCCTATTCAGCTCACTGCTCTGCAAACTTCACTCATCTCTGCGCTGAACTGAGGCTGTGACCTGCACTAATGGGCTTTTGAATCAGCTGCAGTGATGCCTGACTTTGTGAACTACAGTTCTGAATGCCGTTTGCTTACTTTCATTGTTTGCATGATCTGTTTATCTTTTCTCTGCACATTGGGTGTCCGTCGGTCTTCTTTTCGTTTTAATGGGTTCTGTTGGGTTTCTTTGTTTTGTGGCTGCTTGTAAGGAGACAGATCTCAAGATTGTATAAAGTATACATGCTTGGATAATAAATACGCTTTGAACTTTTTAAGATGAATTCTTGACCTCTCGGTTCTGCCTCTTCATGGTCATTGCACCTTGTTTGTCTACTGACACTGTATTTTCTCCTGTAACGTAATGCTTTGTTCTACATTCTGTAATTGCTTTTCCCTTGCGCAACCCCAATCAATGGAATAATCTATCTGAATGGCATGGAAAGCAAAGCTTTTCATTTTGCATGTGACAATAATAGACCAATCGCCAATTATCCTCTTCAAAAATTCAAGTTCAGGCAGTATCTTTTCCTAAGAAAACCAGATAATCTTTGTCTAACCCCTGCCATTCCAAGAGGAGATTAATTAAAGTTCAAAGTACATTTATTATTAAAGCATGTATACATTATACAACCTTGAGATTTGTCTCCTTACACACAGCCAAATAACAAGAAACCCGAGAGAACCCATAAAAATACCAACAATAATCTAATGAGCAGCGGAGAGGAAAAAACAAATTATGAAAACAATAAAAGGAAGCAAATAGCATTTAGAACGAAAGTGAGTCCTCAGACATGAAGCCTGGAGCAGGATCACAGTGCCTTGAGAGTTTTCCATGAGACCTTAGGACATGGGAGCAGAACTGGTCCATTCAGCTCATGGAGGCTTCTCCACCATAGCTGATTTATTATCTCTCTCAACCCCATTCTCCTCCCTTCTCCCTATAACCTTTGATGCTCTTATTAATCGAGCACCTAGCAACTTCCACTTTAAATACACACAACGACTTGGCCTCCACAGGTTCACCACCCACTAACTAAAGACATTTGTCCTCATCTCTGTTCTAAATGGACATCCTTCGATTTGGAGGTGCCACCCTCTGGTCCTAGGAAACCTACTATAGGAAGCATCCTCTCCATATCCACTCTCTCTAGGCCTTTCAATATTCAACAGGTTTCACTGAGATTCCCCCTCATTCTCCTAAACTCCAGAGCCATCAAATGCTCTTCATGTGTTAGCCCTTTTATTTCCTCCCATTTCTCTCCAATGTCATTATGAGTATTATCACATTATCCTCCACAACTTACACCAACTCCAAGGGACCCTACAACTAAACATACCTTTACCTCCCTTCACCTTGCTTTCTGCCGGGATAGCTCCCTTTGTGATTCGCTTTTCCATTCATCCCTCCCCACTAATCTCCCTCTGGGCATTTATCCCTGCAAGCAATCAAAGTGCTACACTGGCTCCCTCACCTCCTTTCAGGGCCCCAAACAGTCCTTCCAGGTGAGGTAATCTGCTGGGGCCAGTTATGGTGTCTGGTGCTCCTGACGTGGCCTCCTCTACATTGCTGAGACCCTTCGTAAATCGGGGGGGGTGGGGGGGGGAGGAAGCTTCATTGAGCACCTCCACATCAACTGCCACAAGCTGGACTTCCCGGTGGCCAAACAGCTCCATTCTGATTCCCATTTCCGTTCTGATGTGCTGATCCATAGCCTCCCCTTGTGCCAAGATGAGGCCTCCTTCAGGGTAAAGGAGCAACATCTTATATTCCGTCTGGATACCCTCCAACCTGATGGTATGAGTATCAATTTCTCCTTTCAGTGGACAAAATTTTCCCTCTCCTCTATTCTCCACTCTGACCTTTTACTTCTTCTCACCTGTCTGTTACTTCCCCCTGGGCTCCAGCCTCCTTCCCTTTCTCCTATTGTCCACTCTCATCTCCTGCCAGATTCTTTCTTCTCCATCCCTTGACCTTTCCCACCCACCTGGCATTACCTATCACCTTCCAGCCAGCCTCTTTCTCCATCCTCCTCCTTTTAATTCAGGCATCTCCCCCATTCCCTCTCGATCCTGATGGAGGGTCTCTGCCTGGAACATCGACTGTTTACCCTTTCCATAGCTATTGCCTGGTCTGCTGAGTTCCTCCAGCATTTTGTGTGTGTTGTTTTGGATTTCCAGCATCTGCAAATTATCTGATGTTTATCACAGCGGACACTGTTAAAAACACCGATCCACGCTGCATCCATGAACAACTGACTAATACAAACAGGACATCTGCCAGATGTTTACAGCACTTGATACAGAATTGATGCCGATAGTCTTTAAAAAAACAATAATTAGGGGAATTTAACAGGCAGTTAGAAAAGGCTGCGTTAATAATGCTTTTGTTAAAGACATATCATGTTTGGCTAATCTGATTGAAGTTTTGATGAGATAACAGAGAAGAGTGATGAAAGGGAAACAGATCACCTACCTGATCTTCAAAAGGTGTTTGGTTTATAAAATTTAAATCAATGGAATAAAAGGCACAGTAGCAGCATGGAAACTAAATTGTTTGAAGAAGGAAGGCAGAGATTGGTGGCATATAATGCTTTCCATCCTTCAGTTTTTTTAAGAAGATTAGAGGATAGCATTGTATTTTATCTCTAAGGACCAGTGCTGATGATAACTGCTTTGTTTTGCTGTATTTTAGTTATCTACAGTATTGTGCTAGGTGCCTAAGACTTTTGCACAGCACTATAATGATTTTATGTATTGCACTGTACCACAAAAAAAAACACATTTCATGACATATGGGTCTCCATTCAAGACTGAGAGTGGGAAGGGGGCAAGGAGAGGGGAATCATGTTTGGGAAAAGGGGAAGAGGGAGAGGAGGGAGCAGTGAGTACCAGAGAGACCTTCAGAGAGATCAATAAACTAATGATTTAGAATTAAATGACTTTGCCTGGTGTCTCAGGGCTGGGTGTTTCTGTACCCTGTCCCACACTCCTTCTGTGGCGCTCCACCCTCACCATTCCCAACACCCTTTGCTCCTGCCAGATTTTCAAACTCGCTCTCCACTCCATGTTGACAAATACAGTACTGTGCAAACATCTTAGGCACCCCACCGCACTCTCTCTCTCTCTCTCTCTCTCTCTCTCTCTCTCTCTCTCTCTCTCCCATGTGTTGCTAAAACTTTTGCACAGTACTGTAGATGCAGTTGTGCAGGGTATAATGAAGAATGATTGTTTTTTATAGAACCTATTTCATGATGTCCCAAAGCATCATAAACCTAATGAAGTCATTTGATATATAATCACTTGTAAAATGGAGGATATGCAGAGTAAATTTGGCCATGAAAAGTTCAGCTCATTGCATCAAATTAAGTGAATGAGTAAGAACATGGTACATGAAATATGATGTGGAACTTAAGGTGGTTAATGGCGCCTAATGGTGACTCCTTTGCTTGCATCTTCAGAAACAGCTCTACTTCCATCTTTAATATCGCTATTTTTCCCTTTCGGGGTTCTTTTGAAGATCCTGACCTGGAGTTACGCGCTGACTATGGTTCTTTGCGGGAATGGGACCCGCTCTCGGGGTTTCACAACTGGCCATCGTTTGGCATGCCAAGGGCTCAGCCTAGAGTTTGGCTCACCTTTGGAGGCCTGGGATCTCAGGGCTCTGGAGATGGGCAGATCGAAGGTCGGTGTCACGGCAGGAGATCAGTGTGTCGTCGTGGGCGTCGGAAGATCTACGGCTGTGTGCCCAGAGACCCAAGATCTTTGGGCACAGAGCTTGAAAAAAGCAACGCAATGGACTTTTAACATCATAGACCAGTGAGTTGTTTGTCATGTCTTCCCTCTCGCTGTGAGATGGAGACACCTCCTTCTCCCTTATTAGGGAGAGAGAGAGAGCCCGTGGTATGTCGAATGCTGGGTGAAACGCGAAATCTTTGGGCTACTGCAAGTCCGTGTCTTTGCTGTTGCTTTACTCACACTTGAGTGCTCGGTGGAGGGTGCCGATGCTTGTTTTTGCCGGTGGGCGTAGGGGTGTTTGTTGCTTGTTGCCGCTTATGCGTGGGAGGGAGGGGAGCTGGGGGTGGCTTTGGGGTTCTAACATTTAACTGTCATTCATTCTTTGGGACACTCCTCTGTGTTCCTGAATGGTTGCAAAGAAAAAGTATTTCAGGATGTATATTGTATACATTTCTCCGACATTAAATGTACCTTTGAAACCTTTGAAATTTCCACTTCAGTGCACCAAACAGAAACATGAACATTTTTTTTTTTGTAAATGGTGCAAGATTGGTTAATGTTGATGTAAAAAAGAATCATAATGTCTTTGCGCACATGACTGAAGTCCAAGCAGCAAGTGATTATGTTATGTTGTCCTTTATCGTGAAAAGATTTGAGTGCAAGGGTAAAGATGTCATACTAGAATTATACAAGGTCCTGACACTTCACCTAGACAACTGTGTGCAGTTTTAGTATCCGCGACAAAAAATATATTTATTGATTACAGAGTTGTGGGAAATGCTGTTGAAGAGATGTTTAATAATTCAAGATAGTATCCTCTGGAGTTTAAAAGAATGAGATCTCATTCAAACTCACTAAACTCTTCCATGGTGTTGTTGCAGAGATATTTCCACTGACTGAGGAGTCTAGAACCAGGAGTCACGGGTTCTGAACAAGAGGTTGATCATTTGGGCTGAAATGAGAAGTAATTTTCTACTCCATAGCACTATGGAGATTCTTTCACTTAAAGAAAGATATCAAAGGATTAAGGGATATGAGGCCAGTGCAAGAAAGTAGCATTAAAGTAGAATTACATACCTTGACTCAGTGAAAGGCAGACCAGGTTCAAGGGACTTACTCCTGCATCTCATTCTTCTTATCAAAACACAACACCATAAACTCTACCTAGCATTTGTTACTTAGTTAGCTAGATGGTTACTGAATGATGATTAGATATTTCATGTTGATATAGTAGGCCCATGTTTTAAAGACAGGTGTTCCTTGATGGATATTTAGTTAACCCTCAATAACTCCTAGGGAGAGGGTGGGGAAGGGGCTTGCTGTATAGTTCACTATCTGTTTTATGTGTTGACAATGGCCTGCAGAGACGGATATGTTTTAGTTATATTTTGCATGTGTTATACCTTTGATGTTAATCTAAAATATCCCCGACAAAGATATGTCCATGATTCTCACCCCCTTTCCCTGAAGAAGGGCATCCTTCAGAGGGTGGGCAAACTTGGGTTGTCATACAGATTCTAAGGTGGAGAAGAAACTTGATAGAAGTTTATAATATTAACATGAGAGGCATAGATCATGTAGAGACAATCAGAATGATTCTCACAGGGTAGAAATGCTAATATATGGATTTTAATTACTTCATGGCTTATGGTGATGGAGTGAATATTTAGAAGAGATTTTGGGCAAGTATTTTACACAGAGTGGTAGGTGCCTGGGACTTGCTGGCAGAGGAGGTGATGAAGGAAGATATGATAGTGGTGTTGAAGAGGCTTATAGAAAGACACATAAATATGCAGGAAAAGAAATGGATCCTGTGCAGGCAAAGGGATTTTGTTCAATTTGCCATGATATATGACATAGGCTTTGTGGGCCGAACACTATTCTGTGTTCTATGGTACCAGTGTATCACTGTGGCATCCAGTGAACAAGTTGGGTCATAAGATAATCATATTGAATCATAGAGTCATAGAAAACAGGCCATTCTGCCCATCTAAACAATTTAAACTGCCTAGTCCCACCAATCTGCACCCAGACCATAGCCTTCCATATACCTCCCATCCAAACTTCTCTTAAACGTTCAAATCGAAATTGCATGCACCACTTCCGCTGGAAGCTCGTAAGCACTCGCACCACCCTCTGAGTGAAGGGCTTTTCCCTCATGTTCCCCTAAACACTTCACATTTCACCCTCCAGTTGTAATCCTACTCAAGCACAGTGGGGAAAAAACCTGCTTGCATTTACCCTATTTGTACCCCTCATTAGGGTGGTGGGGTGGAGATACTTCTCTACCAAGGGAGATGCAAGGTGCTCCTTCACTCCGCTAGCCCACAGGTCACCTTTGGGCAAGGTGTAGCACCTGCTCAGTCCGCTGATCGGGGGTCACATGAAACCATGGGAGCAGGTGGTGGATGGTTATATAAGCAGCTGGTGCATATCACGAGTCCTGGTTATGCGACCACGGATGCCAGGCAGACAATCTCGGAAGAGTATTGATAATGGCCGGGGTCACCCATCTTGTGAAGACACTGCCCAGAAGAAGGCAATGGTAATCCATTTCTAAAGAAAAATTTGCCAAGAACGGCCATGGTCACCATGATCCCCATGTCACATGACACGGCACATAATGATGATGATGATATCCCTCATAATTTTATAAACCTCTACCAAATCTCCCCTCAGTGGATAGACTGTTGCAAACTTCCTACCTAGTGTTTTGAAGCATTATCAGATCTGCCACATTAAAGATGGTGGGCACATGTTCAGTTTTCTTTTTCAGAGAGCGTAGAGTGCAAAAACAAGGGAAGCTACGAAAGGTGTTTATCAAGACAGAATTGTTCTCTCTAACTATTGGAAAACCTTTATTATTGCTATGACATGGAAGTCTACCTGTAAAAGCCTTGAAAAAGGCAACAGTTAGGGTGTTCAAAAGGTAATTTGATAAAGACTGGGGGAATATTTTTCCAGGGCGACATGGAAAGATTAGGGGAAGGGACTGAGCGGGTTGCTGTATGACAGGGGTTCCCAACCTTTTTTATGCCATGGAGCCCTACCAAAGACCGAGGGGTCTGTGGATTCCCACGTTGGGAACCCTTGCTCTATGAGGAGTCAGCCTGCTCGTTAATGCAAATATCTAATTTATAATGTGGGAGGAAACCAGAGCACACAGAGGAAACCCACATGGTCACAGGAAGAATATACAAGCTCCTTACAGAAAGCATCAAAATTGAACTCAGATTGTTGCCGCTGTAATAATATTACAGCATACCATGCCTCCCTAATATATAGCTGAGGTGCAAAACTTTGCATTTAAAAGGAAAAAAGATGATGTATACACTTGATGTATTTTATTAGATGCACATGTACATCCGCTCAATGTAAATATCTAATCAGCCAATCAT
Organism: Hemitrygon akajei; assembly: GCF_048418815.1. Lineage (NCBI taxonomy): Eukaryota > Metazoa > Chordata > Chondrichthyes > Myliobatiformes > Dasyatidae > Hemitrygon > Hemitrygon akajei. The sequence continues at coordinate 173,671,750 of NC_133129.1, forward strand.
GTGGCAGCAACTCAATGGATGAAAGCATGTAGGTATGGTCTAGAGGTTCAGACCAAACATCTGTATGAGGAAGAAATGTGTCTTAAGTGACTGACAGTGGAATAATTGTTGGTGCCAGATGGGGTGGTTTGAGTATCTCAGAAACTGATGATCTCCTATTATTTTCATGCATAATGGTCTCTAGAGTTTACAGAGAATGGTGCAAAAAAACAAAAAAAAATCCAGTGAATGGCAGTTCCGTGGGTGAAATTGCCTTGTTAATTACTGTACAGAGATCAGAGGCGAATGGCCAGACTAATTCAAGCTGACAGGAAGGTGACAGTAATTCAACTAACTATGCATTACAACAGTGGTGTGCAGAAGAGTATCTCTGAATGCACAACACGTTGCAGCTTGAAGTGGATGGGCCACAGCAAAAGGAGACCTAGAATAGACCTAGAAGTGGTCACTTTATTACTACAGGAAATCCCACTGAGAGTACTATAAATGTAATACACTGCAGCCACTTGGAATCTATAAAAGCAAACATGATTGAATAAATACAGACAACATCTCATGGCATGTAATGTACATTTTATTTTAGTACAGAAAAAGAACATACTGTGTTTAGTCCAAAAATAGCAGTGTAAAGTGAAAACATTGATGGAATTGAATGGTTCAATCCAACAGCAAACACTTGTCCAAATTGTCCATTATCTACAGTCACCTCACATTTACATATAACTACAAGTGATTTATTTACTTTTACTTACTGATCACTCAAGCAAAACATGGATATCTTTAGCACTCTATGAACACAGTTCACTTAACCAAATTACACAACATTGGGAACAACATATAAATATATATACATAAATAAAGTAACAAAATAGAAGGAAATACTACTCAATAAGTTAATCTTAAATACCTTAGTAGTGGTCAAGTGCATCTTTGGATGAATTTACAATCAATTTATTTCATGTACATTTCCTTCAGATTCAAGCTCTTTCATTGTTTCATCTGAGGTTTTATGCTGTAGTTCCAGTTTTTGTGGATTTGCAATTTTAGAGTTATTTCGCCATTGCCCTAGGAATGATACCCACATTTCCTCCTTAAAATCCATTGCAGTGTGCATCATTTGTAGGAGCTGGCCCCATTATCTCACTAAAGAAAAGCGATGTTAACTAGTGACAAGATTTAATTAACAATCACCATCTCCTAATAGGTGGTGTGGTATGAACTGTTCAGCCAATGTAGTGGAAGCACCTTCCTCATAGGGTAGAAGTTTAAACTATGCTTTCTATCTCTGCTTCTTCAGTAATACATTATTCCTTCTCAGAATAGGAATGATCCATGAGACATATTGGCCAAAATATTGGGTAACCTGTACACTTGCTCATTAATGCATATATCTAATCTACCAATCATGAAGCAGCAACTCAGTGCATAAGAGAATCAAAAGGTTCAGTTGTTCAGACCAAACATCAGAAGGGGGAAGACATGTGATCTGTGACTTTGACCATGGAATGATTGTTGATGCTAAATGGGGTGATTTGATTATCTCAGAAACTGATGACTTCTTGGGATTTTCATGCACACCAGTCTCTAGAGTTTACAGAGAATGGTGCAAAAAACAAGCATAAAAAACCAGTGGGCAGCAGTTTTGCGGGCAGAAACAACTTGTTAATGAGTGAGAGGCAGAGGATAATGCCCAGACTGGTTCAAGCTGACAGGAAGGCGGCAGTAACTCAGATAACTACACATTACAACAGCGGTGTGCAGAAGATCATCCCTGAATGCACAACATGTTGAACCTTGAAGTGGATGGGTTACAGCAGCAGAAGACCACAAACATACACTCAGTAGCGACTTTATCAGATACAGGAGGTACCTAATAAAGCAAGATCCTGAACCTTTAACACATAGAACTATTAAATAGCATCTTCAACCTCAATCTAACATTGCAGAGTTTACATTGAACCATCAGTTCTCCAGCTAAAGATTGCATTATATATCCTTCCTCTTAGCAGGGGGTTATCGGGAAAGAGGCTGTTGGATTTTTTGGTCATTCTATACTGTCCTTTGGAATCAGGGGTGACTTCCTTCATCTTCACTTTGGTGGGGTTGTGAGATGATGTTTGAGGCCACGGTGGGGCCCATGGACATCACATTAGTAGATCAGGGTGTGTCTGGAAGGAGGCACCTCACCAAATCCTCCCAGGCTTTGAGCGGCCCGAGGCCAAGGATTCCCAGGACTCAGTCGGCTGGTTGCATTTTATCTTTGTTTCCAAGGAGACGGAACACATTGTCAAGTGATTCCCTCAGTCAGAGCTTGAGGTAAGTGTGTCTGCTTTAGGACTTGGGAATGGGACAGGACCATGTGGCCTACTGAACAGAGCTGACCCAGTGTAGTATGGCCTCCATTGTGGGGCGCGTTGGTCTGGGAAAGGATGCTGGCTAATCTGGATCAGTCATTCTCCCAGATGATGTGAAGAATTTTTGCAAAAAGGCAACGTACTTTGAGGTGAGTCCAAATCTCAACTATGAGGACTAGGGTCTGGGAGTCCCAGAATTTTGGGACAGGTTTGTGGTCTTCATCTCCAAATACTCTTTCTTTCCCAGAAATCACCAGAGACCCCAATTGCCGGAATTTGAAGTGAAGAAACAAACTGCAGGAAATCAAGGAGTCAGGCAGCACCCAATAGAGAGAAACGGACAGTGGAGGAAGAGTCCAAATGAGAGGTCTCAACCTTATCTTTTCAGTTGTCCTTTCCCCCTCAGCAGATGCTGTTTGACCCTCCAAGTTCCTCCAGTATTTATTTTCTCTCTCTAATACATTTCTACAGGCTGTGTGTCTCTATAACTGTACCTCACTGCCAACCCCGGGAGGTTTGGGGAACATGTTGTAATTACTTCACTTGTATGGGAGTCAAAAGCAGGGTGTAAGGAATGCCTTCTAAACCGTGACTGCTGTCTCCCAGCCACATGCTTCACGTGGATTTAAAATCCAGAATGCGGTTTGTGGGCCGTGGAAAGGCAAGGCACTGCGGCCAGAGTGTGGAGCAAATATTAAACAGTCAAACCAAACCAGACAGCCATCAGGAAGGTATCATGTCTTCGCCAGCCGACGAGTGCTCCGTGGCTTCGTACGTGAAATCAAGGGGGTCCATACTGTTGGCATTGTCTTGGTGAATACACGAAGAGCAGTGTTTGGGAATTCGCCAAGATTCGTCGTCGGAGTCCACTGGGAGAGGAGGCGTGCTCCATATGGGCAAGAACTGAGAGAGCGGGGGCAACGTCCTCCCACGAACGTGGCCACGAAGTCTCCTGGTGCTCAGGGACACGGCAGCTCCGTACTTCTGCGACCAGTACACGTTATAGGTGCCCGATAGCAAGCGCTCTTCGAATGAACAGTCCCCTTCGTTGTAGGACAGCTAAAGGAAGAAAAGACAAGGAGATTGAGAGAGACAGAGAGAGGGGGGGGGGGGGGGGAGAGAGAGAGAGGAGAGAGGGAGAGCGAGGGTGAGAGAGAGAGAGAGGGGACGAGAGAAAAGGGAGACGAGAGAGAGACAGACAGGGAGGAAGAGACAAAAAAGAGGAACAGAGAGAAGGGAGGTGAGAGAGGAAGAGAGAATGCGAGTGATGAGGGTGAGAGAGAGGGAGAGAGAACGGAGAGGGGGTTAATCGGAGTGACTGAGTGATTATTTATTGGCCGCTCGCAGGCACCCGAGGTTACCTCGTGGCGGACCGGCCGGTCATTGAACTCGCGAGGTTAGTAACTTGCAATAAACCTACTCGCGGCGATCGCGGGGTCAGATCGGGCGCTTGGGTAAGAGTTTGGAGCAATAGGGAGTGTCAACATCACCTACCACTCTCTCTCTCTCTCTCTCTCTCTCTCTCTCTCTCTCTCTCTCTCTCTCTCTCTCTCTCTTTCTCTCTCTCTCTCACTCACACTCACACCCACATACACACACACACCCACTCTCTCTCTCTCTCTCTCTCTCTCTCTCTCTCTCTCTCTCTCTCACACTCTCTCTCTCTCTCTCTCTCACTCACACTCACACCCACATACACACACACCCACTCTCTCTCTCTCTCTCACACACACTCTCTCTCTCTCTCTCTCCTCTCTCTCACACTCTCTCTCTCTCTCTCTCTCTCTCTCTCTCTCTCTTCACAATTTAAATTACCATTAAATGCCACAAAATAACCACACATCGCTCCCTCCACTATACATTGCATTCATCCAACGACAGGGTCACGCAGGTGGGGTATTTTTCTCCCGGGTCTCCCTGTCTGCGTAGTGATAATTACGACTCCTCCGTGGTTGTGAGGGACCTATCCGTCTTAATTTTAGGGTTGGGCGGGAGAGGGTTTGATCTGAATTATGTCTAAGGCCGGGCATCGAAGGTCCTCTGAGATGGAGATTTGCAAAGGACTCGTTGAGGTACTTGCTGGGCAGATCGGTGGAAGGTGCAGCCGGCGGTGATAGAGCGCTTACCACGCCGTGCAGTCTCCCGTTCCTCTCCATGCACAGGTAGCGGCCGCTGCGATAGCCTTTGATCGCCACCACGCCTGGAGCAACCGATCTCATCTCCAGAAGACCTGGAAGACAATGGGAACGGGTCAACAAGGGGCCCTTTACCGCAGGCAATGAGCTGAAATAGGATTGGTGCGCTCTCGTTTCTAACCGCAATCGGCGACACTTGGCTCAGCTTCCCACACAAAATGCTGGAGGAACTCAGTAGGTCAGACGGCACCTGAAAATGTATAAACAGTCGATGTTTCGCGCCGAGACTCTCCATCAGGACTGAAAAGGAAGGACGAAAAGGTTCAGCTTTGCGCCTTCTCGTTCTCCACCGGCAAGGCGCGGACCCGGTTGGTACCAGAATCACAAACAATGATCTATATTAAATCCAAGTCTGCTAAAAAAAAAAGGACGGAGACTCGTTGATTAGACCAAACCTGCAGCGTAAGTACTTGTTGAGAATCTCCGCCGTCCTCAGTAAAACGCGGGCACAAACCCACCACGCAGAGCGGTAGCCCTTTACCGCGGAACAGACTGGAACAATGCAGACTGCAGTGACACCTTTCAAACTCCAGCACCGCCTGAAGCCAACCTTGCTAGTCCACATACCGCGCTTTCTTTTAACAATTCGCACATAGGATATTGCCCCGTGTCATAAAAAAAAGAAAACAAACCACCACGTGCGTCCAGATTGCTTTGTAAATAGACTAAATACATCTGCACACTTAAAGGGGCGATATGTCTTGTACTGCGATTCGTTCCCAGTTGTGTAAACATGCCAACATTTTTCAATGCCTTAATCTGTTTTTGCACATAGCACTGAATAATAATGTTAAAGTATATAATTCCCTGGGTGAGTTTGTTATAACGAAGGTGTACTTACTGTGCACGCTTTGTTCGCGACTGCCGCCCACAGTACCATCGTCATTAATTTGGAGGTGATAACTGAGAGAACCGCCTTTGGCCTGAGTGGTGTACAGGTGCATGAACCTTATGGTCTGATCCCAGCCGGAGTTCACGTGTGGCCCCGCGTCAGGTACGGGCACAGACACCCCCAACGCGGCGAAGTGCAGCTGGATCACCGCAAGAACTGCGCACAGTCTGCGCACAGTCGGCCTCATAGCGAGATGGTCCATCAAGCCGAGGGATATCCTCGGTAACCTCAGTCCTGCAAAAGGCAAACTCCTGTGTGTCTGATCTCTCCTTTTGCACTGAACAGAGATACCGGAGGCAGCCTTTTAAAGGTTCCACTCCTTATCAGTAAAATCGATACGCCTGCTCCCAAAAGAATTATTTGAAACTCAGTCATAATAGATTTTTTTTTAAAACAAAGCGTCCGCCTACTCAAGTGTCGTTGTACTTTGCATCAGAGAGTACCAGGGATATCCCAACCTTGGGTAATTATTTTTTAACATTATGGTTGTTTGCGCTGCAGTTTAAATAACGGTATGAACTGCTGTACGCTGTAACACAATCCACTCAGCCCAGGCTTAAGTGAAAGAGAATAAAAAGACAATTCTCATGACGGTAATCGTGTGTTCTATGTAGCTTATCAAAATAGAATCATAATCCGAATAATTCAATGCAACGAGCCATGACGTTATCATTGGATACTATCAAAATAATTTATGTAGGGGTGAAGACATGGAATTACTTAACTGAAAACAGGCCCTCTTTTCGATGCAGAACAGTTTAATTTATTTACAGATAAAACTGTAAATTGTTCTTACTGTGGATATCCCACTTAAGACCATAAGACATAAGAGCAGAATTAGGCTATTCGGCCCATCGAATCTGCTCTGTTATTCCATCATGGCTGATTTACTATCCCTCTCAACATCACTCTCTTGCCTTCTCGTAACCTTTGATCACTGATTAAGAACCTATCAACCTCCGCTTTAAATATTCCCAGTGACTTGGCCTCCACAGCCGTCTGTGGCAATGAATTCCACAGATTCACTCCCCGCTGGCCAAATAAATTCCTACTAATAGACGCACAAAGAAACAAGATTACCTTCACACAAATTCCTTCAGTCACACACAAGTCCACAGTCTCTGTCTTCTTTTCACATAGACACAGAACCATAATCAATATCACACATGCACGATATCTCACTCTTTCTCCCTCAACTCACACATATACACTCTCACTCACTCTGCCTCCCTGAAACACAAACGCAAAAAAAACACGACATACAGTGTACATTTGATATTAAATCTGATTCTGAAACACACACACACACACACACACACACACACACACACACACACACACACACACACACACACACACACACACACACACACACACACAACACAACAGACGCACAGATAGTAAATTCCCATTCCTCCCTCCCACCTCCCGAGGGCGCTATCTCCCAACATACAGATCCGAGTTTGCCTCCCGGTCAATAGAAATCTCTCAGAATAAGTGAAGGACGCAAACGGGTATTAGTTAGAGGCAAGAACTTTTTAGTTATTTCAGTTCTGCAGTTTATAGATCAATGCTCAAGGAGCCAGAGCAGACTTTTCCCATGTACCGAATTGCTTCTCCCCCCACCCCCAACACCTCCGTGTGCCCGATGCATTCCTTAGGTTTCACTTTTGGTGAGGGGAGAATGCATTGCATATAAATAACCTCTCTCGTTATCTAAAGGGCAGAATATTTTTGGGGAAATTGAAATCAAGATTAGGTCGAGATGTTTTGTGCATTAAGTGCGCGTTCGAAAAACGAAACAGATCAGTGAACACGGGCAATGCAAAGAAAAAGCAAGTCGTTTTACAGGGTTTCAACTCGGGGTTTTTTTTTCCAGACTCGGTCGTCTTTGATTTTTTTTCTCTCTTTGATTTTTGTCATTTCCCTTTGATTCTTAGTCTCTTTGCTTTTCGCCCTCTTTGTTTCGATTTTCTTAGTCTCTGTGTCTTTGTTGGACTCCCTTTTATCTTGCAGGCAGTCTTACATAGATCATCTTGTTCACTCAATGCCATTGATTTTCCCCTTCCTTCCGCTTGTCCACTCTGTTCATCGCTCTTCAAATCTCTGCCTCCCACCAGTACAGCCAGTACGAGTACCTCGCTCTTAGATTCCCCTTGCACCGTCTCATCTCCTCACAGCCTTTTGTCCACTTCCTGACGATTTGCAATCAGTGGCATCTTTATAAGATAGCTCCTGTACCTAATAAAATGTCCACTGGGTGTATGTTCATGGTGGTCTGCTGCTGTAGCCCATCCACTTAGAGGCTCATTGCGCTGTTTGTTCAGAGATGCATTTCTGAGCACCACTGTTGCAACGCGTTGTTATTTGAGTTACTGTCACCTTCCTGTCCTCCGACCTCTCTCATCAACAAGGCATTTTTGCCCACAGAACTGATGCTCACTGGATGATTTTTTTATATAAGTTTCTCGCATCATTCTCTGCAAACTCTAGCGACTGTTGTACGTGAAAATCTGGACCAGCAGTTTCTGAGATTCACAGACCACCCCATATACCAACAATCTGTCCATGATCAAAGTCACCAGATCACATTTCTGCCCCATTCTGATGTTCGGTCAGAACAACAATTGAACCTCTTGACCATGCCTGCATGCTTTTATGCGTTGAGCTGCTGCCACATGATTGGCTGATTAGATATTTGCATTAAGGAGCAGGTACAAATGTACCTAATAAAGCGGCCACTCAGTGTAGTCTGTGTGCATCTCTCTGTAGATGTACACAGCTACATAGATATACATCTCCCGGCTACCCCGCAGAGTGTTATACGGCCAGCTACATCACGGTCGACGCTCAGCTGGAGGGCCAAAGAAGCGCTGTAAGGATCAGATGAAGAATGCTTTAAGGAAGTGCAAGCTAACGGAGATGGGAGTAGACTCTTACATGGTGGATTGGATAGTGGACTACTTGACAGATAGACCTCAGTATGTGCGGTTGGGAGACTGTAGGTCTGACACAGTGGTCAGCAGCACAGGAGCGCCACAGGGAACCGTACTCTCTCCGGTCCTGTTCACCCTGTACACATCTGACTTCCAATATAACTCGGAGTCCTGCCATGTGCAGAAGTTCGCTGATGACACGGCCATAGTGGGGTGTGTCAGGAATGGACAGGAGGAGGAGTATAGGAAACTGATACAGGACTTTGTGATATGGTGCAACTCAAACTACCTGCGTCTCAATGTCACCAAGACCAAGGAGATGGTGGTGGACTTTAGGAGATCTAGGACTCACATGGAGCCAGTGATCATTAATGGAGAGTGTGTGGAGCAGGTTAAGACCTACAAGTATCTGGGAGTACAGTTGGACGAGAAGCTAGACTGGACTGCCAACACAGATGCCTTGTGCAGGAAGGCACAGAGTCGACTGTACTTCCTTAGAAGGTTGGCGTCATTCAATGTCTGCAGTGAGATGCTGAAGATGTTCTATAGGTCAGTTGTTGAGAGCGCCCTCTTCTTTGTGGTGGCGTGTTGGGGAGGAAGCATTAAGAAGAAGGACGCCTCACGTCTTAATAAGCTGATAAGGAAGGCGGGCTCTGTCGTGGGCAAAGTACTGGAGAGTTTAACATCGGTAGCTGAGCGAAGGGCGCTGAGTAGGCTACGGTCAATTATGGAAAACCCTGAACATCCTCTACATAGCACCATCCAGAGACAGAGAAGCAGTTTCAGCGACAGGTTACTGTCGATGCAATGCTCCTCAGACAGGATGAAGAGGTCAATACTCCCCAATGCCATTAGGCTTTACAATTCAACTGCCAGGACTTAAGAACTTTTTAAAGCTATTATTAATGATTTTTGAGCTAGTGATTTAGATGCATATCATATTATTACTGAGTTAAGTATTGTATTGTATGTAATGAGTTTTTGCTACAACAAGTGTATGGGACATTGGAAAAAAATGCTGAATTTCCCCATGGGGATGAATAAAGTATCTATCTATCTATCTATCTATCTATCAGACTTGAGGACCTGGAGGATGTTGCTGCTGACCGTAACACTTGGCGACAGCTGTGTAGGGACGGGGTTCGTATCCTGGAGATGGAAAGAACAACCAGAAGAGAGCCAGGAGAAATGCAGCCATGGTTGTCATCACTACCACGTATACATGTCCCATCTGCAATAGAGCTTGTGGGTCCAGGATAGGACTGTATAGTCATCAAAGATCTCACTGTTAAAGGAGTGGATGTTGTCATCGGATTCCGATGGACAACCGAAGAAGTGTGTGCACTACTACAGAAGGCTATGCAGGTGACTGACTGAAAAAAAATTATCATGTACCATTTTGGCTAGCGTTTAACAGGAAAGACATCAGAGAACGTTTAGTAGAAGTATTGAAAGAAAAAAGCTTAGCTTTATTGAAATATAGTGTGAAATGTGTCATTTGCGTCAAATCAAATCAGCCAGGATTGTGCTGGGCAGCCCACAAGAGTCACCATGTTTCTGGCTCCAACGTAGCACGTCCACAACTCTAACCGTAAAGATAGATCTTTGGAATGTGGGAGGAAACCGGAGCACTTGGAGGAATCCCACATGGTCACAGGGAGAACTTACAGACTCCGTATAGGCAATGGAGGGAATTGAACCCTGATTGGAGAAAGCTGGTGCTGCAAAGTAATGAACTAACTACTAGACCACTGTGCAGGTTAAACACAAGAGATTCTGCCGGTGCTGGAAATCCAGAGCAACGCACACAAAATGCTGGAGGAACTCAACAGGTCAGGCAGCATCTATGCAGTGGAATAAGCAATCGACATGTCAGACCGAGTCCCTTCATCAGAACTAGAATGTTGTCAGGTCTTGAGAGTTTGAGTTATAGGGAGAGGTTGGGCAGCCTAAGACTTTATTTATTGGGGTACTGGAGACTGAAAGGTGACCATATTCTTCATCATCATTATGTGCCATGCTGTATGATATCATAATTGTACTTGGCAACTGTTTCTACAGAAGTGGTTTGCCATTGTCTACTCCTGGGCAGTGTCTTTACAAGATGGGTGACCCCAGCCATTATCAATACTCTTCAGAGATTGTCTGCGTGGCGTCAGTGGTCACATAGCCAGAACTTGTGATCGGCACCAGCTGCTCGTACGACCATCCACCACCACCTGCTCCCATGGCTTCATGTGGTCCTGATCAGGGTGGTAAACAGGTGCTACATCTTGTCCAAGGGTAACCTGTAGGCTAGCAGAGGGATGGTGTGCCTTACACCTCCTTTGGTACAGACATATCTCCACCCTGTAATCCCAGTGACTGTATTGAGGTGTATAAAATCATGGGGGGGCATAGAAAGGGTAAATGCAGACAGTCCTTTGTTTTCTTTGTTCTAATTGTGTTCTTTCTTTCTTGAATAATTTGTATTTTTCTTGTGAATGTTGTACCTGTTATGTGCTTTGATGGTGTTATAAGTATGTTTTTCATTGTACTTTTATATACATGCACTTGTGCACATAACAGTAAACTTCCGGTTTAAGATTGGGCTACCAAATGCATGCAGCAGCTCACTGGAAGTTCAAAAGGCAAGGAATTTGACTAAAAACATTACTAATAACACCTTTTCTGAAGTAAATTGCAGTAAGTTAACACCATAAACAATGAAGAGGCGAGCGAAGGCAAAATGAATTCGGGGGATGAGCCATGCGGGCACATGGCAGAATCGACGCAGATGGAGTGAGCCACTTGGAGAGGAGTGATCGAGGCAGAGGAGCTCCACTGTCAAACAGCTGGCCCATTCGTGAGGGTAGACCACTCTAGGGGCCGAGCCGATTTGGAGAAATCGAGACCGTCTTTGGGCCGGGCGGCAGAATCTGGGCTTGGAGTGAGTCGCTGGGCAGTGTGTTCTAGGCCTGGAGCCTCTCGCCACAGTGGTTACCGGGTCCTAGTCCTAGGTACGATGTCCTGTTTGGACTATTTAACACACAGGCCAGTTAGACTGGGAAAGCAGGGTGTTGGGACTGAAGGTGAGAGCCTCGCTCTCCTGAGTTGTTGACTCCTCTCTGTGGCGCTGAGGCTATGAAGACTGCCCCCGGCTGCGGTGATTCATGCCTGCTGATATGATACCAAGGCTTGGCCCAACGCTGGGCAGTCCTGGGGTTCGGATCTAAGCACTCATTTTGGTTTGGAATGCTGATGCTCACTTCTTTTGTTTGCCTGATTTTTGTTTTTCTCCCCCCCCCCCCCCCTTTCTCTGCACATCAGGTGTTGGTCTTGATTTTTTAAAATTGGGTTCTTTCACATTTCCTGCTTTGTAGCTGCCTGTATGTAGACAAATTTCAAGCATGTATAATTTATGCACTCTTTGATACTAAGTGTACTTTGAACTCAATGTTAACTCTGACTTTGGAAACAGAGCCAAAAACTAGAGGACATTGGTTTAAGGTGAAAGGGTAAGATTTAGGGGAGACCTCAGGGGAAACTTCTCACACAGAGAGTGATATATACACAGAATGAGCTGCCAGAGAAAGTGGTTTAGGCAGGTACAATGATAAAATGTGTAAGACATGGAAAGGTTTAGAGCAATATGGGCCAAATAAGGGCAAATGGGGCTTGCATAGATGGACTGCTTGTTCAGCAAGGACAAATTGAGCAGAAGGACCTATTTCTGTGCCATAGTGCTCTATGACTTTAAAGAGAACATCTCTCTGGTAACCTTCCCACAATTAAAGGTCCCAGGAATATTTCCTAGCCCAATTCATTTCTAGTATTAACAGACATCTTTTGAATAATTTGATATTTACTCTTTCAACATGTTTGGATGAAAATAAACATACAAATGTCATGATTCTTTTAAAAAAAATACTGATTTCTGCACTGTTTGGTGAAATCTCATGTTGTGATGCAGTTTCACGGCTACCGGCTGGCCTTAGATACATGATCCAAATGACCATATTTCGTATCTGCATGCTGAAATTCAGTACAGTGATAATGAAAGCTTTTCCATTTACATAAACATGTTGCCCTACTGAGCAGGGTACATTGTAATTAAAATTCATCCAAAAAGTCATTTTAATTACTGTAATCCAGCAGGTTCCCCTATTCCAGAACTCCTGCCATGAATTAGAAGCTGTATTAGAATATAGAAAATTGAATATTGAACAGTAAAGGCATTTCAGCCCATGATGTCGGCCTGACCTTTTCATCGAGACATTGTCATTGAGGAGCACAGCACAGAAACAGGCCCTGTGGCCCATCTAGTCATTTAAACTGCCTACTCCCATTGACCTGCACCGGGTCCACAGCCCTCCATATCCCTACCATCCATGTACCTATTCAAGCTTCTCTTAAATGTCAAAATCAAGCTCACATGCACCACTTGTGCTGGGAGCTTGTTCCTCACTATCACGACCCCCTGAGTGAAGAAGTTTCCCCTCACATTCCCCTTTCACCTTTAATCCATGACCTCCTTTGACCTACTCCAAGATTAACCCAACTCATCCCTCCCAAACAGCTCTCCATTTTTATTCTATCCAAAGTCCCTTAGATGTCCCTAAGGGTTACCGCTTCTACCACCACTCCTGACAGTGCTTTCCATTCTCTGTGTAAAAACCTACCTCTGACATCGCCCCTATACTTTCCTCCAAGTGCCTCAAAATGTTGGCATTAGCCATTTTGCTGCTTTAGGAGCAAGGTGCTGGCTGTCCACTCTGCCTCTGCCTTTTACCTAAACTAGATGGAGGAGCCTTAATCCAAGTCTGAGAACCTGACTGGCTGCTGTACTGATGTTATATTGCACTGCGAATAGTGGATGAGGCCAATGGGAATTCAGAACCATGGAAAGTACTTGACAAAGAAGGCAGTGAAACCCACCTTCCATCACTAGACTAGTAGGAGAAAGGATGTGCTGACATTGGAGAGGGTACAAAGGTATTTCACAAGAATGTTCCCGGGATTGAAAGGCTTATCATATGAGGAGCTTTTGATGGCTCTGGGCCTGTAGTCACTGGAATTCAGAAGAGTGGGTGCGGGAGTTGGAATCTTATTGAAACCTGTCAAACGTGGAAAGGCCTCTATAGGCCTGGAGAGGATCTCCTAGAGATCTGGAGAGGATGTTTCCTATAGTGGGGGAGTCTAGGACCACAGGACAGAGCATCAGAATAGAGAGGCGTCCATTAAGGATGGAGATGAGAATGGCAGAATAGTGTTGTGGTTAGCACAACGCTTTACGGTACCAGTGACTGGGGTTCAATTCCCGCTCCTGCCTGTGAGGAGTTTGTACATTCTCCCTGTGACCATTAGGGTCTCCTGTGGGATCCTGCTTTTCCTCCCACACAACAATGAAATACCGGTTGGTAGGTTGATTGATCATTGACTAGTCTAGGATTAAATTGGGGGATTGCTGGGCAGCAAGGCTCGAAGGGCCAGAAAGGCCAACTCCTCGCTGTATCTCAATAAATAAATAAATAGCGAGGTGGGATTTCTTTAGCCAGAGGTCGGTAAATTTGTGGAGTTTGTTGCCACAGGCAGCTGTGGAGCCCAAGTCATCAGGTGTATTTAAAGCAGAGGTTTGTAGATCCTTGATTAGTTAGGGCATGAAGGGATATGGGGAGCTTGGGGTTGAGAGGGAAGTGGATCAATCCATGATAAAATAGTGGAGGAGGCTCATTGGGCCAAATAGCTTAATATTGCTTCTATATCTTATGGTCATTTGGTTGTAAAGATTGCACTACAAGTACAAGTACAGGTGCAGAGCCAACAACATGTCTCTGAATGTGAACAAAACAAAAGAGATGGTTGTTGACTTCAGGAGGGCATGGAGCAACCACTCCCCGCTGAACATCGACGGCTCCTCGGTAGAGATCGTTAAGAGCACCAAATTTCTTGGTGTTCACCTGGCAGAGAATCTCACCTAGTCCCTCAACACCAGCTCCATAGCAAAGAAAGCCCAGCAGCATCTCTACTTTCCATGAAGACTGAGGAAAGTCCATCTCCCACCCTCCATCCTCATCACATTCTACAGGGGTTGTATTGAGAGCATCCTGAGCAGCTGCATCACTGCCTGGTTTGGAAATTGCATCATCTCAGATCGCAAGACCCTGCAGCGGATAGTGAGGTCAGCTGAGAAGATCATCGGGGTCTCTCTTCCCGCCATCATGGACATTGACACTACACACTGCATCCGCAAAGGAAACAGCATTATGAAGGACCCTATGCACCCCTCATACAATCTCTTCTCCCTCCTGCCGTTGGGGAAAAGGCTCCGAAGCATTCAAGCTCTCACGACTAGAGTATGTAGCAGTTTCTTTCCCCAAGCTATCAGACTCCTCAATACCCAGAGCCTGGATTGGCACCTTACTGCCCTGTTGTCTTGTTTATTATTTATTGTAATGCCTGCACTGTTTTGTGCACTTTATGAAGTCCTGGGTAGGTCTGTAGTCTAGTGTAGTTGTTGTGTGGTTTTTTTTTCTCTGTGTTGTTTTTTACGTAGTTCAGTCCATATAACCATATAACAATTACAGCACGGAACAGGCCATCTCGATCCTTCTAGTCCATGCCGAACGCTTACTCTCACCTAGTTGCGCCTACCTGCACTCAGCCCATAACCCTCCATTCCTTTCCTGTCCATATACCTATCCAATTTTTTTTTTAAATGACAATATCGAACCTGCAAATCGAGTCTAGTTTTGTACTGTGTCATGTAACACCATGGTCCTGAAAAACGTTGTCTCATTTTTACTATGTACTGTACCAGCAGTTATGGTTGAAATGACAATAAAAGTGACTTGACTTGACGACTTGATATCCAAGTAACCTTCAAATAGGAATGAATTTCTTCATCTACTTTACGTTCTGGCATGAGTTCCAGACAGCAAGCAGTAAAATTTTCCAGACGTGGATGTATTTGAGGGAAAATTAGTTCTCCTTCTTGCCCTGACCAAAATCCTAATCCCAGGTACTATCTGCAAAAATCAGATACCGGTAGTTTAAAATCAGGTGTGGACAATATTGGTGTGACTGGAGTACCAGGGCAACATGGTAGGGTAGTGTTTAGCACAGTAACAGTAATCCGGATTCATTTCCCGCTGTTGTCCATAAGGAATTTGTACGTCCAAAGATGTACTAGTTGGCAGGTTAACTTGTCATTGTAAATTGTCCCGTGATTAGGCTAGGTAAAGAGGGGAGCAAGCTGTGCATGTTCTCCTCAAGTTGAAGTTTACCTTGGTCTTGTTGATATTGAGGAAGAGGTTATTTGTCAGGCACCAGACCATAAGCTCCTTCCACCTCCTCTCTGCAAGCCAGTTCATTGTTAAACTAAAACTTTGCTACTATCGCGGAAACTCCTGGAGAAGGGATGGCATTTCCAATGTGAAACCATTGTCAGTTGGGAAGGTAATTGCATTTGTTTTATTTTGTCTGTTTTCCTTTAAATTTCATAACAGCTTTGGGCTATGTTTTTGCAACTAGTGTCCCATATAACCTCAATCCCTTTTGGAGCCACCTGGACACATGGTTGTTAGCACACTATCAAAGATAACACACTATCAGCAGCCTGAGGTCAGGCACCAGCGGGTATTGATCTGTGTGTGGAGCCGTCACCAGTAGCTAAAGATGAACCAACATGACAAGCAGTGGTATAATATGTGATTTAATAGGCTCTTAGTCAAATATAATGAATATATGATATTTGCACTGAACCCTACTAAAGAGCCATGGTTGGTCAATTAAAGATTATTGGAAGTAACCATAGAAGTCTAGAATGGGAAAGGAAGGCTACATTGACTAGGTTCATGGCTAGATTATGTAAGATAATGGCCCCAAGGTTATTTCAGAACATCAGTGAGAAATTAAAAAAAAAAGTTACTGACAGTCACTCTATCACTGTTCAGCAGGTTTAATATCACTGGTCAATGTCATGATATTTGTTGTTTTTGCAAAAGCAGCATAGTGCAAAACATTGAAAATATATATGCAGTACTGTGCAAAAGTCTCAGGTACTGTGGATTTTTTTATATGGCTTCTGATGGTATTGCCTCCACAGAACCCTGATCTCAACATCAGTGAGGTTGAGAGTGGACCGTAGGAGAAAGGGAAAGAGGAGGAGACAAGCAAGAAGGTCAGAGGGGGTAAGAGATGAAGGAGGAAAAGATATTCAGCTTGTTATTACTAATTATAAATAAAAGTACAGCAGACTCTTGTTTATCTCATATTTATACATCTGGAATGTGTTACATTACCTGCAAACATTTCCAAAAATATTTTAAGAGGTTCTCTTACAGTTAATTTTATTCAAGTGTTATACAAGAGAAGTGTGAAACATTTTTAGTTTATTTACATTGATACACGAGGATAGTGCGGCGGTAGGCTGATTAGCAGTAACGTCCTCTTTGAAAATTTGTCACTTCATGTGATAGTGAGCAGAATCAGTTTTGCACTATCTTATGTGATGCACCCACAAAAAGGAGCAGCGGGTTGCACAGTGATTAGCATAAATGTTATTATAGTGCTGGGGGTCAATTTCCATCATTGTCTGTAAGGAGTTTGTACATTCTATCCATTACCGTGTCGTTTTCTTCTGGGCACTCTGGTTTCATCCTACAGTCTACAGAAGTAAGGGTTAATAGATTGGAGCAACACACACAGGCCTTCCAGCATCTGCAGATTATTCTCTTTTTTTGTGGGTTATTGGATTAATTGGTCTCATGGATGTAATTGAGCAATGCGATCTCATTGGGCCAGAAGGGCCAGTTACTGTGATGTATCTCTAAATCAGGGATTCCCAACCTGGGGTCCGTGGACCCCTTCCTTAATGGGTTTGGTCCATGGCATAAAGAAAGGCTGAGAACGCCTGCTCTAAACAAAACCATCATTATAAAAATGTTGCAGGAGCCAGGCAATGGAGGGAAATGAAGAGTCAAATTTTGGGCCAAGTCCCTTCCTCAAGACTGGAATGGAAGAGGGCAGAAGCCAAAATAAAAGACTAGGGGCAGAGGGAGGAGCATAATCTAGCTGGAAATAGGTGAGTCCAGCTAAGAGAGGGAAGGTAGGTGGGTGGCGGAGGGAGATGAAAGGGAATGATGTGAGAAGCTGGGAAGTGATAGGTGGAAGAGGCAAAGGGCTGAAGGAGAAGGAATCTGATAGGAAAGGATAGTGGTTTGGAATTAAAGGAAAGAGGTGATGAACCAGAGGGAGATGATGGGCAGGCCGTGAGGGTGGTGGGGGGGTGGGGGGGGGATGGTGGAAGGAAAGGGATGAGAGCGTCACAGGAATGTGGGAAAGAAAGGAGGGGTGAAAGAAAACAGAGTTCAAAGCTCAAAGTAAATCTATTATCAAAGTACATATATACCAACCCTGACATTCATTTTCTTCAGGGCATACTCAATAAATCTATAGAATAATAACCATGCTCAAATCAATGAAAGACCGCACCATCATTGGTGTTCAACCAGTGTGCAATAGACAACAAACTGTGCAAATACAAAAAAAAAGAAATAATAATAGTGAATAAATAAGCAATCAATATTGAGACCATGAGAGGGGTGTGATAACCAGAATTGAGAGAAGTTGATGCTGATGTTGTGAGCCTGCCTGATGTATTGAGTTCCTCCAGCTTTTTGTGTGAGTTGCTCATGATTTCCAGCATCTGAAGAATCATTTGTGTCTCTGTTTTGTTGTATTTTACATTTTCTCTTTTTTGCCTGCACTGTATTTTCTCTGGAGCTGCTCCCCTGTATTCTGTATTCTGCATTCAGTTTTCTCTTTAGTACCACAGTGCGGTATGATCCAGCTGGATGGCAGATTATACAACGGTTCCTCACAGAATCTCAGTACATGCGTCAAATTGGAATGTGCCAGAACGTAAGAAGCTGTAGAGAGTAGTGGGTTCTGGGTATATTTAAAGCAGAGGTTGATAGTTTCTCAATTAGTAAGGGCATCAAGGGTACAGGGAGAAGGGATGAGAATGGGATTGAGATGGATTATAAATCGAGTTCAAATACAATATATTAGCCATAATCGAATGGCAAAACAGACACAGTAGGCTGAATGGCCTACTGCTCCTATGCCCAATACATCGCAGGCCCTGCCCACCACCTACTGGAAGTGCTGTCACAAGAAGGCTGCATCCATCATCAAAGATTCCCACTATTAGGGCCATGCCACCTTCTGGCAGCTACCATCGGGCAAGATCTATGGAAGCCTGAAGTCCCACACCACCAGGCTCAAGAGCAGCTAATTCCCTCAAACGTTCGATCTTTAAACCAACTAGAACAACCCTAATCACTACAGTTTAGCAATAGCAGGATGACTTTGATCACTTTGCACTAAATGGGCTTTTTTTTGTATCTTTGCAAAAAAAATGTGCATAATTTCTGTTTAATTTCCGTGTCTCTTACGAATGCTGCTTAAATGATGCTACTTGCCTGTGATGCTACTTCAAGTAACTTTTTTAATTGAACCCGTGCATGCATGTAATTGTACATAAGACAATAAACTTGACTTTGACTAATAAATCAATATTACCAATTCATTTTATTTTATTTTGAGATACAGCACGATCCAGGCTCTTATTGCCCAATGATCCCACACCGCTGTTACACCCATGTGGCCAATTAAGCTACTAACCCGTATATCTTTGAAATGTGAGAGAAAACCAGGGCACCAAAAGTTCAAAGTTCAAAGCAACTTCTGTTATCAAAAAGCAGATGTGTCACCATATACCACTCCGAGATTCATTTTACTTCGGACAACCTCAGCACGAATGTGGAATCATAACTTTAACAGGGTCAATGAAAGATCAACCAAAGTGCAGAAGACAACCAACTGTGAAAATGCAAATATAAATAAATAGCAATAAATAATGAGAACATGAGATAACAAGAAAAAGTGTTGTTAAAGTGAGATAATTGGCTGTGGGGTCATCTCAATGGCCGGGAAACCCACGTGGTCACGGGGAGAACGTACAAACTGCTTACACTTCAACGATAGAACTGATCCTAGGCCATCGGCACTGTAATAGCGTTACTCTAAGTGCAGTGTTAGCATTCATTTCAAGAGGACTAGAATATAGAAGTAAGGATGTAATATTGAGGCTTTATAAAGCACTGGTGAGGCCTCACTTTGAGTGTTGTGAGCAGTTTTGGGCCCCTTATCCTGGAAAGGATGTGCCGAAACTGGAGAGGGTTCAAAGGAGGCTCACAAAAATGATTCCAAGATCGAATGGCTTGTCATATGAAGAGCATTTGATGGCTCTGGGCCTGTATTCATTAGAATTCAGAAGAATGAGGCATGACCTCGTTGAAGTCTATCGGATGTTGAAAGGCCTTGATAGAGTGGGTATAGAGAGGATGTTTCCTATGGTGGGAGAGTCTAGGGCCAGGGGACACAGCCTCAGAATAGAGAGGTGCCCTTCTACAGCAGAAATGAGGAAGAGTTTCTTTAGCCAGAGAGTGGTGAATCTGTGGAATTCGTTGCCACGGGCAGCTGTGGAGGCCAAGTCTTTATGTATATTTAAGGCAGAGGTAGATTAGTCAGGGCGTGAACGAATACAGGGAGAGGGCAGGAGATTGGGACTGAGAGGAAAAATGGATCAGCCATGATGACACGGTAGAGCAGACTTGATAGGCAAATGGCCTAATTCTGCTCCTATATCTTATGGTCTTTTGGTCTCTAACTGCTTCGCTGCTGTGCTGCCCAAGTATATAGTTACAGTGCAAAGCATTGTCACTTAAAAGGGTAAAGAGATAATATACTGTCCATTCAAGCATGGAAGCCTGGTAAGTAATGCACGTTAGTGTTTTATTTGGGTCATACTCATGTAGCCAGGATAGTCATGCCCCCACCTCCCCTCTAACCCTTGCATGCTGAATGGCTGTGTGTATAACGCTTGTGATTTGTTTAACATCAGTATGTATTTCAAGTTTATTTTAATTGCCCATGTCTCCTGTCGTTTGATTGGACTAGTTTTGATGTTGAATAATGAAAGGTGTAGAAAATTATTGCAAAAATAAAGTTTGTTGTGGGTTTCCACAACTCTTCTCAATCCGTCAGAACACTGCTTTATCCCTGTGTGTAATCTGGTTTATTGTACCAGGTGAACTGCCTTCCTGTGTGTTGTACATAATCCCTCAAGACCCTCTCCCATTATATACTAGAAATATAAGTGGTCTGCTGTCAGATTAAAGACAAGACTTCATTCAAAATGAATGAAAGGCGTCCAGATGCTGCTTTAAACTTTTAAAATGTTGTTTTTTTGGCACAAAGCTAGAAATAGAGAAAATGCGCTGTTATTTAATACCTTTAACAACAAAGAACCTTTTTACTTGGATGTGGCTATTTGAGTAGCAGATTGGAATTGTTTGTTGAAGTCGGCACCCTCAGTTGAACTTGAATAAAAGGATGTTATCTGTTAGCTAATACTGTGCAATAAGGGTGCCTCGGTAGTGTAGTGGTTAGCCCAACAATATTACAGCTCGGGGGCGTCGGACTTCTGAGTTCAATTCTGATGTTGTCTGGAAGGGAGTTTATACATCCTCCCCATGAACGCTTGGGTTTCCTCTAGGTGCTTTGATTTCCTCCCAAATTCCTAAGATGTACCAGAAAGTAAGTTAATTGGCAAATTAACTGCAAATTGCAAATTGTCCTGTGATTAGGCTAAGGTTAGATAGGTGGGTTGTTGGGCGGTGCACTCATTAAGCTGGTAGGGTCTGTATCATGCTGACTTGGTCATGTGGAGAACATACAGATTCTTGCAAACGGGTGGAATTCAACCTGGGTTGCTAGCGCTATAATAGCGTTACATTAAACATTACGTTACCCATCCTGTCCCGTGAATTTCATTCAGCTTAATGTTGAACTGATTCCTCACCCTACAGACTCACTTTCAAGGTCTTTACAACTCTCTTTTCGCGTTAGTTGTTTGTCAGTCTTCATTTAAATATCATCATCATTGTGTGATGTGTCGTATGACGTAGGCGATCATGGTCTTGACCATGATTGTTCTTGGCAAATTTTTCTACAGAAGTAGTTTGCCATTGCCGCCTTCTGGGCAGTGTCTTTACAAGACTCATTATCAATACTCTTCAGAGATTGCCTGGCATCCGTGTCGCATAATCAGAACTTGTGATCTGCACCAGTTGTTCATACGAGCATCCTCCACCTGCTCCCATGGCTTCATGTAATCCTGATCAGGGGCTAAGCAGGTGCTACACCTTGCCCAATGGTGACGTGCAGGTTAGTGGAGGGAAGAAGCACCTTACACCTCGTTTGGTAGAGATCTATCTCCACCTTGCCACCCTGTACTTATGCATAGTTTTCGTAAGTTCTGTTGTATTTATTTTCCTGTAAATGTTTTCAAGAAAATGAATATCAAGGTAGTATATTGTGACATATATGTACTTTGATCATTTACTTTGATTTTAAATTACTTGGGTTAGTATTGGTTAGCAAAAAACATAACAAAATTTTGTCACACAATGCACACAAAATGCTGGTGGAACACAGCAGGCCAGGCAGCATCTATAGGAAGAAGCACAGTGGACGTTTCGGGCCGAGACCCTTCGTCAGGATTGACCTGCCTGGCCTGCTGCGTTCCACCAGCATTTTGTGTGTGTTGCTTGAATTGCCAGCTTCTGCAGATTTCCTCGTGTTTGCTTTTGCAAAATTGCGTCTCTTGTGCCAAGAAGGGCAGCATCACGAAAACACCGTATTGCTTCCCTAAAAGCTTAGCACATTGAACAGAAGGTAACAAATATGTTGCTATCAACCTGACAGCCTCCTGTATACTAGAACCCACAGTCATTGTTGTAGACTTCTACCCACTGTTATAAAACTATTAAATAGGTCCCCCAGTATGGTAAACTGGACTCGACCTTACAATCTAACTCATTATGATCCTGCACCTTATTGTTTGCCTGCACTGCACTTTATCTGTAGCTGTGACCCTTTATTCTGTATTGTCATTGTCTTACTTTGTTTAACCTCAGTGCACTGTGGAATGATCTGATCAGTATGAACAGTACACTGGACAACAACTCTTTTCAAAAGTTTTGCTTCCTCAGAACTCTTTTTTTGTTTATGATAGACCGCTTAAAGCTGAACATAAATATAACACTACTTGTATCACATAGGAATTTGGAGAAACAAAAAAATAACTTTTATTCAATTCAATGCATGTAATTGCATAACTGTGCTGACATTTGCAATAGTTCAACTAAGCTAAAAATGTTTTGTTGATGATTTTACTTTGTACTCAGTGTCTGACACTCTTGATTAAGTGCCCAACAATAATCGTCCAGCCCTGTGGATTCCTGTTACCCTGATAATGTTTCCCATGACTGCAATGTTCTGGTGAAACATTTCACTATGCTCATCAGTGACACCAGGGAAGAAGTCTAAATGGGAAGGCAGAAAATAAATCCTCAGTGACATGTTGCACTTCTTGGTTCTGTATGCTTGAAATATGTTGTCAACTAGCAGCATGTAGTTTGTTGCTCTGTAGTTGCCAAGAAAATTTACAACAACATCCTTGAATGCCTTCGGTGCAATTTTCTCTGGTCCCACTAGAAGGCCTTCGAATTGCCTGTCGCTGATGACCTGTTGATTTGTGGAGCAACGAAAACGCCTTCCTTAATTTTAGCATTGGTCATTCTGACTTGAATTATGAATTGAAATAACAAATACAGGCGATTTCAAAAAAATAATGTGTTATAGGGAAAGTTCATGATGATTTTCATGACCAGTAGCCGAAAATCCGTAAGATACATCCAAATGAATTCCAGAAGAAAAATCTTTGTTATCCAGTGTAATTTATTGTCTAGCAGTGTAATCCAATCCCATTTCCAAAATTTAAAATTGGCTGGCTGGTAAATTGTCTTATTATTGTCAATTGTACAGAGAGGTAACAGTACTGTGCAAAAGTCTTAGGCAAATATATTTAGCTAGGGTGCCTAAGACCATTACACAATACTATGTATGACAGTGTGGAGTGGAGAGCGAGTTTGTAAATCGGGTTGAAGCAAAGGATGTTGAGAATGGTGAGGGTGGAGCACCAAAGGAGGGGTGTGGGACAGGTGGCAGGATGTATTTTGTATGCATTTCTCTGACATTAAATTGTACCTTTGAATCATTCACTTTGCTGTCTCTGAGGCTCCTAATGAAATGTGCATCCCAAGGCCAAGAAGCCTGAAGACGGGGCACGAGCCCATGGTCACTTCTTGCCAATCTCACCAATGAAAGTGCTGAGGAAGATTGAAATCATCGAGGCGAGTGTTCAGCGCCGTCTACCAGCCTTTTGCTCGCTACTGCTGGAGAAGGTTTCTGGGTGTAACGGTCTCTCTCTCTCCCTCTCACTCACTGCCCCTGAAAGAACATCCCTGTATTCTAATAACACAGACAAAATGCTGGTGGAACACAGCAGGCCAGGCAGCATCTATAGGACGAGGTACAGTCGACGTTTCGGGCCGAGACCCTTCGTCAGGACTAACTGAAAGAAGAGGTAGTAAGAGATTAGAAAGTGGGAGGGGGAGGGGGAGATCCGAAATGATAGGAGAAGACAGGAGGGGAGAGATGAAGCCAAGAGCTGGAAAGTTGTTTGGCTAAAGGGATACACAGCTGGAGAAGGGAGAGGATCATGGGACGGGAGGCCTAGGCAGCAAGAAAGGGGGAGGGGAGCACCAGAGGAAGATGGAGAGAGAGAGAAAAGGGGGGGGGGGGCGGGATAATAAATAAATAAATAAATAAATAAATAAGGGATGGGGTAAGAAGGGGAAGAGGGGAATTAACGGAAGTTAGAGAAATCAATGTTCATGCCATCAGGTTGGAGGCTACCCAGACGGAATATAAGGTGTTGTTCCTCCAACCTGAGAGGGGCTTCATCTTGACAGTAGAGGAGGCCATGGATTGACATATCAGAATGGGAATGGGATGTGGAATTAAAATGTATGGCCACTTTCTCCCTAGGCCTCCCATCTCATGATCCTCTCCCTTCTCCAGCTGTGTATCCTTTTTGCCAAACAACTCTCCAGCTCTTAGCTTCATCCCTCCCCCTCCTGCCTTCTCCTATCATTTTGGATCTCCCCCTCCCTCTCTCACTTTCTAATCTCTTACTATCTCTTCTTTCAGTTAGTCCTGATGAAGGGTCTCGGCCCGAAATGTCAACTGTACTTCTCCCTATAGATGCTGACTGGCCTGCTGCATTCCACCGTCATTTTGTGTGTGTTGCTTGAATTTCCAGCATCTGCAGATGTCCTCATTCCTTCATTCTCTCTCTCTCTCTCTCTCTCTCTCTCTCTCTCTCTCTCTCTCTCTCTCTCTCTCTCTCTCTCTCTCTCTCCCTCCCCCCCCACCCCCACCGATCCTGTCAGAGGATTGTGCCGGAGTTCTGGTCTTCGGCAAGGTTTAATCGACACAGTTTGTGGATGGACTTGGAAGTTCACGTTATCATGTGTTTCTGGTTTCCGGCTGCTTCTTTGCTCGTTGCTATATTGGGCAATTCTGAATCATGGCTGCTTGCGGATAACAAACACTGAGCTGAACAGAACATGCCTGGACTCTTTTAATTTTGTATTTTATATTCTGTGCTTTTCATTTGTCTTTAGTTGTTGCCATTTGTGCAATTTGTTTTTTTTTTGCACATGAGGTAGGGTTTAACATTTACGTTAACATTTAACATTTTAACATTTACGTTTTAACCCCTTACGTTTATGGAAAAGTCAGCAGGTGTCTTTCACCTGTCATTTCTCATGGTGGAGCAGACTCGGTGGTCCAAATGGTAGAATTCTTCTCTTGTATCTTGTAGTTTTATTAGTGTTAAGCCCAAAGGATCCAGAAGAATTGACTTGGATACAGAATGTAGCATTCTATCAGGGTAAGAGGCACACCAGCAACACCCCCATCTCTTTTGCAACCACCCATTCACCAACCGATGTACATTTTTGATCAACTGAAATGCCTTGTCCTACAAGAACTCCCACCAATATATAACAATACCTTCTAATTACCACTGCTGATAGAAAGAAATGTCACACTTGGTGAAAATTCTCTGCTACTCTAACCAAGTCAGAGCATATTTATTATCAAAGGAAATCCTCTTGCATTTGTACAGAGCCCTGGTGAGACCACACCTGGAGTATTGTGTACAGTTTTGGTCTCCAGGGTTAAGGAAGGACATCCTGGCTGTAGAGGAAGTGCAGCGTAGATTCACGAGGTTAATTCCTGGGATGTCTGGACTGTCTTACGCAGAGAGGTTAGAGAGACTGGGCTTGTACACGCTGGAATTAAGGAGATTGAGAGGGGATCTGATTGAAACATATAAGATTATTAAGGGATTAGACAAGATAGAGGCAGGAAATATGTTCTAGATGCTGGGAGAGTCCAGTACCAGAGGGCATGGTTTGAGAATAAGGGGTAGGTCATTTAGGACAGAGTTAAGGAAAAACTTCTTCTCCCAGAGAGTTGTGGGGGTCTGGAATGCACCGCCTCGGAAGGTAGTGGAGGCCAATTCTCTGGATGCTTTCAAGAAGGAGCTAGATAGGTATCTTATGGATAGGGGAATCAAGGGATATGGGGACAAGGCAGGAACTGGGTATTGATAGTAGTTGATCAGCCATGATCTCAAAATGGTGGTGCAGGCTCGAAGGGCCGAATGGTCTACTTCTGTACCTATTGTCTATTGTCTATTGACATATGCCTTGAGATTCATCTTCAAGGAGCGATGCCTCAAAAAGGTGGCACCCATTATTAAGGACCTCCATCAACCAGGTCATGCCTTGTTCTCATTGCTACCATCAGGAAGGAGGTACAGAAACATGAAGGCACACACTCAACAATTCAAGAACAGCTTCTTACCCTCTGCCATCCATTTTCCAAATGAACACTCCTTTTTAAAATTTTTATTTTTAACTATTTATGTACATATATACTTAATGTAACTCACAGGGGTTTTTTCTATTATTATGTATTGCATTGTACTGGTGCCACAAAGTTAACACATTTCATGGCGTATGAGGGTGATATTAAACCTAATTCTGAGTCTTCATCTTGCAGGCGTTCACAGTAGAACAAAGAAACACAATGAAAAACTATAACTGACGAACAATAGAGACACAAACTGCTTTTCAGTGGATGTATGAAGCTTAAACCAGGAGGGAAGGAAAGGGCATACGGACACCTTAAGCTAACGATATCTGCTGTTACCGTCATCTGTAATTTTCAGCCTGACTTGTGAACTTAGAAAGGTTAATGTACTGACATTCACAAGAGCTGACTGGTCACAGACTATTACCATGACGTACATTGCATCATTAATTTTGTTTGATCATTTGGGTGGCTGTTGTGACTGAAACTAATTTGCTCATGATGCATAGCGCATTGTCCACTGGGGAATGTCGCGCTGCTGGATGAGCCTCATCTGCTCCAGGGCAAGAACTGCATGCGGCACCATTAACATCAATTAAGATAAAGGCTCCCTTCAACAGGTACTGGAGGCTATGCGAGTAACAGAAGCTATGTGCACTTTCTATTGTCATACCTTGCCCCCTTTCACCCTGATTAAGAGTTACAAGCACTCTTCAAAAAGCAATTTGTCAGCTTTGTTTCCCTCCCTCACAAGGAAAATCTCAAGAGGACAGCCCAAGTGATTATCTGTAATTGGGGGCTTTTTATTACACATTGTTCTTCAAAGGGTGTAAATTCAATGAAACAACAGTTTGTGTTTGCCATTACAGCAAACTTCTCCAAGAGCTAAATGTGCAAAGACAAAGGTCAAAAGACTTACTAAGGCCTTCCTACTTGGTGGTTTATAATTCTCTGTAAACAGAAAAGAAGTACTACACATCAATTTGGCAGCCTTGCAAATGCAGAATGTTTTACAATTAATGAGATCATTTTTGAAGTGTTGAAATACGGGGAATATTTTTGTTGAGTCACTCTTTGTTGAGTAAGCTCCCACAAAGAGCAAAGTTACAAATCAGAAACGTTAGTTGCTAGACTGGGCAGAGGAAGTGGGTGGGGGGAGTGGGGTGAGACAGAAATGTTCTTCCTCAGTGTAGTTCCGTGTAATCTGTTGTGTGACTGACAGGGCCTCAGTCGAACAGCACAACTCCACTTTTGACAGTGCAGAGTTTCAGCTGTGCTTTTCACCATAGTCAGCAAAGGACAAGTGTTCAAACATTTAGAGTTCAAATCAAAACTGACTCTGAGGTAGGAATGCAAATCCTGTGGCTTATTGATACTTTCTGCCCATTTTGCAACAGTGACGATTGTCCTCCATCTCTCTCTGTCCTTGATCTCTCAGATGTAGAAGGATTCTTCATTGTTTCCGTAGCAGTTTTTTTACCAGTCAGGGTTGTTAGCCCCGAGCTGTACCATTGAACCTGGAGGACCAGTGACACATTAGTGTTACCCTGGATCATCATTCCCACAATAAATCCACAATAAAATATTTCTACAAAATAAAACTCAATGAAGATTTGCGAGTGAAACAAGAGTTACAAAACAACAGCTTTGCTTTTTATATCACCTAAAACATGAGAGGCAGCAGACAAAATTTGACATTGAACTACATGATAAGATTAAAAATAAAAGCAAGAAGTCCCATGAAGGTGGTGTCACAGATCGGCAGGGTGAAGAAGTTGTTTAATACACCGTCAGGGCATTGAGTATAGGAGATGGACATTATGTTACAGTTGTAGACATTGCTGGGGAGACAACACTCTAGTGTTGAATACAGTTTTGATTTAACTTGTTATAGGAAAGACATCGTTAAAGTGGAATGAGTGCAAGACAGATTTACCAAGGTGTTGCCAGCACTAGAAGGCATGAGTTACAGGGAGAGTTTGATCAGGCTAACATTCTCAGATTGTAGGCGAATGAGGGGCAGCCAAAGTTCAAAGTTCACCTATTATCAAAGTATCTACACATGATACAATGCTGTGATTCCTCTCCTTACAAGAAGCCGCAAAACAAAGAAATAGAAAATAATCCATAAAAAAGACTGTTAAACACCCAATGTACAGAGAGAGAGCGCGAGCAAAAGAAAATCGTGCAAAAAAATAAAAGTGAGCAAATGGCATTCAGATCAAAAGTGAGTCTATAGATCCGAAGCTGGGAGCAGGCCACAGCTTCAGCATCAGTACGGGCAGAGCTGAGTAAACATTGTGGAGTAGCGAACGGGACCGGCCCAACCCTCATCTCTTGTCCCGACACAATGCCTTTTCAATCCATCCGGCCAAGCGTTTAAATCATCCGAACATTGGGTCGTTCCTTCCGCTAGGACTCGGGTCCTGTTGCATGTATGTGCTCTGGGTCTGGACATGAGCTTTCCAAATCAGCCTGGTGCTTCAAACCTCACTCTCAGATTAGGTGGACGGGCCTCGAATCTGCCTCTCCTCTGCTCTGACATTGTTCCACTCATCCCAACCTTGCCTCGAACATGCCACGACCTCACCTTCGCTTTGCCTCGCACATGAACATTTTCACCCCTGACTCAGCCTTGTCTTCGCTGGCCTCTCCATTGCTTGTGGTGATCTTTCATAAAGAAAAAATGTTATTACTGAAGTCTTTAGTCATTCTCTTTGTTTTGTTTGTTGCCAGTAAGTAATCACTGGGCTTTTCTGTGCCATCTTAAACCAGACCACGTAGAAGTGTTTAAAATGATGAGAATCGAAAATAAAGTGGATGGTACGAGTTTTTTGAAAATGTAACCAAGAGGATAGATGAGGGCAGAACTGTGGATGTAGTCTATATGGACTTTGGCAAAGTCCGGCATGGTGGGCTAGTCTGGAACATTAAATTACATGGGATCCAGGCAGAGATGTATTTCTGGACTCATAAATGGCGCGATGGTAGAAAGCAGAGAGTGATGGTCTAATGTTCTAAAAAACTGGAAGTTTGTTTCTAGAGGTGGTGCTGGCACCTTTTGTTTTATTTATATAAATGATTTGAATGTACAGGTACAAGGCATGGTTGCTACATTTGTAGATGATGTTACAACAGGCAGGATCATGGACAGTGAAGAAGGTTATCTAAAATTACAGGGGTTCTTGATCAGCTTGGCAAGTGAGTTGAGGTCTGGTTGCATCACACCCTGGTATGGAAACACCAATGACCTTGATTATAAATTCAAGAATGAAAAGACATTGCACAGTTTATTCTTGTAAATTTTTTTTATGATGACAAAGTTTATTTTGATAGAAAATAATTGGTTACTTGGCAGTATTCTTGGCATTTTGACTGTGGACATCAAGATGTCTGTAGAGGCATGTTGCTGACTGGCACATTCCAGGCTGCAAGGGTACTTACCGAGGGACATACTGAACTCGGTGTGCCCAATGAGAGAGCTCAGTGGGAAGGACCACTGTCTAGGGTTTGTCTGCTACTGGACAAAGAAGGGCTGGGCTAGGTTGGAAAACCATTTAAATATTGCATTTGTGTATCACTCCAGGGGGCCACCATGGGGTGATACACACACATTGGTATTAAAAACTTAATTTCACTCTGAATGAAGGGCTTTGCATAGTTTGATCTTGTATCGATAGATAGATAGATAGATAGATAGATAGATAGATAGATAGATACTTTATTCATCCCCATGGGGAAATTCAACTTTTTTCCAATGTCCCATACACTTGTTGTAGCAAAACTAATTACATACAATACTTAACTCAGTAAAAAATATGATATGCATCTAAATCACTATCTCAAAAAGCATTAATAATAGCTTTTAAAAAGTTCTTAAGTCCTGGCGGTAGAATTGTAAAGCCTAATGGCATTGGGGAGTATTGACCTCTTCATCCTGTCTGAGGAGCATTGCATCGATAGTAACCTGTCGCTGAAACTGCTTCTCTGTCTCTGGATGATGCTATGTAGAGGATGTTCAGAGTTATCCATAATTGACCGTAGCCTACTCAGCACCCTTCGCTCAGCTACCGATGTTAAACTCTCCAGTACTTTGCCCACGACAGAGCCCGCCTTCCTTACCAGCTTATTAAGACGTGAGGCGTCCTTCTTCTTAATGCTTCCTCCCCAACACGCCACCACAAAGAAGAGGGCGCTCTCCACAACTGACCTATAGAACATCTTCAGCATCTCACTACAGACATTGAATGACGCCAACCTTCTTAGGAAGTACAGTCGACTCTGTGCCTTCCTGTATATCGTTTTATTATGAATAACATTTATTTCTTTGTAATTAAAAATTGAATACTTGGCAAGGCATCAAAAGCAAATGAGCAATAAGCATTTGGAAAGAAAATTTGGTGAACTAAAGAAATTGTTTCGTAACTTTGCAATCTGTCTGTGTGTGTTGTTCATTCAGTATTTCCCCCATTCTTGCTCTGCCTTTGATGCTGAGACACATTGACCTAAAGGTTAGTCCTTCAACAGTGCAGTGCAGTAAGGGTAATCACATTTGCGATTTTTGACTCACCTTCCTTGCTTCGCAGAAATTATGTCGTTATCTCCAGTGTCGCCAGGGACTTTCTTTACTCGGAATTAGTTAATTCAGTGGGCTAGTGGCCAAGTTTCATAGCGAAAGAGTGTGTTTACAAAACATCAACAAAGCATATTATATTCAATGAATATAGGCCTGATTTTATTCTCACAAATCAATGGATATGTTGTAAAAAAAAGATCACTCCCTACTTGTACATAGTTCTTTCCTTTTGATTGTTTTTTCTTTCCACTCTTTTCTATAAGTGTATACCTCAGATAAATACTTTGTGGAGATTTGTGATATATATGATTATATGATATATATGTACAATGTCTGAAATACATCTTATGGAAATGTTTGTTTGATGATGAACTTAAATAAAAAAAGAAAAAAAAGAAAATATAACCAGTTTTATAATGATGAAACACGGAAACAGATTTGCTCACAACAAGCTCCCTAAAATGGTAAAAAGATAATTACCATATTTAGTCATCTGTAATATCTGAACATTTTCCCTTACATCACTGTCAGAAACAGATTCATTATCACTGACATAAACTCAGTGGCCACTTTATTAGGTACACCTGCTCGTTATGGAGAAAGGTGTGAGAAACAACAAACATCCAGTGAGGGGCAGTTCTGTGGGCAAAAAATGATGTTCATGAGAGAGGTCAGTGGAGAGTGGCCAGACTGGTTCAAGCTGACAGCAAGGTGACAGTAACTCAAAATAACCACGCGTCACAAGAGTAGTGTGCGGAAGAGCATCTCCGAACACACAACACTTGACATGGATATGCTACAGCAGCAGAAAAGCACACCGGGTTCCACCCCCGTGTCTAATAATGTAGCAATGAGTATATGTCATGAAATTTGTTGACTTGCAGCAGCAGTTCAGTGCAATATATACAATGTACCAGAAATACATATAGAATTAAATAAGTAGAGCAGAAAGAGAGTAAAAAGTGAGACATAGCTTCATTATCCATCAAAAAATCTGATGGCAGAGGGAAAGTTGTTCCTGAAACATTGAGCTTGTGTCTTCAGACTCCCATACCTCCTCCGTTATGGTAGTAATGAGAAGAGGGTATGTCTTGGGTGATGGGGGTCCTTAATGATGGTTGCCACTTTTTTGAGGTATCCCCTTTTGAGGTTGTCCTGAATGGTGCAGAGGATGGAACTGCCTGAGTTGTCAATCCTCTGATGCCTGTGCATTTGTCCCTCTGTACCAGATGGTGATGCAACCAATTAGAATGCTCTGCTCTACTTTGTTATAGCACCTATTCCTGCACACCCACTGTTCCAGGTTCTTTATTGCATGTATACAAGATATTAAGAGGAATGGGTAGAGTGGACAGCCAGGGCCTCTTCCCCAGGGCATCACTGCTCAATACAAGAGGACATGGCTTTGAGGTAAGGGGAGGGAAGTTCAAGGGGGATATTAGAGGAAGGTTTTTTACTCAGAGAGTGGTTGGTGCATGGAATGCACTGCCTGAGTCAATGGTGGAGGCAGTTACACTAGTGAAGTTTAAGAGACTACTAGACAGGTATATGGAGGAATTTAAGGTGGGGAGTTATATGAGAGGCAGGGTTTAAGGGTCGGTACAACATTGTGGGCTGAAGGGCCTGTACTGTGCTGTATTGTTCTATGTTCTATGTTTCAAATCACATCAGAAGGACAGAATCTCTGAGAACGTGGTAACCTATACCTGCTGCTTTGGATTACCAGCAGCCGTCATTGCTCCAGGTCTGTATGGAGTTTGAATCCACAATCTTCTGATTCAGAAGCAGAACTGCTTTATGTTGGAGGCAGTGAACATTTTAAACATAACTTTATCTCTCGACGCCAATCATGTTCAACATTGTTAGTTCTGATTGTTAAGATCTCTTTACTATTTAAAACAACACACTGTTAAAAAAAGAAAAGCAAATATTATTCCGTGAAATACAATCTTTATTTCTAATTGTGGTAAATACCACAAGAGAAGCTATTCTTGAACAAGCAGCGTAACTCTTAATTACTACAGTTTAGCAAGACAACAGATTCTGCAGGTGCTGGAAATCCAGAGTAGCATGCAGAGAATGCTGCAGATCAGACAGTGTCCATGGGGAGGAATGAACAGATGATGCTTTTGAGCCAAGATCGTTCATTTTAGTAACACTTTAGTAACTTTAGGACTTTAGTAACACTACATCCTGATGAAGCGTCTTGGCCCAAAACATCGACTGCTTATTTCCCTCCATAAATGCTGCCTGACCTCTTGAGTTCCTCTGGCATTTTGTGTGTGTGTTACCATGACTACTTTGATCACTCTGCACTAAGGTGGACTTTACGAGGGGTGGTTGATAAGTTTGTGGCCTAAGGTAGAAGGAGATGAGTTATTAACTTCAAACTTTCTGCATAATCTCTCAAAGAGTTGACCTGCATGTGCACATAACGAGAGCTGTATAACCCATCTCCTTCCACCTTAGGCCACAAACTTATCAATCACCCATCTGTGGACACTTTCTGGAGGTCCAAGATCCGTATGCTCCACCACAACTGGACTAAGTGTGTAATGTAGGAGAGGACTATGTTGAAAAATAAATGTACTAGGTTTTCTAAAATTGACTCCTCCTACCTTAGGCCACAAACTTACCAATCACCCCGCGTATGTTTTTTCTTATTCTAGTTGTATTCTTTCTGGAAAAAAATTGACTAGAATTGAGCTTGAGCAGGACCTTCTGGTAAGATGGTGGAGCACTCAGACACAATGGCCTGTCTGGGAGAAACCAAAGGTGTGATTGTTTGACCTTTACACCTTTTTCTTGATCACAAGATACTAGCGGGTTGATGGTGACACTGGAACTGGACTTGATGCACATGGCTTTGCAGGCTGCTTCGACCACCCAGAGAAGAAGGCATCAGGCAGTATGCGAGCCAAAGGTAGTGCAGGTGACTGTCTTGGACATTTTGTTGTGATTGCAGGACCCAGTTAGACATTGTTAATGTAGAATACTGTGAGTCTGATTCACTGTTTCATTGGCAAAACCAATGTCAGGGGAGTTGTGTGGCCTCGGTTGTGGTGTGGATCAAGCCCCCATTTTTGCCTTGGGGTTGCCTGTTGCGGCCACCAACGAAGGAGGAAGGAGACACCGGAGGAAGTTGTGTGTGGCTGGATTCCGGGCTGTGTTGGAGGCTCGCCCCTTCCGTTGGTGCTGCTCTCCAGTGTTCGCTCGGTGGGAGACAAGCTGGATTGTGTTCATCTATGGCTGCACTGCTTGATATGAGGAATGGCTACGGGCTTGTTACAGAACCTGGGCTTCTGTACCTCCTTCTGCAATTGGATCATCGACTTCATAACCGGAAGAACACAATCTGTGCGGATTGGTGAGAGCATCTCCTCCTCACTGACGATCAACACTGATACACCTTGGGTGTGTGCTTAGCCCACTGCTCTAGTCTCTCTACACCCATGACTGTGTGGTTAGGCATAGCTCAAATGCCATTTATAAATTTGCTGATGATAAAACCATTGTTGGTAGAATCTCAGGTGGTGACGAGAGGGCGTACAGGAGCGAGATATGGCAATTAGTCAGTGTCACAGGAACAATCTGGCACTCAACGTCAGAAAGACAAAAGAGCTGATTGTGGACTTCAGGAAGGGTAAGACAAAGGAACACATACCAATCCTCATAGAGGGATCAGAAGTGGAGAGAGTGAGCAGTTTCAAGTTCCTGGGTGTCAAGATCTCTGAGGACCTAACCTGGTCCCAACATATCGATGCAGTTATGAAGAAAGCAAGTCAGCGACTATACTTCATTAGGAGTTTGAAGAGATTTAGTATGCCAACAAATACACACAAAAACTTTCTATAGATGTACCATGGAGAGCATTCGACAGGCTGCATCACTGCCTGGTATGGGTGTGGAGGGGGGGGGGGGGGGTGCTACTGCACAGGACCAAAAGAAGCTGCAGAGGGTTATAAATTCAGTTGGCTCCATCTTGGGAACTAACCTATGGAGTACCCAGGACATTTTTAGGGAGCGGTGTCTCAGAAAGGCGGCGTCCATTATTAAGGACCTCCAGCACCCAGGGCATGCCCTTTTCTCACTGTTACCATCAGGTAGGAGGTACAGGAGCCTGAAGGCACACACTCAGCAATTTAGGAACAGCTTCTTCCCCTCTGCCATCCGATTCCTAAGTATACATTGAACCCTTGAACATGACCTCACTTTTCAAATATATATTATTTCTGTTTTTTGCATAATTTTTAATCTATTCAATATACGTATACTGTATTTTATTTATTTATTTATTGTTATTCCATTTTTCCCTTCTATATTACATATCTCATTGATCTGCTGCTGCTAAGTTAACAAATTTCATGACACATGTTGGTGATAATTCACCTGATTCTGATGTGCATATTTATTAGCGTATCTTAGGGAATAAAACATATGAATTTTAAGCCGAAATTTTAAGAAAATGAGATGAATGCCTTGTTTCAGATATGGCAAGTTGCAACTTGCTGATCACACAACTAACTATTTTGAAATAAATTAAAGATCAATTGAATAGCTTAGGACTTTCTCCCTTGGAATGTAGAAGTCTGAGAGGAGATTTGATGGAGATATACAAAATTATAAGGGGTAGAGATGGGGTAAATGTAAGCAGGCTTTTTCCACTGAGGTTGAGTGGGATTACAACTAGAGGTCATGGGCTAAAGGTGAAAGATGAAAAATTTAAAGGGAACATGAGGGAAACCTCTTCACTCAGGGGCTCATGAGAGTGTGGAACGAGCTGTCCAGCACAAGTGGTGCATACGAGCTCGATTTCAATATTTAAGTGAAGTTTGGCTGCTAGGGGTATGTAGTGCTATGGTCCCGGTGCATGTCAATGGGAATAGGCAGTTTAAGTGGTTCAGCGTGGACTAGATGGGCTGAAGGGCCTTTTTCTGTGGTGTACCTTTCCATGATTCTGTGTCTAATCATGCCAAAGTCAACTGTTTTATTCCCCTTGAAGTTTGGGAGGAGGTTTGTGATAGTAATGTATGAGGACATGAAATTAGAAAAACTGCCTCCACTATCAGATGATTCAGTGGTAGGGGGCACGGATTAATAGTGAGGTGCAAAAGATCAAGAGAGGTGTGAGGAAACATGTTTTGTGCAAACGGTGGAGATCAGAAATGAGAGCAGTGGAAAAAAATTTAAACAGGAATTTTAACATGGTGTAATTGAAGAAACATAATTATAGAGCTACATCCAGATTAGGAGAACGAGGTTGATTAGATCGCTTCACAAAGAGTTTACATGGGTGGAATGACATCCTTCTGTGGTGTAAAAATGCTATGGTTCAAATACCATCCAATGATGCTCATTTACGGACTCCCTCTTCCGTTAAGAAAGTAGTAGTAATCATGTAGCAGATTTCATTATCTTAAGATGTTCCAAATGCTTTTCGAGCAATAACATACTGTTGAAATGTAATGATTGCCATACAGGAACTATAGCTGTCAATTTGCACACAGCATGATCATATAAACACCATTAAAACAAGTTGATAATTCATCTCATTTAGTGGTAATTGTTGGGGACAGTGAGAAACCCCCCCTCTCCACATTGAAAGAGAACTATGAGATTAATAAACTCTTCTCAGGCTTCCAGCTGCATACAGGTATTGATTTTAACTGATGTTTTGATGACAAACTCTGCCATTTTCATCAGGGATGATGCCTTGGCATGTCTAGTCTGATGGTATTTATATAACCATTGTCCATCCCTCTTGATTGGTTACTCCTCATCCAATCAGCTTTCCACTGCCCCACCTTGTTTACAACCAAATTCCAGTTCTTACTTAGAGTAATACTTTCGTCTTTGTTAAAATTCTTTTCACCTAGTTTAATTTCAATGGCTTCCTTCACCAGGAGGTCCCAAAAGCTTTTGGCGTGGCACAGTAGTTTTGTGCCATCATATGGCCATTGCAAATGTAATGTTCTGCTATCCCCGATTTCCCAGGTAACCCAAACGGATACACCTCCTGTGCTCCTTAACGCAGGTTTCTACCATGCACCCCACCTGGTCTCACTCTAATTAAGAACTGGAATTCAATTGTAAGCAAGGTGGGACAGTGTAAACCTGAGTGGATGAGGACTAAGCAATCAGGAGGGACAGACAACAGTGGTATAAATACCACTGGACAAGACATGCCCAGTTATCATCCCTGATGAAGATGGTTGAGTTTCTTATTGAAATGTCAATTAGTTTATTTGTCATATACACCCAGAAAACACCAGAGCCATTTGCAACATGAGATTATTTGTCATTCTGTCACAGCTCAAAAAGGGTCTCAATTCTTTAAAAAATATATGTAACATGGCACAGCTTGAGCAATTTTGAAAACAGGAATGGGCAGCTCTTTCACTATCACATTGTCCTAAGCTAACAGAGACTTATTTGAATAGTTTTTGAATTTTTCATTTTCCATGCTTTACGATTTTCCTTATTGGTTTGGGCTCTACTGTAACAAAGGGAGCATGTAATTCACAAATAAACATTCTCAGTTAAATTGATCAAAATTCCTGGTTGCAATACTCACTTAAGTGAATGGAGGGTTGGGGTCTGAATACTTTTAAAAGGCACTGTACATTGCATTTATAGGAATGCTTTTATATTTATATTTATTGTGTCTTTTTGGGTTTTTTTAATAGTGTTCTTTATGCTTACTATATTTTTTTATGCTGAATTGTTTCTGGAGTAACAATCATTTCATTCTCCTTTATACTCGTGTACTGATGAATGACAGTAAACAATCTAGAATCTTGGAATCTTGACTCCGTAGTTCAATGCATTATGCTGTACTGAACTGAGCTTCACAGATACAGGAGGGCTTTACTAAAGGTTGTGCTCTTAGCTGGAAGCTGATGGGATTCATCTCCAAACCATGGTCTTTATTGCAAGGAAAATAAGAGTACAAAAATAGGCAACTCTTGCTTAATATACAGAGTATTCATGGGGTCACACCTGGAACACCATGTGCAGTTTGGTCTCCACATTTAAGAGATATTACTTCCAACTCCTTCTTCAGTGATTTTTTTTGCGCCATTGGGAGTTTGAGGAAACCAAAGACACTTACAAATCCCTACTGGTGCTTGGTACAGAGTATTCAGACTGGTTGTGTCTGAAGACTCCAATGCACAGGATTGCAGGAGGTTGCAGGTGGTCATAGACTCTGTCAGCTCCATCACAATCACAACCAAACTTCTTCAACCGTCTCAGGAGAAAGGCGCTGTTGTGATTATTTCACCACACGGCCGATATGTATAGACCATGGGAGATACCAGAATTGTATTCTTTTAGTTTTCCTGCGGACAATGAAGGGAAAACATTATGACTATTTTTATTATGATACTTTTATACAATTTATTTCCAAGAAGTTATATACAAACTAGTTAACTGTGATCACTTTCAAAAAACAATCTTTTATCCTGGTTAGATTCCTACATGTTAGCTTTCTGTGAAACAAAAAGCCAGAAGGACTGGGGCCAGATTTTTCTACGGTGTCTTGTTTATGATCCCTTATGAAATGGAATTTTGATTAGCTCTAATAGAACATCTCTCCCAAGTGCTCAAAATTCCTGGTTGCAATACTCAATTAAGTGAATGGAGGGTTGGGGTCTGAATACTTTTAAAAGGCACTGTACATTGCATTTATAGGAATGCTTTTATATTTATATTTATTGTGTCTTTTTGGGTTTTTTTAATAGTGTTCTTTATGCTTACTATATTTTTTTATGCTGAATTGTTTCTGGAGTAACAATCATTTCATTCTCCTTTACACTCGTGTACTACACAAGTTTAACAGCCACCTGCACTAATCAGAGAGTAGGCTAAGTTCTAACACGTATTGCCAATCCTATCTCACAGCTGTACTAAGCTTTACATGCAACAGCTATGTTGATCAGAAGATGACAAAAAGACTCACGATGTATTATAATCATATTCAAAGCTGAAGCATTGTTTTATGGTCTCATCACGTGCATTATGGTGCATGTGATTATTAACTCTTGTAATCAGAGGAGACAGTTTCTCATGGGTCATTTACAAATCAGATAAACACCTTCCAAAATGGGTGGAACAAGCTCGATATCTTTGATAAATTAAACATGAAATTTTCCCTGAGGCGCTTCATGAAATTTTGTTCTAGCCAGCTGCCACTATGGTAGGGTATTCTACAAGTATGCTGGGACATGCTGTAAGATTGACATAGGCAAGGATTTTATCTCATCAGATCTCTCAGTGTCTTCGATGCAAGTTTATAATTTTTAACAAATATGATGGAAAACTTTTGTATATGTCATTTAACCAAGACATGTACATTCAATGACCACTTTATTAGGCATGCCTGTTCACCTGCTCATTACTGCAAATATCTAATCATTTTGAATATATACATGAGGAGTAAAAATCTTTAAGTTACGTCTCTTTTCAAAGGTGCAATGTGCAGTTATAGTAATTTATAATAAATATGTACAGCAGGTCGGTCAAAATAACAGAAATACAGTTGCATCAGATGAATTAATCAGGGTGATGACTTCCTCTCTGTAGGCGACCTCATTATTATTTGAGGTTAGGCCAATCAGTGTAGTGTCGTCAGTAAACTTAATTAGCAGATTGGAGCTGGGGGTGGTGACACAGTCATGGGTATACAGGGAGTAGACAGCCCTGAGGGACACCTGTGTTGAGGGGCAGAGGGGCAGAGGTGAGGGAGCCCACTCTTACCACCTACCAGCGATTTGACAGGAAGTCCAGGATCCAACTACACAAGGCAGGGAGAAGACTGAGGTCTCTGAGCTTCTTATCGAGCCTGGAGGGAATTACAGTGTTGAATGCTGAACTTTAGCCCAAGAACAGCTTTCTCACATAAGCGTCCCTCTTCTCCAGATGTGTAAGGACGGTGTGTAGAGCTGTGGCTATTGCATCATCTGTCTGTCAGTTGTGTCAGTAGGCGAATTGTAGGGGGTCCAGTGTGGATGGCAGCAAGCTGCAGATGTAATCCTTGACCAGCCTCCCAAAGCATTTGCCTATTATTGAGGTGAGTGTGGCAGGATGCCAGTTGCTCAGACATGGTCTTTTTAGGAACAGGGACAATGGTGGATGTTTTGAAGCAAGAGGGCACTCTACACTGGGAGAGGGAGAGATTAAAAATGTCTGTAAACACATGTGCCAGTTGTGCCGCGCACATCCTGAGTACCCGCCCTGGGATGTTGTCCGGTCCCGCAGCCTTGCGACTGTCCACCCGTTGGAAAAACCTGTGTACTTCAGCTTCAGAGATGACCAAGCTGCCAGTTGCATCATCTGCAGGTCTCCTCAGGGGCTCAGTATTGGCGACATCGAATCAAGCATAAAAAGGATTTAGCTTGTCTGGGAGAGAGGCATCGATGTTGGAAACACCACTGTGTTTAGCTTTGAAGTCTGCGATGGTGTGCAGACCTTGCCATAAGCTGCGTGTGTTGTTGGTGAAATTCAAAGCATAAAAACATGCTGACATGGTCAAGAGGTTCTGTTGTTGTTTTCACGTTCTCATCAGGATGGGGAAGAAATGTGATCTAAGTAACTTAGACCATGGAATAATTGTTGCTGCTAGATGGGGTGGCTTGAGTATCTCAGAAACTGTGGATTTCCTAGGATTTTCATGCAGAACAGTTTCTGGAGTTTATAGAGAATGGTGCAAGAACATCCAGTGAGTGGCAGTTCTGCGGGTGAAAATGCCTTGTTATATTGAAAGGTCAGAGAAGCTTTTCAGACTGGGTCAGGCTGACAGGAAGGTGACAGTTACTCAAATAACCACGTGTTACAAACACTGGTGTGCTGAAGAGCATCTCTGACTGCATAAACATTGAACCTTGAAGTTGTTGGGCGACAGCAGCAGAAGACCATGAACTGATAAGCAGTGGCCACTTTGTTAAGTACAGGAGGTACCTAATAACATGGCCACTGAATGTATCCTCAATCTGATTTAATGTACTGAAGGAAACAATCCGGATTGTTTTTACTTTATTTTGTACAAAAACTTTGCCAATGCAAAATGCCAGACGGCTGAGATAAGATGTAAGCCGAGGCATCTTAAAGCAGGGTTTGGAAATTTGAGGCATTAAGAAAAAGTGGAAAATTAAGAAGTATGCGGTGGGCTGCAGTCAATGTGGGGTTGTTCGTTGGTGATGCAGCATGAGGTTCAAGAAGAGCTCGGGTGTTTTTAGGTCTTTTTGGTGGGGGGCAATGATAATGATTTATTAGCCATTTGGCACCAATAAAAATAAGCAGAGTGGCCACTGTGGAAGCATCCATTGTGTGAGTGGACAGTTTTAGAGTGGTCAGGCTTTGGCTCAACAGGCTTAAGCAAGAACGGGCTTGGGCAAGCACTGGCAGAGGCTCTAAGTAAGTTTCTAGAAAGCTGTTTTTTTCTGTTAATACATAGCTAGTGCGCTGAAAATGGATACAGTTAGTGGTATGTTTCTTATGTGAGATGTGGGAACTTTGGGAGACCCACTTACATCCACAGTGATGAAGTGTTTTGAGAATTTGGTGAGGAAGTATATCAATTCCTGTCTGAGAAGCAATTTGGATCCACTCCAATTTGCCTACTGGAGCTACAGGTCCACAGCAGATGCCATCTCCTTGGCTCTTCACTCAACCCTGTAATATCTGGACTGCAAAGGTGCATCAGGATGCTCTTTATTGATTATAGTTCAGCATTTAATACAATCATCCACTCAAAACTAATCAATAAGCTCCAAGACCTTGGCTTCAATACCTCCTTGTGCAAAATGGATCCCCATTTTTCCTCACTTGCAGTCCCCAGTGATTCTGGATTGGAAACAACATCTCTTCCACAATCTTCTCTTGTGTCACAGGTGCATCACAAGGCTGTGTGCTTAGCCCCTGCTCAACTCGCTTCACACTTATGACCGTGTGGCTAAGCACAGCTCCAATGCCATATTCAAGTTTGCTGATGACACCACCATCTTAGGTGATGAATCAGAATCTGGTTGAGTGCTACCATAACAACAACCTCTTACTCAACGTCAGCAAAACCAAGGAATTGATTATTGACCTCAGGAGAAGGCAAGCAGGCCTATGAGCCAGACATCATTGGAAAATTAGAGATGGAGAGGGTCAGCATCTTTAAATTCCATGGTGTTATTATTTTGGAGGACCTGTGAGCCCAGCACTTATGTACAATTACCATATCAGCGCCTCTAATTCATTAGTAGTTTGCGAAGGTTTGGAATTACATCTAAAACTTGGACAAACTTCTACAGATGTGTATTGGAGA
Source organism: Hemitrygon akajei (assembly GCF_048418815.1). Classification (NCBI taxonomy): domain Eukaryota; kingdom Metazoa; phylum Chordata; class Chondrichthyes; order Myliobatiformes; family Dasyatidae; genus Hemitrygon; species Hemitrygon akajei. The sequence continues at coordinate 173,713,912 of NC_133129.1, forward strand.
GTTTATTGACCGGCTGTATCATAGCCTGGTATATAAACATCAATGCCCTTGAATGGAAAAGCCTACAAGAGTTAGTGGATATGTTGCAGTCCATCATGATTAAAGCCCTCCCTACCACAGAGCACATCTACAAGGAGTGCTGCCACAAGAAAGCAGCGTCTATTGTCATCAACACCCAGGATATACACTCCTCTCATTGCTGCCATCAGGAAGAAGGTATCAGATCCTCAGGACTCACACCACCAGGTTCAGGAACAGTTATTAACCCTCAACCATCAGTTACTACTCCTGAACCAAAGGAATATCTCCACTCAAATTCACTTGCCCCAAAATTGTATTGTTCTGACAACCTACAGATTCATTTCACAAACGGGAAAATCTGCAGGTGCTGGAAATCTGAGCAACACACACACAAGATGCTGGAGGAACTCAGCAGGCCAAGTAGTATCAATGGGAAAAAGTACAGTCGACATTTCAGGCTGAAAAACTTCGGCAGGACTGAAGGACCAGAGGGTTTCGGCCTGAAACGTTGACTGTACTTTTTTTCTATAGATGCTGCCTGGCCTGCTGAGTTCCTCCACCATTTTGTGTGTGTCGCTATGGACTCATTTTCAAGGACTCTTTATCTCATATCCTCGACAATTATTGCTTATTTATCTATTATTATTATTTCTTCCTTTTTGTATTTGTACAGTTTATTGTCTTTTGCACATTGGTTGAACACCCAGATTGGTGCGGTCATTGATTCCATTATTCATTCTATTATGGATCTATTGAGTATGCTCACAACAAAATGAATCTCAGGGTTGTACATGGTGGCATATATGTGCTTGAATAATAAATTTAATTTAACTTTGATAGATAGGAGGAGCAGGGAGGTAGTTACCCCTAAATTGCAGGGGGCAGGTACCTGGTTGACTGTCAGGAGAGGGGAAGGGAGTAGGCAGCCAGTGCAGAGTACCCCTGTGACCGTTCCTTTAAATAATAAGTATATTACTTTGGATACTGTAAGGGAAGGGGACAATGTACCAGGCGGAAGCTGCAGCAACCCATTCTCTGGCACTGAGTCTGTCTCTGTGGCTCAGAAGGAAAGGGGGGGAGAAGAGGAATTTTGTAGTGATCAGGGATTCCATAATTAAAATGCAATCCCAGCATCCTCTGTAAGGAATACTTCCTCCCTGTGGAATACGTGGGTTTACCCCAGGGGCTCGGTTACCTCCTACTGCCCAAAGACATACTAGGTAGGTTAATTGGTCATTGTAAATTGTCCCATGATTGGGTTAGGATTAAATTGGGGTTGTCAGGGTTTGCTGGGCGGCATGTATCAAAGGGCCGAAAAGGCCTATTCCGCCCTGTATCTCTAAATTTAAAAATAAAATATATAAAAATAAACAAATAATAAATAAAATAGTGCTAATTAAATTTGCTGACAACACTACACTGATTGGCCTAATCTTGAATAATAATGAAGCAGCCTACAGAGAAGAAGTCATCACCCTGACATGGTGGTAAGAAAACAACCTCTCCCTTAATGTCGCAAAAACAAAGGAGCTGGAGGAGTGGAGACAGGCTAACCCCTATTGACATCAGTGCACCTGGGGTTGGGTGAACAGCCTGACTGGCTGCATCACTGCCTGGCATGGGAACTGTACTTCCCTCAATCACTAGATTCTGCAGAGAGTGAGGAAGACAGCCCAGCACAACTGTAGATGTAAACTTCCCACTATTCAGGACACTTACAAAGAGAAGTGTGTAAAAAGGGACTGAAGGATCTTTGGGGGCCCAAGTCACCCCAACCACAAACTGTTTCAGCTGCTACCATCTCAGAAACAGTACCACAGCATAAAAGCCAGGACCAACAGGCTCCGGGACAGCTTCTTCCACCAGCCGTCAGACTGCTTAATTCATGCTGATACAATTGTATTTCTATCTTATATTGACTGTCCTGTTGTGCATACTATTTAATATAAATTACTATAAATTGCATGTTGCACATTTAGATGGAGAGGTAATGTAAAGATTTTTACTCCTCATGCTCATGTATATGAAGGATGTAAGAAATTCATTAGTGCAAAAAGAGCAAAGACTGAGGTACTGTTCATGGGTTCATGTTCCATTCAGAAATCAGATGGTGGAGGGAATGAAGCTGTTTCTAGAGCATTGGCTGGGTGTTTTCAGGCTCCTGTCCCTCCTCGCTGATGGTAGCACTGAGAAGGTGGATGGTGAGGGTCCCTAATGATAGATGTCACCTTTTGAAAATGTCCTTGAGGTTGCTTCCATGATGGAACTGGCTGAGCTTACAACACTCTGCATCTTTTTCCGACCCTGTGCTTCAGAGCATCCATACTAGATGGAGATGCAACCAGTCAGAATGCTCTCCACCATACATTAAAAACTTGTGAGATTCTTTGGTGATGTACAAACTTGCCTTAAACTCTTAATGAAATATAGCCTCTGTCATACCTTCTTCGTAATTGTGTCGCTATGTTGGGCCCAGGATGGATCTTCAGAGATGTTGACACCCAGGAGCTTGAAGCTGCTCTCCCTTCCCTCTGCTGACTCCTTGATGAGGACAGGTATGTGTACTCCCAATTTCTCCTTCCTGATGCCCACAGTCAGTTCCTTGGTCCTTACTGTTGCTGAGTGTGAGATTGTTGTTGTGGCACAACTCAACCAGCTGATCTGTCTCACCTCCCATCACTATCTGAAATTCTGCCACAAACAGTTGTGTCGTTGACCAATTTGTAGATGAGGATTGAGTTGTGCCTCGCCACACATGAGTATAAAGAGAGTGAAGCAGTAGACTCTCTACACTGACTATGGTCTCCTGATTGGGAAGCAAGGATCCAGTTGCAGAGGGGGATCTGTTTGCCACAATTCCCGAGGCAGCAGCAGAGTTGGCTAAAGCAGATGTAAGGTTACAGAAGGTGGGTCTACATCACAGCGCTGAGAGTCTCTCTGATTGAGGTTCTTGCTATCACCACAGAAACATCCATAATTATGTAATTTTGCTCTTTGTTTTGCATATTTCCTTCCTTCCAGAAGTGTTTGTCTGTAACTTGAAGCCACAGGCAATGGCATCTGTTGTGAGTTTTGCCCAAATACCCATTACTCATTCCTTAGTCATGACAAGGAATTTACTGATTGTGGTCCCTGATGCAGTATTGTGGATCTAATCTTTCATCATTAATATTAAAATTAAAAGTTCAAAGTAAATATATTATCGAAGTACATTAGAAGCAGGGATTCATTTTCTTACAGGCATACTCAGTAAATCCAAGAAACATTATAGTATTAATGAAAAGCCACACCCAACAGGACAAACAACCAAGTTGCAAAAAACAAACAAACTGAAAATACGAAAAAAACCGAAATAAAAATAATAAATAAATAAGCAAAAAAAAAATCAAGAACGTGAGATGAAGAGTCCCTGAGAGTGAGTCCATAGCATATCGGAACAGTTCAGTTATAGGGCAAGTGAAGTTGAATGAAGTTATCCCATTTGGTTCAAGAGCCTGATGACTGAGGGACAATAACTGTTCCTGAACCTCTTAGTATGGATCCTAAGTCTCTTGTACCTTCTTCCTGATGGCAGCACTGAAAAGAGAGCATGGCCTTGGTGGTCAGTGTCCTTGATAATGGATACTGCTTTCCTGTGACTGTGCTCTATGTCGATGTGTTTAGTGATAGGGAGGGCATTACCCATGATGGACTGGGCTGCATCCACTACTTTTTGTTGGATTTCCCATTCAAGTGCATTGGTGTTTCCATACCAGGCTGTGATGCAACAGGCCAATATACTTCCCACTGCACACCGATATAGGTTTGACAAAGTTTTAGATTACAGGCTGAATTTTCACAAACTTCTAAGGAAGCAGTGGTGCTGCCAGGCTTTCTTAGTAATGGCACTTACCTGCTGGACTCAAGACCAATCCTCTGATCCAACACTGGCTCGTCTAGGACTGAGTTGCTTACATCACGATTTTAAGAATTTCCAAAACACTGGTGTGATTTACCTCACGCTAATCTGTTTGACTGACAAAAAAAGCTCTGTGGCTGAACACCTGGCTGCTTCCACAATAAAGGATAGCTCTGACCATGTTTACATCTGACTTCAGAAGACAGTTTCAAAGGAATCCATGTTGTTATACATATCTCTCCCCTTTACATTTATCCTTTCAAGTTCAAGTACCGCTATGTTTTGATTACTTGTTTCAACTCCCAGTGAACTAAATTAAAGACATAATCATAATGTTGGTACCAATGACCCTTTTCTGACTGAATTGGTGGCTTTGATTTAAATGGACTCACAAGCAAAAGGCAAACCAATGTTTAGAAATGCACATCAGCACCAAATGGGATGCAAATGAGACTATGTCCAATTCAAAGGTTTTTCATATATATATATTGAATAATTTATATATCAATTAATAAGTGATTAAATGTCTAATACTAGAAGGCATGAATTGAAGGTGAGAGGGGGTAGGTTCAAGGGGGATGTGAGGGGTAAGTTTTTTACTCAGATAGTCGCTCAAGTACATTAGAGACTTTTAAGAGCCGTTCGGATAGGCACATGGATGTAAGGAAGATGGAAGGATATGGACATGGTGTAGATTGGAGGGATTAGTGTTTGGGTGTTTTTGATTTGCTTTTTAGCTGGTTCGGCACAACATTGTGGGCTGAATGGCCTGTTCCTGTGCTGTACTCTTCTATGTTCTTTGTTCCTTTTACTGATAGTGATGCACCATCAATAACTCTCGGAGATGGGAGGCGAACGATAGGCTTTTATTAGCTGCAAGAGACCACCATTAGCAGCAAGAGACCACCACACAACATCCTGGAGACTGAGGGAGGAGCAGTGCCTCCAATCGCCTTTATACAGGGGTCTGTGGGACAAGCCACAGGAGCAGTCAGCAGAGGGGCGTGTCCAGACAGGTACATGTAATTCACCACAGATAGTAGGCCCAATCTCAGTTAATTTCATTTCAAGTGACTGAGTTAGAGAGGCTGAGTAGGCTAGGACTTTATTCATTACGGCAGGGGTTCCCAGCCTGGGGTCCACAGACCCCTCAGATAATGGTAGGGTTCCATGGCATAAAAAACATTGGGAACCCCTGCATTAGGGTGTCAGAGAATGAGGGGTGACCTTACAGAGGTGTTTAAACTGTGAAGGACATAGAGTTAATACCCACAGCCTTTCCCCAATATTGGAGAATCAAGAAATAAGGTGAGAGGCAAGACTTAATAGGGACCTGTGGGGCAACATTTTGACAGGGTAGTCCATATATGGAATGAGCTGCCAGAAGAAGTGACATACTAACAGTATTTCAAAAGTACTTGGACAGATACATGGATAGGATACGGGCCAAATGCAGGCAAATGGGACGAGCTTAGATGGGATTTTGGTTAGCATGGCCCATTTGAGCCAAAGGGCCTGTTTCTGTGCTGTAAGACTCTCTGACTCTATCACTCTATTCTGACCTTGCTGTGCTCTTCTTTGTTGTGTTCTGTGTTGCTCCACTGAACATTGTGAGCATGCTATGCTGGCGCCGGAATGTGCAAACACATTTGCAGGCTGCCCCCAGCGCATCCTTAACATTTCACCATGTATACGTATGTAATAAATAAATCTGAATCTGAATCTATTTTACCAATTTAACAGAAAATACAGATACCTTTTCCAAAATTAATTGAGCTGGCGTCAGGATATAAATACGACCATTATAAATGTTAATATGAAATGTATCCATTCTGAAACAGAATTGATAAATGGGTAATTAGTCCCTCTAATCACACATGAAAGCATTGTTAGTAAACCGCTGGTAAAATAATCTGATTTCATTCGATAAGTCTGAACTTCAGATAATTTTAGAGATGGAATGAAGTACAAATATTACTCGTGAGTAATAAGAGAATAATTGCTTATTTTTTTTTACTTGTTGAGTTACAGCGCAGAATAGGGCCATCCAGCCCTTTGAGCCTCACCACCCAGCGACCTCCGATTTAACCCTAGCCTAATCATGGGACAGTTTACAATGACCAATTAACCTACCAACCGGTACATCGTTGGACTGTGGGAGGAAACCGGAGCACGCGGAGGAAACCCATGCGGTCACGAGGAGAAGGTACAAACTCTTTACAGGCAGCGCCGGCAATTGTGGAGTTGAGATAAGTCTGTTATTAAGATGCTACTTTGTTCAGACACACTTTTGGCTTAAGAAGAACTTGATAAGTTTGAGAGAGTTCAGAGTTTACAAGAAATGAACATTACTTCTGTGGTTTGTCTACTGTTCTTAGTGCCTTGGTAAAGCAGCCAGCATAATCAAAAGTCCACCCACCATGGACTACTTCTGCCTCACTGTTATCAGACTAATGAATGATTACTTAGTCTGATAAAATGGACTCAAAACTTCACTACCTACTCTGTTATCTTGCATCTTGTTGTTTACCTGCACTGCACTTTCTTTGTAGCTGTGACTCTTTATCCTGCATTGTCATTGAACATGAATGCACTGTGTAATGATTTGATATGTATTAACAGTATGCAAGGCTAGCTTTTCACCGGACCTTTGTACATGTGACAGTAATGAACCAATTCCAATTTCATTCTAAATGCTGGAATCCGGAGCAATAATTAAGATGCTAGAGGAACTCAGTGGATCAGGCAGAATTTGTGGAGGGAAGTGGAGTCCAGATGTGGTATCTCAACCCAAAACATCGGCTGTCCTTTTCCCTCCACAGATGCTGCCTGACTGACTGAGTTCCTCCTGCTTCTGGTTTGATGCAGCTGCAAAGTATTTCTCTACTCAAGGAATGATCTGTCAGGCCTCTACATGCAGGTGCCTCCCTGTCTCCAACCAGCTAATAGGAGTCACCAGCCACTCATTTCTACCTCGTCGCCTGCAGCCTATTTAAACCCAGCCTCTCATCCACAGTCCTTGTTCACTCATTGAACCAATCAACCTCAACCAGTTCCTCCTAGACTTCAGTTACCTTGTTGCCTTGTCACGTTTAGTATCTGTTCTCTCTTGTTTTGTATTTTGTATCCCCTCATGTCTTCTTCCAGCATCACAACCTGACTCACTCTTTCTGTCCTCCTCCACACCCCAACAGCTCTACACACACAGGAGGCTCTGGTGAACTCCAGCAGAGCAGGCAACTTTCTAGTGCAGCTTAGATAGACTCCCTACTGTCTCTCACCCCTTCTGCATCACAGCAATCGATGGATGTCTGTTGGGGTCTGGGGTGGTCAGAGCATGCACGTGTACAGAGCCTATACACATGAGCATCAGAGAGCACCACGAGTCCATCCCTTTCCTCCTGACAGACTCACCCAACTCTTCTCTCATCTTGGGTAAGCCCTGGCTCTCCACTCATCACCCCTACTGTGCCTCACCATCTGATTAACTGCTGAATTGAGGACCCACCTGCCTGCAACGTTGTTTGACTTCACCCCATAAATTTGAGGAGATGGAGGAAACCCTTGACCTTACCAAACTCCCACAAGAGTACCATGACTTAGCCATCGCCTTCAGTAAAAGGGAAGCCAACACCCTGCTGCCTCACAGAGCATGTGACTGTGCGATCGACCTCCTCCCAGGCACCACCCTTCCCCAAGGCCGTCTGTTCACCTGCTCTCCTCCTGAGACCTAAGTCTTGAATGCCTACATCACCAAAGTGCTGCAGCAAGGTTTCATTCAACCATCCCAGATAACTAGCTGGTGCAGGATTCCTATCTGTCAAAAAGAAAGATGGGGATCTTCATCCCCGCATTGACTACCATGGACTCAAAAAAAATCACCATTTAAAAACTGTTAGCTTCTCACCTTGCTGGATATCACATTCGGATCACTGTGTGGACCCTGATCTTTACTAAACTGGATCTACAGTGTTAAGAGAGATAGGTGCAAGACAGTGTTCATAACACTCACTAACCACTAGAAATGCTCAGTGATGCCTTTTAGACCTTCCAACAGTTCAACCATATTTCAAGCCTTTACTATCGATATCTTCCAAAACATACTACATGGGTATGTATTCACCTATCTCTGTGACATCCTCATCTTCTCCAAGGCCCCCAAAGTTCCTTCAGTCCTTCAGGATCTCCCCAAACACCAACTGTCCTATGAGTTAGAAAAATGCTAGCTCCACATCCCAGTTATTTCCTTCCTGGGTTATGTCCTTTCTCCCCGGGTTATTTCCTTTCTCCCCAAGACATAATCATGGACCCAGAGAAAGTGCACGCCATCGTTGAATGGCCCTGCTGTGCTCCCTCCAACAGCTTTACTGCTTCTTGTGCTTTTCCAACTTCTACAGCCATCTCATCAGGAACTACATTGCTCCTCTCACCTCCCTCACCAATTGCCTACCTCATAAGAATCACTGATGTTCATAAGATTATTATTCTTGTGTTGGATGAGGTCCTGATCCTGAAATCTTCGTTTTTCAGCTGGCTGAAGGTGATGCAGGTTCATTTAGGATGATGCCTATTTTTGCTAAGAGGTGGCTCCTAAGATGCCGGAAGTGGTTCCTGCTTGCAAGGATCTCATTGTGGAATGGAAACAAAATTCCTGGAATTGTCAGCAGCTCAGGCAGTTTACATGGAATGGGAAACAATCAGCTTGCTCCTGAATATGAATGCAATGCTACAGAAAAATCTAGATAAGATCATATCCATTTTGGACAGTCAACTGAGAATTTCATCTTTGGTTCAATGATATTTGATTTCAAACTTTTCATCTTCATTTTCACTTCTGTGACTGGAGATCTCTGCCCTTCTTTATTTATGGCCTCTTGAGCAACCCTGATTTTAATTGCTTAACCACAGACAGCAGGTCGTTGGAAATGATATCATCTCCTCTCCTCCATTCTACCCGTCCTTTAACCCATCTCTTTGACCAGACCTGTGGAGAGCTGCCCTATTATCTTTTCCTGTAACTCAGTGTATAAGCTGGTTTCGTAGCACGCCTGTAAAGGTCCTTTGAATAAAAATATGCAAAAAGCTGAAGAACTTCATCACAGTTATATTAGAAGCATTATATTAATATATATCTCCCCACTATTGAGGACGTTGTCAAAAGGCAACACCTCAAGAAGGTGGCATCCATCCTGGAGAACTTCACCATCCAAGTCATGGCCTTTAAAGTCTTTAAGGACAAGGTATAGGAACCTGAAGACACACACTCAACATTTTGTGAACAACTTCTTCACCTCCATCATTAGATTTATGAATACGCCATGAACCCATATATACTGCCTCTCTATTTTACTCTGATTTCGTACTATTTATTTTTTATATACTCAATGGCCACTTTATTAGGTACACCTGTAGACATGCTCATTAATGCAAATATCTTATCAGCCAGTCATGTGGCAGCAACTCAATGTACAAATGCTTGCAGACATGGTCGAATTTTAGTTATTGTTCAGACCAAATACCAGAATATAATCTAAGTGACTTTGACTATGGAATGATTGTTGGCGCCAGACGGGTTGGTTTGAGTATCTTAGATGTTGTTCTCAGGATATTTTCATGCAGTACTGTCTCTAGAGTTTACATGGAATGACGAGTAAAAAAAAGACCCAGTGAGTGGCAGTATCGTAGGCAAAAATGCTTTGTTAATGAGAGAGGTCTGCGGAGAATAGCCAGATTAGTCAAGCTGACAGGAAGGAGACAGTAACTCAGATAACAGTGGTGTGCAGAAGAACATTTCTGAATAGATAGATAGATAGATAGATAGATAGATACTTTATTCATCCCCATGGGGAAATTCAACATTTTTTCCAATGTCTCATACACTTATTGTAGCAAAACTAATTACATACAATACTTAACTCAGTATAAATATGATATGCATCTAAAATCACCCTCTCAAAAAGCAATAATAAATAGCTTTTAAAAAGTTCTTAAATAGTTTACTGAAATACATTGAATGGTAACTTAAGCTGAGTCCTAACCCCGGCACTTTAACATAACTTACCCCTGGCGGTTGAATTGTAAAGCCGAATGGCATTGGGGAGTAATGATCTCTTCATCCTGTCTGAGGAGCATTGCATCGATAGCAGAGGCCGCTGACTGTATATTCTTATTGTAATATATAGCAACCTTTATATCTTTGCACTGTCCTGCTGTCACAAAACAACAAATTTCACGATGTGTCAGCGTTAATAAAACCGATCCTGATTCTGACAAGTTTGTCAAAAACAGTCAAACCTCCATCGTTCTAAAAATATCTCCAGTGCCTTCAATCAAATAAAATTATTTTGAAGTGTGGTCACTGTTACAAAGCAATAAACGAGCCTTGTTCCACAAACAATAAGAAAAGGGACACATTCTTTAATCAAATCCACTGAGTATCATAGTATAAGGTCAATGTGGTCACTGTTAGAATCTGAATCAGGTTTATTGTCACTGACATAAGTCATGACATTTTTTTGTGGCAGCAGGACAGTGCAAGAATCACAATTTAGATCATAAGACCATATGGCCATTAAACGGAGCACAATTAGGCAATACTTCTGCCTTCTCCTCATAGCCTTTGATGCCCTTACTAATCAAGAACCGTCAACCTCTGCTTTAAATATAACCAATGACATGGCTTCCACACCCATCAATGGCAATGATCTCCACAGAATTCCACAATGAATTACTCTAAGTTCTAATAAAAATAAATATATAAATAGTCTAAAGGAGGAAAAGGGAGGAAAGCAATCATCAATTTTCTTTGAGCATTGTCCCACAAACAATTAGAAATATAACACATGCTATAATGTTCATTGATCAATAAGGTATTGATTAAATGTTGAATCCTCCTTCTCTTCAAGTTCTTATTAAATGGACCTTGTTTTAACTCCACATCGAAAAGGAGGACATCAGTCAGTGCACCACACCCTCAAAGTGGCAGCCTCAATTTGCCCCAGAGACAAGCTTTAATTCAGCATTTTGCCATCAGAGATAAAATCTCAGTCAAGGATGGAATATACAGTCAGTGGCTACTTTATTAGGTACACAAGCCCATTAATGCAAATATCTTCTCAGCCAATCACGTGCCTGCAATTCAATGCATAAAGGCATGCAGACATGCTCAGGAAGTTCAGTTGTTCAAACCAAATAACAGAATGGAGAAGAAAAGTGATCTAAGTGACTTTGACTGTGGAGTGATTGATTGTTGGTGCCAGACAGGGTGATTTGAGTATCTCAGAAACTGCTGCCTCCTGGGATTTTCACATGCAGCCGTCTCTAGAGTTTACAGAGAATAGTCCTAGAAACAAAAAAAATCCAGTGAGCTGCAGTTCTGTGGGTGCATTTGCATTGTTATTGAGGGAAGCCAGGGAAGAATTGTCCGACTGTTTCAAGCTGACAGGAAGGCAATGGTACCTCAGGTGACCATGCATTACAACAATGGTGGGCAGAAGAGCATCTCTGAATCCACAACACACCGAACCTCGTAGTGAGTGGGCTATTGCAGCAGACGACCACACTGAGTTCCCCTCTTGTACCCAGTAAAGTGGCCACTGAATGTGTAAAATGCCTTTCAGAGGGGGAACCACATGGCAAATTTGGAGATGGCCATTTCCATCTCATTTCCAGTGCAAAACTATTGAAGTTAAGCAACCTGATGATACATTTTGACATGGCTTACATAATTACATTATATTATTGCCAAGTATAATTTAAATCATGGTGGTATTTCCCCTTTAAGAATTATTTTCCTTCCTCAAAGTGATCTAATCATTGTTACAGGTTAATTAAATTTAGCCATACTCTGTACAATTAGAGCAGAATTCTTGGATAGCTTGTCACTGAATGTGCATGTTTGCTGTCTTCTGCGCTTTAGTCCATACATTTCAAGGTTCAACGTGTTGCAGATTCGGAAGTGCTCTTCTGCAAACCACTGTTGTAATGCATGGTTATTTCAAAGTTCAAATTTCAAAGTAAATTTATTTTCAAAGTACATATGCGTCGCCACATACAACCCTGAGATTCATTTTCTTGTGTGCATACTCAATAAATCCAAACAGTCTCCTTCCTGTGAGCCTGACGCAGTCTGGCAATTCTCTCTGACCTCTCTGATTAGCAAGGTTTTTTCTTGCCCACAGAACTGCTGCTCATTGGATGTTTTTTGTTTCTCACACCATTCTCTGTAAACACTAGGACTGTTGTTCATGAAAATTGCTGGAGATCAGCAGTTTCTGAGATACTCAAACCACCCCGTCTGGCACCAACAATCTTTCCACAGTTAACGCCACTAAGGTGATACTTTTCCCCTATTCTGATGTTTGGTCTGAACAGTAACTGAAGCTCTTAACCATCATGCTTTTATGCATTAAGTTGCGGCCACACGATTGGCTGACTAGATATTTGCATTCACAAGCAGGTTCACCTAATAAAGTGACCACTTGTGTAGATTCATTTACAACAGCCAACCTTCAGAAAAGGATCACTTTTCCTTTCATTCTGTATTCGGTGTGCATGAACAATATACATCACAACATGGCATAGAGATTCATTCAGACAAACACAAAGTGAATCTCAACAATGACCTGTTCTTGAAAAAAACAAGCTGAGGGAGTATTCATTCACATAAAACGTGACCTTTTGTTAGTTCACTGAAAACTTTTGCCCAAAAAAGCTGGAAATAAACTTAAGTCTAGTTTTAGAAAAAAATAAGTTAACTATTATTGAGACTTGTCCAGAATGCTAAGTTCCACTTTTGACCATGAGCTATTTTGCTTGATTCTTTGGTTAGATATATATGAATTCAAACAAAACTTAGCAATTCTCATTTTCCTTTGACCAACAAGTTGGCTTAACCAATACCTCAATTTGTTTTTACAAACCAATAAGATTTGGTGTTGTTGTGAGGTCACTTCAAGTTTGAAGAGATTTGGTATGTCGACAAGTACACTCAAAAACTTCTATAGATGTACCATGGAGAGCATTCTGACAGGCTGCATCACTGTCTGGTATGGAGGGGCTACTACACAGGACCGAAAGAAGCTGCAGAGGGTTGTAAATTTAGTCGGCTTCATCTTGGGCACTAGCCTACAAAGTACCCAGGACATTTTCAAGGAGCTTAGAAAAATAGAGGGCTATGGGTAAGCCTAGGTAGTTCTAAGGTAAGGACATGTTCGGCACAGCTTTGTGGGCCGAAGGACCTGTATTGTGCTGTAGGTTTTCTACGTTTCTATGTTTCTATTTCTCAGAAAGGCAGTGTCCATTATTAAGGACCTCCAGCACCCAGGGCATGCCCTTTTCTCACTGTTACCATCAGGTAGGAGGTACAGAAGCCTGAAGGCACACACTCAGTGATTCAGGAACAGCTTCTTCCCATCTGCCATCCGATTCCTAAATGGATATTGAACCCTTGGACACTACCTCACTTTTTTAATATATATTATTTCTGTTTTTTGCACAATTTTTAATCTTTTCTATATACGTATACTATAATTGATTTATTATGATTATTTTATTTTGTTTTTTTCTTCTATATTATGTATTGCATTGAACTGCTGCTGCTAAGTTAACAAATTTCTTATCACATGCCAGTGATAATAGACCTGATTCTGATTCTGATCAGTAACTACTGGAGATATTTTGTGTCTTTAACGTAGTTAAAACATCCCAAACACCACACTGACACTGTGGCGAAGGTAGAGGCACCAGAACAGGTTAACAAAAGCTTTAACAGAGACGTGCATCATTAAGAATATTTGAAATGAGGTTTAAGAAGTGGAAATTCCAGAAGCTGGGGCCAAACTGCTAGAGTGAGTGCTGCCAATGTTAGGGTAAAGGAACTGGGAGGGTAGGGGGTGGTTGCAAAAGAGGCCAGAGCAAGAGGATCACTGTGTTCTTAGACAATTATTCTAGTGAAGGAGGTTATTGAAATAAAATAAGGTTTTTACATGCATTTTAAAATGAAGGTGTGGTCAGTATATACAGTGTACAATGTATTTAAAAGTTAAACATCTCACTATATTAATTTTGCAATACTCTGCATGTTGAAACTAGAGTGTGCTATTGAAAATGATGCTTAATGGCATCCATCTGCTGACAGAAATGTACTTGCTTTTCTAAGTGAAAATTTTAAAAGAGAGGAGGAAAATCAAAGAAAAGAAAGGTCTGAAGTCTGAGTGTAGTACCAGAAGTCGGTGTTTGTCGGGGTAAATTGTCCCTCGTGAGATGTTTACATAAGCAGATTAATGTGAGGAAGATGGATATTGTGCAGGTAGGAAGGATTAATTTTGGGGGGGGTGGGGGTTCTGATTTGCTTTTTAGCTGGCTCAGTACAACATTTTAGGCTAAGGGGCCTGTTCCTGTGCGGTACTGTTCTATGTTCTATCTGTCTTTTTATTCTATGTACATATCCGGGGTGAAGGAGGTATCCAGGGAGGGGTAGCACCTCGGGTGAAGGGGCTTGGTATATTCATTCTGGAGCAGCTCACTCACCTTTGGTCCTCACCGAATGCTCACCTGTAGCTGTCTACATGTGGCCACGTCCCACTCACGTACCCTGCTTCGACAGGTGGGGTAAATCAGGTGAGCGTAGCCGGTGGAATTCATACCCCAGTGGGATAGGGGCATGCCTACCCTAGCGTGCGAAGTCAGCTCTGGCGAGCTGGCTGGATGAGTTCTGAAGTAAGACCCAGTGGCCAGGAGGGCAGATCTGCATTGCTCCATGGAGAGTGAAGAGCATGACAAGGCACAGCATCATGGTCGTCCACCGCAACCAAGGCAGACCCCGGCTGCACAGGTCTCCCGTCATCATCAGACACACCGGATAAACATCACCATTTATTCTGCATCAATTTGCTCACTCATGCAAATGCTTATTACAATTCTCTTCACCCTCATGTGGAAATATATGGAAAAGAAAATAATTTGGTGCAAACATGAAAAATGCAGGTAATACTCAGTGGGTCAGGCAGCATGTGTAGAAACAGAAGGAAAATTACATTTTCAGACCAAAGGCCTTTCAGTTCTTGAAATATCTTGAAATGTTAATTCAGTTTCCCTCTCCACAGCTGCTGCCTGACCTGCTGAGCAACTCAATAAATTTCTGTTATTAGTTCAGATTCCCTGTACCAGCATTTTTAAGCACACAAAAATATCTGCAGATGCTGGAAATCCAAAACAAAATGCCCGAGAAACTCAGCAGGTCAGGTGGCGTCTATGGAAGTGAATAACCAGTCGACATTTTGGGCCGAGACCCTTCTTCAGGACTGGAAGTGCAGGGGGAAGGTGCCAGAATAAAAAGGTGGGAAGGGGGAAAAGGAAAGCTGGAAGTTGATAGGTGAAACCAGGTGGGAAGGAAAGGTAAAGGGCTGGAGAGGAAGAAATCTGATCTAATAGGAAAGGAGGGTGGACAAAAGGAAAAAGGGAAGGAGGAGGGGACCATGGGTGGTGATAAGCAGGTGAGAAGAGGTAAGCGAATAATAAGAAAAATACAGCATTTTTTTCATAATCTTTTCTGTAGGAAGGAAATTTTTAAGTGTGAAATATTATGCAAAGTATTTTCTGTTCAAATTTGCTTGAATCTAGCCCTCTCTTGTAGCTTTCTAACATGTGTTTTGTCATTTTTGTTAAATTCTGACCAGGAGGGAACTCTCTGGAATTACGAGGGGTGATTGATAAATTCATGGCCTAAGGTAGAAGGAGTCAATTTTAGAAAACCTAGCACGTTTATTTTTCAACATAGTCCCCTCCTACATTTACACACTTAGTCCAGCGGTCGTGGAGCATACGGATCTTGGACCTCCAGAAAGTGTCCACAGATGGGTGATTGATAAGTTTGTGGCCTAGGGTAGAAGGAGATGCGTTATTAACTTCAAACTTTCTGCATAATCACTCAAAGAGTTGACCTGCATGTACATGTAATGACAGCTGTATAACTCATCTCCTTCTATGTTGAAAAATAAAAGTGCTAGGTTTTCTAAAATTGGCTCCTTCTACCTTAGGCCACAAACTTATCAATCACCCCTTGTATCTAGGAAAAACAATATTTATTTTGTTTTAATCATTAAGGACTGTGCGCATTTCATCTGTACATCCAAGTTATATATGGATTAAATTATTAGTTAATAGTTCTTAACTTTGACTCTTACAACAACTTGAACTATCTTCTTATGCCTAACCCAATTGAAAAAAATTATAGTGTTAAAATCCTCCATTAGCCTCAGTTGCTCAACATTTCATAATAAACATTACCTGTTTTTGGTGTTTTTTGGAACAAATCCAATACCCTTAGAAACATTTTGTAATCTATTTCAAACTTATGAATAATTAATATCCCATGCTCTTCTAAGCAAATTTCCCCATTGCGCAAATTATTTGAATTATACCTATATGACAACATTGACTAGACTTCATAAATACTTAATTATAGTGTTCTCTGGGGCATCATGTTTATGAATGGTGCCAGTTTAACGCAACTTCCTTATTTCCATCATAAATTTCTTAGTAAAAATGTTTAAGGAAAACTATCTATGCAACCATATGACAATGTAACTGCATCCTTCATTGCCCCACACCTCAACCCCAGCTGGTAGTCAGACACGTTGTCACCATTAACAAGAAGACATAGTTATGCAATAGCAAGTTTACACACTTACAGTACTGTGCAAAAGTCTTAGACATGCATATAAAGCTAGGAAGCCCAAGATTTTAGCATGGTACTGCAGTAATTTTATGTATTGCACTGTACTGCTGCCACAAAAAAAAACAAATTTCACTACAGGAAGGATGTGGAAACCATAGAAAGGGTGCAGAGGAGATTTACAATGATGTTGCCTGGTTTGGGGAGCATACCTTATGAGAGTAGGTTGAGTGAACTCAGCCTTTTCTCCTTGGAGTGACAGAGGATGAGAGGTGATCTGATAGAGGTGCACAAGATAATGAGAGGCATTGATCGTGTGGCTAGTCAGAGGCTTTTGCCCAGGGCTGAAATGGCTAGCACGAGAGGGCATAGTTTTAAGGTGCTTGGAAGTAGGTACAGAGGAGATGTCAGGGGTAAGTTTTTTACGCAGAGAGTGGTGAGTGCATGGAATGGGCTGCCGGCAGTGGTGTTGGGGGCAGAAACGATAGAGTCTTTTAAGAGACTGCTGGATAGGTACATGGAGCTGGGGAAAATAGAGGGCTATGTGTAAAGCCTAGGTAGTTCTAAGGTAGGGACATGTTCGGCACAGCTTCGTAGCTTTTTCTATGTTTCTATATTCTATGACATATTTGAGTGAATGATAAACCCGATTATGATATGGGTGTCTATTGTGAACTGAGAGTGGGAAGGGGGCAGGGAGAGGGGAGTCATGGTTGGGAAAAGGGGAAGGGAGAGGGGAGTGGGTGGGAAGTGCCAGAAACATTCTGTCATGATCAATTGTTTAGAATCAAATGATCTTGCCTGGTGTCTCAGGGCTGGGTGTGTCTGCATCTGCATCAGCCCCATCCCAGCACTCACTCCTTCTCTGCCACCTGTCCCACACCCCTGACCTGGCAGTCTACTCTTGCTATTCCCAACATCCTTTCCTCCCGTCAGATTTAAAGTTCAAAGTTTTATTATCAGAATACACATATGTCACTGCAAACAACCCTGAGATTAATTTTCCTACGGGCATACTCAGCAAATTTATAGAACAGCAACTATAACAGGATCAATGAAAGATCAACTTGAGTGCAGAACACAACAGAATGTGCAAATGCAAACATAACTAAATAACAATAAATTTAAAAAAAAACATGAAGTAGCAAGATAAAGAGACCTTAAAGTGAGATCATTGGTTGTGGGAACATGTCAATGGATGGTCAAGTGAGTGTAGTTATCCCCTTTTATTCAAGAGTCTGATGGATGTGGAGTAGTAATTGCTCTTGAACCTGAAGTTACGAGTCCTGAGGCTCTTGTACCTTCTATCTGATAGCAGCCATTTAAAAAGAGCGTGGCCTGGGTGGTGAGAATCTCTGATGGTGTATGTTGCTTTCTTATGATAGCATTTCATGTAGATGTGCTCAGTGGTCGGGAGGGTTTTATCCATGATGTACTGGACTGAATCCACTACCCTCTGTAGGATTTTCCATTCAAAGGCATTGGTGTTTCCACACCAGTCTGTGATACAGCCAGTTAATACACACTCCACTGCACATATATAGATGTTGGTCAAAGTTTTTGAAGTCATGCTGAATATCCACAGACACCTAAGGAAGTAGAGGAGCTGCTATGTTTTCTTTGCAATGGCATTTATATGCTGGGTCCATGACAGGTCCTCGGAAATAGTAACACCCAGGAATTTTAAAGTTGCTAACCCTCTCTGCCTCTGATTCTCTGATGAGGACTGACTCATGGACCTCTGGTTTCCCTCTGCTGAAGTCTACAATCAGTTCCTTGGTCCTGCTGACACTGAACAAGAAGTTATTGTTATGACACCACTCAGCCAAATTTTCAATTTCCCTCCTGTATGCTGATATATCATCCCCTTTGATATGGCCCATAACAGTGGTGTCATCAGCAAACTTGAATGTGGTGTTGGAGTTATGCTTAGCCACACAGCCACAGGTGTAAAGTGAGTAGAGCAGGGGGCTAAGCACACAACCTTGTGGGGCTGATAGAGATTGTGGAGGAGATGATGTTGCCAATTCGAATTGACTGGGGTTTACCAGTAAGGAAATCCGCGATCCAATTGCACAAGGAGGTATTGAGGCCTAGATCTTGGAACTTATTGATCAGCTTTGAGAGGACGATGGTATTAAATGCTGAGCTTAGAGCATCCTGGTGTATGCATTTTTTGCTGTCCAGGTGTTCCAGGGTTGTGTTGAAGAGTCAATCTGATGGTAGCCGCTGTGGACCTGTTGCTCCGGTAGGCAAATTGGAGTGGATCCAAATCGCCTCTCGGACAGGAGCTGATATGTTTCATCACCAGCTTCTCAAAACACTTTATCACTCTGGATGTAAGTGCAACTGGGCGATAGACACTGAAGCAAGTCACAACGTTCTTCTTGGGCACCAGTATAATTGAAGCTTGGTGAAGCGAGAGGTTGAAGATTTCAGTGACAACACCAGCCAGCTGGTCAGCACAGGTCTTTAATATATGGTCAGATGTCCCATCTTGTCCAGATGCTTTCCTTAGGTTCACCCTCCTGAATGCAGCCCGCATGTCAGCTTCAGATACTATCATCAAAGGGTTAGTGGGAGATGTGAGGGTTCACGATGGTTCCTCCCTGTTCTGGCGGTCAAAGCGAGCATAGAAGGTATTGAGCTCATCTGGAATCAAAGCCCTGCTGTCCCCCGTGTCGCTGGATTTAATTTTGCAGGAGGGTGTGGCATTTAAACCCTTCCACAGCTGTCGAGCATCCCTCTTTGAATCTGGTTTGGTTTGGAATCTCTACTTTGCATGCGAGGTGGCTTTCCAGAGATCATACCTGCACCTTTTTGGCTCATCCAGGACTTCTGATTGGGGAAGACTGAATGATTTAGTGGGGACGCACACATCAACAGCTTTTTAATAAAGTCTGTTACAACCCTGGTGACTTCATTCATATCTTTAGACGAGTGCTTGAACATGGCCCAATCCACTGACTCAAATCAATACTACAAACTCACTCTCTGCTCCCCATTGACAAATACAGTACTGTGCAAAAGTCTTAGGCACCGTAGCTATATAGTAATGTGTCTAAGACTTTTGCACCGTACTGTAGTTTCTGTATATGTTTATTAAAGAAATAGACAAATAGAAATAGAAGATTTGACTTCAAAGTGAGCAAAATTCTTATCTGGGGTCACTCTTACTACTGACTTCGAAATTCTCTTGAAATCTACCAAGAAGCCTGGAGATCATAATGATTCCATCGGATTTAAAAATGATCCATGAATCCATGAACGCTACCCTTTCATTTCTTTAGAGATACAGCTCAGAACAGGCTCCTCCAACCCAAAGAGCAAGCACCACCCAGCAAGCCACCTATTTAACCCCAGCCTATTCACAGGACCTACTAACTAGCATGTATTTGGACTTGGGAGGAAACCGGAGCACTCGGAAGGAAGTCACGTCTTCATAGGAAGGACATACAAACTTCTTACAGACAGTGGCAGAATTGCACTCCGAACTCCGTCGCCCCAAGCTGTAACAGCGTCGCACTCATTGCTAAACTGCTGTGACACCCCTGCAGCATTTCCTCTATTTGTGTATTTTTGTAATTTGCATTGTCCAGCTGCTGCAAAACAAATCTCACATTATACAGTATAAATCAGTGATAATAAATCTGATCTGATTCTTATGCTATTAGATCTCACTAAAATGACGTGGACTGGAATAAAATATATATATGATATATATAAATATATATATGACATATATAAAATATATGGAATAAAGATAAAGATCTAAAGTTTATTTTTTACATATACAACAAGGCATACAGAGCCTCACTTGCATCAAATCTAATCAGCGGGGGTTTGTGCTGAGCGGGAGCCCACAACTGTCGCCAGACTTCCTGCGCCAATACGACATGCTCACAGCTTACTAACTCTAACCCTAACTGCACGTCTTTGGAATATGGGAAGAATCTGGAGCACCAGGAGGAAACCCATGCGCTTGTGGAGAATACAGAAATCGAACCTCAATCGGTGATTCCTAGTGCTGTGTCCAATGTAAACTCCTGTTTTCTTTGCCTATTTTGCCTTAGTATAGTTAATAGTGAGTAACACAGCTAAATGGTTGTAATATTATTGAAGTTAAAACTGCAAGTTTTGAATAAAAAAATTAGCTTACCATGGAATTGCATACTCTTACAAGCACTCTTACTGTGTCAGGATAATACCCTAGTAAGCAAATACCTGAATTATAATTACCATAGTTTCATAAAGGGTACTGGAAAGTACTTTACTTTCAGAAAAGTACTGGAGTTAGTTTCCATTAGTATGATTTATTTACTTCAGCCATTTAGTAACACATCCAAATTTAGAGATCCTGTGCAGTACAGTTCTCTACTCAGTGGCCACTTTATGGGTACCTCCTGTATCTAATCAAGTGGCCACTGAGTGTAGGTTCATGGTCTTCTGTTGCTGCAGGTTTGACGTGTTATGAATTCAGAGGTGCTTTTCTGCACACCACTTGTGTAACACTTGGTTAGTTGAGTTACCGTCACTTTTCTGTCGGCTTATAACAATCTGGTCATTCTCCTCCGACCTCTCTCATTAACAAAGAGTTTTTGCCCACAGAATTGCGGCTCACTGTATGTTTTGTTTTGCACCATTCTCTGTAAACTCTAGAGACTGCTATGTGTGAAAATCCCAGAAGGTCGGCAGTTTCTCAGATACTTAAACCACCCCATCTGGCACCAGCAATCATTCAGCGGTCAACATCACTTAGATCACATTTCTTCCCTGTTCTGATGTTTAGTCAGAACAATAACTGAACCTCTTGACCATGTCTGCATGTTTTCATGCTTTGAGATGCTGCCACATGTTTGGCTGATTAGGTATTTGCATTAATGAGCAGGTGTACAGGTGTACCTAATAAAGTATGTTCCATGTTTAATTAATGAAAGCTGGTTAAAAAGATGAAATAACTTGAAATTCCCGTGTTGCTAGTGAACTGCTTTCCTACAGATAAAATAAACTTATGCACTTTCTTTCCTCTTTTGTGTTTTATCAATATTTAATTCAAGAGCATTGTTCACTATGGAATAGATTAGAAAAGAAGACCAATATCAAACCCAAACTAACTATGTAGAGGTATAGAAGATCAAGTCAAATCATCACTTTTATTGGCATTTCGACTATAACTGCTGGTACAGTACATAGTAAAAATGAGACAACGTTTTTCAGGACCATGGTGTTACATGACACAGTACAAAAACTAGACTGAACTACATAAAAAAAACAACATGGAGAAAGCTACACTAGACTACAGACCTACACAGGACTGCATAAAGTGCACAAAACAGTGCAGGCATTACAATGAATAATAAACAGGACAATAGGGCAAGGTGTCAGTCCAGGCTCTGGGTATTGAGGATATTATTTCCCCCAGAACATTTTTTCAACACTACTGAATAGCACACAGATCACTATTAAATATTCTTTCTGTAAAGGAAAGAGCAACATCCATGAAGATTTTTCTTGCCTTTTTGGACCTAACTTTCACCTTTCTGCTCTTGAGGGGTTATCGGACTGCAAGATAAAGGAGTAGGAATAGCAGATGGGGTTGGGGGAATAAGATGGAGTGCAAGGGTATGACATGTACAAGGGGATGGGAGAGGTTCCGGAGGATTGGAGGGTGGCAGATGTTGTTCCTTTATTCAAGAAAGGGAGTAGAGATAGCCCAGGAAATTACAGACCAGTGAGTCTTACCTCTGTGGTTGGTAAGTTGATGGAGAAGATCCTGAGAGGCAGGAATTATGAACATTTGGAGAGGTATAATATGATTAGGAATGGTCAGCATAACTTTGTCAAGGGCAGGTCGTGCCTTACGAGCCTGCTTGAATGTTTTGAGGATGTGACTAAACACATTGATGAATGTAGAGGAGTAGATGTAGTGTATATGGATTTCAGCAAGACATTTGATAAGGTACCCAATGCAAGGCTTATTGAGAAAGTAAGGAGGCATGGGATCCAAGGGGACATTGCTTTGTGGATCCAGCACTGACTGGCCCACAGAAGGCAAAGAGTGGTTGTAGACGGGTCACATTCTGCATGGAGGTCGGTCACCAGTGGAGTGACTCAGGGATCTTTTCTGGGACCCCTACTCTTCGTGATTTTTATAATTGACCTGGATGAGGAAGTGGAGGGATGGGTTAGTAAATTTGCTGATGACACAAAGGTTGGAGGTGTTGCGGGCTGCTGGCAATGGTGGTGGAGATGGATGCGATAGGATCTTTTAAGAGAAGTTTGGATAGGTACGTGGAGCTTAGAAAACTAGAGGGCTATAGGTAAGTCTAGTAATTTCTAAGGAAGGGACATGTTTGGCACAACTTTGTGGGCCGAAGGGCCTGTATTGTGCTGTAAGTTTTCTATGTTTCTATGTCTACCTGTGGGTGGGACCATATGACAGTATGGATGGACCTTGCTAATATTTTCTTAATCAGTTCCGTTCATATTTTTATAACAAAGAGATCACCATCTTAATAATGTCTACTGTTATGGAATAGGAGGTGTTGACATAAGGATTCAGATATTTCAATTCTAATGCATAATGATGGGTGGTTTTGACCAGCAATGATATGCAACTACCTTTGACTCAAGTGTTTGAGATGGTTATGAACACTGAAAGCCAAGACAAATCTTTCTGTCCAGCTGTGCAACTGAAAATACAAAGTCATGTCTAGGCTTGAATCTTATAAGACAGTTTAGCATTTTATTCACCTGTATAAGGTCAACCATAAGACCATAAGATATAGCAGCAGAATTAGGCCATTTGGTCGATCAAGTCTGATCCACCATTTTATCATGGCTGATTTATCATCCCTCTTAACTCCATTCTCCTTATAATCGTTTGACACCCTTACTAATCAAGAACCTATCAACCTCTGCTTTAAATACTGTATACCCAATGACTTGGCCTCCACAGCCGCCTGTGGAAATAAATTCCACTGGTTCACTACCTTCTTGGTAAAGAAATTTCTCCTCACCTCTCGTTCTAAAGGAGCATCCTTCTGAGGCTCTGCCTTCTGGTCCTAGACTCTCCCACTAAAGGAAACGTTCTGTCAACATCCACACTGACTAGGTTTCAACAAGATTCCCCCCCTTATTCTTCTCATCTCCAGTGAGTACAGGTCCAGAGCCATCAAATGTTCCTCATACATTAACCCTTTAATTCCTGGGATCATTCTTGTGAATATCCTCTGGACTCTCTCCTATGCCAACACATCCTTTCTTAGATAGTGGGCACAGAAACTGCCCACCATATTCCAAGTGTGATCTGACCAATGTCTTATAAACCCTCCCCTCCCCTTGGCCTTATTTCAAGGCTGAAAACCCAGAGTATCTAAAAAAATTTTCACATAATCCTGTTTCCTTATTTTAGGAATTAATCCCAACCCTATAGTCTACATTGCCTTTCAGGGTGTCAGTCCTTTCTATCAAGTCACCAAGACTTGTGATAGATGCAGTGAAAACCAAAAGCTGCATAGAATTCAGAGTTTATGATTTGTCATCATTGTTCTTTTCCCCCTTCATACAGAATTTTCATGATTGTACTTGATTTTAATGTCAGGGATAACACAGTTTTGGAAGGTACTTCAAAATTACTTTTAATTCATACAATGACACATTTAAGATACACTTTCATTTATATAATTCCTTCCAATGTGCACAGCACATACATTACAATATTAAACATCAGCTGTATAAAACTACAGACACATCCCAATGTGTTTAAAGTTTAAATATCACATGACAACTATATCAAGTAATACTTTAAAAACTCAATGCTTTTACATCCCAAGGCATAAGTAATGGGCATGTGCAATACAATTGATCAATCCATCAATTTCCTATCGGTGACCCAATCATTGTAACAAGTGTCTGTTCAAAATGCTGTACTAACCTTGACCATAACCAAAATAGCAGCTTTGAAACACACTAATATACTTTTGTGCTGTATCTGATCCGGACTAACAACTACCGGTACTTCATTCTCCTTTACCCTTGTGTTCTGAAAACGACATTGAACGATTTTGAATCTTGACATTAAATGCATTTGAGTAGCTGAAAGTATGCTTGCAAGTTGTGCAACACCAGGGGGTTCAACTGCTATTTTTCAGATTAAATCAAAATAATGGGAGTTCGAAATGTAACGTATAATCAGTGTATTATCATAATGATAATTTGTATGAAAATATAAAGTTTTACACTATATATTCCTATAAAAAGTAAACATTGAAATGAAAAATTATACAAGTGCTAAAACCAGGACATCAATCCGTGATTTTTTTCTACAAAAATGTTGAATTACAACATTTTCTCTTGCTTTTTTAGATCCCCAATACCCTAACTCTCTATATTTTTATTCACTGTTAGTAAGTAAACTTTTTCCTTTTACAAGATTCCTCCTTACAGTGCATCAGTTCTGACCAGAATCTTAAGTTTTTAACTGACGATGCTTAAAGCCAAATAAACAATTAATCAAATGAAAGCTCCGCCCCCCCAAAAAAAGACATTTATGCCTTAGGATGATGTGACAATGGTTCAGTTTATACATGTAGTATTGGAAGGAACGCATAACACCAGTAATTCAGTCACCAAACTTTCACAAACTAACCCCAGCAAGGTTAAAGCAGAGGACCAGAAATGGGTGCTTTAACATGCATACCTCGTAAATGCAGAAAGAGTTTGAACCTGGTCCTGGTAAGATTTTCCTCTATCATTGAATTTTTTGGTTCTGAGGAGCTTTCTTTTTCAAGGTCATTCTAGCTAAAAGATTTAGTAGCGTTAAAAGTTCTAGTAAGATGAGTAGCAGCTTATCAAAAGGAATGTTGAAAACTGAACTAATCGTTGTTATCGTCGATCCATAAGTGTCATTTTGTGTTTATTTTTTGCCATCTTAGCAGCAATGAGAAGTCAAGAAGATATTTTAACAAGGATTTTAGAGTTTCTGTCTGCAATTTATGGCAGCCCCCATCTGGACCACGTAACCAGACCCCCTCATGATGGGATAACACTTGCTTTCTAATTTTTGCAAACTATGAAATAGTTTTGTTCACATATCTCCCTCCACCCTAAACAAATTGTATGAATTAAGAGTGTTGCTGTTTTCTTCTGCTTGGAGAGCAGAGGTATAGTTTGAAAAATATATAAAGAAAATATAGGGTTACGCAATGACCATATAGTGTAGTCTAACAGCTGTCTGCAAATATTTTCACCATGATTATCCCTACTAAAAGTAAATCACTGGGTAAAGATAGCTCAAACGTGACAAGGCTCAACTAGGATGCAATAGACGCCCTACTGGCTACTTTTGGCTACATATGGTAGCATGTTGATTTAGGATCACCAACAATATTTTAGGGGCAAATCCTCAGTCCGAAATTCTAATGCAGCTTCTATGAGGAGACACTTTTATTCAAGGATCTTAAAATGAGGTAGATAATTCTTTGAGTTAAGGAATGGAAAACTATAAGAAAGCAGCTGTATGTATATCTCCTCAACAATACTGCTAGAATTAAAACCTGCTTAAGAGACAAGGCAAATATCTTGTCTTCATTTTCAGAGTGGATTGATTTTGTTAAGAGCTTGTGAAGTACACTAACAATATTTACATGGTCCCAATCCAATTTTCCTCTGAGATGCCATAAATTGGACAGATTTTTAAAATTTAAAAGCATATAGTAATTTATAATGCTAAATTGCTGAAGCTTGTAGGTAGGTTAAGAAAAGCTTCTGACCTGAAGATCTGACAAAGATTGACTGCAGGAGAGTTCAAAGTTCAGCAGCAGCAGATCTAAAAACAGATTTGTGGGTTAGTACTTCAACACTGTACTTTCCGTAGCAGAAGTGGATGGATTCCATTGAAATTACACAGCAACACTACACAAAGGAGGTCAGATACCAGGCATTGTTACCAGCAGACATATAAAAATTGACAGACTTAACCAAACGTCAAGGGTGAAGACTAAGACTTTATACTTTAAGAAATAACTCAATAAAAAAAAGCACATCACGGACCTCCATTAGATAAGATTAATTATAACAGTGCAAACACATTGTAGATAGGAATTCCATATCACCATTTTAAACAAATTATAACCACACATTTACAACAAATTCAAACACACACACACACATAATGTATCACTTATCTTTTGTCAGACAGAGAAATAATAAAAAGTTAGCAAAACTATAAATAAACTTTCTGAACAAAATATACAGATATAAATATTCAATCACAATTAATTTAAATATATGATACACCTGTTCATCTTGCATAAAGCTTTTGTGAAAGTGCACCGACCGAGGCTTCGGCTTCATTCCTACAATATGTCTTCCCTCCTGAGGTAATTTCTGAGGAACGCCCCTCTCAGATTCTCGGCAGAAAATGCGTCATTGTCATGATGGGAGACACTCTGTTTCCCTTCTTCGTTTTGCCATTCTTGCTCAGCGCGATGTACATGCTGGGGTACGCTTTGGATTCATAGGCATTGTAGTTATTGGGCAGGAGGATTTCGCTGAATTTGCATTCGTCATTGTAGTATGCCTGGAAGGTAAGAAGATAGCTCTGAGTGGGACTTTACATCTGCTGGATCCATTACCACAAGAACATGTATATTCTTTTATTCCAGAATTTGTAGAGCAGTGACCCATGAAAGTAACATGGCACGCTCTAAAGGCTCAGAACATTTGCAATAAAATTTGAAGAGGTCACTTTTCTGGTTTGGGGAGAAAACCTCCCATCGAGTTTGTTTTCTTAATTACTTACGAATAGATTAATATATTTTGTAATATTTATAGACTCTAGTTAGGACACATCTGGAGTATTGGATACAGTTCTGGTCACCTCATTATAGGAAGGATGTCAAGGCTTTGGACAGGGTGCAGAAGAAGTATACCAGGATGTTTCCTGGATTAGAGGGCATTTGCTACAACAAGAGCATGGGGAAACTTGGGTTGTTTCTCCTGGAGCAGCAGAGGCTGAGGTGAGATCTGAAGAGATTTATAAGATTATGAGAGGCATAGATAGTGTAGACTGACAATATCTTTTTCCCAGGGTTGAAATGTCTAATACCAGAGTGCAGTTATTTAAGATGAGTGGGGGTAACTTCAAAAGAAATGCAAGGGGTAGGTTTTTTATACAGAGTGGTGGGTAATTGGAATGCATTGATGAGGCAGATACATCAGGGACTTCGAAGTGTCATTCAGATAGGCAAATGAATATGAGGAAAATGGAAGGAAGTGGGCATGCAGGCATAAGTGATTAGTTCAGTTGGCCATTTGATTACTAATTTATTTGGTTCTGCAGAACATTGTGGCTGAAGGACCTGTTCCTGTGCTATGCTGTTCTATGTTCTATGTTATAATAATGCATGCAACCCTCTGCAGTTTCTGGGATTTTGTACTGCCCCACACCACAGTGGATTTCAGTCGTTGAAGGGATGTTGACATTGAGACAGAGAAGGAGCCTCTGCACATGATAAATGGGAGAGTAGGCTCGAAGGGCCAAATAGCCTCCTCCTGCTTCTATTTTCCATGCTCTGATGAGTGCCAGAAAATTCACACTAATTCTCTTAACTAAATTGATCAAAAAAGGAAATATAATGGGCGTTGTCAGCTGCATTTGGAAGTTGCCCCCATTCCTAGCAGCCACCTGAGAACAGAAAAGATTCTGTAGATGCTGGAAATCCAGAACAACAGACACAAAAGCTAGAGGAAATCAACAAGTCAGGCAGCATCCATGGAGGAGAATAAATAGTCAGCATTAGGACAGGAATTCTGCCCCTGGAATTCTCCAGTCCTGAGGAAAGGGTTCTGGTCTGAAACACCAACTGTTTATTGCCCTCCACAGATGCTGCCTGACTCACTGAGTTCTTCCAGCATTTTGTGCGTGTAACAACTCAAGAAATTGTTAGCTCATTTTCAGACACCCCTACAACTGGCTCTAAATACTTAATAGTTTATCATTCTTTGCATCTGATCTCTCCTATGGTTTCTGGGAAAGCAATGTTCCTGCCAAATGCATGGCCAACATTCAGTGTCTGTAAAGCTTTACTGAAAGCTACCATTATTGTGTCAAATCCTCCGCACATATCAGTAGCATGCATGTTAACACTGAAGTCCTCTCCTCTTTTATTTACTGGGCTGTCCGTAAGGGAATATCTGGTGAATGATTGCTGTATTTTTCTCTAATTATGATTATCACTTATACTGTTTACCCTCACACTGGCGAGGGATTTTATTCCACTCTGGTGTATATCTCGATAAACTAATCTGATCCACATAACTTGGATCAAATTAAACACCAAATTTAAAAAAATACTGCATTAATAAAGAAGCCCCAAGTTGTTTGAATAGTTTTTCCTGCAGCAGGTAGATTTTCAGAAAGGATGATTATAGACACAATTCTCCAGGGGAACAAGTCACTCTATATGTGGGAAGATTGTACAATACGGGTGGTCCACTTTGACAACTCCTATTTTACACTGGAGAGGACAGTAGATGCGTGTACTGGCTAGAAATGCAAAGAATGACATGCACTTGAAAGACGGACAAGCTGATCCACGGCGGTAGAATTTATGTTTCATTCTCCACACACACTCTTTCTCTCTCTCTCTAAAGAATATACAGCGTTCAAGAATGCAGTTTGTGTCTAATGAAAATATTATGCTCAATAGATCTTCAAAGCGCCGTCGTAAGTACACCCACATCTCGCCAGCGAGCGATAGGAACCTTTTAGCAGACTGAACAAAAAAGTAACTCGTTGCTATAATTACCGATCCATAAAGTTTGCCTTTGCTATTCATGGCGACAAACAGCCCGCTTTTGACACCGAAAAGGGTGACGACCCCTCTTTCCACGGGCGAAATCTCCAAAAGGCCTGTGCAGAGAGGGGGGGAAAAAAAGAGATGTCAAGCGCGTTTCCCGAGCTCACTCCGGCACACCGCCGTGTTTGATCCCGCCATAACAATAGTCCATGATTAAAAGCTGCTGTAAACTTTGAATGCTGGCGGTTTTAATCATCAGCTTGATATTTAGCAGGTAAGAACACCTGATTCCGTCACCACGTCTGAGGGTGAGCATGGGGGAGGGGGGAGGGTGTTGGGAAAGAGAGAGAGAGAGTTCATGTAAGATTTAAGACAGGTTAAGACTTAAAGAAGGAAAACTTGGTACAGCTTTACTGGACAGGGAATATTCTTAATTACACAGTGCATGTCCTGTCACTTTAAGGACAGAAAATGAGAACCAGCATGGTCTAACAATTCCCCAGCAAAATAAACAAGTATACCACACACTTCACAGTCTCGGTGCAAACATTCATTAACCCACGCTTTGCGGATTAGGACCTATCACCAAAGGGCACTTGTTGCGTCTGGCAAGCTATTTGTCTGCGATTTATCTCCATGTTTACACTAAAATAAAAAATTATTTGGTTATATCCTTTCCCCACCT
The DNA here is from genome assembly GCF_048418815.1 of Hemitrygon akajei. Lineage (NCBI taxonomy): Eukaryota > Metazoa > Chordata > Chondrichthyes > Myliobatiformes > Dasyatidae > Hemitrygon > Hemitrygon akajei. Next base: position 173,743,995 of record NC_133129.1, read on the forward strand.
GGTACGCCGTCTGCCGCTCAGTGAAAATGTTGATTACAAAAGAGAGGCAGAAGTCTAACATACAGAGTGTCGCGGAGAGAAAAATAACATATCTTCTATAAATCCGTCTATAAATAAGCGCCGATAAATGTTCGGTCGGAGAGATTTCGCAGACAATACGGTGCAAACAACTAACGCACTTACTGTATTGATTCTCGTTATGTTTGCCGTTAATCCTACCGTCGGGCAATACTTGAAGATGAAATCCTATGCCGACGTTACAGTAAAGCCGCCGCAGCCGTTTGATACCCAGCAGATAGTCCGTCTCTCCGCTGATGGCCTTCCTCTCTCCGGGGATTCGAGACATGGAGCGGGACAAGAGAGTCTCCCATCTGCGTTCCAAGGTAGCATTGGGCTGGGCAGAGAGAGGAGCGCAGCGCACCAAACCAGATACAAGTCCAAGGAGCAAGATTGGCAAGGAAGCCGATTGCATTGTTGCGTTGCAGAACATCCTGATCAACATGTGCACACGTGGTTGGGAATCTATTGCACTAAAAATACCTCGACTCTAGCTCCACTTTCTCGCTTTATTTTGGGCGCACATTAAAAAAACACACACAAATGCTCAAGGCGTAGATAAGCTCTTCTTTACATTGGAAGACTGCATTGGAAGCTCGCCCGAGTCAGTTGCCTTTCAGGAAGTTTATTACAACTTGCAAATCCGTTTTTAGTGCTCAACGTTGAAGTCAGGGCAAGATCTATCTGCAAAGTGTTCTTCCCCTGACAGTACAGCCATACCGACTACCCTCTGACCACGATATTTATACTATCGACATGGTTACCTATTACATCATCACCTACCCCACTCATTCACTCCAAGTGACTGCATTCGCATCATCGTGAGATTCACGGGCCAATGATTTCACACTGAACAGACTTGTTTTTAAGTTAACTTTTAAAACTTTGCCTGGGTGATTATGCATGTGCAGAATGGGCGCGCGCGCCTCTGGGCAACAATATAGAGAGGACAGACTCAATAATTATAATAAATAGCACGATCTATACAAATATTACCCGATATACATAATATAATCTACACGTTTATATTAGCCGAATACGTTTCACGCCGATGTTCCATGATAACGTTCAATTACCTGATTTATGAATTTATTTTATTAAGTTAGCCCTGAAGAGCGCCACGATGTATTATAGCTTACTTACCGTTGTTTGTACGTATATGTATATAAATATACGCCAACTAGGACAGAAATTTAGGATAAAATATCGCAGCCTAAATAGGCTCCTAATCGGGAAGCTGAGAGGAAGCTGTGTGTCCTGAAGTCTAACGATAGGGAGAATGTACCAAGCGAAGTTCAGGAGAAGCGCGGGGTTCAGTATTTAACTATATTCAGATAATACATTAAATTTAAAATTTTCCTTTCTATCGCAAAATAACTCTTAATCCTTGCACAGCAGTACCGTGATATGCCAAGTTATTATAACAGAGAACACGGCAATTCGAGTTTTAAATGTTGCCGTTATGTGTATTACTTAAATGCGTTAAATTCGGATGCACAATTAAGAACACTTCAAATCATAAACAAGTTAGTGGAAAAGAAATAAATAATTTCCAAACTGTCTTATTTTGGTATGTTTTGGATCAAATGTTAACACGAGTTTTAGAAGGGATCCCCTCTCAGAATAACGAATTGAGTTGAATTTGTTTAAAAAGCACGCCAAATGTCAGTTTCTGCCTGACAAATGCATGCGCCGCCAGTATTTTAAAGTCAACAGGTGCCCAGATGTCAAATCGCTTGGACAAAACGGCGAATGGACGCACAACGTATTAAAAGTGAGTCAGGCCCCTGTAACCCAGCGGTAATCTGCCTTGTTCACTTTAAAAGCAGAACACTTGAAGGGCGACCTCCCGCTGCCCAGCCAGTGCCACGGGCAGGGCGACATCTCCGTGTAGGTGCGTAACGCAGTGACCTTCGCCAGCTCGGATGCTGCGCTTTTGTCTTTTTTTAGTCCTGACACAGCGAGATTTAGACGCGTCAAAGGGTCTCGGGGCATACACTAATTGATCGGTTTTCAGATTGGGATTTGGTGTAGTCGCCGCTAATCTACACACGGGTCCCTTAACTTTCAAAGGCATGACGGCGAAATTTGACGCATAATTACCGTTGTGGGTCCAGTACTCTAACTTAGTCACTTGCAATTTTATTGGAAGTTAACCGAGGAAAAGTACATATAGTTGTTTGAAAGGGTGCGTTTGCTAGTGGGGGGGGGGGGGGGAGAGAAGGCGCGGTAAGGACGGGGAGGGCTACGGGGTAAACAGAGTGGGGTTAAAGATCCTTTCTAAAATCTAGCACAGGCAACGTGGGCAGAAGGGCCGCCTTCTGTGTTGTGTCATTCCAAACCCTACCAGTGTGATTATAATCCTGTCCCATTCAATGTGTTGAGTGGACAAGGGTGGTACTAGCCTTGATATTCTGGGAAAAGTTATCAAATGATCCATTGCTACCCCTGATTCCCACCTCAAAGCACAGCTCAGCCCCAGTGTGTTTGTCTTTGTTCCTTCTGCAAAGCTATGGAAACTCTTTTAGTAGATATTAGCCGCCAGTGGAAGATTCGCCTGACAACGTTTTCTCACGTTCACGACTGGCTGATTCCGTATAATATATTTTCATAAAAAAAACTCAGTTGACATGGTATACAGGCTAGACCAGGAATGTCGGCCTCTCTCCCGGTGGGCTAGAGTGGATTGCAACAACCCCCCTGGGAGACTGATTTAACCATTCCACTCTCCCAACCCCGGGCTGTTTTATATATATATATATATATATTCCACCGCATTGCGTTTTGCATAAAAACCTTCATGTCTTCATTCAGTCGACTCATTTGCTCTGTCTGTATGAAACTGGTATCCTGTAGTGGACGTTAGGAATGATCAGAACTTGCTTGGAAGTCATAACGTTACCGCGGGATTGATGCTGCGCGCACAGACGGGCGCAAGAACACCAGACAGTAGTCACGTGAACGCCAGATAAAGGGTTGGATATGTCCAAACAGGTGTGGCCATCCCGGCAACTTGAGAGTGGATAATGCTGTAAGCAGATGGAGGTGAACGTTAGTTGGGTAGCAGCCTATGAATTATGAAAGGTTCTCTTTACTTCCCCTACCCCGGGGAAGCAGCCAAAGTAATCAAACCCTTCCCACTCGGCCATTCCCTCTTTTCCTCCCCTCAACCCCTACAATCGGGCAGAAGTTACAAAACCTTCAGAAGGTGTACTGCCTAGGCTCAAAGACAGCTTCAATCCTGCTGTTATAAGGCTCTTGAAGGGATCTCTTGTAAGATAAATCTTACAATCCAAGATACAAGAAATTCTGCTGATGCTCTAAATCTTGTGTGCAGTTTTGGTCCCCTAATCTGAGGAAAGACATTCTTGCCATAGAGGGAGTACAGAGAAGGTTCACCAGATTGATTCCTGGGATGGCAGGACTTTCATATGAAGAAAGACTGGATCGACTAGGCTTATACTCACTGGCATTTAGAAGATTGGGGGGGATCTTATTGAAACATATAAAATTCTAAAGAGATTGGACAGGCTAGATGCAGGAAGATTGTTTCCAATGTTGGGGAAGTCCAGAACGAGGGGTCACAGTTTAAGGATAAAGGGGAAGCCTTTTAGGACCGAGATGAGGAAAAACTTCTTCACACAGAGAGTGGTGAATCTGTGGAATTCTGTGCCACAGGAAACAGTTGAGGCCGGTTCATCGGCTATATTTAAGAGGAAGTTAGATATGGCCCTTGTGGCTGAAGGGATCGGGGGTATGGAGAGAAAGCAGGTACAGGGTTCTGAGTTGGATGATCAGCCATGATCACACTGAATGGCGGTGCAAGCTCGAAGGGCCGAATGGCCTACTCCTGCACCTATTTTCTATGTTTCTATATACAGTGAAATGCATTATTTGTGTCAAATCAGATCAGTGAGGATTGTGCTGGACCAAGTGCGGCCATGCTTCTCAGTTAATCATGCCTACAACTCACTAACCCTAAGTGTATGTCTTTGGAATGCGGGAGGTAACTACGGTACCTGGAGGAAACCCACGCTGGCCCGGAGAGAATGTACCAACTCCTTAGAGACAGCGGTGGGAATTGAACCCTGATCGTTACACTATTAACATAATATTTTACATTCTGTTATCATTTTCCTTTTGTACTGCCTTGCTGCACTTATGAATGGATGATCTGTCTGGATGACATGCAGATAGAAGTTTCTCACCATATCTTATTAAACATGACAATAATAAACCATTTACCAGTGACCATTTTCACACCGTTTAGAATAGCAATACTTACCGTCTCCGGGAGACTAAAAGGTGAACTTAAAAGAATCGTGGAGCCTGTCACAATCTCCAAACTTCACCTGAGAATGAAATAATTTCAAAGTTCAGAGTAAGTTTATTATTAAACTTACCATATACTAATTTGAGATTCATTTTCTTGGAGGCTTTCACAGTCGAACAAAGAAGTAGAATAGAATCAATGAGTACTGCACTGAAGGATTGACAAACAACCAATGTGATAAAGAAGACAAACTGCGCAAATACAAAAAAAAACAAACTATAATAACAAGTAAGAAACTAATACTGAGAACAAGCATTGTAGAGTCTTGGGAAAGTGAATCCAAACTGTAGTTAATCTATTGTTATCTGAGTGTTTAAAAAATATAAAACATCATGGCAATGGAGTGAGGTTCTCTGCTGTCTGAATAAATCTTACACTTAGTAACCTCTTTATTCAGTACCACCTGCACCTAATAAAGTTGCCATTGAGTGGATGTTCATGGTCTTCTGCTGCTGCAGCCCATCTACTTCAAGGTTCAACATGTGGTGCATTCAGTGATGTTGTTCTGCACACTACTGTTTCAATGGGTGGTTATTCGATTTACTATTGCCTTCTGGTTAGCGTGGAATCAGCTCCAAGTTGAAGTGAGTGAAGTTATCCACACTGGTCCAGGAGCCCGATGGTTGAGAGATAATAACTGTTTCTGAACATGTTAGTGTGGGACCTAAGGTTCCTGTTGAAAATGGAATAAGGCATCAGTGAATGGGACATTCCTGGAGCAACTAGCACACCTCCAAGCTAAAGAATATACATCTCTATCAAGGGCCACGCATCTAACATGTACTTGAATAGGGCTCTAAACGAAGTCCATGATTGGTCAAAATTCTTTGCAGCGTTAATGAAATGAATGGATTTCTTGGAAAGAATAAGGAGAATCATGAAACTGTTGCATCACTGCCTGGTTTGGAAACACCAATGTCCAGGAATGGAAAGTGGAGGATACAGCCCTGCCCGTCACAGGCAAAGCCCTCCCCACCATTGAGCTGCAACAAGAAGGCAACATCCATCATCAAGGAACTCACCATACAGGCCATGCTCTCTTCTTGCTTCTACCATTGGGCCAGAGGTGCAGCACTTTAAGTCCCTCGCAACCAGGTTCAGAAAGAGGTACAACATCAGACTCCTGAACTGGCGTGAATAATTAACTCATTACAACTCTGAACTTATTCTACAACCTACAGACTCATTTTCAAGAACTTTTCAACTCATGTTCTCAGTATTATTTTTTATTTGCATTTTCTTTGTTTATGTACATTTTTCATAAATTTCTGTATTTCTTTAATTTCCTGTAAATGTCTGGCCAGTCTCCTCTGACCTCTCAGATTAGCAAAACACACAAAATGCTGGTGGAACACAGCAGGCCAGGCTCTTACTATCTTTTCTTTCAGTTAGTCCTGACGAAGGGTCTCGGCCCAAAACGTCGACTGTACTTCTTCCTATAGATGCTGCCCGGCCTGCTGCGTTCCACCAGCATTTCGTGTGTGTTGCTTGAATTTCTAGCATCTGCAGATTTCCTCGTCTTTGCGTTCTCACATTAACAAGCTGTTTTGTCCACAACACTGCAGATTTTTTTGTTTGTTTTTTTGCACCATTCGCTATAAACTCCAGAGACTGTTGTGCTTGAAAATCCCAGAAGATCAGAAGTTTCTGAGATAGTCAAACTACTCCATCTGACACTAACAATCATTCCATAGTCGAAGTCACTCAGTTCACATTTCATCCTCATTCTGATGTTTGGTCCAAACTAGAACTGAACCTCTTGATCACGTCTGCATGCTTTCATGGATTGAGTTCCGCCACATGATTGATTGGCTGATCACATATTTGCATTAATGAGCAGGTGTTCTGGTATACCTAATAAAGTTCTCACTGAGCGTTCTCTGCCACATTGGTTAATTGTTCCTAAATATATTTGAACACCTAAACTTATTTAGCAATTTACCATTTCTCATCTTACAGCTTAGAACACTGCAATCCTTTTCTGGAATATTAACATTGCCTGCAATAAGGGTACAGAGCTCAGGTCTCACACTACTATGTTCAGGAACAGTTATTACCCCTCAACCATCAGTCTCTTGAACTAAAGGGTAAAACGTTACTCAACTTCACTTGCCCCATCATTGAAATGTTCCCACAACCTATGAACTCACTTTCAAGGACTCTTCATCTCATGTTCTCGATATTTATTGCTTGCTTATTTATTATTGTTAATTCTCCTTTTGTATTTGCAAAATTTGTTACCTTTTACACAATGGTTTAATATCCAAGTAGCTGTGGTCTTTCATTGATTCCATTATGCTTATTATTCTATTATGGATTTATTGAGTACGTCTGCAAGAAAACGAATCTCGGGGTGAGAAAATAATAAAAGTACATAAATATAGTTTGTAAAAGTGCATAAATGTACTTTGATAATAAATTTACTTTGAACTACACCTGACTCCGTTTTCCCTGTTGACTGGATCTGCTACACTTTCTTTGCTCTTATTGATACACATCACCATGTCCCCTTGTAAATTCCTAATCCAGACCTTTTTTTCCCTACAAAGTCCTTGAATGTGTTGTATCCTCCCAAATTAATTGCCAGAACTTCTTGCTGATATCCCTCCAATCAAGTCCCTTCCCCTGTCCGGACCAAAAAAATTCTGATCAATGTCAATACCACTCCTCCTCAATGTGTCTACAGACTTCATGGTTGTCCTAATGCTTCCCGAGTGCTGTAAGATAGGGGGTTCAATTCTCGCCACTGCCTGTAAAGAGCTGAAATGTTCTCCCCGTGACTGTGTGTGTTTCCTCTGGGTTCTCTGGTTTTACAGTTAGAGTTAGTTGTGAGCATGCTGCTTTGGCACCAGAAACATGGCATCACATGCAGGCTGTCCACAACACATTCTCAGTACAAATGACGCATTTCACTGCATCATGTTTCAATGTACTAGTGACAAGTAAAGCTAATTGATAAATCTTTAATTGTTGGGCAGGTGGGTGGGACCATAGTCAATACTCCAAATTTTCTCTTGACTTCTGGGCCTAGCCAGAGACTCAACAACACAACACTCTTTTTAGTTCCAACCACTCCTAGTGATTTCCTTGCTGCATCTATAAGTGCAAAGTATATTTATTATCAAAGTATGCATATTGTGTGTCACCATATGATATCGCTGAGATTCATTTTCTTGCAGCTGTTCACAATAGAACAGAGAAATATAATAGAACCAGTGAAAGATCACACAAAACAAAGACCATCAGACAACCAATATGGAAAAGAAGACAAACTATGCGAATAAAAATAGCAAATAAATAAATAGATAGATAGATAAAGAAACAGACGGACAGAGAGATAGATTATACTGAGAATGTGAACTGTAGAGTGCTTGAACGTGAATCCAAAGGTTGTGTTCAGTGATCAGTTCAGTGCCGAAGTGAGTGAAGCTCTCCACACAATAGCCTAACTAGTCATGAACCTGGTGACATGGGACCCAAAGTTCCTGCGCCTCCTTCCTGATGGCAGCAATGTCAAGAGAGCATGGCCTGGATGGTGGGTGTCCTTGATGATGGATGATGATTTATTGTTGCTCCCCAACCTATTTTTTAATCAGTACACTGCCGCTCAGCATTACATATGAGGACAGGATCTACGTTACCTCAGATCACCTTCTGTTAGCCTTCCCAACACCACCAGATTCACTGCAGGCCAGGTTTGCTTGATCATCAAATGACAGACATTCTCACCCAGCACAGAAACAGACCCTTCAGTCCATCATGTGTCCTGGCCCTCAAATACTGCACCTATCTCTACTAATCACAATTTCCAGCACTACAGCCCATGGGACCAGGGAGTTTATTCGCAACAAATGTTGGGTAGACCTTTGCCAATGCTGCTGATGGATCTGAAGTTATAATAGTGGAGAAGCATCCTTGCAAGAGTAATCACAACGTTGAGAGTCATGGCGGTGCAGTGGTTAGCACAATGCTTTGCAGTGCCGGTGACCCGTGTTCACTTTCCGCCGCTGTCTATAATGAGCAACGTTCCCACTAATGTTTTTTTAATCGCTGTGTGGACCAGCCAATGCTCTGAGCAGGAAATGTTTACACAGCCTGAAAACTGTGTGGCATTTTATATTAACATTATATAAAAGAAAATTGCAGCTGCATAGCCACACACCCACGTAGCTTAGAGGGAACAGTAAAGGATTTTGTACATTCTCTCTGTGATCGCATCGGTTTCCTCCTGGTTGATCTGGTTTCCTCCCACATTCCAAAGATTTATGGGTTAGTAGGTCAATTGGTCTTGTGTGTGATGGTGTTCATTGGGCCAGAAGAGCCTATTACCATACTGTACCTCTATGTAAATAAACTCAGTTTGATTTAGCATCTTTTTTTTGCGAAGAATAAAAATAAAATAGGACTGAATGATCTATAGTAATCTGGCCTCCTGGACTAACTGTTTCACCAAAAATAAACCAGAAGCAGCTAAGAACGGTAAAAATAACATCATCGGCCAAAGTGCCTGGACTGTGTTGTAGTGCTCTATGTTCGTGTTAAATCCATCTAACAGCAGTGGATGTTGCTCAAGAAAAAGGCTCAAAGGGGTAGGGTTGATATGTCTTTGCAACGAAAAATGGTAAGAGTCTCAGAATTTGAAAGTCTTAGATGACAAGCTGCAGAGGGGGAGGATTAGAAGAACAATAAGGGACACATAAATAAACCACCTGGAACTTAAAACAGCAACAGGCCCTGAAGTGTGCAGTAAGTAATTCAAAAAATCCCAAGGTTATTCTACAAGTACATAAAGAGTAAAATGATAACTTAGGAAAAGATAGGGCCAATAGGACTCATTAAAAGGTAATATGAATTTGGAGGCACAGGGTGTAGATAAGGTTCTTTAAAACTTTGTTGTTCTATTCACTAAAGAGGGGATTTATGATAATGTCACAGTTAGGGACAACAATTATAATGCATTGAATAAATTCAAAGTAATTCAAAGTAAATTTATTTTCAAAGTATATATATGTTACCTGAGATTCATTTTCTTGCAGGCATTCACAGTAGAACAAAGAAATATAATAGAATCAATGACAAACTACATACAAAGACTGATAAACAATCAATATGCAAAAACAAACCTAACTGAGCAAATTAAAAATAAATAAATCAATATAACTATAAACACAAATACCTATATATTATATATACATATATTCATAAAGATATATAGACCATAAAACTATCAGACCATAAAACATAGGAACAGAATTAGGTTTTTTGGCCCATCAAGTCTGCTCTGCCATTCAATCATGGCTGTTCCTTCTTTTTCCCCTCCTCATGCCCACTCCCTGGCCTTCTCCCCATAACCTTTGATACCATGACCCATCAAGAACCTATGAATCTCTGCCTTAAATGCACCAAACAACCTGGCCTCCACAGCTGCCTGTGGTAACAAATTCCACAAATTCACCACCCTCTGGCTAAAGAAATTTTGCCACATCCCTGTTTGAAATGGACACCCCTCAATCCTGAGGCTGTCTCTTCTTGTCCTAGACTTCCCCACCATGGAAAAATCCTTTTAACATTGACTCTGTCTAGGCCTTTCAACATTCGAAATGTTTCAATGAGATCCCCCCCCCCCCCCGCCCCATCCTTCTAAACTCCAGCAAGTACAGGCCCAAAGCCATCAAACGTTTCTCATATGATAATCCTGTTATTCCTGGAATCATCTTTGTGAACCTCATGAACCTCATCTGAACCCTCTCCAATGCCAACCTATCTTTTCTTAGATAAGGAGCTTAAAACTGTTCACAATACTCAAGGTGAGGCCTAGCCAGTACCTTATAAAGCCTCAGCATCCCATCCCTGCTCTTATATTCTAGACCTCTTGAAATTAACTTTAACCCTCTCTACCAACTCAACCTGCAAGTTAACCTTTAGGGTGTTCTACACAAGGACTCCCAAGCCCCTTTTCATCGTAGATTTTTGGATTTTCTTCCAGTTTAGAAAATAGCCTACACATTGATTTCTTCTACCAAAGTGCATGACCATGGGTTTTCCAATATTGTATTTAATTTGCCACTTTCTTGCCCACTCTCCTAATCTGTCTAAGTCCTTCTGCAGTCTTCCTTTTTCCTCAACGCTATCTGCCCTTCCACCAATCTTCCTATCAAAGGTTTCAAAGGTACATTTAATGTCAGAGAAATGCATACAATACACATCCTGAAACGCTTTTGCTTTGCAACCATCCATGAAAACAGAGGACTGCCCCCGAAGAATGAATGACAGTTAAATGTTAGAACCCCAAATTCACCCCCAGCTCCCCTCACTCCCGTGCGTAAGCAGCAGCAAAGCAATGATTCCCCCCTCCTCCACCAGAAAAAAAAGCATCGGCACCCACTACTGAGCACTCAAGCATGCAGCAAAGACACAGACTTGCAGTACCACAAAGACTACTCGTTCACCCGGTATTCAACACACCACAGGCTCTCTCTCGCTCCCTAATAAGGGAAAAAGAGATGTCCTCGCTTCACAGCGAGAGGGGAGACGTAACAAACAACTCGCTGGTTTACGATGTTAAAAGTCCGTTGCATCGCTTTTTCTGAGCTCTGTGCCAGGGATGTCAGGTCTCTGGGCACACAGCCAGAGATCTTCCAACTCCCACAACACATGGATTTCCTGCCAGGACACCAACCTTTGATCCGCCTGTCTCTTGAGAGCCACAAGATCCTGGGCCTCCGAAGGTGAACTAAGCTCTTAGGCCACATCCTTGCCATGTATGTCGAATAACGCCCAGTCGTGAAAACCCGAGAGCGGGTCTCATTCCTGCAAAGAACCGAAGTCAGCGTGTAACTCCAGGTCAGGATTTTCAAAAGAACCCTGAAAGGGAAAAATTGAGATATTAAAGATGGAAATAAAGCTGTTTCCAAAGATGCAAACAAAGGAGTCGCTGTTTAGCGCCATCATAACTAAGCTCTGCCCTCTTCAAACTTGGCAACAAAGTCATCTATTCCACTATCTAAATCATTGATATTCAGCATATAAAGAAGCGGTCCCAACATCGACCCTAGTCTCTGGCCTCCTTTTATTCCCACTTGCAGCTTCCTACCAATCAGCCAATGCCCTAACCATGCTAGTAACTTTCCTGTAATACCATCAGCTCTTACATATTTTTCATTTGAGTATTTCTTCGTTTTTGGAATTCATTTACTGTATCTTGTACCTTCCTTATTTTTCCCAGAAACTCAAGCCATTGCTTCTCTGCTGTCATCCCTGGCAGTATCTCCTTCCAATTTACTTTGGCCAACTCCTCTCTCATCCCACTGTAACTTCCTTTACTCCACTGAAAACTGCTACGTCAGGCTTTACTTTCTCCCTATCAAATTTCAAGTTGAACTCAATCATATTGTGATCACTGCCTCCTAGGAGTTTCTTTACCTTAAGCTCCCTAATCACCACCGGTTCATTACATAACATCTCATCCAGTATAGCTGACCCCTAGTAGGCTCAATGACAAGTTGCTCTAAAAATCCATCTCGTAGGTATTCAACAAATTCATACTCTTGAAATCTAATACCAACCTGATTTTCCCAATCTACTTCCATGTTTAAATCTTTCGTGACTATCATAACATTGCCCTTTTGACACACCTTTTCTTCTTCCCATTGTATTCTGTAGTTCCGAGCTACTGTTTGCAGGCCTATATATAACTGCCATCAGGGTCCTTTTACCCATGCAGTTTCTTAACTCAACCCATCAGGGTTCAACATCTTCCGATCCTGTGTCTCATCTTTCTAATGGTTTGCTGCCATTCTTTAGCAGCACAGCCATGCCACCCCCTCTGCCTCCCTTCCTATCCCTTTGATATAATGTGTAACCTTGGACATTCAGCTCCCAACTACAACCATCCTTCAGCCACGATTCAGCGATGGCCACAACATCATACCCGACAATCTGTAAAAGTGCAACAAAATCGTCCACCTTACTTCTTATACTTCGTGCGTTGAGACATAACACTTTGAGTACTGTATTTGCTATCCTTTTTGATTCTGCATCCCTGATGCACTGATATTCACCCTGCTGGCTGCAATTTTGTCCTATCATCTGCCTGCCCTTCCTGACAGTCTGACTGCACACCATCTTTGCTTGCTTACCATCTGTCTTGTCCTGAGTCCCTTCACTGTGCTTCCCATTCCACTGCTAAATTAGGCTAAACCCTCCCCAACAGCTCTAACAAACCTGTCCATGAGAATTTTGGTCCCCCTCAGGTTCAGGTGCGACCCGCCACTTTTATGTAGGTCATACCTCCCACAGAAGAGATCCCAATGATCCAAGAACTTGAAGCCCTACCTCCCTGCACCAACTTCTCAACCATGCATTTATCTGTCAGATCATCCTGTGTCTACCCTCACTGGTGTTTGGCACAGTTGCAATCTAGAAGTTACTACCCTGGAGGTCCTGCTTCTCAGTTTTCTGTCGGGCTGTTTAAATTTTTATATATATATATCATCATTCTGTGCCATGGTGATGACGATGATTGTTCTTGGCAAAGTTTTCTACAGAACTGGATTGCCATTGCCTTCTTCTGGGCAGTGCCTTTACAAATCGGGTGACCCCAGTCATTGTCAAGACTCTTCTGAGATTGTCTGCCTGGTGTCAGTGATCACATAACCAGGATTTGTGATGTGCACCAGCTGCTCACATGACCATTCTCCACATGCTCTCATGGCATCATGTGACCCTGATCGGGTGGGGGGCAGGTGCTAAGTAGGTGCTGCACCTTGCCCAAGGGTGACCTGTTGCTAGCGGAGGGAAGAAGTGCCATACACCACCTTTTGTAGAGGCGTATCTCCACCCTACTATGCAATATACTGTATATAGATATCTGTAAATATAATCTATTTACTGTGGAGTCTGTTCAGCATTGAGGTGGGTGGAGTTATCCACACTGGTTCAGAAGGTATAGCATTGGAAAAGAGGGAGCATTAAGGGGTGTAGAATCTTTGAAAGGTTAGAAATCACAATCAGTACTTTTCCAATATGTGTAATATTTTAAGTTTGCCTTTGTTTTAATGCAGGTGCACAGTTGTTTTAAGCAAATTAATGCCTCCACTTAAAAGCAGACTGGTGAACTTGGATAAGCACTGATCTGCAGACAGTGCTGATCATAAATTTTATTCTTTGAATCAGCAAGAACTTCTGACTGCATAAGGTCAGCTATGAGATTGAATAACAGATCGTGCTGGAAGAGATACATTACCTATTCCTTCTTCTGAAGCAAGTTTGGAACATATTTAAACACAAGTTGGAGCAGATGCTAGAAATCTGAAAAGAATAGAACATGTGGGAAATACTCAGCAGCTCAAACATTTGTGGAAAGTGAAAACCAGTTGATATTCATATGAGGACCTCTCATCAGGGACTGTGCAAAGCATTCACAAATTAATTTATTATCACTGTATTAATGGAAATAATAGTTTCATTGGTAATTGTTGATGTTGTTCCTTTCCATGCCCTGTGGCGCATAGAGCAGCAACCTTGCCGTACCTTTATCATCTTTGTCTGGTTTTTGCTAGCTCAGTGCTCAGTCTAGCATGGATGGAAAGTGTGCAGGGAGCTGGCTGGATTCGAACCCAGGACCACTCGCCTCGAAGTTGGGTGCGGTTGTCACTATGTCACCGGCAGCTAATTATATTGGTAAATTGGATTATCGTTGTCACAAGTACCAAGGTACCGTGAAAGTTTTGCGAGTCATTCTTACAGATTATTTCCTCGTATCAGTACACTGAGGTAGTTCAAGAGAAAAGCAACAACAGAATGCAGAATAAAGTGTTCCAGTTACAGTGAACATGCAGTGCAGCAGAAAATAATGTGTAAGTTCACAATGAGGTGGATTGTGAGGACAAGAATCCATTTTATTATACTAAAGGACTGTTTTCCTGCATAGTTTACACGACTTACATCCAGGCCATGCTCTCTTCTTGTTGCTGCCTTCAGGAGGAAGGTACAGGAGCCTCAGGTCCCACACCAGCAGGTTCAGGAACAGTAATACCCTTCAACCACCAGACTCCTGAACCAGCATGGATAAATTCACTCATCAAACTCCTGAACCAGCATGGATAAATTCACTCATCAGACTCCTGAACCAGCATGGATAAATTCACTCATCAGACTCCTGAACCAGCATGGATAAATTCACTCATCGGACTCCCGAACCAGCATGGATAAATTCACTCATCAGACTCCTGAACCAGCATGGATAAATTCACTCATCAGACTCCTGAACCAGCATGGATAAATTCACTCTTTACAATACTGAACAAATTCCACAACTTATGGACTCACTTCACTGACTGTACAACTCATGTTCTCATATTATTTATTCACTTCTTATCTTTTTATTATCACAGTTTGACTTCTTTTGCACTTTGTTTGTCAGTATTTGTGTGTAGCTTTATATTGATTCTATTTTATTTCCTTATTCTACTGTGAATACCTGCAAGAAAATAAGTCTTAAGGTAGTTAATGGTGATATATATAGAACTTCAATACTAAATTTATATTGAACTTTGAACGTTGCTGTCGGTCAAGAAATCTTTTTTAGACCGTCTCCACCATCAAGGACAAACTTCTTTCGATGTGTGATGGAGAGCATACTGATTGGTTTCATCACGGCCTGGTATGGAAACACCAATGCCTTTGAACAGAAGATCATAAAAAAGTACTAGATACGGTTCAGTGCATCACGGGTATAGTCCTCCCAGCACTGAGCACATCTACGTGAAGGCCATCACAGGAGAGCAGCATCCATCAGAAAGGATGCCCACCATCCAGGCCATACACTCTTTTTGCTGCTGCCATCAGGAAGGAGGTACAGGAACCTCAGGACCCACACCACCAGGTTCAGGAACAGTTATTACATCTCAACCATCAGGCTCTTGAACCAGTGGGAATAACTTCACTCAAGTGCACTCACCCCATGAACTGTTCCCACAACCTATGGACTCACTTTCAAGACTCTTCATCTCATGTTCTCAATATTTATTGCTTATTTATTATTATTATTTCTTTTGTATTTGCACAGTTTGTTGCCTTTTGCACATTGATTGTTTGTCCGTCCTGTTGGGTGCAGTCTTTCACTGATTCTATTATGTTTCTACTGAGTATGTCCACAAGAAATCAAATCTCGGGGTTGTATATGGTGACATATATGTACGTTGATAATAAAATTACTTTGAGCTTTGATGTTTAAATCTTCAAGAGGCGAAGCCTCAAAAAGACAATCATTTAGGACCATCGCCATCTGGGACATGCCTTCTTCTCATGACTACCACCAGGGAAGAGGTACAGGACCGTGAAGACCCACACTCAACAATTCAGGATCAGCTTCTTCCCCGTCTACCGTCAATGTTCTGCTTAGCCCATAAACACATGAATGCTCATTGCTCCTTTTTTTTGGGTGCTCTGTTTAGTTATTTTGTAATTTATAGTAATTTTGTCTTTGTATTGTACTGCTACCCCAAAACAAAAGATTTCATGTGACATAAGGTGGTGATAATAAACCTGATTCTGATTCTGAACCTGATAAGCAAATAAAGAGTGAAATTGAAAATAAAGTCAGGGATGCTCAGTAGGTGAGGCAGCATCTATGAAGAGAGGAACAGAGTTATCATTACAAGTTACTGTTGCTTTATCAGAACTGAGATAATCAAATTTTTCAGACAGCATGCTATCTCAGTTGCAAGGGGGAGCAGAAGAGAACGGAGGGTATATCTGTGATGCAATTGCCTTTATAACATTCTAGCACGGGAAATTAGTACTTATTCATCATATTTAGAAGACTGTAATGATAGAAGGAAGAACGTAAAGATTAAAAAACATAATGGAATTTGTGAATCAAAGATAAAGAATTTTGGAAATTGGTAGCCGATTTAGTAGACATGAAAGATTCTGCCGATATGGGAAATTATGAGCAAGACACTACAAAATGATGGAGGAATTCAGCAGGCCAAGTGGCATCGGTAGAGGGGAATAAATAGCTGACGTTTCAGGTTGAGACCTTTCATCAGGATTAGAAAGCAAGGGGGCAGAAGCCAGAATAAGAAGGTGGGGGAGGGGTGGAGTACAAGCCAGTCAGTGATAGCTTAGACCAAGGGAGGGGAGGGGTCTCGTTGCCATCTTATACCTTCTTATTTTAGGTTCTACTTGCTTCCTTTTCAGTCGTGATAAAAAGTCTCGGCCGGAAATGTGGTTGTTTATTTCCCTCCGTAGATGCTGCCTGGCCTGCTGAGTTTCTCCAGTATTTTGTGTGTGTGCTGCAGCAGGTTTAACAGTTTCAGGTGACCTTACATCAGAACCAACCAAGCTGGTTGTCTAAAATTGTTGCCTTTAATGTTACGTCCTGAGGGCTACACTGGGTCCACAATGAACGAGGTTTGAGGCAATTGTTGGCCACGGCGTCAAGGGTGACTCGCGGTTAGCAGCATCAGTGATCATTGATAGGGATCGATTTCCCTGCTGCTGTCTGTAGGGAGCTTGTATATCATCTCTGTGACCGTGTGGGCTTCCCCCCACCCCCGGTGCTCTGGTATCCTCCCACATTCCAAAGATGTACATGTTAGAGTCAGAAAGTTGCGAACATGTTTTTTGGCGCCAAAAACATGGCGACACTGGCGGGCTATCCTCAAACTGTGTTGGTCGTTGACGTAAAAAAATGGCAAATTTCACTGTACGTTTCGATGTACATGTGACAATTAAAGCTGATTTTTAATCTCTTTGCTTTTCTTTGAGAAGGAAGAATCCCAGGTGACCATCCTGTGCTTTTGAATAAGTGTGTTGCTTGTTCTGATACACATGACGATCACCTCGGATATATAAACATATGCATTTTTTTTTCTCTCAGAGACCATTTATCCTAATTCCTTCTTCCGCGCCAACTCTTTTGAAAAATCGAGCGGCTGCGCTTGAGCCGATGATGCGGCGAGGGGCGGGTCATGTGACGGTGTAAACATTGCGGAAGTTTGGAATGTGAGTTCGCGATTTCGCTGCAACTTTTCAGGGAGAGTGCGGTATTGTTCCCCCCTCCTGTACCTGTCCCGTCCCGCAATTTATAGTCGTTCTTTACCCAGGGACAAAACAATTAGTACTTTGATTCAGCGTCTGAGAAGTGAAGTGGGCCTTTCAATTTTAGATCCGACAGCTGGTCCTCCGAATGAGCCCCGAGAAACCCACTCAGTGGTTCGTGGCTGGAGTGCGACGGGGGAAGGAAGATTTTTGTCGCATCGTCCCTACAATCATTTAAAATCAAGTGCAGGGACTTCAGGCCTGAAATTGCATTCCCTGCATTAATAGAGACAAAATTATCCTTGTGAGAGACAATACCAAGGGTAATAGGTGTCGTCGTTCTTCAGGGCTGCTGCTCTGGCGGAACTAGGAATAATCAAAATTGTGCAGCATGGCTCGTGGAGTGGATTCAAACATTCTATTTTAGGGCGTTTATATTATTTTGATCCTAATAGCATACATACATTAGGATAGACTTGCAGTAGTTCAAACGTGGCAGGTCAGCATTCCTAGACTTACCGTAAATTTAACAGATTTTATTTCTCTCCTCTGGAAATGCACAACGCGGTCGCGCTCTGAGAACTGATGGGAACACGAATGGAAATGTACAAAAGTGAAGTGTGGGAGCGGATAATAGAGACGACTGTGCCGGAAAGAGCGAACAGGAAGAGCGGCAGCCAACTAAACTCAATGAATGACTTGGAGAGGGAGAGAGTATTTCCAAATTCCCGGCGCTGCTCAGCTCGACCCACCCCTGCTTGCTGCAGCGCTGGGAGGTGGAGGGGAGAGACAGACGGCACGCGGGAATGCCCCGTTCCCTCCCAATGGAAAATGCCCGCTGACAAATCCACGTCGCCGCTTCCCAAATGCTCGCTGCTATGTCCAGGCTGTCCACAAATCTGGTGTTCGTAACCTGGGGAGGACTGCGTTCGAGGTAGAAATTTCTTTTTGTCCTTATCTCCGGTGATTATTACGGAGAATTAGCGCCGGAGCAAGCAGGAAAATAAAGTTTGTAAATGCCAGAAATATAAAAATCAGAAAAATATGGAAACACGCAGAAACTTTTAGTGGTCCGGATCACTTCCTATGGGGTATATACAAGTCATTTTTTTTTGGTGGAACAGCAAACCGTGCGTCTTGCAAAGCTGTGTCACCTGTTCTTTCATACAGCCATACAGTGTCTACACATCTCTCTGGCTCCGTAAAGCAGCCAGCATAATTAAAAGACCCCACCCACCCCAGACATTCTCTCTTCTCCCCCCCCCCCATCAGCCAAAACATACAAAAGCCTGAAAGCACGCACCACCAGGTTCAAAGACAGCTTCGATCCCGCTGATATGCTTGAAAAGACTTGTAGGGCAGCAATGAGGAGAGGGCATGCCGTGATGATACCATAACGTAAATGCCCTGGTCATTTCTGTACGCAGTTACTCATTTTAACGAACTATTCGATAATATTTGGTTAATTATTTGGTCAAAATAGAAAAAGAAAACGCAGGGAATATACAGCACATTGAACAACATCAGCGGAGAGAGAGATATATAGAGCTGGCATTTGTATCAGAATCAGGTTTATTATCACCGGCATGTGTCGTGAAATTTGTTAACTTAGCAGCAGCAGTTCAATATAATACATTATAATAAAGAAAGAAAAAAATAAATCAATTACAGTAAGTATATATGTATATATTTTAAATAGATTAAATTAGTGCGAAATAGAAATAAAATATAAAAAATGTGAGGTAGTGTTCATGGGTTCAATGTTCGTTTAGAAATCTGATGGCAGAGGAGAAGGAGCTGTTCTTGAATCGCTGAGCGTGTGCCTTCAGGCTTCTGTACCTCTTTCCTCATAGTAGCAATGAGAACAAGGCATGACCTGGGCGATGGAGGTCTTTAGTAATAGATGCCGCCTTACTGAGGCACCGCTCTTTGCAGATGTGAATATTATGCGGGTTACTACCCAAGATGGAGCTGACTAATTTTTAAACTTTCTGCAGCTTCTTTCAATCCTGTGCAGTAGCCTCCCCCCGCCCCCCCCCCCCCGTACCAGTCAGAATGCTCTCCACAGTACACCTATAGAAGTTTTCAAGTGTTTTTGCTGACAAACCGAAAGCTAATGAACTTAAACTCCTAATGAGCCTTCTTTATAGCTGCATCAATATTTTGGGACCAGGTTAGATCCTCAGAGATCTCACTTGAAATTGCTCACTCTCTCCACTTCTGATCCCTCTTTGAGGATTGATTCATGTTCCCTCCTCTTACCCTTCATGAAGTCCACAATCAGCCCTTTCGCTTACTGACATTGAGTGCAAGGTTGTTGCTGCAACACCACTCAACTAGCTGGTATATCTCAGTTGTGTACGCCCTCAACTCCATCTGAGATTCTACCAACAATGGTTGTAACATCAGCAAATTTACAGATGGCATTTGAGCTATACCTTGCCATGCAGTGATGGGTATAAAAGGAGTGGAACAGTGGGCTAAGCACACACCCCTGAGGTGCACTAGTGTTCATCGTCAGGGAGGAGGAGATATTATTAACAATCTGCACAGATTGTGGTCTTCCAGGTAGGAGTCGAAGATCCAGTTGCAGAGGGAGGTGCAGAGGCCTGGGTTCTCCAGCTTATTGATCAGGACAGTGGGAATGATGGTGTTAAACAGTGTGTTATATTCAATGAACTTCATCCTGACGTAGGTGTTTGCATTGTCCAGGTGATCTAAGACCATATATAACCATATAACAATTAAGGCACGGAAATAGGCCATCTTGGCCCTTCTAGTCCATGTCGAACGCTTACTCTCACCTAGTCCCACTGGCCCACACTCAGCCCATAACCCTCCATTCCTTTCCTGTCCATATACCTATTCAATTTTACTTTAAATGACAATACCGAACCTGCCTCTACCACTTCTACTGGAAGCTCGTTCCACACAGCTACCACTCTCTGAGTAAAGAAATTCCCCCTCGTGTTACCCTTAAACTTTTGCCCCTAAAACAACTCATGTCCTCTTGTTTGAATCTCCCCTACTCTCAATGGAAAAAGCCTATCCACGTCAACTGTATCTATCCCCCTCATAATTTTAAATACTTCTATCAAGTCCCCCCTCAACCTTCTATGCTCCAAAGAATAAAGACCTAACTTGTTCAACCTTTCCCTGTAACTTAGGTGCTGAAACCCAGGTAACATTCTAGTAAATCTTCTCTGTACTCTCTCTATTTTGTTGACATCTTTCCTATAATTCGGTGACCAGAACTGTACACAATACTCCAAAATTGGCCTTACCAATGCCTTGTACAATTTTAACATTACATCTCCTATACATCTCCCAACTCCTATACTCAATGCTCTGATTTATAAAGGCCAACATACCAAAAGCTTTCTTCACCACCCTATCCACATGAGATTCCACCTTCAGGGAACTATGCACCATTATTCCTAGATCACTCTGTTCTACTGCATTTTTCAATGCCCTACCATTTACCATGTATGTCCTATTTGGATTAGTCCTACCAAAATGTAGCAGCTCACACTTATCAGCATTAAACTCCATCTGCCATCGTTCAGCCCACTCTTCTAGCTGGCCTAAATCTCTCTGCAAACTTTGAAAACCTACGTCATTATCCACAACGCCACCTACCTTAGTAGGAAGACCATGTGAAGAGCCATTGAGATTGCGTCTCCTGTAATAATCACAGCTTCCAGGATTGTCAAATTAATGCCTATGAAAATAGGAGTATTCCTGCACTTCCACACTTCACAGCGCCATCCATTGATATCAGCACATTAATAAGGTAGCATTAATAAATCATTACTACAGATGCATATGCACCATATGTAGAATGCAAAAACAAATAACACCCGCTGCTTTGACCATAATCTGCAAAATATCACAAAAGAGCAAATCTCAAAACATATTATGTCATGTTAATTCTGAATGCTGTGGTGGTGTTGGATTTATGTCATATTTTATCATATTCCCATAAAGATGAGGCTCCTCTGCCCATTCAGTCCATATTGTCTCTCAGGGGAAATCCATCAGTCCCATTGTCTCACACTTATTTCTCAGTACTCACACATCATGAGACATAGGAGCAGAACTAGGTAATTCGGCCCATCAAGTCTGCTCCAGCATTCCACCATGACCAAAGGAATCAACATTATTATGGTCTTCACAGAAGGGGTGCAGTAGCCAACTGACATAATGCCTGCAAGTCCATGGAACGTAGGAGAAAACCCACAAGCTGGGAAGGAGAACATCAAACTCCACACAGAGAGCCCCAGATGAAAGGATCAAAAGTACATAAATTTGTATAAAGAAATTCCCATTTCCACCTTGAACAAAAGCTTTAAAGAACAGAGAGGGAAACATAGTTTTGCAAAACACCATTTTGTTTTTCCTTTTTCTGTATACTTGCTTCTGGATTTAAGAGTACAAAGCACCATATTGTTATTATGCATGTTTTTAAAAAGTAGCAGAGAATTACCTCACTTATATAAACTGGGAAGCAAGGTAATGTAGCGATTAACACAATGCTATTACTGGGCCAGCAACCCGGGTTCAATTCCTGCCACTGTCTGTAAGGAGTTTGTACGTTCTTCCCATGACCTAGTGGGTTTCCACCGGGTGCTCTGGTTTTCTCCCACATTCCAAAGACGTGCTGTTTAGTAGGTTAATTAGTAACATCAGTGTAATTGGGCAGAACATGCCTGTGGGCCGGAAAGGCTTGTTACCATGCTGTAACTCTGAAATTTAAAAAAAATTTAAAAACTCGTAAAGGTGGACACCTGATATAAATATGCATGATGCTGTTCAATGCAATATAAAAATTCTAAAATTAGATGCCAAAAATAAGTTTTTACTGGAAAAAAAGTGATTAAACCTGATGTAATGTTTTGCAGATTTATTGTGCGTGTTTTTTTTACATATCGCCCACTCCTGTGCAGCGTTTTCATAGCAGTTGTGGTTACATTGCCCCTAGCGCTAACAAGTAGTACAGAAACTCCTGTGTGTACAGGAAGCCACTGACTAAAACTTGCTTTGTGTAGGGATGATTCTCTCCCCATTGCTCCAGGCCATACTTCCTTCAGCAGCTGTGAATAGCGCAGCCTGCATCCTTTCCAGGAACTAGTAGAATAACTATTTTCACCTGACAAAATTTATTTCAATATTAATTGTTAATCAAGCGTGCGAAATATATTTGAATTATGAGAGATTTCAGGAGTATCTTCATGCCCATTTTAAAAGTATTGTATTTAATTTAGAATTTTGACATAGAGAAGATGTTCAAAGTGAACAGAAGAAGCCACAAGAATGTTTTGGCAAAATAGCTGGAGGAGGAAGCCTCCTGCCTTCTCATATGGTGTGGGAGGAAGGAAGGCAGAGGTCCTTCAGAAGAATATGCAGAAAAAATTAGCTAAAGTTGTGGGCGAAGAGGCGTGTGTGGAGCACAAACACTGGCAAAGACTAGTCGGGCTGAATGGCTTTTTCCGTGCCACAAATTCTATGTAATTTTGTATAATTCCATGTCTGCACTCTTGCATGCAAAAACATTCCATGACCTCCGTCTCTATGCAATACTTTCAGACTGGGAAGTGGCAATTTAGAGGTGGAGGATTGTATTGACAAAGTTTGCATGTTAACAAGGTAGTCAGGAATCTGAAAATATTCAAGTGCCTTTGTTTTTATAAATACAGGGTGGTTCGGTGTACTGTACTTAGGTACCAGTATAATGTAGGAAACCCCAAAAAAGCCACTTGCAGCTGGCAGGATCTTATAAACAGTAATGTATTGGTAAAGGTGTCAAGATTAATCTTTAGTTAATAATGTGAAATGAGTAAAAATATTAGCCACTTCTGCATATCCATATCCGTATCCATTGTTGTGGTGCTTATTATTTGTGAGACAGAAAAGACAACAGATGAACCCATGAACCTCATTGTTTTGCTCTCTTTTTTGCACTAATTGTATTTTATAGATTTCTTTTTGTAACTTATAGTATTTTTTTGTTATGTATTACACTGTGCTGCTACCACAAAACAACACATTTCATACCAAAGCAACACACACAAAATCCTGGAAGAAATCAGCAGGTCAGGCAGCATCTGTGGAAAAGAGTAAACAGTTGACATTTTGGGCTAAAACCCTTCATTATGACATTTGTCACTGATAATAAACTTGATTCTGGAAACAAAATAAAACAGGATCCAGGTTCTTAACTTGAATCTTCACTTTACGTCTTTTGCCTCTAGCGATGCTGCTTGACTCATTGAGTTCATTAAGTATTCTATTAATTCTAACAATTGGCTGATAATTTTGCCCAGGGATAGCATAGGATAGTATAGGTGGTTGTAAATGACACTGGTAGTGCAGCTGCCTCACATGTCAGTGAATATATGCAGATTGAATAGGCAGTCAGTATCTTTCTCCCTGGGTCAAAATGCCTCATACAAGAGGGCGTGTACAGTATTTAAGATGAGAGGGGAGGTGTGAAGAGCAGGGTTTTTTTCCACAGGGAGTGGTAGGTGCTTGGACTGTGGTGCCAGGGTGGTACTGGAGACAGATTCAATGGGCGTGTTTAAGGAACTTTTAGATAGGCACGTGAGTATCCGTAGAGTGGAGAGATGTGGATGTGTAGGGAAAAGGGATTAGTTTAATTTGGCATCATGACATTGTGGGTCAAAGGGCCTTTTCCTGTGCTGTATTGTTTTATCAGACAGACACACAGACATACTTTATTGATCCCAAGGGAAATTTATGTTCTATATTTCATTATTAAGTAGAGAAAATGCTCTCTCCTCTAATCTGTTTTAATATTCATTGAAGGATAAAGCTTGGCCAGATTATAAAATGAATTACTCTTGTTGAATTTACACAATGGGATTTTTTTTTACCTGAAGAAAGAGATATGATTTTGTGTAATGTCTCACTTGGTATTGGTTGGCTAATATCACGTCTCAAGATATAGTGAAAAACTTGTCTTTCATACTGTTTAAATACTGTAGATCAAATCATTACACTGTGCATTGAGCTCGAATAATGCAAAACAATAACAATGCAGAATATGGTGTAAAAACCAGCTGACAGTGCGGAGGCATCCGCACTTGACTTTAAGTCAAGTGGTCTGGGGTTCAAATCCAGCCGCTCCTTGCACACTTTCCATCTGTGCTGGATTGAGAATCAAGCTAGCAACTCTGCTGCATTAAAAAACAGACACAAATGCTAAAAAACAGCAAGGTTGCCACCTGATGCACCACAAGACAAGGAAAGGAGCAACAACCATAAAGTGTAAAAACTACCGAATAAGTGCAGTGCAGGTGAATGATAAGGTGCAAGATTACAAAGGAGTAGTTAGTGAGGTCAAGAGTCCATCTTACTGCACAAGAGACCCATTCCCATACAAAGGGATAGAAACTGTCCTTGAGACAGGTTGTGCATGCTTCAAGGCTTTTGCATCTTATGCCTGATTTGGAGAATGGAGAATGTCTGAAGTGGATTTGATGGACAGTGCCTCCAACTGTACAGTGTTCAATTACTGGTATACCATAGCACCACACATGACTCTGAGCTGGATCTCTTAAAAAGGCTTGAACCCAGTGACTGGAGATGGGAGTTCCACAGGAGTTAATTGGTTGCTAGGAATGTAATTTTCAGTGATATCAGAGTGGAACTGGAGGCTTTCCTCCAGGTTTTGTGATAAATGGTGAATATGCTACTCAATGGCATTAATTCTTCTGGCTAAGGTAACTTTTTGTCAAGGAACATACATAATTTCAGAAATAAAATCTGTCCTGCTACAACTTCTCGAATTTATTCCAGATACACTAGAACTTCCTTGGATTTCCAAGAGTTCTGTTGTGAGCTACAAGTTCAGTGGATGAGATACACCTGTTACAACAGCTCGTTAATGCAAATATTTAATGAGCTAATTGCGTGGTGGAAACACAATGCATAAAAGCATGCAGATATGGTCTACGGTTCATTTGTTATTCAGACCAAACATCAGAGTGGGGAAGACATGAGATTTAAGTGACTTTGACTGTAGAATGACAGTTGGTGCCAGATAGAGTGTTTTGACTACCTCAGCAGTTACTGACATTCTGGGATCTTTGCACATAACAGTCGCTAGAGTTTACAGAGAATGGTGCAAGAAGCAAAACGTATCTAGTGAGTGGCAGTTCTGAGGCTAAAAATGCCCCGTTAATGCGAGAGTTCAGAGGAGAATGGCCAGACTGGTTCAAGTTGACAGGAAGGAGACAGTAATTCAAATAACCACACAGTACAACTGTGGTGTGCAGAAGAGCATCTCTGAACATACAACACGTTGAACCTTGAAGTGGATTGACTACATACAGCAGCAAAACACCACAGACATACAGTGAGTGGTCACCTTATTAGATACAGGAGGTATAATAAAGAGGCTATTGAGTGCAGTTGCAGGGAAGTGTTCTTCTGTTTGAAAGTGAGAGTCAAATCATAAGTGTTACATGTTGATACCAGTCAACAGTAAGGTTTCCTGGGTAAAGTCAGAATCAGAATCATATTTAAGATCACCAGCATATGTCGTGAAAATTGTTGTCTTTGCGGGAGCTGTACAACGCAGTACTTAATAATAGGGGAAAAATAGTGAATTACAGTTATATAATAGTTAATTAAACAAGTAGTGAGGTAGTGTCCATGGGTGCAATGTCCATTCAGAAATTGGATGGAAGAGGTGAAGGAGCTGTTCCTGAACCATTAAATGTGTGCCTTCACGCTTCTGTACTTCTTTCCTGATGGTAACAATGAGAACAGGGCATAACCAGGGTGATGGGGATCCTTAATGATGGACGCCGCCTTTTTGAGTCATTGCTCCTTGAAGATGTCCTGGATACTACGGAGGCTGGTGCCCATGATGGAGCTGACTAAGTTTACAACTCTCTGCAGCTTACTTCGATCCTGTGTATTAGCCTCCCCCCACCGTGCCGGACGACAATGCAACCGGATTGCTTTCCATGGAACATCTGTAGAAATTTTTGGTAGTTTTAGGTGACATACCAAATCTCCTCAAACACCTGATGAAACATAGCCACTGTCACGCCTTCTTTGTAGCTGCACCGATATGCTGGGCCCAGGTTAAATCCTCAGAGATATTGACACCCAGGAAGTTGCAACAATGCTGGCTTGCGACAGCTCATTCATCCTCTTGGTACTTATTTACATTGAGTATTAGATCAGGAAAGGACGTTCCAAAACATATTTCAACAAAGACAATGTTTTCTAGGTATCGCCTTTGTTCAAAAATATAAAACACGGCTACACATTTATGCACAACAAAATTCTTCAAACAACAATGTAACATTGACTATATGTTTTTTAAATTTTTAGTTAGGAATAAGGATTGGCCAAATAGTACTTTGTGATCCTTTACAAACCTTTTGCAAATCTTTTACAAAACTTTTTATAATGCTTTTGATTGGACTTTAGGAACTAAGTTATAGGGAAAGGCTGCAAAGGTTAGGACTTTATTCCCTAGAGTGTAGGAGAATGAGGGGAGAGGTATAGAGGTATACAAGTTATGAGGGGTATAGAGAGGGTAAATGCAAGCAGGCTTTTCTAGAACCTATAAACTCACTTTCAAGGACTCTAGAGCTCATATTGTCAGAATGATTTATTTATTTATTTTGTATTTGCACAGTTGCATGTTGGTTGTTCATCAGTCCTTGTTTGTGTGTAGTTTTTCAATGATTCTATTGTATTTCTCTGTTCTACTGTGAATGCCTGCAAGAAAATGAATCTCAAAGTGATACAGTATATGTTGGCATGTATGTACCTTGTTATAAGTTTAATTTGAACTTTGAACTATAGAACAACAGCTATCCTCCAGTTATAGGGAAAGGCTGAATAGGTAGGACTTTTTTTCCCAGGAGTGTAGGAGAATGAGGGGAGATTGATAGGGAGATATAAAATTATGAGGAGTATAGATAGGGCTAATGCAAGCAGACATTTTCCTCTGAGATTGGCTGAGATGAGAACTGGAGATCATGGGTTAACAGTGAAAGGTGAGAAGTGTAACGGGAACATGAGAGGGAATCTCTTCACTTAGAGGATGGCAAGAGTGTGGAACGAGCTGCCAGTGGAAGTGGTGGATGTGTGTTTGATTTCAAAATTGAAGAGAAGTTTGGGTAAGTACATGGATGGAAGGTGTATGGAGGGCCATGATCCAGGTGCAGGTCGATGGGACTAGACAGAATAACTCGGCGTGGGCTAGATGGGCCAAAGGGTTTGTTTCTGTGCTGTAGTGCTTGATGTCTCTATGACTCTAAACCCTGCAAAGCACAGACACAATCATGGTTAAATACTGCATCCATAAAATGAGATCTTTGACATTGTAGTACAGCTTCTACATTGGTGTCAGCAGAGAACACGTGTTTAAGGATCCTAATCTAGG
The DNA here is from genome assembly GCF_048418815.1 of Hemitrygon akajei. Classification (NCBI taxonomy): domain Eukaryota; kingdom Metazoa; phylum Chordata; class Chondrichthyes; order Myliobatiformes; family Dasyatidae; genus Hemitrygon; species Hemitrygon akajei. The sequence continues at coordinate 173,771,861 of NC_133129.1, forward strand.
GCTTTAATCATCCAGTAACGTACAGGTCAGTGCGAAGCAGTACCTAATAATTATCAGTGGTGATTTACCAAATGTATGAATGTTTCTTATTAAAATGGATTTACCAGGAGTTAAAAAAATAAACAACATACTTCTGGTATGGTTCATGCTAAGTGTAAATTAGAATGATAAAATAATTAATATTTGTATCGTTAATCTTTGATCTTCAAAGAAGGTAACCATCATCTGTCGTTAAGGAGCCTTAACATCCAGGCCATGCTTTCTTCTCACTACCACCTTCAGGTAGGAGGTAGAGGAGACTTATGTCCCACACATCAGGTTCTGGTACGGTTAATACCCTATGACCATCAGGCTCCTGAACCAGCATGGAGAACTTCACTCACTTCAACGCTGAACTGCCTTCACAACCTACAGACTCACTTTCAAGCATTCTGCAACTCATGTTCTCAGTATTATTTATTTACTTAATTATTTGCATAATTTGTCTTCTTTTGCATGTTGGTTGTTTGTCAATCTGTGTTATTTTTAGTTTTTCATAAATTCTATTGTATTTCTTTAATTTCCTGTAAATGGCCAGAAGAAAATGAATCTCAAGGTAGCATATGGTGACAGATCTGTACTTTGATAATAAAATTACTTAGCAGCAGAGAACTTGTTTTGCAATCTGTTTGTCACCCGTTTCCTTGTGCAGCTCAGGTGAATATAATTCAATTTACTAATATGTCATGGATTTCTTATTCAGGTTCTGCAGCATCAAGCAGTCTTGTCAGAAAGGTAGCCATTCAGAGATCTGCCGATGCCTGATTGTCTCAGTGATGTTTGTGGAGTTTACCAAATGCTAAGTTGACCTTTACAACAGTCTGCCTTAAGTATCATTCTTCCAATGATAGTTGCATTTTTCTAATGTGAGGGGACTATCAAATCCCTCAGGTCAGGGATAGACTCATCTGCCAGTCCACCAAAACATACATCCCCACATACTAAAAACATCCTGCAGTAGGCTTAGGACTTGAATAATTCAGATTTAGATTTATTTATCACGTGTAAAATATGTGCAAAAGTCTTAGACACCCTAGATTTTTTTAATATGGTTTCAGATAGTATGGCCTCCACAGACCCCGATCTCAACATCATTAAGGCTGTCTGGGATTACCTGGAGAGACAAAAGAACAGTGGCAAGTTCTCCAAGGTGCTTGGAACAATTTACCAGTTGATTTTCTTATAAAACCTCATGACAGTGTACCTAAGAGAATTGATGCAATTTTAAAGGCACCAAATTTTGATTTGATTTAGTTTTTTACTGTTTAAATTTTTTGATGTTATGAAACTTTTCATTTCATTATTTTTGAAAGCATCTTCGCTTTACAGAATTTTTATTTATGTGCCTAAGACTTTTGCACAGTATTGTACATTGAAACATGCATTGGAATGCGCTATTTGCATTAACAACCAACACACTGAAGGATGTGCTAAGGACAGTCTGCAAGTATTTACACAGATTTGGGCCCACAATGTTCAGCAGAACAACATAAGCACCAGCAACAACAACAACAACAAAGACTGTCTACTCTTACAAACTCTGTAACTGGGTATCTTACCAGCAAAGATAGGAGTATCCGTTGAAGTCTGATGATACTATTTTTAACAGTATTTATTAGTAAAAATACACAAAAATAATATCAATGCAAATATACGTCATCAATACTAAACCTAAAAGTGCGGATATAATAATAATCAATAAGAAATAAGCTCTATCGTTGTCTAGGGGATAATGAATTGTCCGATGGAAATATAAAGTTCAGTTCAGTTCATGCAGGCTGCGGTAGTTGTTGATCACTATGTTGCAATTGTGGGAGAGAGAGGGAGTAACAGCTATTGACTTGCCGACTTTCCTTTTACGATCTAGATCCATCGATGCGTTACTGTTGTGGCCATTCACGTATGACCCCTCCGTCCTTTAGCTAGACCGTTCCGTGGAGGACTCGTCACCCAGGCAAGGGTGGACACACACACAAGCCCCCACCAGTCTCATAGCATCTCTCCTGGTGCGTCTGAGGGGTGTTTCCCCAGACCCTACTTTTATCCCCACTCATGGGGTCTCAGGTGTCAATCAGGTTGGGATGATGCAATCCATCAAACCCGCCCCCTCTGGTTGCCCCCTGAGGGGTTTCACTGAATAGAACAGTACTCAATACACAATTCCTTCTCCAAGAGCCAATAGCAGTAATCAGTGGTTCCGTTCCGCTTATATCAGGAGGAGACATTCCACTTTTTGTGTATCCCTGCATTGTCTCTCTCTCATTTCCTTGGTATCAGACCCAAAATAATAGCGATTTTGCGATTCTCAAAAAGGGGGGGGGGCGACTTTGCACCCTTCTGCCCATCAGAGTTGCTCCTCATTCATAACACTACATTTTTTGTACAATAAAGGATTCTTTAAAGGTTTTTTTATTAGAAAAAAAAGATATTTTGTAATTAAATTTCATTCTGTATTAAGTCAACTAAATTAAAATCATAGAAATAGAAACTTAGACTAGGACTAAGCTACGTAGCCCTTCGGGCTGTTCCATTATTCAACATGATCATGGGTGGAAGTGGTTGAAACAGGTACGTAAACAACATCTAAAACGCACTTGGATAGGAAATCTTACAGGTCAGAAGTGGGCCAATGGAACCAGCTTAGAAGACAATCTTGGTCAGCCTGGATCAAAATCAGGTTTAATATCACTGGCATATGTCATGAAATTTGTATATATATAATATATTTAAAAATTTAAATTAAGTAAGTAGTGTAAAAAGAGAGAGAAAAAAGTAGTGAGGTAGTGTTCATGAGTTCAATGTCCATTCAGAAATCTGATGTCAGAGGGGAAAAAGCTGTTCCTGAAACGTTGAGTGTGTGCCTTCAGGCTCCTGTACCTCCTCCCTGATGGTAGCAATGAGAACAGGGCATGTCCTGTGTGATGGGGGTCTTTAATGATGGATGCCACCTTTTTGAGGCATTGTTCAGTTAGGCCAATGGGCCTGTTTCCATGTGTTATCCCCTTCTCTACCCTGTTTTTGCTTTCTATTCATATCCCTTGACCCCTTCTTTGAGCCCCTTTGAAATCAATTCATAAAGCAACTGCAGGCTAAGTTAGACTTCCCCTTAATTAAGTTAACAAATTTAACAATATATGCCAGTGATATTAAAACTGATTCTGATTCTGAAAATTAGTATCAAAATCCTAAATTTTTCAAGTGGTGTGTTCCAGATTCAGTTGGCATTTGGATATTTTTGTTTCATTAAGAATGCAGTATTATTGTTGGACATACTGTTGTTAAATATTATACTCAGTGGCCACTTTATTAGCAACACCTGTAGATCTGCTCCTTAATGCAGGTATCAAATCAGCCAATCATGTTGTGGCAACTCAGTGCATAAAAGCATGTAGACATGGTCAAGAGGTTCAGTTGTTTTTCAGACCAAACATCAGAATGGGGAAGAAATGTGATCTAAGTGACTTTGACTGTGGAAAGATTGATGGTGCCAGATGTGGTGGTTTGAGTATGTCAGAAGCTGTTGACCTCCTGGGATTTTCACACACAACAGTCTCTAGAGATTACAGAGAATTGTGTGATAAAACAAAAAAAAACATCTGGTGTGCGGCAGTTCTGTGGGCAAATATGCCTCGTAAATAAGAAAGGTCAGTAGAAAATGGCCAGACTGGTTCAAGCTGACAGGAAGGCAACAGTAATTCAGATTACCATGTGTTACTACAGTGGTGTGCAGAAGAGCATCTCTGAACGCACAACACGTCAAACCTTGAAGTGAATGGGCTACAGCAGCAGAAGACCATGAACGTACACTTAGTGGCCATTTTTTAGGTAGAGGAGGTATTGTATCAACAATCATCAATATTAGAAAGTACAGTAAGTAAATAGAATAATTTCAGGATTTCTTTTCCTTCTTAGATCTTTTGTCTAAATTAATTTTTGCTGCTTATTGAGATCAGTTATAATTAAGGCTCCACCAATATGTCATGTCTTCCCTTGAAATGTTTTACACTATCCAGTCACGGAATAATATTAAACTGATCTAAATATTCAACATGATATATCATTGAAACCACTAACTGTATCTTGTAATAGAACAGGAAAGAATCAGGAATTGTTCTACACCACACATCCTTCCTGCTGTGTTCTGCTAGGATAAAGGGGGGAGGTGGTGGATGGAATGGTGTCCTCAGATACTAAGCCATATGGAATCCAGTAAATTATATTGTTTTATTAGACCCTCTGGAATTAATTTGTGCCTCCCACTACCCAGTTTTGTAAGTCTTCCATGAGGCTGCTTGTTGCCACCTCTCTGAAGATGAGTGTTTATAATTTAAAGTGGTAATGTCACAGGCAAGATATTTCTGTGTGCAGGCAGGCAGTCAGTTCACAGCAGCACAGACAACAGGAGAAATGTGAGTCTGTCATAACTTCTTGCAACCAGATTGTTGCTGGACAGTTTGAAAGATGTGTCCTTCATAATGAAGCTTTCATGTGAACCTCATATCTTTTGAAACCTTCCAAAATCCTCTTTATTGGTAAAACTGGATTCACATTTCCACCAGCATCCACGATACTCTAAACGGGCTCTTTTTTTTTGTAGACAATAGCAGAGGTATGCAGGTCTTTCAGATTTATGAGGGCAACCAGCAATGTAATAGTCCAGTATGAAATGGATACCATTATACTGTATTAAATTGTGTTCAGTACCATTGATGTGAAAGAAGTGTTGATGGATTCAATACACATCAATGTGCCAATAAGCAATGATCTGAGCACATCAAAAAGTTGAAATGCTGACAGGGATACTAGATTTTTCCAGCTTTTTGTTCTTTAAAACTGTAAATCTGCAGTCAAGAAGAAGATATGGGCTCTGGATTGATTGTGATGAAACGTCTTCAGCCAAGACCATTGTTTGAGGTCATGTTGAGTTTAATCATGTTTCTGTCTTTATTCTATCATTTTCGCATTGTTTAAGGTATGACCAATGGTAAGTGAACCAATCACCCGGGCCAACATTCTCAGCATGGAGGTCTAGTTACTCTCAGTCACTTAGTAGTACTGTGATCACTTGAGTTGTGTATAATGTTCTCAATGTTCTCCGCTTTGTTAGGCTGGCCACATCATTAGTCTGCCCAACGCTGCATTCCCAAAACTGACATTTACCATTAGAGTGCATCACTAAGAGAAAATAGAGGAGACATGGGCCAGAGAGCCCCAGGAATTGCTGGAGATGTTGCACTTCTTCAAAGAGTCTGGTAATCTCATCCCAGACAAAGATTAGAATAGAATGCCTGCTGTGGAAGTCCATGAATGATATGGATATCCCAACATAACTGAGTGAGACCATCTAAGGCTTCATTGCTGGGAGATTGGCACTGACATTGATTCGTGTATTTTTCAAGTATATTTAGAGCATCTTGAGGAGAGAGCATTGAGGGCATTTTCTCAGCACATGGAGGTGGTTGTGTAGATATCTACATACTTAAAGCTTCAATTAAATGAATGACATTTGAAGTATTGTGATATGATGGGTCATGTATTTGTTTAAGTTCAATGCAAATGTTGAGAACTTATCCCAAAGTGCTGGGAATTCTTTCAACTGCCATCAATATTTTCTTCTACAATAAACAGATTTGTTAAAAATGATCTTCAGTTTGATTTTAAAAAATAAAGGAAAACTCAAAAACACAAGAGATTCTGCAGATTCTGGAAATCCAGAGTAGCACACTCAAAATGGTGGAGAAACTCAGCAGGTCAGGCAGCATCTATGGAGGATTAAAGAGCCAACGTTTCAAGCTGAGACGCTTCATATATTTTGCCGCATCAGTGTGGAGGCTTTATAAAATGATTAATTTTATTTTAACATTGATTATTACTTATTCAAGTTTCATCATATTACTGTATTGATTTGATGGTTCAATAAAATTCAACATGTTGTTAAACTGCGTAGCTAGTCACCACCATCAGTTACAGGAAACCTTATGAGCAAACTATAATTAAGAATCTCTCTCATCTTTCACAATAAAACTTTAAGAGAGTTTAGCGCACAGTCACTTGAGTATTTTATTTCTAATTACCAGTCTTCACCAGTGGTGTTGAACTCAATAATTCAACAAAACTACAAGAGAAGAAATTATTGCAAATATTAACTTGCCAAACAATAAAACAACAGAAAAACTTCTAAAAATCAAATGCTAGAAATCTAAAATAAATTTTGAAAACTGTCTGTGGACCTGGCAGCATATGTGAAAAATGATTAATGTTTCAGACCAAAGACCATCATCAAAGCAAGAAATATCATCTTAAGAGACGTTGGCTTCAGCCAATCTCTCCAGGCCAATTGTATGCATATAATATCCCCCATATTACCTCTTTGCTTCTTCATTAGCCACTACGTAGTGTACAAAAATTCCATATCAAAAATAATGATTCCATTGTAAGGGTGATTTCTGATCTTAAATAATCTACCATTAGTTCCACTTTCCATTCACTTGGAATGCCAAGTTTCAAACCTACATGTGTCCTTCACTAAATTCAAATTCGACATCTGTGGGAAAACCTCAGTCCAACATCATAAAGTCTTCACAGGGACTTCTGCATAGTGTCACCATTTTTCTCTCTCTCTGTTGATCTTGCCTGCTGCTGAATGGTGCATCATCATATAACTGCAGCAAGATTTCTTACGTTTTAGCTACAAAATTAGCATTAGGAACCTTGACTTTAATTAATTTTTGGTCATTACTACATGTTTTTGTCAAATTACAAAGTGTTTATTTTGAGATATAGCTCGGTAGCAGGCTGGCTCAGGATCCTGTGTCACCCAGTTACAACCATGTGACCAATTAACCTACTGACCCGAGCATGTTTGGAATGCCATTTGTTCGCTTTTTGCTGTTTGTGCAATTTGTTCTTTTTTTCACATGTTGGGTGTTTAATATTTTCTTTAAACAGGTTCCATGGTGTACCTTTGTTTCGTGGTTGACTGCACAAGGATGAATCTCAGAGTTGTATGTTGTATACATTCTTTGATAATGAATGTATTTCGAAATTTTGAAACCCACATGGTCACTTGGAGAATGTACAAACTTCTTACAGAGAGTGACGGGAATTGAACCCAGGTCAATGTCAATGTAAAGGCGTTATGCTAACTGCTACACTACCTTAGGTTTATAGATAGCAATTAAACCAGATAAATGGTTCTCATACCGGTAACTGCATGTTGAGTTTTGAGTGAGAGATTGGTGTTCGGGCTATTGCAGTCAGTTATAGGCAAAGACAGAATCATAAACATTTGCAACACAGTAAAGTTTCCTTCAGTTCATTGTCTCCATGTTGGATAAGAAAGGAACTGATAAGATTAATTCTACTTCCCGGACCTCTCATCATCATTATGTACTGTGTTGTATGACATGGGCGATCACGGTCCTGACCATGATTGTTTTTGACAGATGTTTTCTTTGGAAGAAGTTTGCATTGTCTTCTTCTGGGCTGAGTCTTTACAAAAAGGTTGATCCCAGCCATTATCAATACTCATCAGAGATTCTCTGTCTGGTGTCAGTGGTCGCATAACCAGGACTTGTGATATGCACCGGCTGCTCATACAACCATCCACCACCTGCTCCCATGGCTTCTTGTGATCCTGATCGAGGGCAGGGGGCTAAGCAAGTGCTATACCTTGCCCAAGGGTGATTGCAGGATAGCGGAGGGAAGGAATGCTTTACATCTCCTTTGGCAGAGATATATCTCCACCCCTTCTGCCCACTCTATCCATTCAAAATGTTGCAGCATTATAGCTCTTCATGAGACATCCAGCTACTTGAAGAGTTTTCCTCTTCTACCCTTTCAACTACTTCCAAATCTCCATAGCCCTTTTCAGTTGTAAAAGAATTTCCTTGGTTCCCCTCTAATCTTTCCACATTTAACTTAAATATGTTGTACATACTGTATATTCCTTGGTGACAGAGAGATTAAAGATGCTGGAATCTGGAGCAACTACCAAGATGCTGGGGGAACTCAGCAGGTCAGGCAGTATCTGTGGAGGGAAATGGATAGTTGCCATTTTGGGTCGAGGCCCTTCAGCAGGGTTACATATTGTTAGTTTCTCTGTGAACAGAAATTGATCTTTCTGCTTCACCCTGTTCATTCTTTACCTCAGTTCAAGTGTCCTTTGTTCCGAGGAAAGCAAGCCCAATCCAGCCAATCTCCCAGATTGGGGATAAGAGTCCATTTTATCATATGAGGAAAAAATGCAGTATTCTTATCACAGTGGGGTAAAGTGCTCCTTGAGATTGTGGTACGTTCTTTCAGGCTTTTGTATCTTCTGCTTGGTAGGAAGAAGGGGAAAGGAGAATGTGCAGAGTGGTGGGGGTCTTTGATTATGTTAGCAGCTTTACTGAGGCAGTGAGAAGTGTAGACAGAGTCCCTGGACGGGATGAGCTTTATTGGCAATGGTGTCTATGTGGTTGGATCAGGGCTTGTTATGGTGATGTTCACCAGTAGCAAGTACTGTTGATGTAGTATAGTGCTTAGCATAAAGCTTTACAGTACCAGTGACCTGGGTTCAATTCCCATTGCTGCCTGGAAGGAGTCTGTACGTTCTTCCTGTGATCACGTGGGTTTCCTCCGAGTGCTCCAGTTTCCTCCCGCAGTTCAAAGATGTACCGGTTGGTAGATTCTGTGGTCATAGTGAATTGTCCTGTGATTTGGCCGGGATTAAAATCAGGAGATTACTGGGCGGCATGGCTCCAATGCCCTGAAGGGTTTATTCTGTGCTATAAACAGAAGCATGTGCATCACTCTCTTCCTGAAGTTGATAACCAACTTTTCTGTTGACTTTGAGAGAGAGGTTGATGTCATGACATCATGTCACTGGGCCCTTTCTTTCTTTCCTAAAAGGCCAGGAAGGGACTTCATAACAGCAAACTCTCTTGATACTTTTCAACTACCAAGTATGTTGGAAAATCTTGGAAAAAAAACACCTTCTTTGCCAAAATAGCAGCAAGACCGTGGAGCTTGCTAATGTAGGAACTTGTTATATTAACAAATTCCATAATCTTGTTGCTGTTTTGGTAAAGGAGATTTTTGAGGTCCAGATATGTTAAGGAGACCTTGATAAACAGGTAAAGGAGAAAGGAATGGGAGGTTATGTTCATAAATTTAAATGAGTAAATTAAGCTCAAGTTAGAACATGAACTTGGGTTGAGTGTCATATATCTGTGCTATTTATCCTGTTTATGGCATTGTACACACATGGGCCAGTATAGGTCAGCATTAAGTGTTGGTTCAGGTCTACAAACTGGATTAAAATACAAAGGGAAGAAAACGTTTGGTCAATGGGAGATGTAAGCTGCAATAACAGAATTATTGTTAAAATATGCAGATTAAAAATGAGCAAGTACAGGATATTCTCTGCAATTGTTGGATGAATTGAGTCCTGAAAGGTATACAGTGTCTAATCAAAAGATGAACTCTTGTTCTTTGAAGTCCCATTGCAACAGCATAAGAGGCAAAGAGTGAAGTTGAAATGGTACGAATTGAGCAGAAACTTAGGGTCACATTTGCGTACTAGACAGAAGTACAATTCAAAGTAATCACCCAGTCTGCTTTTGGTTTTTCCAGTGTGGAGGAGTTTGCATTGTGAGCAAAACATAATCCCTGTACAAGTAAAATGCAAGAAAAATACACCTTCTATGCTTACTTAGTTAAGTGTCATTGGAAGGAAAATGTATTGGATATAGATGGAGGATCGAACAGGGAGGAAATGGTCTATTTTATTATTATATCAGAATCAGAACCAGGTTTAATATCACTGGCATATGGTGTGAAATGTGTTGTCTTAGCAGCAGCAGCAGTACAATGCAATACATGATAAATAACTATAGAGAATACAATGGAGTTACATTGAGTGTGTGTATATATATATAATAGTTAAGTTAAAATAAATAGTGCAAAAAAAACAGAAATAAAAAAAGGTAGTGAGGTAGTGTTCATGGGTTCAATGTCCATTTAGAAATTGGATGGCAGAGGGGAAGAAGCAGTTCCTGAATCGCTGAGTGTGTGCCTTCAGGCTTCTGTACCTCCTCCCCGACAGTAACAAAGATAAGATGGCATGTCCTGGGTGGTGGGCATCCTTAATGATGGACAGTACCTTCCTAAGGCACCTCTCCTTGAAGTATTTTATTGCTTGTTAATTTATTTGCGAGTAATATTACTTTATCTGTTGTGTGTGAGTTACATGTACTGTATTGTGCACCTTGGTCTGGAGGAATGTGTTTCATTTGGTGATCTACATGTGTACAGTGAAATAACTATAAACTTGAATTTGGTCTATTTGAAATGTTGAATGTGGAAGGAAGAAGAAGGTATTTTTCACAATGGTATCACACTCAGAATAGGGGGGAAATGTCTATGGAAGTTGGGTGTTAGTGGGATTCAGACAGAGGAGGCCTGCCATACCTTTAATCTGCTCCACATGTCTTAAACTCCTTGAAAAAGTGTTCTCCTGGGAGGGTGAGGAAATCATGGCTGACAAGGGAAGTCAATGATGGTGTAAAGGGAAACGAGAGGGCATGTAATATTGCAAACAGTAGTGGGAATTTAGAGGATTAGGAAGCTTTTAAAAACTAACAGAAGGCAATAAAAAGTCATATGGAGAGAAAAGATGAAATATGAAGGTAAGCTAATCAATAATATAAAAGAGGATACCTAAAATATGCAAAGAGAGGTGAGAGTCGATAGCGGGCCACTGGAAAATGATGCAGGAGAGGTAGTAATGGGAGGACAAAGAAATGAGAGATGAACTTATCTGCACGTTCTGAAATCAGAGGTGCAAAGGGACTTGGGAGTCCTTGTGCAGGATTCCCGAAAGGTTAACTTGAGTCAATGAAATGGAACGCAAGGGCATTATTAGCATTCATTTCAAGAGGATTAGAATATCAGCAAGGATGTAATGCTGAGGCTTTATAAGGCATTGGTCAGACCACACTTGAAGGATTGTAAATAGTTTTGGTCTCCTTATCTAAAAATGATGTGCTGGCATTAGGGAGGCTCAGAGGAGATTCACAAGAATGATTTCAGGAATGAAAAGTTAATACATGAGGATTGTTTGATGGATCTGGCCTGTAATCATTGGAGTTTAATATTGGTGGGTGAGTGGGGGGCGGGGATCTCACTGAAACTTTAAAAAGTGGATGTAGAGAGAATGTTTCTTATAGTGGGAGAGGACCAGAGGGCACAGCCTCAGAATAGAGAAGGGATGAGGAAGAATTTCTTTAGCCATTTGGTGGTTAATCAGTGGGATTAATTGCCATGTTTGGCTTTGGTGGCCAAATCATTGGGTATATTTAACTTTGAGGTTGACAGGTGCTTGGTTAGTCAGGGCATCAAAGGTTACGGGGAGAAGGCAGGAGAATGGGGTTGAGAGGAGTGATAATTCAGCCATGATAGAACAGTAGAGCAGATTTGAATAGCCTAACTCTATTCTTATGTATTATGGTCTTACAGTTTTATGTTCTCTCCTTGATGGCGTGGGTTTCCTCCAGGTGCACCAGTTCCCTCCCACAGTCCAAAGAAGTGACAGTTAGTAGAGTAATTCCTCATTGTAAATTGTCCTGTGATTAGGCTGGTGTTAAATATGCAGATTACTGGGTGGTGCAGCTCATTGGACCGGAAGGGCTGGTTCCATGTTATATCGCTAAATAAAATAAATAAAGAAAAGTACTTGAGTGAAAAACTGATGTTAAAATAGGGTGTGAGAAGATTGTGCATGGAACATAAAAGTAGACTAGTGGAGGAAAGATATGCACAATTATGCTACAAATTCTATTTATATTTGTGTAGACTACACAAATTATCAGAATAATGCTGTGGGTTTCAACAATTATGATAGTAAACCTGATAAACAAACACTCATTTATCCATTATGAATTATTTAAGCACAGTTCAATTGGTCCTGTAAATGAATTTAATTCGCCATCTGCTGAAATCATGAAAGTCAGTCTATTTACTATCTTCTTCAGTAAAAAAAAAGACACAATTATGTCTCCATAGAGAGGGAGTAACTAGCTGCAGATGGCAGAAGCAGCTTCGTGGTTGTTATCCCTGGGTGACCTCTCTTTATGAAGTTCCTGCCTGAATCATTTTTATTAGTAATTGGAGGTGGTGGGAGGGGGTCAGCATGGGAAGAACAAGAAATTCTATACCCAGCTTTCATAATCTAGCTCTGTGATTGGTTGAGCTTGCTCTAAACTTACTCTCCTACTGATGGTACCACAAGACAGTAAGCGGTAGGAGCAGAATTAGGCCATTCATCCCATCAAGTCTGTTCCGCCATTCCATCATGGTTGCTTTATTATCCCTCTCATTTCCATTCTCCCAGTAATGTCAGTTCTATTACCTGTCTATTCTGAATAGCATGTACTCAAAATAATCGTAACCTGCTAAATTTGCGGGTAATATTGGAGATGAAATTGGGCTTGAAAGGAATGAAGAGAGCTTTCAAGTTCCAAAATGTACAACCACATTGGCTGGGTGGATTCCTCAGATGCCATATAGCTGATGACAGGTAACTTGTCGCATTTGAAGGCCATTAGGACGTCCCATTGGAGAGCCTTCCGATCAGGGGACAGGAAGGAACAGAGCCTACTCCCATTTGGATAAGGAGGGCAGCACAGTGAGCATCATGTTTTTTGATTTCTCAAGTGCTTTCAATACCAGACAGCTTTCATTGCTGGGAAAAAGCTCCATTCAATGCAGACTGGCATTTCCATTGTATCCTAGATAATGTACTACCTGACTGGCAGACCACAGTAGTATGTGTGGCTTCAGAGCTGTGTGTCAGACATGGCTATAAGCAGCACTGGGACCAACATGGGACTGTATTGGCTCCCTTCCTTTTTACCCTGTAGACCTTGGACTTTAGATACAACACTGAGTCATGTCATCTGCAGAAATTCTCCGATGACTCAGCGATAGTTGGGTGAATAAAGAAAGGACGGGAGGATGAATACAGGGTCCTAGTGGAGGACTTTGTCAAATGGTGCAAGCTGAATCATCTGCGGCTCAACATCAGTAAGACAAAGGAGATGGTGATGGACTTTAGCAAGACTAAGCCTGCATTGCACCCTGTTACTATTGATGGTGAGGACATACAAGTTCCCGGGATTTCACCTGGAAGACAGACTTGAGTGGAGCACCAACACAGAGGCTGTGTACAAGAAGGACCAGAGTGGCCTCTACTTCCTGAGGAGACTGAGGTCCTTTGGAGTATGCAGTTCTCTCCTTCACATGTTCTACCAGTCTGTTGTCACCAGTATGGTCCTCTATGTGGTGGTGTGCTGGGGCAATGGCATCAACACAGGAGATGACAACAGGCTCAATAAACTGATTAGAGAGGCTGGCTCTGTTATAGAAGTCAAAATGGACCCACTGGAGGCTATGGTTGCACCAAGGACCCTACGGAAAATCCTGGTAATTCTAGACAATGTTCCTCACCCTCTGCATGCCACCTTGGCTGAACAGAGGAGCACTTTTAGTAATAGACAAAGACAACAGTGCTGCTCCAAAAAGCGCCATATGAGGTCATTCTTACCCTTGGCCATTAGGCTCTATAATGAGTCAACTTATAGCCAGGGAAGTGATGACCCCCTCCTGTTAGACTGTTTGAGGTAAATTCTTTATTATTCTTTCTACTTCTGTTCTTATATTCATATCTGTGCACTTGTAATACTACTGTGACACTGTTATTTCCTTTTGGATCAATAAAGAATCTAACTATCTACAGAATATATATATATCTGTCTGTCTATCTACTCCTTCAGAACAGAGATGAACAGGAATTTCTTCATTCCGAGGTGGTGAATCTGTGGAATTCTTTGCACACAGATAGTTGTGGAGGTCAAGTCATTAAGTATATCTAAAGTGTAGGTTGATAGGTTCTTGATCAGCAGGGGTGTCAAAGGCTGAGGAGAAAAGGCAGGAGAATGGGCTTGAGAGGGATAATAAAACAGCCATGATGGAATGGCACAGTACATGTGATGGGCTGAATGGCCTGATTCTGCTCCTATACCTTAAGGTCTTATTGTCTTGTCCATGCTCAATAAATGACTGCCGAAGGATGCAACCAGATTGATCACAAAGTCATCAACATCGAATGTGTTCTAATGACAGAGATACCTCAATTTTTGTAGCTAAAGTTTACCTCATTATCTTGCATACTGAAGACAACATTGGTCTGTATTTCACACACTTGACGTAAATCCATTTAGTACAAGTGTGTTTCTATTTTCATTGAGAAAGCATTCCTACAAGTATGCACAGGGACAAACTAGAGCATGGGAAAAATAGTTACTGGAATCCCATCAGATCACAAAGAGATTAAGTATATCAGGAAAGATTAAAATCACTGTGGCTTGTTTCTCTAAGTAGAAACCAAAAAGTGCACTGATGCAAGAGTTGAGATCAATATTCCCTCAAATATTTTTACAGGTGTGTGGACCAAACATTTCCATGTAACTTTTACATGGCCTGAAAATAGCGAGACATTTGAAATATTTTCTTTTGTAATATGCACATCAAGCTAACACAAGCCACAATTCACAAAACAAGGAAATGATGTCAGGCAGTCAAAACAACTGATTGGCAAAAATAAAATGTTTTGACTAGAATGGCATCTGTGTTTATTAACAATGAGCTCATTATCATCATTATTATGTGCCGTGTCATATGGCGTGGGTGATCATGGTGTTGACCATGATTGTTCTTGGTAAATTTTTCTATAGAAGTGGTTAGATAAATGCATTTTGAAACTTTGAAACTAGAGCACCCAGAGGTAACCCACATGGTCAATATACAAACTTCTTACAGGCAGCGACAGGAATGGAACCCAGGTTATTGGCACTGTAAGGGCATTACATTCACCACTATGCTCTCTTATGTTTATAGATAGCAGTTAAACCAGACAAATGTTTCTCATACATTGAGTTTTGGGTGAGAGTTTGGTGATGGGCCAAAACAGTCAGTTACAGGCATAGACAAAATCGTAAACATTTGCAGCACAATAACACACACAAAATGCTGGAGGAACTCTGCAGGCCAGGCAGCATCAATGGAAAAGAGTACAGTCGATATTTTGGCCCGAGACCAGTCCTCAGCCCGCAATGCTGACTGTACTCTTTTGCATTGAGGCTGCCTGGCCTGCTGAGTTCCTCCAGCATTTGTGTGTGTCGCCTAGATTTCCAGCATCTGCAGATTTTGTCTTGTTGGCAACATAATAAAATGCCTTTTGGTTCATTGTCTCCATGCTGGATCAGAAAAGGAACCAACAAAGTTAATTCTACTTCTCAGACCACTTCATAATTATGTGCCATGTCATATGACGTGGGCGATTATGGTCTTGACCATGATTGTTCCTGGCAAATTTTTCTACAGAAAAGGTTTGCTATTGCCTTCTTCTGGGCAGTGTCTTTACAAGATGGATGACCCCAACCACTATCGATACTTTTCAAGAGATCATCTGTCTGGTGTCAGTGGTCACATAACCAGGACTTCTGATATTTACCAGCTGCTTATACGACCATCCACCACCTGCTCCATGTGACCCTGATCAGGGGGCTAAGCAAGTTATACACCTTGCCCAAGGGTGGCCTGCAGGCTAGAGGAGGGAAGGAACCCCTTACACCACCTTTAGTAGAGACACATCTCCACCCATAACAATGAGCTGATTACTTCCATTCTGTGTTTATTGTTGCAATTTCTAACAGTGTGGCAACACTGATAATGTAGATTCATTGAAGCTCTAAAGTATTTCAAAGTAAAGATTGTGGTATGTTTATATTTAGAAAATCTATGGATTATGTTCAATAAAACATAATTATGGGGTATTTCACAATTATATTAACATTTATTTCATAATTAGAATAATTTCAAAATTGTATTAACACTATATAAAAGGAAATTCCAGCTGAGTGGCAACAAAGGCTATGTGCAGGGAAGTATTTCAGTTATTGAGTGGCCGTACATTCGCACAGCTTCGAGGAACAGTGGTTGAAATTATGAAGGGGTCTGACAAGCCAGATATGGAGGAAAGGTTTCAAATTATAAGGGAGGTCAAAATTAATGCTACACATGCAAAATATTCACCAAGAGTTTAAAGAGAGCATTTTTGCCCAGAATAATAGAGTTACTATATTGGTTTCATTCAAGGGAAATAGATCCATTTCAGGAGGAGCTAAATAAGCAGAATGTAGAAAAAGTAGGATTTGTGGATGGGGTGAAAAGAAGATAAGTGCAAAATAGTTCTGGACTAGAATAAAATCCAGCACTGAATATTAGACTGAATAGTCCTTTAGTCAAAGACAGTGGGTGGCAGGGGGCACAGGAGTTGGTGCTGATCTTGATCTTGACCTCGGATGCTGCTTGGGATGGCATGGGATTTCTCTAGATGCTCCAGTTTCCTCTCACGTTCAAAAACGTGCTAGTAGCTAATTGGCTACCAATGAAGGGCCTCAGCCCAGAATGTCAACTGTTTATTCTCCGCCATAGATGCTACCTGCCCTGCTAAGATCCCCCAGAATTTTGTGTGTGTTGCTCAGGATTTCCAGAATTGCTTGTGTCTTATGCTCTCCAATCCTTATCTGTCTTGTACAAGAAGACTTTTGGAATCAATAATCAAAAACAAATAGAAGGATACCCATAAGGAACTATACTAAATGACAGGGAACAAAATATTGGAGCAGGAAAACTCTGCCCAACGCTGCAATTACAGCATCTGCAGAATCTCTTTTGTTTATGGTCAGCTTTGTAATTTTGGCTGCTCCAAGTATTACATCCACAACAAATGATTTGATATGAGCTAATGCCTTTCACCTCCCCAGGACACTGTGAAGGCTATACGGGTTTATCTGAGATTCTCATAAAATTCTGTTTTTATGACCCTCGGTTATCCCCTCTGATTACAAGTTTTGAATAAAATCACTTGTTATTACTGCACCTTCCTGTCTAAAATTACAATGTCTCCAGTGTTTACCACTCCCCAACCCGGAATCTAAATAATTATTTCTTGAAGAAAATCACAAATTACTCATTTCAGTTATAAACTCGTAGGACCATAAGACATAGGAGCAGAATTAGGCCATTCAGCCCATTGAATTTTGCTCAGCCATTCCATCATGGCAGATATATTATCCCGCTCAGCCCTTCTCCCCTTCACTCCGTCATGATTACTAATCAAGAACGTACCAACCATTGTTTTAAAAATACACAATGTCTTGACACCCACAGTTGTCTGTGGCAATGAATCCCACAGATTTATCACCCTCTGGCTAAAGAAATTCCTCATCATCTCTATTCTAAGGGGACGTCCCTGTATTCTGAGGCTGTGCTCACTGGTGCTAGACTATCCCCCTTGCTATAAGAAACATTCTCTCCACCTCCATTGTATTTCAATATTCAATAGGTTGTTCCCCCCCCCCCACCCACCCCCGCCATTGTTCTAAACTCCAACGAGTACTGGCTCATATTAATCAAACACTCCTCAGATGTTAACCCTTTCATTCCTAGCATCATTCTTGTGAATCTCCTCCTGACCCTCTCCAATGCCAGCACAACCTGTCTTAGATATGGGGCCCATGTCCAATGCCTCATTAAGCCTCAGCATTACATTCTTGTTTTGACTATGCAAATTACTTAAATATGACAAGTGGGTAGGTAATTTATAAGTGAAGGGCCTTCAAGCAATAATAAGCTACTAGCAAACAGGGAGAAAAAATGTAATTACCGGAATACTGTATTTTAAAATACTCTTCATCCCAACACTAGTTACTCTGGGATGCATCTTAAAATAAAATTCCCAGCACATACACGCAAATACACAAGTACTCAGTAAAAACATTGCTCTCTCAGGGTTGCAATTTTGTGTTTGGAATCTTGAAGTACTTTTGCATTCGAGATTCCTTGTCTCTCTGTGGGGCCTAGGGATTGAATTCTGCTATATTCTTGCACTTTGCATCATCTCCCCTTCTCAGCAATGTAATCGAGCCGAGTAAGACCATAAGACGTAAGAGCAGGATTATGCCATTCAGCCCATCAAGAAGCTCAACTATGTAATGGAAACCAATTAGCAGTGTCCCTCTATTAATTCTCCTCCCCATTCCCACACAGTCTCCTCTGCTGTCAGGGTGAGGCAAGCTAGAGGGACAGTTCCTTGCATTCCACCTGGGTGGTCTGCAAACTGGTAGTATGAACATAGAATTCACTGCCACCTGGTAAACTGAGACAATAAGACATAGGAAGAGAAATGGGCAGGCTGTTCAGCCCATCGAGTCTGCTCCGCCTTTTGATCATGGCTGATTTATTATCCATCTCAACCCCATTCTTCTGCCTTCTCTCCATAACCTTTGATGCACTTGCCAATCAAAAAACATATCAACATCCGCTTTAAATATACCCAGTGACTTGGCCTCCGCAATCATCTGTGGCAATGACTTCCACAGATTCATCACCCTCTGGATGAAGAAATTCCTTCACATTTCTGTTTTCAAGGGATCATTTTCTATTCTGCAGCTGTGCTCTCTGGTCCTTGCCTCTCTAATTATTGGAAATATCCTCTCCATATCCTCTCTAAACAGGCCTTTCAAGATTCAATAGGTTTCAATGATATTGCCCCATCATTCTTCTAGATTCCAGCAAGTATAGGCCCGGAGCCATCAAACGCTCTTCATGTGTTAACCCTTGCATTCCTGTGATCATTCTCATAAATCTCTTCTAACGCCAACACATCCTTTCTTTGATAATGAGTCCAAAATTGCTCACAATTCTCTAAATGCAGTCTGGCCACTGTCTTATAAAGCCTCAGCATTAAATCCTTGCTTTTATATTCTAGTTCTCTCGAAATGAACGCTAAGTGAAATGTCTCCTCTGGCCCTTTTTCTCTCTCTGCTCCTGACCTACCCAGTTTTTTCTACACTCACCCATGCCCTATCACCCTGTCTCTTTCCACTCTTTCACTCACTCCATCTGCTTATCATCCACACATTCCTCCCACCAGTGATTCTTCTCCCTCATTATTCACTCTGCCTTGCCCACTTCTCTCCCTCTCTTCTATCCATTCTGCAACTTCATCCTATCACCTTCAACCCTTTGTCACTTCCACCTACCAGCTCCTGTCCCTGGTTCTATTTTCGCCTTCCTCATCTGACTATCATCTCTACTCACCCGCATCTACCTATCACCTTCAGACCTTGCTCCACCTCCTTTCCTCCACAACTTTGCACTGGCTATCTCTTCTCTCTTTCAGATGAAGGTTCATAACCTGAACTGCCCACTGTACGTTTCTCTCCATTGATGCTGGCTGAGGTGTTGAGTTCCTCTAGCTTTACTCCAAATCCCAGTGTAAGACCATAAGACCATAGGATATAGAAACAGAATTAGACTGTTTGGCCTATTGAGTCAGACATGTTCCACCATGTCTGGTTTATCATTCCCCTCAGCTCCAATCTCCTGTCCTCTGTTGGTAACCCTGGCTAATTAAGAACCTATCAACCTCCACTTTAAGTATACTCAATGACTTGGCCTCCACTGCTATCTGTGACAGTGAATTCCACAGATTCACCATCATCTGGCTAAAGAAATTCCTCCTCATCTCTGTTCTAAAGGGACATCCCTCTATTCTGGCACTGTGCCCTTGAATCTACTATAGGAAGCATCCTCTCCACATCCACTCCTTAAGGTTGTTATAGCTGAGGGTGATAATGGGGACAAGCTCCCACTACCTATTGAATGCTCCCAATGGTGTGTGTCTCAAACAACCTCTGACAACCAATTCCAGCTCCTGGCCTTCACTTGTGGCTTAGCTACTAAGCCTTGTGGAACCATTTCTACTGATAGGAGATGGAGCAAAAGTGGGTTACTGGCACCTTAAAACCAGTCGCTTTGGGTAGATGGGGCTCATCGGCCCTGGATGGCAGCTCATCTAGAAGAAGAAAAGCTCTGATCTCAAACCTCTGCTGGCTTGTGGCTATATCCACTCATGGGGAAGATTTTGAAGGTAAGCCCCAAGGGATAAATCCAGAGCTGGACTCCCTAAGGCAGTCCAACATTAAAGTCAACACTGACGGGCAACTCCTGCAATGCCGCTGGTACCAAACTGTATCGGCTTCTGCCTTTCCTTTGGGTTCATTAGATGTGTGGAGAGTTTGCTACATGGGCAACAGCTTTCTCTCCAGATTGTATTGCCCAGGCTTGCATATCTGGACAGCTAGGATGCAATATCCATGACCCTGACCTATGAAGGCCAACTTACATCCGTTCCATCCAGTCCTTTCAATATTTGATAGATCTCAATGAGATCCCATCTTCATTTTTCTAAACTCTAGCTTGTGTAGACCTAGCAAATGCTCCTCATCGGTTAACTCTTTCATTCCCAAAAAAAATTGTTGTGACCCGCCTCTGGACCCTCTGCAACACCAGCACATCCTTTCTTAGATAAGATGTCCAAAACTGCTCACAATACTCCAAGTGCATTCAGACCAGTGCCTTATAAAGCCTCAGCATTACATCCTTGCTTGCTAACATTGCATTTGCCTTCTTTACCACCCACTCAATCTGCAAGTTAACCTTTAGGGAATCTTGCACAAGGACTCCCAAGTCCCTTTGCTCCTCTGATTTTCAGATTTTCTCCCCATTTCATAAATAGTCTACGCCTTTATTCCTTCTACCAAAGTGTATGACGTGTACTTTTGTATAGGAGAACAAACTTAACTATAGACTACAGCCTCAGAATAGAGGGATGTCAATTTAGAACAGAGATGAAGTCGAATTTCTTTAGCCAGAGTGTAGTGACAGTGTTGAGTTTGTTGCCATAGGCAGCTGTAGAGGCCAAGTCATTGGGTTTGTTTAACGCAGAGGATGATAGGTTCTTGATTAGTAAGGGCATGAAAGGTTACGGGAAGAGGAGATTAGATTGGGGCTGAGAGGAAAATAGATTAGCCATTGATGAAATGGTGCCACAGACTCGATGGGCCAAGTAGTGTAATTCTGCTCCTATATCTTATATAGCCATATAACAATTACAGCACGGAAACAGGCCATCTCGGCCCTTCTAGTCCTTGCTGAACGCTTACTCTCACCTAGTCCCACCGACCTGCACTCTGCTCATAACCCTCCATTCCTTTCTTGTCCATATACCTATCCAATTTTACTTTAAATGACAATATCGAACCTGCCTCTACCACTTCTACTGGAAGCACGTTCCACACAGCTACCACTCTCTGAGTAAAGAAGTTCCCCCTTGTGTTACCCCTAAACTTTTGCCCCCTAACTCTCAACTCATGTCCTCTTGTTTGAATCTCCTCTACTCTCAATGGAAAAAGCCTATCCACGTCAACTCTATCTATCCCCCTCATAATTTTAAATACCTCTATCAAGTCCCTCCTCAACCTTCTATGCTCCAAAGAATAAAGACCTAACTTGTTCAACCTTTCTCTGTAACTTAGGTGCTGAAACCCAGGTAACATTCTAGTAAATCTCCTCTGTACTCTCTCTATTTTGTTGACATCTTTCCTATAATTCAGTGACCAGAACTGTACACAATACTCCAAATTCGGCCATACCAATGCCTTGTTCAATTTTAACATTACATCCCAACTCCTATAAATGCTCTGACTTATAAAGGCCAACATACCAAAAGCTTTCTTCACTACCCTATCCACATGAGATTCCACCTTCAGGGAACTATGCACCATTATTCCTAGATCAGTCTGTTCTACTGCATTCCTCAATGCCCTACCATTTACCATGTATGTCCTATTTCGATTAGTCCTACCAAAATGTAGCACCTCACACTTATCAGCATTAAACTCCATCTGCTATCTTTCAACCCACTCTTCTAACTGGCCTAAATCTCTCTGCCAGCTTTGAAAGCCTCCTCATTATCCACAACACTATGGTCTTATATGGTCTTATATATAAACTCCACCACGGATGGTCCCAAGCCCAGCTGCAAAAGAAGAAGGGCTGGGCATGGGGCTAGCATCCCCCATACTGAAATGCCAACAGCAGTTCTAGAGGCCTCATCTCTTGGAGTGGAAGGATACACCAATAAAGTATGCTCACCTGGGAAAGCATGAAAGACTGGCCCGGGACAGAGTATTCTGGTAAGCTGCCTATTGTACCCCAGTAGGGGTGATGGGCTTAAGAGGAGTGGACTAAATATAGCCCATAGCTTAAGAAATGTTTGTGGAGAGAAATTCAGAGGAGAATCAATATTTCATATGGCTGACATTTAACTAAAGCACTAATGAAACATTTTTGCCTCTTGACCATTTATAGAAGAATCTGTGTTTCTTGCCTTGATATTATTGTCACCTTAGAGCCTGCAAAGCTGGAGCGGTTCGAGTTATCCTTGATCCACAGGGAATGCCAAAACAAAATGAGAAAACATCAAACTGAAATGTTTAAGGCATGAATAGAGTGGATAACCAGAGACTTTTTCTCAGGGCTGAAAAAGGCTAACACAAAGAGACATAATGGTAAGGTGACTGAGGAGAGATTTTGAACGATTTCTTCTCTTCGGTATTCACTAAGGAGAAGGATATTGAATGGTGTAAGGTGTGGGAAACAAGTAAGGAAGTTATGGAACCTATGACAATTAAAGAGGTGGAAGTACTGGCGCTTTTAAGAAATTTAAAAGTGGATAAATCTCCGGGTCCTGACCGGATATTCCCCAGGACCTTGAGGGAAGTTTGTGTAGAGATAGCAGGAGCTCTGACAGAGATCTTTAAGATGTCATTAGAAACGGGGATTGTGCCGGAGGATTGGCGTATTGCTCATGTGGTTCCATTGTTTAAAAAGGGTTCTAGAAGTAAGCCTGGCAATTATAGACCTGTCAGTTTGACATCAGTGGTGGGTAAATTAATGGAAGGTATTCTTAGAGATAGTATTTATAATTATCTGGATAGACAGGATCTGATTAGGAGTAGCCAGCATGGATTTGTGCGTGGAAGGTCATGTTTGACAAACCTTATTGAATTTTTTGAAGTAGTTACGAGGAATGTTGACGAGGGTAAGGCAGTGGATGTAGTCTATATGGACTTCAGCAAGGCCTTTGACAAAGTTCCACATGGAAGGTTAGTTAAGAAGGTTCAGTTGTTAGGTATTAATGCTGGAGTAATAACATGGATTCAACAGTGGCTAGATGGGAGATGCCAGAGAGTAGTGATGGATAATTGTTTATCGGGATGGAGGCCGGTGACTAGCGGGGTGACTCAGGGATCTGTTTTGGGCCAAATGTTGTTTGTAATATACATAAATGATCTGGATGATGGGGTGGTAAATTGGATTAGTAAGTATGCTGATGATACTAAGGTAGGAGGTGTTGTGGATAATGAGGTGGGTTTTCAAAGCTTGCAGGGAGATTTATGCCGGTTAGAAGAATGGGCTGAACGTTGGCAGATGGAGTTTAATGCTGAGAAGTGTGAGGTTCTACATTTTGGCAGGAATAATCCAAATAGAACATACAGGGTAAATGGTAGGGCATTGAGGAATGCAGTGGAACAGAGAGATCTAGGAATAACAGTGCATAGTTCCCTGAAGGTGGAGTCTCATATAGATAGGGTGGTGAAGAAGGCTTTTGGAACGCTGGCCTTTATAAATCAGAGCATTGAGTACAGAAGTTGGGATGTAATGTTAAAATTGTACAAGGCATTGGTAAGGCCAAATTTGGAATATTGTGTACAGTTCTGGTCACCGAATTATAGGAAAGATATCAATAAATTAGAGAGAGTGCAGAGACGATTTACTAGGATGTTACCTGGGTTTCAGCACTTAAGTTACAGAGAAAGGTTGAACAAGTTAGGTCTCTATTCATTGGAGCGTAGGAGGTTAAGGGGGGATTTGATCGAGGTATTTAAAATGTTGAGAGGGATAGATAGAGTTGACATGAATAGGCTGTTTCCATTGAGAGTAGGGGAGATTCAAATGAGAGGACATGATTTGAGAGTTAGGGGGCAAAAGTTTAAGGGAAACACGAGGGGGTATTTCTTTACTCAGAGAGTGATAGCTGTGTGGAATGAGCTTCCTGTAGAAGTAGTAGAGGCCAGTTCAGTTGTGTCATTTAAGGTAAAATTGAATAGGTATATGGACAGGAAAGGAGTGGAGGGTTATGGGCTGAGTGCGGGTAGGTGGGACTAGGTGAGATTAAGAGTTCGGCACGGACTAGGAGGGCCGGAATGGCCTGTTTCCGTGCTGTGATGGTTATATGGTTATATGGTTATTTGGGGATGTCAGGGATAACGAGTAGAGGTAGATACATTCGAAGCATTTAAGACTCTCTTAAAAAGGCACGTGGATGGTGGATAAATGGAAGGTTATGTACTAGGGAAGGATTAGACTGACTTTAGAGTAAGTTAAAAGGTCGGTATAACATCATGGGCCGAAAAACCTGTACTGTGTTGTAATGTTCTATGAAGTGTCAACTTCTCAGGAGTAATCTTTGTTTCCCATAACTAAGCTAATTCGGGGGGGGGGGGGGGAACATAGAAATCGGTCTCAGAGACGGGATAGAAAGTAGCCTTATCATCTTCCACGTCTAATATAGAATGCAAGATTTTAAGGGCAATCCCAGAATACACGTGAATAACACCCAGCTGTTGATTAATTATTGCGATCAGTTTGAAACGACGTACCCTGTATCTGCCTTGTATATTCGTCTATCACGTTAGTACGGCACATCTTAAATACGTGAAATCAGGTGAAGAAAGGCGAACATCCCCCATATTTTAGTTTAAGGAAATGTGGTTTAAATGAACAGAACTATCTGGGATAAAGGGTGTTGACTCGATTGGATTAAAAAAAAGTGGTGAGATGAATTTAAAGAGGTATGCCTCTTTTCCAGAGCGTACTGTGCGACAGAGGAAATTGCGGATCGGCGGGGGCCTTCTGACCATTGCATTCGGGTTCATGCCGGGATGACCATGGAATGCTCCAGTCTGGCGCTTCTGATTAGAAGTCTTTTCACAAGGAGCACCACATGATGATTCATACAATCACCCTTCCCGTGGTATACAATCCCAGTCACACCGTGCCTTGAGGGGGGCTTTCTTCTGCAGTTGGTTGCACGACGTTCAGTCCCGGAGACTACAATGGAAAACAAGGTAGACTCATTAATCTCCTCCAGGAGTGCCTCTTTTGAACAAATCTACCTTGGCTTCTTTGAAAAGTTTTTTTTACATTTCAGCCGACTTTTTTAAAATTGCGGTTCCCCGAACTCCCACCCCACGCCCATCCAATTGAGTTGAAAGTAACGTGTTTTCGTCTAGACTTGAAACTTCCCAATTCATTTACATTTGTGATCACTCTTATCTCTTTAATCCCGCACTTTTCATGATCAAGTAGCGACTATGGCTGGAAAATAGCCCCTCTATGAGAGCCATCTTTGTGTTTTTGATAAAGTATTTGAAGTGATGCTAGAATCGATGTTACAGTGAAATGTCGTTGACGTTAGCAACACGCTGTTACGGCATTATATCCAGACACAAATTGTATTGATTTTTAAAATCTGTTACAAACATCTTTAATATCATTGTATTAAAGCCAGTTGCTCTTCCTGGTAGTGTTTGTGTGAATATATCACTGGCCGATGATTTATTCAGACTAAAGGTAATTCCTCCAGTCAAAGTTATCGATTATATTTATCATCTCGCTGCACACGTTCATTAAAATTTTAAAAAATCCCGTCTCCTAGCTTTCATGTGAACATTAGCGTTCTGTTGCCCAGCGCCAATTTGTCCCATTCACATGTGCTAGAATGAAACGTAAGTAAGGATTATTTGCTGAAAACTCAGAATCAGAAACACATTTAATATCACTGGGCTATATAGTGAAATTTATTGTTTTGCGGTAGCAGTACAATGCAATACAATAAAATTAAATCACTATTATATATAATATAAAAAATATATAGCCAATAATTGGTGCGAAAAGAGAGCAAAACAATCTGCTTTACGACTTCGAACTGGAAAGACTCAATTACCGATAGGAATTAGAATTTTAGTTCAGTATGAAGTCATTTTACCCACTAGCATATACTTTCGGCATCAGCTATAAAGCATTGTCTATTAAAACTTTGATTCAACCAATGATCAAATGTTTCATTCCCACTGCATTCCAGTTAACGGATGGCTTAAGTTGTCAGTCAACCGCTTGATCTTACTGTAACTGTCAAAATTGTAGGCAAAATAATGGCAGGACACGTAGAATCAATTTTCTAAAGCAAACTTCATCTTTGCGCCAAAGTCACGCTTCATGAATTGGTTCATTAAATATGGTAAACGTTCTTTTTTTTATTTCCATCCACAAAAATGTAGGGGGAAAGAAACGGGCAGTCAAGCAGTATCTGTGAAAACAGAAACCCATCTATGTTTGGTGTCAGTGCCGCTTTCTCGGAACTCGGGAAGAAGTGAAAAGTTTCCAGTTGTCAACGCAACGCCGGGTGAGGTGACGACAAAACACCATATGGAGATAGGTTCAGATAGATCAGAAGATAAGGTGCAGGAGCGCGAATCACTAGAAAGGCATTTAAAATAAACGAGGAGAGAATTCAATTCCTCCAAACCCAGCTTCTCCAAATTCAAGTAAACTGTCTTCTCATCGTTCCTCATCATCACACTTACGTTGTTTTCTCGCCCTTCTCCGAGGCTCATCACCTTGGATCCCTGAGATCCCGACAGAAGTGCCATCAGCAGCTAAGCTCCTGATAGGGTCACTCAATGGCGGCAAGGTCAATGGAGAGGTTCCAGACAAAGAGAAACCCAATCCAGACCTCAACGGTGGAGCTGGCAGAAGATGACACAACACAACGGCGTTGAAGGTGGAAGAAGGTTGCAGCAGTGGGGGTCGTCGGTCGTCTTGCACTCCAAGCCTCTGGTTCCTAACCCCGACCTGTCAAGGACGCTTTGTGGGGTGACTGTCCGTGCATCAGACTCCCCACGTCAAACAGCGTCACACTGGCGTTTCCCTATTTCGGGAATAACATCTTACTCGACTGGAGCAAACTCAAGACTGCGTTTTCTCGCCACATTTCAAGTGGTCATGTTTAGTTTGCTCTGGTAATAACAATCTGTAATCCAATGAAACACTACAAATAATGAAAAAAAGTGCTAATCTTAAATGCACGCCAATAAAACTTGTTATTCTTCTAAAACGGGCGTTTTGATTCTACATTGACTTTTTCTAAAGCTATCTCCCAGTAACCAAATTTTTACCTTGGGATTTATTGTCGTTTCCCAAAACCAAGAGATTGAGAAATATGAGTGTTCAGTGGCAGAGAATATACAGCATTAGATATTTTTAAAAAATTCGACCTCGAGGTCACAAGGAAAAGTCCTACACATATGGTGAACGATTATGAATCCTTGGCATTCATGAACCCAGGAGGCGGGATCATTAAATATATTCATAAATTAGGTAGATTTCCGATCGTATTGAAATCGTCGTTTTGGGGGTCAAACTAGAAAATGGAGCGACCGTCAAGATCAGATCGGCCATTACTTTCATGGACAGAAGAGCAGGCTTGACGGGCCTTGTGCCTCGATCCTGTTCATTGTTCCTAGAATTGAATCAGCGAGATTGCGGTGTCCGTGCGAAACAGAACTCTTAGAACGCATACGGCACAGCTTAATTATTTTTTTAAATCTCGAATTTATATGTAATAGGTGACTTCGACAGTCCGTAGCAATCAAAGGCCCATACAGTATTCACTTATCTCCATTTAGCAAGTCCCGCAACCCGAACAGACACTTCAAGATAATATCCACAATTCAGAACCCCCGTTCAGCAAGGAATAAAACATTCCTTCCCAGTTTCTCATTCCATCCCACTGCCCCACCCGTCTACCTTGCTGCTCATCTGGTTTCACCTATCACCTTCCAGCTTGTACTCCTTTCCATCCCTCCCCACCTTCTTATTCTGGCTCCTTCCCCCTTCGCCCTCCCCGGCGTGGATGGCTTCATTCGCCTCAGCGCTGAACTGACTCCCCAACCTGTGGACTCAGCAACTCGTGTTCTATGCACCGTTCGTTTACCTTTTATCATTTGGACGATTTGTCCTCCTCTGTATATTGGATATTTGTTGGTCATTGTTGTGCACCCACCCTCGATTCTACTCTTTTTTTTTGTTTTCGTGTGGATGCCTGCAAGAAAACGGATCTTAAGGTCATATAAGGTATATCTTGATAATAAATTTACTCGGAACTTTGATATTTCCAGTGCTGGTAAAGGGTCTCGTTTCGAAACGGCGGCTCTTCATTCCTCTCCATAGATGCTGCCTGACCTACTGAGTTCCTCCAGCATTATGAGTGTGTTGATCAGGAATAAAACTTAGACTAATATTTGCTCTGCCATTAGCGATAATATGCCCCTCCATCAACCACACGAACCATCAATCAGAAGTATGTACGCTTGGCTGTGTTTCCAATGGTTTCAACGCTCTGTATGTGTAACTATGACGTTGTCATAGATTGGATTTGGGTTTCGTCTGCCTATGTAGTTCCATGCAGTGCAAACGGAAAATGTTGAACAGCTAAGGGCCAGCGTTCAGTATACCACTGAGCACACCACCTCCATGGAGCGCCGAAGCAGGAGTCATCACGCGCCCCACCATCCAGGCCGTACACTCTTGTCGCTGCTGCCATCAGGAAGGAGGTACAGGAGCCTCACATCCTAAAACCCCAGGTTCAGGATCAGCTATTACCCCTCAATCATTAGGCTCCCGAACCGAACTGGGTAAGCTCACCCACGCCGACGCTGAGCTGATTTTGCAACCTCTGGACCCACTTTCAAGGACTCTACAAATAAACGTTCTCAATATTATTTGTAACTTATCTATTATTGTTACTTCGTTTCCCCCCATTTTTTTTGTATTTGCGCAACTTGTTATCTGTTGCGCATTGTTTGTCTGTCTTTGCGTGTAGTTTTTCAACCGATTCTATTGTGTTTTTGTGTGTTTGTAGTAACTGTGACTGCCCGCAAGAAAATGAATCTCGGGGTTATTGGTGACGTATATGTACTTTGAACTTTACTTCGAACTTTGATGGGAAGCTGCACTTGAACTTCACAAAGAGTCCTTCTATTGTCAGAACAAGTTAGAATAATGAACTAAGAATGTCTGTTCGCCAGATATAAATATAAAAAACTCTACGGTTAGCTGAGATCGGACTTGGTTGCATTCTGGGACCACATTGACGCATTAGGAAAATCAAATATTTTATCGAAAACAACAGGTGGATCACTTCGTTTGCAACCATGTTGGTATGAAAATGTTATAGAAACACAATGCCCCTTTTCCCACCTTTAGAAACGAATGTTCTTTACAACTCCGGAAAGCCCAAATGATGAGGTTTTAAGATTAGATGTTTGGCGATCGGGGAAAAGCAGTCTGTACACGTGATTTTACCGACGATTACAAGCAGCTAATTCGAAGGGAAAGAATGCGACAAGGAAAGGCACCTTTAAGTAGGTCGGCGTTGAAAGTTTAAAATGTCTAATACCAGAGGGCATGCTTTAAAAATGAGAGGGGGTAAGTTCAAAGGAGATGTTTTGTTACACAGAGTGGCGGCTGCCTGGGGGGGTGGTAGAGGCAGATTCATTAGAGACTTTTAAAACACGTTTAGAAGAGAGATTGAAGGATATGGTCGTTGTGTAGGCAGAAAGTTTGAGTTCAGTTGGCCATTTGATGACTAAATGGTTCGGCACAACACAGTGGGCGAAGAGCCCGCTCGGGCGCTGTGCTGTTCTATGGCCTATGTCAGATGGATAACTTGGAACGGCTGAAGTCTAACGGCAAAACAGCATCGAAGCAAGCATGGGGACCAAGTGGCGGAAATCTCATTCCCAGTACAAATCGTTGGGAGTACTGTATTTTGAATAGCTAATTGGCCATTGACATTTACCTTCTTCCGACTCCGTCTGTGTTAGGTGAAACCTATGCAACCTTTGTCATTACTTTGGATTCTTTCGGTATTAGTTGCTGATATAGCAAGGCGAATGGACATTAAGTGAACCCACTTAAATAAGTGGATATCTGGACAGAAAAGATGTGCTTCAGCGGCTTCAAAATAAAAATCTGCTTCACCCCCCCCCCTTTATAGAACGTCATATGGAATATAGAGATATATTCTAAAGAGGCTTTTTGGTTCAAGGAATACTTGCCTCACAATAGACAGCTTTCACTGACAGATTGTTTGGAGCAGATGATGTAATGTATTATAATTCAGATATTCTTGACAGGAAATGTGAGATGTGCTTCATTTTATTTATTTAGATATACAGTGTGGAGTAGGCCTTTCCGGCCGTTCAAGCCGCGCCGCCAGCACCCTAACTGTTTAACCTTAACCTAATCACGGGGCAATTTACTGTCCGTCTTTGGACTGTGGGAGGAATTCGCATTCCACGGGGAGGACGCGCTATTCCCTTACAGAGGACGCCGGGGTTGAACTCCGACGCACCGAGCCATAATAGTTTCCCGCTAACTGCTACGCTACCATGGTCGAGAAACTGTTGCATTTAGTAATGAGCGTTTATATAAACGATCCCATCCACAGATTTGTATCATGCAAAAAATGCTAGAACAAATGGCTGATGGAATCATTGGTTGTAGATTCCCTGAACCCTTGCACCGATATCCATCTGGAAGTCAAAGGACTTGTACATTCCAGGTGTAAGCTGAACCTGACCACTTCACTACCATTTATACCAAAGGAATATCCAAAAGTCAGGTTGCTTCATCCTTAAAATTTTGCGTTTCCGAAATGCGCCATGAACCACCCTCTACAGCAAAGTGTTCATGTGTATATATTTATTTATAATAAATATAACTAGACAAATAAAGGGCAGCTCTTGCGTACATTGTTCAGTGCAGTTTCTGACTTCCTCCCTCAGCTAAGTTTAAAGTATTAGCGAACAGCCGGGCCACCAGGACCATCATGTCTGTGCCGGCTTTTTGAAAAGGATTATAAATCAGCACCAATCCCTTGCTATTCTCCTGTAAACCTGCAATGTTCCCCATTCAAGTATTTATCCAATTCCCTTTTGAAAATTGCCAGTAAATCGGCGGCAACACTATTTGTTTCGTGCAGGGCATTTCAGATCACACCACACAGATGCAGCATCTCCCCAACATTCTCGATATGTCCCGTTCAATTACAAACGCCAGCATCCGACGTCAGACTTGATACCAATGAAGTTATGTGTTAGTATTCTGTACCAAACCCGGGAAGAAAATACATCGCCGATAGATGTTCTACTAATTCATTGTATTTTCTTGAGATGGAAAAAGGCATACAAAAATAGATGTTTAAAACATCACTGACTACAAGTTGCTACTTAGTTCGGTAAGACATTGAGGACGATATACATTACATGTCTTTGAAGGTAGCGGCAGAACTGAAATAGAAACTAATTTACATATTTACATTAATTATATCATAGATAGTTTCAACCTGCAATACTAGGTATATTACTCTACAAATAAAATTAGTCCTAGATCCAACCGAAGGGAGTCCAACGTTATAAAGCATCTCTCTGCGAGGGTTGTTACCCCAGCGATGTTCACCACTATTGGGCAGCTCTCGTTTTCTCCGCCTTGCTTGGATTTTTCACCAGGGCCTCTCGCTTTTTGGAACCAGTACGGAATAATCGGACAATTTCGTGATCTTTGCTGTCCAGCACCCTCGGCAAGAAAAGGGAAGATTTTTGAGTCCTTCGGGTTTTGAAACCTCTCCTTGGTCGCCCCTTGCCGTTGATGGACACATACCAGAGTCTCTCAGCGCTGTTTCTGCGGCTTGATCCCGATGGGTTTGGAATGGTCCTGTAAGATCTGGACGCATACGTGTTATATCCCAACTCATGAATTCTCTCTACAAACTCACACTCTGGAGTGTAGACTTCCTGTAGACGGCAGAGAAACACACAATATGTTCAATTACAGAAATTATGTGGACTCTTTAAATAGAATGATTGCCTCCCTCCCCATCATCAACTTGGTATTGTACATCTTCAACTTCAGAGTCAAATTGGTTTATTGTGATGTATACAAGGGTTTAATTAAATTCTTTACTCGCCTGAAGGGTATATGTACATGGTATTACAGTGGGGTGGCACGGTACACAGTGCCAGTGACCTGGGTTCAATTCTCACTGTTGTCTGTTAGGAGTTTGGACATTCTCCCTGTGACTCTGTGGGTTTCCTCCCACAGTCCAAAGTGGTTAATAGCTAGTTGCTCATATGGGTGTAATTGGGCTCGCTGAGCCAGAAGCACCCTTTACCGTGTTGTAACTCTCTAAGTATTAATAATATGGCGTCGAGCGCGGAACGACAGAAAGTTTCATTATACAAAGCATCCTTGATTTCCTTTATGCCTTTCATATTGTTATGTTTGACAGTTTTACAACCTTTTGGACCACGTTTGTGTGACATTATGTTGTTTTACTATCACAGCGCAATGGTTCATACTCTTGCATAGATCATCCATTAATGAAAAGTGACAACTCCGTGCGGAATTAATTGGTAAGCACAAAATCCGTCAATGCTAGAAGCCAATATTGGTCCCAAATATGATAACTTAAAATTTAACCTTTTTTTGTAAAATACAGATTGAAAAATACAAACCCAAGATTATCCACACTGTATAGCTCCACTTGGAGAAACTAAAGGTAATTTTCCACCTGAATGAAATAAAGCAATAGCGGAATGCGTGGCCAGCACTTAGTCATGTACCCATCTCGGGGCGGTTAGGTAATTAAACATGTCCAAGTGAAAAGGTGTGCGGCCAATATTATATCAAGTCTACCTAATCAAATTCATCAAGGGATAATGAGATTATCTTTTTAAGTAATAATATATCCCGAAATTATTTTTCACATGAATTCGAATCAGATTACGAAAGTTGCCTCCATTCATTTTCTCTCAACTGGCCACACGTAGAATCGATTTATTTCCCAGTAATTATTGACAATCACGGCAAAGATTTTGAAGCTAGCGTGCTAATTATGTAGGTGTAAAGAACATTGCTTCTCTTTCCCACCCTCAGAGATACTAACCTTGACCTTCTAAAACAGACCTATTTTGTTACAATAATTACGCATTGAATGCATGTTCACATTTCAAAAGCACTTATCGTACAAGGGCCAGAAAATTAGTCGGAAGTGGTGATTAATAATTGCCCTCTTACTAAAAAGAGAATGCAATACACATCAGATTATCAAACTCTGATTGGAACCACCACTTTGCTCAGCTCTATGTCTGCAAGTATATCAGCCGATCAAGGCTAGAAGGGCATTGAGTCAAACAGTGGGATATATTGAACAGGCTGCCGCGGGGACGGTAGCAATCTGATCACAGATAAGGACGATGCAGCGTGAGAACCCTTTTTGTGTACAATTTGTCTTTAACCAGATAAAGGAATTTCAAACGATGTTCTATCTGAAAAGAACGAACGGGGGAGTGGGAAGTGAAGATTAAACGGGAGTGAATTGTGTTCACACTTTTACATCAAATCCTGGACGTAAAAAAGGCTGAAATGAGAACCCCAAGAAAACAGATAAACCAGCAACCGGAAACAAAATTTCGAATAGTATATTAATGTCAACATAGCACGATTACAAAACGTGTTTATATTAAAATTCGCTCAATTCACTTCTCGCACTAGTTCAGGTGCTGTGAATGGTTTTACGCCAGCATATTTGCGCATGGGGTTTTGTGACTAACCCGCGGGCGGTTAGCCTGCTCACGATTTGGAAATGGTCTTATAGATAATTAACGGTGAAATAGTTGGCCTGAAACTCTTGCTGCCGCGATTTTCCACAGTGAATGCCCACAGACTTCAAACGGATTCGCCACTTGTGCGGCCTGCGGTTTGAGCGTCGCCACATGAATCCCGCGGTGGGAGATCTGGCACCCTGTTTTCCTAGGGGTGGGAGGGGCAGGGAGGGGGCTGGGGATGGTGATGACTGGTCAGTTGCGGCTGCAAATGCGTTTGAGGCTTCAAAAAAGAGAAAAAAAATGTTCAGAAGTTCTCTTTGCACTGATCACATGAAAGCATGCAATTATAACTCCTGCACCGTCCTTTTAGGTCAATGGCGTAAAGAACGGTGAAGGTGATAAACGTTTCATGTCGTTGCATACTTTAT
Organism: Hemitrygon akajei; assembly: GCF_048418815.1. Taxonomy (NCBI): domain Eukaryota; kingdom Metazoa; phylum Chordata; class Chondrichthyes; order Myliobatiformes; family Dasyatidae; genus Hemitrygon; species Hemitrygon akajei. Next base: position 173,806,071 of record NC_133129.1, read on the forward strand.
CCAAAGTTGCCCCCTAACTCAAACGGAGAGCGAGTGAGGTGGGAGAAGATGTAGGGAACTGTTATCAAGAGGACCACCACTTTCTCCCCTACTTGCTGGAGAGCCTTCTCTCACCACGTCTCTGCACTGCTCTGAGGCTCTAGTTAGTTTTCGGAAAACCGTTCCAAACGCCTCTAACTCCTGAATTCTGCCTCAGATTCGCTTGATACCACCCGTGGGGTATCCTTCATCAAGTACTTTAAAGCGCCCTCGGGATCTCTAGAACTAGCAAATAAGCTGTTTGTACAACCTCGCCGAATTTCACCCTTGTAATGGAAGAGAAGGAACAGGGTGGTAAAATAACACGGGGAAGGTAATAAGAAGAGCCCGGGTCTCCGACCAGAGGGAAATGTATATTGTCAGCCCCATCAATAGTCTTGGCTGTTATTTATGTGTATTACTTATGTTAGTAGACGTCAGCTCCTCAAATAATACCAAAATAAACAGGTGCATTTCCTTTGCATAGAAAAGTTGGTCTGTAAAATATTGCGTTTTTTTGACATTTTAGTAACTCGATGGCAATATCGATTCAGAGAATGAAAGCGAACCCTTGAAGGACCCTACTTTAATATTTGGAACTAATACAGCATAATAGCCACATATCAATTTTAATATATACATAATAATAGAAATAACTTACCGAGGCGTATAGGCGTCCTCTTTTGTTCATGGCCAGATATCTACCCGAAAACAAGCCTTTGATCGCCACCACTCCCACGTCGACAGCAGTTATTTCCAAGATACCTGAAAGAAATAATATAAGGATCAATGAAAGAAGACAGGTGCTTTTAATGTTTGAAAGGTTTAGGTAAAGTGAACGTGGAGAGGACGTTTCCTATAACGGGAGAGTCTAGGAACAGAGGGCACGGCCTCAGAATAGAGGGACGTCCATCTAGAACAGATATGAGATGGAATCTCTTTAGCTGTAGCGTGATGAATCTGTGGAATTCACTGCCACAGACAACTGTGGGTGTCAAGTCATATTTAAAGCGGAAGTTGATAGGTTCTTGGTTAGTAAGAATTTAGAACATAGACCAGAACAACACAGGAACAGTCCCATCGTTACACAACGTTGTGCCGAGCCAATTACGTTAGTTATGGCGTCAAAGGTTATGTGGAGAAGGCAGGAGACTGGAGTTGAGAAAAATAATAAATAACTCAACAATGATGAAATGGCGGATCAGAGTAGATGGGCCGAATGGCTCAAATCTGCTCCTATGTCTTATGTTCCAATATGTCCCGATAGGTCAGCAGAGGAATGCAGGTAAAGGGGTGGGATACGATTTAACAGTCAATATTCCAAATAAAACTTTCCGCTAAAATGATAGGAAATCTTATCTATGGATATGATAAGAACGTGAGCCAATCTTCGTGAAAATGGTTCAAGGCCAAACAAAATATTATAACAATTCAGAAAACGTTGATTGACATTGAACTATATCAATCCTGTAAGAATCTACTTTCCATTTTATTTCCTGCCAAGTGCATTTTCATCAAATACCAGACGCTAGTTCCAATCGCCAGCATTTTAAGGGGTTTCTATTTATGTTGCTCTTATATTCGAATTATGCTATCAGGTGCCAGGGAGTCGCCAGATTCTTCACTTGGCCGCGTTTCCCTATCGATAAATCTTCCTATCCGCTTTCAATTGAGATAGTCAAAACTCAGATAGTACAAGTGATTGTAAAATGCTCGCAGTTCACCCTACAAGTGTATCAGTTGTTTTCGGCGGACTTCTAAACATTATTCTTAGGGAACAAGGTGATTAACAGATTTCTATGTGTCCCACCACACGAAAGTGCCATTGGTATTAAGTCTGACATTCTGATGCTGCCTATTCATCCACTAATTCCAATTAATCCCAATTGAGGCTATACAGCAGTTCATTACTCTTAATGGGATGTCAGAAAAGCGCATGGTACAAAAGGTTGGGAGAAGAGTAACAATTTAAACCGCTTTGTGGTCTTAAGAAAACAAATTTGAGTCTAGCTTCTAGGCTAGCGCAACGAATTAGGACTGCATTTTGTCACTGAGCTTTCAAGGGAAATGACGCGTGTTAAGGATAAATCCGTGCAAATGCAGCCAAAGGGGTGGCTTCTTCAGAAATGGTTCAACAAAGTGACAGTCTACTGGAGTTGGCCATTGTTGGGGAAAATAAACTACTTATCCCCGCAGATTGATTTCCTTACACAAGGTTAGGAACTCCGGACATGGAACTAAGCAGAGAGGTGGGTCGGGGGAAACGGTTTTGCTGATAAACATTGACTTTTAGCACCCAGGCCCGAAGTGTCACACTCTGGAGTAGTTCCGTTGCGGTAAATCAAGGGATTCACGAGATCTGCCTCAAATACATGATCTTACACGTCAAAATATGGCGAGGAGTCGTATTCTTGTTAAATATTGGGCGTTGAGAATACCCCACATGCCCTCGAGCCGATGAACATAAGCAGCCGCTATAAACGCGTATTGGGAGACAGAATTGTTAAACGCAAAGGGACCAAAGTTTAGATTCTACCATGTTGGCAGTCGTAAGATGGAGTTGTCCACTCATCGTTTTGTTTTCATTGGAAGGAGGAAGTCCATTATAAACCCAATACGAGCGCATTGGCAGTGGTGCCTTTAAAATGCCCCAAAGATGCAAAAGACTGCAAACGACTATACATTGAAACTACGAAGAAATTCTAGCCAAAAAGTAGCAACACTACAAAAAATAATCACATAGTTCATTAAGTAAAATCTATTGGATTGCAATTTAAATCTGTTTTATCTATAATGTGTCTCTGTGTAAAATCCAGAAGGAGTTTTTATTCAGAAATTGCTACGCAATAGGCAACTGTAAATACAGAGTTAGGCATTGAAATTACACGTAAAGGTGCTTGTATTTCACAAGTCTAAATAAACGTTCGAAGTTTCTGAATATTTTGCCTGAATGCAGTTATGATATTAATACTGCAACATGCACGCGCACACGGTCACCACTTCAGTCGCTCCGCTTGCTGGGTTGGTTCGGAAATTAAAAGGGAGATCTACTACTCACTGAAGATGCTGTTTTTTTCCAGCGTGCCGTTGATCTTCCCATTGAGATGGATCTGCAGATGGTACTTGGTCGCACAGTAGAGCCTCCTCCGCCTGGGTGCTCCCCCGAGATGTTCATAGACCCCTCCGCGCCCCCCGGCATCCCGCCGCAGTCTGGACTCGCAAGCTGGGGGACGGCGCGCACGGGACTTTAGGAGCCACGCTCAGCGCCCGGGGCGACGGCGTCTGCTGTCTCGTGAAATCCAGGAAACTCAGCAACAAACAGACAGTTATAAACATTGTGGCATGGTCAAAACACTCTCCGGTACAATCCGATGCGGATCAAGGTCTGGATTAGCTAGGTCAGGGGGTCCCATTAAAGAATGTTCCAAACGGGCCAACAGTTCGCGGGGCGCGTCGTTCTACTCGATGAAACATGGTAATACATCTGCCTTGATGTGTTGAATCAATAGTTAGTGGTCTGAGCCATTCTAATCCCAAAACGTCCGGGTTTTGTCTGAAGAACGGTGTCTGCTCCCGCGAGTACTTCTCTCCAAATAGCGCACGGCAGACTGGCAGAAAAGCCACTGAATTTCACTTAAGACACTATCGTGAGATTTCGTCGCAACCCCGGTGATCGACGGCGCATAGAAATAAAAGAACTTTTCTCCGAACAATAGCTGAACTCCGACCAATTGATACAAAGGGGAAGGAGGCAAGGTATCAGTCTTGTGTGAACTCAGAGAGTGCGGCGTGGATAAGATTACAACATTACACACAGTGGCTTATTGCGGAAAACCGCATCACAAAGAAACCAGCAACGCATCTGAAGGCAGATTTTCCTCACAGCCCTTCTTAAAAGTCCAAAAGACCAATTATACATAAGAAAAAAAATATACACTGAGGGTTGGAGTGAATATTCCCCAGGGCATGCCAGATCTCCCTGCTACTATCAATACAAACTAACAATACGTGACAACTTGGATGACTGATGCTAAAATGAAGCAACTTAGAAAAAGTCTCTTTAAAAAGATGTCCACACACAAAAAAACTGCATACGAATGGAATCTCCTACGTTGCAGAATGTTTAAAGGGGCACTTTCACTGACACGCCACTAATTCACACCTTGTGAAGTTTAACGCGACGCTTTAAACAAAAGCATTTTTTAACGTTTTTCTCAAAAGTCCTACATGTGTGTGCAGAGTTTTAACTGTTGTGTTTCGCTCTCCACTTACTGATCTGGTGCACTGATGCCTCTGGGCTCGGGGCTAATTAAAATAATGATTCTGTTTCTTTTGCAGAAGCGACTCAAAACTAGCAAGCTGTTTTACTCGAAGATCCACTGTAGTCACTGGAAACTAATTTCCTTTTCAGTTACTGTCTGCCATTCAGTGCAATTATACACAACATTATTTCCTACTGATTTAAAGCTGTTGACATTATAAACATCTCATTGGGAGTCAACCAGCACGCAAATGAACAATTTCTTTATTTCCCGAAACATAGAGACACTTCCCTGGACAAAATTACTTGATATCACCCCCTGAACAATGCTTTTTGAAAATGCCCGTTAACGTACGTCAATGTCAGGAAATCGATTGTGCGGTGCCCTCGAATTATGGAGTGATGCTCTCATTAGGATCTCAACTGTGGCCGCTCATTTAGAAGTCAGCGGATATTTTGATGATATTGTTGAAGGAATCAGAATCAGAATTGCGAGTTCCGAACCGGTTTTCTCCCGGACAGTTGTTTCACAACCTTTATTTTAGATGTGAGCTATGAAGTTAAGTTCTACTGTCCTGCATGCAGTCCTGGAGAAGGGGTGGTTTAAGAGGCAGAGAGATGGGGCGGCGGTGGGTGTGCGGAGAATGTGGGTGCCTGGAATACGAGCCACTGATTAACCCTCACTCAACATCAGCGAGACAGATTATCTGGCGACTGTCCCAATCCTCCTCGCTCACTGTAAATTGGCTGCTGCGTTACCACAGCGCCGGGACGTCCAGCAACTCTTCTATTATTCGAGAACTCTTTGGGATGCCCCGAAAGGGATGTGGGTGGCGCTATATCAATACAATTCCCTTATCATGATTTCCCGAATGAACAGCATTGTGGCGTTGACGATCGTTTGCATGACTTATGTGAACCCTTGCCAGAATTTAACAAGTGCGTCTGCTTTTCATCGTTCAACCATCTACTAGTTCGGAATATGTAAATGTACCCAGGTTCAGGAGCTTGTCACCACCTAAACCAAGATGTGTTTGCTTAACAGTTGCCATTTGTTTCCAGTAATATGTCTTCAATCAGACCTCTTAACGTCAAAATTTAATCTTTGCTTAATATTACAATAAATTACAATCTGTCCAAACTAATCCTGTTTTAATACTGAATGCTAATTAATAGGTTGTTTAATGGGACGCCTACACGCAAGTGACATTAGGCAAAATTGCTTCCATCCTTACTATGTTATGGTGACCATTTTGATCTGAAAATCCCCCTGCCCCTCGGCAGCTGCTGGTTTATTCAGATTATCGAGAGAGAGAGAGGGGGGGGGGGAGAGAGAGAGAGAGAGAGAGAGAGAGAGAGAGAGAGAGAGAGAGAGAGAGAGAGAGAGAGAGAGAGAGAGAGAGAGAGAGAGAGAGAGAGAGAGAGAGAGAGAGAGAGAGAGAGAGAGAGAGAGAGAGAGAGAGAGAGAGAGAGAGAGAGAGAGAGAATCTCCTCAGTCCATCCCCCTCTGTCCTCTACGTAAACTACACCCATTCCACCCATCCATCGGGTTTGATATCTTCGTTCTATTTGAACACCGACTTTCCCTCTCCCCAAGCACACAAAACAAAACTGAAATTAAACTTATTTTAAAATCTACCCTCTCATAAGATCAAGTGGTTCACCCAGTCCCAGTCAGACATCAGCAGTAAGCTCGCTGACGTATATTATAAGTTGTCTGATGACCATTTAAAGAAAAGTTTGGCTTTTGATGTGGTCTGGTTGTGACTGAGGGTGGTACTTTAGATGTGGTCCGCTGTCTGTTTCTAGAAGCATTTTTAATTAGCCTTTAACCTCCCAGAAAGTATTTTGTGGCCCCTGAGCAACGATACGAGAACAGTTTTTGATTTCTCTCTCCCTCTGCCTTTTTCTCCCTTGATCGTTTCTGTACTTTAGTCCATGGACATATGTTTTTTTTTTTCAGTGAACGATGAACACATCTTCGTTTTAACGGAGGCCATGTGGATGTTATCCACAACCGAGTCTAGGGTGGCCATATATAAATATAAAAATAAAAAATCACGTGACGGCAACTGTATCTCTGTGGATCTGGGATCCTGTTACAAGTGCATGCAATAGGCAGATGGGAGAAGGGAAATGCTTTATCTAACCAGAAGTTGCGAGTGCCAGCGGTGGTCCTGTCGGTACCAATTAAATCAGGAGTAATTTAGGTTTCCTGCGCGCTTGCCTCTCGTACTCATCTGTGTAGCGTTTGACTCCTTTAACACACACCAGCGCTTGTTTAATTTAAAACCAGACTTCTCTTTGTATCATTTCTAAATACGCAACGCCGGCAAGTAAGCATTTCCACATATACATAGTTGTACTCCTGCCAGCATTCCCAAATCATATTTGTGAGCAGTTTTATGAATGAAAGAAAGATCGCTTCATTAAAACTTCCGAACAGGAAGCCGAGGCGCTCATGAACGCCCCCGGATTCACCGCACGCAGCACACCGCAATTAACAACCGGTTGACAATGCATGTAGCGCCTACAAATGGGGTGGAAGCCAGGCCCTTATTGCCATAATTAGGAGGTTCGCATTTTAAAGGCGGATGCGAGGTCGTAAAACAAAGATTTCCCGGAAACGCAGCATTTTTAATCATAAAATATAGTGAGTGTGTAAAATACAGTTTAGGGATTCGCTGTTCCCGATTTCCCGTAGGCTGAACATCCTGTTGGTAACTCTCGGTCAGTCAATGATTTACTGTTTTTAATGGATGTCTGAGGAATAAAAACGGGAAGTTGAAATTTGTAGCCGCAGTAAGTAGTAGGGTGGGAGCGGGATGAGTGGAGGAGCCTCCCCCCTCCCCATTCCTCGCCAATTAAAAAGTCATTACTTGTTCAAACACAGTACATTCTACCGTCCCATAGAGCCCAATATTCAAAGCCAGTCATTAAGTGTCGCTTTCAATTCTGTTAGTAGCTTGTGAGACAGCTACCGGTAAGCACTGCTTTTTTAAAAAGAAAGATAAGCCAGATTAACCTCGTAGTTCTGAAGAAGCCTTACCTTTCTGTAGAGCCACTTACTTCGAGTTTGTATCCCCCCCGCTTTTTTAAACCTCACGATACATATAGGGAAAAATGAATTAACCCTTCACTTTTACGCGGTTGCAATTATCTTGGATTTACGAGTTAACGGGCGGATTAATAATAATTGCCGATCGATTTTTCCATCGAAAATAACACCGGGACTGGTTAAAATATGGAATATGTTGCGATGAATTTACATTTACGTGTGCTCTCTACTTGTTTTTCTCTTGCTACACAATGATTGAAAGATTGAAACTCTCACGCTGTCATCATTTCTCTCTACCGCTCAAGAATGTTTTTCCAGCTGGAATAATCTTATGGATGACATTAGGAACGTTGAAAGACACATTGCTGGAACCTTTCCCAAGTTAAAATTCAGTGTGTTCCTATCATTCAGCTTAGCTGTGTCGCATCAGCTATGGAATTTCCAACTCAATGCTGTTTCTGACAACCCTTTCCTTTTACAACAGGGTGTTTAATGATACCGCCGAGGAATATGGAACCATAGAGTCATAAAACACAGCACAGAAACAGACCCTTCTGTCCATCTATTCCGTGCTGAACTATTATTTTGCCTAGCCCATCGACCCGCATCCAGAGCATAGCCAAGTGCTTATCAAGCTTCTCTTAGACGTTAACATAGAACCCGCATCCACCACCTCCACTGGCAGATCGTTCCACGCTCTCACCAACCTCTAAGTGAAGAAGATCCCCGTATGTTTCCTCTTAAACATTCCACCTTTCATCCTTAACCATGACCTCTAAGTCTCACCCAGCCTCAGTGGAACAAGCCTGCTTGTGTTTACCCTATCAATACCCCACCTAATTTTGTATACCTCTACACTGGAATTTTATTTAAAACGTATTTTGTTTTATATGTCTAAACTCCGTTGTAATCATACAAGATCATTTACTTTCTTAAAGAGAATTATTTAATGGTCGAGAGAGATCAAAGTAATCGATGAATGGACGTTTCCAGTGTCTAAGGGACACTTCAGAGAACAGGGGGAAACGGGGCAGATTTAACCCACGTAGAAATTGTTTTACTGAAACTGCATCGAACTACAATAATCTCTGAGTGATAATAGACGGACTATTATCAAAGTTCAAAGTTCAACATAAATTTATTATCAAAATTCGTACATGCCACCACATGCCACCACATGCTACTTTTGAGGTTCATTTTCTTGCGGGCATTTGCAGTAGCTACAAAGAAATACAATGAAATCAATTTTTAAAAAACTACACACAGAGACAAACAACCAATGTGCAAAAGAAGAGAAACTGTGCAAATACAAAAAAAACCCCAAAATAATAAACAATGAACAAACAAATAAATATTTTCTTCCGTCCTGATAAAGGGTCTCGGTCCGAAACATCGACTGTACTCTTCCACAGATGTTGCCTGGCCTGCTGAGTTCCTCCTGCATTTTGTGTGTGTTGCTTGGACTTCCAGCACCTGCAGATTTTCCCTTGTTTGTGATTAAATAAATAAACAATTGGTTAATTAATCAATTCCGAGAACATGAGCTGTAGAGTCCTTGAAAATGAGTCCATAGGTTGTGGACTCGGTTCTGTGTTGAGGTGAGTGGAGTTATTCGCCCTGGTTCAGGAGCCTGATGGTTGATGGGTCATACTATTACAGAGTGTATCTGATGAACAACTACAAAATCACTGAAAGCTACCGAATAGTTTTACAACACATCACTGATGCGGATAATTAGGGACAAGCAACATGAAGGCGCTGGAGCAGATTTATTCCTATGGTATTAAATCACTGGTGCTGGCTATCAAATGCTCCGCACGCAAAACGGCCGCAGACTCTGAGATATAGACAACACAAACCATTTGGTCAGATTATCTATCGCCATATCTGGGACAGATTGAATATAAAAATAGATCACGCCCAAGAGGCATGACATCAGCTAAGTGGATTACTTGTGTACCAGATACTGTCACTATTCCTCAAAATTACATAATAAACCGATAGAGAATTAACCAGTTATAGCAACCAACACAGGAGATTCTGCAGATGCTGGAAATCAAGAGTAACGCGTACAAAATGCTGGAGGAACCCAGCAGGTCAGGCAGCATCTATGAAGAGGAATAAAGAGTCGCCCGGGCGGGACCCTTCATCACCTCCTGATGAAGGGTCTCGGCCCGAAACGTTGACTCTGCGTGGATGCTGTCTGACCTGCTGAGTCCCTACAACATTTTGCCCTTGTTGCTTTAGGCATGGCTATATCCTTTCCATGTTTGGACGACAGAATTTTATTCTACATACATACTCAGTTGTAATACTGTCTATTCTGTCCATTTTTTTGTTGTGCGTTGGAATATTTTCATACGTGGCAAAGCAGATCTGTTGGTCTGCAATAGCTTCAACGACAGTGTAAGCAATCGCAAATATTGAATAGTTCCAGTTGATCGTATCAGTGCTCCGGTTTCCTGCTATTCTGGGAGGAATTGCCAATAATGCTGACTGACCTTTGACCCTTTTCTGCTGTACTTCTTTTTCTCATGCCACAGTTTCTTTAGGTTGTTACTGATCTGAAGGCCTGGCCTGAGTTAGAGTCACTTTCTCAGACATCAGTGCTTTTCTCGTCCCTTGACAAATCACCGCCGAGTCTCCTTTGTCCCGTGACGCTTTGATCTCACCTGCCTGTCAGCACGAAGGACTGGGTACAGTCAAAACGTGACGCGTACGGCTTTCATTCCCATCTAGCACGAAATTGGGGGAAGTACATAGGGTGTATATGATGTGGAATTGCTGAATGTTTGTTTTAATAGTATTAATATCTGGAATTAATAAATGACTTTATTAAATATGTACTATAGCATAAATAGATCAGACTCCTCCTAATCAAAGTGTGGATGGATCCCTTTAGCCAAACTATGACCTCATGTCCAGCTGTACCTTTGGGATGCAAGTTCTATATCAGTACGATGCCTGATACTGTATGAATGGAAACCTTTCTCCACTGAAATCGGATAGGGTTTCTTATACGTTCAGCTTTCTTTTACTTCTGACTTCAGCTTTCAACCGCTTCCACAACCTTTTCAGAAGGCATTAGAATACTCTACACTTTCCAACAGAATAATCTTTGTGATGACCTGTAATATTATCATTCAGTTGGGGACTATTCAGAGAACAGCTCTGGGCAGACCAGAATGGGTGAAGCATCTGACAGGGAAATATTTACGCGAGAAAGTCTGCAGATGCTGGAAATCCACAGCAACGCACACGAAACGCTGGAGCAATTCAGGAGGCCAGGCAGCATCTATGGAAATTAATTAGCAGTCGACGTTTCGAGCCAAGACCCTTCTTCAGGACTGAGAAGAAAGGTGGGGGGGGGGGAATGGCAGAATAAAAGGGTGGGATGGGGGGGGGGGGGAGGCGAGTTTGAAGGTGATAGGTGAAGCCAAGTGGGTGGGAAAGTTCATGGGCTGGAGAAGAAGGAGTCTTATAGGAGAGGAGAGTGGACCATAGGAATAAGGGAAGGAGGAGTGGACCCAGGGGGAAGTAATAGGCAGGTGATAAGAGGTAAAAGGTCAGAGTGGGTAATGAAGGGGAGAGGGAGATGGATTTTTTTTAACCAGAAGGAGAAATCGATATTCATGCCATCAGACGGAATATAAGATGTTGCTCCTCCACGCTGAACGTGGCCTCATCTTGGCACAAGACGAAGCCATGGACTGACATGTTGGAACGGGAATGGGAATCGGGATTAAAATGTTTGTTTGGCCATCGGGAAGTTTCGCTGGAGCGGAGGTGCTCGGCAAAACATTTATCTCAATACCTGAAACTAAACGGGCAAGTTCTCATATCACAACGAGACACATAGCGACAACGTTATTAGTTAGCTCCTGTACCTGATACAGTGGCCACTGAATGTATGTTCGTGGTCTTTTGCTGCTGTAGCCCGTCCACTTCAAGGGTCGACATGTTACTGTCGACTTCCTGTCAGTCTGGCCATTCTCCTCTGACCTCTCTCATTTTCGCCCCACAGACTTGCCGCTCACAGGATGTTTTTTTTTAGTTTTTCACACTATTGTCTATAAAATACAGAAAATATTGTGCATGAAAATCCCAGGGGATCAGCAGCTTCTGAGATACTCAAACTATCCTGTGTGGCACCAACAATCATTCCACACCAAAGTCACTTACATCACATTTCTCCCCCATTCTGATGTTTGGCTCTGAACAACAACTGAACCCCTTGTTCATGGCTCCATGATTTTATGCATTGAGTTACAAGGTGCTTTGCATCCTGGTTTGTGGTGCCTAAATTCTTCAGTTTGATACTCTGCTGTCAGTTGCCGAGATCGTTATTGAACATAAATTCTGAACTCACTTCGGAAACTGTATACCAGATTACAACACCTTATTGCTATTGAGCACATGTGCAAGAAGACATTGGATTGTGTAGAGGCAGAGTGAGTTTAAAAAAAGTGAGCGGTTGGGGGAAGGTAGCCCATACATTTTGCATGCCACAGTCCCTGAGGAGACATTGGATTGCGCATAATCTAGAACTAAAGTTCATGGCGCACCATGACTTCGGCGGGGAGAAGCGTGGGCTGTAGGTAGATATTTATCCTTTCTTTCTGATTGCACATTTAGAGCAGTGGGGATGCCAGGCAGGATAGTAGACTACTCCTCTTGTAGAATGAGGGAAGGCAGGGAGACGTCCAGCGTCCCTGCTGACTAAATCTGCAGGAAGTGCATCCAGCTGCAGCTTCTAAACGTCCCTTTTAAGGAGTTAGAGCTGGACCTGGATGAACTCCAAATCATTAGGGAGGCTGAGGGGTTGATAGATAGGACTTACAGGTAGGGAGTTACACCCGAGGTGCGGGACACAAGTAACTGGGTCACCATCAGGAGGGGGAAAAGGGATAGGCAGCCAGGGCAGAGTACTCCTGTGGCTGTTCCCTTCAACAACACTTTGGATACTGTTGGAGGAAGGGATGACCTAGCAGAGGAAAGCCACAGTGGTCAGCTCTTTGGCACTGAGTCTGGCTTTGTGGCTCAGAAGGGAAGGAGGAGAAGAAGTGAGCTGTAGAGGTAGGGGACTCATTGGTTATGGGAACAGAAAGGAGGTTCTGTGGATGAGAGCATGATTCCTGCATGGCATGTTGCTTCCCAGGTGTCAGAGTCAGGGATATCTCAGATTGAGTCCACAGTGTTCTTACAGTGGGCAGCCAGAGGAGGTGGTCCACACCATTACCAATGACAACGGCAGGACAAGTGACGAGTTCCTGCAAAGTGAGTTTAGGGGGTTCGGTGCTAAGTTAAAGGACAGGACCTCCAGGGATGTGATCTCAGGATTGCTACCTGTGCAAAATAATACTCAAGAAGGAAATCAGAAGGGCTAAAAGAACAAATGAAGTTGTTCTAGCAGACAAGGTGAAGGAGAATCACTTCTGTAGATATATTAAGAGCAAAAGGATAGCAAGGGACACAATTGGTCCTCTGGAAGATCAGAGTAGTCATCTATGCATGGAGCTGAAAGAGTGGGTGAGATTTTGTGTATCTGTATTTACTTGGGAGATGGGCACAGAGTCCGTAGAAATAAGGGAAAGCAGCAGAGAGATCATGTACCAATATAGATTACAGAGGAGGGGGTGTCTGCTGTCTTTAGGTAAATTAGGGTGGATAAATTCCCAGGCCTGACACAGTGTTCCCTTGGATCCTGTGGAAGGATAGTCCAGAAATTGCAGAGCCACTGGCAAAGATATTTAAAACGACTTTAGCCATGGATGAGATGGTGGAGAATTGGAGGACAGCTAATGTTGTTCCATTGTTTATGAAAAGCTCTAAGAATAAGACAGGAAATAATAGGCCGATGAGCCTGACGTCAGTAATGGGTAAGTTATTGGAAGGTATTTAAAGAAATTGGATTTATAAATATTTGGATAAACAGGAACTGATTAGTTATAGTCAACTGGCTTTGCACGTGGTAGGCTGTGTCAAACCTATTTTATACAGCTTTTTGAGGATGTTACCAGGAAAGCTGGTGAAGGCAAGGCAGTGGGTATCGTCTACACAAACCTTAGTTATAGGGCCTGAGTTATAGCAGTGGACCTGAGTTATAGGGAAAGGCCTTTGACAGAGTCTCGCATGGGAGTTTGGTCAAAAGGTTCAGTTGCTTGCTTTCAAGATGAGGTATCAAACTGGATAAAACTTTGGCTTTGTGGGAGAAGCCAGAGGGTGGTAGTAGATGGTTGCCTCTCTGACTGGAGGCAAACAATAGCAGGGATTAGTGCTGGGTCTGTTGTTGTTTGCCATCTATGTCAGTGATCTGGATGATAATGTTGTAAATTTGATGACACGAGGATTGGAGTGTAATGGACAGCGAGGAAGATGATTGCAGCTTGCAGTGGGGTCTGGACCAGCTGGAAAAATGGCAGATGAGAGTTAATGCAGCCAAGAGTGAAATGTTCCACTTTGGGAGGACAAAGCAGGGTAGGGGTTACATGGTAGGGAACTGAGGAGTGCAGTTGAGCAGAGGGATCTGAGAATACAGATTCTGGCATCACAGGTAGATAGAATCGTAACGAGAGCTGTCAGCCTTTTGGCCTTCATAAATCAAATTATTTTTCTACAGGAGTTGGGATGTTTTGTTGAAGCTGTGTTAGACATTGGTGAGGCTTAATTGGGAGCATTGTGTCCAGTCCTGAGACTGAAAAAGCAGGGTGTCAGGATCTAGGACGACCACTGATTTCGCTTGTTCTCCGTGATGGTTACTCCTCTCTCCATGGTCTTGAGGCCATGAAGACTGCCTCAGCTTCTGGCCTCCATGCCCGCTAATATGAAGAACTGATAAGTGAGACCTCGGGCCTACTCTGGGCTGCTCCGGGGTTTGGATCAGAGGACAAATTTAGGATTGAAAAGTTGTTGCTCGCTGCATAATTTGTATTTTTTCTTTCTCTTGTGCATCAAGTATTTGTCTTTTATTTTTTTAAATTCTTTTTTTCGTTAATTGGGTTCTTTCAGGTTTCTTGCTTTGTGGCTGCCTGTGGGTGAGCAAATCTCAAGGTTGTGTAATTTATACATTCTTTGTTAATAAATGTACTTGAATCTTGAATCTACCTACAGGAAAGATGTCAATAAGATTGAAAGAGGGCACAGTAAATTCACAAGGATGTTGTTGGGACTTGAGGACCTGAGTTATAGGGAAAGGTTGAATAGGTTAGGACTTCATTTCCTAGAACGTAGAAGAGTGAGGGGAGATATGAATAGAGGTATACAAAATAATGAGAGTACAGATAAGGTAAATGCAAGCAGGCTTTTTCCACTGAGGTTGTCTGAGACTAGAACTGGAAGTCTCGGGATAAGGATGAAAGGTGAAATGTTTAAGGGGAACATGAGGGTAAATTTCTTCATTCAGAGGGTGGTGAGAGTGTGGAATGAGCTGCCAGCAGAAACAGTGGATGTGGTTTTGATTTCAGCATTTAAGAGAAACTTGGACACGTACATGGATGGATATGGACGGCTATGCTGCTGGTGCGGGTTAATGGGACTAGGCAGAATAATAGTTTGGCATGGACTAGATAGGACAAAGGGCCTGTTTCTGTACTGTAGTGTTCTATGACTCTATGGCTCTATGTCTGCATGCTTTTATGCACTGAGTTGCTGCCACGTGATTGGCTATTTAGTTATTTGCTTTAATATGCAGGAGTAGCTAGTAAAGTGGCCACTAAGTGTATAAAAACAATTTAGTTTTGAATACAGTGCATTTAAAGGAGAAAAAAGCATAAAAGAAAAACAGTAAAACAGTAATGTCTTCACAACAATCTGCTTCACTGAGGAAAGTAATGCTTACATTATCAGCTGGCTGGTCATCATTTTAGAAGCTCAATTGTGACAACCAGCTGATCGATAAGGCCAAGCATTCGGAGGACACACCACAAGTGAACAGCACAGTGGTGATATCTCCTCATATGGTGACGAAACATTTGCAAATGGATTGCCAAGATCAGAGAACGACTCACCCAACCAAAGCCATATTGTTTGTGTATCTGACATAGACTCTAGAACCAAGTACGTTTCTGTCACAGATGTGATTACCAGGTGGAGATATTAAAAAAAAATTTGCAGATGTGCTCAAAGCTTTCTTGAAGAAATGCAGTAATCTCACTGGCTCCTGGGAATCCCCAGCCTTTGTGGCCATTGAAGGTGAAGGTGGAGAATAAATCACTGAGACCAACTGAGTTTAAGAGCCATGAGGTAATTGTTACAGTTCTAGAAAACTCTGCTTAGATCACACTTGGGATATGGTGTTCAGTTCTGGTTGCTCCATTATAGGAAAGATGTAGAATCTTTAGAGAGGCTGTGGAGGAAATTTACCAGGATGATGCTTGGTAAGAGAGCTTGCCTAATGAGGCTCTCCACCTGGCATTTGATCACCTGGACAAAAGTCATATCTAAGTAAGGCTGTTTTTATTGATTACAGCTCAGCATTCAACACCATTATACCCTCAGTTCTAATCAATATGCTCCAAAACGTCTGAGCCTCTGTACCTCTCTCTACAACTAGAACCTTGACTTTGTCAACTGGGGTTTACAATCTGTGTGGATGTCCTCAAAACTTCTTGAAGAAATTCAATAATCCCACTGACTCCTGGGTATCCCCAGCCTTTGGAAATAAAATTTATTCCTCGCTGACAATCAACACTGGTACTCCTCGAGGATACATCTTGGTCCACTGCTTTACTCTCTCTACACCCAGATTGTGTAGGCACGGCTCAATTACTGTCTCTGAATTTGCCAATGACACAACTATTGCTGGCAGAGTTTCAGATGGAGACGAGGAGGCATACTAGAGCAAGATAGATTAGCTGATTGAGTGGAGTCACAACAACAACCTTGCACTCAACATCAGTAAAACCAAGGAATTGATTGTGGGCTTCAGGAGGGGGAGGTCAAGGGGCTACACGCCAGTGTCAACATCTCTGAAGATCTACCCTGGGTGCAGCACATTGATGCAGTTACAAAGAAGACATGACAGTAGATATATTTCATTAGGAGTTTGAGGAGATTTGATATGTCACCAAAGACTCACGAATTGCTACAGATGTAGCAAGGAGAGCATTCTAACTGGTTGAATCACCAGTTGGTATGGAGGATCAGAAAAAGCTGCAGAATGTTGTACACACAGACATTATGCGCACTAGCCTCCTCAGCATCCGGGACACCTTCAAATGGCAATGCCTCAGAAAGATGCCATTCATCATTAAGGACCCTCATCGCCCAGGGCATGCCACCTTCTCATTGTTACTATCACTGAGGAAGCGCAGGAGCCTGAAGGCACACACAATGTTTCAGGAACAGCTTTTTCCCCTCTGCCATCAGGTTTCTGAATGGACAACGAGCCAATGAACACCACCTCACTAACTTTTACTTCTCTTTTTGCACTACTTATTTAATTAAATTTTTACTTTATACACACACACCCCCCGCCCCCCTTCAGGCAAGAGCTGATGTTTGACTCCATTTTGCTGATTAAAGCTTCCATTGTTTGCTGATTAAAGCTATGAGGGAGATTGAAATATCGAAGCGAATGTGGAATGTGAGCGCTGGCTGCCTGCATTTTGATCGCTGGTGGGATCGCTCTGCTATGGAGAGAGAGCCTGCCTTTTGACCGCTGGTGGGATTGCTTTTCTATGGAGAGGGAAATACCTGCCTCTGGGCCTGGAGGGTGTTACCCAGGTACCCAGGTTTTCGGCATTTTGGATATGGACTTGGACATTTTTTAGTCTTATAGTTTTTTATATTCTGCATTTCTCATGTTTTGAGTGTGGGGGAGGGGGATTTGGCGGGGGGGGGGGGGGGTCAATATGCCTATTCTGTTTTAGTTTGTTTTTGTGCAGGGAAGAGGAATTTGGGGGTTGATGATCATACTGCTATTCTTTACTTTATTGGTTTAGTGACTATCTGGCGAAGAATAATTTCAGAGTTGTATACTTTGACAATAAAATAAACCTTTGAACCTTTAATATAACAGGAGACATAGACCAAATGGACAACCAGAGACTTCTTCACTGGACAGAAATGACTAATAGGAGAGGGGCATAATTTTAAGGTAATTAGAGGTGGGTGATATTGTTTTTTTTTATTACATAGAGAATTGTGAGTGCGTGGAACATGTTGCTGGGGGGGGGGGTAGAGGCAGATGCATTAGGGACATTTAAGAGACACTTAGATAGGGATACAGATGATAGTAAAATGGAGGGTTATGAGGGTAGGAAGGGTTAGGTTGATTTGAGAGTAGATTAAAAAGTTGGCACAACATCATGAGTTGAAGGGCCTGTGCTCTTGCTGTATTTCTCTAAGTTCTATGTTTATACTGAGAACTTTGAATGGTTGGATACAGACAGAAGGAAGGCATCCCCTCACAAGAGATTCATCCACCTGTGACATCACCACCTTCTGTCCCAACTTTGGAAGAGTTCCCACATTTGACTCATCAGTGACCTCCAACCCTCAGAACTCAAGTGGAAACAAAATGTTCTCAACTCAAAGGGACTGTTGAAGGAAATGAAGCTGAGTTAGTCAGCAGGGGTGGCGGAGCGCCTAAGCAAGTTCCTTCTTTTCTTGAATTGGCACTTTTCAATTTGGTTACAGGATCTGGAATAATCTTATCTCATCAAAAGATCTGCTTTCTCAACAGTCTTGGCAAAAACAAAATGTTTTGTCTGTCAGTTTCTGTATGTAGTTTTTCACTGGTTCTATTGTACTCCTTTGTAATGAAATTTGTTTTGCAGCAACAGTACCGTGCAATACACAAAAAATCCTATAAGCTTCTGTAAGGATTACATGTAACAATTAAATTAAATAGTGCAAAATGAGACAAAAAGTAGTGAGGTAGTGTTCATGGGTTGGTTCATTGTCTGTTTAGAAATCTGATGGCGGAGGGGAAGAAGCTAAAACATTGAGTGTGTGGCACTTGTACCTCCTTGTTAATGGTAGCAATGAGTGGAGGGCTTTTCCCAGGTGATGGGGTTCCTTAATGATGGATACCACCTTTTTGAGGTATCACCTTTTGATGGTGTCCTTGATGTTGGGGACGCTGGTGCCTATGATGGACCTGGCTGAGTTTGCAACCCTCTCCAGTGTATTTCGATCCTGTGCAGTGGCCCCTCCTTAGCAGACAGTGAGGCAACCAGTCAGAATCCTCTCCACGGTACAACAGTAGAAATTTGCTAGAGTCTTTGGTTACATACCAAATTGATTGTTAGAAATAACTATTGATAAGCGATCCATTTTTATTTCAGAATTGGCCTTAAGAGAAAAGTGAGATGAACTGGAGATCAATAATTTGACTGTTGAAAACATAGAACCATAGAACATTACAGCACAGAAACAGGCCTTTTGGCCCTTCTTGGCTATGCTGAACCATTTTTCTGCCTAGTCCCACTGACCTGCACCTGGGCCATATCCCTCTATACACCTCTCATCCATGTACCTGTCCAAGTTTTTCTTAAATGTTAAAAGTGAGCCCGCATTTACCACTTCATCTGGCAGCTCATTCCACACTCCCACTACTCTCTGTGTGAAGAAGCCCCCCTTAATGTTCCCTTTAAACTTTTCCCCCTTCACCCTCAACCCATGTCCTCTGGTTTGTTTCTCCCCTAGCCTCAGTGGAAAAAGCCTGCTCGCATTCACTCTATCTATACCCATCATAATTATATATATCTCTATCAAATCTCCCCTCATTCTTCTACGCTCCAGGGAATGAAGTCCTAACCTATTCAACCTTTCTCTGTAACTCAGTTTCTCAAGTCCCGGCAACATCCTTGTAAACCTTCTCTGCACTCTTTCAACCTTATTAATATCCTTCCTGTAACTCAGTGACCAAAACTGCACACAATACTCCAAATTTGGTCTCACCAATGCCTTATACAACCTCACCATAACATTCCAACTCTTATACTCAATACTTTGATTTATAAAGGCCAATGTACCAAAAGCTCTCTTTACTACCCTATCTACTTGTGACACCACTTTTAGGGAATTTTGTATCTGTATTCCCGGATCCCTCTGTTCTACTGCACTCCTCAGTGCCCTATCATTTACCTTGTATGTTCTACCTTGGTTTTTCCTTCCAAAGTGCAATACCTCACACTTGTCTGTATTAAACTCCATCTGCCATTTTTCAGCCCATTTTTCTGGCTGGTCCAGATATATGATGCAAGTATTTTGATTGCACTGTGCTAACAGCACAAGCCATCCCTGTTCAGGTTTTCTCACCAGAAAAGTTACTGTCCACATTGGTTTAGCATTCGTTTGCAGACTACTTTTCTGGATTGTTCCACCTGAGACTTTTGATAATTTATACCTTCCATGTTTATGTTGTCAGAGCATATTCTGGTCTTGGGATGTACAGCAAAATATCAACCAGCAGCTAACTTCAGTAACCAGTCTTTAGATCTGAACAAGGACTGTGGATTAAATTAAAAATTTAATGGAAAAACCATACAATACGGATCAACATTGCTTTTGGCTGTCTGGAGTGTGGGTGCGAAGGAAGCATGGAAGTTATATGTAATTCAAAGGGAGTGTTGCAGATACTTTGTAAATATAGAATTGTCCTTTGATCTGCATCATATAAAAAAATATTGTGTCGTTGAGCACAATAGGGTTGAGCAGGGTTGAGCAGGCCTCTTCCTCTGAAAGCCTCTCAATATGATGCCTTCTGCATTTCATTTTGTCAAATTACAAACTACTTCATATCTACCCAGCTCTGTTTCTCCAGTGACTATGTTCACACTACAACTGGGCGATGTGTAACGCTAATACGCACCCATGATAGGTGGACGCATCTGATGCCTTTTTTAAGTTATACCCCTTCAACCATCGGGCTGCTGAATCAGCATGGATAACTTGACTCACCTCAATACTAAACTGATTCCAAAACCTATAGGCACACTTTCCAGGAACTTACAATTTGTGTTCTCAGTATTATTTATTTATTACAATAATTGTTTTGCATTTGCAGTTTCTCTTCTGTTGCATGTTGTTTACTTGTCAGTCTTTGTATGCAGTTTTTAATTGATTCTGTTGTATTTCTTTGTTCCACTATCAATGCCTGCAAAGAAATGAATCTCATGGTAGTATATTCAAAGATCTGAAGATTCAGAGTACATTTATTATCAAAGTATGTATACAAAATACAACTCTGAGATTCATCCCCCTGCAGGCAGCCATGAAACAAAGGAACACCATGGAACTCATTTAAGAAAACATCAAAAACCTAATGCATGAAAAAAGAACAAATTGTGCAAACAGCAAAAAACCAGCGGACAACACATGGAATATCAAACATCAAACCAGGAGTCCAGTGGTATTTAGTTTAATTCAGTTCAGCGCCATGCCGCTAGCCTACTGCAGGCTGCAGGGTAGGGCACTCTTCACTGAAATGCCCCAGTCCGTCTCGATTGTCCCAATCAAACCACTCAAACAGCAAAACAAGAGTAACCAGAATCCAGGAACAGATGCAACATGAACCATAAGGTTCCCCCAAAACATAAGTAATAATAAATTTACTTTGAACTTTGAGTATTGATGCCACAAACTGAACTCCAGAGAGTTCTAAATACAAATTTGAAGGTGTGAGCACCAATCGTTAGTAGGAGGCAAAGTGTTTCCTGGTGTTAGTGTGCATCTAGGTAACTTCCTCAGTGAAAACTCCTTGAAGAAAACCAGATGAAGAGATCTCCTAATGAAAATGATGTGAAGTAATAATGACAAAGATATGCTCAAAATGACAATGGTTTAGGCTCTATTGTGCTGTCTGCTAGGTCCTATCCAATTGATTCCACACTTTACTTTCAAACATGCATCCCCTCTCTTCCTTATTTCCGTCTCCACTCAGAGTAGATTTTGTTTCCTTAGTCTCTGTAGTTAACTGATTTAGAATTGAAACCATTCACGCTGCAATTACTGAATCCTTTCACTGTGTATAATTTTCATAAGTATAGTGACCACAACTGGGCATAACACTGTCTTACACTATTAAACAACATGCACTGAATGATTCAATTCATGTAGCAGAACATTCCTAGGAGCATTTAACCATTACCATATGCTATGATATTTCTATTAGTTGGTCAACTATAACACAAAGATTCTAATCAACTTGTCCATTTTAGCAACATCACATACAGTCTTACATTTGCCAATGTTAAAAATTGCCATTTATCAACATGCATTTTAAGTCTGTACTACTTTAATGGCTTGTTAATTATTCCTAAATAAGACCTTCTATATTTAACTCATTTTAGACATTTCAATTTGAGTACTCTCATCAGGATTATTTATAAATGTACCGTAAAATGAAGAAGTTCTCAGTCTGATTCAGTGGCATTTCCAGTGATTGCAATAACCCCATTAATGCTGGAAAATTGTTTTATTTATTTTTGTCTATACCGTATGTGATGTCCATAACGTAATGAGTTTGTACTTTCTCCCCATGACTGCGTGGGTTTCCTCCGGGTGCTCCGGTTTCCTCCCACGGTTAAAAACATGCCAGTTGGTAGGTAATTGGTCATTGTAAATTTTCCTGTGGATAGTCTTTTTCCCTCCATAGATGCTGCCTGACCTGTTGAGTTCCTCCTGCACCTTTGTGTGTTGTTCCAGATTTTCAGCATCTGCAGTTTCTTGTGTCTCCTTCAAATGAAGGCCCAAATATAGTCCAGAAGTTATCAAGAAGTGGGAAAAAATCAAAATATGTGCTCTGCTTTATAATTCTACTATGATGCACTGTACTATGTATACCCTCACAAGCTTTCATGGACCATTCTACATCAAACTTCACCACCAAGTTCATTCATCTTTCCTCTGTGCTTTTATGTAGATGTTAAATAAATATATTCTAATAGGCAAAACCTATGTAGATGAAATTCACATTCTAACCTTTCTTTGTTTAGAAGTATCTCCTTAACTGCCAATTGGAATTATTACTGAATATTTTATAGTCTGAAACTCTTAATTCAAGTATCATACACAAAAAAAGAACGTCATCCATTTTGTACCCTTTCATAATCTCTGGAACTTTATATTCTTTTCTCCCATGCTGCTCATGGTCTGTTTGTCCCACTCCCATTAGGGAGGAATCTACGTACCATCCACGTTAGGACCACCAGACTCAAAAACAGATACATTCCCCAAACAGTAAGGCTGATCAAGACTTCTACTCATTAACCCACCCCTCCATAACCCCCACCACCACTACTTTATCATTTCCTGTCAGAGTCAACTCATAAGATGACCCTTCTGTGCTTATTGTCACTTCATGGGCATACAATCAATCTACACATGTGTTATATTGTGTATTTATATTTATTGTGTTTTTTTTTTCCTGTGCTGCATTGGATCTAGACAACAATTATATCACTCTCCTTTACACTTGCATACTGGAAATGGCTTTGTCCAATCTTGAGTCTTGAATCTTAAAAGCGTTCAGTGAATTTCTAATACGGTCCCAAATGTTTCTATAAAAGGTTTACAAACATCTCTGCTTTTCAACCCTTGAACTGCACTCCAGAGACTTGCCTTTAGAACAACCCGTGTACCTGATTTCCTGCAAGTGCGTGCATTCTCTACAGAATAGGTCCAGTATAAACCAAACAACAGCCGTCAAAACACTTTGACAATGTTTCAACGGACTTTGTAAAAAAACAAATAAGGATGATGGGGCAATTCAATCATTATATCTGACGAAAGACATCTGGAAAAACAGTACATGTTTTGCATTGTTTCAAAGCCTGATAAGACTCATAGAGCTTGCAGAGTGTGGAGTGATCCAGGCTAAGTTAAGCAGGATAACAGAGGCATCGTGAAGAAATAGAGGAGACCATGTACTGTGGTGAAGTAAATTAGACCTTATTCTGATTGGAAGCAGTAGTTCATATGAGATAAAAGAAAATGCTAGCAAGATGTTAACTGAATATATATGAGCAGAATATTCAGACTCACGTAATAGTGAGTTTACTATTGGGTTCCCTCAAAATGAATTAATGAATAAGAGCTAATTCAGGTTTGAACACAAGAAAATAAGTCCAGCAGGAGACAACCCCTGAGCCTCCATTCAGTAAGATGATCCGCTTATTTTTTGGCCTTCATTTTCATATCACATCCATCGAAGCCTCAATTTCCCACTTAGTCTGAAATGTATCTCATCCTTGGGTATACCGAATGAACCAGACTTGGTCTCGACAGTTGTCTAGGGAGGAGTGTTCCAAAGACTGACAATCCTTGAAGATGCTTGTGTCCTGATCCTGAAAATTTGCTGCCTTAAAAGAGTACAATTCATTCATTATATAGGGATAGGGAATATATAGGGAGTATTGGGAGTATAATAAGGGGTATTGGAGGGTTATGGTCCTGATGTACGTCAATGGGACTAGGCAGAATACAGTTCAGCATGGACTAGATGGGCCAAAGGTCCTGTTTGTATGCTGTAGTGCTCTATTACTCTCTGACCCCAAGTTCTCAATTCCACATGAGGGGAAAATTCTTTGCAGCATCTGCTCTACCAATGCCCCTCAGATACATGTACCGTATCTTTTTTAATGTGATCAATTGTTATTCTACTGAACTCTAGAGTGCTAATCCTTCTGTGCAATCTCATCAGCCCTCTCAGCCCCGAAAGCTATCAAATAAACTTCTGAGGTGCAGGCTGCAGGTAAGTACAGTCTTTTGTCACTCAGGAGACCTAAACCATATAACCGCTCCAGGTGTGGTCTCACCAAAACCTTTCACAAAAACCTAATTGAATTCTCTACCGCTGTGGTATTTATTGTAGGAGAACATCCAGATCTCTCTGAACGCCATTTAATAATCTCATGCCACTTGAATCTGCTTCCCTATTCTTCCTACCAAAATGGATGACATCATATTACCGATATTATATAACATCCTTTTACCAGCTCACAACCTGTACATCCTTTTTTTTGTGTGCTTATCAGTTTCTAACTGACCTTCATCATTTGCAAAATAAAGATTTGCTTGTTGAGGTCTTGTTAAGGTAAAATTTGTGGAGTGTTCAGCTCCAGCCCCTATCAATATGAAATGAACAAATTTTAATGTAGACCTCAATCTTGTTAGTTTGAAACGTAATTCTAGCAGTCACCAATTGAGCAAAACAATGTCCGGATAACAGTGGACATTAGTGGCAGGAGTAGGATTCAGATTCATTTATCACATGTACCTCAAACCAGACAACCAAATGTCCTGGGTCCAGCAGGTAAGTGCTATTACGAAGAAAGCATGGAAGTTCCACTACTTCCTTCGGAGTTTGCGGAGACTCGGCATGACAACATTGACAAACTTTCTATGGATGTGTGGTGAAGAGTATATTGTCAAGTCAAGTCGCTTTTATTGTCATTTCGACCATAACTGCTGGTACTGTACATAGTAAAAATGAGACGTTTTTCAGGACCATGGTATTACATGACACAGTACAAAAACTAGACTGAACTATGTAAAAAAAAACAGAGAAAGCTACACTAGACTACAGACCTACACAGGACTGCGTAAAGTGCACAAAACAGTGCAGGCATTACAATAAATAATAAACAGGACAATAGGGCAAGGTGTCAGTCCAGGTTTCGGCTATTGAGGAGTCTGATAGCTTGACTGGCTGCGTCACAGCCTGGTATGGAAACACCAATGGCCTTGAATGGAAATCCTACAGAAAGTAGTAGATATGGCCCATTCTATCATGGTAAAGCCCACCCCATCATTGAGCTTGACACTGTGTAGGAAAGCAGCATCCATCATCAGGGACAACTACAACCCAGGCCGTGTTTGCTTCTTGTGCTGTCATCAGGAAGAAGGCACAAGAGAGTCAGGACTCACACCATTAGGTTCAGGAACAGTTACTGCCCCTCAACGCTCAGGCTCTTGAACCAAACAGGATAACTTTACTCATTTTCACTTGCCCCACAACCTATGGACTCACTTTCAAGACTCTTCATCTCATGTTCTCAATATTTATTTATTATTATTTCTTTCTTTTTGTATTTACACAGCTTGATGTTTTTTGCAGACTAGATAAAGACCCAAGTTGGCACAGTCTTTCATTTCGGTATTGTTACTATTCTATAAATTTATTGAGAATGCCCACAAGAGAGTGAATCTCAGCATTGTATCTGGTGATGTATATGTATTTTGATAATAAATTGACTTTGAACTTTGAAGTATGTTTTGAGGTGATTGGAGGAAAGTATTGAAAAAATGTCAGAGATTGTTTTGCAGAGAGCTTTGTACGTGGAATGTGCTTCCAGGGGTGGTGGTGGAGGCTGATATATTAGGGACATTTAAGAGACTCTTAAATGGCTACATGGGTGATAGAATGATGGAGGGATATGTGGGAAGGAGGGATTGACCTTAGTGTCGGTTAAAAGGTTGGAACCACATCATGGGCCAAAGGGCTTGTAATGTTCAGTTCTACATTCTAAAAAGTCTCGCATAACATTTTATATTTCATGGGAAAATATTAATAAAACTATGCATTGAGTGGAGTTGTTCTTCGAAGGGAAGGATGATCGAGAAGCCATGAACTTCTGAACCTGGTGAACTTGCTGCTGGCTTCAATAGACTGAGATTTTCTCAAGTTTGGACCAACTATATAGCACAAAATCTGCACAATTTAACAAACAAATTCATGCTATTTAAGTTCCTATTGAGAAATGTTCAAGGATCATTTCGAGAGCAGCATTACAATCAGAAACTAATATTAACCAAATGCCCAACAAGAAAATAAAATTAGTGGGCTACAAATTGTGCTAGGCTCAACAGCTGCAGAAATTCATATATATGTGAAAAAAAGATTGGTGGATCCAACATTGGTTGGCAGCTAATATCTGGGAAAGATGAAGGCTAATGCAAAGGCACTAAGAATATGTATTTTGTCCTATTCACCTCTTGTGGCTGAAGCAATCTGGTACAATTTGTACAGCATATGCAACACAGGAGTGGCAGTGTTATTAGTTAACAGCATGCAACTTAATCAGCTGCATCCGTTTTATATTAGCACAGTGTTTTGATGTTAGTTATTATACCTAATCTAGGTTGCCCGCCAGCAGTTGTGACAACAACAGGAAGATGTATTTGCCTGCTGCCTTTAAAGTAACATGTCGCGATCCTCTTCAATGGTACAATGTGATATCAGAGAATGTATGCAGTATTCAACCCGACCTGAAATCCTCACTCTTCACAGACATTCATAAAACAGAGAGAAAAAAACCAGTGAATGACGGAAACATGTTAGAACCCTAATGCCCCCCCTCTGCCCCCATGCACAAGCAGCAGCAAAAGTATTAACTCTCCCCACACTTGCTCCAGCAAAAGAACCAGCCCCCTCACCACCCACCATGCAAGCAATAGCAAGCCCCCAGAGA
Source organism: Hemitrygon akajei (assembly GCF_048418815.1). Lineage (NCBI taxonomy): Eukaryota > Metazoa > Chordata > Chondrichthyes > Myliobatiformes > Dasyatidae > Hemitrygon > Hemitrygon akajei. The sequence continues at coordinate 173,832,826 of NC_133129.1, forward strand.
CCCGATCTAGAGTCCGTCGAAAACTACTGTCCATCCCAACACTTGGACAACATCTCAACAGACTGCCTTTCTCAATAACGATGGAGAGAGAGATATCGCTCCTGCCACAGCGAGGGGGGGGGGGGCAACAGTTCGCTACTTTGATGTTACGGTCTGCAGCGTCACTTATTCACGTTCCACTTCACAATCAAATTGATGACTTTCCCGTCAATACTGCTCTCCAACGTCCGTTCCCCGGGAAACAAACTGAATTACCCTTGTCTGCAACTGACCCAGCACGAGATGAGCAACTGCTGCATCTTGTTCTTGCAGAAGCATGGCTACAGGATAACAATATTTTGTTCATCGTAGCTATATGTGCTGTCCGTGACTAATATGTGCTCTGCTTTGTACCTTGGATGCAGAGGAATGATGTTTCACCGAGCTGTATGCATGTGTACGGTTGAATGATGGTGAACTTGAACTTGAAAACCTTGTTATGATCTTTCACTTTGTTGTTTATCTGCACTGCAATCTTTCAGTTGCTTTTACACTAAATTATGCATTGTTATCGTTTACATCCCTGATCAATGCAGTGTCTAAAGATTTGATGTGTATAAACAGTACGTAAGACAAGCAATGAACTGTATCTTAGTACGCGTGACAATAATAAACCAATACCAACACAAAAATTTAATATAAAGCTACACAAGGATCACTGAGAAAAGCTCAGTTTCGGAGGTCTGTTTTCTTTATTGCCTAAATGAAGAAAGGGAAAGACATGTTTATGGTAGGAACCCAGAGTTTTGGCATTGGTAGTTAGAAGCACATTGTGGGCATGGACATATTGAGAAGCAATAATGATAATTTTATAACCAAGCCACTGGCCTATTTAGAATCCAAAGTACATCAGCGGTCAAATGGGTGATTTGTGAATGTAATGGTGTAAGTTAAAAACTTGGACCTGTGTTTTGTATGAACTCATGATCAGAATAGAAACAGGTTTATAATCAAGAACACATGACATGAAATCTGTTGTTTTCTGACAGCAGTACATATAAATTACAATAATTTACAATAAGAATATGTATAAAAAATTTGTGCAGATGGGGCTCATCAGCTGTGGTTGGCAGCTCAGCTAGGAGAAGGAAAACTTTGATCTCAAACCTCTGCTGCCTTGTGGCTGTACTCACTCACGGAGAAGGCTTCAGGAGTAAACTCTGAGGAAAAATCCAGAGCTGGAGTCCCTAAGGCAGTCCTACATTGAGTTCAACACTGACTGGCAACTCCTGTGATGCGGCCAGTGCCAAACTTAATCAGTCTCTGCTGTTCCTTTGGATTCATCAGCTGCGTGGAGACACCATTCAACTATTTAATCTATCTCATTCCTTCACAGCTCCTCATCACCATCTGAGATTCTGCCAACAGTTGAGTCATTGGTGAATTTACAGATGGTGTTTGAGCTTTGCTCATTTACATAGGGAAGAATAAGTGAGACCAGGAATGTGTCATAATATTCACCACTCTCGATTACAGAACCAAAAGTAAGGAAAATGCTTTGAATTACGCACAGTGGCCAATTTATTATGTACCTCATGTAACTAAAGTGGCCACTGAGTGTATGTTCATGGTCGCCTGCTCCTGTTGCCCACCCACTTCAAGGTTCAATGCTGTGCATTCAGAGATGCTCTTCTGCACACCACCGATGTAACACATGGTTATTTGAGTTACTCTTGCTTTCCTGTCAGCTTGAACCAGCCTCCTCTGACCTCTCTCATTAACCAGACTTTCTTTCTTCCCACAGAATGCTAGTCAAAAGTTGTTTTTTTATTGTTTTTGCTCCATTCTCTGTAAACTCTAGAGACTGTTGTGCACAAAAATCCCAGGAGATCAGAGGTTTTTGAGGTACTCAAACCATCCCATCTGGCACCAACAATAATTCCATGGTCAAAGTCACTTAGATCATATTTCTGCCTCATTCTGATGTTGGGCTGAATAACAACTGAACCTCTTGACCAGGTATACATGCTTTTATGTGACAAGAGACCTAGGCAAGGATGGTAATTACTCAGGAGTTGGAGTATCCAAGACTAGATTTGATACATGATATGACGCTGAGACAAGGACGGGGTTCTAAACTAGATGCTAGACGATAATCCAAAGTAGAGCTGACAACTGAGATCTGAAACGAACCTCAGTTCAGGTGCTCTGTAAATATTAAAATCCTGGTGCCAAAATATGGCCGCCAATTAGTGGGGTGGACCAGCAATCCATATTAAGGTGAGTTGGAGCGTCTAAACCCCGGAAGCTGGCATGGTCAGGTGCATACTGTAACACTTTTATGCACTGAGTTGCAATGAAGTAATCTCCTGTTCTTTCACTACCCATAGTGACTGGAATTAGCACTTGAGAGGAGTTGCACAAGCAAGCACTTGTTGCCAAGGGCACCTTGTGAAGAAGGAAGCTCTGATTTCAAGGTTCAAATCAGTTTCATAACTAATGGGGTTTGTCATCTTCGACAGATACGGGGAGTAACTTCTTCACTCACAGTATGGTGAGTGTTTGGAGTCCTCTGCAGTGGATGGCTGAGGACACTCAGTCATTGACTTAAAGAGAGACTGAATTGAAATTGAGTTTCTGTTTTACTCTAAAGTGTGCAGCATGACTGAACGATACTCCTCACTACTTAGCCTTTTCTCATCCAACAGTCAATGACGTCCTGTTTCATTTCTTCACTACTACTAATAGTCAACAACAAGTCTGTTTTCATGTGCACAGGTACATTGTATGTACAGGTATAAGAAAAAAACTTACTTGCAGAAGGATCACAAGAACATAGCATTCATAAAAGAGTCTAAATTAAACAAAAGTTGTGCAAAAGTATACAAAAGAGACAACAATTAAAATTAGGTTGGCAGTTACTGCTGTGGCCAGATTTTCTTCTGTGAAGATATTAATGCGTCAAATGCTTGTTAGTCTGAATTTTGCTGGCATGGGCTCACCTGCCAGAATTTCTGCTCACTAAGTCTATGCAAATGCCTTTCTGAAGTGCCCTGAATTTCAGTGACTGGCCTTGAACTTTGGCTTTGGCCTCAAACAATATAATGGAGAGTCTCTTTCCCTAAATCTCTCTCGACAGCTTTGATCGTTTGCAAAGCCTTGCCTTCAATTTTGCAGAACGATTTTCCCGATTTTTCATGTTTAGCTTTTTGCTAACGGGAACAGTGAGCTAGTGAAAGCAGTGGTATCATAATGTTCACTTTTTAAACAAAATCTAGAGCATAATAATCACAATTCTGTTCCATATTCACTTTCATGGTTATGTTTTAAAAATTCTCAAACAAATGAATGAACTATATCATATATTCCCAAACTTAATACAATTTGTTTTAGTCTGAAAGCAAGTGGTAAAAAGCTAGCACTAATTTTCAGCATTGAAGTGTTTCAGCTTGGAGAATTCAAGAATAATAAATTAATTGGAGAGTTATACAGAACCAAAATGGGTCCTTTCGGCTCACCTCGTCTATGCACGACAGTGATGCTTATACATACTTATTCATGTTTCATCAGATACATGAAGTATTAAAGAAAGGTGAAAGAGGATATCAGACTGCTGGAGAGGTAGTAATGGGATACAATGAAATGGTGGATGAACTGGATAAGTATTGTGCATCAGTCTTCACAATGGAAGGCACTAGCAGTAAGGTGGAAGATCCAGGTGTCAAGGGTCATGAAGTGTGTGAAATTACCATTAATAAAGAGAAGGTTCTTGGGAAACTGAAAGGTCTGAAGGTAGGTAGGTCACCTGGACCAGGTGGTGTACACCCCAGAGTTCTGAAAGAGGTAGCTGAAGAGATTGAGGAGGCATTAGTAATGATCTTTCAAGAATCATTAGATTGTGGAATGGTTCTGGAAGACTGGAAAATTGCAAATGTTGCTCCACTCTTCAAGAAGGGAGAGAGGCAGAAGAAGGGAATCTATAAGCTAGTTAGTCTGACCTCAGTAGTTGGGGAGATATTGGAGTCGATTGTTAAGGATGAGGTCTCAGGGTACTTGGAGGCAGATGATGAGATAGGCCATGGTTTCGTAAAGAAAAAATCTTGCCTGACAGATTTGTTGGATTTCTTTGAAGAAGTAACAAGCAGAATAGACAAAGGAGAATTGGTTGATGTTGCGTACCTGGATTTTCAGAAGGCCTTTGACAAGGTGCCACACACGAGGCTGCTTCACATGGTAAAGAGTCCATGGTATTACAGGAAAAATTCTAGCATGGATAAAGCAGTGGCTGAGTGGCAGGAGGCAAAGAGTGGGAATAAAGGGAGCCTTTCTGGTTTGCTGCCGGTGACTAGTGGTGTTCCACAAGGGTCTGTGTTGGGAATGATGCTATTACATTATATGTCAATGATTTGGATGATGGAATTGATGGCTTTGTTACAAAGTTTGCAGACACTATGAGGAGAGGTGGAGGGGCAGGTAGTTCTGAGGAAGTAGAGAGGCTACAGAAGGATAGACAGATTATGAGAATGGGTAAAGAATGGAATACAATGTCAGGAGGTGTATGGCATGCACTTTGGTAGAAGAAATGAAAGGGTTGACAATTTTCTAAATGGAGAGAAAATACATAGAATTGAGGTGCAAAGGGACTTGGGGGTCCTTGTGCAGGATTCCTTAAAGGTTAATTTGTGGTTGAGTCTGTGATGAGGAAGGCAAATGCAATGTTAGCATTCATTTCAAGAGGAATAGAATATAAAAGCAAGGATGTAACACTGTAACTTTATAAAGCACTGGTGAGGAATATTGTGAACAGGTTTGGGCACCCTTTCTTAGAAAGGCTGAGCTGAAACTAGAGATAAATGGTGAAAGGCCTTGATAGAGTAGACGTGGAGAGAATGTTTGCTATGGTGGGAGTGTCTAAGGCCAGAGGACGCAGCCTCAGAAGAGAGGGGTGTCCTTTTAGAATAGAGATGAAGAGGATTTTCTTTAGCCAGAGAGTGGTGAATCTGTGGAATTCTTCGCCACAGGCCACCATGGAGGCCAAGTCTTTGATGCGTATATTTAAGGCAGAGGTTGAGAGATTGTTGATTGGTGTTGGTATGAAAGAATACGGGGAGAAGGCAGGAGACTGGAGCTGAGAGGAAAATTGGATCAGCCATGATGAAATGGTGGAGCAGACTTGATGGGCCAAATGGCCGAATCCTTCTGCTATATCTCATGGTCTTCTGGTCAGTTCCATGTAAGTCTGTCGGACTCTGTGTTTTTCTTACCCAAGTATTTTTCTAAAGGTGTTTTCAAGTTGTAATTTTATCTGTTTCTACCACTTCCTTAGGTGGCTTATTATAGAGTCATAGAATCATAGAAAAGTACAATGCAGAAAGAGGCCCTTCAGCCCATCTAGTCCATTTCGAACCAATTAAAGTACATACTCCCATTGACTTGCACCAGGACCATTGCCCCTCAGGCCACTACCATCCATGTACCTATCCAAACTTCTCTTAAATGTTGAAATTGAAGTCATATGCTCTGGCAGCTCATTCCACACTCTCATGACCCTCTGAGTGAAAATATTTCCCCTCATATTCCCTTTGAACTTTTCATCTTTCACCCTTAACCTATGATCTCTGGTTGTAGTCCCACTCCACCTCAGTGGAAAAAGCCTGCTTGCATTTACCCTATCGATACCCCTCTTATTTTGTATACCTCCATCAAATCTTTCTCAATCTTCTGCATTCCAAGGAATAACGTCCTAACCTATTCAATCTTTCCTTCTAACTGAGATCCTCCAGACCTGGAAACATCCTTGTAAATTTTCTCTGTATGCTTTCAGCCTTATTTACATCTTTCCTATAGATAGGTGACCAACATTGCACATGATACTGCAAATTAGGCCTTATCAATGTCTTATACAACTTCAACACAACATTCCACACTTATTATTCCTTACAATCATCCCATAAATGAAAAAGTTATGCTTCAGATCTCCTTTAATTTTTTTCCCTCTCACCTTAAACCTGTGCCCTCTAATTCCAGACTTCCCTGCCCTGGAAGAAAGACTCTGACTATTAACCCCGTTTAGACCTCGTAATTTATAAGATCAACCCTCCGTTTCTTACAAGTTAGTGAGAATAAACTTGGCCTATCCAATCTCTTTTCACTGCAGCTCTCCTATCCATTGAATCTCTCACACCTTCTAACACTAGCACAACCTTCCCATACTCTAGCAACTGTACACAAACCTTCAAGTGCAATCTAACCAATGTTTTGTGCAAGTGCAGCTTAACAGCCCAGCTGTTGCACTCAATGCCTCAGCCAACAAAGGAACACATACCAAACAGCTTCTTCACTAGCCTATGCATCTGTGTTGCTACTTTCATGGAACTATGCACTTGCACCCCGAGACCCTGCCATTTGCTTTCTATATCATTCCAGAATATATCTTTCCAAGGTGAATTGCCTAGCTGCTAAAGGTAGCCAAATAGGACTCACTCAGATGGGCATCTTGGTTGGCATGGAGATGTCAAAACAAAGAACTTGATTCCATAATGTGACACGGATGATTGGATTATATTCCATCTTCTCCTGCTCTGCTTAACCCATTGGCTAATCTATGCCTCACTATATCCTTAGGCGACCTTCTTCGCTACCTTTGAATTCATCAATCTTCGTGTTGTCTGTAAACTTAGTAATCAGACCATCTACATTTTCATCCAGATGATTTATATACACTACAAATAACAAAGGTTTCAGTACTGAACCCTGCGGTATACCACTTGTCATAGGATTCCAGTCAGAAAAATGTCCATTGACCACTGCCCTTTGCTTCCTATCACCAAGCAGCTTCCAACTTGTACTTCAGAATGGAGACATAACATGCCAGATAAATAGTTAGACCAGATCATTAGCATTCCTGGCTCATTCCCATCGACAGTCCTTAACTACTGAAGTTATTCATAGAAGGGATTACACGGTGCATGTGCTGAATTTCGCTGGAAATGCTTATTGGTCAAGCCTAGCTACAATCTCATCGGTTACAAGTACTCATCAGATCTGTAGAGCAATCTGCTTTCAAAATGAGTCTAGACGTTTCAATAGTGGGAGTTTATGTGCAGAGTGCATCTTTAAAAGGTTTATAACAAATTCCCTCAGGCTAGCTGTTGGGAAAGTGTCTTTAATTTAACATGCTCTTAATGTATGTAATTTTCTCTATCAGAGGATTTTACAAGCTATTTGTTGACTGGAGCTTAAATTCAGCAAAAAATTACTATAATGCATTGTTGTTATCCAGATTTGTCTAAAATATATCCAGTTAATTAAAAATATTCTATATCTAGAAGTGCTTTGGTCTTTAGTTTTTTTTATTCTCTACAGACATTTACAGTTTATATTTTAAGAGAACTCATGCAAGTAATCTCTCTCATTCCACTCCATGTTATTTACTTGTCAATCATCAGTTGAATTTGATATTAATTTCTTGTTAGATACAATAATGTACACTTCACAGCACGAATTCAGTACAAATGTTTACCATCTATAAAAGTGATAGATATTTCCAAGAATATGAAGTATTGTAAAAATATATGAATGATTATGATGACATTGTGGAAATGGTAGATGTTGGATTATGAATTGCAGCGTAGGCTTTTCCTGTTAGAAGTTAAACTGCAATATAAGGTAGTAATACAAACTACCCTGTTGTTAAGGTAAAGCTAACTGTAGTCTGAACCATCCCTTCAAAATCACAACAAAAACAATTACTTTACAGTATCAACATCCCAAGGCACTTCACAAGAGTTTTATGGTTTCAAATAAATAAAGACAAGTTACCGAAGGAGATACTTGGGACAGATCTTAGAGAGAGGTTTAAGGATCATATTTAAGAAATGGGAGTTTATGGCACAGGATGGAAATTTCTGAATTTAATCTCCCAATAGCAGAAGTCACAGCCAACAAAGATGGATCAATTAAACTCAAAAATCATAATTAGTAGTGCCCTGGTATCTTAGGTGCTACAGATATAGAGAAAACTACAGAAATAGGGAGCACTAAGGCAATGCATAACAATTAAAAGCAGTCTAGAAGAAGGGTTCTGGCCCAAAATGTTGATTGTTTATTATAACCATATAATCATATAACAATTACAGCATGGAAACAGGCCATCTCGGCCCTTCTAGCCTGTGCTGACGCTTACACTCACCTAGTCCTGGTGGCCAGCACTCAGCCCATAACCCTCCATTCCTTTCCTGTCCATATACCTATCCAATTTTACTTTAAATGACAATACCGAACCATTATTCATTTCCATAGTCACTGCCTGACCTACTGAGTTCCTCCAGCATCTTTTTTCTGTCGCTTTAGATTTCCAGTATGTGCAGAGTTTCCCATGCTTTTATTTAAAATCAATGCATTGCTTATCTGTTGGGCTTACAGGTCAGCAGGGCAGGATGAATGCTATGATTGAACACAGCAGACTTGTGGGTGATTTGCAAAGAGTAGGATGAGCAACACACACAAAATGCTGGAGAAACTCAGCAGGCCAGGCAGCATCCATGGAAAAAAGCACAGTTGACGTTTCGGGCTGAAACCAGTCAGCAGGACTGAAGAAAAAAAGCTGAGGAGTAGATTTGAAAGGTGGGGAGAGGGAAGAGGGAAACGCTAGGTGAAAGGTGAAACTTGGAGGAGGAGGAATGAAGTAAAGAGCTAAGAAGTTGATTGATGAAAGAGACAGAAGGCCATGGAAGAAAGGAAAAAGGGCAGGGGGAGCACCAGAGGGAGGTGATGGGCAGGCAAGGAGATAACATGAGAGAGGGACAAAGGGGGTGAGAAATGGTGGGGGGGGGGGTTTGTAGAGTTTGAGAAATCGATGTTCATGCCATCAGGTTGGAGGCTACCCAAGCAGAATATAATATTGTTCTTCCAACCTAAGGGTGGCCTTATCATGACAGTGGAGGAGGCCATGGACGGACATATCGGGATGGGAATGGGAAGTAGAATTAAAATGGGTGGCCACTGGGAGATCCCGCTTGTTCTAGCAGATGCTCAGTGAAGTGGTCTCCCAATCTACGTTGGGTCTCACCGACACACAGGAAGCCACATCAGGAGCACCGAACACAGTATATGACCTCAACAGACTCATGGGTGAAGTGTTGCCTCACCTGGAAGGACTGTTTGGGGCCCTGAATGGTAGTGAGGGAGGAGGTGTAGGGGCAGGTGTAGCACTTGTTCTACTTGCAAGGATAAAGAGTAGAATGAGTGTGTTTGGTCAACAGTGCAGAGGATTAGTTATGTTTGGAGGTACAGTGATTTGGTTAAAGGTTGTAACTGAAAATGAAGCAGCTACAGGCAACTAGGAGCAAACTAAAGTGGTGTTTGAAGACATTGAAATTTGTGGCCTTGAAGGCAGCATAGCTAAGTTGTCCAAAACCCATCATAAAGACAACTAAAGAACAAAGACTGTGAACAGCCCAGTTCAGTTTTAATCATTTGCTAGAGAGAGAGAGAGAGCTGCAGTTAGTAACGAGGGAAAGGAGTTTGTGATGAGGACCAAAATTGATGGTTGAGAACTCTAAATATAGAATTGGAAGAAATCGATGCCTTTCCAGCCCTGGAAGCTGGAAAAGCTGCCTGACAGGATGTAATGATCAACAACAGGTACTTCCTGAGATCCTAAATGAATTTGTGCCCTCCAGTGCTCTATGGCTAGGTAGGGTGTGAGTAGATATTGAATCAATATATTTGCGGTGGTACTATAAATGGTATACTCCAGACAACAAATAGGTAGTTCATTGAAAGCAGCATCACAGGAAAGGTTAAACACGAGGAAATCTGCAGATGCTGGAAATTCAAGCAACACACACAAAATGCTGGTGGAACAATGGTGGAAAAATGGTGGCTCCACCAGCATTTTGTGTGTGTTGTCACAGGAAAGGTTGGTGAAGGAGGTGTTTAGCACAATGGCTTTTATCATTGAGTATAGGAGTTGGGACGTTATGTTGGAGTTGTATAAGTCATTGGTGAGTCTGCACTTGGAGTATTGTGTTTAGTTCTCATTGTCCTGTTATAGGAAAGACAGCATTAAACTAGAATGAGTTCAGAGAAGATTTACGAGAATGCTGCCGAGACTCTTAAGACCGGAGCTATAGGGAAAGTTGAGCAGGCTAGGACTTCATTACTTGGGATATAGGATATTGAAGGGTGACCTTATGGAGGTGAGTAACATCGTGAGGGGGTATAGATAGGGTGAACACACATAGATTTTATCACAGGGTCATCATTGTGTGCCATGTCATATGATGTTGTCGATCATGATCTATCCATGACCATGATAGTTCTTGGCAAATTTTTCTACAGAGGTGGTTTGCTATTGCCTTCTTCTGCGCAGTGTATTTACAAGATGGGTGACCCCAGCCCTACTCTTCAGAGATTGTCTGCCTGGAATCAATGTTGGCATAACAAGAATTTGAGATATGCATCAGCTGCCCATACAACCATCTACCACCTGCTCCCATGGCTTCACGTGACCCTGATCGCGGGAGACTGGGGACGAAAGCTGGTGATACACTTTGCCCAAATGGGTTAGCGGAGGGAAGAAACACCTTACACCTCCTTCGGTAGAGACGTATCTCCACCCCGCCACCCAGGGTATAGGAACTAAAAACTAGAGAGCATAGGATATAGTGGGAGGTGAAAGATTTCAAAAGGACATGAGGTGCAACTTCTTCATGTAGAGTGAGATGTGTATGTGGAATGAGTTGTCAGAGGAAGTAGTTGCTGCAGATACAAAAACATCACTGAAGACATTTGGATAAGTACAGTAGACACATGGATAGGAGGTGTTTAGAGGGACGTGGGCCAAACACAGGCAAATGGGGTTAGTGTGGTAGGAACCATGGTCGGCTTTCTACAGATGCAAAATTCAAGATTGCTTATTGTCATTCTTTAATACACGAGTGTTATGGAGAAATAATTGCTATTCCAGATCTGATGCAGGACACAAAATACAACAAGCATAAAGAACACAATAAAAAAACAAAAGCATTCATTAAGTATTCATCTAAAACCAATCCTATAAAACACAATGTACAAGTAACTGTTGTGTACGTAGCCTGATTGAATGTACATAAAGAGACAATAGATGAGGTGTATGTGGTGGTGGTGGTGGTGGGGTGGGTTAATGGGTGGAGGTTTGAGAAAGTATAACTGTAATAGCAATAGGTACTCTCATAGAAACATGGAAAATAATCTCGTTAGTCCTTCCTTGTTACCTTCCTTTTCAGAGGAGAGCTTCAAAGCTGAAAGGTGATTACCTCAGATTTACATCCCAAACACAGTCTTTCAGTCCAATTTCTTTAGGTCTGAGATTCACACTTAAAATGCTGGAGGAAGTCAACAGGCCAGGCAGCATCTATGGAAAGGAATAAACAGTCGACGTTTCAGGCTGAGATTAAATCTGAGTTTAATTTCTGAAGGGGCCTTGTTCCATTTTGTTTTCACTGGCCCTGTCAGCACACCCTCCCTTCCTCTCTCCTTCTCAGACTGATCTAATTTCCCCTTGTGCATCCAGTCAATTTGCCTCAGGCTCTCTGTGTGGAAACACATTCCACATTCTAACCACTCTCTGGGTAAAGATATTTCCACTGAATTCCTTACTGGTCTTATTGGTGATTATCTTATATTTATGCTCCTGACTCAACCACAAACAGAAACATTTTTATCTTCCATCGTAATTTGAAAGAGCATTTTTTTTGGGGCCATCTCGAGCTTTCTGTTTTCCATTAAACAAAGACCTTGTATGGGAATACGTCCCTCACAAAAACGTGGGAAATTTAAATGATATCAAAAAGTTAGGAGGTGAAACTTGGTCCTCGGAATTGCTTCGCTACACTGCACCATGCAGGTTATTGGGCCAAAGTTCTTAAAATTGTGCATATTCCCTAAATTCAGAAACCAGAGGTACAAAGAGACTTGGGAGCTCTTGTGCAGAATTCCTTAAAGTTAACTTGCAGGCTGAGTTGATGGTAAGAAAGGCAAATGCAATGCCAATATTCTTTTCAACAGGACTAGAATATAAATGCAAGAATGCGAAGCTGGGGTTTTATAAGGCATTGGATTTAGGCCCTGTATCTGAGAAAGGATGTACTACTGTTGGAGAGGGATCAGAGGAGACACAAGAATGATCCTGGGAATTAAAGGGTTAATCCATGAGGAGCATTTGAAGGCTCTGGGCCTGTACTCATGGAGTTCAGTAGAATGAGGAGGGGGGATCTCATTGAAACCTATTGAATATTGAAAAACCTAGATAGAGTGGATGTGGAGAGGATATTTCCTATGGACTTGGATCAGAGGGCCCAGCCTCAGAATACAAGTATGTCCCTTTAGAACAGAAGAGGAGGAATTTCTTCAGCCAGAGGGAGGTGAGCCTGTGGAATTCATTGCTACAAACGGCTTTGAGGCGAAGTTATTGGATATATTTAAAGTAGAGGTTCATAGGTTCTTGATTAGTAAGACTGTCAAAAGTTACAGGAGGAAAGCAAGCGAATGGGGTTGACAGGGATGATAAATCAGCCATGATGGATGGTGCAGTAGACTCACTGGGCTAAATGGCCAAACTCTGCACCTCTGCCTTATGGTGTTATATTGCAGGCCCTGTGACTAAAACTCCAGAGCAATTTTTCCAAATCCTATCATTCTGCATGAAAGCTTGGGAGATTTTTGCCCGATTAAATTTGTGGAGAGGAGTCAGAAATACTTCAGAGCATCTTAATTAGCAGAATAATTCCCATTCTGTTTATAGGATATGGAACCAAGAGCACATTTCTTACAGAGCCAGAAGAGCTAATCCCAAATCAACCATAACAAACAATATGATTATTTGTGATTTAATCTACCATAAGAATAACATCATCACTAAGTTCTGTTTAAACATATTCATGCACAATTTCCCCCAGAGGTTTCAATGATTTAATTTTCATCAGTAACTTTTATGGCTTTACAAATTACCTTTTTCTATAGCCCATTATTCAAGTTAACTAATAAATATTTTTTTCATTATTGCTCCATACCATGAAATTGTAAAAATAATCAATATTCTTTTTGGTAATGTTTTTAATTTGCATTGTTTAAATTAGCATAAACAATTATGAATTGAATCTAGTCTATGTAATTTTGTAGAAGTTATGAGGGCATGAATTCCTTGCTTTGATTCATTTGCCAATCAGAACTAGAGTGCCATGTTAGCATGATGCTAATACAGCTCAGGGCATTCCAGAGCTCTGAGTTTAATTCCAGCATCCTCTGTAAGGAGTTTGTCTGCTCTTCCCATGAAAGTGTGGGTTTCCTTCCAGTTCTCTGCTTTTCTCCCACAGTCCAAAGATGTACTGAGTAGTAATTTAACTGGTCATTGTAAATTGTCCTGTGATTAGGCTAGTGTTAAATAGATGGGTTGTAGGGTGGTGCAGCTCGTTGGGCCGGAAGGGGCTGTTGCGTGCAGTATCTCTAAATAAAAATAAATAATAATCTGACCTTGAGGATTAATTGTGTATCTAATAAATCTGGTAATGCATTCGTGCAGCTAAGGATTTTATGAAATGAGAGAACAAGTATATTGAGAAAGAAGAAAAAGGTCTGTGTAATATGTGTGTGAGCATCAAAAGTGAAGATCCAAATGACTTGTTGTTTTGTGATAACAATTCTTTTCTCATATCATAAGACAATCAGACTATAAGACACAGGAGCAGAATTAGGCCATTTGGCCCAATGGTATCAGTGGTAACTAACAATTTAAAATCTGAGGCAGTCTTTGAATGATGGTAGAGCCACTGTTCTCATAAAGATCCAATATTCTATTTTCTTTCTATGTGGAGCTGGCTTGGACTTTCACTTGTTGACTGTAATAAAGTTTATTGAATTGAGATGGCATCCATTCTTTGACCCTTACTTCTTCTGTGTCAAGCAACTTTTATGGCCAGTCAGTTAATAAGGTGAAATTAAATATATCATTCTCCTCTTCTGACACCATAATGGTGCACTTGAGGATATTTTCTAAAATTGTCACTAATGTGAAAGGCATATGTCTGGGAACATTGTGCTGAGTGTAGAAACTGCTGTGGATGCCTTTCAGGATAAGACTATGAACCGTATGACTACATGATCAGTTGGAATATCAAACAGTATTTATTCTGTGTCCAATTTATGAAGAACACTAAACTCAAAGAAATAAAGAAAGATCAGCTTTATGTGTCACATGTACATTGAAACATGGAGTGAAATGCGTCATTTTGTGTCAACAACCAACTGCGGATTATGCAAGGGGAGCCTGCAAGTGTTGCCATACTTCTGGTGCGAACATCGCACGCTAGCAATTCATTAACCCTAAATGTATGTCTTTGGAAAGTGGGAGGAAACTGGAACAGAAATCAAATCCTGATTGCTGATGGCTGGCACGTAAACCTATTGCACTTACTACCATGTTGCCGTGCAACCAGATATTGAACATAGAATAGTTCAGCACAGTACAGGCCCTTTGGCCCACAATGTTGTGCCGACCCTTAAACCCTGCCTCCCTTATAACCCCCACCTTAAATTCCTCCATATACCTATACCTATCTAACAGTCTCTTAAGTTTCTCTAGTGTATCTGCCTCCACCAGTGACTCAGGCTGTGCATTCCACACACCAACCACTCTCTGAGTGAAAAACCTTCCTCTAATATCCCCCTTGAACTTCACTCACCCTTACCTTAACGCCATGTCCTCTTGTATTGAGCAGAGGTGCCCTGGGGAAGAGGCACTGGCTGTCCACTCTATCTATTCCTCTTAATATCTTGTATACCTCTATCATGTCTCCTCTCATCCTCCTTCTCTCCAAAGAGTGAAGCCCAAGCTCCCTTAATCTCTGATCATAATGCATACAATCTAAACCAGGCAGCATCCAGGTAAATCTCCTCTGTACCCTTTCCAATGCTTCCACATCCTTCCTATAGTGAGGCAAACAGAACTGGACACAGTACTCCAAGTGTGGCATAACCAGAGTTTTAAAGAGCTGCATCATTACCTCGTGACTCTTAAACTCTATCCCTCAACTTATGAAAGCTAACACCCCATAAGCTTTCTTAACTACTCTATCTGCCTGTGAGGCAACTTTCAGGGATCTATAGACATGTACCCCCAGATCCCTCTGTTCCTCCACACTACCAAGTATCCTACCATTTACTTTGTACTCTGCCTTGGAGTTTGTCCTTCCAAAGTGTACCACCTCACACTTCTCCAGGTTGAACTCCATCTGCCACTTCTCAGCCCACTTCTGCATCCTATCAATGTCTCTCTGCAATCTTCGACAATCCTCTACACTATCCACAACACCACCAACCTTTGTTTCATCTGCAAATTTGCCAACCCACCCTTCTACCCCCACATCCAGGTTGTTAATAAAAATCACGAAAAGTAGAGGTCCCAGAACCAATCCTTATGGGACACCACTAGTCACAACCCTCCAATCTGAATGTACTCCCTCCACCATGACCCTTTGCCTTCTGCAGACAAGCCAATTCTGAATCCACCTGGCTAAACTTCCCTGGATTCCATGCCTCCTGACTTTCTGAATAAGCCTACTGTGTGGAACCTTATCAAATGCCTGACTAAAATCCATGTAGATCACATCCACTGCACTACCCTCATCTATATGCCTGGTCACCTCCTCAAAGAACTCTATCAGGCTTGTTAGACACGATCTACCCTTCACAAAGCCATGCTGACTGTCCCTGATCAGACCACGATTCTCTAAATGCTCATAGATCCTATCTCTAAGAATCTTTTCCAACAGCTTTCTCATCACAGACATAAGGCTCACTGGTCTATAATTCCCTGGACTATCCCTACTACCTATTTTGAACAAGGGGACAACATTCACCTCCCTGCAATCCTCCGGTACCATTCCCATGGACATTGAGGACATAAAGATTGTAGCCAGAGGCTCAGCAATCTCTTCCCTTACCTCATGGAGCAGCCTGGGGAATATTCCGTCAGGCCCAGGGGACTTATCCGTCCTAATGTATTTTAACAACCTTAGCACCTCCTCTCTCTTAATATCAACATGCTCCAGCATATCAACCACACTCATATTGTCCTCACCATCATCAAGTTCCCTCTCATTGGTGAATACCGAAGAGAAGTATTCATTGAGGACCTCGCTCACTTCCGCAGCCTCCAGGCACATCTTCCCACTTTTATCTCTAATCAATCCTACCTTCACTCCTGTCATCCTCTTGATCTTCACATAATTGAAGAATGCCTTGGGGTTTTCCTTTACCCTATTCACCAAGGCCTTCTCATGCCCCCTTCTTGCTCTCCTCAGCCCCTTCTTAAGCTCCTTTCTTGCTACCCTATATTCCTCAATAGACCCATCTGATCCTTGCTTCCTAAACCTCATGTATGCTGCCTTCTTCCGCCTGACTAGATTTTCCACCTCACTTGTCACCATTAGTTCCTTCACCCTACCATTTTTTATCTTCCTCATCGGGTCAAATTTATCCCTAACATCCTGCAAGAAATCCCTAAACATTGACCACATGTCCATAGTACATTTTCCTGCAAAAAATCATCCCAATTCACACCCGCAAGTTCTAGCCTTATAGCCTCATAATTTGCCCTTCACCAATTAAAAATTTTCCTGTCCTCTCTGATTCTATCCTTTACCATGATAATGCTAAAGGCCAGGGAGCGGTGGTCACTGTCCCCCAGATACTCACCTACTTACAGATCTGTGACCTGACCCGGTTCGTTACCTAATACTAGATCTAGTATTGCATTCCCCCTAGTTGGCCTGTCAACATACTGTGACAGGAATCCATCCTGGACACACTTAACAAACTCTGCCCTGACTAAACCATTGGAACTAATCAGGTACCAATCAATATTAGGGAAGTTAAAGTCACCCCCCATGATAACAACCCTGTTATTTTTGCACCTTTCCAACATCGGCCTCTGAATCTGCTGCTCGGTATCTCTGCTGCTACCAGGGGGCCTATAGAATACCCCCAGTAGAGTAACTGCTCCCTTTCTGTTCCTGACTTCCACCCATACTGACTCAAAAAAGGAAACTGCTACATTATCCACCCTTTCTGTAGCTGTAATAGTATCCCTGACCAGTAATGCCAACCTCCTTCCCCCCTTTCCCCCATCTCTATCCCTTTTAAAGCACTGAAATCCAGGAATATTGAGAATCCATTCCTGCCCTGGTGTCAGCCAAGTCTCTGTAATGGCCACTACATCATAATTCCATGTATGTATCCAAGCTCTCAATTCATCATCTTTGTTCCTGATGCTTCTTGCATTGAAGTACATGCACTTCAGTCCTTCTACCTTACTAACTTTACACCCTTTATTCTGCTTCCCTTTCCTCAAAGCCTCTTTATACGTTAGATCTGGCTTTACTTCATGTACTATACTTGCATTTCTCGCATGACCTTTGTCCTCGTCCATCTCATTATCTGTTCTGACACTCTGGTTCCCCTCATCCTGCAAATCTAGTTTAAACCCCCCCGGAGCAGCACTAGCTAACCTTCCCGCAAGGATGTTAGTCCCCTTCCAGTTCAGGTGCAAACCATCCTGTCGGAACAGGTCCCACCTTCCCTGGAACAAGGCCCAATTGTCCAGAAATATAAAGCCCTCCCTCCTGCACCAACTCCTTAGCCACGTATTTAGCTGCATTATCTTCCTATTTCTAGCCTCACTAGTACATGGCACGGGGAGCAATCCTGAGATTGCAACCCTGGAGGTCCTGTCCTTCAACTTTGCACCTAACTCCTGAAACTCTCTTTGCGGGACCTCCTCCTTCTTCCTATCCACGTCATTGGTCCCTACATGGACCACGACATCTGGCTGCTCACCCTCCCTCTTGAGAATACAGAGAACTCGATCTGAGATATCGCAGACCCTGGCACCAGGGAGGCTACAGACCATTCGGGTCTCTTGATCTCTCCCACAGAACCTCTTAATTGTCCCCCTAACTATCGAATCCCCTATCACTACTGCTCTCCTCTTTTCCCTCCTTCCCTTCTGAGCTGAGAGCCCAGTCTCAGTGCCAGAGATGCAACCACTGAAATTTGTCTCTGGTAGGTCGTCCCCACCAACAGTATCCAAAACGGTATACTTATTGTTGATGGGAATGGCCACAGGGGTGCCTGTCTATTTCCCTTCCCTCTCCTGACAGTCACCCAGCTACCTGCCTCCTGACTTTTAGAGGTGACTATCTTCCTGAAACTCCTGTCTATTTCTGCCTCTGCCTCACGAATGATCTGAAGTTCATCCGGCTCCAGCTCCAGTTCCCTAACTCGGTTTGTCAGGAGCTGCAGCTGGATACACCTCTTACAGTTGTAGTCATCAGGGACAATTGACCTCGCCCTGACTTTCCACATACTGCAAACAGAGCACTCGACTGCCCTAACTGCTGCCTCCATTACCTACTTCTAAGTTAATTAGATTAATTAAAGGAGCTTACCCGGCCTTACCTCACTGGGAGCAAGCTCGTCCTCAGCCTCTGCTCGCCGAAGCCTCTCGAGCCAAAGCCTTCCTACTCTGTCTCCCTCTATTCCGTCGCCCGCTCCGTTAATCTGCTTGCTTTTTAAACTCTCCTGCTGTTCTCACAGGCCGACCTTCGCTCTCTTGTGCAGTTGTGCCCTGTTCAAACTGCCAAAGAAATGACCATCACTATTTCTGTCTAATCAGAGAAGAGATGGGTATAGTAACATATTGGAATTGGATTGGAATATATTGATGCAATCACAAAGAAGGCATGCCAGTGACTATTCTTCATTAGGAGTTTGAGGATTTTTGTTATGTCACCAAAGTCTAGCAAATTTCCATAGATGTACTGTGAAGAGCATTCTGACTGGCTGCATCACTGCCTGGTGCGGAAGATCCACATGCAGGATCACAAGACACTCAGAGGATTGTAGACTTAGCCAGCTCCATCATGGGCACAACACTTGGGACTATCAAGGATATCTTCAAAAGGCAGTGCTCAAGAAAGCAGCATTTATCATTAAGGTCCCTCATCATCTGGGGCATGCTCTCTTCTAATTATAACGATCAGGAACAAGATACAGGAGCCTGAAGACCCACACAACAGTTCAGGAACAGCTTCCTCCCCTTTGCCATCAGATTTCCAAACAGTCCAAACTCTACCTTGCTATTTTCCTTTTGTGTTATCTATCTGACTCAAAGTTTAAAGTAAATTTATTATCAAAGTACATATATGTCATGATATACCACGCTGAGATTCATTCGTGGGCATACTGAATAAATCCAGAGTAAAATGATAACTATAATAGAATCAATGAAATACTGCCCCAACTTGGGCATTGAATCAGTTTGTATAGACAGATAGATACTTAACAGTATATCTATCTATCCATCTATCTATTTATTGTTACTTATAGTAATTTTTATGTCTTGCACTATACTGCTACCACAAAGCTACAAATTTCACAATATATGCTAGTGATAATAAATCTGATTCCAATTCTGATTCAGAATTAAATAACAAGAATGGATGAGAATTGAATGCTATACGGATAAAGGAATAACCTTGGGTGTATGTTATAGTCTCCCCAATGCTGATAGTGATTTTATATACAAACCCCTAACATGTAGTTTGCAAAGTCAGTGAAGACTGGTGAAATCCCAAAGGACCAGAAATGGGCTAATGTTGTCCTGGTATATAAGAAGGGTGACTGCACTGACTCTGGTTAACTATAGACCAGTAAGCTTAATGTGTATCGCAGGCAAGATAATGGAAACAATAATAAAGAATGAGTTGTAAAAGCAGCTGATAGGAACAGGCATGTTAGCAGAAAGCCAGCATGGGTTCAGAAAGGTGAATTGATGTTTTACTAACATGCTGGAGTTCTATGAAGAGGCAACTAAAATTTATAATAACAATAGAGCAGTTGATATCATTTACTTGGACTTTCAGAAGGCTTCTGCCAAGGTACCCCACAAAAGGTTAATAATCAAATTAAGGAGATAGGGATTCAGGATAAAGTGTGCGAATGGGTACAAAAAGAGAAAACGAGTTATGATGAGAGGATCATTTTCACACCTAGAAGATGTTAAAAGTGGGGTTCTGCAGGGATCAGATTTGGAGCCACTGATGTTTTTAATTTAAATTAATTATTTGGATAAGCACATTACAAATAAACTAGTTAAGTTTGCAGATAATGCAAAATTAGGGGACGGACAGATAATATTCAGGCAGCAGAGTCAATACAGTTACATCTAAACAAAATCCAGATGTCGGTAGATAAATGGCAGATGAAATTTAATGTAAGCAAATATTACATAAAGGAAGTGGAAATACACAAATAGACAATGGGGGACGAATTAGAAAGTACACTGTATGAGAAGGGTTTGGGTGTCCTGGTAGACTTATCACTATCAACATCTAGACATTGCACAGAAGTGATTAAGAAGGCCGATAGAATGTTGGGCTATATAATGCGCTCAGTGAAGTT
Organism: Hemitrygon akajei; assembly: GCF_048418815.1. Taxonomy (NCBI): domain Eukaryota; kingdom Metazoa; phylum Chordata; class Chondrichthyes; order Myliobatiformes; family Dasyatidae; genus Hemitrygon; species Hemitrygon akajei. The sequence continues at coordinate 173,853,307 of NC_133129.1, forward strand.
CAAGTCTAGAGACGTTCTCCTTAAGCTGTATAGTGCACTTGTGAGGCCACACCTTGAGTACTGCGTCCAATTTTGGTCTCCATATTTTGTGAGGGATGTGAAGGCATCAGAGAGAGTTCAGAGAAGGGCAACTAGACTCATTCCAGGTCTGCGGTAGATGTAGAATGAGAGGAGACAATATTAAAAAATTTAAAATCACTAAGGGCATAAGTAAGGCAGATGCCAGCTACTACTTCAAAATTAATCCATCAAAGACGACATGAGGCTATAGGTGGAGACTGGTTAAAGGGAGATTGCAGATTAACATCAGGAATCTTTTATTTACACAGAGAGTTGTGGACACATGGAACAAACTACCTAGTTGAGTAGCTGAGAGTAGTACCCAGAGACTTTGAAACCTAAACTCAATAGTTATTTCAACATACAACATGAATAGGAATTTGGCAAGCTTTGTTGGGGTGAATGGCCTGTTCCTGTCAAAAACTTCCTAAACGTTCTTGAGTTCTAAGAATTTTACACCATGTAAATATTCCTAGATGTTGGATCTTCCTTGAGATATTCTACTAACCCCTCGATTTAATGGATTAATTTGCTTTGTGCCCAGTGCTTCTTGAACCAATTTAAAAAGACCTGGCACTTTGCTCAATACAGTATAAAATAGCTTTGAACATAATATACATATACAGATATTCAATAAAATACAAAGTGAATTATGAATTTAAAATAATTGTTTTATGTGAGATTAACAAAATACTACTGCATCAAAGATCATATAAGTTGGAGTATTTTGAAGGTTTATTTTTTGTGTCATCAAATGAAATTATAGCAGGCAATCTGCACAGAACAGAACAGTCGAATTATGTTTTTAGTGTCTTGATTTGAAGAATGAGGCATAAGATTTGTTGATTACAGTTGTTTCATTAAGTATTTTAAGAACAAGGAACAAACAAAAAAGAAGAAAAAGAACAAATAAATTGTGGTTGTCTTATACAAAAGCTAGCTCAAACTTGAAGATAAAAACATTCCAGTGATAATAATTAACCTACAAGTTCACCAGAATCAAGTGGCCTGATATCTGCTACAGGGAAACTAAAAAGCTTCTAGAAAATAAAGAATCAGTTATATTGCAATTACTAAAACAAAAACCACTGACCAATTTAATATATATAGGCAATTATACCCTCAGTGGCCACTTTATAAGGTACACCTGTCGTCAATGCAAATATCTAATCAGCTAATCATGTGGCAGCAACTCAATGCACAAAAGCAAGCAGACATGGTCTAGAGGTTCAGCTGTTCAGGCCAAACATCAGAATGGGAAAGAACTGTGATCTGAGTGACTTTGACTGTGGAATGATTGTTAGTGCCAGACAGGGAGGGTTGAGTATCTTAGGAAGAGCTGATCACCTGGGATTTTCACGCACAACAGTCTCAAAAGTTTACAGAGAATAGTGCAAAAAATAAAACAAAAATCTAGTGAGGCAATTCTGTGGGTATAAACACCTTGTTAATGAGAGAGATCAGAGGAGAATAGCCAGATGGGCTCAAACTGACAGGAATGCAACACCAACTGAAATGACCATGTGCTACAACAGTGGTGTGCAGAAGAGCATCTCTGAATGCACAAAACTTCGGAGCTCGAAGAGGATGGTCTACAGCAGCAGAGGACTATGAACATATACTCAATGACCGCTTTACTAGGTAGAGGAAGTACAGGAGGTACCTAATAAAGTGGTCACTGAGTGTAGAAAAATACAAGCAAGAATAGTAGAAGTTAAACTGCAAGAAAAATAACAACTGTATACTGTATTCTAACAGTTCATTTGTTCCTTGATACTCCTTGGAGCCCGAATGATTATGGTATTTGTCCTAGCCATATTATTCCCATCAAAATGCATTACATGCACTTAAAGGATTAAATTCCATCTGCTTTTCCTCTGCACATTTTACCATTTTATCAATATTCTCCTATGCTCTCAGCACCATCAACAACAAAAAATTCAAGGCTTCCCTCTGACATAATCTTATGTGACTGTTGGTATTTTTCAGATCTAAATTTGTGCCTGACTGAGGAAATGAATGGGTTGGTTGTGTTAGGACTGTTTCCCTTAGTGACAATGCACAACGAATGTTTCTTCAACTTAATGACATTGAAATTCAAAAATATTTCATTTGCTAGTAATTAAAACTAGAAAGAGATTTCTTACAATAGTCTGTGTTATTACCATGTAAAACAGTTCAACATATCTTTCCCTGATTTTCTTCTGTATGCCTCATAGTTATTAACATATCTTCAGAATAATTTTATTTATCATGTCAGAGGTTTTAATCTTCCTCAGCTTCTTTTGAGCCTTTTATCATTATAGTTTTGCCCAACCCCTGAATTAGGGATGTTGACCACCAACAGGCGTCTCTACATTAGACCCATTTGAAGTTCCACTTCTCAATACTGCCATCCTTCGAGCCTCAGGAATCACAGTAACATGAGCTCAAGAGCTATTAGTGAGGATCAATCAATCATTCTACCACAAACCAACTAAGAGTGCCTTAGGTTAGGGTAATGGTGATTTCTTACCAACCAAGGAATAGTTGGATTATAAATTAATGGGCAAAAATTGAATTGGGTAATGGTATTCACATAAGTGGAATAGCTGGATTATAAATTAGTGGGGAGAAACTGAACTGGGTAATGGTATTCATGTAAGTATGGCTAAGGTTAGGACAATAGTAGGTTAGCTAAAAATGAGAATTGTAAGGAAAATGATGGGCGTACTGTTTCTTTGGCAAGTAATATTTCTTCATCCACAACAGGTTGTAATAGGCCAAGACATCCTACAACAAGCTCCATAGAGTCATGTTAATAACTATGAGGGACGGTGTAGACCTGTCTTTCTGTTCACAGGGGAAGTTGTTGGGTTGCTGTCGAAGTCTCATGGTCTGAAGCAAAAGCTCTCCAACGCCACTTCATACTTACACTTACAACAGGGAACCATATCGCTGTTTTCATTGACGAGTCAGAGCACAGCAAAAATGAAGACTCGTGCAGCCTCTGCCCACAGATATTTATATGCCAATATCAAACCCGTACACCCTAATGCAAAGATCCCATGGTCACAATCTGAGAAGTTGCCAGAACTACTAATTGCCTTCATTACTGTGCTCCCCACTCTTTCTGAGTTGTTATACACTTTGTTAATTGTAGACTCTTTAACCATTTACTGAAAGTATTTTGGCATCAGATCCCTGCCCTTAAGGAAGAGGAAAAATATTCTCCAAATTCCCATTTTATTTGTTCTTCCAATCCTTTATTGGTTGTCCTGGTGGCGTTACACTTTCTCCACCTCATGCTGAAAATTATCAGCTGCTCAGCATGGTCCCTGCCAGAGAAAGTACTTCTCTCCTTCTACGCACTTCGAGCCACAGAATCATAGAGGCCCAACAGCCCAACGAGTCTATGTCAACCATGGGCAGCTGGTCCCGATTTCTGCACTGAGCCCAAATCCCTCTAAGCCCTGTCCCTGCATTTAGCTATGCACACACTTCTTAAGTGATACTCCTGCACCTGCCTCAGTCACTTTCTCTGGCAGCTCATTCCATATGCTAACCACTCTCTGCATGAAAAGTTACCCTTCAGGATCCTCTCACCTAAATCTATGCTCCCTAGATTTTGACTTCCTACCATGAGAAAAAGATGTTATCATCCAACTTATCTGTGCCTCTTAGAATTGTAAATATTTCTATAAGGTTGCCCTCATTCTCTGACACTCCAAAGAATAAAGACCTAGACTGGCCAACCTCTCCTTTCAACTCTAATCATCTTGTTCCGGCATCATCCTCTCAAAATCCATTCTGCACTTTTTCCAGTTTAACCACATCTTTCCTATGACAGGATGACCAAAACTCCAGGTGCAGCCTCACCAATGACTTATAGAATTGCAACATTATGTCCCAACTCCTGTACCCAGTACTCTGACTGATGAAGGCCTCAGTGCTAAACACCATTTTCACCAGCTTGCTAGCGGAGTTTTATTGTTGCTCAATAATATCCGTCCTGCTTCCAACAAGACTACTAACTGCTAAACTACTAAATCAGCATCCTTCATCAAGGATGCTCACTGCAGCCATCAGGAAGAAGGTACAGGAGCTTCCGGACCCACACCACCAGGTTCAGGAACAGTTATTACCCCTCAGTCATCAGGCTCTTGAACCAAAAGGGATAACTGCACTTGCCCCATCATTGAAATATTTCCACAAGCAATGGACTTAATTTCAAGGACTCATCATCTCACGTTCTCGATATTTATTGCTTATTTATTTATTATTATTGGTTCTTTTTGCACTCTGTACTCTGGTCACCTAGTTAGGTGGTCTTTCATTGATTCTGTTATGTTTATTATTCTATAGATTTATTGAGTTTGCCCATAAGAAAGTGAATCACAGTGTTGTTTTAAATGGTGACATATATGTACTTTGATTAAAAAAATACTTTGAACTTTGAACTGCAATATGACTGCAGGTCATTTTTGCCCTGGTTTTATGACAGTTCTTTCAAGCATGGATAAATAATTTCTTGGTGAAAAGTTGCTTTTCCGGCTAGTGTGTTTATAGGCTAGTCTATGGCACCCTGGCAGTCTCCCATCCAAGTACTAACCAGGCCTGAGCCTGCTTAGCTTCCAAGCTAAGACAAAATCAGGGTTCTTTCTCAGAGCTCAGCTATAACTTATTAAGTTGGTCAAATATGTAAATATTTGTGAGCTTGCACTAAACTATTCATATGTATGCTTTTTGTGAATTGTCTGACAGTACAGAGCACAGCAAAAAGACTTACCCTCTTTGTATGTCCAAAAGAATAGCACAGATCTGATTGAAGTATAGATAGATAGATATTTTATTGATCCCAAAGGAAATTACAATGTCACAGTAGAATCACAGTTCATAAGCAGTTCATGTAATGCTGCTCTAGGCAACACTCTGTGGATCAATGCCCAGAACAGAAAAGTCTGCAGAAAGTGGTTCATCGCAGGAGAAGCCCTCCCCATCATTGAGCACGTTTACATGGAGCTCTGCCACACGAAAGCAGCATCTATCAAAGACCAGAGTACATTCTACACAATCCAGGCCACACCTTCTTGTCACTACTACCAACAGGCAGGAGGTACGGGAGCCACACCACCAGGTTCAGGAACAATTATTACCCTTCAACCGTCAGGCTCCTGAATAAGTTCACTCATCACAACTCTGAACTGATTCCAAAACCTACAGACCCAATTTTAGGGACTTTGTAACATGGGTTCTCAGAATTATTTACTTTATATTTACACAAGTTGTCTTCTTTTGCACATTGCTTGCTTGACAGTCTTTGTGTATGATTTTTGATATTTATTGTATTTCCTTATTTCCATGTAAATGTCTGCAAAAAAATGAATCTCAAGGTAATATATATGCAACATAAATGTACTTTGGTAATACATTTATTTTGACTTTGACTTGATCTTTGATCAATGATTGGTATGCTCTTTGTTTCAAATATCACAGATGGTGGATCTGACATGGGTAATTTCATAGGATGCATTTACTTGCCATAATAGCATATGCAATGTGTTGCTAACTGCGGATTTGAACATGATGCTACAGCATTGCGAGTAGATGAATGTTGCCATTGTGATGTTAGACAGAACTTTCCTGTGGCTTCAATAACTTGTGACATTGCTGTGGCTGATGAGGTTAAAGACTTCTGAGAATACCAGTCACTAGTTTTACCTGTGCTCATTTCAAGCAACAACTGATATGTTTGATCATACAAGTGGATGGGACACAGGAGTAGGAGAGCAAGTCAATCTATTAGATTGTGCCTGACCTGTGTCTCAGTTGCACTTACCTGTCTTCCTTCCATACTCCTTACGACTAAAACCCCGAAAACATTTTTGATTTGAATTTTTAATTCACCAACCAGGTTTCTGGGAGAGAGAGCGTCTGATCTCCACCATTCTACTTGTCAGACGGAACTTGGTGATACAATCCAAGAATGGTGGCCATTCATCCCTTGCACTCCTCTTTGCATTTTCAAATTCCTGGGAGATTGTGTCCCACACAACCTCTCATTATCCCAGAGTACATTCTACACAATCAGGAAAGCTCACCATTGCCTCTGCTTTCTGAGGAGGCTGAAGAAATCTGGACTATGTACATCTATACCTGCATCATTCTATCCCTGCATGGTACGGAAACTGCAAGCAGCAGACAGGAAGTCTATAACGGGTAGTCAAAACTGCCCAACGTATCACCGGCACCAACCTACCCACCAATAAGGACATATATATAGAAAGGTGTGGGAAAAAGGCCAGCAACATCATGAAGTTAATACGTACTCTGCTCATGAACCATGTGTCCTACTCCCATCAAGATCACCATACTCTGAAACAGTAACTTTCCCCAAGCAGTAAGGCTGATCAACACCTCCACCCACTAACCCATCACAACACAGCCCTCAGCACCACTACTTTATCAACTCCTGCCAGAGTCACCTTATGCACAGACTCCCCTGTACCTAGTGTTACTTTATATACATACAATCAATCTACGTACAATGGATTCCAGATAACTGAGCCATCAGTTAATTGTGGCAGCTATTTATTTGGGATAATTCTTAAGTACAAAAACTAAATCGAGAAAATATGAGAATCCCTTTATTAATTTGAGACAGTATGCCACTTAATTGGGGCAGGAAACTGTTGCTGAACAATTTCTATCTAGCAAGAGAAAATCATTGGCGTCTGTTGCATGCATTTACGTAGCCGTCGGACACTACACTGTGCTTAGAGTGATCAGTTTTTTATATAGCGATAGTTGTGTGTAGTTCTGTTCAAAAAGCAGTGATTTTTGTCTGATAGTTGACAAGAAGTAGGCGGTAAGTCAATTCAGGACTGTTTTGCTCACCGCAGTTTTAAGCATTCAGGCGTGGAGATGCCGGAAACAGCCAGGAGTGAAAATGAAACTATATCGCTACTTCAACAAGTTAGGAATGTTAGGGCATTGACAGTAATCTTGAGTGTTGCAGTGAAAATGAAGATTTGGAGGATGTAGTCATCTGAAGCATTGTATGAAGCAAGTCCATAATCTGCACTAGGTGTCTGTGCTGATTTTGTCAGTCATTCAAGAGAACACGGTAGGTTATTTCCTCCATCAAGAACTTTTATAGTACTGTAGAGGTATCGGTCGTGTTCTAATTTGTTCTGTATTTCACTTAAACACATAAATTAATCAATTAAATGGTCGTTTGTCTTTTTTATACATTTTTGACTATTTCCATGAAACTTCAGCTAATTAGGGCAGCCGCTTAATTGAGCCAAAATATACTAGTACTAATACTGTGTCCCAATAAACAGGATCCACTGTATATAAGATAGATTATATATTTATATTTATATTTATTGTGTTTTTTAAATCTTATTTTGGTCTTTTTTGTGCTGCACTGGATCCAGAGTGACAATTATTTTGTTCTCCTTTACACTTCTGTACTGGAAATGACATGAAACAATCTTGAACATTGAATAAACACAAGTGAAATGCTGGAACTCAGCAGGCCAGGCAGCATTTATGGAAAAGAGTACAGTCAATGTTTCAGGCTGAGACCCTTCACCAGGACATTGGTCTGGGTGCAATGTGCAGCATAGAATAGCAATATTCAACAATAATAAAGAATTAGGAATTTTATATATATAAAATTACAGATTAAAGTAGGGATATGGAATAAAATGTGCATAAACACATAAATACCAGCTTGTATTTACAATGTAAACAACTTATAAAAATGGTTTAAAGTGTTTACAGTGCTGTGCAGTGATGAAAGTAACAGATAGAGGGGGTTGGGGTGGTTAACTATGTTGATCTAATAGAGTTTATCACTTGATTTACTCAGATTGATAGATTACCTGAGTGGTTTAAAGTTCAAAGTAAATGCATTATCAAAGTACATTTATGTCACAATATAGTATCATCGTGTGATTCATTTTCTTGAATTCAGGTAGGAATGCTTACCATTCAGTGAAATATTCATTGACTTCATTGAGAAACAACTAGTTACAGCTAAGTTTATTGTCACCTACACAAGTACATGTACACAAATGTGCAATGGAAAACTTACATACAGCAGTATCACAGACTCAGAGCATCAGATAGACAACATTCACAAGATTGTGGTATAATTTATATTATACAAAAAGAACACAATCAGAATAAAATGAATTTCCATTGTAGTGCCAAGTAGTCATAGTATTGCTATACCGAGTTTGTGATTAGGATTGTTTGTGCAAGTTTGTTCAAGAACCAAATGGTTGAAGGAAAGTAACAGTTCTTTGGTGGTGGGGTGGAGATACATCTCTACCAAAGGAGGTGTAAGGCGCTCCTTCCCTCCGCTAGCCTGCAGGTCACCCATGGACAAGGTGTAGCACCCTGCTCATTCCCTCAATCAGTGTCATGTGAAGCCATGGGAGCAGGTGGTGGATAGTCGTATGATCAGCTGGTGCACATCACAAGTCCTGGTTATGCGATCACTGACACCAGGAAGACAATCTCTGAAGAGTATTGATAATGGCTGGGGTCACTCGTCTTGTAAAGACACTGCCCAGAAGAAGGCAATGGCAAACCACTTCTGTCAAAAAAATTGTCAAGAACAATCATGACAATGGAAAGACCATGATTGCTTGTGGCACATATCGAACGAATGGTGTGTTTTTGAACCAGGTGGGGTGAGACTTCCTGCCTCCTGCCTGATGTTAGCTGTGAGAAGATGGTGTGGTCTGGATGATGGGATCTTTTATGATCTTTTTGAGGCGGTGCCTCATTTAGGTGATCCCATTTCTAGGAAGGAGTGTGTTAGTGATCTATCAGGCTGAGTCCTAATCTTGACCATTAGGATTCAGCCCAATACGTCACTGAGAACTAACCTTAATCATTGCTCTCTGGTAGAAAGAATGAACCCAGCAATACTGTGATTAAAAGACTAATGTCAATTAGATGTTAAGGGAATGGCACTTTCTCCATTCTAGATTATGAAGGAACCTCGTAAGTTATTCTTCAATTGGAACTAATGACTTATCATCATGTTTAAGGTAAAAATAATTGTTCTCAGAAAATTGCAATCACTAATAAACCCAGCATTTTGGTGAAAGATAATTGCAAATGGAATTTATTGAGAAGCCCAGAGATCTGGTCAAATCCAAAAGCATTGGATGCACTGAATTCCTATTATCAATATTCTCATATGATCTTTATGGCAGTGGTTCTTTCTCATTGTAACCATAGATTCAACATTATTACTCTGTACAAATTTTGCTGGATCCTCTATTATCAAAGACAATGAAGATGTTGCTTGTATTTACTGTGAATGCCCGCAAGAAAATGAACCTCAGGGTTGTATACGATGACATATATGTACTTCGATAACAAATTTACTTTGAACTTTGATAAATGTTTCCATGCTCTATGCATTACATTAAAAAAAAAACACAAGAAATTTTGCAGATGCTGGAAATCCAGAGTAACAAGCACAAGATTCTGGAGGAACTCAGAAGGTCTGGCAGCATCTGTGGAGAGGAATAACCAGTTGGCATTTCAGGTTGGGATCTTTCATCTGCATCTCAAAAGCATGTAATACAGCAGTGATCGTTGCTGCTTGGTGAACTATGTGATCTGAAGTCATGGTGGTTTGAGTTCGCAATCTCCAAACATACTTTCCCACAGAATAATCTCTGCAAATTCAATGCAGATGCTGATAAGGATGTATCACTTCAGCACAATAGCGATTCCAGTCCAAACATATCTGCAGTTTATGTTGCCTTCTTCCTTATACATTACATTTCAATAACACAAATAATATTTTCAAAATTCCTGAAAAGAATAACATTTATTGCAAGGAGCTTGTCACAATTTAATTAGCTAAACACGGACTTAAAGGCTAATTGAAGCATTCCAAGAAAGAGCACAGAGGTTCCAATTAAGGATTTATTCAAAGCTTATTGTGGATTGTGTCTTCTTTGGTTTAATACATTTGTTTGAATGATTTGTAAAACAGAAGTTCCCAGAATCCTGGAAGGGCTGATAGGATTGATTTCTTCTTCTTGCAAGGATTAGGACTATATCCCCTCGGGTATAAGAAGTTAATGGATGGACTAATTGAGATGTTAAAAATGATTAAAGGAGTTGGTGAGACAGATAGAGAGAAACAATTTCCTCTGGCAGTGAGGATGCAGAACAAGCAAGTATAATGTTAAAGTCAAAGCTAGAGTGTGGTGTGAGCTGAACTGGAACTTCTTCCTATAAAGAGAAAAGAATATTCCACAATTTCTCTCCCACTTGAAGCTGAGGCTGGCAATCAAATGAAAATTGCATAAACTAAGATTGCTATATTTTCATTAGACAAGGAAGTTGAAAGAATTTAAGGAACAATGTTTTCCCCTCCACCATCAGAACCCTGAATAGACAATGAACCATGCTATGAACATTACCTCTCTATTTTCTTAGTTCTCTTTTTACAACGTTCTTATTGTAATTTATAGCCTGTGCATGTATTATACTATACTGCTGCTTCAAAACAACAAATTTGACGATGTATGCCAACAATTCTGATTATTTTGAAGGTACAGCCAAGGTAGGTAGTTAGCATTAAGACCTTTATTAATCTTTATGGGTGACACGGTAGTGTAGCGGTTAGCACAATGCTTTACAGTACAGGCGACCTGTGTTCAATTCCCTCTGCTGCCCTAAGGAGTTTGTATGTTCTCCCTGTGATGGTGTGAGTTTCCTTCAGCTTCCTCCCAAAGATATACTGGTTGGTAGGTTAATTGGTCGTTGTAAATTGTCCCATAATTAAGCCAGGATTAAATCAGCAGATTGCTGGGTGGTGTGGTTCTATTAATCTCAATAAATAATAGCACATCATGTTTTTGAATGGAATTGGAAAGGGAGAGGGTTAGAATAAGAAGATGAGGGGAGGGGGTGAAGTGACCTATCCCCTCATCTGTTCTCATTTATCACCTGCCAGTTTGTACCCCTCTTCCCCTCACCTTCTTATTCTGGCTTCTGCCCTCATCTTTTCCAGTCTTGATGTAAGTCTCGGCCTGAAACATTGACTGTTCATTTCCTTCCACAGAGGCTGCCTGATTTGCTGAGTCCCACCAGCGTTTTGTGCATGTTGCTCAAGATTCCTGCAGGATCTCTTGAGTTCCTCAATCCATGCAGTACAAGGTAACAATTGACAATGAAGAATGTCTCAGACCCATCTACACCTAAAGTCCAAATTCTAGGCCAAGGACTATTTTTGATAATGATACCCAATTATCTGTTACAGTAAGATCTTTATTGAAAATGAGTTGAATTGGAGAGTTCAGATGAAAGTTCATCCCAGTTCGCCACCACTCAGTTATCCCTGAAATTAACTACAACAAACATGCAGTACAAGCAGCATATTGTATGGATGGATGAAATACCAGTGTCCAGTGTATATTGTGAAAATCCACATAACTGAGCTTACTTTAGCCCCCTAGAGCCAGAATCAGATTTATTAGCACTGACATATGTTGTGAAATTTGTTTTGTGGCAGCAGTACACTGCAAAACATAAAAATATGATATGTTACAATAAGATATATATATAATAAGTAAATAGGTAATGAAAAAAGAAAGCAAAATAGTGAGGTGGTATTCATTGACCATTCAGAAATCTAATGGCAGAGGAGAAGAAGCTGCTCCTACAACATTGATTGTGTGTCTTCAGGCTCCCGTACCTTCTCTCTGATTGTAGTCATGAGAAGAGGGCATGACCGGATGATGAAGGTCCTTAATTATGGTTGCTGCCTTCTTGAGACATCAGCTTTGAAGATGCCCTCAATGGTGCCTATGACGGAGCTGACTGAGTCTATGACCCTCTGCAGCTTTTTTTCAGATCTTGTGCATTGATGTCTTCATACCAGACAGCGAAGCAACCAGTCAGGATGATCCCCATGACAAATCCATGGAAATTTGCTTAAGCCTTTGGTGACATGTCAAATCTCCTTAAACTCCCCAAACTTTTGGGTTTGCGGTTTGGCACTGACACCCTTACGGCTTTACACTTAAAGACAGGAGAATAAATCAATTATTTCTTGACCAATGCAAAAATGTAGGCCTCCGTTAGTCTCGATAGACCATGGATTTGCGCTTTGGAAAGTTTCCAGGGCGCAAGCCTGGGAAAGGTTTTTTTTTTATGGAAGACCGGCAGTTGCCCAAGCTGCAAGTCTCCCCTCTCCACGCCACTGATGTTGTCCAAGGGAAGGGCATTAGGACCCATACAGCTTGGCACCAACTGTCTCAGCTGAGGCTTGAACTAGTGACCTTCAGATCACTAGACAAATGCCTTAACTACTTGGCCACGCGCCAACAATGAAAAAATACAATATGCATCAATACTTCTACCTTCTTTTTTCTGTGAAGAGCTAGAGGACATACATTTAAGGTGACTGGGGAAAGATTTAGTAGAAAACTAAGGGGCAATGTTTTCACCCAGAGGTGTGTTTATGGAATGAGCTGCCAGTAGAAGTGTTTGCGGCTGATATATTACAATGAGTAAAAGGTACTTGGACACATGCATTGATAGGAATGGTTTAGGAAGACATGGGCTAAATGAGGGCAAATAGAAGTAGCTTAATTAGCATCTTGGTCAGCATGGTCTAGCTGTTTCTGCCATATGTGACTTTATGGCTCTGTGACAGTGCATGTAGTGGAGAGAGGGGTGGGCCACCACGTGGGGAGTAGAGGGCAGAATTGGGCATTCTCCCATCTTCCACATCCAGTGAAATAAGATCCATGCACTGTACCCTTACAAGAATGGATAACAGCTTGGAACATGGCTCCCTCAGAAGACATGAGGGCCAATGAAGGCCAGCCTTAAGAACATGTGAGCTTCTGCTCTAAAAGACTTACTGCCCATTAAGCCAGTGGCATTTAGGGCAGTAATGAAGGTCCTCCATCTCTGGTGGTGCTCAGGGCTTTCTTAATCATTGCAGTAGCTTCCTCTCAGTTTTCACTATAATCAGTCATGCAAGTCCTGGTCAGAGACTCAGGAATACCACTGAACTCAGATGTAGAAGGAACCTTCATTGCTGCTTCCGTAACAATATTGTTTTACTGGTCAGAGTTATTAGTCCTGAGCTGAAACCCTGAACCTGGAGAACCGTTGGACCACACTTAGTCTGTCCTCTGCCCTTTGACCTGTTTGGCGTGGGTGACCCTACCAAGAGCCAAAGCATAAAGCCCTGACTCCAGCCAACGTAGTTCTCTGGGTCTTTGAGGCACGCAAGCCTCCAAACCACGACAAGGTTGTGGTCCTCTTGGAGGTGCTCTATAATAACCCAGCTGTTTTAGAAATGATTGATGGAAGTTCCACTTATAAAAATTGCTGTAGAATGTCACTGACAATGTCAGAAAGTTACATCCTGAGGGGCTCCACTTTGTAATTTGTAATTTGCATATATTTTAGATCACAAAGGAAGCAATTTCCATTATAAAAAAATAAAAGTGCCACTCCTCACATTCAAAATTCAATCAACGCTTTGCATACCAGTACAGCAAATAACATTGAAAATATTAGATAACAGAAATAACCCAATGTAAGACGCTCGATTTATTTGGCACGTGGATATTTTTGCTGAACTGGTTTGCTGAGCACCTATACTGTATTGAATTCTTTTGGGAAAAACACGAGTGAACTTTGGGAATACTAGACACAAACCTCCCTGTGTTAAATGTTCCCAGATGGGCAGCCAGACACTGCTTCCAGGATATCAATGTGACCATCTTCTGGACTTCCTTCGCCTATTAGGTCACACAGCTCACGTGTTCCAATCCAACTAAACATTTTTTTTTCTGTCAGCACAAAACAAAATCCAAGCTCTTAATTTACCTCAGCAAGACAATTTCTTGTGTTGCCTTCTCACAACTTACATGGGAAAACAATTGCAACTTGTAACTTCGAAGATCACAAAACAGACATACGATGTGCACATGTGTGCATGTCTGTATATATATATATATGTACTGCACACACATACATATACTTACACACACAGTCATTCATATTCAGCCTAACACTCTCAGACATACACTCACATATCCAGCATCAGAATTGATTTGGTTATCTCTAGTTTATATGACGTGAAATTTATTGTTCTATGCAGCACTAAAACACAAAGATATACAATTACTGTAAATTATGAATATGAATAAATAGTGAACAGAATAACACGCTAATGGCCGTGGGTTTATTGGTTGTTCACAAACCTGATGGAGAATGGGAAGAAACTGCTCCTGAATCATTGAGTGTTGGCCTACAAGCACCTCCTTCTCAGTGGCTGCAATGAGAAGAGAGCAAACACAAGTTTGTACCCTTCCCCCCCCCCCCCCACACGCACACACACACATACACGCACGCACACACACAATATTGGATGGACATTCATGTGGAATCTTTTCCTTTGTTTGTTCAGCTTTAACTAAGCTGCTTCAAGGAGACTGAAGCAGGTAGGATGGGGAGCAGGGCTGGCTGTTTCCACACAAATACTGGTCTCTGCTTTCTCCCATTGCGCATTGTCTGATTGCTTGCAGTAAACCGGGAGTGGAGGGGCAGGTTTTTGCCTCAGAGGGCACAATATTTTCCTCCATCATGCCTTGAAAATTCTGAAATACACATGGTAGTGATTTGAAAGATTAATCTTGTATTTCAATATTTTACTCTGAAACAATGTTACTGATGTAATGTTATTTCTGGTGTGTTATGGATCAACTTTGACAAAGAAAGTTCACCCTGCCTAATTTATTAATTTTACTGAAGTCTGAATGGCACTATGACTCTAACTCCTTCTTCTGTCACTATCACACCTTCGTTCTCTGTAACTTCATCCCACAACTGAAATAGAAAGCAATGTTTTTCTGCCACCCCATAAAAATCAGACTGTCCTACCCCTCTCCTTCCCCTCAACCATTCTTACAGTCTATTATTTTTCACCATAAGACTATAGGACTATAAAACATAGGAGCAGAATCAGGCCATTTGGTTCATTGAGACTGCTCCTCCATTTGATCACAGCAGATTTATTTTCCCTCTCAATTTCCCTCCCATTTTCCTCCCTGCTCCTCATAACTTTATGCACCACTATCTCTCCTCAGTCTTTGATCCTTCAGAGCAAACAATCCAAGTTTGTCCAAACTCTTCTGATAGCTAATACTTTCTAATCCAGACAACGTCCTGGTGAATCTCTTCTGCTCCCTCTCCAAAACCTTCACATCCTTCCTGTAAGATCATAAGATCAGAAGAAAATGGAGCAGAATTAGGCCATTCAGCCCATCAAGTCTGCACCCTTTGATCATGGTTGATTTATTTTCCTTCT
The DNA here is from genome assembly GCF_048418815.1 of Hemitrygon akajei. NCBI lineage: Eukaryota > Metazoa > Chordata > Chondrichthyes > Myliobatiformes > Dasyatidae > Hemitrygon > Hemitrygon akajei. Next base: position 173,868,725 of record NC_133129.1, read on the forward strand.
CAACCTATTCTCCTGCCTTCTCATCATAGCTTTTAATGCCCTTCCTAATCCAGTAGGGTGGTGGGGTGGAGATACATCTCTGCAAAGGAGGTGTAAGGTACACCCTTGAGCATGGTGTAGCATCTGCTTAGCCTCCTGATCAGGGTCATGTGAAGCCACGTAGGCAGGCGCTGGATAGTCATATGAGCAGCTGGTGCATATCAGAAGTCCTGGTTATGTGACCACTGACATCAAGCATACAATTGCTGAAGAGTATTGATAATGACTGGGGTCACCCATCTTGAAAAGACACTGCCCAGCAAAAGGCAATGGCAAGCCAGTTCTGTAGAAAAATTTGCCAAGAACAATCATGATCATAGAAAGACCATGATTGCCTACGTCACATGACCTGGCACATAATGAACGAACTAATCAAGAACTTATCAACCTCTGCTTTAAATATACCAAATGACTAGTCCTCCACAGCCATCTATGGCAATGAATTCCACAGATTCACCACCCTCTGGCTAAATTTACTGCCCCAGAGAGCTGTGGAAGCTACTACACTCAATAAATTCAAAACCGAGATAGACATTTTCCTGGATAAAAATGGCATTAGGGGATACGGTGAGCGAGCAGGTAAGTGGACATGAGGCTAGGTTTAGATCAGCCATGTGATCTCCTGGACCAGTTTTCGATAGCCTGGATGGGTCGGAGAGGAATTTTCCAGATTTTTTCTCCTCAATTGGCAACTCAGTTTTTTTTCCCCGGGTGATCACATGGGTTTGGGCGGGATGAATAATAAAATAAAATGGGCGGCATGGTGCCCTGTTGGTTGGCACTATTGCCTTGTGGGATTCGGTGAAAACTAGAGTTAAGATTGGATCAGCCATGATCTTGTTGAATGGCAGAGCAGGCTTGAGGGGCCGATTGGCCTACTCCTGCTCCTATCTCTTATGTTCTTATGTTCTTAAAGAAATTGCTCTTCATCTCTGTTCTCAAGGGATGTCCTTCTATTCTGGAGTTGTCACTCAGGTTTTTGTTATGCTTCGTTTTTCTGCAGCCTTTGTTGAGTTTTCTTGGACAGCAGAGTATCAGACAATATGCTATGCCATCCAAGTAAGTTGGATTTTTGAGTGGCTACCTTTAATATCTCATGGAGGGCGCTTAGATTAGATTAGATGAGTGTATTGTCATACAAATGGGGAGCAATGAATTACTTCTAGTATTACATTAATTTAATAACTACAACAATAAGTACACCAACTTGCACATTATAGAAGAATGTAGTGCAATCTCAGTTAGCGCAGATAAAACATTTAAGTGACAATAGTGAAATAACTGAGAAGGGTCATGTTAAGAGTATGAAAACGTGGCAGCACCACTGGGAATGAAATGGGACAGATTGGTATGTGATTGTTCCAGGAGTCTGATATTAGAGTGTTGAAGCTGTTCTTAAGTCCGGGCGTCCAGGGTTTTAAGCTCCTGTATCTTCATAAGATAATAGAGCACCTGTATTATACCTGAATTAGGACTTTCAGCCCAAGGCATCCATGCTATTATGGTGACCATCAGATTAGTCCTACATTTCAAAGTTCAAAATTCTAAGTAAATTTATTATTAAGGTATATATACTTCACCATATACTACCTTGAGATTCATTTACTTGCAGGCATTTAAAAAAATAAAGAAATACAATAGAATTTATGAAAAGCTATAAAGAACAAAGACTGACAAACAAATGATGTGCAAAACCAGAAATATTGCGCAATAATTTAAAAGTACATAAATAATACTGAGCTGTAGAGTCCTTGAAAATGAGTCTATAGGCTGTGGAGCCAGTTCAGCTTTGAGGTAAATGAAGTTATTCACAGCTTCAGGAGCCTGGTGATGGTAGGACAATATTTGTTCCTGAACCTGGTGGTGTGAGACCTAAGGCTTCTGCACTTCCTTCCCAACGGCAGCAACGAGAAGAGAGCATGACCTGGATGTTGGAGGCCCTTGGTGATGGATGCTGCTTCCTTGTGACAGCATTCCTTATCAATCTTCTCAGTGAAGGTCTTTTGATGTTGCTATTGCACCTGCCACAACCACTTTCTCCGGTAACTCATTCCATATATGCACCACCCTCTGTGTGAAGTAGTCCCTCAAGTCCCTTTAAAATCTTTCATTCTCACCTTAAACTTATGCCCTCTAGTTTTAATTTTGCCTTCACTAAGGAAAAAAAATAGTGCTCCTTATGATTTATCTACTCTGTCTCCTCCTAAACCACACCATCCTCAATCTCCTGTTCTCCAAAGAATAAAACCCCAGCTTGCCCAACCTCTCCCTATGAATTAAGTTGGAGGAGCAACACCTTATATTCTGTCTGGATAGCCTCCGATATTGATTTCTAGAACTTCCAGTAATTGCCCTCCTCTACTTCACCATTCCCCATTCCTGTTTCCCTCTCTCACCTTATCCCCTTACCTGCCCAACACCTCCCTCTGGTGCTCCTCCCCTTTTCTTTCTTCCATAGCCTTCTGTCCTCTCCTATCAGATTCTCCCTTCGCCAGCCCTTCATCTCTTTCACCAATCAACTTCCCAGCTCTTTACTTCACTCCCTCCCCTTCTCCCAGTTTCACTTATCCCTTGCCACCCTGTACTTCTCCCTCCCCTCCCCCACCTTCTTTTCCTGCCTTCTCCCCTTCCTTTTCAGCCCTGATGAAGGGTCTTGGCCTGAAACGTGGACTATTCACACTTTGCCATAGAAGTTGCTTGGCCTGCTGAGTTCCTCCAGCATTTTGTGGGTATTGATTTGGGTTTCCAGCATCTTCAGATTTGGTCATGTTTGGGTTTCCAACTCCTGTGCTCAATTCCCCATCTGTTGAAGGCAAGCATTCCACATACTTTCTTCACTACTTTGCCTAACTGTGTCTCCAGTTTTAAAGACCTGTAGACTTGTATACATGTGTCTTTTTATTCTACAGCACTTTCCAATGTCCTGCCATTTGTGTGTATGTCCTGCCCTGGATTAACTTCTCAGAATCTATCATTTCACATGTTCTTGAGCTAAACTCTTTACCCACTTCCCCAATTGACCTAGATCCTGTCTTAGATAAATCTCTTTACTCCCCACTGTGTGTCTCCCAGAAGGCAGAAGAGAGAAAAGGAAATGGTCAGGCAAACACATGATCACCAGACTCTTGAAGTCCACTTGACCTCTGTGAAAGATTCTCAAATGTGTAAACCATTCTTAAAAAAATGTCCCTGTTGTTTGCAAAGCTCCAGTGATCAGAATTTAGCCTGGACTCACACATTATTATTGTGGCTGAGCGGTTTTCAGATAAGTGTAAGGTATTGCATTTTGGGTAGGCCATTTGGAGTGACGGTATGGTCCTGGGGAATGTTGTAGAACAAAGGGACCTGGGAGTGCATGTACTTAATTCACTGAAATTGCTATCATGGGCAGACCGGATGGTGAAGGAAGCTGTTGGCAAGACGGCCTTCATCAGTCAGAGCACTGATTTCAGGAGTTGGGGCATTATGTTGCAGTTGTACTTAGCATTAGGGACTCCCACCAACCATCTCGTGCTGCCTTCTCACTGCTCCCATCAGGAAGAAGGTATTGGAGCCTCAGGACTCACATGACCAGGTTCAGGAACAGTTACTACCCCTCAACCATCAGGCTCTTGAACCAGAGGGGATAACATCACTCGGATTCACTTGCTCCATCTCTGAACTGTTCCTACAACCTATGGACCCACTTTCAAGGACTCTTCATTTAATGTTCTCAATATTTATTGCTTATTTATTTATTATTATTATTTCTTTCATTTTGTATTTGCACAGTTTGTGTCTTTTGCACACTGGTTGAATGCCCAAGTTGGTGCGGTATTTCGCTGATTCTATTACGGTTATTATTCTATTAGGCATTAATTGAATATGCCTACAAGAAAATGAATCCCAGGATTGATATGGTGATAGGTATTTTAAAAATAAATTTACTATGAACTTTGAACATGGGTGTGGTCACACCTGGAGTATTGAGTACACTGTTGTTCATCCTGTTATAAGAGAGAAGTTGTTAAACTGGGAAGAGTACAAAGAAGTTTTAGGGAATGTTGCCAGGACGTGAAGACCCGAGTTATAGGGAGAGGATGGACAAGCTAAGACTTCATTGCATGGAGTGTAGGAGATTGAGGCATGACATAGAAACATAGAAACATAGAAAATAGGTGCAGGAGTAGGCCATTCGGCCCTTCGAGCCTGCACCGCCATTCAGTATGATCATGGCTGATCATCCAACTCAGAACCCTGTACCTACTTTCTCTCCATACTGCCCGATCCAGTCTTTCTTCATATGAAAGTCCTGCCATCCCAGGAATCAATCTGATGAACCTTCTCTGTACTCCCTCTATGGCAAGAATGTCTTTCCTCAGATTAGGGGACCAAAACTGCACACAATATTCTAGGTGCGGTCTCACCAAGGCCTTGTACAACTGCAGTAGAACCTCCCTGCTCCTGTACTCAAATCCTTTTGCTATGAATGCCAACATACCATTTGCCTTTTGCACTGCCTGCTGTACCTGCATGCCCACCTTCAACGACTGGTGTACAATGACACCCAGGTCTCGTTGCATCTCCCCTTTTCCTAATCGGCCACCGTTCAGATAATAATCTGTTTTCCTGTTCTTGCAACCAAAGTGGATAACCTCACATTTATCCACATTAAATTGCATCTGCCATGAATTTGCCCACTCACCTAACCTATCCAAGTCACCCTGCATCCTCTCAGCATCCTCCTCACAGCTAACACCGCCACCCAGCTTCGTGTCATCCGCAAACTTGGAGATGCTGCATTTAACTCCCTCATCTAAATCATTAATATATATTGTAAACAACTGGGGTCCCAGCACTGACCTCCTAGAGGAATCTAAAACCAAGAGGGACATAGATAGGGTGAATGCACTCAGTGTTCATCCACCCAGGGAAAGGTCATTGAAATAAAGGGCAGGGATTTAAGGCAAGAGGGAAAAAATTTGAAAGGGACCTGAGGGGCAACTTCTTCATGGGGGTGAGTGTATGGCTGCCAGGGGAAGTGGTTAAGGCAGGTACAATATAACATTTCAAAGATATTTGGACAGGTACATGGATAGGAAAGAATTGGAGGCACTTGGGCCAAATGTGAAAAGAAATTGGATTAGTTTAAATGAGCGTAGTAGGTGGCATGGATATGGATAAATTGGGCCCAAGGATCCAAAGGTTAGCAGTTCCTCCTTACTATGTAGAAGGAGGTCATTTTCCCCATTCAAGTGCTGGCTTTCAAAGCAGTTCATCAGTTACATTCACTTTCTCTCTACCACTACCCCCTCCATCATCCTCCCCCACCCTCCTATTTTTCTTTTAAATGACTTTCAGAAATATCTTAATTCTTTGTCCTAGCAACCATCTCAATGACACTTTTGTGGAATAATTGACCGCTGTAAATTGCACTGTTTGTAGTATGATGGCAGGAGAATCAAAGGTGAATGAATGGGTGCAGAGAATTCAGAGGAAGTGTAGGGGAAAATGCCCTTGAACTGGAAATCCTACAAACAGTAGTGGATACGGTCCAGTCCATCACGGGTAAAACCTTACCCATCATTGATCACATCTACATGAAACGCTGTTGCAAGAAAGCAGCATCCATCATCAAGGACCCCACCAGCCAAGTCATGCTCTCTTCTCACTGCTGCCATCGGGAAGAAGATACAGGAGCCTCAGGCTTCACACCACCAGGTTCGGGAACAGTTATTAGCCTCAGCCATCAGGCTCTTGAACCAAAAAGGGATAATTACACTCAACTGCATTTGCCCCATCATTGAAATGTTCCCATAATCTATAGACTCACTTCAAAGACTTTATCGAATGCTCTGGATATTAATTCCTTCTTTAGTTATTGTTATTATTTCTTTCTTTTTGCACTTGCAGTTTGTTGTCTTCTGCACTCTGAGTGAATGCTCAAGTTGGGTGGTCTTTCTATAGAATATGGCCAAGAAAATGAATCTCAAGGTTGTATATGGTGACATATATGGTGACTTTGATAATAAATTTACTTTGAAATTTGAACTTTGAAATGGGAATGCTCTGAGAACATGATGGGAAAATAACCTGCTTCTATGTTGCAAAAACTTTAATGATTCATGGTTTAAAAAGTACCAAAGACATTGAAGATGTCAACATCATTTACATAACAACACCAATCACTAACCAGATATTCTTCCTATTAATCTGAAAGAGAGCACTTGAGAAGCAGAGAGTCAAATAGGCTCGCTTTACACTGCTCAAAGTTTTCTAAGAATTGCTGAAAAATAGTCATTTCTTTAACGATAGATTTTATTTTTACCCTTCAGTAGAAAAACCCATTAGATTTTTTTCAAGGTTTTAATTTGCTGGAGTCCAGTCTAGCAATCTTTAATCTTACATGTCCAAATACGACATCTTTGACCACTGGCACTAAAATGATGAAGCGTGTCAGCCACAAGAGGTTCTGCCTTTGCTCAGTTATTTCACGGACTTCACCGATACCAAGTGTGTGGAGCTGGGCTACTACTTCAAACAATTAGCAGTTGCAGTCCAATAGAACTTTCTCCCTGAATTATTTTATGGAAACTTTCCCAGATTGTTCTATTGGCTGTAAGCCTATTAACAGAAAGACAGAGGTGTTAGGTTAGAGATAAATTGGGGTTGTGGGGGTTGCTGGGGCAGTGCAACTCAAAAAGCCAGAAGGGTCTATTCTATGATGTATCTCTAAACTAAATACATAAATAAAAGTTTCCCAGTACTATGAATCCAACATCATCAAAATGACTTGGAAACATATCGTCGTCGTTCCTTCATTGTCGCTGGGTCAAAATCATGGAATTCCCTCCTGAACAGCGCTGTGGGTGTACCTACACTTCAGGGACTGCAGCGGTTCAAGAAGGCAGCTCATCACCACCTTCTCAAGGGTAACTAGGGATGGGCAATAAATGCTGGTGTAGCTGGTGACATCCACATCCCGTAAATGAATAATTTAAAAAAAGTAGATTATCATACATTTCAAGAGGTCTAGAATACAAGAGCAGAGCTGTGATGCTGGGGCTTTATAAGGCACTGGCGAGGCCTCACCTTGAGTATTGTGAAGAGGTTTGGGCTTCTCATCTTAGAAGAGATGTGCTGGCATTGGAGAGGGTTCAGAGGAGGTTCACAAGGATGATTCCAGGAATGAAAGGGTTATCATACGAGGAACATTTGATGGCTCTGGGTCTGTACTCACTGGAATTTAGAAGGATGAGGGGGGATCTCATTGAAACCTTTCGAACATTGAAGCACCTAGACAGAGTAAATGTGGAAAGGATGTTTCCCATGGTGGGAGATTCTAGGACGAGAGGGCACAGTCTCAGGATAGAGGGGCGTCTATTCAAAACAGAGATGTGGAGAAATTTCTTTAGCCAGAGGGTGGTGAATTTGTGGAATTTGTTGTCACATGCAGCTGGTGAAGCCAGGTCATTGGGTGTATTTAAGTCAGTGATCGATAGGTTCTTGATTGGACATGGCATCAAAGGTTACAGGGAGAAGCACAGGAACTGGGACTGAGATAAAAAGGATCAGCCATGATTGAATGGCAGAGCAGACTTGGTGGGCCAAATGGCCTAATTCTTCTCCTTTGTCTTATGGTCTCTGGGTTATTATCACTTTGCTCTTTGTGGGATCTCAGTGTCATCACAGTGGTTGCTATGTTACTTGCATTTCTACAGTGACCACGGTTGAAAATAACATCTAGTTGGCTCTGCAACACACAGAAACTGTGGAAGAGCTTAGCATCTGCTGAGTCGCTTGTGCTTCTAATTGTAGAGTAACACACAGTATGCTGGAGAAGCTCAGCAGATCAGGCAACATCTATGGAGAGGAATAAAGAGTCCATGTTTCGGGCAGAGACCCTTCATCAGGACAGTCTTAGCCCAAAACATCAGCTCATTATTCTTTTGCATAGATGTTGCCTGACCTGCTGAGTTCCTCCAGCATTTTCAGGATCTCTTGTGTTTGTGTGTTTCTCATTGGCTACACAAGGCACGTCAGAGCATGTTCAGGTTGCTTCATTGGTGTGGTTTGACATTCTGTGATGATTAGAACAGATAGTTCCTCCACTGCTGTACAGAGAAAGGAAAACCTAAAGATTCCATCCTGAAGAGAAAAACCAAATTGGATGACCTTCTGCAACAACAGCAACAACAAAAAAAAAACAACTGATTGAAACAAACTAAATTAGCAGAATCCCAGGGAATTTATTTAAGAATATAAGACTTAGGAGCAGAATTAGGCCATTCGGCCCATTGAGTCTGCTCTGCCATTCCTTCATGGCTGATTTATTATCTATCTCACAAGATCACAAGACAAAGGAGCAGAAGCAGGCCATTTGGCCCATCGAGTCCGCTCCGCCACTCCACCATGAGCTAAATTATTCTTCCGTCTAGTTCCAATTTCCTGCTTTTTTCCCATATCCCTTGATAACCTGATTAATTAGACAACTGTCAATCTCCTCCTTAAAAATCCTCAATGATTGGGCCTCCAACCCTATTCTCTTTCCTTTTCCTTTGATGCCCGTACTAATCAAGAACCTATCAATATCAGGTTTAGACATAACCAATGAGTTGGTCTCTACAACCATCTGTAGCAATGAATGCTACACCACTCTCTGGATAAAGAAATTCTCCTCATCTCTGTTCTAAAAGGGCACCCCTCTGTTTCTGGCAGTGCACCTTTATTTCTTTAGAAACACATTAAACAGAAGCATTTTCTGCACTTGACTTAAACTGAAAATCATGTAGTTGCTGTAAACCTCTGTAATGAAAGTCTCTTTAGAATGTAACTGTGCCTGAAGCAAGAGGGGCCATTATTATATCTAATTATGTTAAATCAGTTGCAAACTCTCACAAACTCATGCTGGCAGTCAAGTTTGTCATCATGATTGCAAACAATCTGTGATTTCTGATCTCTGGCCTTTCCCAAGAAACAGGGCTGTTGAGATTGCAAAACCTTGAACGTGTCGCTAACTACGCGGAGTTATTTGATAGGTCCCTTCTTAGCAATTTCAGATTGGTGGTTGTTCCTTTACCAGGTTCTCCATGGCCATAAGCAATGCATCCTTTAGCCGACGGAACAGCTGTACAACAACATTGTGGGCTTCCATAAGGTATGCGCAGAAGATGTACTTCTTGCGGCAGTGGATAAAATCCCATCTTTCCCAGAATGTACTGGTGCATAGAGAGCGTCCTCATACCACCTTCACAACAGCTTGGTCAGCATCCTCTCACAACATACAGCGAGCTGGCAGGTGAGCAGAAAAGGTGATTGGCTGCAGTCTACCATCACTGCAGAATTTGTATGTGTCCAGGATCAGGTCAATCTTTCTCGTTAGCTCCTGCCCCTGTCAAATGCCTTTCTACCTATTTGCTCAGTCACACTGCACCGTAAACACTTTAAACTACCTTTATAATGTTGTCCTGCCGAAGGGTCTCAGCCCAAAACGTCAACTGTACTCTTTCCCATAGATGCTACCTGGCCTGCTGAGTTCCGGTCACCTCACTACGAAGGATGTGGATACTATAGAGAGAGTGCAGAGATTTACAAGGATTTTGCCTGGATTGGAGAGCATGCCTTATGAGAATAGGTTGTGTGAACTTGGCCTTTTCTCCTTGAAGCAACAGAGGATGAGAGGTGACCTGATAGAGGTGTACAAGATGATGAGAGGCATTAATTGCGTGGATAGCCAGAGGCTTTTTCCCCAGAGCTGAAATAGCTAACACAAGGGGGCATAGTTTTTAGGTGCTTGGAAGCAGGTACAGGAGAGAAAGTCAGGGGTACGTGTTTCACAAAGAGAGTGGTGGGTGCATGGAATGCATTGCCAGTGACGGTGGTGGAGGCGGATACAATAGGGTATTCTAAAAGTCTCTTGATCGGTACACGAAGCTTAGAAAAATAGAGAGTTATGCAGTAGAGAAATTCTAGGCAGTTTCTAGAGTAGTTTACATGGTTGTCACAACATTGTGGGCCAGAAAACCTGTAATGTGCTGTATATTTCTATGTTCTATGTTTAATTTCTAACATTTTTATATAATTCTTTATTTTTTATAATTGTTGAATGTTACTGGTTTTTATTACACATCACACTAACACACCACACCAAGTTCCTTAACATGAAAATATATGGTGAATGAAGTTGATCCTTGAATGCATACCCCTTTAAGACTTGTAGCAAGTGACTTGCAGCTCTCTGCATGTTTCACTGCATAGCTGGGCATTTCAGTCTGCATGTGTTGAAAAGGATGCTGCCTTATGTTGCAGCCTTTACTTTTGTTCAATAAAATATCTTTGTTAACTTGAATCACTGACAAATTTCCAGTTTTCCAGACAAATTTCTGGCTAGACGCACTGCCAGATGACTTTCGAGGGAATCGGAATCAGGTTCAATATCACCTGCATATATTGTGAAATGTGTTGTCTTTGTGCCAGCAGACCAATGCAATAGATTGTGATTCAAAACACACAAATTACAGTAAGTATATACATGTATATTAAATAGTTAAATTAATAGGTAGTGCAAAAACAGAAATAAAAATGAGGTGAGGTGGTGTTAATGGGACTAATGTTCATTCAGAAATGGGACGATAGAGGGAAAGGAGCTGTTCCTGAGTTGCTGAGTGTGTGCCTACAGGATTCGGTACCTGCCTCCTGATGGTAGCAATGAGAATACGGCATGACCTGAGTGATGGGGGTGATTTAATTCAAACCATAACACCATGACATAGAAGTACAATTGTGCTATTCAGCCCATTGAGCCTGCTCTACTAAGCACTCATGGCTGATTTATTTTCCCTTTAATCCCATTCTCCTGCCTTCACCCCATAACCTTTGACACCCTTAGTAATCAAGAACCTATCAACCTCTACCTTAAATATACCCAATGACTTAGCCTCCACACCCATCTGCGGCAACAAATTCCACAGACTGCCTACTCTCTGGCTAAAGAAATTCCTCCTCCACTCTGGTCTAATGGGACGTCCTTCTAGTCTGAGGCTGTGCCACTCTTGGAGAGTTTAAGGCTCTCCCACTCTTGGAAATGTCCTCGCACATCCACTCTATCTAGGCCTTTCAACATTCAGCTTTCTCCCCCTAGGATCAAGCTGCGATGGCACTGAGCTGTATCCAGGTCCGATATCATAAGTTACTGTATTATTCTGCCCACTACTGAGAATATCTTAAAAAAGCGATGAGTCAAGATGGTGGCATCCATTGTTAAAGTCCCTCACTATCCAGGACATACCCTCTTCTCATTACTACTATAGTAATCAATTGGTATGAATGATCTCAGAACAGCTCGTTTCAGAGATTCTTTGGGACTATTTTTTTTTGCTGTGGGCTTAACTGATGCTGATTTTTAAAACAACATATCTTCCCACTCGGAACTTCAGTCTCTTTAATTTAATAACAAATAATTTCTCTGTGGATTCATGGGCCTGACTCAGTTCCATACTATTGTGCTTGACAGTGGAACTTTGCTGATGTTGAGATAAGTGGTTGTAGCCCAAGGGTTGCGTGAAACATGAGTGACTACACGCTTCATCAGTAGCGCCAAACTACTTGGCTTCCACTACAAAGCGTACGTCTCCAACAGCAACTGTACTTTCTGATCTCAGTTTTAGACATAAGATTACAATGCTGTTTATTACTGAGTCCCTCAGCCAATTTCTCAGCAGCTCAACAATGAGAAGTCAAGCTGTTTTATTTTATTTAGAGATACAGGCCCTTCTGGCCCAACGAGCTTCACCTTCTTACCACTAACCTAATCACAGGACAATTTACACACTAACCAGTACACCTTTGGACTGTGGGAGGAAACCCCTCACAGTTCATGGGGAGAACATACAAGCTCCCTACAGATGGTGCCAGAATTGAACTCTGAGCGCTATGCTAATTTCTTCCCACAACCCATTTTAAGTGAAAATGCTATTTTTTTTGTGGCAGTTTCAGGTTAAAATAAATGATGCAAACTGAAACGGAACAATACTTTTTATTGGAAATAATTCGGAAAATGTGTAGTTTGGGTGGTCGACAGTTTGGGCTGTGTTGTTCTCCGATCTTGGCAATTTACTTGCAAACGTTTCGTCACCATGTGAGAAGACATCGTCAGTGTGCTGTTGATTGTGCATTGACGATATCTCCTCGCATAGTGATGAAATGTTTGCAAATAAATTGCCAACATCGGAGAACAACCCATCACGATACTTTTTATATAAGACAGGAAAAGGAGGATGTAACACCTGTCCCCTCTGAAATAGGATCAATACAGTTGTGTGAAATTTAAACCGTAAGACATAGGATCAGATTTAGGCCATTTTCTCAACCATTCCATCATGGCTGATTTATTATCCCTCTTAACCTCATTCACTGGAATTTTTTTTTTGTTTCTCATGCTATTGTCTATACGCGATAGACTGTTGTGTGCGAAAAGCCCAGGAGATTAGCAGTTTCTGAGATACATTGTCACAAATGACGGAATAGGCTAAGTCATTGGGTCCTATGTTATATGTTAACTCAGTGTCCATGTTACTAGGCACACCTGTACACCTGCTCGCCATTGCAAATATCTAATCAGCCAATCATGTGGCAGCAACACAATGCATAAAAGCATGCAGACATGGTCAAGAGGTTCAGTTGTTCAGATAAAACATCAGAATGGGGAAGAAATGTGAACTAAAGACTTTAACTGTGGAATGATTGTTGGTGCCAGATGGGATGGTTTGAGTATCTAAGGAACTGCTGATCCCCTGGAATTTTCATGCACAACATTTTTCGGAGTTTACAGAGAATGCTGCGATAAACAAAAACACATCCAGTGAGTGGCATTCTGTGGGCAAAAATGCCTTTTTAATGAGAGATATGAGAATAGAGTGGCCAGACTGGTTCAAACTGACAGGAAGGTAACAGTAACTGTATTCCCCACTCAGTCCTTTTACCTATGCACACCTGCCTATTACTTCCCCGGGGCCCCCTCCTCCTTCCCTTTCTCATATGGTCCACTCAACTCTCCTATGAGATTTCTTCTTCTCCAGCCCTTGACCTTTCCCACCCACCTGGCTTCACCAATCACCTTCCAGGAAGCCTCCTTCCCCTCCCTCCCCCCACCTTCATACTCTGGTGTCTTCCCCCTTCCTTTATAGTCATAAAGAAGGGTCTTGGCCCAAAATGTCAACTGCTTATTTATTCCCAGAGTTTCTGCCTGACCTGCCGAGTTCCTCCAGCACTTTGTGCATGTTGCTATGCATTGCAACAATGGCGTGCAGAAGAGCATCCCTGAACGTGTAATACATCGGATCTTGAAGCGGATGGTCTACAGCAGCAGAGGGCCATGAACATGCACTGAGTGGCCACATTATTATGTTCAGGATGTACCTAATAAAGTGCTCACTGAATGTAGTTGGCCTTGTTGAAGCTGAAATGAGCGCAGCCCATTTAACAGAGAAACGGCTGGCTGTTCACCTCATCCCGTTCTGTTCAGCTGAATGACCAGGCCTGACGGAGTACATAACTAATGAGGCCAGTCACACACGTGATTTATTGGCCTGCTTTTAGAATCTTCTGAGTCACCAAGCTCGAGCCTTGGAGTATGCTCGGCATCTGACAGACAGAAAACTGATGATATTGCAAATGGCCTGAGATCCCTTTGAAGGGCGCTGCATGAAAAAGTATATTCTTGGTTGCATGTTGGTGGGGTGTTAGCACTGGAGTCACAGGGACACTTAAGTCTGAATCATCTGTCTGAAGAGGTGGAACGCATATAAAGGGCTCCTTAGTGAAGGGATGAAGAACTTTGGAAGGATTCTGAAGGAGCATCGCAGTAAGTCTATCACCATTTCAAAGTTCTTTGCCACAAGCAAGACTGAAGAATTAATGCAGAATATTTGGAATCATTGCTGTAGCTGTGTTCAGCATAAGAATGGATTAAAGCTATGAGCTCTGAGTTAAAGAGTGGATGTGGAGAGGATGTTTCCTGTAGTCAGGAGTCTAGGACCAAAAGGCACAGCCTCAGAATAGAGGGATGAACATTAAGAACAGAGATGAAGAGGAATTTCTTTAGCCAGCGGGTGGTGAATCCGTGGAATTCTTTGCTATAGAGTGTTGGTAAGACCAAAACTAGAATATTGCATCTATTTCTGGTTTCTTTAATTTATAGAGTGAAACACCCTTATTGAAGGCTGTTCAAGTCTTATGAGAGATGATTGTGTAGACAAGAGCCTTGAACTACAGATCTCCCAAGAAAAACTTGAGAGCACGTACCACTTATCTCAGGAACAGTTCTCATCTCACTGTTACGTGATGTGGAGAGGATGTTTTCCATCGTGGGGAAGTCTAGGAAGAGAGGATACAACCTCAGAGTAGAGATGCATCCATTTAGAACAGATATGAGGAGGGATTACTTTAGCCAGAGGTGGCAAAACTTTGTAGTTCATTGCCACAGATGGCTGTGAAGGCTGTCATTGGATGTATTTAAGGCAGGGGTTAATAGGTTCTTGGTTAAGTCAGGGGATCAAAAGTGATGGGGAGAAGGCAGGAGAATGGAATTGACAAGGATAATAAATCAGCCCTAAGGGAATGGCAGAACAGACTCAATGGGCCGAGTGGCCTAATTCTGTTCCTGTGTCTTATAGTCTAAATGTGATGTTATAAATGCATATTCAAAAGAAGTCAGAAGCAACAATGACAGTGAATAGAAACATAATTGAGAATCCAGAACGGGACATGAACGGGTGCAGGGTTATGAATCTGTCCGTAGCCTGAAGAGCACAATCTGCTCCAGTGCCAGCTTAAAGATCCATGATCAAGGATGGACTTGAAGTTATGTTCTGGACCCACAAGGACAACAACTTGCTGAGAGGGATACACATAGGAAACACTATAACAGAAGCAAAAGACAGTAGAAATACTCAAGAGGTCAAGAAGCATCTGTGAAGGGAGAATCAGAATTAATCCTTCATCAGATGAAAGATCATTGTCCAAACTGTTACTTACGCCTCTCTTACGATGATACTTCCTGAGTTGCTGAGTATTTTATTTCACCATTTTCTGATTTTAATCCAGATTTATTCTCTGATTCAGATGTATTAGAATCAGAATCAGGTTTAACATCCTAGATATACACTGTAAGATTTGTTTTTTTGTGACAGCAGTACAGTGCAAGAGAAAAAAAAAAGATAAATTATATTAAGAAATGTATATATGCTGTATCAATATATCTATATCTATCTTTCTACTGTATATCTATATGTATAATCTCTCCCTATATATATATATATATATATATAGCTGGCTTGGTTCATTGATCTGAAATCTAATGGTGATTAGGGAATATTGAGGGATATTGGAAGAATATTGTGGTGATATGCAAGATAAATTTGTGAATAAATTTTGTAGGTCTGTTGAAAACATATTGGAATTTTTTCATGTATTTGTAGTTTTGTGGTAGAGAGTGAAAAAAAGTCATTATGTTGCTAAATTAGTTTTGTGCAGTTACTTTTCTGAAAATGTTTTTACTGGGAAGCAAGTGAAACACATTATTCATGTTTCTGACTGTTGATGATCTTATGTGTTTTCCAACTGATATTTGGTATCAACTGATAAACCACCAGCTGAGTTGATCCCACTCAATGCACTGAGCTTCAAAGTATTTGTGTATTTATTGAGACACAGTGTGGAGTATGCCATTCCAGCTCTTCAAGCTGCACACCCAGCATCCCCCGATTTAGCCCTAGCCTAATCACAGGGAAATTTACAATGCCCAATTAACCTACTAAGTTGGACCGTGGGAGGAAACTGGAGCACCTGGGGAAAACACACACTTTCCACAGGGAGGACGTAGAGAGATGTACCGGGTAGGCTAATTGGTCATTGTAAATTGTTCGGATAGATTAATTGGTCATTGTAAATAGGTTTGGGTTAATCAGGGTTGTGCACTGCTAGGCTGGTGTGGCTTGCAGAACTGGAAAGGATTCCATGTTGTTTACCTAAATAAATAAATAAATAAACAAACAAACAAACATATATATACATACATACATACATACTAGGGGAACTCAGCTGGGCAGATAGCATCTATGGAACAGATTGAGCAGTTAACATTTTGGGTTGACCCCCTTCATTAGATTCTATAAGAATTTTTGAAGGAAATAAATTTATTTTGACACCTTGAGCAATTGATTTGGAGTTAGAGTGTGAGGCTCTGGGGATTTAATCCAACAACAAATGAGGAAGCATTCCCAGAGCATGTCATATTCTGCTACCAGCTAACTTACATGGGTGACTTTGCTGAGTCACTCTGAATGCTGAGTGCTTCCCCACATTAGGCTAACTAGTAACATAAACCCAGTAAGCACTTCCTAAAGGAGGATTTCCTCATTGGCAGACATTCTGGGGCTCATTCTGGCCTGAAAAATGCAAAATATGTCCATGGGCTTTTGACACTATTCTGGAGTTATTGGTACAGAAGGTGGTGAGGAAGGGAGATCCTCTGTTTCTGTAAGGACTTAAACTCAGTGTCTCCCATGAGTGGTTAAGGTCAGTGAATGCATGGCCAAATGTTGCATCCCACCATCTGCACTACAAACTTCACACCCAGCTCAATACAGCACACCCTTATTAGCAGTTAGTGTGACACTATTACAGCTTGGGGCGTCAGTGTTTGGAGTTCCAACACCTCCCGTAAGGAGTTTGTACATTCTCCTATGAACTGCATAGGTTTCCTCCAGGTGCTCCAGCTTCCTCCCATAGCCCAAAAGACATACTGCTTATATCTACTATAAGCCTACAGACTCTCACAGCTACCTGGACTATTCCTCTTCCCACCCTGTCTCTTGCAAAAAGGCTATCCCCTTCTCACAATTCCTCCATCTCCACCACATCTGCTCTCAGGATGAGGCTTTTCATTCCAGGACGAAGGAGATGTCTTCCTTTTTTAAACAAAGGGGCTTCCCTTCGTCTACCATCAACTCTGCTCTCAAACGCATCTCTCCCATTTCCCGCACATCGGCCCTCACCCCGTCCATCCGCCACCCCACTCGGGATAGGGTTCCCCTTGTCCTTACCTTCCACCCCACCAGCCTCCAGGTCCAACATATAATTCTCCGTAACTTCCGCCACCTCCAATGGGATCCCACTACCAAACACATTTTTCCCTCCCCCCCCTCTTTCTGCTTTTTGCAGGGATCGCTCCCTACGCGACTCCCTTGTCCATTCATCCCCCCCATCCCTTCCCACCGATCTCCCTCCTGGCACTTATCCATGTAAACGGAACAAGTGCTACACCTGCCCTTACACTTCCTCCCTCACCACCATTCAGGGCCCCAGACAGTCCTTCCAGGTGAGGCGACACTTCACCTGTGAGTCGGCTGGTGTGGTACACTGCGTCCGGTGCTCCTGGTGTGGCCTTTTATATATTGGTGAGACCCGACGCAGACTGGGAGACTGTTTCACTGAACACCTACGCTTGGTCCGCCAGAAAAAGCAGGATCTCCCAGTGGCTACACATTTTAATTCCACGTCCCATTCCCATTCTGATATGTCTATCCATGGCCTCCTCTATTGTCAAAATGAATCCAAACTCAGGTTGGAGAAACAGCACCTTATATACCGGCTGGATAGCCTCCAACCTGATGGCATGAACATTGACTTCTCTAACTTCCGTTAATGCCCCTCCTCCCCTTCTTACCCGATCCCTGACATATTTAGTTGTTCGCCTGTTCTCCATTTCCCTCTGGTGCTTCCCCCCCTCCCCCTTTCTTCCTCCTGAGGCCTCCCGTCCCATGATCCTTTCCCTTCTCCAGCTCTGTATCACTTTCGCCAATCACCTTTCCAGCTCTTAGCTTCATCCCACCCCCTCAGGTCTTCTCCTATCATTTCGCATTTCCCCCTCCCCCCACTACTTTCAAATCTCTTACTATCTTTCCTTTCGGTTAGTCCTGACGAAGGGTCTTGGCCCGAAACATCGACAGCACTTCTCCCTATAGATGCTGCCTGGTCTGCTGTGTTCCACCAGCATTTTGTGTGTGTTGTTGTTTGAATTTCCAGCATCTGCAGATTTCCTCGTGTTTGCTTAGTAGGTTAATTGGTCATTGTAAATTGTCCTGTGATTAGGCTAGGATTATATAGGTGGGTTGCTGGGCAACACAGCTGAATGGGCTGAAAGAGCTAAATTCACACTGCATCTCTAAATAAAATTAAATTAATGAACTCATATCAAATTCTAGATGTCAACACTTCAAGCTAATACATTTCACTTCACCTACACACATGTAGTGTGTATGGAATTTTAACAAACTTATTTCACAGTTTGCACAATAGACCAGCAACTCAACCACAACAGGCAAATTGCCGAAATACAATACATGACTCTTATGAACACCTTAGAACATAGAACCTTACAGAACTTCCGTCCATAATGTTGTACCGACCTTTTAAACTACTCTCAGATCAATCTAACCCTTCCCTCCTTCATAACCCTCCATTTTCCTATCATCCATTTGCCCATCGAAGAGTTTCTTAAATGCCCCTAATGTATCTGCTTCTACCACCACCCCGGCAGGGCATTCCATGAACCTGCTACTCTTGTGCAAAAAGCCTACTTTTGACAAGCCCCTGTACTTTCTTCTGATCTCCTCAAAATTACATGCCCCTTTGTATTCGTCACATCCACCCTGAGAGAAAGTCTCTGGCTATCCACAGCATCTTTCTTTCATCTCACTTTCTAGTGATTTCTTCCAGAAGTACAATCCTCCTATTCTAGTTTCTTGGTCATTCTGAAATTGACTACTCCCACATCAGTGCACTTGCCAGAGCTCCAAGGTCTGGCACTCCCTCTTTAAGCTTTGAACTTTGAGTTTTAAGCTCTCTTCCTTCTTGAACGCAATTGGCAAAATCCACCTCTCTGATAAGTAATCTGTCTTTCTGACTGACTGCAAGGTGCTAGCCACGGAGGGTGTCAGCGATTCAGTGGAGCATCGATCTCCAGGGCTCTCAGAATATCCAGTCTCCCCATGCCCTTGCAGTCAACTAGCCGAGAATCTAGTTACCCATGCTGAAGTCAGGCCCAGATCAAAGCTGCCCCTAAGGCCACCTGCAGTTTCCTCAGTGCAAAACAACGGATGACATTCGTCCATGCTCCAGCACTTCACAGTACTGTACCAAGACAGGAAGCATTGCTCCAGTAAAATGTGTCAGAGTCAGAATAATGTTTATTATCATGAAATCAGGTTTACATGTCATGAAATTTGTTGTTTTGCAACAGCAGTGCAGTACATAATAAAAAATTACTGTAAGTTACTATAAGAAATATGTTTAAAATAGTGCTAAAAAGAGAGCAAAATAATGAGCTAGTTTTATGGCTTGATGGACCATTCAGGAACCTGATGGTGGAAGGGAAGATGCTGTTCCTAAAACATTGAGTGTGTGTCTTCAGGCTCCTCTACCTCCTCTTTGGTGCTAGTAATGAGAAGAGGACAGGTCCTTTGTGGTGGGGGTCCTTAATGATGCATGCTACCTTCTTGAGGTATCTCCTTCTGAAGATGTCCTTGATGGTGGGGGGGGGGGGGGTGGCAATGGAGCTGTCTGAGTTTACAACACTTTGCAACTATTTTTGATTCTGTCTACTGATGCCTCCATACAAGGACGTGATGCAACCAGTCAGAATTTTCTCCACGGTCCATCTGTAGAAATGTGCTAGAGTCTTTGATGGCTTACCAAAGTATGCCACCAAATATGTGTGAGAGATAATTTGGTATCTAGGTTTTCCACTGTAGTCAAGTGGATGTTGTGTAGGTCATCAGTAGAGGCAAGGTGTGAGGTTGTTGATGAATGGGAAATGGGTATCACAGCTGGATTAGTCAGGGACCACAAATAACAAGCCTGTCCTCGAGGCTGGCTGTATGCATCCTTGCCCGCTGCAGACTCCAGCTGGTGAGTGCTCATTAATAGGAAGAATTACACATGCACCACTTAGAATACCTGGCCCATTGCCAAAAATGTATCAGAATTGTAATCCTTTCCCTGGATGATGAAATATTGGCGTCACTAGCTATTTAATAGCTGTTCCCCAATGTCCTTAAGGAAGCATCTATGAATCTACAGGTGGCCTGCGGCCAGGGTTGGAGAGCCATCTATCTGTTTAAGTGGGTGTGTGTGTATGGAGGAAAGGGGCTTGTTTTGCTGGTGTTGTGTTGCTGCTGTTGTTCTGTTGTAGTCGCTGCTCGTGTTGTTCTGCTGAACACTGTATGCTATATTGGCACTGGACTGTGTGGCGATACTTGTGGGCTGCCCCCAGCACATCCTTCGGTTGTGTTGATTGCTAACATGAATGATGTATTTCTTCATTTTATTGTCGCCAAACAATTGATACTAGAGCATACAATCATCACAGCGATATCTGATTCTGCACTTCGTGCTCCCTGGAGTATAAATCGATAGTAAATATAATAAAAATTTAAGTTATAAATCATAATAAAAAATAGAAAAGGGAAAGTAAGGTAGTGCAAGTCAGGTCCGGATATTTGGAAGGTACGGCCCAGATCAGGGTCGGGATCTGTTCAGCAGTTTTATCACAGTTGGAAAGAAGCTGATCCCGAATCTGGCCATATGAGTCTTCAAGCTCCTGAACCTTCTCCCGGAGGGAAGAGGGACAAAAAGTGTGTTGGCGGGGTGGGTCGTGTCCTTGATTATCCTGGCTGCACTGCTCCGACAGCGTGCTCTATTTCACTCTATGTTTCAATGTACATGTGATAAACAAATGAATCTGAAAATCTGGAAAA
This sequence comes from Hemitrygon akajei, assembly GCF_048418815.1. NCBI lineage: Eukaryota > Metazoa > Chordata > Chondrichthyes > Myliobatiformes > Dasyatidae > Hemitrygon > Hemitrygon akajei. The sequence goes on from NC_133129.1 coordinate 173,889,559, forward strand.
GTCTAGTTGAATTTGCGTATGCACACATGCAGTGAAAGACTTACTTGCAGCAGCATCACAGCTGCATCGCATCAGATGAGCAGCAATCACAAAAGAAACATATTAAACATAAATTAAACCATTTTTACAGGAAAGAAAACAAATAGAACAAAAAATAACCAAATAAGATGCAGGTAACAATGACCTTAAAAGACATTAGAGCAAAATCTAACAAGTTTTAATGTATGTACAATAACAAAGAAAATAAGTTAAACTTGCTCAAAAACACAAGAGATTCTGCAGATGCTGGAAATCCAGACCAACACACACTAAATGCTGGAGAAACTCAGCAGGTCAGCTAGTATCCATGGAAATGAATAAATAGTCAACGTTTCGGACCAAGACCCTTCAACATGACTGGGAACGTTCCATCCTCAGCAAGGATCTAATCTTTGCCCACCTTCAGTTGCACCTCATTGAAATCCACCTGCCATAATGCCAACAACACACACAAAATGCTGGTGGAACACAGCAGGCCAGGCAGCATCTATAGGAAGAAGCACTGTCGACGTTTCGGGCCAAGACCCTTCATCAGGACCTGACGAAGGGTCCAGCCCGAAACGTCGACAGTGCTTCTTCCTATAGATGCTGCCTGGCCTGCTGTGTTCCACCAGCATTTTGTGTGTGTTGTTTCAATTTCCAGCATCTGCAGATTTCCTCATGTTTGTCATAATGCCAAGCTCTTCTTCCATTGCCTCCATCTCTGAGCCTACTACTTTGGCAAAGATTCCCCATCCTGCACTGCTGATACCTTCTTCTGTCTCCAACCCTCCTCTTTCTTGGCAGACCTGCTCGGGAAAAAGCAGTCCTGATGAAGGATCTCAGCCCAAAATGTTGACTGTTTATTCATTTCAATAGATGCTGCCTGACCTGCTGAGCTCCTCCAGTATTTTGTGTGTGTGGTAACCTTGCTCAATGTGGCTTATTTGCAATTCCCATCTCATAAGATGAGGTTTGTTATCTATCAATCTTCTGAAGCAGTGCAGCAAGCCATCCAGTTACCTTTGGTCTTGTCAGGATTGTCCAGATCTTGAGAATGATTTCTTTAAGTCGTTAAAGAGAGATTGTTTATGTAGGAATGAAAGAAATTATAGACTGCAGTTTAAAACCACAAGTGCCCAATACATATTTTTAAAAACATTCTACCTCAGACTGTGAATGCTTAGTTATTAATTATATTCATGGCTGTGACATTGGAGAGGGTTCAAAGGAGGTTCATGAAAATGATGCCGGGATTGAAAGGCTTATCATATGAGGAGTGTTTGATGACTCTGGGTCTCTACTCACTGGAATTCAGAAGAATGACGGTGACCTCTTTGAAACATGTTGAACGTTGAAAGGCCTAGATAGAGTGGACGTGGAGAGTATGTTTTCTGTGGTGGGCGACTCTAAGACCAGAGGACACAGCCTCAGAATAGAGGGACATCCTCATAGAACAGAGATGAGGAGGAATTTCTTTAACCAGAGAGAGGTGAATCTGTGGAATTTGTTGCCACAGATGTCCGTGGAGGCCAAGTCATTGGATATATTTAAGGCAGAGCTTGATAGATTCTTGATTGGTCAGGGTATGAAGAGATACAGTGAAAAGGCAGGAGATTGGGTCTGAGAGGGAAAATTGGATCAGTCATAATGAAATGGAGAGCTGACTCGATGGGCCAGAATGGCCTAATTCTTCTCCTATATCTTATGGTCTTACAGATTTTTGGACACTAAGAAAATGGAAGATTTGGAATTTAGAAAGGAAACTGGGTTTGAAGCATAGTATCTGTCTGGATTATATTGAGCAGTGGTAGTGGAATATGCTCAAAGGACGTGGTTGGTTGCACAGTGGTACAGTGCGTAAAGCTTCTGCCTCACAGTGCCTGTGATCCAGGTTCACTCCTGACCTTGGGTGCTGTCCTCCCCATGACTGCATGGGTTTTCTCCAGGTACTCCACTTTTGCTCCATACTCCAAAGACATGGATAGTTCATATGGATAAGACATGGACGGGCCACTGTAAATTGCATCTAATGGGAAGGTGTGTGGAGGAATTTTGGGGTTGTTGAATGCAGGAAGAATAAAATGGTATTAGCGTAGGTTCAATCCATGGTGTTACCATGGCCTGAGGAGTTGTGCTGTATGATTCTACAATCCTGTCTTTTATTTTATAGCAAAATAAGAAAAAATAATTCATTTTTCAAAAGGAAGTATTTCTGCTGTTATAGCTAAATAAATAAATGTTCAATGTTGGAATTATTAAGAAAACTGCTGAGAGACATATTTTTTCACTCCTGTCCTCCAGAGCATTTGCTTTCTGAGATAAATCAACACCCTGCAGATACGATTCCCATGTTTTTATTGGACTTTTTCAGCTCTAGGTATCAGCTGCCAAAGATATTAATCTCCAGATTGGCATGTTCTTCAAGTTCATCTCTGACACCAGTGAAAAATAGAACAAATTGGCCTGTTGGGACACAAGGACCAAAATAACAGTTAGCAGTGCAGAAGCAATATAATGTGCTCGTAGCTTAAAATTGATGGATTGTTCTTCAATACATTGACTCAAAAGGCCAGAGTTCCCTTAACTGTTGAGAAGACACTCTGGTACAGAAGTGAAATGCGCAGAGTTTAATCCAGAAGGACTAAATAAAAGGTTTCCAATCAAAAATAACAATCTTGGCCCTGTCATCAAGATCTGCATGTATTCAAAAGTTTGCCTTGCATGGCTTGATGAATTAAGGAAATATGTTCCTGATGGACTTAATTTCAAAGCGCATCTCTTTCTAAGGGAGGGTAGGCTTCGAACTTTTAACATCTGGCATTAAAAAAAGCAGCTTTGAAATGAAGTTTTTTTTTTAAATGTCTAATAATAACCATTTTATCAGTAGAAAAAAGCAGATGTGATTTTCTGCTCTGGGCAAGCTCTGTTTCAGGTTACTGATGAACAGAGCAATATTTGTTTGGGAGGATCGTTATTGTTCCAGCAAATTCAATGCAAAGATTTTTACCACTAAATAGAGTTTGACTACATTTTGTAATTGCAAATTGCACAAATCATATGCTTTACATAATTATATAATTGCTAAATAAGATAGGTAGTGGCATTCTTCTTCTTTGATTGTGTGGCTCTCTTTGCAGACCCCCCCCCCCCCGTCCCACCCCTACTCTCCTAACTTTCCCGTATCAATCGTAACATTTTTCTGAAAACGTTAAGGGATTTTTTTTTTGCCAGCCCCAATGAAGGGGCTCAGCCAGAAATGTTGGTCATTTATCCCTTTGCATAGATCCTGCCCTACCTGTATTTCGTATGTGTTACTCAGGATATCCAGCAAGGGTGGCACAGTACCAGAGTGGTTAGCACAGCGCTAACCCGGGTTCAGTTCCTGCCACTGCCTGTAAGCACGTGTGAACTCATGGGTTTGCTCCAGTTTCCTCCCACACTCCAAAGACCATACCGGTTGGTAGGTAAATTGGACATTGGATGGGTTGGGATTAAATCATGAGATTGCAGGGTGACACGGCTCAAAGGGCCAGAAGCACCTATTCTGCGCTGCATTTCAATAAATAAACAAACAGACAAATAAGTAAATAAACCTGCAGGATCTCTTGTGTTTAGGATTTATTTTGCCCTGATTTCCAATGGATTGTCCTTAATAATGAAGCCTTTAGTGCTCAGAGTTAATTTGAGTGATTAAAGTATTATTTATGAGTTGGATTTTCTGCAGAAACCTTGTTACCCATTCTGATGATCCACTGCATCATATTTGCACAATTACTTCACGTGGTGAAAGAATAAAAAGCTATGAAATTAGTGCTAATTGACTGTCAGATAAAAATGAAATGGGCCTTATTTTATGTGGTTTGGTCCTGGAAACCAAGTGATTGGGACGGCTAATTCCGTGATGAATAATGACGTGATTGTTTGTCAGTCAGACACTGAACAGGTGCTTTGGTGATGGGGACTGTAAAGCAATAGTCCAGAAACGCAGGACTTCACAGCAATGAGCTCTCCGGTTACAGCTGTAAAATTCCTATTATGCCACAAAGATAGAGTATCTGACAGATTGAGCTGCCCTGACCTGAAAGGGAAGCTGTCCCTACTTTAGCAAGGCAGGTGGTAATTTTAGATTGCATTAGCAGTAGACTTTCACAAAGAAAGCTGGCTGCCTGATAGAAGATCTGACGGTACCCTCTTTAGAACCAGAAACAAATTTCTCCTTGAAAATATTAAGACCATATGATGGTGATGACAAAAGGAAGGAAGTTTATGGTCTGACAAGAAAGGGAAAAAAATTAATTGAATAACATCAGTTAGATGAAAGGAACCATCATATTGATTGCTGCAGTTAAGACAAGTATAACTCTTAGCCGAGGCTCTTCATTAGGCTATATGGATTAAATTGAAGAATTGATTGTGATCCCAGATCCCAGAGGCGAGTATGGAAGCTACTGAATCTGTGCAGATTAGATGTATCATCATATGAGAAATGTTATTCAGTGACTGCACTGCAAAACCAGGTTTGGAATGTAAATACAGTTAATTGCCAATTATTAATTTGGCAATTTACCAATGAAGTCATTTATTGAAAGCACGAGAAAATCTGCAAATGCTGGAAATCCAAAGCATCTATGGAAAGGAGTAAACAGTTGATATTTCGGGCTGAGGCCCTTCACCAGGACTGGAAAAGAAGGGGAGAAGTCAGAGTGAGCAGCTGGGGGGAGGGGAGGAAGAAGTTCAAGGGGGTAGGTGATAGGTGAAACCAGGAGAGGAGGATGGGGTGAGGTAAAAAGCCGGAAATTTGATTGGTGAAAGCAATAGAGGGCTGGAGAAGGGGGAATCTGATAGGAGAGGGTAGAAGACCATGGAAGAAAGTGAAGGAAAAGGATCACCAGAGGGATGTGATGGGCAGGTAAGGAAATAAGGTGAGAGAGGGAAACAGGAATGGAAAATGAAGAAGGGGGGGGGGATCAATTACCAAAAGTTCGAGAAGTCAATGTTCTTGCCATTAGGTTTGAGTCTATGCAGACGGAATAAAATGTTTTGCTCCCCCAACCTGAGTGTGGTCTCATCGCGACAGTAGAGGAGGCCACGGAATGACTTGTCGGAATGGAAATGGGTAATAGAATTGAAATGGGTGGCTACCAGGAGATCCTACTTTTTCTGGCGGATGGGGCTTGGGTTCTTGAAAGCATTCCTTGAAAGCACAGAATGGATTTTAAAGTTCTAATTCTTCACTCAAGTAAAGATCAAGCGCAGAGGGCAGGGTTTATTATCTATGTCATACCTATAATTTGTCTTTTAATAATTAGAATTAGAATTAGAATACAGCATGCCATTTTTAGCTGCTGTATAATAATTATATAACCCCTACTGTGTGCATTGTACCTAAGTGTGACTTGGTTGGGAGAACTCTTATTTCTTGAATCAGGAGATCCAGATTCAGTTCCCACTCCTGCGACTTGAAAAGCATAATCTGGAATGATTATTTTAACTGCAACATATTGATGCAGTTACAAATAAGGCACAACAGTGGCTATATTTCATTAGGAGCTTGAGAAGATTTGGCATGTCACCAAAGACACTTGCAAATTTCTGCAGATGTACCATAGAGAGCATTCTAATTGGCTGCATCACTGTCTGGTATAGGGGAGGGAGTCACTGAACAGGATTGAAATAAGCTGCTGAAAGTTATAAAGTCAGTCAGCTCCGTCATGGGCACTAGCCTCCCCAGCATCCAGGACATCATCAAGGAGTGATGCCTCAAAAAGGCGGCATCCGTCATTAGGGGCCCTATCACCCAGGACATGCTCTCTTCTCATTACCAACATCAGGAAGGAGTCCAGGAGCCACATATCAATGAAGTTCATGGTATATGCCAGTGATATTAAACCTGCTTCTCATTCTGATTCTATACAGTAGGGCAGCTGCTGCATCAGAAGTTTTTGTTATGAATGAGATAATCAACCATTGAAGGAAAAAGCTAGAATATCCAGGGTGGGAGGGTTCTTTGGTCATGTTGGTTCCCTTCTCAAGGTAGTGAGAAGTGTAGATGGAGTCAGTGGAATGGTTATTAGGCCAGACGGGCCTGTAACTGTGCTGTATCTCTAAATAGTTAAAAAAAAGACACTGATTTACACCAATCCCACTTTTATATTCCTTCTCCCAGACTCCATCACTCTTCTACAGATGATGGATAATTTGCTGTGGGCAAGTAACGTACCAACCCTCCTTCATTGGGTTGTGGGAGGAAACCGGAGCAGTCTGAGGAAACGCACAGATCAGAAGGAGTACTGGAAAACTCCATGCAGACAGATTTCAAGCTAGCACTGTGAGGCAGCACTCTGTGCCACTCTGGCACCTGTAAAGGAGTTGTTCCAAAAACTGCTTTGCTAACGGATTCACATCTGATGGGACTCAACTACTTGTGTTTGGTTCATGTTCAGTTGGATCTTAAACAGACAAACGATCTTTGGTCTCAAGAAAGACTGGCTCAGTCCTTTATAGTGTAGCACTGAAAGCTCTGGTATTGTGCAGGTGCTGAGAGATTATGTCCTCTGGGGATGAAGTGTCAAAGTTAGAAGTAAATTTATTATATAAGCACATACTGTATATACTACCTGCAAAAAGTGCAAAAAATAGTATATGGCAGCATATGATATAGTATATGTTAGCATATATATATTATCTTGAGATTCACTTCTTGCAGGCATTTACAGGCAAAAAGAAATACAATCAAATTTTACTAAAAACAATACATAAACAGACGAAGACTGACAAATAACCAAAGTATGAAAGTCAAACATTGCAAATGCTAATAATAATACTGAGAACATGAGTTGTAAAGAGTCCTTGAAAGTCAGTCTGTAGATTGTAGAATTCGTTCAGAGTAGTGGTGATTGCAGTTGTCTGCGGTGGTTCAGGAGCCTGGTGGTTATGGAGTAATAACCGTTCCTAAACACGGTAGTGTGGGACCTAAGGCTTCTGTACCTCCTGCCCAATAGTAGCAGCAAGAAGAGGGTGTAGACTGGATGATGAAGGTCTTTGATGTTTGATGTGGCAGTGCTCCTTGTAAATGTATTCAGTGGGGGTTGGGGGGAGTCTGTGCCTGCGATGGACTGGATTGAGTTCACTACTTTGTGCAGGCTTGTCTGTTTCTGGGAATTGGTGTTTCCGTACCAGGCTGTGATACAACCAGTTAGGATACTCTCCACTGTACATATTCAGTAAACACAATCAGGTGCAGTACTATGAATGAAGGGCAGCTTGCCATTTGGGTTCAGGAGGTCTCAGGACAGAGAGTAGATAAGGGTGAAAACTAAAATGTGTTTAAAGGTTTTGCATGGAGCCAAGGTTTTAACATTTGAATATGTATTGTGTCACAACAAATCTGGATTGAGAAGCTGTGGGTTATTTACTGTTATAGAACAGGTCCTTTGTCTCAATATCCCATGTTGGGATGGAATTACCTTTGAATTTATTATACCTGCAACAATGGTCAAGTATTGCAAAATATTTATTTATTTCTATTCTCTGGCCTCCATGCAACCCACTGAGTTAACACTCTCCTGATCACTGGGTAATTTACAATGACCAATTAACCTGTACGTCTGTGGATTGTGGGAGGAAACCAGAGCACCAGGAGGCAACACACTCATACAGACACGAGAATGATGTATGAGCTTTCTTACAGAGGACGCTCGAGTTAAACTCTGATCCCCGACACCCCGAGCTGCAATAGCATTGCGCCAACTGCTACGCTATAGCACCCCTAAAGAAAATTAACAGATGACAGAGGGATAGTCCAAGAGGTCAGATCAGATTTTTCCCGGGGTTGGGGGAATCAAGAACTAGAGGGCACAAACTTAAGGTGAGTGGGGAGAGACTTAATAGGAATCTGAGGGATAACTTTTTCACTCCGAAGGCGGTCTGTAAATGGAATGAGCTGCTAGAGGAAGTGCATGAGCAACATTTAAAAGGTACTTGGACAGATACATTGATTGGAAAAGTTTAGAAAAGAGGTTACCAACTATTTTTATGCCATGGACCCCTGCCATTAACCAAGGTGTCCATGGTCCCCAGGTTGGGAACCCCTGGTTTAGAAGGATATGGGCACAAATCTGGGAAAATGAACCTGGCTCAGATGGAAATCTTTGTCAGCGTGGACCAGTTGTGATGAAGTGACTGTTTCCCTGCTGTATGACTCTATGACTCAAAGTGTCCATGATCATCCACACTATTTAAAACAGCAACACTCAAACTGCATTCTTTGTTCTTGGCTAAGAGTTGTTACTTCCAATGACCTTCAGTATAACCTGATATGATTGGTTTGTCCCCAGGGTCCAGGGTCATGGTCACTCTCAGCTTCCGAATCTCAGGATTGCTCCAGACTGCTGAGATTCCGATCTCAGATTCAGATTCTAGATTCAGATTTATTTATCACATGTACATCAAAACATGCAGTGAGATACGTCATTTGTGTTAACAACCAACACACCCAAGTGTCACCATACATTCAGGTACCAACATAGCGTGCCCACAATGTTCAGCAGAACAAGACTAGCAACAGCGACAACAAAACAAAACAAGACAACAATGGCAAGACAAGCCCCTTTCCCACCCATTCACAGACAGGCATCAAACCCCAGGGCCTCCAGTCCTTGGCCAGACTTACAAACATTGGGCAGGTCTTCCCAGGGGCATCAGCCTTTGGACTCTCTGACTTCAGGCTTCAAACTTTTGTATTCTTTTGGCTGCTATAGATCTCTGCTGTATCTTACAGCCTGCTGTTCAATTCTGCATTTGGGAGCTCTATGTCAAGGAGAGAAGGCTTCATCTATTCTTCCTTCAGCATAGGCCTCTCAGACCTCCAAGCCTGCTCTGCCAATCAGACCAAGCAACAGAACAAGGCTGTTCAGCCCATTGAACCTGCTTTGCCATTCAATCATAGTTGCTATGTTTCCTCAACCCCAATCCCCACCTTCTCCTCATAGCCCTTATCCCCCTTACCAAACAAGAACCTATCATCTCTGCGTTCAATTCTCCCAGTGAACTGGCCTCCACAGCCCTCTGTGATAACAAGTAAATTCCACAGATTTGCCGCCATCCAGCTGAAGAAATTCCTCCTCATCTCAGTTCTAAAAGGACGTCCTTAATCCTGAGGTTGAGCCCTGAGATCCTCAAATCTCCTCCTAGTAGAAACATGCTCTTCACTTCCACTCTGTCCAGGCCTTTTAGTATCATGGCGAATCTAATTTTAACATCAGCTCTTTGTTTCTTCCTAATCCAATGCCTTCCATTCATTTGTGCATTGAGATTCAAACTATCTCTGTCCTAAAAGTGTTCAAAGATTCTGTTTCCAATGTCCTTTTAAGAAGAGAGATCCAAAGACACAAGATTCTCTTAGAGAAACTTTTGCCCAATCTCTATCTTTTGTAGCTGAACCCTTAATTTTGAACAGAGCTTCATAGAAACATAGAAAATCTACAGCACAATACAGGCCCTACATGTACAGTACCTATCAAGGAGTATCTTAAAAGGCCCTATCGTATCTGCTTCCACCACCATTGCTGGCAGATCATTCCACGCACTCATCACTCTCTGCGTAAAAAACTTGCTCCTGACATCTCCTATGTATCTACTTCCAAGCACCTTAAAACTGTGCCCTCTCGTGCTAGCCATTTCAGCCCTGGGGAAAAGCCTCTGACTATCCACACAATCAATGCCTCTCATCATCTTGTACATCTCTGTCAATTCACCTCTCTTCCTCCATTGCTCCAAGGAGAAAAGGTTGAGTTCACTCAACCTATTCTCATAAGGCATGCTCCCCAATCCAGGCAACATCCTTGTACATCTCCTCTGCACCTTTTCTAAGGTTTCCACATCCTTCCTGTAGTGAGGCGACCAGAATTGAGCACAGTACTTCAAGTGGGCTCTGACCAGGGTCCTAAATAGCTGTGTAACCCCTGGGTCGCCTTAGGCATCGCTCAAACTCGTACTAGTCTAGGGGGAGCAGCCTTTGGCCCCGCCAAACTGGGTAATCAGCTGGTGTGGATGCTGTGTGATGTCCCCGCCTCGCCCAAAAAACAGACAGTACACCTTATGCGATTAAATGAGTACAATTTATAAAGATTACTATAACTAAGCGATTACTAACGATACAGTATATATGAATAAGAGAAAAAAAGAAAAGGCGCCAAACTTATCAAAGTCCAAACCACTTCGTGCACAACCGTTGGAGCTCAATTACTGAAGTCTTCTGGCCACCATTCGATCCCCTCCGACTTCCTCGACCCGCCTCCTGGGACCCCCACGGTGGTCGACCAGACGCTCCACACTCCTCTGTCTCCGTCTTCTCTCATCACCGAAAACCTTGGGCCGGGGACTGTCGCCCAGCTTCCAGCATCCCGTCCTCTCTCTCTCACTCCATCGCGCCGACTCCCCCAAAATCCCCGCCAACAATCAGTTTACAGTCCCAAACAAGCTTCCAGCACTTATCATAACAAAGACGCTAGCATTCCTACTATTAACACAGGCGCCAGCATTCCTACTTTTAACAAAACAAAGACGCCATTTTGATTACATACACAGTAACAAAGAAAAAGAAACCCCCGTTACAGCTGCAACATTACCTCTCGGCTCTTAAGCTCAATCCCATGATTGGTGAAGGCCAATATACCATATGCCTTCTTAACCACAGAGTCAGCCTGCACAGCAGCTTTGAATGTCCTATGGACTCGGACCCCAAGATCCCTCTGATCCTCCACGCTGCCGAGAGTTTTACCATTAATACTATATTCTGCCATCATATTTGACCCACCAAAATGAACCACTTCACACTTATCTGGGTTGATCTCCATCTGCCACTTCTCAGCCCAAATTCTCTCACATCCTCTCTGCTGCCACTCCTGGTTCTGGAGGTTAAAAGAAGTGTGGGGGTATGGGTGGATTTGAAAGCAAGCTGTTGCTGAAACAAATTAGAGCATGCCAGAAATGCCCTGCAAGTCCAGGCGGTGTCTGTGGAGAGAGTAATCCAAAGAGTTGGGAAAAGTCCGAGGTATTTTAAAGTGGGGAGGGGAGAAGAAAGCTAACAAGATTTGGATTCATTTATTTATCAAAGTGAAATGTGTCGCTTGCGGTAACAACCAACACAACCTAAGCATATTTTGGGAGCAGCCTGCAAGTGTCACCACACATACCAGCACCAACATAAAATGCCCACAGTGTTCAGCAGAACAGCGCAATGGCAGGAACAAAACAACAACAGAAAAACAAGCCCCTTTCCACCCCGCCACCCTTCCACCGCACCCCCCCCCCCCCACACACATATAGACTGGTCTCCAACCCCAGGTCATGCCGCCTCTGAGCTTCCAAGTCTGTGATAGGAGAGTGGGGCTATTGAAACATGAAGAATACATTGCTCAGTTTTTAAGGACTAATCGCACAAGATTCATTTTTATCTTGGGTGGATTATGCTAGTGAACTTTCCTGATGAAGTCACACTGTTTGTGAAAATGGAGGTGGTACTTCCAAGCTTTTCCAGTGTCAGTCACGCACCTATTGACCCCATTATTGAGACACTTCTATTTCCTGCTGTACAGACACAAACTGGAGCATCAGGTTCCACGCTCCAGTCCCTGCTGCTCAGTGTTGGACCTGAGAGGCCACCCAAGCACTGTATTTGCAAAAATTTTTTTTACCTGGTTTGGTTCACTATCATCTCGGACAGCAGGTTTTACTAGAATAGTTGGCTTCCCAAAGTGCAGACAACCACTGATACAGTATTTCTATAAGGGTTCATTGTAAAGCCCAGAGATTTTCAGCAGCAAAGGATTCCACTCCCTTAATGTGCAGCTCATTGTGAATCCTGTGAGGAATTTTCTCACAGTCAATACCATATTTCCATCTATGTGATTCCAAATCCTAAAGATCACGTCGCTGGTTACTTTCAGTGTCCAGGTGGATGGTCCTTGGGATCAATGGCTATCCATCGTCCAGGCCATGCTCTCTTCTTGCCACTATCATCGGGCAGGAGGTGCAAGAGCCTTACACCCCACACCACCAGGTTCAGGAGCAGTTATTACCTTACAGCCATCAGGTTCCTAAACCTGTATGGATGACTTCATTCATCTCAACTCTAAACTGATTCCACAACCTACAGACTCACTTACAGGGACTCTCCAACTCATGTTCTTAGTATTATTTATTTATTTTAACTTGTTATTTGTATGATTTGTCTGCTTCGAACATTGGATCAGTTTTTGTTCTGTATAGTTTTTGATCAATTCTAACAGTATTTCTGTATTTTTCCATAAATGCCTGCAAGAAAATTAACTTCAAACCAATGGACCAGCTTCACTCATTATGATATACTTGTTTTAAAAATAAATTTACTTGAATTTTGAACCCAGGCAGTTCACAGTAGAACACCTATTTCCAGCTATACTAAGTGTCAAGAGTGCTGAAAGACCTTTGTGAATAATATGCCTGGAAGAAACACAAAGAAGAGTAGATGAATAAATGTCCAGTCTTACCAGAAGCAAAAAGGGTCATGACTGCTGGGAACATGTACGAACACTGGAGGAACTCAACAGATTAGGCAGCATCCTTGGACAGAGATAAACAGTCGACATATTGGGCCAAGATCCCAAGGGTTCTGATGAAGGGTCTCAGCCCAAAATGTCAACTATTTCTTTCCCTCCATAGCTGCTGCCTGACCTGTCTGGTTTCCTCCAGCATCTTGTGTGTGTTGCTCAAGAATTCCAGCATATGCAGAATGCTTTGAGTTTCTAAATGAAGGAAAGGCCTGCTTCCTGTGAATTAGCAAACAGAACGGGTCTTGGTGAGAACTGATAGAAGGATGCAGGGAGCCAGGTTCACGATGTAGGGAGACAGATTCACAATGTAGGGAGTCAGATTCACAATGTAGGGAGTCAGGTTCATGATGCAGGCAGACAGGTTCTTGAAGTAGGGAGTCAGGTTCATGATGCAGGGAGACAGGTTCATGAAGTAGGGAGTCAGGTTCATGATGCAGGGAGACAGGTTCATGATGCAGGGAGACAGGTTCATGATGCAGGGAGACAGGTTGACGATGAGCTTGGTTGGAATGAGGGATGCTAATGGCACAAATGCTTGGCTAAGGGTTATAGCCACAAGAGGAAATGAAAAAAGTGTGGACTGGGGCAATATTACAGAAATAAAAATATTCAGCCATATTAGAGATAGTGATGTGTGACTTGATGACAAACATGGTTGCAAGTAGTTCCATTCAAATTTGGGCAGCAGTCATGGGAGTGATAAGGCTCATGATGGGGTCAGAAGATGACAGATCAGGTGTTGCAGTTACAATTATGGTAAAAATTAAGGTGTATGTATGCAATACAAATCCCTCAAATTGTTGTAATCGAGGTCAGAAAACGGGATGACCTTATTGCAGAGATTACTAAATCTTAGCTGATAGCTTGCTTTGTAGATGTAGCATACTGTTACTTTTCCATTCACCACAAAATTTACAGCAATTACTTCAGTTTCCCAGATATTGAGTAGTTAGGGTCAGGGTTGAGTGAAACACTGAATCACTAGTGAGAGCAAGAGAGCCTGCCTGTGATGGGCAGTAGTTTTTGATAGTCTCTAGATCATGGTCTCTTTGGGGGCTTTGCTATTACTTGCATGGTGGGTGGAGGAGGCGATGCTTTTGCTGGAGCAAGTGGGGGGAGGGGAGGGGGTCTTTGCCACTCTATCATTTTCTGCCATTCATTCTTTGTTTTTTTCTCTCTCTGTTTTGTGGGTGTTTGTGAAGAGTTAAGAATTTCAGGTTGTACATTGTATACATTCACTGATATTAAATGAACCATTAAAGTTATCCACACCAGTTCAGGAGCCTGATGGTTGTAGAATAATCACGTGTCAATATCGACAAGGCATCTTCTCAGTGTTGTGCCGGGGTGGAGAGGCATTCAAGCACAAAGCTCTGCATTACATCTTTTGAAGCTACAATGTATTCGGGACAAAGGACAGAAAATCGAGACTGGAGACATCAAAATTAAGACCATAATATAATCATAGGAATATGTGGACTAATTGTCAATAATCAACAGTGACATGTTGCCGACAGCTCAGAAAAGAACTAGATTCTCCTCTTCTCAGTATACTGCTTCTGAATTGTGATTGATTGCAGCCTATATTTTCCCTTTTCAGGATGTACTTTTGACCTGACTAAACGATCTGGTGCTTCTGCGATCTCCTGGGGGACTCGGCGAGGATGAGAGAGTGCAGGTACAGCTGGGGCTATCACTGGGGGTGGCTGCATCGATTCCTGATGGCGGAACGAGATCCCATGGTTGGCTTCGTTACTCCGTGCCAACTGAAGTATCGAGCAAGATTGAAATCGTTGCCAATGAGAGCGGAAAATGAACCGGTGTTCAGCGCCATCTGTCTGCGTTGGATCGGCCTCCCTCTCTTCTCCCAGCTGCCATCGGGTGGGAGGTGCGGGAGACTTGGTTCCCATGCTGCCAGGTTCAGTAGCAGTTGTTACCTTGCAGCCATCGGGCTCCTGGACAGGCTTCATTTGCCTCAGCGTTGAACAGGATCCGCAGCTGTGGACTCACTTTCGAGGTCTCTGCAGTTTATGTTCCATGTGTTTTTGTTTACTTTCTTTTCACTGCTTGTGCGATTCGATCAAGGCGCTTCAACTCTGAACTGACTCTGCATCCGTGGCCTGGAACTATTGGCACAGTACTGAACTGGCTCTGCGGCTGTGGCCTGCAGCCATTGGAGGAGCTTCACTCACCTCAGCACAGAACTGGCTCTGTGGCCGTTGGCTCACTTTCAGAAACTGCGGTTAATGTTCTGTGGGTATTTCCTTTTTTATTGTTAGCATGAGTGTTTTTGTTTTTTCACACACTTGATAGTCTTTGTTGTATGGGTTTTTATTAAACAGGTTCTATTGTGTTTCTTTCTTCTGTGGCTGCCTGCAAGAAGACGATTCTCAAGGTTGTATACAGTATACATACTTTAATAATAACAAATGTACTTCGAATGTTGAACTTTAAACGTCAGAAAAATATATACATTACATTTGGACTTGAGATTTTAAGATGAGCCAGCATATGGTTGTCAGCACTGTTAAACATGATGATACATGAATCTGGAGCAAAGGAGACTCCATGTGTGTAACATAACCAGTCAGAATTTCTTTTCTTTATTGAATGCTGCAGCAAGGTTTTCATTTATTGCCCTTCAGTTATTGCCCCTGTATGAGGAAGCAGTTAAGAGTAGACATAGGGCAAAGCACATTTCCTTCCCTGGCACATGTCAGTGAAGCAGATCAATTTTTAAAATAATTCAGTAGTTTCATGGCTACCATTACTGATGCAAATTCATCTCCCTCAATTACAAGTCTAGAACTTTGGTTACTTGTTAGATTGTCTAACTGCTACTTGATAGGTTTTATTAATTCCCATGAAGCAAGAATCAGAATAAGGTTTAATATCACTGGCTTACAATACTGTGCAAAAGACTTAAGAACATATATATATATATATATATATATATATATATATACACACACACACACAGCCAGGGCATCTAAAACTTTTGCACAGTACTGTAGTAATTTTATTTATTGCACTGTACTGCCGCAAAAAAATTTTAAAATATCATGATGCATGTGAGTGATGATAAACCCAATTCTGATATGTGTCTTTATTGTGGACTAAGAGCGGGAGGGGGCAAGGAGATGGGCATCATGGTTGGGAAAAGGGCAAGGGAGAGGGGAGGGAATGGGAAGCGCCAGAGAAACATTTTGTAATGATCAATAAGCCATTTATTTAGAAGCTGATGCACCATCAATAACTCTCGGAGACGGAAGGCAAAAGATAGGCTTTTATTAGCTGCAAACGTGACCACGACATCTTGGAGACTGAGGGAGGAGCAGTGCCTCCAATCGCCTTTATACATTCGTCTCATCTGTGGGAGGAGCCACAACAGCAGTCAGCAGAGGGGCGTGTCCAGACAGGTATACATAGTTTACCACAGAAGCAAATGACCTTTCCTGGTGCCTCAGGGTTGGGTGTGTCTGCACTGATGCCACCCCCCCCCCCTTCTCTGCCATCTGTCCCAGTCCCCTCTTGTGATTCCCAGTATCCTTTTCTCCTACCAGATTTACAAACTTGCTCTACGTAGACAAACACAGTACTGTGCAGAAGTCTTAGACACCCTAGCTATACATATGCCTAAGTAGAGTATGTCATGAAATTTGTTGTTCTGAAGCTTCAGTACTTGATTAAAAAATCTATAAATTACAGTAATAAATAAACAAATAAAATTATATTAAATAAGTAATTGCATTTGTGGATGGAAACATTTTAGAATGTTACCTGGGTTTCAGCACCTAAGCTACAGAGAAAGGTTGAACAACTTAGGTCTTTATTCTCTGGAGCGTAGAAGGTTGAGGGGGGACTTGATAGAGGTATTTAAAATTATGAGGGGGATAGATAGAGTTGACGTGGATAGGCTTTTTTCTGTTGAGAGTAGGGGAGATTCAAACAAGAGGACATGAGTTGAGAATTAAGGGGCAAAATTTTAGGGGTAAAACGAGGGGGAACTTCTTTACTCAGAGAGTGGTAGCTGTATGGAACGAGCTCCCAGTATAAGTGGTAGAGGCAGGTTTGATATTGTCATTTAAAAAAAATTGGATAAATATATGGACAGGAGAGGAATGGAGGGTTATGGGCTGAGTGCAGTTTGGTGGGACTAGGTGAGAGTAAGCGTTTGGCATGGACTAGAAGGGCCGAGATGACCTGTTTCCGTGCTGTAATTGTTATATGGTTTATATGGAACACACTGCAGCCACTGTGCATAGCTCACGGAGAGATTGAAGGTTTAAGGTTTTTGGTGAGCGCCAATCAAACGCGTAGCTTTGTCTTGGATCATGTTGAACTCTTAGAGAGTTGTTGGAGTGCTGTTTGGCTCCTGCAAGGACCAGCAGCAGGTGGCACGGCAGTGTTTCGGTTACCGTAACGCTATTACATGCCAGTGAATCAGATTCATTTCCGCCACTCTCTGTACGTTTGTAAGTCCTGTCGGTGAAAGTGTGGGCTTCCACCATGTGCTCCAGTTTTCTCCCACGTTTGAACCACGTGCATGTCAGCAGGTTAACTGGTCACATGGGTGAGTCTGGGCAACATGCTGATTGACTTTTGATTGTCTCTCAGTAAGCACGTAAAGGCTGTATATTAATGCTGTGGATCAGCCAATTTTTGAAGCAGTAGGTCAAGGTAAATTATCTCACACAAACCCTTCATCTGGACCAAAACGTCAATTGTTTATTCCCTTCAACAGATGTTACCTGAGTTCCTCCGGGGGGGGGGGGGGGGGGTGTGTGTGTGTTGCGTAGGATTTCCAACATCTGCTGAATCTCTTGTAGTTAAGGCAAATTATCTATTTTATTAAGAAGTCCTGATTTCATCCTGTTTAAGATAATACCAGCATGTCGTTAAATACAAATGGCAGAAGACGGGATACAATACAGATTATATGACATCCCATCTTCTTCGTGCTGTTACTAGCCGTAAGTGCAGACAGGTGGGGGGCAGGGGTGGGGTTGACAGCAGAATGGTCCATGCAATAGCATTGGGAGTTTTTGTATCTGCAGATGCTGTTATCCCATCTCCTAGAACTGCGATGATGAGTAATTTCTTTAACCAGAGAGTTGTGAATCTGTGGAAATCAATGTCACAGATGGCCGAGTGTATTTAGAGTGGAGGTTCTTGATTAGTAAGGGTGTCAAAGGTTAGGGGGGCATGGAAAGAGAATGGTTTTGAGAGGGATGATAAATTAGCCATAATGAAATGGCAAAGCAGACTTAATGGGCCGAATGGCTAATTCTGTTCTCATGTCTTATGGTCGTATGGTCTGTTGCACTTTTACATTTTGTTCTGTTTTACCTCATACTATCTCAGTGCACCATGTAATAACTTGATCTGAATAAAGTATGCATGGCAGATTTTACTTTGAACTTTGAAATTTTTGATGTAACAATAATAAACTAATTCCAATTAATTGCAATGGAATTTCTATCTTGCAGGTTAGTCAGTGGGGAAGATTTGTCATTTTCTCTCTTATTTTGCATATAATTTTCTTCAATTATTTACAAGTATTTGAATTAACATTATTTTTTATGTTTTATAATTATTTGCTAGAATTTAATTACTTTCATATGACTCTGAAAGCCATGGATGTTTAGAAAATGTTAAAATAACCTACAGATTTCGCATCAGGCAAAGTTCATTGGCTTAGCTCCATCTTCCTTCAAATCCCAACAGGTGTGTTCCGCAGGACAGGGACTCGGAGCACCTTGCTGATCCACCTGGATTCTGATCGCGGACTTGCGGATGTGCAGGGTCCAACATCCTCTGCACCATCTCAGGTACCTGCAGGTGTGTGGTGACCTCAGAAAGTGTTGCTGGGTAGCCGATCTTGTCACAGCAGAATCCCATACAAGTCCTACAGCATAGAAAAATGCCCTTCGGCCCATCACATCCAATCCTACCATAAAGCATGCATCTACGCCAACTCCATTTTCCATATTTGATTCAAATCTTCCATGCCATAGTGTTTCTGGTGCTCATCAAAACTCTTCCTAAATGTTGTCCTCACCATCTTGTTCAGCAACGTATTCCAGATTTTAACCATCTCTGGATTCTTCCTCAGATTCCCTATAAACGCTATGTCCTCAAGAGATAGACAGCTCTGCTGTGGGGAAAATTTTCCTTCTCTCCGTCATATCAGTAGCTCTATACCTCTCATTACTTAAAACTCTCAAGAGAGTTGCGATCACCACCCGGTCTATCACAAAGATTAGCCTACCCTCCTTTGGCTCTGTCGGCATTTCCTCCTATCTGAAGAAAACAGCAAAAGACCCCCTTCCCTCCCTGATCATTCTCCTTTCTTCCCTTCCTGTCAGGCAGTAGATGCAGAAGTTTGAAAGCAAGTTCTACCAGGCTCAAGGACCTCTTCTATCCCACTGTTGTGAGCTTTTCAAATGGACTCTTATATGAAAAAGATGAACCCTTGATCTCTCAGTCTGCCTTGTCGTGGCCCATACACTTGTCTGCCTGCTCTGCATTTCTTCGGTAACTGTAACTCTCTATTCTGCATTATTTTATTTTCCGTCTGTACCACACTGATGCATGGAATGATCTGTTTGGATGGCATGTAAGCATAAAGCTTTGCACTGTATCTCAGTGCAAGTGACAACATAAACCACTTGTAAACACAAGAGATTCCGCTGATGCTGGAAATCCAGAGCAACACACACACAATGCTGGAGGAACTCAGCAGATCAGGCAGCATCTATAGAAATGAATAAACAATCGACGTTTCAGACCAAGACCCTTCATCGGGACTGGAAAGGAAGGGGGAAGTGCCAGAATAGTATATGCCCAAAATGTTTTATTCATTTCTATAGATGCTGCCTGACCTGTTGAGTTCCTCCACCATTTTGCATGTGTTACTCTGGATTTTCAGCATCTTCAGAATTTCTCCTGTTTAAAAAGTACCTCTTCTCCACCACCACCTTCATATCCTGGCTTCTCCCACTTCCTTTGCAGTCCTGGCCCAAAACCTTGACTATTTATCCAATAAATCAATTAGCAATTTTGTACAGCTCCATCAGGTCCTCCCTCAGATACACTCCACGGAAAGCAAATCCAGCCTTCCAAACCCTGTTATCCAGTTCAAAGTAAGCTCAACGTGTTCCTTGTGTTTACTTTGATCTTTAATGGAACAGTGTAGGAGTTTTAGAATAGGGAATGGCAGGGGAGTGGGATGGAGAATTAAGGTGACAGGCAACAGGACCATAATTATCCTCAGTCGGATGCACCACTTTGTATCGTTAAACTGTACTGCAATAGCATTAAGATTCTCAAAAGCATAGTTTCTACCACAGCAGTGGGAGCACTCTCAAAGCCATTCATACTTTCTCTGAACTTGTTTTGTGGAAGCTCGCCAAACCATTTCAGTGCTCTCATAGCCTTGGGCCCAAGATTTGCTGTCAACTTTTCCTGCAGAGAAGCAGCAAGTTGGTGGTTTTCTGATGCTGCCGCGGCAGTATGCTTGGCTCTCCCCTGGGAATAAATAATCATTCTTGTATTGACAAAGAAGCATAAAGCAGTTTAGAAGCAAACAGATGTGGACTGAAACATTCAGGGATGGGAAATCCAAACCCCGGGACAAAGATTAAGCAGTGTTTCAACTATGTTCATCCAAAATTTGGATAATCCAACTATCATCAATAGGAGAGGATTTCTTACACTGCGTCAGAACTAATTCTGATGCAAGGTATGAGCAATGATATTTGTCAGTATGTACAGTTCTATATAAACAAAAATCAACTTATGTTATGGAGTCATAGATTAATACAACATGGAAACCGGCCCTTCGGCCCAACTTGCCCATCTAAGCTAATTCCATTTGCCCCAGATCCCTCCCAGGGGTTCCCAACCTGTGATCCATGGATCCTTGGCTGAATGAAAGGTTGGGAACCTCTGCTCTAAACCTTTCTTATTCATGTCCAAATCTTCAAATTAAAAAACTCTTATCATACCAGCTTCCAGTGCGTCATGTAGCAGTTTGTTCCATCAGCCTCTGTATGAAGAGGTTACCTGTTAGGTCCCTTTAAAACCCTTTCTCCATTCTCCTTATAACTATGACCCCTAGTTTTTCATTTTGTTCTAATGTTCCATGATGGAATGGTGAAGCAGAATCAATGGGTTGAATGGCCTAAATCTCCTCATTTTTATGGTCTTATGGTTAATTTCAAGTTCAAGTTCAAGCTTATTGTCATTCAACCATATACATATACCTATTATACATACTCTATACATATTAAGACAGTATACATACCGTCTTAATGAACTGGTGATTTCGCGATCTTCTGAAGGACTCATCATACTTAATTTTCAAGCATGCCATGATGAATCTTTGCAAACTTCTATGGAAGTAGAGGTGCTGCCATGCATTTTTTGGGTTTGCACTTACATGCTGGGTCCAGGACAGATCCTCTGAAATGATTAAACTGAGCAACTCAGTGTTACTGATCCCCTGATGAGGAATGCCTCATGGGCCTCTGGTTTCTTTCTCCTGAACTCAAGAATCAGCTCCTTGGTCTTGCTGATATTGAATGAGAGGTTGTTGTGACACCACTCAGCCAGATTCTCAATCTCCCTCCTATAAACTGATCTGTCATTGTTATGTATTTAAAATTTCAGTAATATTGTAATTCCTGTTTAATTAAGCATTTTTTGTTTGTTTACATAATTAATGATGGTTTATCTGTAAAAATATGGTACATGAATGGCATACATCATCTCGTCACCATGTCATACTTGAGCGAAGTTCACACACATATCCCGGGCTCTGTGTTTTTCTTTCAATTAGTTTTATGTTTTGGAGTTACAAAATATAACAGAGAGCACCTTTGACTTGGCAAACAAACAAGGTGTTGTCAGTTGTGCTTTGCCTCACAGTCATGACTATAAAGCGAGTAGAGCAGGGGGCTAAACGCACAGCCTTGTGGAGCACCTGTGTGAATGGAGATTGTGGAGGAGGTGTTTTTGCTAATCCAAACTAACTGGGGTCTGCAAGTGAGGAAAAGGAGGATCCAGTTGCACAAGGATCTTATGGAGGCCAAGGTCTTGAAGCTTATTGATTAATCTTGAGGGGATGATGGTATTGGATGCTGAGCTGCAATCGATAAAGAACATCCAGATGTATGCACCTTTGCTGTGCAGGTGTTCCGGGGTAGAGTGAACAGCCAATGAAATGACATCTGTTGTGGGCTTGTGCACGTAGGCAAACTGGAGTAGGTTCAAATCACTTCTTAGGCTGGAGTTGATGCGTTTCAGCACAAACCTCTCAAAGCACTTCATCCCTGTGGATGTAAGTGCTGCTGGATGATAGTCATTGAGGCAGGTGGCCATGTTCTTCTTAGGCCCTGGTATAACTGAAGCCTGCTTGATGCTGGCGGGTACCTCAAACTGCCAAAGTGAGAATTAAAAGGAATCAGTGAACACTTCAGCCAGTTGATCAGCACAGGTCTTTAGTCCTGGGCCAGCTACCCTGTCTGGTCAGACGCTTTCCATGCATTCATCCTCTTGATGGATGTTTTGTTGTTGGCTTTCACATGGTCTTCGGGGGCTGTGGGAGTTCATGAAGGTTCCTCCATGTTTTGATGATTAAAGCAAGCATAGAAGGCATTGAGCTCAACTGGGAGCGAAGTCTTGTCACCTATGTCACTTGGCTTCACTTTGTCAGAGGTAATAGCATTCAAGTCCTCCCACAGCTGTCGAGCATCCTTCAATGATTCAAGAATGGTTTGAATTTGCCACTTCGCATGTGAGCTGGCTCTCCAGAGATCATAGCTGGACACCTCGTATTAGCCAGACCTGAATGCCCCAGACTGGGTCATCCAGGGCTTCTGGTTTGGGGTGGCTGAATGATTTTGTGGGGATACACTCATCTACAACTGTTTTTTTAAAAGTCCATGACAATCATTGTGCTTTCATTCTGATCCTCCGATGAATCCTTGAACACAGCCCTGTCCACCAGTTCGAAGCAATTCTGCAGCCACTGCTGTGCCTCTCATGATCACCTCTTTGTTATCCGTATCTCTGGTGCCATGCTCTTTAGCCTCTTCCTGTATGCAGACAGGAGAAGAAACAAGATAGGAGAAGTGCAGCCTAGTCACGAAATGGTGGGTGTTCCTTATTGTAATATAGCAGTGATTGAGTGCATTGGATCCCCTGGTGCTGCAGGGCACATGTTGATGATAAATGGGCAGAGATTTCTTCAAACAAATACAATTGAAGTCCTCAACTGTGATTTGAAATGTCTTGGGTGAGCTGTTTCTTGTTTGGTGATGGCAGCATTCAATTTCTCAAGTGTCTGATTAATATTGGCTTATCATGGTGTGTAAACTATAGTCAGGATCACAGAAGGGAACTCTCTTAGTATGTAGACAGTCGGCACTTAATCATTAGATGTTCCAGGTCAGGGGAACAAGAGTAAGACAAAACCGCCACATTTGAGCAACACAATTAGTTTATCATGAAACACAGACCCCTACCATTTGCCTTCTCCAAATCAACAGTTCAGTCATTCCTGTGTATTAAAAAGTCTTCAGGTCTTACTAGTGAGCCATGTCTCCATGAAACACAGTATACAGCAATTTCTCATTTCCATCTGAGACCGCAGTATTGCCCTTAAATCCTTAATCTTGTTCTCCAGTGGCTGTACATTTGCTGAGAAGATGTTGGGTAGGGGGAGTTTCATTCCTCTAAGTGTCAGCCTAGCTTGGAGTCCTCCCCTCTTCCCTGTCTTCCGCCATGATGATGCACCTTCAACCACGTAAAGGTTCTGTACTTGCATGCTTGAAAGTTAAGTTCATCGTATCCTTCAGAAGATCATAAAATCACTAATTCGTCAAGATGGTTCAAAAGTACATTGCTTAAAGGTTGCAGATTGCAGCGAGAGCAATTCAGAATAGTTACAGTGTATTTAGAAGTTTTATAATTGGCCAGCAACACGTCACCATGGTTCACAGGCTCCATCTACCCATAATTCTATTTGGTTTCTTGAATTTACTGTGATTGCCAGCAAGAAAATGAATCTCAGCATTGCACTGTATATGGTGACATATATATACTTTAATAATAAATTTTCTTTGAGCTTTGAGCTTTACACGTATACCGTCAAATGAAATAACGTTCCTCCAGACCAAGATACACAACATAGTACATAAAAACTCACACACAAAACATAAGGTAATATTACCACAAATAAGTTAACAAATAAAAGGTGAACTTACAACACAAGTCAAAAAGTAAACAGTATAATGCTTCTGGCACTGCCTGTGTGATGATACCTGGGTGGTAGCAGGGAGTTCAGTTGTCTCACAGCCTGGAGGACGAAGCTATTCCCCAATCTAACAATCCTTGTCCTAAAGCTATTGTACCTCCTGTCTGATGGTAAAGGGTCAAAGACATTGTGGACAGATGGGAGAGATCATTGATGATGCTCAGGGCTCTGTGTACGTAGTGCTCCTGATAAATATTTCAGATGGGTATAAGATAGACCAAGATGATGCAGTCCTTTCAATCCTTTGTAGGGTCTTGTGATCACATATCTTATAAATCAGACAGTGATATAGTTGGTCAGGACACTCTCAATGATGCTCCTCCAAAAATTGGCTAGAATGGGAGAGGAGTCTTGCTTGCTTTAATCTCTTCAGGAAGCTGAGCTGCTGCTGTGCTTTCTTGACTAAAGTGGTGGTGTTGAGGCACCAAGTGAGATTGTCTCTTATTAGGAGTTTGAAGAGATTTGTCATGTCAACAAATACGCTCATAAACTTCTATAGTTGTACTGTGGAGAGCATTCTGACAGGCTGCATCACTGTCTGGTATGGAGGGGCTACTGCACAGGACCAAAAGAAGCTGCAGAAGGTTGTAAATCTAGTCAGCTCCATCTTGGGTACTAGCCTGCAAATTACCCAGGAAATCTTTAGGAAGTGATGTCTCAGAAAGGCAGCATCCATTATTAAAGACCTCCAACATCCAGGGCATGCACTTTTCTCATTGTCTTCATCGGGTAGGAGATACAGAAGCCTGAAGGCACACACTCAGTGATTCAGGAACAGTTTCTTCCCCTCTACCATCCGATTCCTAAATGGGCTTTGAAACTTTGGACACTACCTCACTTTTTTAATATTTCTGTTTTAATATTTTTTAGTATTTCTGTTTTTGCACATTTTAAAATAATCTATTCAATATACATAATTGATTTACTTGTTTATTTATTATTATTTTAATTTTTTTTCTCTCTCTCTCTGCTAGCTTATGTATTGCATTGAACTGCTGCTGCTAAGTTAACAAATTTCACGTCACCTGCTGGTGAAAATAAACCTGATTCTGATTCTGATGTGCACTCCCAGAAACTTGGTTCTCCTAACTCTCTCCTCAAGGGAGCCATATATGTGCAGTGATGAGTGGTCAAACTCCACAATCAGAGTCCACAATCATCTCTTTTTAAAAAAAAATATTAATTTATTAAATTTTAGAAAATTACAAAGAATAAATGTGATGATAAAATAGTGAGAAAAATAATATTAGCCCTCCCCCCTCCCCTTAACCCTCCCCCCTTAACCCTTATCTAAAGAAAGAAAAAAAAGAGAGAAAGATTGCCTGGATATCGGAGGATCCCCACATGCTCCATGGAGTTCAAATTAATTTTAATATTTATTTTTACTTTCCCCAATTACTTTATAATTTTATCTTCAAAGGACCTATGTACAATCATCTCTTTAGACCTGTTCATGTTGAGGCCCAAGTTGTTGTGCTCGCACCATTCTATCAGATGCTCCACCTCCTCTATTACCTGGTAATATCTGAACACAATTAATTTGGTACTTCAAGAAGCATTTTCCTATGCAGTACTTCTTTGAGTTTAATAAACCATTCTTCCATCGGGAAGAAAGTACAGGAGCTTGAAGACCCATACCACGAGGTTCAGGAACAATTATTATCCTTCAACCATCCAGTTCCTAAACCATCATCGATAGAATCAGAATCAGAGAAACAGAATCATGTTTATTATCAACAGCATATGATGTGAAATTTGTTAACTTAGCAGCAGCAGTCCAATGCAATACATAATCTAGCAGAGAGAGAAAAATAATTAAAAAAATAAAAATAATAATAAATAAACAAGTAAATCAATTAGGTATATTGAATAGATTTTAAAAAGTGTGCAAAAACAGAAATGCTGTATATTAAAAATAAAGTGAGGTAGCGTCCAAAGATTCTCACTTTCCCACTCTGGAGAGAAGTAACGAGAATTGAGTCCAGTGATTCGACTGTCAAACACCTTTATAATGATGGTGAGCACATAAGAACTTAAAAAAATAAGTGTAGGAACGCTCAAGCATTCAGTAAGGTCGTTCACTGGTTTACTGAATCTAGCCCAGCTCTGCCTTCCTGCTCAATTTGTTTCAATAAAATCACCTCTTATTCTTAAAATTCTCATCTTGAAGAGGTGCAGCATAGAAAAGCAGACTCCTCGGTCCACTGAGTTTGCAGTGACCAACAACTGCTGCAAGAAAATCTGGTATACTTCACATTTAAGCAAAGGATAAAGAGTTTAAAAAAAGGTATAATAAACATAAAACTTTTAGAACCAATATTATTTTGTTTTGTATTTGCAGAAATTGTCTTCGTTTGCAGATTGGTCATTTGTTAGTCTTTGTATGTAGCTTTTCACTGATTCTTTTTTATTTCCTTATGAATCTCGGGGCAGTACCTGGTGATATATATGTACTTTAATAATAGATCTACTTTGACATTTGAACTTTAAGATATTCCATAAAGATCTCCAAATATTTCTAATGAACTTCATGTGCAGTTTGCTGCTAAGATTGGCCATCTCTTTAAACTTAACAGCATGCTTTAATACGTCAGGACTTACCCTAAACCCACAAACGAAACAAGTCTTTGTGAAAATGTGAAAGGATAACTTCATTGAACTGTTCTCAGAGCCTTTGGACTTACATTCAATGATGCTCCATCTCATGTTCTTAATAATTACTGTTTACTTATATATTATCTTTTTGTTTCTTTGAATTGACTGTGAATTCCTGCAAGAAAATGAATCTTGGGGTTGTATACGGTGACGTATATGTATTTTTATAATAAATTGACTTTGTAAGGATAAGGTTACCTATAGTGAATGAATGCATGCAGCACAGTAGCATAGTGGTTAGCAAAACACTTTACAGTACAGCACAGATGAACTGGGTTCGATTCCTGTTACAGCCTGTAAGGGGTTTCTATGTTCTCTCCGTGACTGCGTGGGTTTCCTCTGGGTGCTCCGACTTCCTCACACAGATCTACCAGTCGATAGATTAATTGCTCATTGCAATTTGTCCTATGATTAGGCCAGGATTAAATTAGGGGATTACTGGGCAACGTGGCTCGAAGGGCAGGAAGGGCCTATTCCGCACTGTATCTCAATCAATCAATAAATAAAACCTTAACACACTGTCGCACTCTTGCACCATCAAAATTCAGACTGCTCAGCCCTTCCTTGTGATGTTTACTCAGCTCTGTGCTGAACTGAGGCTGATGTCTGGCTTTGTGTCTATGGTCCTGTGATGTTTGCTCACCTTCGTGATGAACTGAGGCTCCAGCTGCAGTGATACTTGGCTTCGCATCTTTCATAAAACTTCAGCTCTGAATGCTATTTGTTTACTTTCATTGTTTGCATGATTTGTATTTGAAAAAGAGACCATCTTTTGGTCTCTTTTGAATGGGGCTTCTTTGTTTTGTAGCTGCCTGTAAAGAGACTAATATCTACATACTTTGATAATCAATTTACTTTGAACTTTGAATTTCTGAGACACCCATCTGAGAGCAACAATCATTTCATGGTCAAAGTCACTTAGATTACATTTTGTCCCCATTCTGATGTTTGATCTGAACAGCAACTGAACCTCTTGACCATGCCTGCATGCTTTTACGCATTGAGTTGCTGCCATATGATTGGTTGAATAAATATTTGCTTTAACAAGCAGGTCTGCAGGTCTGCAGGTGACCACTGAGAGTGGATCATGCGCAATACATAACAATTAACCGTGCCTTCAAAGTAATTTGCAATCATGCTGGAGTTCCAAAAATAGTCTGTTCTTTCCAAATCAGAAACATGCCCAAAAGTCAAAAATTAAGAGAAAGGATGGAAACAATTCTGAATTTTAGTCGGACAATGCTTGTAATGGTTTACCCAGCTTGTGGAACATTTCGGTGAGATACAGAACAACAACTTTATCACCAAGAAAGAGCCATTTAAATTTGGAATGGGCCAAATTGCCCTTTTCATCCAGATTTTGTCTTTAATGTTTGCTGCTAATCTTTCAAATGATCTCTTCTACATTGTTACTTTGTTGACCATGAAGCAAAAGTGTCCAAAAGTAGACTAACAATAGTTCTGCCAAAACACTCGAGGGCTATAAAATTGAAATCATTCATGCCTTTAACATTTATACTCTGCATCATTTAATGCTCCGTGATTATCCAACAATGCCTGTTTAATTATAGAATTTAAATCAGTGACAAAGGACCCACTGTTTTGTAAACACCTGAATAAACCAACCAATCACTTATTCACAAAGGATTATGTTCAACAAGAGAGGGAGGGAGGAAAAGGGATTGTTTACACCGCAGTGTCAAAAGGAGCAAATGCATTGTTAGGGCAAGTCAACACTATTTCAGTTCAGTAGCCATGCCCTTCTTAGAAATCCAATAGGACTCCAGGGAGTAAAGTATTCCTATCAGCTGATTTACTGTAAGAGATTTCGAGCCATTTACAGTCTTAATGTGCTGCATTATCTTTCCAATCATTTGCGCGGCTTTTGTTGTGATACCTACTTAAAATATCAACCTTGCAAGAGTCTCAAAAAGATATTGAAAAATGAGTAAACCAGGGCTTCTGTGAAAACACTGGCCCTCCCACCCTCCTTCTCACTTTCTTCTCCTACCAAGATGGAACGCTGAGAAGGTCTTGGGAGGGGCAGCAAGACTTGATGGACTGTCACAGGAACAAAGGCAAAACCTGTGTGCTAACTCAAAACATTTTAACAAAAGAGGCAGAGAGCTAAACTGCCCAACATCCCAAAATGGGCAGAGCGATTATGATACACAATTAACCAACCTCATCTGTCCTGCGCTCCTATTCACTTCCATGACTTCAGTACCCGGCAGGCACCAACCTAGCTATTACTGGGGTGGACATTGAGGGTGGGGATGGAGGTGAGTAGTCAATTCTCTAACACCACTTAAAGATCCCTTGCAACCCAAACAAGACCTGTGCGTCAAAGTTGAATGAAGCAGGTATTAGATTTAGATTTAGATTAGACTTATTTATCACATGTACCGTAAAGCATACAGTGAAATGCAGTGTTTGTGTTAACAGTCAACACAAACTTGGGATGCGCTGAGGGTAGCCCGCAAGTGTCGCCACACATTCCATGCCAACATAGCATGCCCATCGTGTTCCGCAGGACAGCTTGCAGCCAACGTACGGCAAGCAACACCACCAATAAATACAAACACAATGAGCAAGCCCCCCTTCCCACCCTCCTACTCATACACACTCGGGCCTCCAACCTCAGGCCAGGCCACCTCTGACCTCTGACTTCCAGCCTTTGGCCCAGGGCCTGGAATTGCAGACTTGCAGAAGCAGGCATCCAACCTTTGGACTCGCTGACCTAGAGGCTTCCCCAGACTCACTGAGCGTGGCTTTCAACCTTTGGTCTTCGACCTCCGGACTTACCTAGCTCAGCACCTTGACTGCTGGGCTTGGAATTCTGGACTCGCCAAAATTTGGGTTTTGCTCCCAAGACGTGGACCTCTGACATCTGCACTAACATCTGGGTTTTGAGCCCTGGGCACCTTGATTGCAGGTCTCTGACCTCTGGAATTGCCAGTCTCTGGGATTTTACCTCTGGACACAGTGATCATATGCCTCTGACTCAGGACCTGTTGACCAACTCAGACCTCCTATCACAGGACTCACTCACTTCGGTCATCAGACCCCAGTACTCTCCAAACTCAGTGATCTCTGGCCCTCATCTGCAGTCGTCAGATCTCCCTCCTCAGGAATCCAACTTAGGAGTGCTCCATTTTGAACTCTGACCTCCAGCTCTTCACTTACCAGAACCCGTAGCCCTTAACACCCAAAGTGAAGAAGGGACATTGGGTTGAGAGCTCTGAATTCATACAGCAAGAGCAGACAGAAACCCAGCTTAAGTGGCAGTGGGAGTGTACCACCTCACAAACTAAACATCCACCCCTTTCAAAAACCACCTCCAGCCCAACCCAGTCTGGTAACACATTGGACCAAAGAGCCACCTTGAAACCCTCAGGAGCTAGGTGGAGAAAATTCATCCATGATCCCAAGGGACAACAAATGGAAATAACAACAATAAAAAGAAGAACTTAATGGAGATGTGGAGGGGCTTGTTACTGACGTGTCGGTGTCTAGTCATTTTAACTGTCCCAATTCAAGTGAGGACAGTGACTAGAGCTTAGCTCTCTACCAACACAAGATCATCATTAAAGATCCCCACCATGCACATCATACTCTCTTCTACCTGCTGCCATCAGGTAGAAGGCATAGGAGCCTCAGGAAGTTCAAGTTATCAAGTTCTTGAAGTTCAAGAACTTCTCCACTAAGTTCAAGAACAGTTACTACCCCTCAACCATCATGCTCTTGAATAAAAGTGGATAACTACAATGCCCCATCATTGAGATGTTCCCACTACCAATGATCTCACTTTAAGGACTCTTTATCTCATTATCTCATGTTCTAATTATTTATTGCTATTTATTTATTTTTGCATTTGCACAGTTTGTTGTTTTCTGCCTTCTGGATGGTCCTTCATTGACCCTGTTATAGTTACTGTTCTATAGATCTGTTGAGTATGTCCACAGCAAAGTGACAGATATGTACTTTGATAATAAAATTCATTTTGAACTTTGAACTTTAGATGATCAACAATGAATGTTGAATTGGGCTCACCCGTTATTATCCTGTTTATTAGTACTGAAGCCTCAGCTGAGGCAGTGTGTTGTGTCCTTGAGCAAGGCATTTAACCACACATTGCTCTGCCACGACACCGGTGCCAAGCTGTATTGGCCCTTGCTCTTCCCTTGGACAACATTGGTGGTGTGGAGAGGGGAGACTTGCAGCTTGGGCAACTGCCGGTCTCCCATACAACCTTGCCCAGGCCTGTGCCCTGGATACTTTCTAAGGCGCAAATCCATGGTCTCACGAGACTAACGGATGCCTATAAATGTGCTGAAGACTCCATTTTGAAGCTATGTTAATTCATGGCAGGAAATTTTTAAAAAGCACTTTCAATCCCCAATATATCACAAAATGTATTTATACTTATGTCATGTTATTGAGACAATAACTCAGCAGAAATGTTATATCAGTCGATGTGTTAAGATAGGGAATGAACGCACGTCGTGGTTAGCTCAACGCTTTACCGTACCAGTGACGCGGATCAATTCCCACGGCAGCCTGTAAGGAGTTTGTATGTCCTTCCCATGACCACTTGGGTTTCCTCCAGCTGCTCCAGTTTCCCCCCACAATCCAAATTGGTGGGTTAATTGGTCATTGTAAATTGTCCTGTGACTAGGCTGGGGTTTAACCTTGTCGTAAGGTTTGGAGGTGTGCATACCTTAATGACCCGGAGAGCTATGTTGGCTGGAGTCAAGGCTTTATGCCTTGGCTTATCGTAGGGTCACCCATGCCAAACATGTCAAAAGGTAGAGGTCAGACTAGGAGTGGTCTTCCAGTACTCCAGGCTTGGGGGTTCAGCTCAGGGCTAACAACGCTGTTGTTACAGAAACAGCAATGAAGAATCCTTCTACATCTGAGTGCAACGGTATTCCTGAGTCTCCACCGGGGGCTTGTATGACTGACAGCTGTGAAAACTGAGAAGTAGCTGCTGACGTGATGAAGGAAGGTTTGAACACCACCAGAGATGGAGAACCCTCTTTGCTGCCCTAAGTGGCAGTGGTGTAATGGGCAATATGTGAGAAAGTAATTTGGGGGTTGTTGGGCAGCACAGCTCAAAGGGCCAGAAGGGCCTTACTCCATGCTGTATCACAATTCTGCAATGTGGATAGTTCTCTGTCAATTCCAGAGATGACTGTGAACAGACACTGTTTCTGTAGCCTGGATGGCAGCAATTGTTGCCGTCTGAATGCTTTTGAAAACCTGGTGGCTCAATGCATTCAAATACACTGGATAAATCCACCCCAGCACTTACAATTTTTCTTTTATGCGGGTGAACAGAGAACGAGATACAAAGTAACTTTGCTTTAATCTTTAATCGAACGTTTCAAGTATTGTCACTCATCTAAATGCTTTCTCTTTCATGATAATGAAAGAGAAACACGACAATAAACACGACAATAAAATTTGAAACACGACAATAAAATTAAACATTTTCAAAGGTTCTCCTCTTGTGCAGTGATTTTCCCTTTCTGATAATCCACTTTTTAACAGATACCTTAAAAGCCTTTGATGTAGTCTTGTACTGTTACCATGTTTGAACTATTACATGTGCTAACACCAGACTGACAAATGCTACTGCAAGTAATTTGTATTTTGATTTGTTACTTCTCATTCGCACAGTCCCCACCCAAATCAACACAAAATTACTGACTCCTCTTTAAATCCAATCTCCCCACTCCTCAAATGTTATCAATCCTAACTAATCAGGTGGTTTTTAACTATTGTTAGTGGATTAGTTGTTGTTTTAATCACACTGTTAAACAACAGACTATTAACAATTGACACTTTTGGAATTAACTTAGTTAACAGTATTTAATTATTTTTGTAATTTAGTTCAGTGATTTAGTTTATACATTTTCAAAGATGCTTTATAGTTCTTGAAAGTTTTTAAGTAACTGAACTGAACATTCCTAGACTGTTTCAAGGACTCTGCAATTTGATGTTTAATATTCTGTCTGTTATTTGCTTTGTTTTTTTGTCATTTGTGTAATTGTTCTTTTTTTTGCATGTTGGGTGTTTAATGTTTTCTTTGAAAGGGTTCCTTGGCATTTCTTTGTCTGCGAGAAGTTGATTCTCAGGGTTGTATACTGCTTACATACTTTGATAATAAATGTACTTTGAACTTTCAGAAACATTCAGCTATCCTTGCTGTTTTTGACAAACCTCACTACGAGTTAAACCAAGCCGATGACTTAACTGAATACTCAAACATTATTTCCCGTAACTTTGTGATGGGGCTTTCTCTTCCTCATCCTCAGCCTTGACATAATAGGAGTAACATTAGTAGAGGTTTGACACTCAGTTTTCAGTAGCGATTCAAGAAATTCTACTGCATCACACCCTGGTATGGAAACATCAATGCCTTTGAACTGAAAGTCCTACAAAAAATAATGGATACTGCCCAGTCCATGACAGATAAGCCCTCCCCACCACTGAGCACATCTACATGGAACATTGCAAGATAGCAGCATCCATCATCAGGGACCACAACCACCCATGACAAGCTCTCATCTCACTGCTGCCATCAGCAAGGAGGTACAAGAGTCTCAGGACTCACCACAGGTTCAAGAATAGTTACTACTGTCAAACATCGGGCTCTTGAACCAAAGGGTGTTATGGTTATTATTCTATGGATTTATTGATTATGCTTGCAAGACAATAAATCTCAGTGTTGTATATGGGGACATGTATGCACATTGATAATACATTTACTTTGAAACGCACAGCCATTTGCGAACCAAATGCTTGAACAAATGTAGCATCTTAACTTATCACTGTATCAATTAGATCTATCAGAAATTAATACTTAAGTATCTTAACAACCTCCATGTGTAACAAACTGTCAATGTGTGACGGTTTTTTGCTCTAAAATAATTTTTTTATAAGTCTAAAATACAGGTGTCATTGCTTAATAATGTTAAAAGAACTATAACAAACTGATAATGCTGCAAGTTACACCCTGAAAATATCTAGTTTGGGTCCAGCCAGTGTACTGCATTTAATTCAGGCTACTATGTTTTTGGAAATGTATGGAGGCTTTGGAGAGAGAACTGAAGCAAATAATTAGAAATGGTTCCAACTATGATGCACACGCTCATGGTGTTGGCCTTGTAAGCAGGAAAAAAGGCTCGGGGAGATCTGATGGGTGTGGTTAAGTTCATAATGGCTTAACCACACAAGGTCCTCATTGAGTGGTCAGTAGTGGAAAGGGTGAGTACCTTCAAGTTTCTGGCATGACATCTCAGATGATCTATCCTGGTCCAAAAACTGATG
Organism: Hemitrygon akajei; assembly: GCF_048418815.1. Classification (NCBI taxonomy): domain Eukaryota; kingdom Metazoa; phylum Chordata; class Chondrichthyes; order Myliobatiformes; family Dasyatidae; genus Hemitrygon; species Hemitrygon akajei. The sequence goes on from NC_133129.1 coordinate 173,923,483, forward strand.
TAATTATGAAGAAAACATGCAAATGGCTCTACTTCATTAGGAGTTTGAGGAGATTTAGCATGTCACCAAAAACTCTTACAAATTTCTATAGATGTGCAGTGGAGGGCGCTGTGAGTGGTCACATCACTGCCTGGTATGGAGCTTCCAACACATAAGATAACAAGAGGCTGCAGAGGGCAGGAGACTGAGCCACATCCCTCCCTACCATTAAGAACATCTTCAGGAGGTGGTGCCAAAGAAATTAGCATCCAGCAACACCTTACATTTTGTTTGGGTAGATCCCAACTGGATGACGTGAATATCGATTTCTCCTTCCCTTCTTCTTCTATTCTTCACTGTGGCCTTTTACCTTTTCTCACCTGCCTATCATCTTCTCCTGGGACCCCTCCTCCTTCCCTTTCTCCTATGGCCTACTGCTTTTATCAGATTCCTTCCTATCCAGCCCATTATCTTTCATACCCACCTGACTTCACCTATCACCTTCCAGCCATCCTCCTTTTCCTCCCCCACCTTTTTTATTTTGGCATCTTCCCCTTTCCTTTCCAGTCCTGCAGAAGGGCTTAGGCCCAAAACATCGACTGTTTAATCATTTCCATAGATACTGCCTGACTTGCTGTGTTTCTCCAGCACTTTGTGTGTTTTGTTTTAGATTTCTTACTTCTGCAGGCTTTCTTGAGTCCATCACTAAGGACCATCACCATCTGGAAAATGCCATCTTCTTGTTTCTATCATTGGAGAGGAGGTACAGGAACCTGAAGACTCACACCCAATGATACAGAAATAACTTCTTACCCTCTGCCATCAGATCTCTGAATGGTCCCATGCATATTATCTCATTATACCTCTACTTACTAATTTTTGTAATTTGTTGTAGTTTTATGTCTTTTCTCTGTTCTGCAGCCTCAAAGCAATAATTTTCACATCATATAAACCAGTGATAAAAAAATCTGACTCTGATTCTGGAGACTGTAAACAAAGCAATCTGGATTTTGGTAGCTGAGGGCTTGATGACAAGAGACACAGGTTTATGGTTTGTGGCAAAATACTAGTGATGACATGAGGACACGTTCATTTCCAGAAACAACAGTGAGTAACAAGAACAAGTTGCATTCCAGAAAGTGCGGAAACAGATTTAATGGGAGCCATCCACAGGAAATGAGCTGAACATTCAGGGATTAGAAAGGAGAATGCTAAAATTAGTCCTTATTTCCTCAGGAGATTTGAAGGCTGAATGGCATCTTTCATGCTGTCCTACGAAGAAAATGAATGTGCTTTATTCTTGCAAATAAAATTCAAACCGTACTTATTATAGGCATATGCTCAAAGGGCATATTTCGTAGAGAATTGACATCATGAAAATATCCGATGGAAGTAACATTATTGGCACAGAACATTAAAGATCAGAATTGATAACTGGCTTGGAATGTTTGATCTGATAGTATTGCCAAGACTTGGAGAATGCTGAAAACCCACACCTCAAGTTCAACAGCAAGAGGATAACTAGGAGTAGAGGACGACCACTGAAGAATAAAGGAGGGAACATATGATTGAAGGCGGAAGGTGTGGCTGTGGTCCTAATGAGTACATTGCAAGGAGAAGGATGTGGATGATAGGGAGTTCATTGTGAAGAGTGATAATTTGCTAGGACATTTCATGTTAAAGGAGGAGGTAGTGTTGAGTCAATTAAAAGATGTTAGGTAGATAAGTCCCCAGGACTTCATATACTCCAAGCTACTAAGAGGGACAAGAGATGAGATTGTTGCGGACTTGACCAATATCTACATTTCCTTTCTAACTACGGGCAAGATAGCAGAAGAATGTTGAGTAACTAAAGTTCCATTATTCAAGAAAGGACAGTGCTAATCCTGGAAACTATTGACTAGTGAATCTCATGTCAGTGATAGGAAAGTTACCAGAGAGAATACTTAGAGATAGGATTTGTGAATATTTGGAAAACTAGAGCCTAACTAGGGACAGTTCACATAGGATTGTGTCGGGCAAGTTGTGTCTTACTACCTTGATTGAGTTTTTCAAACTGGATTAAGGTGATTGATGAAGGTAGAGCTGTGAATGTTGTCTACATGGGTTTGAGTAAGACGTTTGATAAGGTCCCTCTTGGTAGGCTCATCCAGAAGATGATGGTGCATGGGATCCACAATGAATTGACTGCTTGGATACAGAATTGACTTGTCCATGGAAGACAGAGGATTGTGTTCGACAGAATATATTCTGTCTCAAGATCTGTGACTAGAGGTGTTCTGAAGGAATCTGTACCAGGAACTCAGTGGTTCTTCACATGGCTTTAGATCACCTGGACAAGACAAACACCTATGTCAGGACTCTGCTGCTCAGCATTTAACATCATCATTCCCACAATCCTGATCAATAAGCTACTGAACCTGGGCCTCTGTACCTCCCTCTGGATCCTGGACTTCTTAACTGGATGACCATAATCTGTACAGATTGGTAATAATATCTCCTCCATGCTGACGATCACCATTGGTGCAGTTCAGTGGTGTGTGCTTAGCATACTGCTCTACTCCTTTTATACCGATGACTCTGTGGCTCAGGATAGCTCAACTATCATCTATAAATTTGCTGATGATACAACCAGTGTTGGTAGAATCTCAGAGGGATGTGAGAGGGTGTGCAACTATACCAGCTGGCTGAGTGATGTTGCAGCAACAACCTTGCACTCAACATCAGTAAGACAAAAGAGCTAATTGTGGACTTCAGGAAAGGAAAGAAGAGGGAACACAAAGCAGTCCTCATAGGGGGATCAGAAGTGGAGAGAGTGAGCAATTTCAAATTCCTGGGTGTCAAGATCTCTGAGGATCTAACCTGGTCCCAAAATATCAACACAGCTATAAAGAAGGCAAGGCGGCAGTTATATTTCATTAGGAGTTTGAAGAGACTTGGTTTGTCATCTAAAACACTCGAAAACTTCTATAGATGTAGTGTGGTGAGCATTCTGACAGGCTGCATCAGGGTCTGGTATGGTGGTGGGGGGGTGGGGTGGGGGGGGGCTGCTGCAACTGCACAGGACCAAAGAAGCTACAGAAAGTTTTTAAATTAGTCAGCTCCATCTTGGGCATTCATCCCTATAGTATCCAAGACACCTTCAAGGAGCGATGTCTCAGAAAGACGGTGTCCGTTATTAAGAGCCCCATCACCCAGGACATGCCCTCTTCACATTTTTACTGTCAGGAAGTAGGTACAGAAGCCTGAAGGCACACACTCCGCGATTCAGCAACAGCTCCTTCCCCTCTGCCATCCGATTCCTGAATGGACATTGAACCCAAGAAAACTAACTAATTTTTATTTTTATGTAATTCCTGTTTTGCACTATTTTAAATCTATTTAATATACATGTAATGTATATACTTACTGTAACTGATTTACTTATTTATTTTTTCTTTCTCTGTTATCATGCATTGCATGGTACTGCAGCTGCTGAGTTAACAAATTTCACCACACAGGCCGGTGATAATAAACCTGACTCTGATTCTGCTGTTTGTGATATCCGGTATATAAGAGACCTGGATGAAAACATAAGCGGGTGTGTTAGCAGCTTTGCAGACAATACAAAGATTGATGGCATTGTGGGTAGCACAGAAGACCGGCAAGGAAAAGTGTGATATACCTGCAGGTCATTTGTAGATATGGACAGGTGGAGATGACTTGGCCAAATGTGAAATGTTGACTTTGGGAAATAAAATATGAAGGGACATTGCACACTGTTAACAGCAAGACCATAACAGCTTTAATATAAAGAATAATCTTGAGGTCAAAGTCTATATCTCTCAAAGTGGGTACAAGGGTTGATAATGTGGTACGAAGGGCACATAACATGCTTGCCTTAATCAAGGAACTGAGTTCAAGATTCAGAAAGTTAAGTTGCAGTTTTATAAAACTCCAATTGGACCATATCTGAACTATTGCAGTCAGTTCTGGCCACTCTCATTACTGGAAGGATATGGAGGCTTTGGAGAGAGTGCAGAAGAGATTTACCAGGATGCTGCCTGGATTAGAGGGTATCTGCTATAAGGAGTGGTTGGACAAACTTGTGTTGTTTTCTCTGGAGCAGTAAACACTGAAGGGAGATGTGATACTGGTTTTTAAGATTAGGAGAGACATGAAAAGACAGCAAGTACCTTTTTCCCACAGTTGATGTCTAATACCAGAGGGCATGCATTTAAGGTGAGAGTGGGTAAGTTCAAAGATGATGTGCTGGGCAAGATTTTTATACAGAGTGTCAGGTGCTGGGAATGTGCTGCCTTGGTTGGATGTGCAGGCAAATACAATCGAGGCGTTCAAGAGGTTTTTAGATAACCATATGAATGTGCAGGAAATGGAAGGATATGGACATTGCTTAGGCAGAAGAGATCAGTTTAGCTGGGCATTTGATTACTAATTTAATTAGTTTGGCATAATGCTGTGGGCCAATTGGTCCGTTCCTGTGTTGTTCTGTTCCATGTAAGTACTTCTCTCCCCAAACAGATCTTCTTTTTCTCCCAGTTGAAGGAAGATCAACAAGACCCTAGTGGGCAAAGGAAACACGTCAAATATAACATTAAAAAATCAGCTTGAAGAAATTGAACGTCACATCTAAAAACTGGGAAGAGATTGCACTCAATAGAAACACCTGCAGGAAATCTGTTCAAAAGGGAGCATGCGAGTAATCTCCACTGTGCCGCAGAGAACACGTGGCAGCTGTGAAAGGAGAAACTGAAAAACCAAAAGACGCGACCACTAACCACAGCCGCCAATTACCCTTTCAACACTGCACCAGAATACGCGGATCCTGGATCGACTTCTACAGCAATCTGATGACCCACCAGTAGACTACTTCTTAAGATGGATTTTCCAACCTGGTATCCAAGGACCCCTTGCTTAATGGTATTGGTCCATGGCATAAGAAAATGTTGGGAACCCCTGCCTTAGGAGCATATCATACTCAGCTTGATTGATCACACTACTGTATTTAATGTTGTCAGCTTCTTTAGCTGCTGCCATCTGGTTGTAAGACACGACCTCAGCCTATATTTCTTCCTCTCGCTCTCAATCTTGTTTGACTGTTGTTATGCTTACTTTGTTCATGTGCAAGTGTAAGTTGTGTTCAATTGATATTGATTTAAAATCGGATAACTTATGATATCACGTTTGTAATGTATTGTACTGTGGCTGCAAGAAGTTAATTTTTGCGGCATTTGTGCGCAGTATGTAAATTCTGATGAAGGCAATAAACTAGAACTTGAGGATGGCAGATGGCTAAACAAGTAGGTTGATAGGCTGATCCACGACCTGTACGTTCAAAAAGTTCAAATTTTAAAGAAAAATTTATTATCAGAATACATACATGTCACCACATACAACCCTGAGATTCTTTTCCTGTGGGCGTACCTAGCAAATCTATAGAACAGTAACTGTAAACAGGATCAATGAACAACAAACTGCAAATGCAAATATAAATAAATAGCCATAAACAGCAGGCATGAAATAACCAGATAGAGAGCCTTTAAAGTGAGACCATCGTTTGTGTAACGACCAGAAATAGAATGAGTATAGTTATCCCTTTTGTTCAAGAGCCTGATGGTTGAGGGGTAGTAACTTTTCTTGAAGTTTTCGAGCCCTGAAGCACTTTACCTTCTACCCGATGGCAGCAGTGAGAAAAGAGCACGGCCTGGGTGGTGAGGATCTTTGCTGATGGATGCTGCTTTTCTACAGCAATGTTTCATGTAAATGTGCTCAATTGTTGGGAGGGGTTTACCCATGATGTACTGGGCTGAATCCACTACCTTTTGTAGGATATTTTGCTCCAAGTCATTGGTGTTCCTATACCAGGCTGTAATTCAGCCAGTTAGCCTATTTTCCACCACACATCTATAGAAGTTTGCCAAGGTTTTTCATGACATGCCGAGTGTCCACTGACTCCTGAGGAAGTAGAGATGACGTCATGCTTTCTTTGCAATTATATTTATTTTATAGGTCCAGGACAAGTCCTCTGAGATAGTGACACCCAGGGAATTTAAAGTTACTGACTCTCTACGCCTCTGATCCTCCAATGAGTACTGGTTCATGGATCTCTGGTATCCCTCTCTTGAAGTCGACGATCAATTCCTCAGTCTTATTGAGACTGAGTGAGAGGTTGTTGTTATTACACCACTCAGCCAAATTTTCAGTCTCCCTGCTGTATGCTGATCCATCACCACATCTGATACAGCCCACAACAATGGTGTCATCGGCAAACTTGTATATGCTGTTGGAGCTGTACTTAGCCACACAGTCATAGGTGTAAAGTGAGTTGAGCAGGGGGTCCCAGTGGTGCTCCTGTGCTGATGGAAGTTGTGGAGGAGATGTTTTTGCAAATCTGAACTGACTGGGGTCTGCAAGTGAGAAAATCCAGGATCCAATTTCACAAGGACGTCTTGAGGCCCAGGTCTTGGAGTTTACTGACTAGCTTTGAGGGGATGATGGTATTGAATGCTGAGCTGTTATCTATAAAATACATTCTGATGTGTGCGCCTTTGCTGTCCAGATATTTCAGGGTTGTGTGAGGAGCCAGTGAGATGGCATCTGCTGTAGACCTGTTGCTTCGGTAGGCAGATTAGAGCAAATCGAAGACACTCCTCAGACAGGAGCTAATATGCTTCAACACCTGCTTCTCAAAACACTGTGGATGGAAGTGCCACAGGGCAATAGTCATTGAGGCAGGCTTGCACACACTTCATGCCCTGGTATGCTGGAAGCAGGTGGTACCACACACTGCCAGATTGAGAAGTTGAAGACATCTGTGAACACCAGCTAGTTGGTCAGCACAAGCCTTCAGTACTCAGCCAGGTATTCGATCCAGGCCGGATAGATTCCTTGGATTCACTCTCTTGAAGGCAGCCACATGTCCTCTTCAGCTACCGAGACCAAAGGATCATCGGAAGACATACATCACCTGTATGGAAGCAGGGAATCTTTCAGCCTTTGTTTCATTGGGCAACCTCCTCTGTCAGTGATCCAGGACTTTAATGTAAGAGGATTCTGACTGGGTGGCGCACTAAAAGCCAGCGGAGTGCCTGGCACTTGAGGATCAGTAGATGGTTAAAGAGCAAAGCCATTAAGCTTAGTATACTCTACAAGTTCATCAGGGCTTTTTCTGGATTAGGATTCAGGGCTATAAGGAAAGTTCAGACCTTGTTTTCTCTGGAGTGTCAGAGGCTGAAGGGAGACTTGATGGAAACATATAAATTTATAAAAGACAGACAAGGCCTTTATCCCATGGCAGAAATATCAAATTATATATACATATGTAATATATAAATACTGTATATATCAAAGGTTCAAAGGTTATTTATTATCTAAGTATACAACACTGAAATTCTTCTTCTCCAGATAGCTCTGAAACCAAGAAACAAAAGAACAGCAATGGGATTATAAACCCCTAAATCCCCCTCCACCACACACAAAAAACGAGAAAGACTGGGCGAAAAACACAGAATAAAAACTACAAGACTGGAAAAAAATCCACAGTGCACAGTCCAAGTACATATCTCTACCCATATCCAAAATGCAGAAAAACCCTGGGTAACATTCTCCGGAGACAGCAGCAGGCTTCCCTCTCCGGCAGCAGGGCGATCCCACCAGTGATCAAAAGGCAGTCGCTTGCCTCTGGGAGCAGCACGATCCTACCAGCAATCAGAAGGCAGTCTCCCCTCTCTGGGAGCAGAACAGTCCCACCAGCAATCAGAAGGCAGTCTCCCCTCTCTGGGAGCAGAACAGTCCCACCAGCAATCGGGGCATAACTTTAAGTTGTGAGGAAAAAAAGTTCAAAGGATATTTGCAAGGCAAGGTTTTTACACAGAGAGTGGTTGGGGACTGGAAAGCATTGCCAGAACAAATAGTGGAAGTGGAGATGATAGTTCTGTTAAAGTGGCATTTAAGTGGGCTGAAAAACAGGTGGGGAATGGAAGGATGTAGACCACATGCATCCAGATGAGGTTTCTTCAATCTGACATCAAGATATTGCCGACTGAAGGGCCTTTTTCTGTGCTGTTCTATGTTCAACTGTTCAAAACCTTAAACTAAATATGTATGTTGAGAAAAAGAAAGAAGAAGTGGTGTTTTCTGTTAGCCATTTGTAACCCGATCACTTCCCAAAGCAATTCAATGATTAATTTTTGTAGGCATTAAACTGAAGATTAAATTTCCCAAAACAAAAGCAAATAGCCTCCAAAGTGCTTCATTGTGTATCAAAATACAGCACTGATCCAAGTGTGGAAAGTCAAATTTCAGTTCTGGCCCACTTAACACACTAGCTACTAAATATAGCTTTATCTCAGTTGTACGCTGGTTTGATGCGTGAAGAGATGAGACAGACAGAGAAAAATTAGACAAGGAAGATCTTTGTCATCAAGGTAGTTTCTATTTAGGAAATGATAAGATTGGAGGAGATGACTAACTATATCTTTTCTGGAGTTCCAATATAGGATAAGAAAGGGCAGCACAATGTTGCAGCTGGTTCAGGCCCAGCGACCTGGTTTCACCTTGACCTCCCGTACTGTCTCTGTGGAGTTTGTGGAGAATCTCTGCAACCACATTGGAGTTCTTCAGGGTGGATCCTCCAGTTTTCTTTTCTTTCCAAAGACATGCAGGTTGGTAGGTTAATTGGCCCCTGTAAATTTCTCCTGCAGGTGAGTGATAGAACCTAGGACCATAAGATATAGGAGTAGAATTAGGCCATTTGGCCCATCAAGTACGCTCAAATGATCAGTCACGGCTGATCCATTTGCCTCTTAGCCCCAATTTCCTGCCTTCTCTACGTATCTCTTCATGCCCTGACTAATCAAGAATCTATCAACCTCTGCCTTAAGTATACCCAATGACTTGGCCTCCACAGCCGCCTGTGGCAATGAATTTAACAGATTCACCTCTCTCTGGCTAAAGATACTCCTCCTCATCTCCGTTCAAAACAATGTCCTTCTTACCATCTTATCTGTAGCAGTGTCCTCTGGTCTTAGACTTCACCACCATAGGAAGCATCCACTCAACATCCGAGAGGTTTCAATGAGAACCACCCTCCCCCCCATTCTTCTGATTCCAGTGAGTGCAGGCCCAGAGCCGTCAAACACTCAAACGGTGAATCTAGTGGAAGTTGATGGAATATGGGAAGAATACAACTGTATTAGTGTGGGATTAGAGTAAATGGGTGCATGATAGCTGGCATAGGTTCAATGGGCTGAATGATTTGTTTCCACGCGACGTACTGTAACTCTAAAATTCCTTACATAGAACATTACAGTACAATACAGGCCCTTCGGCCCATAATATTGTGCCACACGTTTAACCTAATGTAAGATAAACCTAGACCTTCCCTTCCATATAGCCCTCCATTTTCCTATCATCCTTGTGCTTACTAGAAGTTTTTTTCAAATGCCCCTAAAGCAGGGGTTCCCAACCTGGGGTCTCAAAGGCATATAAAAGGTTGGGAACCCCTTCCCTAATATATCTGCCTCTACTGCCACTCCTGACAGGGTGTTACATGCACCCAGAACTATCTGTGTAAAAAAACTTACCTCTGACATCCCCCCCTATACTTTCCGCCAACCACCTCAAAATTATGTCCTCTCATATTAACCATATCTCTGGCTGTCCACTTGATCAATGCCTCTTATCATTTTTAACATATCTATCAAGTCACCGCTCAACCTCCTTCGCTCCAAAGACAAAAGTTCATGCTCACCCAACCTATCCTCGTAAGACACGTGCTCTAGTCCAGACAGCATCCTGGTAAATCTCCTCTGCACCATCTCTAAAGCTTCCACATCCTTTCGATAATGTGGTGACTAGATCTGAACGTAATACTCCAAGTGTGGTCTTTCCAGGGTTTTCTAGAGTTGCAATATTACCTCACATAGAACATAGAACATTATAGCACAGCACAGGCCCTTCAGCCCACAATATTGTGCCAATCTTTTAATCTACTCTAAAATTGATCTAACCCTTCCCTCCTACAGCCCTTCTTCAGCCTTTTACCTTTTCCACCTATCACCTCCCAGCTCTTTACTTCATTCTACCCATCTTCCCCCTCAGGCAGTCTTATCTATCACCTGTCAGCTTGTACTCCTTCACCTTCACCCCAATATCTTATTCTGTCTTCTGACCCTTCCTTTCCAGTCCTGATGGAGGGTCTTAGCCTGAACGTCAACTCTTTATTCCTCTCCATAAATGCTCCCTGACCTACTGAGTTCTTCCGCCATTTTGTGCGTGTTGCTCAGTTTTCACATGAGGTGATTTACATTCCACGTCGAGAAATGTTCAGTTTCTGTTTAACTGGAAAGAGTGGATGAGAAGCAGACCATGGAAATAAACACGGGAGGGGGTTGAAAGAGGGGATGAGGATAGAGAGTAGGGCAGATGATCAGGAGGAGTGTGGGCTGAGATAGATTGTGGGTGCAATCGAGAGGTGGGCCTGAGTGGGACAATCACAAAATGCTGGAGAAACTGACACGCTGCTTCACTGGGGCATTCCTTCAGCAGTTTGTGTTTGTTTCTCTGGATTTCCAGCATCCCTTGTGGTTCTGAGCTGGGACATCATAGTCTGAGTGAGACCAGGGAGTTAGCTTTAAGGGATGGTGGATACAGAAGTTAAAGTCAAATCAAATTTATTGTCAAATGTGCACTCAGCTACAATTAAGGAAGTTGTAATTTATTTACTAAATAGTGACAGATGCAAAAAGCCTTCTTGAAATCAGCAATGTCTTCTCAATTATATAACAAAAACAGAGAGGAAAAGTCTTCCATTCTGTCTCATGCTGATCCAACATACAGATACGTATAGCACATGATTGTGTTGATTCAGGCAGCCTACTAATCTTTGAGCCAAATCTCTCTACGCCCACCCTAAAGCAGATTCTAGCGTCACAGGATTCTTATGAGTAGTCACAACATAACCCACCGAATGGGGCAAAGTAGCGACTGGCAAAGGGAAGGTGCCTTCACTTTGACCGGCATCACTATTGTGTTGATATTATTTTAGTCTGTAGGATTCTTTACGTAATAATGCCCTGTGATCATTATCATCATTATGTGCTGTGTTGTATTACGTAGCTGATCATGGTCTCATGACCATGATTGATCTTGGCAAAATTTTTCTACAGAAGTGGTTTGTCATTGCCTTCTTCTGGGCAGTGTCTTGTAAAGACCCTAGCCATTATCAACACTTTTCAGAGACAATCCGCCTGGCATCAATTGTCGCAGCTTATGATCTGCACCATCTGCTCATACGACCTTGCACCACCTGCTCCCATGGCTTTGTGTGACCCTGATCTGGGGTGGGGGGGGGTGGGTTGGTGGAGATTACCAGGTGCTACAACTTGCCCATGGGTGACCAGCAGATTAGCAGAGGGAAAGAGAGCCTCATACCACCCAATGCTCCGCAGAGATTTTGAGGAGCAGATACAGTAAAAGTGTAAACATACATACATTCAATCAGAAACAAGAGAGAATCTGCAGATGCTGGAAATCCAACCAACACACACACAATGCTGGAGGAACTCAGCAGGCCAGGCGGCATCTACGGAGAAGAGCAAACAGTCATTGTTTCGGGCCGAGACCTTTCATCGGGATTGGAGAAAAAAGATGAGGAGTCAGAGTAAGAAGGTGGGGGGAAGGGGAAGAAGAAATGTAGTAAGTGATAGGTGAAACCAGGAGTTGAGGAGAGGTGAAGTTAAGAGCTGGGAAGTCGATTGGTGAAAGGAGATAAGGGCTGGAGAAGGGGTAATCTGATAGGAGAGGACAGAAGGCAATGCAAGAAAGGAAAGGGGGAGGAACATCAGAGGGAGGTGATGGGCAGGTAAGGAGATAAGGTCAGAGAGGGAAATCGGAATGGGGAAAGGTGAAGTGGGGTGCCATTACTGGAAGTTTGAGAAATCAATGTTCATGCCATCAGGTTCAAGGCTACCCAGATGGAATATAAAGTGTCATTTGTCCAACCTGAACGTGGCCTCATCATGGCAGTAGAGGAGGCCATGGACTGACATGTCGGAATGGAAATGGGAAGTGGAATTAAAATGGGTGGCCACTGGGAGATCTTGCTTTTTCTGACAGAAGGAGTATAGGGTCCACGCAAAATGCTAGAGGAACTCAGCACACCAGTGCACTTAAAGCTGAGTCTTGATAATGACCCATCTTGTATAGTGGAACAAGTGCTACACCCGCCCCTACACCTCCTTCCTCACTACAATTCAGGGCCCCAAGCAGTCCTTCCAGGTGAGGCAACACTTCACCTATGAGTCTGCTGGGGTCATCTACTGTATCCAGTGCTCCTGGTGTAACTTTCTGTATATTGGCGAGACTCAATGTAGATTGAGAGACCACTTCACTGAGCACCTACCTTCTGTCTGCCAGAAAAAGCAGGATCTCTCCAGTTCTGAGTCCAGTCTCAGCCAGAAACATCGACTGTTTACTATTTTCCATAGGCGTTGCCTGACCTGTTGATTTCCTCCAGCATTTTGTGTGTGTTGCTTACATTCAATGTCCACCTTGTTACTATACCTCTTGTACCTAATAAAGTGCACACAAAGTGTGTTTGTGATCTTCTGCTGCTGTAGTCCACCTACTTCAAGGTTTGACGCGCTCTGCATTCAGGGATGATCTTCTGCACACGATTGTTGTAATGCGTTGTTACTGTTACTGTTGCCTTCCCCTCAGCTTCAACCAGTCTAGCCATTCTCCTCTGACCCTTCTCATTAACAAGGCCTTTATGCCCCTCAGAACTGCTGCTCATGGGATTTTTTTGTTTATCGCACCATTCTCTGTAAACTCTAGAGATTGTGCATGAAAATCCCAGGAGATACTCAAATCACCCTGTCTAGCACCAACAATCATTCCACAGTCAAAGTCACTTAGATCAAATTTCTTCCCCATTCTGATGTTTGGTCAGAAAAGCAACTGAACTTCTTTTCCATATCTGCATGCTTTTATTTATTGTGTTGCTCCCACAACTCAGCTGATTAGATATTTGCATTAATGAGCAGGTACACTGGTGTACCTAATAAAGTGATCACTGAGTGTACTTGTCTGTAATTATTGAAGAAGACAATGTATTGTTTGCTTTTAATAATTCAACTACAGTTTGAAATCTTGAATCAATTTTATGAATAAGTTGAGACTCATTCTGCTTCTGAGACCTCTTAAAATAGGCTCTTGGCGTGCTTATTCTGGTCGATTTTTACTCCTTCTTTGCTTAATAATGAAGGGAATCATTGCCCTCAGGATGACAAACCAGTTTTTGTTGAGTGTGCCTTTAAAGGTGGGATTATCAACATGCTGGATCGCTGGACACCAGACCTCTGGTGCATGCCAATGAGATGGGATTTGCCAGACAGAGAAATTGCCAAACTTCATTGGGATTTCAGCAGGGTTGCCAAGGTTTTACCAACCGGGGTACATTGTGTTCATTGTTGTCTAGTACCAGTTGGTCTCAGGACAACATGATAGCATGGCCATTGAAGTTATTATCTCACAGCTCTGGAGATCTGGGCTCAATCCTGACCAATGGCACTATCTGTATGGAGATTGGACATTCTCTCTGTGACTGCATTATCCTCCTCCAGGAGTTTCCATTTCCTCCCACGTCCCATGTTGGTGGGTTAATTAGCCATTATAAATTGCCCCTTGTGTTTACATGAATTGTAAAATCTTCCCCTTCCCACCCTAAACAAATGCCCCTCAGTTTAAGACTCCCCTGGGGAAAAGACTCTTACTGTCTTCCTTATCTATGCCTGTCATAATTCTAAACACTTCTTTAATGTCAGCCTTTACTTTCTTGAGCTCCAAGGAAAAAAGACCTTGCCAGGCCAATCTTTCCATATAACTCAGGCCCTTAAGTGCTGGCAACAACCTTGTAAATTTCTTCTGCACTCTTTCCAGAAAAACCACATCTTTTCCATAACAGCGTGACAAAGCTGAACACAATACTGTTAGCGAAGCCTCAACAGTGACTTATACAACTGCAACATAAGGTCCCCTCCCCTGTACTAAATGCTCTGACTGATGAAGGTCAGCATGCTTCTTCACCACTCTGTCTACGTGTGACCCTGCTCTCAATGAAACTTGCTCTTGCCCTCTCAGCTCCCTCAGTTGTACTACGTTAGGTTTAGTGTACTCGAAGGTTTACAGCGGTGCTGGTGAAGCTCAATGACTGCTTGCTGGTGGCAAACAAAACAAAGAAAGCAACCAAATACTTTACCAATCACACTTTTTCTGGAAAATGATCACTGCAATCAATAGCCTGTAACTTCCCTTTCGGAGCTGAGCTTTTGAACCGCCTGTACAACCCGGTATTTTTGCTGTGTGAACCGAAGTCTCGAAGGTGAGAACGGTTGTGGCGTGGCGTGTACGGGCCAAGTCGAGGCGGTGGGGTCCAGGCCTGAGAGTGGGAAATGAGCCAATGTTTAGCCATAGGGGGAGCGGACTTGGCAGTGATTCAATGTGGCAGAACTGAGGCAAGGTGAGCGGAGGCGAGGCAGAATCGAGATGGAGCCCAGGCCCAAGAGCGAGGATAGACCTAAGGTTGGATCCATTTAAGCTCCGGGCAAAAATGGAAATGTCAGGTATGGGCTGAATCAAAGAAATAGGGCCCAGGCTCGAGAGCATATCGAAGTGAAAGGGCCAGGGTCCAAGAGCAAGGAACAGCTCAAGATTTCGACAATTTAAATGCGGGGCCTGATTGAAGAGGTCAGGGTGTCAGGGTCGGAGGCAAGGGACAGGCCAGTTCTGCTCACTGCTCCATGAGTTTACTCATCTCTGCATTGAACCGAGGGTGGGGTCTGCAACTAATGCGCTCCTGAATCGTCTGCAGTGATAACTGGCTTCATAGCTTTGGACTCACTTTCATGAACTTCAGTTCCTAATAATATTTGCTTACTTTTATTGCTTACACAATTTGTTTATTTTCTGCACATTGGGTGTTTAATGGCTTTTTAAAAAATGGGTTTTATTGGGTTTCTTTGTTTAGTGGCTGCCTGTAAGAAGATGAATCTCAAGATTGTATATTTTGATAATAAATGTACTTTGAACTTTGACTCGCCAGCACCCTCCCTTTCTATGATTTCTGTGGTAAGACCATAAGACATAGGAGCAGAATTAGGTCATTCAACCCATCAAGTTTGCTGACCTATTGCTGAAATAGAAAGCAATTTTTCTCCCAAATAAATTCAGCCTCCCCTACCCCTTCCCCCTCCTGCAAACACCCTCAACAATTCCTATCCCAATCTCTTATTTTTCATCATAAGTCCATAAGAAATAGGAACAGAATTAGGACATTCAGTCCATCGAGTCTGGCCTGCCATTTGATCATGGCTGATTTAATATCCCTCTCAACCCCAATCTCCTGACTTCTCTCTGTAACCAATGATGCCCTTACTAAGCAAACACGAGGAAATCTGCAGATGCTGGAAATTCAAACAACACACACAAAATGCTGGTGGAACACAGCAGGCCAGGCAGCATCTATAAGGAGAAGCACTGTCGACGTTTCGGGCCGAGATCCTTCGTCAGGACTAACTGAAAGGAGAGATAGTAAGAGATTTGAAAGTAGGAGGGGGAGGGGGAAATGCGAAATGATAGGAGAAGACCGGAGGGGGTGGGATGAAGCTAAGAGCTGGAAAGGTGATTAGCGAACGCCAAGGGTCTCGGCCCGAAACGTCAACAGTGCTTCTCCTTATAGATGCTGCCTGGCCTGCTGTGTTCCACCAGAATTTTGTGTATGCCCTTACTAATTAAGAATATATCAAACTCCGCTTTAAGTATACCCAATGCCTTGGCTTCCACAGTTGTCAATTGCATGAATTACACACATTCACTTCCCTCTGCCTAAAGAAATTCATCTTCTTCTCTGTTATAATGGGATATCCTATTCTGAGGCAGTGCCCTCTTGTCCAACTCTGTCACTATTGGAAAAATTTCCTCCACTTCCACTCTATCTAGGCCTTTCGGTATTCAATAGGTTTCAATGCAATCCTCCCCTGTTCTTCTAATCTCCAGTGAGTACAGGCCCAGAGCCATCAACTGTCCTTCATACATTGACCCTTTCATTCCAAGGATATTTCTCATCAACCCTCTCCAATGCCAGCACATCCTTTCTTAGATATGGGGCCCGAAACAGCGGCCCATTTTCCAGATGTAGCCTGACCAGTGCCTCAGTAACCTCAGAATTCCATCCTCGCTTTTGTGTTCTCAAAATGAATGCATCTGCCTTCTTCGCCACCAAATGAACCTGCAAAATATATTAGCCTATATAGGGCCGAATGGCCTACTCCTGCACCTATTTTCTATGTTTCTATGCAGAATCATGCATAAGGACTCCCAAGTCCCTTTGCACCTCTGATTTCTAAATTTGCTTCCTATTTACAAAGTAGTCTACACCTTTTTTTATTCTAATTCTGCCGCAGACGGTCCCAAGCCTGGCTGCAATAGGAGGAGGGCTGGGCATGGAGCTAGCAACCCTCTCCCATAAAAAACCCACAACTGCAGAAACAGCAGCAGGAGCTCCAAAGATTTCACCCCTGGGACACACTTGGTGTCAACAGCTTTGCCCCAGTATGTGTGACGGGTTTAAGTACGAGGGGTGATTGATAAGTTCATGGCCTAAGGTCGAAGGAGTCAATTTTAGAAAACCTAGCACGTTTATTTTTCCTACATTTACACACTTAGTCCAGCAGTCGTGGAGCATACGGATCCCTTCTTTGTGGAAGTTGGCATCTTGGACCTCCAGAAGTGGCCCACAGCAGGGGTGATTGATAAGTTTGTGGCCTAAGGGAGAAGGAGATGAGTTATTAACTTCAAACTTCCTGCATAATCACTCAAAGAGTTGAACTGCACATGCATGTAACGAGAGCTGTATAACTCATCTCCTTCTACCTTAGGCCACAAACTTATCAATCACCCCTGCTGTGGGGCACTTCTGGAGGTCCAAAACGCTGACTTCCACAAAGAAGGGATCCGTATGCTCCACGACCGCTGGACTAAGTGTGTAAATGTAGGAAAAATAAATGTGCTAGGTTTTCTAAAATTGACTCCTTCTACCTTAGGCCACAAACTTATCAATCACCCCTTGTAAATTAGTAAGTTAATTCCTTCTACTAAAGTGCATGACCATACACTTCTCTACATGGTATTCCATCTGCCAATGGAGCATTATACATGGAGGTGTTGAGGAATTGAAACAAGCCAGGGGATTTAGTGAGAGGTGTAAGACAGAGTGATGTTACCTGCTGCAGGAGATTCGGCAAATTCAGAAGTAGGAAGCCCTGTCTCTGCCTCTGACAAGACAAACAGGGGCCTACAATTTGCTGATGCAGGAGCTGAAAATGATGACGTGCTCCAGGATAAAGGAGAGTCAAAACCTCTTTGGTTCAGGCTGAATCTACAGTGAGATGTAGACTGGTTGGCACCCAGCCACTCGTTCAAACAGTAACGTCAGGAAAGTTTAATCTTTGCTTCACTAACAAGGCAACAAGCAGACTGCTGATTCTGGAAGGTTGGCACAGTTTGATTTACACATGGAAATCATTTCCTTTCTGGAGTAGTTTCTGGATCAAATCCTGCTGTGCCCAGGGTTGTGGGGAGGGGGCGGGTTTGTCATTAAGTCATAGAGCACAACAACACAGAAACAGGCCCTTCAGCCCCTCTAGACCATGACTCTTCCATTCAATTGCTTCCTGCCTTCATTCAGTACCTCATCAATCAATCTGCTAATCTCTCTGCTCCCCTTTCAGATCCTGATCGCTGAACCCACTCCATTCTGATAGGCCTCAACCTACTGCTGAGCACCCTTCCTGTTCCCCCCATAGGCCCTTTTCACTCCCTGCCACTTTCCTTTGTGCCCTCCTCAAATAAATGAACGCTTAGAAGCAGATACAGTAAGTTCAAAGTGAACTTATTCTCAAAGTGCATATATATTACCTTGAGATTCATTTTTGTTTTCTTATTATAGAGATACAGCACAGAACAGACCTTCTGGCCCAATGGACTGGACTGCTCAGTAATTCACCTATTTAACACTAGCCTAATCAGAAGTCAAATTATAATGACCAATTAACTGACCAACGGGTACGTCTTTGGACTGTGGGAGCACCCGGAAGAAATAAGACCATAAGAGATAGGAGCAGAATTGGCCATTTAGCCCATCAAGTCTGTCCCACCATTCCTTCATGGCTGATCCACTTTTCCTCTCGAACCCATTCAACTACCTTCTCCCTGAAATCAGAAAGGTAATCCAGGTGTGGAGCCAAAAGAGGTGGTGGAGATCTTAAATTAAGTTTTTTACATCTCTGTTTATTCAGAAGATGAACATAGAGTTTCTAGAAGTAAGGCAAAAAGCCAACAAAATCATGGACCCCATACATATTTCAGCAGAAGAGGTGTTTGTTGTCCTGAGGTAAATTAGGGTAGATAAATCCCTAGGGCCTGACAAGGTGTTCCCTCATACCCCATGGAGGGCGTGTAGAAATTTCCAGGGCCTTAGCAGAGATATTTATATCATCCTTAGTGACAGGTGAGAAACCAGAGGATGGGAACTTAGCCAATATTTTTCCACTGTTCAAGAAAGGCTTTAAAAATAAAGCAGTAAACTATAGGCTAGTGAGCCTGATATCAGCAGTGGGATAGATATTGGAAGATATTCAGAGAGACCAGATAAAAAGTATTTGGATAGACATGGACTGATTAAGGACAGTCATCAAGGCTTCATGCATGGTAGGTCATGTCTAACCAAAGTTATGGAGTTTTTTGAGGAAGTTACCAGGAAAGCGGATGAAGGCAAGGCAATGGATATTGTCTACACGGACTTCCTCAAGGCATTTGACAAAGTCCCATGTGGAAGGTTGATCACCAAGGTTCAGTCACTCAGTATTCAAGATGAGGTAGTAAATTGGATTAGACATTGGCTTTGTGGGGGAAGCCAGAGAGTGGCAACAGATGGTTGCCTCTCTGACTGGAGGCCTGTGACTAGAGGTGTGCTGCAGGGATCAGTGCTGGGTCCGTTGTTTTTTTGTCATCTATATCAATGTTCTGGATGATAATGTGGTTAACTGGATCAAATCAGCAGATGACACCAGGACTGGAAGTGTTGTGGACAACAAGGAAGATTATCATGGCTTGCAGCTGGATCTGGGCCAGCTGGAAAAAAATGGACTGAAAAATGGCAGATGGAATTTAAATGCTGTCAAGTGCAAGGTGTTGTACTTTGGGGGGTCCTGCAGAAGGACCCCCTAGCCCCTTTGCACATTGGATTTTTGAATTTTTTGCCCATTTAGAAAATAGTCTAAACACTTGTTTCTTTTACCAGTGCATAAACGTACATTTTCCAACATTGTATTCCATCTGCCGTTTCTTCGCCTATTCTCCTAATCTGTCTAAATTCTTCTGCAAACTCCCTGCTTCCTGAACATTATCTCCCTCTCCACCTATCTTTGTATCATCTGCAAACTTGGCCACAAAGCCAGCAATTCTGTCATGTGAATCATTGACATATAACATAAAGAGAAGCGGTCCCAAGACTGACCACTGTGGAACACATTTTGTCACTGGCAGCCAACCAGAAAAGGCTCCCTTTATTCCCACTCTTCGTCTCCTGCCAATCAACCAATCCTCTATCCATGCTAGTATCTTTCCTGCAGCCTCATGTGTGGTTCCTTGTCGAAGTCCTTGGATCATTGGGATTTCTTCTGGGGATGTATGACTGGTACAGAAATGATGGATTGCACCTGAACCTGCGGAGGCCCAATATTCTCACAGATAGGTTTGTCAGAGCTGTTGGGGAGGGTTTAAGCTAATTTGGCAGGTGGATGGGAACTGGAATGAAGGGATTCAGGATAAGACAGATGTTAAAACAGCAAAGCTAGCATGCAGTTAGACTGTTGGGAAGGGCAGGCAGATGACAGGACAAAATTACAGCCAGCAGGATAAGTATCAGTGCATTAGGGATGCAGAATCAAAAAGGGAAGCAAATACAGTCCTCAAAGTGTTGTATCTCAATGCACGGAGTATAAGAAATAAAATGGATGATTGTGTTGCACTACTACAGGTTGCTAGGTATGATGTTGTGACCATCACTGAATCGTGGTGAAGTTTGGCTGTAGTTAGGATCTGAATGCCCAAGGTTACACGTTGTATCGGTGGGATAGGAAGGTAGGCAGAGGGGGTGGAATGGCCCCACAAGGATGCTACATCTTCCTCTATCTACAGTAAGTATTTGATTTCCTTTTTAACTACCAGAGTCACTCTGCCTACCTGCCTGTCCTTCCGATACAAAGTGTATCCTTGGATGTTAAACTTCCGACTATGGCCTTCTTTCAGCCACAACTCATTGGTGCTCAAAATCCCTGCACTCATGGGGAGGACGTACAAACACCTTACGAGAGGGCGCTGGAAATGAACCTCCAACTCCAAGCTGCAATAGCATCAGAAATAGAATAGAAGTTATGAAAAACTATGTATAAACACACAAACCTGACATTCAGCCAATGTGAAGAAGACAAACCGTGCAAATAAAAGTTACTGTGAGCATGAGTTGTATTGAGTGCTTGAAAGCAAGTCTGTAGGTTATAGAGTAACTTCATAGAACATAGAACAGAGAAATCTACAGCACATTACAAGCCTTTTGGGCCACAATGTTGTCCTGACCATGTAACCTACTCTTGAAACTGTCTGGAAGTTCCCTACCACATAGTCCTCTATTTTTCTAAGCTCCATGTACCTATTTAAGAGTCTCTTAAAAGACCCTATTGTATCCGCCTCCACCACCGCCAGCAGTGCATTCCATGCACCCACCACTCTCCGTGTGAAAATCTTACCCCTGACATCCTCTCTGTACCTACATCCAAACACCTTAAAACTATTCCTCCTAGTGTTAGCCATTTCAGCCCTGGGAAAAACCCTCTGACTATCCACATAATCAATGACTCTCATCATCTTATACACCTCTATCTGGTCACCCCTCATACTCCGTCGTTCCAAGGAGAAAAGCCAAGTTCACTAAACCTAATCTCATAAGGCACATTCTCCAATCCAGGCAACATCCTTGTAAATCTCCTATGAACTCTTTCTATAGTTTACACATCCTTCCTGTAGTGAGGTGACCAGAAATGAACACAGTACTCTAAGTTGGGGTCTCAACATTACCTCATGGCTCATGAATTCAATCCCATTGTTGACGAAGGCAAATACTTCAGAGTAGTGATGAGTTAGGTAACCCACGCTGGTTCAGGAGCCTGATGTTTAAAGGGTAATAACTGTTCCTGAACCTGTGGTGTGGGATCAAAGGTCTCTGTATTTCCTGCTCAGTAGTAGTAGAGAGAAGAGGGCATAACAATGTCCTAGGTATCAGCCAGTTCACAAAATAATTGTTGGTGTGTCTTTGTAACAGGAGATAAACTCATCCAGGTGAGCTCCAAAGCACTCCTTGGATACAGTGCCCATAGCGGGAATGAAACTTTTCAGCTCACCACGTCTGGCCAACCATCATGCCAGTTAAAACCAATCCAATCTGCCTGCACATTGTCCGTCGTTCTCTGTCCGCTGCCAGTTCATATTCCCGTCTAAGCATAGTGAGCCGTTTTAGGCCCCATGCAGGGCACAAGTGAGAGTGTCACACAGAAAATGCTCAAGGAGAAAAATCGTAAACATGAGAGATTTATCAGATCAACACGCACAAAATGCTGGAGGAACTCAGCAGGCCAGGCAGCATTTATGGTAAAGAGTAAACAGTCGACATTTTGGGCCGAGACCGTTCATCGTGATGGTGAAAGTGAGAGTGAGAGTGTTCTTTATTTGGAATTGGAATTGATTTATTCTTGTCACATGCACCTTGATACAGTGAGTATCTTTCTTGCATACTGTTCATACACATCAGATTATTACACAGTGCACTGAGCTAGAATAAGGAAAAACAAGAACAATGCAAAATTAAGTGTAAAAGTGCAGATAAACAATAAGGTACAAGATTATAATGAGGTAGATTGTGAGGCCAAAAGTCTAATTTATCGCACTATGGAGCTACACTCAGTGGTCACTTTATTAGGTACACCTGTACACCAGGTCGTTAATGGAAACATCTAATCAGCCAATCATGTGGCAGCAACTCAATTCATAAAAGATTGGGGATATGGTCAAGAAGTTCAGTTGTTGTTCAGACGAAACATCAGAAAGGGGAAGAAATGTGACTTTGACCATGGATTGATTGTTGGTGCCAGACAGGGTGGTTTGAGTATCTGAGAAACTGCTGATCTCCTGGATTTTTGTACATAACCTGTTAATGGGAGAGGTCAGAGGGGAATGGTCAGATTGGTTTAAGATGACAGGAAGGCAACAGTAACTCAAATACCCTTGTGTTACAACAGTGGCGGGCAGAAGATCATCTCTGAATACAAAACACTTTGAACCTTGAAGCGGATGGGCTACTGCAGCAGAAGACCACACCGGGTTCCAGTCCTGTAGCTAAGTGTATATACACAGAGTGTATATAACAGTTTTATAACAAAGTATTTTATCTCAGTTGAGAACACCTGTGTTGGCTGGAGTTCAGTTAGAGCACATTTTCTGATGGGAAAAAGCCTGTTCTCTGTGATGCATTGTATGCAACTACTTCCCTCTTTGAAAACCTTCTCCCAACGCTCCCAAGCTGCATGGTACATTTCTTTTGCAAGCAGCGGATGTGGATCTGAATGCAGATGGTTAGGCTTCTAGCCAATAGCCCCACTGTGCAAGTGGAAGGTGTCTCCGTGGGGCCAGCAGCCCCAGATGCAGACAGGGTGACAATCCTGGAAGTCACTTGGGCAGTGTTCCTCTTCCTGTGTGTGTGGTGTGAAATATGATGGGCGCTTCCCAAATAACTGGTGGCTGGGAGTGGATGTTCATATTATCGGAACTGTGAATAACAACGTTCCTTTATTTCATGGGAGCATAATGGGAGTCTGTGGAACAAAGGGAACCATTCCTGATCCTGATTATGTGACCTAGAAACTCTCTGCAGCCCATATGTGTGCAGTCCTCTACGTGGTGAACCAACAACTATGTTGGCTCTTGGTTTTTTGCTTGAAAAGATCAGTAGCAGTCAAGGCCAAAAGCCTTTACACACTCTCCTTCGCATGTCACAGTTTTTCTTTTCTGGCGGTCATGTATGCATGCTGCGGTATTCAGATACATGCGACTGAATTGAATCGTGTGAATTCACGGAATGATGTTTTAGATGCTTTCGGAAGAAATTATTTTAACTTCATACAGGCAAACGGTACGGAAGTAGACCTGCTGGGCCGCCATGTTAAGTGTGAAGCAACGTCTTATCTCTCCAGTAACTTTTCTTATACTGATTTTTCACACCAAGTTTTCCATTCGCTTTACCTGACCCTCGTGTGAACTGAAGTCTAACATTTTGTCCCTTTCAGTTACCTTCTTATATTTTTTTCAGGGTTCAAAAGGGATGTAGATGTACAGCAACAATTGTCACCCTTCCACCATCAGGCTCCTGAACCACCAGTGTGAATAACTTCACTCACCTCAGCTCTGAACTGATTCCACAATCTATGGACTCACTTTCAAGGTCTCTATAACTCATATTCTCAATATTATTTTATAAATAATAATAATAATAATTATTACTATTATTATCATTTATATTGAATAGCTCATCTTCTTTTGCATATTGTTGGTTTGTCAGCCTTTTTGTGCAGTCTTTCTTCGATTCCATTGTATTCACTGTGAATGCTCGCAAGAAAATAAATTTCAGAGTAGTATACATGTACTTTGAAAATAAATTTACTTTGAACTTGGTCCTTTGGCCTTTGTGCACAAAGCCAATCATCTGAAATTTCTTGAGGGTTGTGTGTAAATCAGTGTTGTCTCCATTCTAAAACTTGGCAATCCTAAATGTTGTCAAGTGACATAATCAAAGGACATTATTATGTAAGCTGCATGGCTGGGCTATTACCATATTCTTTGAAACATATTATAAGATAGAATGTATCTCAGAGAGTGATCAGTTGTATTTATTCTGTTTGTTATCTGATTTTATGCGGAATTCAAATTGACGACCACAAGTTGCTTTTCACTAACAGGTTTTTGGCTACCAGGCAATTAATTTACCCTTTTGATATTAATCAAAACTGAGACTTGAATCTGGACTCAGATTGTATTCAAAAACTGTAAGGTTACAACTCAAAGACTGGCCTAAAATGTTCTTGATTGTAAGCAATCGTGAAGAACTGTTCCAACGTTTCTTTCCCCAGTTAGCTTGAATCGCAGCACAGCAGCGTGTGGCACAATGGCATGTTTATTAAAACCGCAGCTTGTGTTAATTACAGAATATTGCCACTGCAAAAGAACATTCAATTAGAGCAGCAACAAGAATGCACATGTTTGTCATAAGTAGAGAGGAAAGTCTAAGAAAGGTGCATTGTCAAATAAAGTGGCCATCAGAACTTGGAATCGTTGGAAGGCAGAAGCATTCGCAGCCATGTTTACATTGATAGATAGATATTTTATTGATTCCAAAGGAAATTACAGTGTCATAGTAGCACAGATATAAATTTTAGAAGGGAAGCAGAAAGAATAACAAATAAATTTAGTAGAGATTCTGAGTCACTGGCACACTATGGACTTTTCTGTTGATCCTCTGCATCACAGATCTTCAGTCATAGAACACTATGGCTCAGAAACAGGCCCTTTGGCCCATCCAGTGCATGCTGAACTGTTATTCTGCCTAGTCCCGTCCACTGTACCTGCAGCTGGACCATAGTCCTCCCTACACTTCCCATCCAATTACCTATCCAAATTTCTCTTAAATGTTGAAACAGAAGCCATATGCACCACTTCTGCTGGCAGCTCGTTCTACACTTTCACCAATTGAACAACAGGATGTAATCAGATTGACCACCCTGAGGCAATGCAAATACACGATGTAATCCAATGAACTGGACAGAGCAAACAGAAAGAAGCCAATAGTTCTGGTACTAATGATATGCTCCAGAACGAGCCTCTGTTCAGTAAAATTTCATCCTGGCAAAATCATGAACAAACGTCATGCCAGTTTACATCGCAGTGGACAGGAAAGCTTGACAATGGGTAGTCAAAACTGCCCAATGCATCACTGCCTACCTGCCACATCAAGGACATATATATAGAAAGGTGCCTGAAAAGGACCAGTAACATCATGAAGGATCCCACCCACCCCACTCGTGCACTGTTTGTCCATTTCCCGTCGGTGAGGAGGCTACATAGCATCCATGACAAGACCACCAGACTCAAAAATAGCTACTTTCCCTAAGCAGTAAGGGTATTCACTAACCCACCCACCACACCCCGACCAACACTACTTTTATCAATTCCTGTCAGTCACCTTAAGTACAGACAATCCTGTGACTAGCGTCACTTTATGGACATGAAATCAATCTAGGTATATAAGTTATAGAACATAGAACAGTATAGCACAGTACAGGCCCTTCGGCCCACAATGTTGTGCCGAGCCTTAAATCCTGCCTCCCATATAGTCCTCCACCTTAAATTCCTCCATGTCTCTCTGATATCCTGAAGCAGATATGGGAAGGAGGGAAGCAAAGGATTTGGGCAAAGACACAAACACTGTGGAAAGATCCCAGTCCTACCCTTCTGGAAATCAGCAGGTGTTGCTGGTTTGAGCTCAAAACTTCAACTAACAACTTTGCTTTTCTTTCAAGGGTGTATACCTGCCTGATAGCAGGAAGGAGATCAGTTACCTTCGTTACCTGTTGGCTGATTTCTTTGTGATGTTGGTGTGTTTCTGTGTGCCAACTCCTCTTCTTTCCTCAGGTTTTAACAGCAAACGCATTGATGCAGTTATGAAGCAGGCACACCAGCAGCTATATATCATTAGGGATTTGAGGAGACATGGTATGCATTAAAGATTCTCACCCTACGAAGAGCACCCTAGCCAGCTGCATCACCATCCGGTGTGGAGGGGCCACTGCACAGGATCAGAAAAAGCTGCAGAGGGTTGTAAACTCAGCCAGCTCCATTATGGGCACCAATCTCCCTACCATCATATTTTCCAAAGGTGATGATGCATCGAGAAGGACCATATTTATATTTATTGTGTTTTTATGACTATTGCATTCTGTATCTTATTGTTTTTTTGTGCTGCATCGGATCCAGAGTAACAATATTTTGTTTTCCTTTGCACTTGTGTGCGGGAAGTGGCATTAGGTGATCTTGAATGCAATTGTTAGTAAAGTGTGGGTTGGTGTTGCCAGTGGTGCTGCCAGCTGATGCTAGCTCACCAATCACCTTCTCCTCAATGCTCAGATTAGGTTCCAACGTAACTAACTGACCCAGACCACAGTACAGTTTTTGTCCACGTGTGCACAGTGCTGTTTTCTTTGCCTCTGCACTTATAAGTACTACACTGCATGTGCCTGTGATACCAATGTCAAATGATCGGGAGGAGAATTGCAATTTATGACTCTATCTCTATATTGATCCTATAGATTGCTATGAGGCCAAGCACAGCTCCTGCTCAGCCTGGCCATTCAGACCCTCACTTTGGTCTCCCTTTCAATAAGGCCGCACCTGACCTTTCACCTCAACACCACTTAATGACCTAACCTTATTCTGATGCTCAGTTGTGTATCTGCAGCGCAACTCAGCCTCTGTTGAACTCCAATATTCACCACCACTCAAGAAATTTCTTCTTGTCCATCCTCTACGATCCGGCCCTAATAGCGGTACTGTAACCTCTGCTTCCAAGCACCTCAGCTGGGGAAGCATCCTCACATCTACCCTCTCCAGCACCTCAGGAACACCGCATGTTTCATGAATTCAGATCTCATTCCTTAGAATCACGGAGTCATGGAGCGCTCCCACTCAGACACGGGCCCTTTGGCCCATCTAGTTCACGCCAAACTATTACTCCCATCAACCTGCACCTGGAGCTTAGTGCTCCATACCACCCCTGTTATGTGCTTACCCAAACTTCTCTTAAATGTTGCAATCAAACCTGCATCCACCACTTCTGCTGGCAGCTCATTCCACACTCTGAGTGAAGAAGTTCCTCCTCAGGTACTCCTTAAGTATTTTACCTTTCATCCTCTAGTTTTAGAGCCACCCATCCTCAGTATGCACCTACCATATCTATACCCCTCATAATTTTGTACACCTCCATCAAATCACCCCTCATTCTTCTTTGCTTTAGGGAATAAATTCCGAACCTATTCAACCTTTCCCTATACCTCAGGTCCTCAGGTTCTGGCAACATCCTTGTAAATTTTCAGTGCCTTCTTTCAATCTTATTGCTATCTTTCCTGTACGTAGGTGACCAAGAATATTTAAATGTTTTAATTAGAAGTTAATTGTTAATTGGTTATGATCTAAACTGTTGCTTGAACATAGACTGGGGGGGCTTGTGTTACTCTGAAGGTAACCCGCATTACCAGCTGTCTTCTTTTAGATAATGTATTAATCCAAGGTTTCTTCCATTGAACTCCAGGTGACCCAGAAGCACATGCTGAAAATCAAAACAGTGCCTGTTTGTCACCCCTCTCGCTGTGGAAGAAGTGATATCCCTCTCCCTCGTTACTTAGAGAGAGAGCCTGAGGGATGTTGAACTGTCGTGATGAATAGTAGTTATTGATGGACTGTAGATCATGGTTTCTCTTTGGGTGTAGGTGGTGGAAGTGCTGATGCTTTCTGATAGAATAATGGGGGTACATTATTTGATGCTGCTTGCTGTTGCTTGTACATGGAAGGGGGGACAGGGGCTTTGGGGTTCAGAAGTAGTTTTTTTCTGTCATTCATTCTTTGAAGTTTTTCTTCTGTTGCGATGATATCTGTGGAGAGTAAGAATTTCAGGTTGTATATTGTTTACATTCTCTGATATTAAGTGGAACCATTGAACCCATTGAAGAAGAGCAAAAGATTTATTCCCCTGCTCTGGCTAACATTGATCCTGATGGAAATATCATTAAGATATGGATAACCTCAATGGAATTGATTTTCTGAAATAGATTGAAGCATACAGGTACCAATAAGGCACCTGCTCATTGCTCTCAACGGGAAGATGAATTTCCTTGTGAGATTATCTGCTCATTATCAAATTTTTAATTATGAGCACTGACTGGACATATGTGTTGCCATGCCTCCTACATTATAGGATTATCTATATCCATTGGAAGATTGGATAAGAGACTGCAGATGCTGGAACCTTGAGCAACACTCAAGGTGCAGGAGGAAATTCATTGGATCAGGCAGCATCTATGGAGGGAAATGCTCAGTCAACGTTTTGGGTCAGGACCCTTTAGAAGTCCAATCCAACTGTCCAAATGGTTGGCTTGGCGGCTTCAAAGACTTTTCAGTTTTGTTAGTGATCAGCTTTTCGCAGAGCAAGATTTGGGACATTGCCACATATTTTCATAGCATAATTTCACTTTTCATCATGATGGGATTAGCAAATTTCTACTGTGCAGCCCAGCGCTGGATTCTTCGTGGCGCCACCTGACGTCGTTATTGGTGCGCTGAAAGACTGCTGAGCCAATGGCGAGAGGGATATCCTGGGGCATTCCAGAGGACTTTACACCTAATAAACTGCCGCCTGAAGTTCAGTGAATGTAGGAAAATTAAAGATAAAGAAAAGATTAGCTTTATTTGTCACATGTACATTGAAGCATACGATAACATTTGTCCTTTACATCAACAACCAACACAGTCCAAGGGTGGGTTGGGGGTAGCCCACAAACATCACCATTGCATGCCCAGAATTTACTAATCCTGAGCTGTACATCTTTGCAATGTGGGAGGAATCTGGAGCACCCAGAGGAAATCCACCCGGTCATGGGGAGATCATACAAACTTAAATTTGCACACCGTAACAGCTCGCAAACACCAACATAATAATGACGGAATAATCAGTTTCGTGATTTTTGTTGGAGGATCAAAACTGACCAGGACAGCAGTTAAAATAACAACTCAGGGAGTCATTTCAACAACAGTTCCATGTTAAAACATTTACACGATTACGTGCAGAGTAGCTTGTCTTTATTTAATTAGCTGTTAAATTGGTACAGCCATTGAAAAATGACTGCACAGATTAAAGCCTTAGGCAGCTTCTTATTTCAACAAAACTTTTGTTCTCGGTGCATATGGTATCCCTTAGTTTTTAGTTCAGATGATATTAAACTGAGCTCATCTCTGGAACCAATATAATAAATCTAATCATTGACTTAGAACCTCAGTGCTTAACCAGACACTAAATCACTAAAAATAATTTATACATTTAAATGTGACATTTGGCCATTAATCCCACTGTTCCTTTGAATCCATAGGTCTTTCTTCCTTCTTTCCAGTACTCTCCTGTCCATTTTCATTTCCTTCTACAAGCTGTTAAAAAAGTCTTCATTTCTTGAGCACTTTTTGGGAAATTACATGGAAGATACTCGCACGAATAAAGCAGAGCCTTATTGGTAGAAGGCAAAGAGTGGGAATAAAGGGAACCTTTTCTGGTTGGCTGCCGGTGACTAGTTGGTCTGTATTGAGACCTCTTCTTTTTACGTTATACATCAATGATTTGGATGATGGAATTGTTTGAAAGTTTGTGGAATATATGAAGACAGGGGTTGGGGGCAGGTAGTGTTGAGGAAGCAGAGAGGCTACAGAAGGACTAAGACAGATTAGGAGAAAGGGCAAAGAAAGAGATGGCAGTTGGAATACAGTGTTGACAAGTGTATGGTTATGCACTTTGGTAGAAGAAATTAAAAAGTGTAGACTATGTTCTAAATGGAGAGAAAATTGCTAAATCTGTGGTGCAAAGGGAATTGGGAGTCCTTGTGCAGGATTCCCTAAAGGTTAATTTGCAGGTTGAATCTGTGGTGAGAAAGGCAAATGTGATGTTAGCATTCATTTCAAGAACTCTAAAATATAAAAGTAATGATTTAATGTTGAGACTTTATAAGGCACTGGTGAAGCCTCACTTGGAGTATTGTGAGCAGTTTTTGACCCCTTATCGAAGAAAGGATATGCTGACATTTGAGAGCGTTCAAAGGAAGTTCATGGAAATGATTCTGGAATTGAAAGGCTTATAATATGAGGAGTGTTTGATAGCTCTGGGCCTCTATTCACTGCAATTCAGAATGAGGGACGATCTTATTGAAACCTATCGAATATTGAAAGGCCTAGATAGAGTGGATGTGGAGAGGATGTTTCCTATGGTGGGGAGGTCTACGATCAGAGGACACGGTCTCAGAATAGAGGGACGTCCATTTAGAATGGAGATGAAGGGGGATTTCTTTAGCCAGAGAGTGGTGAATCTGTGGAATTGGGTGCCATGGGTGACTGTGGAGACCAAGTCATTTGGTATATTTAAGGTGGAGGTTGATAGATTTTTGATTGGTCGGACATGAGGGGATATGGGGAGAAGGCAGGAGATTAGGGCTGAGAGGGAAAATCATGAAATGGCAGAGCTATCTGGATGGGCTGAATGCCCCAATTCTACTCCTACACCTTATGGAATTTCCATGATTTCAAAGACATCTGAAAATTCCCCTGTTTTTGACTAACTTTTTTGGAGAGTGGGAGGCTGAGGGATGGGCATCCATAAGGTAAATAGTCACAGCATTTTTCCCAGGATATGGGAGTCTAAAACCGCAGGGTATAAATTTTAGATGAAATAGATTTAAAAGGGACATGGTAGACAGCTTTTTCACATAGAGGGTGGTGGGTAAATGGAATGAGATGTCAGAGGAAGTTGTAGAGGGAGGTACAATTGCAATGTTTTAAAAGACACTTACTCCAGATTTCTATTTCTATGATTTCAATTTAGTTGTACTTGATAGAGAATGACTTTTAATAACAAAATATCTATTTTCCAGACTCTAGTAAAAATTTTTAAAGAGTTCTTTGTTGAACAGGGTGGCACGGTAATGCAGTGGTTAGCTTTACTGTACAGGTGACCCAGGTTCAATTCTCGTTGCTGCCTGTAAGGAGTTTGTATGTTCTCCCCGTGACTGTGTGGGTTTCCTCTGGGTGCTCCAGTTTCCTCCCACAGTCCAAAGATGTACCAGTTAGTAGGTAATTGGTAATTGTAAGTTGTCCCGTGATTAGGCCAGGATTAAAATCGGGGGATTGTTGGGTGGTGTGGCTCGAGAGGCCGATGAGGCCTATTCCACGCTGTATCTCAATAAAAGGATAAATACAGTATATAAACTGTTGTTGTTGTTGCTGCTTGTGCTGTTGAGCTGAGCATTGTGGAAATGCTATGTTGGTGCCAGTATGTGTAATGACACTTGGGAGCTGCCTCCAGCACATCCTTGTTGCTGGTTGTTAATGCAAACAGTGCATTTCACTGTATGTTTCGATGTAATTGTGATACATAAATCTGAATCCCTTGTGTTTGCCGATTTGTTGCAATTCCTCTATTTTAGCCAGAGAGTGCTGAATCTTTGGAATTTGTTGCCTTGGGCAGCTATGGAGACAAAGTCATGGAGTATATTTAAGGCAGAGGTTGATAAATTCCTGTTTAGTCAGTGCATGCAAGGATATGGGGTAAAAGCAGGAGATTGATGCTGAAAGGGAAACTGGATCAGCCAAGATGTAATGGCAGAACAGACTTGATGGGCCAAATTCCTAATTCTGCTCCTATATCTTATGATCTTATGATTGGTCAAAGTGGTGAAGGAGCATTTAAGGTGCTTCTGAGAATCTATGTAGAGAGCATACAAAAAGATCAGGTTAAACTGCAAAACGGCCACACCAAATTATACACCTTCTGGCCTTGCTACTGGCTAAATTTTGAAATGGCTTTTTGGCTTAGTGACTATCTTTTGAAAATGTAATAAGATCCATGGGTTCCACTTTGGTCTCACAGTCACCCCAGAATTTACAGATCTACAGTACAAGCAAGCCATCCTCAATCCAGAAGAGCTGTATAAGTGGAGGAACACTCCCTACTCCCTTTTGTTTTTTTCTCTAACTTCCCACTTGCATTTTAAAACTTTGTTTTATTTCTGATATTTCCCAGTTCTGATATACCTCTATGGATGCTTTCTAACTTGCTGAGTATTTCAAGCATTTTTTATTTAAGCTGAACAAAGTGTGACTAAATTTCCAGTCTAGAGTATTATTTTAAAAGTATATTTTCAGATGGAGAATGAGATAAAAAAAAACAACTGAAAATTTAGCCATAACAGTAACATCTTTATCACTGTTAAAGACTGGTAATGCAGTAGGTTATTTAGCTGTTGAATTTATTCATCGTCTTCCTGATTATACAAAATTATAAAATATCCTGCTCTTTTATAATCAGTCAGCTTCCTTTTAGATACGCTTCATTTGCTTTTATGTTAATCACAGCTAAACTGAAAGATTACAGTGGGAAAGGAAGCCATTTGGCCCATCGAGCCCATTCCAGCACTATTTAAGAGCAATCTAGCTTGCTCCACTCGCTAATAGAGCTGCCATATTTATTCACTTCCAATTCCATTCGGAATATCATGACTGAGTCGTCCATTACATTTCCAAGGACCCCACCCACCCCGAATATTCTCTTTTCTCCCTTCTCACATCAGACAGACAATACAAAAACCTGAAAGCACGTACCACAAGTTTCTATCCAACTGCAGTCCGAGTGTTAAATGGTTCCCTAGTACGATAAGATGGCCTTGGCCTCACAGTCTACCTCATTATGATCTTGCACCTTATTGCTTACCTGCACTGCACTCTCCCTGTAGCTGTAACACTTTATTCTACATTGTTATTGTTTTACCTTGTTCTACCTCAATACACTCAATGCCCCGATCTGTATGAACCATAAGCAAGACAAGATATTCACTGTATCATGGTACATGTGACAATAATAAACCAATACCAACGATGGTGCATTCCAGATCCTAACACTCATGATGTAAACGACGAATATCCCCTATGTCACTTTAGTGATCATTTAGAGTAAACAAAAATGAAGAATCATAGTACATACTGCTTCATATTTTCAGATAAGGGATAAATTTTGCACAAAAAATATTCCCTGGACTTCCTTTCCCTTCAGGGCTTTAGCATGAAGTCCTGACTTGCTTTGTAGATAATAAAGTATAGCCTCTGTTCTAATATAGAAAATACTGAGCCAAGAAAAGCCACCCGATTGTAATCAGATAGTTTGTTTTCATTAGATTGGATTGAGCTATCATTATTACATCGCCACTTTTTGACATGGTGCCATGGGATTTCTCTGGCTCACCTGAGATCTTCTCCAATGGTGAAACACACCCAGAGCAAAGAGTTTTGAGCTCAAGTCTAAAGACTGAGCCTTGAAGATATCTTGCTTAAAGTTTTATAAGCAAGACTGCTGAGACACAACTGATAACTTATAATTATAGCACCATAGAAGTGTTAAAGTTTAAAATGACATTTTTTAATCTGAATACAAATCTGAGTTGCAATATGCCAGACATCTATAATCTTCATTAGGAAGTCATGACTTCAGGAAGCAAGGTTGCGTACATGTCCCCCTCTACACCAATAGTGCTGAGGTGACGATGGTTGAGATCTTCAACTTCTTTAGTGTAAATGTTACCAACAATTTGTCCTGATCCAGCCACGCTGATACTCTGGCCAAGAAAGTGCACCCAAACTTCTACTTCCACAGAAGGTTAAGCAAATTCAGAGTGTCCCCATTGATTCTTACCAGTTTTTATAGATGCACCGCAGAAAGCATCCTATCTGGATGCACCAATGCTTGCTATCGCAACTGTTCTGCACAAGGCTGCAAGAAATTTCTTACAGGGAGTAGCCCAGCCCATTATAAAAACCAGCCTCTGCTCCAATGACTTCAATAACAGTTCCTACTGACTTGGGAAAGCACCCAACATGAAAAAAGAATCCAGCTTCCTTTGAATTTTGCTTCATAAATATTTAGTGGGTGGCAGGTTGGAGATATGTTTCTACCAAAGGAGATGTAAGGTGCTACTTCTCTCCACTAGCTTGCAAATCACCTTTTGGCAAGGTGCAGCATCTGCTTAACCCCCTGATCAGGGTCACGTGAAGCTTTGGGCTAAGGTGGTAAATGGCCAGATGAGCAGCTGGTGCTTATCACGAGTCCAGGTTTAGTGACAACTGATGCCAGGCAGACAATGTCTGAAGAGTATTGATAATGGCTGGGGTCACCCGTCTTGTAAAGACAGTGCCCGGGTGAAGGCAATGGCCAACCACTTCTGTAGAAAAATTTGCCAAGAACAATCAAGGTCATGGATAGACCACAATAGCCTATGTCATATGACATGGGACATAATAAGGATGATGATGATATATTTATATTAGTCATGGACAAAGTGGAAGATTACAGTAGGAAATGAAGCCATTTGGCCCATCAAGCCCATTCCAGTACTATTTAAGAGCAATCTAGTGTGTTTCACTCCCTCATAGATCTGCAATATTTATTCTTCCCTTTCAATACTTATCCAGTTCCCTTCTGAATCTTCCATCACGTTTCCAAAGACTCCACCCACCCCATTCATTCTCTCTGCTTCTCTCTCCCATCAGGCAGAACTTAAGAGAACATCCCATCAGATTCAAAGACAGCTTCTATCCCACTGTTATCAGACTCTTGAATAAATCTTTCACATGCAAAAAGATGAACTCTTAAACTCTTTATCTGCCAATCTACCTCGTGGTCTTTGCACTTTATTTGTCTACCTGCACTGTCTTTGTAACAACCAGTTACAATCCCATTAAAATAAAGTGAAAATGGAAACTTTTCTACCATGTGGTTAACTTGTAAGACATTGTTATACAATTTGAATAAGTATTTAAGTGGGTTGA
The DNA here is from genome assembly GCF_048418815.1 of Hemitrygon akajei. NCBI lineage: Eukaryota > Metazoa > Chordata > Chondrichthyes > Myliobatiformes > Dasyatidae > Hemitrygon > Hemitrygon akajei. The sequence continues at coordinate 173,958,304 of NC_133129.1, forward strand.
ACAGGTGGAAGCTTGTGCATTGCCTCAGATGCTGCAAGTTCCATACATTTGTGAAACTTGGGTGTTGCACAGCATGAGAAGCTCAATAAAATGGTAAATTCACTTATCTTGGGCTCAGACTTAGATTTTGCAGTAAAGGATGATGAGAGGTGACATGATAGAGGTGTATAAGATGATAAGAGGCACAGGTAGAGTGGAGAGCCAATATATTTTTCCCCAGGTTGGAAATGATTAATACCAGAGGACATTCTTTTAAGGTGATTGGAGAACAGTATGTGGGGGGGGGGGTTGGGTTTCAGAGGTAGGTTAGTGCATGGAACACACTTTTAGGAATGGTGGTAGAGGCAGATATATTAAGGACGTTTAAGAGACTCACATGGATGAAAGAAAAATGGAGGTCTATGTGGGAGGGAAAAGCTAGATTGATCTTGGAGTGGTTAAAAGATTGACACAACATTGTGGTCTGAAGGGCCTGTACTGTGCTGAACTGTTCTATGTTCTATGTTTTTCTCTCTTGTGAAACCCTGATTTCCTTAAATTGCTATTCTTCCATATCATCAGGTTTGTTCAAGCACCACTCAAAAGCCTTGATGAAATACTTTAGAGTGCTACTTCAGAGCAGTCCTAACACCATTCAGACATGACTTTAAACTAAGGCCTCGTTTGCTCTCTTAAGTAACTACAACATTGTGAAGAAGAGAATTCCCACATTTCCTAGGATGCCTGATGAGTCTACACCAACTCTCTGTGCAATCTCATTCCTCCCCACTGATTTCCCTGTAACCCATTCTTCCCACCTCTCCATCTATTCTACCATCCACACTACACCAGGAGCAACTTACAGGGGACGATTAACCTACCAGCCTGAACATGTTTCCTCCAACAGGACTTATCATGGTTTGGATGCTTGAGTACCTCAATGACCTGGAGAGCTACCTTAGCTGGATCAGGGCATTATGCTTTGGCTCTTGCGGGGGTCACCTATGCCAAACATGTCAAAGGGTAGAGGCAGAGGGTAAGAGTGGTTCACTGGTCCTCCAGGTTTGGGGGTTCAGCTCAGAGCTAACAACCTTGACTGGTCAAGCAAAATTGTTATGGAAACAGCAATGAACAATCTTTCTACTTCGGAGTGCGATGGTATTCCTGAGTCTCCACCGAGGACTTGCGTGCCTGACAGTAGTGGAAACCAAGAGCAATTTGCTGACACGATGAAGACCAGAAGAGATGGAGGACCTTCATTGCTGCCCTAAACACCAGCAGCGTAACAGGCTGTAATAAATAACTGCATGCAGCCCCCTCACTGGGCTCGAATGGAAACTTGGCTTGTTAGTACGCCCTGCTAAAAGCCATGGGACTCAGCGGTGAGAAGGACACCTTCCATAAACAATTTAAGTCTAGAGTCGGTATGATTTGGGGTTCAACCAAACAGGAACTTCACGATGTTTCAATTAAGGAAACCTCGATTTGAGCGAATGCAACATAAATTCTGCCTTTACACAATTGTCGGTGGCAAGAAATAACAAATCGTACACTGCATAAAATTATAAAGCATATTTGCAAATTTCAGCTTTATCAAACAATTAGTAAGAAAAAGAAAAAAAAATGAAAGGGCCAACATACACACCAATGTGCACATAAAGTTGGATCCAATAATGGAGTTGTCTTTAACTCACACACTGAAACCACGGTCTGCGTGAAAGCACACACCACATCCTGAAAATGTCACTCAAAATCCATCTCCAGCAAACAGGCACTCTCTCGGGAGTATTGGCCTTACCACCGTGGAGCCGCTCATCTGTGCAAAAAATAATGTGCAACAGGGATGCTCCTTCTCACAGCATCGTCAGCCATCTTCCCTCCTGTCCTCTCCACAGCTCCCGCCAAGACCACAAACCCCCACTAGTGTCCATCACAAACCTCTCCGCCCATCCTTCTCTAGAACCTTCTCCCAATTCCATCACCCTGATTGGCTGACACAACATTCCAAAGTTGAACATCATAGCCCCTTATCTTTCCTGTAATACAAATATGCTATCAGTAGGACACACTGCTTCTACAGAAAACTACTAAATGAAATACCCTAGCAACACACACGAAATGCTGGAGGAACTCAGCGGGCCAGGCAGCATCAATGGAAAAAAAGTACAGTCGACGTTTCAGGCCGAAACCCTTTGGCAGGACTGGAGATTTTTCTTACATGCAGATCTTTGGGATGTGGGAGGAAACTGGAGTACTCAAAAGAAATCCATGTAGTCACAAGGAGAATGAGCAATAGCTCAAAGTATGGTGGGGAGGGATGTCAGAGAAATGTTTTTACATAGAGTGTGATGGGTTTGTGAAATGCCCTGCCAAGTGTGGTGGTAGAGACAGATACATTAGGGGCATTCAACAAACTCTTAGATAGGCACATCGACGAAAAAAAAAACAGAGGAGGAAGAGTTAACACGAGGAAATCTGCAGATGCTGGAAATTCAAACAACAACACACACAAAATGCTGGTGGAACACAGCAGGCCAGGCAGCATCTATAAGGAGAAGCACTGTCGACGTTTCGGGCCGAGACTCTTCGTTAGGACTAACTGAAAGGAAAGATAGTAAGAGATTTGAAAGAAGTGGGGGGAGGGGGAAATGCGAAATGATTGGAGAAGACTGGAGGGGGTGGGATGAAGCTAAGAGCTGGAAATGTGATTGGTGAAAGTGATACCGAGCTGGAGAAGGGAAAGGATCATGGGACAGGAGGCCTCGAGAAAGAAAGGGGGGAGGCGGGAAGCACCAGAGGGAGATGGAGAACAGGCAAACAACTAAATATGTCAGGGATGGGGTAAGAAGGGGAGGAGGGGTATTAACGGAAGTTAGAGAAGTCAATGTTCATGCCATTAGGTTGGAGGCTACCCAGCCGGTATATAAGGTGTTGTTTCTCCAACCTGAGTTTGGATTCATTTTGACAGTGGAGGAGGCCATGGATAGACATATCAGAATGGGAATGGGACGTGGAGGAAGAGTTAGATTGATCTTAGAGTAGTTTAAAAGAATGGCATAGCATTATGGGCCGAAGGGCCTGTACAGTGCTATACTGTTCTATGTTCTATATTCTACATACAGTTAGTGCTATCAGGAATCAGGTCAGGATCCTGGAGCTTTACAATAGCAGCTCAAAAGCAAAAGTGAACAGTGATATTCTCAGAAGACGTAGACACACTCTAACTTGTTGTTTGCTCTGTGGAAGTCTCCTGCCATGCACAACATTGACTCTCCCATCGTAAACACTTCATTGATCATTTTTTATTGTATTGTATTGTATTTTTTTATTGGTCAAGTTATTTTTATTGTATTTATAGTCATAAAGTACTACTGCACAGAAACAGCCCCTTTGGCCCATCAGGTCAATACTGACCTGGTCTTCTGCCTACCCCCATGTACCTGCAGCCAGACCACATCCCTCCATACTCCTCTCATCTATTTACTTATTCAAAATTCTCTGAAATGTTACTATTGAATCCACAGATACCACAGTCACACCACCCTCTCAGTGAAGAGGTCGTCCTTTAGATCCACTTAAATATTTCACCTTTGACCCTAAACCTATGACATCTAGATCCCTTTTATCCAACCTGAGGAGAAAAAGCCTGCATACATTTTATCTATACTCTGCATAGTTTTGTAATTTCCCCTGTGATCCAGTGAATAAAGTCCTAACCTATTCAACCTTTCCCTACAACTCAGGTCTTCGAGTCTTAGCAACATCCTTGTAAAATTTCTCAGCTCTCTTTCAAGCTTATTGATATCTTTCCTGTAGGTAGGAGATCAGAATGATGCACAATACTCTAAAATTGGCTTCACCAATGTCTCATACAATTTCAAATTAGCAATTCAGCTTCTGCACTCAATGCCCTGATTTATGAAGACCAATGTGTTAAAAGCTCTCTTTAATACCCTACTTACCTTATTTACATCTTAATTTACACTAAGCTGCTATTTGATTTTACTGGCCATGCTGTTTCATTAACAGAGTTAATCCAGCATTTGAACCTTAGGTTATAGATTGTACCCTTTGCAAAAGTGGATACTACAAAGAATATTTTCTGTTATGCTTTGATGGAGATTTGTTTGACATGCTGTAGGTGGAGATTTTCCCTCTTTTGATATATGTTCTTCAAAGAGCTTTTGATCAATACTAAGGTGTTGTGTAACTGGTTCTGAATTCAAATGTACTTTTCATGTACATTAGGTCCTAATTGTTGTAAAACAATATGATCATTATAAACACAAGACATTCTGCAGATGCTGGAAATCCAAAGCAACAGACACAAAATGCTGGAGGAACTCAGCAGGTCAGGCTGCATCTATGGATCTGAATAAACAACCAACGTTTCAGGCTGAGACCCTTCTTTCGGACTGGAAAGGAAGGGTGCAGATGACAGAATAAAACAGTAGGTGGGGGGCAGTGGAATTAACTTAGATTGGCAATTAAATGATTTACATAGTATTCTCAAATCTAAGGATGGTTCTCTGGTACATCACAAGAAGGTGTGAAAAACCCACATCACAGTGCACATTGTTATCAATGCTTATTGGTCACAGTTTAGTCTACTCTTTAGGAGTCTGTGGATTAAATTCAATTCTAATGAACTGAGAAGTTAAGCAAGACAAACCAGATTGATAAGCATGGTCTTCCAGAATGAAATCAAACCAACTGCTCTCTCAGTAAAAACACTGATTGCATTTTTGAAGTGGTTATATATATTACAGACACAAGAGATTCTGCAGATGCTAGAAATCTTGAGTAATACACACACAAAATACGGGAGGAACTTAGTAGGTCAGTCTGAATCTATGAAGGGGAATAAGCCGTCTACATTTTGGGCCAAGACTCTTCATCAGGACTCATGTAGGATCTCGGCCTGAAATATCGACTGCTTTTCCCCTCCATAGATGCTGCCTGACTTGCTTAGTTCCTCCAGCATTTTGTGTATGGTGTTTGTATTGTTTTGGAAAACATTTATTCCTCTACTAGAAACGCTGAACCAGTCACTTAATCTTCAATTCAATGATCTTTATGCAAGCTTGTTGTATTCAAAATAATTACCATGTTTCCTATGTGACAGAAATGACTATGAAATATTTCATTTATTGTAAATAGGTTGAAATCATAATTGATGCCATATGCAAAAGAATGAAGATGTCCATTTGTGGAGCTTTGCACTGATTCTGTTGTACTGTATTTCTTTGTTCTACAGTGAATGTCTGCAAGAATATGAATTTCAAGCTGACATATATACACTTTGATAATAAATTTACTTCGAACTTTTGAACTTTGATATCTGCAGCTAAAGATGAAAAAAATTCCAAGCTTCAGAAATCACAGTACAAAGAATTCCGGGCTCTTCAGCTCCCTTATATGAAGACACTGGCTACCCATACACCTCATTTCAAGTTATCATGAATGCAAAACCAGCAAAATGGAAAGTACATTGCTGCCAGCTCTCCTGCTGATGTTCATCAGTGGAGACTCAGTGTGAAGGATGTGAAGAAGTTCAACATTCACAGGGAATCTCAAAGAATACATTTTAAATATACATATTTACCTTGAATTTGCTTACTGAAAGTGTCCAACAAAGTCCTGTAAAATGAATCATCTCCTCTAAAGCTAATGATAGAACAATCTCATTTAAATGTGTTTGCCTATAATGTTCCAACTTTCTTCACATGAGTGGCAACAGTGCTATTGGTCTTAAGAAATTTAACAGCTTTGAAGATGAGGGGTTAAATTCAAAGGAGATGTGTATGACGATGATTTTATATAGAGAGAGCCAATTGCCTGGAATTACCCTGCCAAGGAAGGAAATAGAGACAATTACAATAGAAACTTTTAAGAAGCTCTCAGAAAGGCACATGAATGTGCAGAGAATGGAGGGATATGGACAATGTGGAGAGAGAAGAGATTAGATTAGTTACAGATATGATTCCTAATATAATTGTTGGCATAACATCATGGGCCAAAGTGTCTGTTCTAAGCTCTACTGTTTTATGTTCTATGTTCTGAAGCATACATTCAAATATAATAATGCTTTCACAATTTCCAGAAAGAGTGATTTAAGTTTAGATTTCTAAACTGGTCCTTAATGCTTTTTTTATTGTGCGATACATTGGGATCCAATAGAGTGATTCTATTTACAAAAACAAACTTTAATTAGCTTTCTACAAACTGTAAAAAGGACAAAAGAACAGCTGATTTTACTTTCATAAACAATAATACAGGAAACTTGAATAAGAGCTTCCAGTCTTTGTGCGTGCTCCTTTAATGGTTGCATTCTTTAAAGATGAATGCATGAAAAGCAGAATCTGAACCTGTCATTATTTAATATTGTAGGGTTACTTTTGCTAGCTTACAGGTGAGGAAAGATCTTGCCTATTTGTAGACTTGAGCCAAGAAATGTTTGGGTGCTGTTATGGTGTGTCAGGGAATCACTAACAGCCATTTTGGTCACGATTGTTCTGGTTAAATCTTTGATTGTTCCACAGTGTTGGGTAAAAAATATTCCTCATAATCCATTCTCAGACCTCATATTCTGTCTTGGTAGCCACCAAACTGGATGGCATGAACATTAACTTTTAGAGTCATAGAAAAGTACAATACAGAAACACACCCTTCAGCCCATCTAGTCCATGCCGAACCATTTAAATTGCCTACTCCCATCGACCTGCACTGGGACCATAGCCCTCCATACCCCTACTGTCCATGTACCTATCGAAACTTCTCTTAAACGTTGAAATCTAGCTCGCATGCACCACTTGCGGTAGCAGCTCATTCCACACTCTCACAACCCTCTGAGTGAAGAAGTTTCCCCTCATGTTCCCCTTAATCTTTCACCTTTCATCCTTAACCTATAACCTCTGCTTGTGGTCCCACCCAAACTCAGTGGAGAAATCCTGGTTGCATTTACCCTACCTATACCCCTCATAATTTTGTATACCACTACTAAATTCCTCAATATTCTACGTACCAAGGAATTAAGTCCTAACCTATTCAATCTTTCCTCATAACTCAGGTCCTCCAGACCAGGCAACATTCTTGTAAATTTTCTCTGTACACTTTCAAACTTATTTACATCTTTCCTGTAGGTAGATGAACAAAATTGCACACAATACTGCAGATTTGGCCTCACCAATGTCTTATACAAATTCAACATAACATCTCATCTCCTGTACTCAGTAACTTGATCTATGAAGGCCAATGTGCCAAAAGCTTTCTTTACAACCCTATCTACCTGCAACACCACTTTCAATGAATCATGGACCTGTATTCCCAGAACCCTTTGTTCTGCCACACTGCTTAGTACCCTATCGTTCACTGTGTAAAACCTACCCTGGTTGGTCCTACTGAAACGCAACACTTGAGAATGTCTGCATTAACTTCCATCTGCCATGGTTCAGCCCATTTTTCCAGCTGATCTAGATCCTGCTGCAAACCGTGATAGCCTTCCTCGCTGTCCACTAAACCCCCAGTCTTGGTGTCATCTGCAAATTTGCTGATCCAGTTAATCATATTATCATCCAGATCGTTGACATAGATGACAAACACCAATGCACCCAGTACTGATCCCTGCAGCCCTCCACAAGTTACAAGCCTTCAGTGAAAGAGGCAACCATCTACTACCACTCTCTGGCTTCTCCCATAAAGCCAATGTCTAATCCAATTTACTACCTCATCTTGAATGCCACAAGTCTGAACTTTCTTGACCAACCTCCTTTGCGGGACCTTCCCTTTCCTTCACTATTCTGCTTTCTGACCTATAAGACCATAAGCCATAAGAGAAAAACTAGGACATTTGTGGACTTTTGTGTGACTTGCTGCATGACCTTCTGGTATGGAGGAACCAGTGCACAGGTTCAGGAAAAAATCTGCAGAGGGTTGTAAGAGAGTTGTAAACTCAACCAGCTCCATTATGTTCACTAGCCTCCCCTCCCATGCTCCAAATTTGTCTGCAGGTCCGACAGATGTCCTGACCTGAGCACTAGCAGACAACACAGCCTTTGGGACTCTTGATCCTTGTGACAGAGAATTGTGCTTATTCCTCTGACTATACTATTCCAATTGCAACTGCATTTTTCTTCCCTTGCCCCTCTTCAATGGCTCCCTGAACCACAGTGCCACAGCTTGGTTGCTCATCCCTCTTATAGTCCCTCACAGGGAGCAACAATCTTAGACCTGTTGCTCCCATTTTAATTCCACTTCCCATTCCCATTCCGGCATGTCGGTCTGTGGCCTCCTCTACTGTTGCGATGAGGCCACACTCAGGTTGGAGGAGCAACACCGTCTGTTTAGCCTCCAACCTGATGGCATGAACATTGATTTCTCAAACTTCCGGTAATGACACTCTCCCCCTCACCATTCCCCCATTCCCATTTCCCTCTCTCACCTCATCTCCTTACCTACCCATCACACCGCTCTGTGCTCCTCCCCCTTCTCTTTCTTCCTTGGCCTTCTGTCCTCTCCTAGCAGATTCCCCTTTCTCCAGCCCTGTATCTCTTACACCAAACAACTTCCCAGCTCTTTACTTCACCCCTCCCCTCCTCCCATTTTCACCTATCACCTTGTATTCCTTCTTCCCCTCCTGCCACCTTCTAACTCTGACCCCTCAATATTTTTCCCCAGCCCTGATAAAGGGTCTCAGCCTGAAATGTTGACTGTACTCTTTTTCATAGCCTAGCCTGCTGAGTTCCTCCAGCATTTTGTGTGTGTTGCTCACACCTGTTGGGCAAGCTCAAGGGCTGAGACTCTTCTAGCGCTAGATTGAAGTAAGTTATCAAGGTAATCATTCAATTGTAGGTGTTCCAGATGCTGGGGTTCAAAATGGGCATTCAGATCTTCCTCACTTTTGCATTGTAATATAATTTCCTGCACTTTAAGCTAATTTTTCACATCTTTTTTATTGAGATATTGCATAGAATAGGCCCTTCTGGCCCTTTGAGCCACACTGCTCAGTAATCCCCTGATTCAATCCTAATCTAATCATGGGACAATTTACAATTAATAATTAGCTTGCAAACTGTACATCTTTGGACTGTGGAAAGAAACTGGAGCACCTGAAGGAAATCCACATAGTCACGGGGAGAACGTATAAACTTCTTACAGGCAGTGGTGGGAATTGAACCCTGGTCACTTACACTGCAAAGCATTGTGCTAACCACTACACTACTGCACTGCCCATTTTCTCTTTCATTTTAAAGTGGCATACCTAATTATTACCCCTCAATTGTCTAAAAATGCATAATTTGGGAATGTTTTCATTTGTTGTTATGGGACCATTTTGTACGCTAATTTACCGTGCAGTTATTTGCAGTGAACTTTTCAAAAGTGCTTCTCTGTGATGCTCCAGACACCCAGTGATTTAAAACGTTTCATGACATTGGTGTGTGTTTGTTCTTTGTGTCTCCCTCTCCTACTTTCAAAGAGCTTTGAAGCCATTCTGGAAAAAAAACATGATTAGATGTTTCATAACTACAAGCTCAGAAATTCTACTTGTTTTTCTATGGATATCTACTTCAATAGGGTAATTATCTGAATTTTTGCCCTTTGTATCCTTTTGAAAATAGCATCTAAAAAGAACGAGAATACTTTGAAAATAAAAATATTAATTTCTATCATTTGGGCTGTCCATTACCATGAAATTAACAGTTCTCTTTGACCCACTACTGTCAAGAAGAAGGTACAGAAACATCAGGACAGCCAGACAGTGTAACAGCTTCTTCCCTCAGGCTGTGAGACTAATGAATACCCTGCCACCACCAAGGTCTTGTCATAAGGTCAACATGCTGTTTACAGTAAACTGTTTACTTGTGCTGCATGCATTTTGAGTTATATTTTATTATCTTATTTAAGGTAATATTTTAATTTATGTGCTATGTCTGATATATGTTTTGTGGGTGCACTGCAGCACAGAGAAACACTGTTTCATTTGGTTGTATATGTGTACAGACAGATAACAATTAACTTGAACTTGAACACTGTGCTGTACGTTCTATTTATTTGTGTCCTGCTTCTCAAAAGCATAATCATCTTATTTATACTTTTGTGCCACTCAATTGTTTCGTTATTCATGCTTCTGAATTTTCTTCTTTAATCGGTTGTTCTTAATCAGATCCAAATAGGAAATGGTCTGTGGTTATTGATGGTGTGCGAGCACCATTGGAAGTGACTGTGGGAAACGCGTTCAAAGCACAAATGACATAACAGTGCTCTGTTCTCTGTGGAAATTTTCATGGTGATATTACTAAGATAAGCTCCCTTTCCTCAAGAACATTAAACTTGTTAATTAACCTCAAACTTGGCTTCCACTTGTTCCTCCAAATCAACCAAATAAATTTAAAAGAAGAAATACTAGTCACGTGAGATAACAATGTTCACGTGTTGTCCATTGGGATACAAAATTAAAACACAACCACAGCCAATCAAACCAAAGCCAAGCGTTCAGCTATCAATGCTTCTGAAGATTGAGGCACAAAGGTTTAAGCCCCAGGGTCAATGTACCTGGAGGTTGGAGGTCTGTGAGTTTGGGCCAGGGACTAGAGATTGGAGGCCCGATGTCTGATAGCCCAGGGCCAAGGCCTGCTGGTCAGTGGCCTGAAGGTGGCCTGTCCTGGGTTGAAAGCCTACCTGTGTGTGTGTGGGTGGTTGGAAATAGACTTGTCGCATGTATAAGGGGTTGTCAAATCTTAAAACACATTCGACTTCATACATTAAAACAAAATGGGAGAAGGAAGGAGGGATAATTATATCTGAGGAAGAATGGACAACAATATGGAGATATCAATGGAAGTGTACCAATTCACAGAAATGAAGGGAGTTTGAATGGAAAAACTTGATAAGATATTTTATTACATCCTCTCAGAAATCCCATTATGATAGTAACCCTGTTTGCTGGAGAAATTGTGGAAATCAAAATGCAAATCATTATCATATTTTTTGGGACTGCCCTGTTATCAAAAACTATTGGAGGGGGATACACAATGCCCTACAAGACATCTTTAAATGTGAAATACCCTTGGAGAGTAAGACCATATATTTTGGATATATACCTCAAGAATGGTTGAAAGATAAATATTTAATGAATATACTGTTGGTGGCTGGTAAAAAGACTCTTACTAGGAAATGGTTATCACAGGGGAGCCCAACTTTAAATACGTGGATGGAAATTACAATGGACATTTACAAAATGGAGAAGATAACAGCATCTGTTAATCATAAGCTGGAACAATTTGATTCATACTGGGGGAAAATGGTTTAACTACATAATGCCTCATATGCCTGATTTTATTCTCACAAATCAATGAATCTGTTGTAAAAAAAAGATCACTCCCTACTTGTACATAGTTCTTTCCTTTTGCTTGTTTTTTCTGTCCACTCTTTTCTATAAGTGCATGCCTCAGATAAATACTTTGTGGAGGTTTGTGATATATATGATTATATGATATATACGTACAATGTCTGAAATACATCTTATGGAACTGTTTGTTTGATGAACTTCAATAAAAAAATAAATTACAAAGGAAATAGATTTGTTTTCCTGTTACTGTTTGATTTGTGTTGCTTGTGTTGTTCTACAGAGCACGGTGGGCATACTATTTTGGTGCCAGAATGTGTGGCGACCCTTGCCAGCTGCTCACAGAATTACCTTAGATTGTGTTGGTTCTAAATACAAATGGTGCATTTCACTGTATGTTTCAAAGAACATGAGATAAATAAATGAACTTGTATCTGAATCTGAATATTTCTCGGTAATTACCCCAACCATTACCAAGAATTCCGATGGAAGAAATTTGACCTAAAATGTTAACTGCTTCTCATTTCACAGATGTTGTCTAAGCTGCTGAGTGTTTCCATTATTTTCTGCTTTTTTAAGTAAAGGAAAGAAACAATATGTGTGTGAATGAGTAACAATTGTTCATTGAACTAACAAAGTGTGTTTTAAAATTATGAATCAATTGTAAACCTCATTAGGGCATTCATTCATGAAGAAATGCTGGCTGGTAGCTCAATCCAATTTAAGTCCAAGGTATTTTGGTTTGAAAATCTACTCCAACCTAACACATTTCATCAGGTCCCATTAGGATGTGGTTAGATGATCTGGCTCTAATGAAGAGGGACCTAGCCAGAATAAAGTGGAACCACAGATAAGTAGATAAAGTAGTCATGGACCAATGGGTGAATTTAAATAGATGTATAGATGTTCCAAATACTTTCTAAATGAAGTTCCACAAGAGGGAAAATATTTGAATAAAAACAAAGCTAGAGTTCCCTGTATAGCAGAGGAGAGACATAGAACATAGAACATAGAATAGTACAGCACATTACAGGCCCTTCGGCCCACAATGTTGTGCCGACCCTCAAACCCTGCCTCCCATATAACCCCTCACCTTAAATTCCTCCATATACCTGTCTAGTAGTCTCTTAAACTTCACTGGTGTATTTGCCTCCACCACTGACTCAGGCAGTGCATTCCACGCACCAACCACTCTCTGAGTGAAAAACCTTCCTCTAATATCCCCCTTGAACTTCCGTCCCCTTACCTTAAAGCCATGTCCTCTTGTACTGAGCAGTGGTGCCCTGGGGAAGAGACGCTGGCTGTCCACTCTGTCTATTCTTCTTAATATCTTGTATACCTCTATCATGTCTCCTCTCATCCTCCTTCTCTCCAAAGAGTAAAGCCCTAGCTCCCTTAACCTCTGATCATAATCCATACTCTCTAAACCAGGCAGCATCCTGGTAAATCTCCTCTGTACCCTTTCCAATGCTTCCACATCCTTCCTATAGTGAGGCAACCAGAACTGGACACAGTAGTCCAAGTGTGGCCTAACTAGAGTTTTATAGAGCTGCATCATTACATCACGTCTCTTAAACTCTATCCCTAGACAGAAGAATATGAAAGGAAACAAAAATAGGTATTGGTAAATTGGTTTATTATTGTCACAGATACCGTGGTATAAACTTATCATGCATACTGTCCATACAGATTAATTCATTACCACAGTGTATTGAGGCAGTACGAGGTAAATTGGAGTATTGGGATCAGTTTTGGGCTTCTTATCTAAGAAAGGCTGTGTTGGCATTGGAGAACGTCCAGAGGAGGTTCATGAGAATGATCCCAGGAATGAAAGAGTTAATGTAAAAGGTGTGTTTGACAGCTCTGGACCTGTACTCGCTGGAGTTTAGAAGAATGAGGGGTGATCTCATTGAAACCTATCAAATATTGAAAGGCCTATATAGAATGGAGGTGGAGAGAACATTTCCCATAATGGGAGCGTCTAGCACCAGAGCGCACAGCCTCAGAATAGAAGGACATCCTTTAGAACAGAGATGAGAGGATACTCTTTAGCTAGAGGGTGATGAATCTGTTGAGATCATTGCAACAGATGGTCAAGTCCTTGGGTATATTTAAAGTGGAGTTTGACACATTCTTGATCAGTAAGGGCATGAAAGATTATGGCAAACATTGAGCACGTCGATATGGAGCTCTGTTGCAGGGAAGTTGCATCCATTATCAAGGACCACCCACCTCTTCCCCACCACACCATCCCCCCCCCCCCCCACCATCCAAGTCATGCTCTCTTCTTGCTGCTACCATCAGAAAGAAGGTACAGGAGCCTCAGGACCCACACCAGGATCAGTAATTATCCCTCAACCATCAGGCTCTTGAACCAGAGGGGATAACTTCACTCAACTTCACTTGCCTCATCACTGAACTGTTCCCGCAACCTATGTACTCATATTCAAGGACACTTCATCTCATTGCCTTGATATCCTATTGCTAATTTATTATGGTTTTTTTTGTTCTTCTCTTTTTTTTGGTATTTAGAACGATAGAACCATATGTTTTTTTTTGTATCTGCGTAGTTTGTTATGTTTTTGCACTGTGGTTGTTGTCCATCCTGTTGGGTGCGGTCTTCCATTCATTCTATGTTGTTTCTTGTATTTGCTGTGCTTGCCCACAAGAAAATGAATCTCTGCATTGTATATGGTGACATATACAGTACGTTCTTTGATAATAATTTTACTTTGAACATTGAACTTTAAGAAGGCAGGAGAATGGGCTTGAGAGGGTTAATAGATGACCCGTGATGGAATGGTGGAGCATACTTGATGAGCCAAATACCCTTATTCTTCTCCTAGGTCTTATGATCTTACCTAAATCGGTAAAGAATAAAGTTCTGTACAGGTGGATGCAAGGTGCAAGGTCACAGAGGTAATCCATCTTGCTGCGTTCAGATCCAGATTCATTTATTTATCACATGTATTTCAAAATTTACAGTGAAATGCATCGTTTGCATTAACACCTAACGCAACCTAAAGATATGCTGGGGGCTGCCCACAGGTATTGCCACAAATTCTGGTGCCAATGTAGCACGCCCACAATGGTCAGCAGAACAACACAGACAACTTTGCAATCGGCTTTTGGTGTTGACCCGATGACGGGAACTTGAACTCCAGGCCTCGAGCTCTGATTCAGCAATTCGTAAATCTCAGTGGTCACTGGCCCTCGTGCATGTACTAGGGAAACACTTAATAGTCTTATTACAGCAGGGCAGAAGCTGCTCTTAAGCCTAGTAGTAGGTGCATGATGCATCTCAGGTGAATAATTCTATGAGGAACCAGACCGATAATGGTAAGCTGGTGGGTAAAGGACAAAGAAAATATGACAGGCTAAGGAGGAGTACAAGAAAAGGTAATTAATATAGAAGGTGAATTTTTTTCTCAGCAAATGAGTAATAAGTGGAGAGGAGAAGCTGATTAGACATTATGAAGGTGATAGATACTTACAGGTACTTACTTAACACCTCCTATGGTAGAGATGTGTCTCCACCTCACCCTCCATGTAGATTCATTAGGGACTTTTAAGAAGTGTTTAAATAGTCACATGAATGTGAGAAAATGGAAGGATATGGACACTGTGAAGGCAGAAGACATTAGTTTAGTTGGCTATTTGATTACTAATTTAATTGATTTGACACAACTGATGCACCATCAATAACTCTGAGATGTGGGTTAAGGTAGGCTTTTATTGGCTGGAAGAAAGCACAAGCAGCAAGTGACCACCACACAACATCCTGGAGGCTGAGGAAGGGTCTGTGGCTCCAATCGCCTTTATACCGGGGTCTGTGGGAGGAGCCACAGGAGCAGTCAGTGGGGGGGGGGGTGGGGGGGGGGCGTGTCCAGACAGGTATATGTAGTTCACCACAACAACATTGTGGGCCACAAGATGTGTTTCATGCTGGACTGTTCTATGCTCTATGTTCAAAAAACATCAGGCAGTGATGACGGGTCTCAGTTCCAGATGTCACTTCTTTATTACTTTTCCTAGATGCTACCTGACCTGATGAGTTTCTCCAGCATTACCTCACTATTCCTCTTTTGCAATATGATTTATATCTTTTTGTAACTTGAGTCATTTTTTTACTTCTTGCACTGTACTGCTGCAGGAAAACAACACACTTCATGATGTGTGTCAGTAATGGTAAACCTGCTCCTGATCCAACAGGGAATTCAACATTATAAATAGTTCAAGGAACAGCAGGACAGGTTTTAATATTTTATATTAATCCTTAATGTATAAGTCTTTAATCTTTTGATACTTTGAGGATAACACACCTGGAGAAAACAAACATATCCTTCCACATTCAGGAATTAGCATTCAGAGTTCACATTCTGTGTAAGTTGGTGAAAACAAGGCTAACTGAGACTTTCAACAAGGTAGTGTAGAGGTTAGCACAATGCTTACAATGCTTTACAATACAGGTGACCAGGGTTCAATTCCCACTGCTGCCTGTGAGGAGTTTGCATGTTCTCCCTGTGACCACGTCAGTTTCTTTTGAGAGCTCCAGTTTCCTCCCGCAGTCCAAAGGCATGCTGGTTGGTAGGTTAATTGGTCTTTGTGAAGTGTCCTGTGATTAGGCTGGCAATTGGGGGATTGCCGGGGAGTGTGACTGAAGGGGCAGGAATGCTGTATCCTGATAAATAAATAGATAAAATGGAACTAGATGGGTGCTCAAATGCAAAAAAATTGTAAAGTTGCTGGGGAAAAGTAGAATAGGACTAACAGAGTTTCTCTGTTAAACTGAATGGGACTAATAGAATTCAATAATTTGTTATGCCTGCAGAAGAAAAGCAACAAATTTCACAATATATGTCAGTGATAATAAACCTGATTCTGATTCTCTGATTTTATAATTCTACGCCATTCTATGCTGTCATTGGTAATATTTCTCTTCTTTCTTAGCTTTTGCAATAATGCAGTATTGCACAGGGGAAGCATTCTCTGTGTCCTCTGTTCTCACAGGAAAATTATACATTTTGGATTATTTTTCTGATTGCTTTCAATAAATGTTATTGCCCATCCTGGGTTGAGCCCGACCAGGCCTCCAAGTCAAGCAGCAGATCCTTTGAACTACATTTTATCTTAGTAACGCTCACAGGATAAGTTTTTCCACTATTTGATAGGGCATAAACATGTATTTGTAAAGTCAAGAGGTTCATGCACATCCATTTGACCTTTCACTAGATTACCAGGGATCCTCAGTCTCCTGTTGGAACCCTTCCTCCCTCTCTGTTAGACAAGGCCCCAAGGAATGGTGCTTTGAATGGGCAAATACAATTCCAAATCAAGTCAATAATAGTCAATCATATCAAATGTACAAATCGTTTGTATTTTCTCACACTAGGTTCCTGGCAAATCACTCATTTTCTAACAAATCCTCCAAGATTGAGGGAGCTGCAATTATAAGGGGCTTCATTTGCACAGAGCGACTGGAGAAATGGGGCTCAGAGTGGAAAAAGTAATGGGGAGATTAAGGAGCGGTGTTCAAATCATGAGTGGTTCGTTCCTAGTAAGTAAGAGGAAATTGTTCGCTGTGCTAGCAGTTCAGTGACCTGAGGATACAGACAATGAGGCGTAACATTTTACAGCGCCAGCGATCACCGCTTAGATTTCAATTCCCATTGTTTGCACGTTCTCCCCGTGACAGTGGTAGTTTCCTCCTGTATCCCAAAGCTGCATGGGTTGGAGTTTGTAAGTTGTGGGTATGCGTTATTGGCAGTGGAAGCATGGTGTTACTTGCAGGCTGCCCTCTCACATATTTGGACTCTGTTGGTCATTGATACGACGCAAGCAAGGCTTTTCGGTGTATGGTTTGATGTTTTGATGCACATATTTCAAATAAAGCCAATCTTTAAGACTGATGACAGACAAACCAGCAGCAACATCAGGAAACATTTTATTTTAACTGTAGCAAATTTTTATGACTTGGAATGCACAGACAGCAAGGGAATTGGAAGGAGCCTCAAAATAACTTTCAAAAAGAATATTGGATAAATAACTGGGAAGAAGAAAAGATGCGGGTAATGGGAAAAAAAAAGCAGAGTTCTGGGATGAATTGAAGAACTTACTTTGGAGCCAGCACTGGCTTGATGGGCTGAATAATCTCCTCAGGTCTAAAATATATTTATGATAACAATGAATGTTTGTTGCATACTGGAACTAAATTCATCATTTTAAGCTATGAGGAAACATTGAATTGAATTGACTTTATTTCATACATCCTTCACAGGATGTATTTTACAGAAGTAAAAATCTTTATGTTACATCAAGTCAAGTCAAATTTTATTGTCATTTTGATCATAACTGCTGGTACAGTACACAATAAAAATGGGACAATGTTTTTCAGGACCATGGTGCTACATGAAACAGTCCAAAAACTACACTGAACTACGTAAAAACAACACAGAAAAAAAACTACACTAGGCTACAGACCTACCCAGGACTGCATAAATTGCACAAAACAGTGCAGGCATTACAATAAATAATAAACAAGACAATAGGCACAGTAGAGGGCAGTAAGTTGGTGTCAGTCCAGTCTCTGGGTATTGAGGAGTCTGATAGCTTGGTAGCTATCTGTCTCCGTCTAAATGTGCAATGTACAATGATAGTAATTTATAATGAATAGAACAGTCAATGTAACATAGAGTACACTCAAATCGGCATAAGTTCATCAGTCTGATGTCCTGGAGCCTGTTGGTCCTGGCTCTTACGCTGCGGTACCACTTCCCAGATGGTAGCAGCTGGAATAGATTGTGGTTGGGATGATTTGGATCCTCAATGATCCTACAGGCCATTTTTACACACCTGTCCTTGTAAATGTCCTGAATCATGGGAAGTTCGCAATTACAGATGCGCTGGGCTGTCCGCACCTCTCTCTGCAGTGTCCTGTGATTAAGAGAGGTTCAGTTCCCATACCAAGCAGTGATGCAGCCAGTCAGGATGCTCTCAATAGTGCCCCTGTAGAAAGTTCTTAGGATTTGGGGGCCCATACCAAACTTTCTCAACCATCTGAGGTGAAAGAGGTGCTGTTGTGCCTTTTTCACCACACAGCTGGTGTGTACAGATTACGTAAGGTCCTCAGTGATGTGGGTGCCGAGAAACTTGAAGCTGTTCACCCTCTCAACCCCAGATCCATTGATGTTCATAGGGGTTAGCCCATCTCCATTCCTCCTGTAATCCACAACCAGCTCTTTGTTTTTGCGACATTGTTTTCTTGACACCACTATGTCAGAGAGATGACTACTTCCCTGTAGGCCACTTCATTATTGTTTGAGATTAGGCCAATCAATGTAGTGTCGTCGGCAAATTTAATTAGCAGATTAGAGCTTTGGGTGGCAATACAGTCATGGGTATACAGGGAGTAAAGGAGGGGACTCAGTACGCAGCCCTGAGGGGCTCCTGTATTGAGAGTCAGAGGGTTGGAGGTGAGGGAGCCCACTCTTAGAACCTGCTGGCAATCTGACAGGAAGTCCAGGATCCAGCTGCACAAGGCAGGGTCAAAGCTGAGGTCTCTGAGCTTCTTGTCGAGCCTGGACGGAACTATGGTGTTGAATGCTGAACTGTAGTCCAAGAACCATATTCTCACATAAGCATCCTTCTTCTCCAGATGTGTAAGGACGGTATGTAGAGCTGTGGCTATTGTGTCATCTGTCGATCAGTTGTGTCAGTAGGCGAATTGTAGGGGATCCAGTTTGGGTGGTAGCAAGCTGCAGATGTAATCCTTGACCAGCCTCTCAAAGCATTTGTTTATTATTGAGGTGAGTGTGACAGGACACCAGTCGTTCAGGTATGTAACCTTGGTCAATGGTGGATAATTTGAAGCAGGAGGACACTCTACACTGGGAGAGGGGGAGATTAAAAGTGTCAGTAAACACACCTGCTGGTTGTGCTGTGCACATCCTGAGTACCCACCCTGGGTTGCCGTCTGGTCCCGCAGCCTTGTGACTGACCACTCGTCAGAAACATCTGCGGACCCCAGCCTCAGAGATGACCAGGCTGCAGGTTGTAGCAGTGGCTTTCCTCAGAGGCTCATAGTTAGTGACATCGAACCAAGCGTAAAAGCGATTGAGCTCATCTGGGAGAGAGGCCGTGCTGTTGGCAGCACCACAACGTTTGGCTTTGAACTGCGATGGTATGCAGCCCCCGCCGCAAGTCATGTGTGCTATTTGTTGTGAATCTTTAGGCCATAATGTCATAAGACATAGGAGCTGAACTAGGCCATTTGGCTCATCAAATCTGCTCTGCTATTACATCTTGGCTGATTTATTATCTGTCTCATCTCCATTCTCCCGCCTTCTCCCTGTAACCTACAATGCATTGACTAATCAATAACCTATCAACCTCCACTTTAAATAATATCCACATGGCCTCCACAGCCATCAGTGGCAATGAATTCCATGGATTTAGTACTCTCTGACTAAAGAAATTCCTCCTTATCTCCATTCAAAATGGACGTTCCTCTATTCTGAGGCTGTGCCCTCTGATCCTAGGCTCCCCCACTAGAAGCAATGTCCTCTCCACATCCACTCTCTCTAGCCTTTCAGTATTCGATAGGTTTCAATGAGATTCTCCCTCTTTCTTCTAAATTCAAGTGAATATAAGCCCAAAGCCACCAAACACTCCTGATAATTGTGGGATTGAGTTTAAGAGCCAAGAGGTAATGTTGCAGCTATATAGGACCCTGGTCAGACCCCACTTGGAGTACTGTGCTCAGTTCTGGTTGCGTCACTACAGGAAGGATGTGGAAAGCATAGAAAGGGTGCAGAGGAGATTTACAAGGATGTTGCCTGGATTGAGGAGCATGTCTTAGGAGAATAAGTTGAGTGAACTCGGCCTTTTCTCCTTGGAGCAACAGATGATGAGAGGTGACCTGATAGAGGTATACAAGATGATGAGAGGCATTGATCGTGTGGATAGTCAGAGGCTTTTTCCCAGGGCTGAAATGGCTAGTGTGAGAGGGCATAGTTTTAAGGTGCTTGGAGGTAGGTACAGAGGAGATGTCAGGCGTAAGTTTTTTATGCAGAGAGTGGTGAGTGCGTGGAATGGGCTGCTGGCGGCAGTGGTGGAGGTGGATTCAATAGGGTCTTTTAAGAGACTCCTGGATGGCTACATGGAGCTTGGAAAAATAGAGGGCTATGGGTAAAGCCTAGGTAGTTCTAAGGTAGGGACATGTTTGGCACAGTTTTGTGGGCCAAAGGGCCTGTATTGTGCTGTAGGTTTTCTATGTTTCTTTCTATGTTTCATATTGTAACCCTTACTCTCCCAGAGTCGTTCTCATGAACCTCCTCTACGCTCTCTCCAAAGCCAACACATCTTTTCTTAGATAAAGAGCCCAAAACTGCTCACAATACTCCTAGTGCAGTCAAACCAATGCCTTACAAAGCCTCAACATTACATCCTTGTTTTTATATCCTAGTCATCTCAAAATGAATGCTAACATTGCATTTGCATTCCTCAACACCGACTCAACCTGTAAACTAACCTTTACGGATTCCTGCATGAGGACTCCCAAGTCCCCTTGCACCTCTGATTTTTGAATTTTCTCCCTGTTTAGAAAATAGTCTACTCCTTCATTCCTTCTACCAAAGTGCGTGACCATGCACTTCCCTACACTATATCCCGATCTGCTCATCGTCCCAATCTGTCTAAGTCCTTCTGCAGGTTCCCTGCTTCCTCAGCACTATCTGCTCCTATATCTATCTTTGTATCATCCACAAATGTGACCACAATGCTATAAATTCTCTCAACCAAATCATTGATATATTATGCAAAAAAAATTGATCCCCATACCAGTCCCTGCAGAGCACACTAGTCACTGGCAGTGAACCAGAAAAGGCCCTTCTATTCCCACTCTTTGCCTCTCCTGCCTGTCAGTCAAAGCTCTATCAATGCTCGCATCTGTCCTGTATTACCATGGCTCTTATCTTGTTAATCAGCCACATGTGTGGCACATTGTCAAAGACCTTCTGAAAATCCAAGTAAACAACATCCACTGACTCTCCTTTGTCAATCCTGTTTGTTGCTTCCTCGAAGAATTCCAACAGATTTGTCAGGCAGATTTCTCCTGATGACTTCAGCTTATTTTATCATGTGGTTCCAAGTACCCCAAAACCTCATTCTTAATAACGGACTCCAACATTTTCCCAACCACTGAAGTCAGGCTAACCAGCCTATAGTTTCCTTTCTCCTACCTCCTTCCCTTCTTAAAGAGTAGAGTGATATTTGCATTTTCCCATTCCTCCCAAGCCATTCCAGAATCTAGTGATTCTTAAAAGATCATTACCAATGCCTCCACAGTCTCTTCAGCCATCTCTTTCAGAACGTGGGATGTACTCCAGCTGGTTCAGGTGACTTTCCTACCTTCAGCCATTTCAGCTTTTCAAACATCTTCTCCTTGGTAATAACAACTACACTCATACCTGCCTCCTGACACTCAAATTTCTGGCATACTGCTAATGTCTTCCACAGTGAAGCGAGATGCCAAATAATCATTAAGTTTGTCTGCCATTTCTTTGCCCCAATTACTACTGCTCCAGCATCATTTTCTAGTTGTCCATTATCCATTCTTGCCTCTCTTGTGCTCTTTATATATCTGAAATCCTTTGGTATCTGCTTTATTATTGGCTAGTTTACCTTCATATTTCATCACTTCTCTCTTTATGGCTTTTTTTAGTTGCCTTCTGTTGGTGTTTAAAAGATTCCCAATCCTTTGACATCCCATTAATGTTTGCTATATTATATGTATATCCTTTCTTTACATTTTACGCTGTCTTTGACTTCCCTTCTCAGCCATGGTTGCCTCACGCTGCCTTTAGAATACTTCTTCACCTTTGGGATGTACCTAACCTGCACCTTCCAAAATGGCCCCAGAAACTCCAGCCGTTGCTGTTCTGCCATCATCCCTTCTATTTTAACTAAGGGATGGAGAATAATCCACAGCACACAACTACACTTGAGACTCAAATGGCGGCAGATGTTGAAATCCAGAGCAGCAAACAATCTGGGAGATGAACTCAGCAGGTCGAACAGGATCTGTGGGGTGAAGAGGAATTATTGGCCTTTTGGGTTTTGACTTGAAAAGTTGACAATTCCTTCTGTCCCACAGATACTGCTTGCCCTCCCAAGTTACCCCAGCAAATTGTTTCATGCTGCATCCAACTACTTCCCTTGTGTCTGCCTTATCAACTGAGTGGAGAATAAATTACTCCCCATCAACCTTCTATGGCAAAAGCAGAGTGAAAACTACTGGCTGTGAACTAATCAGCCCTTCATGAAAGATCTCAGCCCAAAATGTCGATCATTTATTCCTTTCTATAGGTGCAGCCCGACATAATGTTTGTTTGTTTGTTTATTTATTTATTTATTGAGGTACATTGTGGAATAGGCCATTCCAGCCCTTCGTTCTGTGCTGCCTAGCAACCCCTGATTTAATCCCAGCCTAATCATGGGACAATTTAAAATGACCAGTTAACCCACTAACCGGTACATCTTTGGACTGTGGGAGGAAACCGGAGCACACCGAGGGAGCCCACGTGGTCACAGGGAGAAGGTACAAACTCCTTACAAACAGCAGCGGGAAGTTAACTCTGATCACTGATCAAAGGCTTGGCAGAGTGGTTGTGGAGAGAATGTTTCCTGTAATGGGACAGTCTGAGAGCAGAGGGCACAGCCTCAGTATAGAAGGGTGTTCTTTTAGAATGGAGATAAGGAGGAATTTCTTTAGCCAGAAAGTGGTGAATCTGTGCAAGTTTTTGCCACAAGTGGCTGTGGAGGCCAAGTCTTTATGTATATTTAAGGCAGAAGTTGGTAAATTCTTAATTGGTCAAGGATATGGGGAGAAGACAGGAGTTTGGGGCTGAGAGAGAAATTGGATCAGCCATGATGAAATGGTGGAGCTGACTCGATGGGGCAAATGGCCCAATTCTTCTCTTATATCTTATGGGTTTATGGTCACTGGTACTGTAAAGGATTACGGTGCTAACGATTACACTACCATGCCACCCGTCCTCCAGCATTTTGTGTGTTACTCTGGATTTCCAGTATCTACAAAATCTCTTGTGTTTAAAACCTTCGCTTGCTCCTTCTTTCTATCAAAGTAACAGAAACGCTTATTGTGTTGTGTGTTTAGTAATTCAGTAACATTTGAGTAATCTTGTTTGATATATTGTTCGATTAAGCATTGTTTGTTTTTATATAACTCATATTGTTTATATGTAAAAATACATGAATTGCATACGTCATGACGTGACCATGCGATACTTGCGCTTCTCAATTAAAGTAAAACAGGAAGTTAGACTCACGTTTCAGATTCCCGTGTGTTCCTTTGAGTGAGTTTAACGTTTTGAAGTTATAAAGCATAACGCATTCGATCTCCCAAGCACCAATAGCTGCCTCCGTGAAGCGAACTCAAACTTAAAAACTATTGTCGCTCTATCAGAAAACGCATTCCGCAGTGCCACCATTCTTGCTTGTTGCAAACTAAGCAGTCATGCCACATAGGTCAAACATATAAAGCCACACATAAAAAGGTACCACTTAAATATTGCCCGGTCTAAAGTGCTGAACACTCCCTGCATTTTGTGTCTTGAAGTATTCTGTATTTGGTTACCAAAAGAACAAAATTCCAGAAATATTTGTCACACAGAGAGGGAATATAAATGTGATTATAATAACGAAATATCTATCTCAGGAATGTCAACAAAGTCCACTGGGCCAATGCAGCAGACCACTCCACAGCTGCATTCTTTTAGATAATCTTTCTATTTTAGCTTTGCTGGCTCAAACTTTTTAATCCTTGCCATGGCACATTGTTAAAATACTTCTCATACACAGAACTTGCTACTTCATTAGGAAGAGGATTTGATCCGACCGTATTTCAAGAACAGGCAAGCAATTTTGAGGTACTTCATCTGATTGGATGTAATGCTGGCAGTTCTGTCATGTGACTTCACACAGCACTGATCCAACAAAGTCCCCATCAATCTGCAATATTTTGGTAATTATTTAATCAATTAGTTTACAAACAAGAAGGAAATACAGAACAAGAGAGAATCTGCAGATGCTGGAAATCTGAGCAACACACACAAAATGCTGGAGGAACTCAGCAGGCCAGGCAACATCTATGGAAAAGAGTACAGTCGACGTTTCGGGCTGAGACCCTTTGGCAGGACTGGAGAAAAAAGCTGAAGAGTGGATTTAAAGGTGGGGGGAGGGGAGAGAGAAACACAAGGTGAAAGTTGAAACCTGGAGGGGGAGGGATGAAGCAAAGAGCTGGGAAGTTTAGTGGTGAAAGAGCCAGAAGGCCACGGAAGAAAGAAGAGGGGGGAGGAGCACCAGAGGGAGGCGATGTGCGGGCAAGGAGATAAGGCGAGAGAGGGAAAAGAGGATGGGAAGTGGTGAAGGGGGAGTGGGAGGCATTACCGGAAGTTTGAGAGATCAATGTTCATGCCATCAGGTTGGAGGCTACCCAAATGGAGTATAAGGTGTTGTTGCTCCAACCTAGATACAGAAGATGTTTATTTCAAGGTGTGATTTTTTTTATATATTAGAGGTTGGTCTCAGTAGTGCATGGAGCTTTATTCAACCCCATTCTCCCAACTTCTCCCTGTAACCCATAACCCTCTTACCAATCAAGTACCTCATATGCTCAGTAGCTTCTCTTCACAGTTCTTTGTAGTAATGAATTTCACAGATCCTCCATTATCTGGCTGAAGATATTCCTCTTCACCTCAGATTTAAACAGGTGTCCCTTTATTCTGAAGTTGTGCTCTCGGATCCCTCACTCTCCTACTAGCGGAAACATCTTCTCCATGTCCACTCCATGCAAGGATTTCAGCATCTGCCAAGTTTCAATGAGATCCCCCACATCCTTTGCAACTCCAATGTGTGCAGACCCAGAGACCTTCAAGGGTTGTAATCCACTGTTGATTCGAGCAACCACTTAAATGATATCGAGAGTCTATTCTGGATCACTGACATTTGTTGTCAGCCCCAGCCTGATGCCAAATCTCTCTGCCAAAATTGGGCTGATTTGACAGCCTGATGGCTTCTCAGTGCCTTGTTGTTAACTTCAGGGCTCACCCTCGTCTGATGACTGGTTGGGAATGTCCTGGGTAAGTGGTAGTCTTTTCCACATTTGATTGCATTGTAACATGACCTATAACCTCCCCCTAATGGCTACAGGCCAAGAGAACCAATGTCTCCAAGCTGCAGCTTGGCAATGAACACAGCAGAGACTTCACTTCCTTCAACCCCACTAAGGAAAGATCTTTACAAATTTGTTGATGTAATAAACACCGTTCAGAGTATTTTCTGTGCAAGCCAGTGCCTAAGGACGTGCTGTGAAGTCGAGATGATGAGGACAGGAAGGCTTCACAAAAGGTGTTCAAACTGCCCATCACGTCACTGGCACCAGCACACCCATCACCAAGGACGTATATATAGAAAACAGCAGCAATATCATGAGGGATGTCACCCACCCTGCTCATGGACTGTTTGTCCCACTCCCATCTGGGAGGGGACTGCGTAGCATCTACACCACAACCACCAGATTCAAAAGCAGTTACTTCCCCCAAGCAGTACGGCTGATCAACACCTCCACACACTAACTGACCTGACCACAATCCCCACCAACATGACTTCATCGTTTCCTATCAGAGTCACCTTACATACAGAGACTCTTGTACCTAGTATCACTTTATGTACATACATTCAGTCTATGGATATAAGCTAATATTATGTATTTATATTTATTGTAACTTTTTAAATATTGTGTTGTTTATGTTTATTTCCTCTTCCAAGGGTCAAACCTCATCAGTCTCCAAACCCCAGCTCCTCCAAATTTGTCCATAAGTTTGGTGACGCCCTCAAGTGTCCGTGATGTAATCAGTCAGTGAATGCTGCCGAGAAGGTGATTGGAGGAGGGAAGGTATGAATATCATTATAATTTTTGTATTTTGTGTTTTTCTGTTTTTTAACTATCGCGTTCTTTATCTTTTTGTGTATTTGTTCTTATGCTGCATCAGTCTGGAGTAACAATTATTTTGTTCTTTACTCTTGGGTACTGAAAATGACATTAAGCAAACTTGAATCTTGAATAAAGACATTCGCGTAACACTGTGGCTAATCCCAAAGCAGCAGCTCTCTCAGTCCACTTTGACTGTTTGCTTTCTAACTTTACTTTACTGCCATTAATCCACTTTATATTTCCTTTGAGCTCAAGCCTCGGATGTTAACAGCAGGCTCAACAACAGCGATTTAACCTTTTAGCCCCCTGTGTGAGGAAATGTCTTTGTGCTCTCCTGTTGTACAAACATGTCCCCATCATTTCTATTTAAAATAAAAGAGAGGAGAGAAAGAAGAACAAACAAGAGAGCCACTGAAGACTAGAATGGGAATAAGCTTCACAACATAAACACCATTAATGACACTGTTTGATATTAAAACAACAGAGGATTCAAACCCTGTCATTTGCTTCTGTTGTATCTAGTGACTGAGTTCAAACGGTTAGCTACTGCTCAAAAACAAATCCCTTCAGCTACAATCCCCTTGCACTAATGATGCCCTTACACTTGGGTAAAAGATTTGAAAACAAACCTGGAACAAATTATCCGAGTAATACTCACAACAGGTCAGTCAGTAGAGAGGAAAGAGGAACCGCATTTACATTTCATGTCGGACGCTGTTAGAACAGGGCGGCAAGGTAGCGTAGAGGGTTAGCACAATGATTTACAGGGCAAGTGAGACGGGCTCAATTCCCGCTGCTGCCTCTAGGGAGATGGTAGGTTCTCCCTGTGACGGCCGGGGTTTCATCCAGGTGTTCTGGTTTGTTGTCACAGTCCAAAGACTTACTGGTTGGTAGTTTAGGTGGGTTAATTGGTCATTGTAAATTGTCCCATGATTAGGCTAGGATTAAATAAGAGATTGATGGGGCAGCTTGGCTTGCAGGGCTGGAAGGGCTGATTCAATGGTCACAATACACAACCTGAAGTCCTTACTCTTTACAGACATCCATGAAACAGAGAGACCAAATAAACACAAAGACAATGACAGAAAAAAAGGTCAAACCCCAAAGCCCCCCCCCCCCATGTACAGGCATCAAACCTCCCCGCTTCAACAAAAGCATCAGCCCCCCACCACCCACCACGCAAGCAACAGCAGGACCCTAGTGACCATGATCTAGAGCCCATCAAAAACTACTGTCCATTTTTACACTTCAACATTTCCACAGGCCCTCTCGTTAACGAAGGAGAGAGAGAGAGAGAGATTGAGAGAGAGATGACTCCTGCCGCAGCAAGAGTGTAGGCCTACAGTTTGCGGCTTCACTGTTACAATTTGCAGTGTTGTTTATTCAATTTCCCCTGACTCGGAGTCAACAGACTCTCACACACCATCGAAATTGAGATCCATGCTGTATCTCAATTAAATAAATAAAAACTGGAAAACAATCCCTGGAAAACTTGCGCGGATCAAATGAATCTCTGTGATACAAAACCTAACAAAGGGACACAAATGAATTTCAGTTTTAATGAGTTTTTATTTCATTTTCTATTCTTTGCGACTCATAATATTGCACTGGTCACATAGGGGAGAGGTAAATTTACAAGAATGTTGCCGGGAATTGAGGACCTGAGTTACTGGTAACAGCTGAAATCTTTAAGACTTTATTCCCTGGAGTGCAGGAGAATGAAGGGAGATTTGATATAGGCATACAAAATAATAAAAATAAGCAGGCTTTTCCCACTGAAGCTGAGTGAGACTAGAACTAGTGGTCATAGGTTAGGGGGAAAGATGAAATGTCGAAGGGAACCTCAGGGAGAACTTCTTCACTCAGACACTGGTGCGAAATGTGGAACGGGCTGTCATTGGAAGTAATGGATACAGGTTTGATCTTAGCATTTAGAAGTTTGGATAAGTGCAAGGGTGGGAGGGGTGTAAAGAGCTATGGGCCAGGTGCACATTGATGGGACTAAGACAGACAGACAGACATCGGAGCGTCTGTAACAGGCTGCATGCACGGCCGGCTCATGCGCACAACAAGCAGTATAATAGTTCAGCACTGACTAGATGGGTCTTTGGGATGAAGGGCCCAATTCTATGCTGTAGTGGTCTATGACTCGATGACTATTTACTATTAGAAAAGAATTAATGTTCAAGAGTTGTCAGCATAAACTGTGAATACTGAAGTAAGCAATAATGCAGATTTCCAGCATTTGCAATATTGGAAGTCCAGGAAAGGCCTCATCACATTTAAAAGATCCCTGGATAGATAGAAAGATAGATAGACAGACAGACAGACACTTCATTGATCCCAAAGGAAATTACAGTGCACAGATTACAAGTGCACAGATAGACAAATATAGAAGTATTAGAAGAGAAGTAAGAAAGAATAAACAATAATTTGCCTCAAACAGTCTAACGGGAAGGGGTCATCACGTTCTCGGCTATAGGTTGACTCTTTATAGAGCCTAATGCTGGAGGCTAAGAATGACCTCATACAGTGCTTTTTGGGGTAGCGCGGTTGAATATTAGAAGAGCTGCAAGCCACAAGTCAGAGCGCTTGACTCCCAGGATTACATAAAATGTTGGGGGAACTCAGTACGTGCTAGTAGGTGACGTCATTCTAAGTAACTCAAGATGTTATTTTAAATTTAATCATTGTGTTTTTAGTAATTGACCAGATATGCCCTGTAAATCATCCACATGGCAACTTTTGCCTCAGCCTATCACGGTCATTAACTTAGCCCTATCCATTCCCTCCCACCACCTTCTCTGCAACTTAAATCTACATTTATTATCTGTCTCTCACACTACTAACCACAAGTCTTCAACACGCCGTGTTAACTTGGTTCTCTTTCTACAGATGTTGCCTGACCTACTGATTGCTTCTGGCATTGTATGTTAACATCTAAGTTTACAATTTTCATCTGCTTGCTCAAATTCCTCCATGGATTGTTCCCCTCCTGTAAATCCACAACTCTCTAACAGCCCAGGATATTTCTAGTTTTGGTCTCACCTTGTCCCACTCCTTCATATTATTATCGGCCATGTTATCGGATGTTCTGAAACTCCATCCTTACCCGTTTACTCAGCACTGCCTTCTAGTGATGGAATCTGGAGATAGGCTCTTCCATCCATCAGATCTAGACTGATTGTAGTATGGGAATTAAAGATTATGGGGATAAAGCCATTAGGTAGAAATGAGTCCATGGCCAGACCAGCCATAATCTTATTGAGTGGTGGAACAGGCCCAACAGGCCAGGTGGCCTAC
Organism: Hemitrygon akajei; assembly: GCF_048418815.1. Taxonomy (NCBI): domain Eukaryota; kingdom Metazoa; phylum Chordata; class Chondrichthyes; order Myliobatiformes; family Dasyatidae; genus Hemitrygon; species Hemitrygon akajei. Next base: position 173,987,943 of record NC_133129.1, read on the forward strand.
TCCTGCTCCTATTTCTTATGTTCTTATGACCATCAAGCAACCATTTTACTCTCCTCAATTCCCTACTAACATCCCCCAGATGAGTGCCACGGTGGTGCAGCAATTGGCGTGACGCTATTTCAGCTTGGAGCGTCGGAGTTTGGAGTTCAGTTCTGGCATCCTCTGTCAGGAGTTTGTACGACCTCCCTCTGAACACGTGGGTTTCCTCCGATTGCTCTAGTTTCCTCCCACAGTCCAAAGACGTACTGATTAGTCATTGTAAATTGCTTTGTGATTAGACTAGGCTTAAATAGGTAGGTTGCTGGGTGGTGCAGTTCGATGGGTTGACAGGGCCTTTTCTATGCTGCATCTCTAAATTAAAGAAATATTAAAATAATAAAACTTTAAATATTAAAATAATAAACATTTAGAAGTTTCAGCACTCAATCACACACTGTAGTGCGGAGGGTCCCTACTCTTTTTTTTATCATGGAGCCTTACTATTAACCCAGGGGTCTGTGTAGCACAGGTTGGAAACCCTGCTATAGAGTGCCTCTTTGACTACCTGTAGTAAAATCCTCTGTTTTTCCTCCTTCTGATTTTGTTATATTTCTGGGAAGCACCTAGGGACAATATTGTACATTAATAGTGTTGTGCAGTTGGAAATGCATTCAACACTGGACTGAATGCCAGTCCAGGGGCTAACGTGCAAGCTACTACCACACACATTCAAAGGTGGAGATGAACCAGCATATAGGTGGGGGATTGAAACTGGAGTTGAATGGTGCCATAACAACCTCTGACTCAATGTCAGCAAGACCAAGGGGCTGATTATTGACTTCAGGTGGAGGAAACCAGAGGTCCATGAGCCAGTCCTCATTGGGGGATCAGAGGTGGAGAAGATCAGCAACTTTAAACTTCTTTGTGTTATAATTTCACAGGACTCGTCCTAGGCCCAATGCATAAGGGAAATTATGAAGAAAGCACAGCAGTGCCTCTACTTCCTTACAAGTTTGCAAACATTCAGCATGAAATCTAAAACTTTGATAAACTTCAATAGATGTGTGCTGGAAAGCATATTGACTGACTGCATCATAGCCTGGTATGGAAACACCAATGTCCTTCAACGAAAATCCTACAAAAAGTAGCTCAGTCCATACTGGTAAAGCCCTCCCCATCATTAACACAGAGTGATGCCTCAGGAAAACAGTACTCATCATCAGAGACCCCAACCACCCACGTAACATCCTCTTCTCGCTGTGGCCATCAGAAAGACAGTACAGAGCTTCAGCACTCACTTCAATACGTTCAGGAACTGTTATTACTCCTCAGCCATCAGGCTCTTGAACCAGAGGGGATAATTATACTCAACTTCACTTGCATCATCACTGAACTCTTCCCACAACCTATGGACTCACCTTCAGGGATTCTTCATCTCATGTTCTCAATATGTATTGCTTATTTATTTATTCTTGTTATTTTTTCAAGTCAAGTAACTTTTTATTGTCATTTTGATCATAACTGCTGGTACAGTACACAGTAAAAACGAGACTACGTTTTTCAGGACCATGGTGCTACATGAAACAGTACAAAAACTACACTGAACTATGTAAAAACAACACAGAAAAGAAATTACACTGGACTACAGACCTACCTAGGACTGTATAAAGTGCACAAAACAGTGCAGGCATCACAATAATAATAAACAAGACAATAGGCACAGTAGAGGGCAGTAAGTTGGTGTCAGTCCAGGGTCTGAGTACTGAGGTGTCTGATAGCTTGGGGGGAAGAAACTGTTACATAGTCTGGTCATGAGAGCCCGAATACTTTGGTGCCTTTTCCCAGATGGCAGGAGGGAGAAGAGTTTGTATGAGGGGTCGTGGGATCCTTCATAATGCTGTTTGCTTTGCGGATGCAGCGTGTAGTGTAAGTGTTTGTAATGGCGGGAAGAGACACCCTGATGATTTTCTCAGCTGACCTCACTATCCGCTGCAGGCTCTTGCGATCCGAGATGGTGCAATTTCCGAACCAGGCAGTAATGCAGCTGCTCAGGATGCTCTCAATACAACCCCTGTAGAATGTGATGAGGATGGGGGGTGGTTTGTATTTGCACAGTCTTTTGTACACTAGTTGTCCACCCTGTTGTTGCAGCCTTTAATTAATTCTATTATGGTTATTGGATTTATTGAGCGTGCCCGCAAGAAAATTAATCTCAGTGACATATATGTACTTTGATAATAAATTGACTTTGAACTTTGAACACCACTTCAGCAGGGAAGCAATGCTGGTGCCTTAGGGATGAGATTCATTTGAGAGCTTCCTACTACAGTACTTCAACCAGCTAAAGAAGATACCATGACACAATGGAAAACAAGCCAAGGAGGTTTCTAATATCTTTCTAAACAAGATTAAGTTAACTACTTATTGATTTCATTGTCATCTGTGGGATGTTAATGCACAAATTCACTGCTTGATCCTCTTGTGCCTAACCTTCTCTCAGAAGGAGTTTGGTTTAGTATTTTCAGCCACATCCAAGAGATATATGCATTGCATAAACCCCTCCTTCTACATAAGTACAACATATATTTGGATTTATGAATGCTGACCTTTGATTTTCCTAATAAAAGGATTATTTAATCATTAATATTCAACCAAGATGCAATCTGGGATTCTCTTATATTAGTAATATTTTCCATCATTATAGGTGAAGAGCTTGAAAGGCCTTGATAGAGTGGATGTGGAAAGGATGTTTCCTATGGTGGGAGAGTCTAAGACCAGAGGACACAGTCTCAGAATAGAGGGATGTCCATTTAGGACGGAGATGAGGAGGAATTTCTTTAGCCAGAGGGTGGTGAATCTGTGGAACCGTTGCCACAGGTGGCTGTGGAGGCCAAGTCATTGGGTATACTTAAGACAGAGGTTGATAGATTCTTGGTTAGTCAGGAAATGAAGGAATATGCGGAGAAGGCAGGAATTGTGGTGGCTGGAAGGGAAATGGATCAGGCATGATGAAATGTTGGAGCAGACTCAATGGTCCAAAGGCCTAATTCTGCTCCTATATCTTATGGTCGTACTGAATGAAAGTTGTGAAATCAGGCAGAATTGGATATACAGTACATTTCATAAAGAACTCATTTTCAATTGCAGTGCAAATTGTCCTACTACCCTGTTTTGCTTTGCTTTGGGACAATGTTCTAAGAGCTTGGAAACTGCTTATCATAATATTTAATCAAGGCATGTTTTATCTTTAATTTATTAGCAATATTAGAGGGTAGACAATAAAATAAGCTTGGAGATAAATGAGGGCCAAACTGGGTAACAGTATCAGATTTTTGTCCTTAAATGGTATTAGTGAATCAGATATGTATTGTGGTCTCTACTACTGATTCCACTTTTCTGAACTCCAGGTTTTTAGGTTAACTGAAGTTTCCTAGTTGCAGAGAACTCAAGTGTCTGTTGGTGCCTTACAGACGTGAATTTCATTGGCTGTTAAGCATGCTTGAACACCTTGAGTTTGCAAAGGACATGAAACAAGCCCAGCACTGGTCTAGTCTATATATAGCCATGTGAAGTCAGGAAAGCATTTCTTTTCATACAAACCACCTGGATTCATAGAATTCTCTTTTACACAAATAATCTACTTAACCAGCGTCAGGTATTTGATTTAGGGCTTATTTAATTCTATTCTTCTATCATTCTCTAGGTCTTCTTTTATGTTTCAGTTATGATATTTTTTCCACCTGAAGACGAGACTGTTCATCCTGTAGAATGCAATGTATTTTCCAGATTGCAAGCAATGAGATCATCCAATTTTGTGTGTAAACGTAACAGTCGATAGTCCATTTCTGCTTAGGAAGATATTTTAGGCTAACGCTCCAGTACAGTGCTGAAACTCAACGTTCAACATTCGAAGCAAATTTATCATCCAAGTACGCATATGTCACCATATACTACCCCGAGATTCACTTTCTTGCAGGCATTTACAGTAGAACAAAGTAGTACAATAGGATCAATGAAAAACTATGCACAAAGAATGACAAGGCGAAAAGAAGATGAATTGTGCAAATAAATAAATACAAACATACATAAATACATAAATGGATGATTGAATAAACAAACAGACAGACAAACAAATAAATAAACACTGAGAAGATGGGCTGTAGAGCCCTTGAAAGTGAGTCAATAGATTGTAGATTGCAGAGATGAGGTGAATGGAGTTATCCTCGCTGGTCCAAGAAGGGTAAAAACTGTGCCTGAGCTGCAGTTTATTCCTTTGCCTGGATGTGTAAGTCTGCTCTGAACTTGGGAAACATTCTGTATTGATCAGTAAACCAACTGCTTGGAATCAACTAACCATGCCTGGTATCTCAGGGCTGGGTCCGTCTACATCCATTCAACCACCCCCCCACTGTCATGGCACTCCTTCTTTGCCACCTATCACACTCCCCTCCTGCGGCATACCACCCTTTCTGCTTAAAAGTTCAAAGGTTCAGAAGTTTAAAAGTACATTTAATATCGAAGTATGTACCGTACACAGTACCAGCCTGGAGATTTGTCTCCCTGCATTCAGCCATGAAACAAAGACACACCCTAGGACCCACTTAGAGAAAAACTTCACACAACAAAGATCATCAACACCCAACGTGCAAAAAAAGAACAAATCGCGTAAACAGCGAAAGGTGAGCAAATTATACACAGAACATTAAACATCTGTAACATGCTGTAAGGTTTCACTGCTAATGTAAAGGTCTCTCTGTAATGTTTCCTGCGAAGGCAATCGTTTCTCTGCCGCAGCAGTGTTTGGGTTATGACTAGAGATAACGGGGGCTTTGGAATGTGCGCTATCCAATGAGGGGCACGTTGTTCTTTCTTGTGGGGCAGGAGGTAGGGATTTTGCGGTCTTTTGATGGCAAGAGATAAAGAGGCAAGATGCAAATGGAAAGAGTTGGTAGACCAGAGGACAGTGGGGACTTGGATCAAGAGTCTGATGGTCAGCGACTCTCATAGGTGGCCGATGGGGAACAAATGTACAAATCTGTGACTCCAACATACATTTCAGACTGTTTCATTAAAATAGGCCCTTTTTCTTTTTATTTTCTTTACTAATCCTATAGTCAGATTAAGATTTATAAAACCCAATCATTTAATTGCATACGGTGTACTCTATGATATTCTGCAGTTCAGATTTGTAACCGGGCAACACATCACGCAGCCTCCACATAAGCAAGGTTTCTCAGTTTGGCTGGGCCAGAGGCTGTCTTTCCCTAGACAAACGCACGCATGCGGGCCGAACCTGATGGTTACACATCAAACTGCAGAGTCCGCAAAAAGGTCCAGGAGCCGTAGCCACTGAGTCCATCGATTCAATGCTGTGTCGATGGCTCCAAGCCACAGCTGTAGAGCCAGTTTCGCACTGAAGCACCTCGGTCAAACAGCGCAACTAGTAAAAAAAACATTGCTTTTGTTGTAAAAACAAAAACACATGGAACATGGAGCGCAGGGTCCCCAAAAGTGAGTCTACAGTCAGAGAGCATATTCAGCGCTGAGGACATTAAATATCAAACCACAGAGTCCTCCAAAAATCAGTTCAAAACCACGAGCCACCGAGGTGATTGAACCTTGCAGTGTGGGACCCAAGGCTCCTGCACAGGTGCTGAACACCTCCTCGTTTTCCGTTCTCATCCTCATCAATTTTAATCTTGCTTAATGCTTTAATCAGTGCAGAGCAATGGAGCTGACCACGGTTCGCTTTCCGCCATCAGGGACCGATGGGCGCCCTGCACACTCCGCTCATAATTGCACTGAATCGCCAAGAAGATTGCAAAAGTGCCAGATCATTTAGTCAGCTCAAGAACACATCCTCTAAATGGGAATTACAGTCTGCCAGTGACTGCAGTTCAGAAGATGTATACAGTGCCTTGTAAAAGTATTCATCCCCCAACCCTTTGTTCACATTTGTAAATAACTATTTCAACCAGGGATTTTGATCAATTTAACTAAGGTTATTTATTTGTGAATAACATGCTCCATTTTCACAGTAGAGCCCAAAAAACTGGAAAAATTGAAAAGCATGAAAATCTAAATTTGAAGAATTTAAATGTCACAAATTTAAAAACTATTCATCCCCCCTTGTTCAATACTTAGTTGAACCACCATTCACAGCAATTGCTGCCAGTAGTCTTTTTGGATACATCACTATAGGCTTTGAATAATGTGATGGAGTAAGATTTGCCCATTCCTCCTACAAAATTGCTCAGGCTGTGTCAGGCTAGTTGGGGGACGGCAATGGACAGCAATCTCGAGGACCTGCCAGAGATGTCCGATGAGGTTAAGGTCAGGACTCTGACTGGGCCGCTCAAGGACATCAATTTTCTTCATTTGAAGCCACTCCATGGTTGCTCTGGCAGTGTGCTTTGAGTCATTGCCGTACTGAAAGACAAACTTCCTCTCCAATTCAAGCTTTCTGGCAGAGGCTAACAGGTTTATATCCAGGATCTCTCTGTATTTAGCAGCATTCATTTTCTCATCAGTTCTGACCAGATTTCTAGTCCCTGCTGCTGAAAAGCATCCCCATAGCATGATGCTACCTGTATCATACTTTATAGATGGTAGATAACAACAAAATTAAAGAGTTTTGATTCCACGGTGAATAAATCAAAGAGAATCTCAGGTTTAGGGGTGATCTTAGAGAGGTAAGTAAAATCATGAGAGGGGACCAAAGCTGAGTGAGCTGACCCAGAATGGGCATGACAGGCCCCTTCACCAGAGGTGTGACCCCTTCCTGGACACCTATTACCCCCTTTTGACCCCATTGGACATTAGCTCTCACCTCAGAGAAGGCCCCAATCTCCTACCTTCTCTGCGTATCCCTTCAAGCCCTGACCAATCCAGAATCTTTCAAACTCTGCCTTAAGTACACAGAAAGTCTTGGCCACTCTCTGGCTGAAAGAATTTCTCCTCATCTTCGTTCTAAAAGGATACCGTTCTATTCTGAGGCTGTGTCCTCTGGTCTTAGGCTCTCCCAACACAGGAAGCATCCACTCTATCAAGGCCTTTTAGCATTCAATAGGTTTCAATGAGGTCATCCCTCATTCTTCTGAGTTGCAGTCAACACAGGCCCAGCGCCATCAAACGCTCTTCATACGACAAACCATTCAATCCTGGAATCATTTTCATAAACACCCTTTGATCAGTTTCGGCACATCCTTTCTAAGATAAGGGGCCCAAAACTGCTCACAACTCTCCAAGTGAGGCCTCACCAGTGCCTTATAAAGTCTCAACACGAGTCTTTTTGAAATGAATGCTAACATTGCATTTGCCTTCCTTACCACAGACTCAACTTGCAAGTTAACCCTTTAGGGAATCCTGCATAAGGATTCCCAAGTCCCTTTGCATCTCAGTTATTTTGTATTTTCTCTCCATTTAGAAAATAGTCAGCCCTTTCATTTCTTCTACCAAAGTGCATGACCATACTTCCCCACATTTTATTCCATCTGCTTTTCTTTACCCATTCTCCTAATCTGTCCATGTCCTTCTGTAGCCTCACTACTTCCTCAAGACTAGCAGCCCCACAACCTGTCTTCATACTGTCTGCAAACTTTGCAACAAAATCGTGAATTCCCTCATCCAAATCATTTGCCTCCTGTGAATCAGCCACTGCTTTATCCATGTTAGAATCTTTCCTTTAATACCATGGGTTTGAAGCTTGTTAAACAGCCTCATGTGTGGCACTTTGTGAAAGGCCTTCTGAAATTCCAAGTACACAACATCAATTGATTCCCCTTTGTCCATACTGCTTGTTATTTCTTCAAAGAATTCCAACAGAATTGTCAGGCAAGATTTTCCCTTGAGGAAACCATTCTGACTATGGCCTATTTTATCATGTGCCTCCAAATACCCCCAAACCACATCCTTATCAATCGACTCCAACATCTTCCCACCCACTGAGGTCAGACTATCTGACCTGTAGTCTCTGCCTCTCTGTCTTCTTGAAGAGCGGAGTAACATTTGCAATTTTCCAGTCTTCCAGAACCATTCCAGAATAGTGATTCTTGAAAGATCATTACTAATGCCTCCACAATTTCACCATCTGTTAGGACATAGAGCAGTGCGAATGGCTCCAGGGGCTGTGCTGTGTTATTTGTGTGAGATGTGGGAGTTCTGGGAGACCTCCAGTTTCCCGGATAACTACACCTGCGCCAGGAGCACCAAGCTGCAGTTCTTCAGAGAATGCGTTAAGGAAATGGAGCTGCCGTTTGATGATTTGGTTCATACGGGAAACTGAGGCAATTATAGAAAGGAGCTACAGGGAAATAGTCACACCTAAGTTGCAAGAATCAGATACCTGAGTGACTGTCAGGGGAGGGAATGGAAATGGGCAGCCAGTGCAGAGTACGCCCATGGCCATTCCCCTCAAAAGCAAGCACATCACTTCGGATCTCTGACACTGTGGCTCAGTAGGGATGGGGAAGAAGAGGGCTGCAGTAGTGATCAGGGATTCCATAATTAAAAGAGCAGACACAGATTCTGTGTACGCAATAGAGAGTCCTGGATGGTATGTTGCCTCCCGGGTGCTAGCGTGAATCGGGTTCACGGCATTCTAAAGGGGAAGGTTGAGCAGCCAGAAAATCTTGGTACATCTTGGCACCAATGACATGGGTAGGAAAAGGGAGGAGGTCCTGAAGAGCAATTTTAGGGAGCTAGGCAGAAAGCTGAATAGCAGGACCTCCAGGGTAGTAATCTCTGGATTGCTGCCTCTGCCACATGCCTGTGTGGGCAAGATTCAGATGATCCGGCAGTTGAATGTGTGGCTGAGGAAGTGGTGCACGGGGCAGAGGTTCAGATTTCTGGATCATTGGGATCTCTTCTATTGTACATCCCTGTTAGAAAGTGTACAATAGGGATGGGTTACACCTGAACCCCAGGGGGACCAATATTCTTGCGGGCAGTTTTGCTAGAACTGTTGGGGAGGGTTTAAGCTAATTTGGCTGGGGGGGATGGGAAACTGAGTGATAGGATGGGAAGCTGAGGATGAAGCAGTTGATGTACAAGCAGAGGTAATGTATATTGAGACCATTGGAAAGGACAGGCAGGTGTCAGAGTAAAATTGCAGTCAGTGAGATGAGTTGCAGTGTAACAGATGGACAAAATCAAAGGTGACAAATACAAGACTGAAGGTGTCATATTTGAATTACACAGTATATGAAATAAAGTAGATGATCTTGTAGCCCAGTTAAAAATTGACAGGAATGAAATTGTGGGCATCACTAAGTTGTTGGGAACATAACATCCAAGGATACACATTGTATCGCAAGGACAATGGTGAAAGACATTTATAGAGTGGATGTGGAGAGAATGTTTTCTGTGGTGGGACAATCTAGGAACACAGGACACAGCCTCAGAATAGAGAGCTGTCCTTTTAGAATGGAGGAGAGGAGGAATTTCTGTAGCCAGAGAGTGGTGAATATGTGGAATTCTTTGCCACAAGCAGCTGTGGAGGCCAAGTCTTTCTGGATATTTAAGGCAGAGTTGATAGATTCTTGATTGGTCAGGGCTTGAAGGGATACGTAGAGAAGGCTGAGAGGAAAATTGGATCAGTTATGATAAAATGGCGGAGTAGACTCAATGGCCCAAATGGTCTAATTTTGTTCCTATATCTTACGGTTGTGTGGCCTAATGAAGAATGGAGGATGACTAAGAAGAAACTAAGAATATGTACCTCAGCCAGGCCTGTTCTCATCAAAGCCACTCACACAATGAATGCTACAACAATGGCCACTCTGCTTGTGAATTGCTATTTGCTTGGGCCACCAGAAAACACTGAAAACCCATGAATACACCTTGTTAAATCTCAAGTTGCCTGCTCTCTCGCTCCCCATTTGATTGGGCCGCAGGAAAAACACCAAAAGCCCATAAGCCCTCCCTTTTACATCTCACTCACGGACCTGAGAGTTGCCTCCTCCCTCGCTCCTGATTTGACTGGGCTGCTGGAAAAATGCTAAAATGGAAATGACAAGAAACAATTTGAATTCTGAACTGCACACATCTAATGGTCATTGTTGGAAATTACAGACAACCAGCCAACCAATCAAGATCACGAGAGGAATTGGTAGCTAAGGTGGTCTTTTGTGCAGGGTTGGAGATTCAAAAACTAGAGAACTGGTTTAAAGGTCAGAGCTGAAAGTTGTAATTGGAATGTGAGGGACAACTTTTTTTTACAGAGCGGGTAGTAGATATAAGGAAGCAACTGCCAGACAAAGTGGTGAGGCAGGTAAGTTAGGTACATATGTGGGCAAGTATATGGATGACAAGGTTTAGAGAAAAAGGGTTAGTATGTATCTTAGGCATGGACAAGTGTGGGCCGAAGGGCCATTTTCTGCTCTGCGTGACTCTAGACTGATGTTCATTAGAAGGTATACACTTTGGTTCTGCTCAAGAGCTACCAGTACCTGAAAGAAGAGGATCTGGGCAATTAGAGAACCAGGCCAGCTTCAAAAAGCATAACCGAGGAATGACTTCCAGTCTGCACTGATGGTGGTGAGGAGGTCTGTTTTCAGTTGTGGGTGAAAACCTTAAAGCAAGCTATCTGCAAAGTACCTGACACATGCTCGAAGCAAATGAAAAGTCAACGGCACTTCAAAAGGCTGCTGATTGCAGCCTCACGCTTTGAGCTGTTCTGACCTTGCAAGCAATGTTAAGGTTTTCTCAGATTTCGCTAATTGACCAGCAAATTCTTTAAAATGACATCCACATCAATCAGCGCAGAAATGTCCGGACATCGTTCTGCCAACCTCCGCCCTGTCATCAGTCTTGTCCTGCAGCGTGCTGCCCTCACAGATTCCATGGGAGAGTAACAGAGGCGAAGCAGCAGAACCAGAACGCAAGCTTTATTTTCCCGTGGTTGAGTTCCTCCAGCATTTTGTGTGTGTTGCTTTGGAGTAGAATGTGGCACATTCCTGGCATAACTTCCCATTTTCACGGACTACTAGTGTTAAAGGAATGAATGTGTTCTGGCATCTAGATGGGGATTTTATCCCCCCTTTAAGAGGTGGTCAGCAGTGTGGTCAGTGATTCAATACATCCAGTCAGCATGGAATGGGAATGCAGAGAACACAATCCTTTCAACACCTTTGAGGCTTACTAGCTCTTAAGTATTCATCTCATTTTCTGTCATAGATCTGTAAATCAACACTGAATTTTCAAAATTCAAACAGGAACAATGTATTGACCCAGGGAATGTTTTTTAATGCACCATTATCTTTTAAGGGATTTTAGAAGTAAGTGGCCACATAGGGAGTAGAGAGATACTCTCAGTGGCCACTTTATTAGGTACAGAGGATCCAGATGAAGTGGCCACTGAGTGTATGTTCATGGTCTTCTGCTGCTGTTGCCCGTCCGCTTCAAGGCTCGATGTGTGGTGCATTCAGAGTTGTCCTCTGCACAGCACTGTTGTAGTGACTTGGTTTACCATCACCTTCCTCTCAGTTTGAAACAGGCTAACCATTCTCTTTTGACCAAGATGCTTTCGCCCACAAAACTGCCACGCACTGTATGTTCCTTTGTAGTCTTTTATTGCAGCATTCTACAGTACTGTGCAAAAGTCTTGGGCACATATGTATAGCTAGGGTGCCTAAGACTTTTGCACAGTACTGTATTTGTCAACTTCGAACGGAGAGCGAGCTTGCAAATCTGGCAGGAGAGAAGGATGTTGGGAATGGTGAAGGTGGAGTGCTGCGAGAGGGGTGTGGGCCAGGTGGCAGAGGAGTGGAAGGGAAGGTCTATAAGACCATAAGACATAGGAGCAGAATTAGGCCATTCAGCCCATCAAGTCTGCTCCGCCATTGCATCATGGCTGATCCTGGATCCCACTCAACCCCAAACACTTGTCTTCTTGCTGTGTCCTTTGATGCCTGACTGATCAGGAAACTATCAGCTTCCATCTTAAATATATATAGAACATACAATAGTACAACACAGTACAGGCCCTTCAGCCCACAATGTGTGCCAGCCCTTAAACCCTGCCTCCCATATATCCCCCCACCTTAAGTTCCTCCACGGCCTCCACCGCAGTCTATGGCAGAGCATTCCTCTTGATTCTAAACATTTGGTTTATTGATCATTGCAAAATGTCTCTCTGGTGCTTCCCATTCCCTTCTCTCTCCCTTCCCCTCTTTCTGTCCCCTTCCCAGTCTCATTCCATAATAGAGACCCAGATCACAATCAGGTTTATCATCACCTGCATATATCATGAAATTTGTTCTTTGCAGCAGCAGCAGTACAGTGAAATACATAAAAATACTACAGTACTGTGCAAAAATCTTAGGTGTCCTAGCTATATATATCTATGATTTCAGAAAAAAATTGTATAAGTATTTGAAAGACCAGTAGGATTTCTGATTAAGAAGCTAGAATGTAGTTGTGAGTATAATTAGACTCCTTTTTGCCACAATGACTCTGATTGTGAATTGAGAAATCACCAACAAAGGGGAGATGGACAGGGTGCAGATCTAAGTTTGAGCTCGAGTTGGCTTGTTGAAAGATTATGAGACATATTCTATGTTGCGGTAGAGTGGGATTGGGATGATAGGGAGGTCTGGATCTGGAACCTGACCTGTTGAGAGAGGATAGAGGTGGGGGATGGTGTTGGGGGAAGAACGATTGTGTATTGAAGAGAGGCGGGGTTTCTGTGAGAGCTCACTGTACATAAGGATCATGCCTTCACTTATCGAATCTTCAACACACAGAGATAGTGAACTGCTTTAAATAGTACGAGTATTGAAAAGCAAATATAGCAATTAATACTCAGAAAGAAGGTACAATAAAACAAGCTTTTGTGGGAACGCAAGAACTAAGGACACATTTCCTTTCTCTCAATTTCTCTATCTCCACCATACCTGTGTTGAGATCAGACCTTCCATTCCAGGATATTTGAGGTGTTCTCCTTATTTAAGGAATGGATGTCACTCACAAGTGTGGTTGGTTCTCCCTCTCTGTCTCTGTTCTCTTTCCTGAGTGCCATTCCTCCAACATACACCCAGACCACTCCTCTGTCCCAATCACCCTCTTTCTTACCCTTCATCCATCTACTCATCCATTCGTTACTCTCTTGTTCTTCTGACTGCTCCCATCTGCTCATTCCACCACCCTTATGTGGTTTCATGCTCCACCTTCCTTTCCTATCAGATTCTATCATATGCATCCATTTGTTGCCTCCAACTGTCACCTCCCAGTCTCTGTCACAATTTCCACTCTTCCCTCCCCATCTGCCTATCAGCCCTCCTCACCTGAACCCAACAATCGCTAGCCAGCATCTTGATCCACACCTATTTATACTGCTATCTCCTCATACTCTTTCAGTCCGGGTGACGGGTCTCGATCCAAAATATCGGCTGTCCATTTATGCTGCCTAACCCACTGAGTTCCTCCGGCAATATGCATTTGATCCAGATTCCTGTACCTGCAGTCTCTTGTACCTTCAGAAGGAAGGTTCCTGATTTTTCAGAATGTAAAGACAATTCGGTTACTTGAGAGAAATTGGAAGAAATCCTAGCAAAAACATCTACAGCATCTAAAACTTTGAAAAAAAGCTTCTATAGATGCACATAAAGCATGTCTTGACTAGTTGCATCATGACCTTGTATAGAAACACCAATGCCCAAAAAAGAAAAACTTACAAAAAGGCATGGATACGGCCCAGTCCATCACAAGAAAAGCCCCCTCCCCACCATCATGCAGGGAGTGCTGTTAAAAGAAAGCATTATCCATCATCAAGGGTTGCTCCCCCCCACCATCCAGGCTATGCTTTCTTCTCATTCCTACCACCAGGAAGGAGGTACAGGAGCCTTAGCTCCCACACCACCATGTTCAGGAAGTTATTACCCTTCAACCATCAGGCTCCTGAACCAGCGTGGATAATTTCACTCACCAAAATACTGAACTGATGATCACTGAACACAACCTATGGACTCACTTTCAAGGACACAACGACTCATGTTCTCAGTATTATTTACCTATTTATTTATTATTATTTATTTTTATTGTGTTTGCTCAGTTTACCTTCTTTTGCACACTTGGTTGCATGTCCATATGTGTATGAATGCCTGCAAGAAAGTGAATCTCAGCATAGCATTACACTGATAATAAATTTACGTTGAACTTTGAACACCAGCTGAAGAGGTTTTCCCTTCCACGGTAAAACCAGATCTTCTCTGAAGCAACCCCTGTCAGTATTGCTCTGGTGCACCAGCTTATGCTGTGTCCTCCAGTCTTCAGGAAGGGCCCATCAATTCTTGACTCAGGCGTGAGGGTGCAACTGCCGATCACCGTCTGTCATGTTACTCCAGATATATGACTGGGATCTGCAAAGCGTTAATAGCCTGCAGCAATGCCAAGTCCTTTGAACCATGGACACCTCGTCTTCAGTTGCAGATCCACTGGTAAGGAGGATGCGATTAAAAACAGGAGTGATAGCAGATGACACACATTAAAATAATTACAATTCCTGCTTCCTGTAATCTGAAGTGTAGGAGGTTGCTTGGAGATGTTAGTCATTCAGGAATAACTACAACAGTAACTGTTGAATTCTGTGCTTGCTCACACACAGTTAAAAACACTGATGTCTTTCAGCAAAGTCTGACCAGAATCTGTCCACAAGTGTAGAAAAATGCAACTAATGTACTCATTCTTTGAGCAGCTACCTATAAATTATTGAACTCCAGTCTTTATAGATAAATATATTTTATTTATTTAAAAGTACAGCATGAAACAGGCCCTTCGGGACCAGACACCCACCTACTAAACCCTAGCCTAAATACAGGACAATTTACAAGCATCAAATAAACTACTAACCAGTTCTTCTTTGGACAGTAGGTGGAAATTGGAGCACCTGGAGGAAGCTCAACCCGGTCGTGGAGAGAATGTACTATTGTAGCCTACTACTCTGTACATCTTTGGAAAGTGGGAGGAAACCCATGTGATCACAGGGACAATGTAAAACTCCTCACAGACAGCCAAGTAAATCAGACCTGGGTCTTAGCCCTACATTCCTGCTGATTTGTAATCGATGAGTCAAACAGCATCAGCAGAGAGTTAAAGCGAGTTTACATTATAGATTAGTTACCTTTATGAAGCTAGTTGCCAGCCTTGGTTCAGTGTGTAGCAATCTTTTCCTTTTGAGAATGGGCTTAAGGGTTCAAACCCCACTCCAATAACTTGACACACAATCTGCACTCTCACTCTAATGCCAATTCTGAGGGTTTACTGCACTGCTGAAAGTATAACCTTTCAAACATAGTGTAAAGCTAATATGCTATCTGGAGTCTGATCTTGTGGCACTGCTTTAAAGAAGATGAAGATATTCTTTAAAATAGAATCAGAATAATATATGACAGAAAAGGAATCTATTGTGACCATAGTATCGCCCCCATAATTCAAAAGACCAGAAGACTGGGCCATTCAGCCCATTGGATCTGCTCCACCATTCTATCACAGCTGATTTATTTTCCTTCTCAATCAGATTCTCCCCCTTCTTCCCATAACCTTTGACATCCTTATTAATGAAGAAACTATCAACCACTTTATATATACCCAATGACTTGACCTCCAGAGCTGGCTGTGGCAATGAATTCCACAGATACACCACCCTCTGGCTAAAGAAATTCCTCCTCATCTCTTGAAGATCCTAATCAGGGACTGTACCCTCTGGTTCTGGACTCACCTTCTATTGGAAGCATCTTCTGCATGTCTGCTTTAACTAGGTCTTTCAATTAATACTAATTGATTGAATTAAGATTGAATGATTGATGCACCATCAATAACTCTGAGACGTGGGTTAAGGTAGGCTTTTATTGGCTGGAAGAAAGCACAAGCAGCAAGCGACCACCACACAACATCCTGGAGACTGAGGAAGGGTCTGTGGCTCCAATCGCCTTTATACCGGGGTCTGTGGGAGGAGCCACAGGAGCAGTCAGCGGTGGTGGGGGGGGTGTCCAGACAGGTATATGTAGTTCACCACATTGATTAATATTAATCAGAGGTGGCATGCTAGCTAGTAGTCCAACAACCAGGGTTCAATTCCCAACGCTACCTGAAAGGAGTTTCTAGGGCTCCCCGTGACCACATGTATTTCCTCTGGGTGTTCCAGTTTCCTCCCATAGTCCAAAGACACACCAGTAAGTAGGTTAACTGGTCATTATAAATAGTCCTGTGATTAGGATTTAGGATTAAATAAAGGGTTGCTGGGCGGCATGGTTCAAAAGGCCGGAAAGACTAAATCCCAATTCTCTGCTCTCGGAGCACATCACTCTTCAATTGCTCATGTTTTTATGTGATGACATCCCCTTCCCCCCCTCCCCACCACTCCTTCAAATAGTGCCTTTCAGACTCTGACCAAATGTTGAGCAAGAAAGGTTTTCCTCAGGACACCATTAACCCTTTAAACCCTTTGACCTTATACAGGTATGCAAAATCAAGAAGGGCATTAATAGGGTGAATGCACACGGTGCCTTTTATAACATAAAAGCAAGAATGTAATGTTGATGTTTGCATGCATTGGTAAGATCGCATTTGGAACTTTGTGTGCAGTTGACCTCCATAGCTAAAAGAGGATGTGCTGGCATTGGAGAGGATCCAGAAGAGGTTTATAAGAATTAAACTGGGTTTGAAAGGGTTAAAAGTGTTTGATAGCACTGGCCTGTATTCACTGGTGTTTAGAAGAATGGTGTGGGTTGGGGGAGGGAGGATCTCATTGAAAATTACTGAATAATGAAGGCCAAGAGTCGATGTCCAGGAGGTGTTTCCAATAGCAGAAGAACCTAGAATCAGAGGGACGTCAGTTTAGAACAGAGATGCGAAGGAATTGATTTCTACAGACAGTGGTGGATGAAAGGTTGATTTCAACATTTAAGGGAAATTTGGATAGGTAGATGGATAGGAGGGGTATGGAGGGTTATGGTCCAGTGTTGGTTGATGGGACTAGGCAGACTAAAGGTTTGGCACAGACGAGATGGACTGAGGGGCCTGTTTCTGTGCTGCTGTGTTCTATGACTTTATGGCCGTGGAAGTTGTCATTGGGTATATTTAAAGCAGAAGATGATAAGTTCTTGATCAGTAAGGGTGCCAAAGGTTACAAGGAAAGGCAGAAGAATGAGATTAAAAGGAATAAAGGGATAAATCAGCCATGATTGAATGGTATAGATGGGCCAAATGGCGTATTTCTGCCCTTATGCCTTATTAACTTTTCCAGGGTTTAAGAGGGAATTTAAAAGGTTTAGGAGGGGAATAGTTTAAAAGGGACTTGAGGAACAATCTCTTCATGCAGTGTGTGGCATGTTGCCAGAGGAAGCAGTTGAGGTAGATGTCATAACAATATATGAAATACATTTGAATAGATATATGGATGGGAAAGATTTAATAGGGATATGAACAAACTTGGCAAACGGAACTAGCTGAGATGAGCGTAGACAAGTTGGACTGAAGGATCTGTTTAAGCACTGCATTACTCAATAACTTCACGACTCAAACCTCCTGAAATTAACTTAAATCTGCATCTCCCAATGATTGCCCTGTTTGTTTAGGAAACCAGATCACACTTGTTCTCCCCGTACAGGCCCCTCACCATTTTATGGGGATTGATTAAATCTCCCCTCAGTCTCTTTTGTTCCAGCTATTATTTCTGAGCAAACATCACCTCAGAAAGATATTTAACCATTGACATGCTGCTCTTTGAGAGAGCTTGCTGTGAGCTAATTGCATGCTGCCTCTGACATTGCAGCCAGTGCTCACTTCACTCAAATTACCTCCGTGCCTGTAAAACTCTTTTGATTATCCTTAGCCAGGGAGAGGCGCTACAGAAATGCAGCTCATTCTTTGCTTCATTCTGCTTGTGTTTGGATGCAATGAAGGACAGACCAGATATGTTGCACAGCAGAATACCCTCAGCCCTGGGGAAACTTCTATGCCCCTCACTCAAAGGGAAAAGGACCCCTACTCTTTGTTTGTTCTGGATTAAATACGGGAAGGAAAAAGTACGGGCTCCTACATTAATGTATGTGTGACAACGATTTGCAGAACTAAGATCACAGGAAGTGCCTCATCTCTAATACACTGACTAATGTTTTACTTCAAACGTTTGTCTGAGAGTCTGTCATTAAGTGTATGACTACTAATCCAAATATACAGTCAAAATCTAAAATGCCCACACTCAAATTTTTTTTCCTCAAAAAGAGAGATGTCCGTTGTTGTTGAGTCGAATGGTATACCAGACACATGTGTCATGAGTAGCTGGCTGGGGTGGGTTGTGGCAGATATACACTGCATCTGTCTGTGGTGATTAAACTTGGTTTAGTCTACATTTCCCTCAGTTAAATAGGAACAGTGACTTAGCTATGTGAATTGGTAACATAAAAGGCAGAAAAGAAGTATACACATTGGAGTGTGCCAGGTAATTACATAGGTTTGCACCATTCTACCAGCCCAGACGGTTAGCTGTAAAGTTCTTTGCAGGGAGTCATACATCAGTAAAGTATGTAGCATACCACACGTTTCTGCTTTTTATTTTTCCTGCCATACAGGACAATACAGTTTTCTAACCTCAGTGAAATGGTTCCTGTCACTCCAGAGTGAACACATTTCTTCCACCTCAGTGATGCCACAGTACGGGAGGAACACAGTAAAAGTGAGGTCCTGCAAAAACAAAGTAATAACGATTAATTTTATTGAAGATTAGCTATTTTTGTCACATGTACATTCAAACATGCAGTTATATGTCAATGACCATCACAGCCACAGGATGCACTGGGGGCAACCCGCAAGTGTTGCCCACACTAACCCTAACCCACACGTCTTTGGAATGTGGGAGGAAGCCTGAGATCTGGAGGAAGCCCACATTGTCACATGGAGAACCTACAAACTCCTTACAGACAGCAGCGGGATTGAATCCCAATCGGCGATCGCTGGTGCGCTAACTGCTCTGCTGCTGTTTTGCATAGAGTAGAAACTGCAATAATTCTTGACGAATTTTGGCTAACTGTTTCAAAATAAATACAAGCTCTTGAAAATTTGATGTTTTTTTTGAACCGCAAGCTTCGAAATCAGAATTAAATCAGGATTATTATCTCTGACATGCTGTATGTTGTGAAATCTGCTATTTTGAGGCAGCATTACCATGCTATATGCTTGAAAATATTATACATTACAATAAGAAATATACTGTACATGAAATGCTAAATTAAACAGGTGGTGCAAAAAGATTGCAAAAACAGTGAGGTGACGTCAACTTCATTGTCCGTTAAGAAACCTGATGACATAGTGGTAGAATCTGTATCTTGAGGCTCCTGTGTCTCCTCCCTGATGGTAGTAATAAGAAGAAAGCACATCCTGGGAAGTGAGGGTCCTCAGTGATGAATGCCACTTTTTTGAGGCATCACGTTTTATAAGGACCTTGTTCAGAGAAAGGGGCTTTCTATCCTCCAACATCAACACATTCCTCACCCGCATCTCTTCCTCCCTCCATCCATCTGTCCTCCCTAACAGGGATAGGGTTCCTCTTGTTTTCATCTAACACCTCTCCAGCCCCCACATCTGCCACATAACTCTCTCACTTCCGCCATCTCCAACTGGATCCCACCACCAAACTCTTCTTTCCCTCCCCTCCACTTTCTGCTTTCCACAGGGATCGCTCCCTACGTGATTCCCTTGTCCATTCATCCGTCCCCACTGATCTCCCTCCTGGTTCTTATCCTTGCAAGAAGAACAAGTGCCACACCTGCCCCTACACCTCCTCCCTCACTGCCATTCAGGGGCCCCAATGTCACAACCACGGATTCGGCAGCGCAGTAGATATGGCAATTGAGCTTGTGAATTTGCACGTGTCAGCTAATTATTATTTAATCATGATAGTATTTAACTCCATACTTGTTGTCGTAGTGCTTGTGGAGACTAGAACAGAGCACAGCAATGCTTCGCTGCCCGTCTGCTCTCGGCCTTCTCTGAGAATTGGACTTTTGAGTCAACTGTCTCTGAAGACTAGCGGTATTCATCTAATGTCTAGATTTTCTTTCCAGCCGCAGTGTAGGTTTCCTTTCCCATTTGAGAGTTTTAGTTAACAGCCCTATTTGGCCTAGCATTTATTGTTTATTTTCTCTTTAATACTGTTCACATTAAAGTCTGTGAACTATCGACCTACTCCAGTGTCTCTCACTCCACACTTGGGCCATATCCGAACCGGGTAACACCCAGTCAGTCAGTCCAGGTGAGGCGACACTTCACCTGCACATCTATTGGGATCATCTACTGTATCTGGTGCTCCCAGTGTGGCCTCATGTATATCGATGAGACCCAATGTAGATTGTGAGACCACTTCGCCGAGCACCGACACTCAGTCCACCAGAAAAAGTGAGACCTCCCAGTGGCCACCCATTTCAATTCTACTTCCCATTCTGACATGTCAGTCCATGGCTGCCTCTACTACCACGATGAGGTGGCATGCAGGTTGGAGGAGCAATACCTTGTATCCTATCTGGGTACCCTCCAACCTGATGGCATGAACATCTATTTCTTGAACTTCTGTAAGTACCTTCCCCTTCACCATTCCCCATTCCCATTTCCCTCTCTCACATTATCTCCTTACCTCCCACTGGTACTCCTCCCCCTTCCCTTTCTACCACGGCCTTCTGACCTCTCCTATCAGATTCCCCCTTGGCAGCCCTTTATCTTTTTCACCAATCGACTTCCCAGCTCTTTATTTCACCCCTCCCCCCTCCCAGTTTCATCTTTCACCTACCACCTTGTACTTCTTCCTCCACTCTCCCCCCCCCCCCCCCCCCCCCTTACTCTGACCTCACCTCTTTTTTCCAGCCCTGATGAAAGGTCTCGGCCCGAACCATCAACTGTTTACTCTTTTCCATAGGTGCTGTCTGGCCTGCAGAGTTCCTCCAGTGTTTTGTGTGTGTTGCTTCACCTTTTGAAGGTGTCCTGGATGTTGGAGAGGCCGGTGCCCATGATGGAGCTGGGGAGATTACAACTTTCTGCAAACTTTTCTGATGTGTGCAGTAGCCCCTCCACACCAGACAGTGATGCAACCAGTTAGAACACCCTCCACGCATACCTGTAGAAATTTGCTAGAGCCCTTGGTGAGATACCAAAAGGTTATTCATGATTCCTTCCTTTTCGTGAATTGCAAAGTAGATAGTATAATGAAGCAGAGTCATACCAGGACCATAATAGAGCATGGACCTGTATAAGTGTTATGATGTGCGCTGGCTATATTGGAACCCAAGTGCAGAGGAAAGACAGGCTCAGATATGAGGACGGCGACCACAATTTATTCATAATAATCCCAAAAGCACATCGGTGGCTCGACTGACTGACACCACAGGAAGTAACGTTCTCAAAACTGGGACCCCGCAATTAGCACTAATCGGGCATCTGCTTAAATAATACACACAACACGGGATCCCGGAGCTCAAACAGAAGGCACCAGGAGACCGCACTACAAAGAGCGAATCGCTCATTAAACAACAATTAGTCATTTCTGGTGCTCTAGAAATCTCGGTGCCCAATGCTCCCTGCCATCCCACACAGACCCAAAGCACTCGTTACATTAAGAGTCTCCACGAGGCTATGATGTCATCAAGCTCTTGAAAACACAGCAAAGCCAAACTAAAGCAGTACCCAAAGTTTTCCCGAGTGAAGTTTTCTGGCCAGGAAGTCACTAATACCAACCACAAACCCCTCCCCACCAGTCAAGGACATTAATTTCATGACAAATACCTCTCTGTTTGCAATCAGTGAGTAAATGGCAAGGCTTCTACTTCCAGCAGAAACATAAAACATAAAGATTATCAGTTTTAACTGGCCACCATATGCCTTGGAATCACCCAATGGCCAATGGATGTACTTTCCAATAAACTTCTCGTCCAGCATCACTTGACCTTACACTGTACCGAAGACTCTAATTACTCTGTAAGTGTCAAACAAGGCAAAACTTCTATCAGTTCACTTGCTAGATTTCCCTGCTCTAAGCAAAACACCACTTTCTGCCATAATAGTCCATAATTACAGTGTTGGGTTCAATGCACAGGGGTATTATACATTTTCAGACTCCAAAATAATCCTTCTGAGCCATTTGGAAGAGCAACACCTTCTATTCCATCAGGATATCCTCCAACCTGAAAACATGAATGTTGATTTCTCTTTGGTAATTTCTCACCACTCTTCCTTCTCACTTTTTCTATTCCCCATTATGGTTCCCTTCATACCCCTTCTCTTCTCTTCTCTTCTCCTGACCATCATCTTCCTCTGGTGCCCAATCTCCTTCCCTTTCTCCCATGATCCTCACTTCACTCCTCTCAGGTTCTTCTTCAGTCCTTTATCTTTTACACCTATCATGTCACAGTTTCTCACTTCAGCCACTCCTCACCATCCATCTACCTTCCCCCTCACCTATCACCTACCAGCTTTTACTCCTTCCTCTCCCCAACCTTTTTATTCTGACTTCTTCTCCCTTCCTTTCAAGTCCTGATAAAAGGCCTTGGCACGAAACGTTGACTCTTTATTCTTCTCTATCGATGCTGCCTGACCTGCTGAGTTTCTCCAATGTTTTGTGTTTGTTGCCCTCAATTGTCCAATACGCACATCTGACTGTCCACCGATGGCCAACATGCAGCGAAAAAAGATTCAATCTGTGGAGTAATTACAATATTGTGCAAAGACATGCATAGTACTGTAAATGTCAATGTAGAGCAGAGAGTGAGTGTGTAAATTTGGCAGATGCTGGGAATGGCGAGGGTAGGCACCGTGGGTGGGGTGTAGGACAGGTGACAGAGAAGGAGTGCCAGGGCTGAGGGCTTAGTGCAGGTGCTGACACACCCAGCCCTGAGACACCAGATAAGGTCACTTAATTCTAAATAATTGGTTTATTGATCGTTATAGAATGTCTCTCTGGAGATTCCCACTCCTTCCCCTCTTCCTTCCCCTTTTTCAACCATGATTCCCCTCTTCCTGCCTCCTTCCACAATAGAGACTCATATCAGAATCGGCTTATTATCATTCACATGTCATAAAACCTGTTCTTTTTATTGCAACAGCAATACAGTGCAATACATAAAATTACTACAGTACCATGCAAAAGCCTTACATACCCTAGCCACATATATGTGCATAAAACTCACCCACAGTTTTAGTCACCAGAAGGAGGAGCTGTACAGAACGTTTCCATAAATAAATGTTTATTTATTTTATAAAGGTTTACATATAAATAAAAATAACAATTCAGCTGTGATAGAAGACTGTATAAACTCATGTCATTCCTTTAGTATGTTGTAGTTCCTTGTGGCACACCAGGCAACTTTTTTGCCTTTTCCGTAGCATTTTGACTTTCTTTTGCTAGCTCAACGCTCAACGCAACATGGATGGAAAACATGCAAGGGGCCAGCTGGATTCGAACTCACAACCATTCGCCTCAAAGTCCAGTGCAATTGCCACTACACCACCAGCCAGCTATCCATTAGCATGATGAGAGGCTTAGTCGAGGGGTATAACGTTATGAGGAGACAAGTTACAATAAACAGGGATTACTTCCCTCATGAGTTGTCAGATATCAAGTGCATGATTGAAGATAATTGGCAAGCAGATTTTAAAGGGGAGAAAGGACAAGAAATTAAATCCCAAGGGTGATAGGGGTCAGGAAACCATTGCCTTAGATCGCAGCAGTTGTAGAAATACTTCAGGATGAACTTAAAAATAAACACCTATACTTCCAAGTACCTACCTGAGAAATAAGTCATCCCTCTGATCACCTTACAACCATTCCTCAAAAAAACTTGCTTTATTTAGTGAAATGCATAAATTCAAGGAGATAGACACCCATGGCCCTAATACATACTCAGTGGCCACTTAATCATGTACACCTGTACACCTGCTCATTAATGCAAATATTGAATCAGCCAATCACGTGGAAGCAACTTAATGCATAAATGGTTAAGAGGCTCAGTTGTTGTTCAGACCAAACATTAGAATGGGGGAACAAATGCAATCTAAGTGACTTTATGACTGTGGAATGATTTTTGGTGCCAGATGGGGTGGTTTGAGTATCTCAGAAACTGTTGATCTCCTGGGATTTTTCAGCATAGTAGTATCTAGAGTTTATGGAGAAACAAAAAAAAAAATCCAGTGGGTGGCAGTTCTGTGGTCAGAGCAGAAAGGCCAGACTGGTTCAAGCTGAGAGGAAGGTGACAGTAACTCAAATAACCACATGTTACAACAGTGGTGTGCAGAAGAGCATCTCTGAATGCACAACATGTCGAAACTTGAACCTTGAAGTGGATGGGCTACAGCAGCAGAAGACCATGAACATACAGTCAGTGGCCACTATATTAGGTATGTCCTGTACCTAATAAGGTGGCCTCTGAGTGAATTTAATGAGTCAAAATTTCAAGGGCATAGACATCAAGATTCTAATCAAGACCCAGGTGAGACAGCATTGGGAATGGTGTTACAGGTCTAGAGTCCCCACCTGAGGGAAGGATATAATGGAGATGCAAGAGTTTGCAGATGCTGAAAACAGGAGCAACACACATAATGCTGGAGGAATTCAATGGGTCCGGCAGGATCCATGAAGGAAAATGGGTATTCGATGCTTCAGGTCAAGCAGCTTCATCTGGATGGATGGAAGGCCGAGAGTCGAGTTGTCGATGGTCCATTTCCTTCCCTGGCTGCTGCTTGATCCGTGGAGTTTCTCCACATTTTCTGTGTTGCTACGAAAGGATCTATCTGTGCCGAAGAGAGCTCAGCAAAGCTTCACGCAGATTGATTTTTGGAATGGCCTTTTGTTCTACAATGAGAGGTTAAGTGGATTGCACCAGCACCTCTGAGTGTAGAAGGATGTGAGGTCTCCTTATTGAAATCTACAAAATTTGTGTCACATTTTAGTGTGGGGTGGTGTGGAGCTGATGTCTTCCTCTGCTGGGATATCTGAAACTATGTTCAGATTCCACATGTAGGAGTTACCCATCCAGGACAAAGATGAGAAGATATTTCTTCACCCAGAGGGTAATGAATATTTGGAATTCGAGACCCAAGAGGGCTGCAGAGACTTATTTACTGAGTACATTTGAGTCAGAGACTGATAGAGTTTTAGGTATTATGGAATATGGAGCTAGTGAGGTAACTGGCACTGAGCTTAAATAACAACTTAAATTTTATTGAATGAAGGTGCAACAGCAAGTGCATCGAACAGTTTACTTTGTTTCTTCAGTAGTCCTAAAGAAGGGTCTTGGCCTGAAATGTCAACTGTTTTCAAGGGTTCTTAACTTTTTTTATGCCATGGATCCTTACCATTAACCAAGGGGTCCATGGACCCCAGGTTGGGAACCCCTGCCATAGATTCTGGCTGACCTGGTGAGTTCTTCCTGCATTTTGTGTGCCTTTCTCTGCTTCTATTTCTTATGTTCTTAACTTCCAGACCTGAAATTATGTAATGTGATACTCTACCACTGGCCTAAGTTCAATATTACACATTGCACTATAAGCCAACCCTGACTTATGGACAAACAAGCAAACAACTGCCTATAACGTCTCTTCTGTTTAGGGCGGCAATGAAGGCCTTCCACCTCTGGCGGTGTTGGGGCTTCCTGCACTGCATCAGTAGCTTCCTTTTGGTTTTCACTACTGTCAGTCATGCAAGTCCTGGGTGGAGAATCCGGAATTCTGACGCTCTCTGATGTAGAAGGATTCTTCATTGCCGTTTCTATAATAGTTTTGTTTACCGTTCAGGGTTGTTTGCCCTGAGCTGAAACCCCAAACCTGCAGTACTGGTGGACAACTCTTAGTCTGTCTTCTACCTCTTGAACTGTTTGGCATTGGTGACCCTAGCAAGAGTCAAAGCATAAAGACCTGACTCCAGCCAACATAGCTCTCTGGGTCATTGAAGCACGCAAGCCTCCAAACCACAGCAAGGTTGGGTCCTCTTGGAGGTGGCGTATGGACATTCCTACATAAATGAATGCGTTCCCATGCAGTTATTAAATTCAAAAGCCTGACACGTACATACGTTTGTTCCTGTAGCTGGATTAGAGTAAATGATCATTTTTCCTTGTAGTTTAACTTTCTTTATGCTTGTTTATCTGTTTGCATAGTCACCTGTTTGCCTGTAAATGTTCAGAGGATTTTCAGTGATTTGTAATATAGCTGGATCTGTATGCTTTGCGGTTTCTTTGTTAGTAAGCCCGAGGCTCACCACAGCTTAAGCCAGGGTTGTCCTTGTTGTCTCAGAGGTTGTTCTCATCAAAAGAATTCCCTTATCTATCCATCTTGAACTAGTTTGCAGGATAAAGATTGACCAGTAGGACTCGTTGCTTATGTCCAGATGGAGCTCACGTCGTACTCTGCTAATACTGGGATATGTAACATGTTTATTGGAGAATATTAATTTTTACACCACACCTGTATAGCTAATTCCTGTTCCCTGAGCTGCTCCACGACAAATCAGGAACACTGGGGAAGAGAACAACATTCATCCATCCAATAAGAAAATAAATTTGAGGCCACTGAAGTTTGTTGAAGGATTGTGAAATTAAGAGAAGACTGCCAGGGTAGTTATCACGTTCTTCATGAGCATCAACTGCAGATTCAGAGGATGATGTATTACGAGCATTCCTTTCACAGGAAGGATAATGCAGGCATTAACCAGATTATGCAGATGGGTTAATGGACAAAGGAAAGTCATGCACTTGCATTGAGTGATCTCCAGGCAACATCTCTAACAGTAATCTCTGTTCCTTACTCTTCTGCTGAAGACCAGAAGTGGCCTGACTTGAACCAAATAATGAACCACACTTTAAATCTGCATTAAAAAACAGTTGGTCTGCCTCTCTTTGTCATTCTGAGTTAAAACATGGATTCCTGCTCGTCCAGCAGAGGCAGAGGAACTGCAAATGACGAAGGACGGAAGGACACTATTGGCCACTTTGCTTGCATTGGCTCATTTTAAAATACCATCCCATTCACCCTCCCTCTTTCTTCCTTCACCTCTTAGCCTCTCAATCTTTACCCCTTTCCTCTGAAAGTTACTACTAAATCTGCTTCTGCCGCCCTTTTCTCTATTTTAAAATGATTGGTGCATTATCAAATAAAAATACTCCTCGTTTTGACCCGAGTTCTGTTTTAATTAATTAATTATTATTTTTCAGATTGATTTATTGAGATACAACATGGAATAGGTCCTACCAGTTCTTTGAGCCACTCCACACAGCAACTTTCCCCATTTGACCCTAGCCTAATCACAGGACCATTTACAATGACTAATTAACCTAACAGGTATGTCCTTGAACTGTAGGAAGAAACCAGAGCACCCGGAGGAAACATACCCAGTCATGGGGAGAACGTACAAACTCCTTACAGGCAGCATTGGGAATTGAACCCAAATTGCCAGTGCTGTAAAGTGTTGTGCTAACCACCATGCTACTATGCCACCCCAAGCACAAAAGGTAAAGCACAAAATAACTGCCTTGAACAAGCAGCCCAAACAACTTTAAATGTATTTAATTTACTGTATTTTGACTAGTTCCCTTAGCGATTCCTTTTGCTATATTCTTATATTCGGCACAATAAATCTCCAGGGTTCCTTGGCCAATATGAAGTGGCAAAATCACAGAATGGTACTGGAGGCTGTTCAACGAGTTGAATCTCCACTGGCCCTACATAACAGAAGCTCAGCTAGTCCCACAGTCCTACAAGTTCCTTACTTCCATATGTTTATCCCTCCACTTTCCCCTCTCGAGTGTCGTAGAGTCATGGAAACCGAGAGAGATATAGCACAGAGATGGGGTCTTCAGCCCATTGAGATTGTGACAATTATCAACCACCCATTCACATGAATCCGACAATCTGGAAAACGGCCAGCAATATCATGTAGGATCATGGACAGTTTGTCCCAGTCCCATCAGGGAGGATTATGTAGCATCCACGTCAGGACCACCAGCCTTAAAAACGGTTACTTTCCCCAAGCTGTAATGCTGATTCATACCTCCACCGACTATCCCACACCTCCACACCCCTAACCACCATTACTTTATCATTTCCTGTCAGAGTCACCTTCTATACAGACACTCCTGTATCTAGCATCACTTTATGTACATGCAATCAATCTATGTATATAAGCTATCTTATGTATTTATATTTATTTTCTTTTTCAAAATCATTATGTTCTTTTCCTTATTGTGCTTTATTTTGTGCTGCATTGGATCCAGAAAAAAATATTATATTGTTCTCCTTTACATTTGTGTACTGGAAATAGCATTAAGTAATTTTGAATCTTCTGAACTGCTCCCAGATTCCACCACTGACCTACACACTAAAGGAGATTCACAGTGTCCAAGTAATTCACCAGCCCACGTGTCTTTGGGATGTAGGAGGAATCCAGGGCACCCAGAGGAATTCCTGTGGTCACAGGAAGAGCATACGAACTCCAGACAAACAGCACCGGATGCCAGGACTGCGAGCTGTGGCTTCACTAGCTGAACCAATAGGCCGCCCCTGTGTTCTACATGAATCTGCCATCAATGCTGTGGTGCATTCCAGACGATAACCACTTTAACCAAATGTGATTTTTGATATGACAGAATGCCATAGATATTCCTGCATAAAAGCGATCCAAGAGGGAATTCAAGAGGAATTTCTTTACCCAGACAGTGGTACAAATATGGAACTCACAACCACAGGAAGACAAAAAAAAACATGAAGTCATTTAAAGAGAAACTATTAAAAACTCTGTGTTTATTGTCAGAAGCACAGGCACATGCCTGCGCAGGTGCAATGAAAAGCTTACTTGTAGCCACATCACAAGCACATAGGACTAGATACACAACATACCCAAGGAAAACATAAATTAAACTTAAATTATACATAATTCTTATAAGAAAGAGAACAATTAGAACAAAAAAATTCATTGTAGTGTTATATGATCAAAGTTGTACTGTTGCTTTACTGAGGTAGTGTTTAGGACTCAGCTGGATGGTTCAAGAACTGAACTAAATTGAATACTACTGGACTCCTGGTTTGATGTTTGATATTCCTTGTGTCGTTCGCTCACTTTTGTCATTTGCGCAATTTGTTTTTTTCTCGCAAGTTGAGCGCTTGATGTTTTCTTGAATGAGGTCCATGGTGTTACTTTGTTTTGTGTGTGTCTGCAGGAGAAAAGAATCTCGCAATTGTATTCTATGTACATACTTTGATAATAAACATACTTTGAATCTTAAACCTTTGAATGATTGAAGGTAAGCGGCTGTTCTTGAATCTTAGCTGAAGGGCCCAGAATAAGTTATCCAATAAGTTAACACCCAGGAACTTAAAGTTGCTGACACTCTCCACTGTTGATACTCTAATGTAGCAGATGCAATTTCACCCTCCTCTAACGTTCAAAGTAAATTTATTCTCAAATATATATACACTCAGTGGCCACTTTATTAGGTATGCCCAGTAGAGTGGCCACTGAATGTATATTCAATAGGTACATTTAATGTCTGAGAAATGTATGCAATATATATCCTGAAATATTTTTTCTTTGCAAACATTCACAAAAACAGAGAAGTGGCCCAAAGAATGAATAACAGTTAAATGTTAGAACCCCAAAGCCCTCCCCAACTCCCCCGTCCCATGCATAAACAGCAGCAAAGCAATGATTCCCCCTCCCCAACTAGCAAAAAGCATCGCCCCCCCCCACCGAGCACTCAAGCGTGCAGCAAAACACCAATAAAGACACAGACTTGCAGCACCTCAAAGACTACTCGTTCACCAAACATTCGACATACCACAGGCTCCCTCTCTCCCTAATAACGGAAAAAGAGGTGTCCCCATTTCACAGCAAGAAGCGAGAGGGGAGACATAACAAAAACATCTTGCTGATTTATGGTGTTAAAAGTCTGTTGCGTTGCTTTTTCCGAGCTCCATGCCCAAAGAACTCAGGTCTCTGCGTACACAGCCAGCAGCCAGCTCACTGCTTCCGATCTTCCGTGTACTCCCATGACCCGCCAGTCGGCAGCAGCAACAACAGCTTTGGATCAGCCTGTCTCCAGAACCACGAAAATCCAGCACCCTGAAGGCTCGCTGGTTTGCCAGGCCGCATCCTTGGCATATCCATATGGCTGGTCGTGAGGCCCTGAGAGTGGGTCCCACTTCTGTAAAGAAACAAAGTCAGCGTGTAACTCCAGGTCAGGGTCTTCAAAAGAACCCTGAAAAGGAAAAAAAGAGATATCAAAGATAGAAATAAAGCTGTTTCCAAAGATGCAAGCAAAGGTGTCGCCGTTAGGCGCCATCATCCTAAGTTCCGCCCCTCCAGTTAATGTACGTTCATGGTCTCCTGCTGTCGTAGGTCATCCACTTCAAGGTTCGACATACTGTGCTTTGAGAGATGCTCTTTTGCATAGCACTGTTGTAACACATGGTTATTTGAGTTACTGGAGTGTGATCAAATCTAGAAGAGCTGATAGAAATGTGGGGGAGAATAGACTAAGTGTAAGGTAAATGAGATGAGGCCCCCCATTAGTTGGGGTCGTACATGGATGTTGCATCCCAGCTGCCTACGTGATATGCTATGGAGAGCAAACTGTTGTCTATGTAGCAGACTCCCCCCTCTCCACAGAGTCGATGAACCCAAAGGAACGGCAGAGACCAATACAGTTTGGTACCAGCGTCAAATCGCAGGAGTTGCCAGTCAGCCTTGAATTCAATGTAGGACTGCCTTAGGGACTCCAGCTCTGGATTATTCCCGTGACGTTCACTCCCAAGTCCTTCCCCTTGACTGGGTATATCCGCAAGTCAGGAGCGGTTTGAGATCAGAGCTTTCCTTCTCCTAGATGAGCTGCCAGTCACAGCAGATGAGCCCCATCTGCCCGCAGTGACTGGTTTTAAGGTGCTGGTCACCCACCTTTGCCCCTTCTCCAGTCAATAGAAACAGTTCTGCCAGACTTAATAGCTAAGCCATACGTGAAGGCCAGGAGCTGGATTTGGTTGTCAGAGGCTGTTTGAGATGCACACCATTAGGAGCATTTAATAGGTAGTGAAAGCTTATCCCCATTACCACCCCCAGCTATAACAACCTTAAGGAACCAGTAATTGGGATAATTATAGTGTAAATGTATTTGTGATGGTTAACCTTGTCAGAGGGCTGAAGGGTCTGTTTTAGCATTGTACGATCCAAAAAGTACAACTGAAACTGTAAAGGGAAATAATTTCGCTTTGCAGTTCCAATTGTTGTTTTTACATCATACAGATGCTAAAATTGACCCTATTGTATGATTGTTGCCGCAGACAAAGAAATCTCTAAACAGAATCATAATACCACTAGCTCAGTTTTACATAACATTTCTTAAATGTGAAATTCTACAGTGTAGAATTAAAGGTAACTACTTTGGAAATGGATATGAACAATCTTAAAAATTCTTTGTCAAGTATCCTCTGATTTGAGAATTAGTTAAAGCAGTATTTAAAGTTCACAGAATTTTTCGTTGTTTTATGAGCCAGTCTCAGCTTGTTTTTTTTTGTTATTAATAGCGGGAAATCCTATCCGGCTGAAAGGGGTTGCCTGAAAATGATTCAGAACCTCTCGACCCTCAGAGTCCAAGGTTGGAGTTGGACAACAGCTCTTCTATGATGTCACCGGCATGGAGTTTTCTCATGGGAAAAGTAACACCTTAAGCCGTGTTAAAGAAAAGAAACACCATAATAGTTACAAGCACAACTAGTTTTCTGTTTGATGTAACCATGTTATCTGTTCCTCCAGCTTTTTGTTCCTATTGAAAGCATAAATGTGATTATTGAAGTGGGTTGTTTCGGCTTCACAGAATACAAAAGTTCCTTGCTAATTGCTGCCACATCAAATGACTAGGAACATCCCCAATGGAAGCCTTCAGACTGATGTGAAAAAAGTTCAAGCATCACTAAAAGTTGGGTACTTTTATTTTGTCCCTGAGATTTCCATCAAAGCTTAGGTTACTGAGGTGGGGGGGCTTATCACACAGGAAGCCCTCTCCGCAGATTAGTTCTGCTCCACTGATGGCTTGCTATGTCAGCTTTGGCCACAGCCAATCTACCGCGAGCACCTTCATTGTTTCCCTTGTGGCGAGCAGGAACATTGAACTGTACAAGGGGAACAAAGAACGAGGCAAGGAGGCCTGCTGTGTAACTGAAGTGGAACCTCGTTCCTCCTGGTCATGCATCAGTGACATGAGTGCCTAGGTCTGGACCTGAACCGCACACGGAGCCAAAAAAAGCTGTCAGTTTACGGTGCGTTCAAAGCAACCTCTATTGTGCAAGCGGGGCAGAAGTAGCATGGTCCATATACTCCTCAAGGGATGCCATGAGTCAGACTTTGCTTCAAATGTAATTCATTTAATTCCTCGACACTTTGCTCACTGGAACCCACTGCTATCTTCTTCTTTTGGATGAGTTACACAGTGAATAGTATCCGATTCAGGTCATGACCCATCAGTATTTGGTCATTGCAAATATAAGCAATACGACGCTTATCAATGTCAACAGGTCTCTTTAACACTTAAAGAGCTGCAAGATAAATATAGCTGACTGATAGCATGCAGTCCATAGCTAAGCCTTCCATTACATTATTGAGCTGCTTTTTAGTCAAAGCTTGATAAAGAAAGCTATTATATAACCTACAGTTGAGAGAACATGGGTCACGGTTCTGAAGAACATTACTTAACCCAAAGTTTGGGAAAAAAAACTTATTTCTAGATTTTTAAAATGTGC
Organism: Hemitrygon akajei; assembly: GCF_048418815.1. NCBI lineage: Eukaryota > Metazoa > Chordata > Chondrichthyes > Myliobatiformes > Dasyatidae > Hemitrygon > Hemitrygon akajei. The sequence goes on from NC_133129.1 coordinate 174,020,679, forward strand.
AATAGAGTTCTATGTTTATTTACTGGGTGTGAAAGCCACAGCTGTCTGTGTATCTGACATCCCTAACAAAGCTTCTTTCTTTTATCAGTGGCATGAATAACTTTTTTCAGTATATGGTTTTATTGTGAATTAAATTGTCTTCAGTAAATACTTAACACAAAGCTGGATAAATGGTGCTAGTAATTCTTTTCATCCAAGCTTTTATCTACTTCAAAGAGCTTTTTAATTCTTGGACCATATAACAGGTGCATACTTAATAAAGTCTGTAATAACATACTACTGATTCTACATTTTTCACCAGATGTGAACTCAAGACAATCTACTTCACAGAGTGTAAAGTCAAAGAGATTGCTTTGTTATTGCAGCAGTTTGCTGCTTTAGTGGTTTCAACATTTGACTCTCGAAGGACCATAGGTTCAAGTCCCAGAGTTGTCACAATGGAGGCGAGTTTACAATAGATATTTTTGTTACAAACCACCATCATAGAATGAAGCATACCAACATGTTTGATTACTCCAGACAATCAATTCTGTTCAAAAATGTTGCTTCCTCAGAATTTTGTTTTTGTTTATGGTAAACTGCTTGAAGCTGAACACAAATATAACTTCAGACTACTTGTATAAGTAGGAATTTGGGGAAACAAGAAATTAACAAATTGAATATAATCTGTTTAATTACATAACAGTGCTGATGCTTTACAATCGTGGAACTAAGCTAAAATGTTTTTGTTGATTATTTTTATTTGTACTCAGTGTCTGACACTTCTCACGTTAAGTGTCCAACAATAATCAGCCAGCATTGATGGATTCCTGTAGCCCTGATAGCGTTCCTCCTTGACCACAATGTCTTGGTGAAACCTCTCACCATGCTCTTTACTGACAGTGCCAAGATTTGCAGGGAAGAAGTCTAAACGGGAATGCAGAAAATGAATCTTTAGTGACATGTTGCACTTCATGGTTTTGTGTGCTCGAAGCATGTTGTCAACTATCTGCACTTAGTTTGGTGCTCTGTAATAAGCAAGAAAATTTCAACAACGTCCTTGAATGCCTTCCATGAGATTTTCTCCGGTCCTAAAAGAAGGTCTTCGAATTGCCTGTCATTGATGATCTGTTTGATTTATGGACCAACAAAAATGCCTTCCTAAATCTTGGCATCAGTTATTCAGACATGAATTATGAATTGAAATAACAAATATAGGTGATTTTTAAAAATGGTGCATGATAGGGAAATTTCATGGCGATTTTCATCATCAGCAGCCCAAAATTCATAAGATACTCCCAAAAGTATTCAGGAAACAAAATCTTTGTTGTCCAGTGTTATCATTGCCTGATAAGATGTTTGGAACTTAGTGTTCATACAAACTCATTTGGTTACCTTTCAGGACAGAATTAATCTGGAAACAAACGAAAACGCATGATAAGTGGTGCATGATCATTTTTTTTTCCTGTTGTGTTTTTTAAGGATATTTCTAATCCAGTCCAAGTTGCTTTGGATAAACCCTGGTACAGATGAATGAAATCACTACAGAAATAACTCCAGTCAAAGGGTTTAAAATATCTCACTTCAGAGTGAAATAATACCGTGTGAATTCGATTCAAAATTCAAGATTGTTTATTGTCATTCTTCAGAACACAAGTGCAAAAAAAGTTTGAAATAATTGTTGCCCAGGATCCAGTGCAGCATAAAAACACAATAAGCATAAAAATCACAATAAACATAAATAGAAAAGCAATCCTATAAAACACAGCGAACACGTAACTTGAATGTGGCCATTTATACATAAGATTAGCTTATATTCATAGAAAGTTCAAAGTTCAATGTTCAAAGCATATTTATTTACTTTATCATTTCAAAGTAATATATGTCACCATTAAGTTCCTGTAATGATGATCAATCAATTGATTGGTAAGTATATAAAGGCCAAGACACACCACAAGTGAACAGTGCACTGATGATGTCTCCTGGTATGGTGACAAAACATTTGCTAATGGATTGCCAAGATCAGAGAGTAACTCAACCCAACCATATTTCACCATATACTGCCTTGAGATTCATTTTCTTGCAGGTATTCACAGTAGAACAAAGAAATTCAGAACTACAGACAAATACTGACAAGCAAGCCATGTGCAAACTGAACAGAAAAAAGTAATTATAGATGCATAAATAAATAATACTGAGAACGTGAATTGTAGAGTACTTGAAAGTAAGTCCATGGGTTGTGTTCAGTGATAATTTCAGTGTTGAGGTGAGTCCTCAACACTGGTTCAGGAGCCTGATGGCTGAAAGGTAATAACTGCTCCTAAGCCTGGTGCTGTGGAACCTGAGGTTTTTGTATCTCCTTCAGATGGCAGCAGCAAGAAGAGAGCATGGCCTGGATGGCGGGGGTCCTTGATGACGGACGCTGCTTTCCTGGGGCAGCGCTGCTTGTAGGTGTCCTCAGGGTTTGGAGGGCTTTGCCTGTAATCGACTGGGCTGCATCCATCACCTTTTGTAGGCTTTTGCATTGATGTTCCTTCCCATACCAGGTCATGATGGGATACGTCCCGCTGTGCACCTATAGAGGCGTGTCAGTTTGGATGACAAAGGAAGTAGAAGCACTACTGGGCCTTCTTTGAAATGTCATTTACATGCTGGTCCCAGGACAGATCTCCTGATATAATAATAGCGAGGAAATTAATGTTACCAACCCCCTTCATCTCCAGTCCCTTAATGAAGACCGGCCCACAGATCCCTGGCTTCTTCCCCTGTAGTAAATAATCAGCTCTTTGGTTTTGCTGATGTTGAGTGAGAGAATGTCATTGACTGACTGTATGCAGATAAAGTGATGCTGGGTGGAGGAGTATCTGAACATAAGGTGACTCTGACAGGAGATGATAAAGTGACAAAATGACTTTTGCTGAGATTAATTCTTCTAGCTTACAGCAGGGCATATCAAAACACAGTAGGACAGCGACTGTGTCAGTGTTGTATGAGGTGTGGAGTGTAGAATAAGATGGCAGTCTGACAAAATACACAGTGTGGTTGAGTGAAGTCTATGTGTGCTCCTGGAAGTAATGCAAAAGCTTATTTCCCTGAATAACCATCACATAGATATTAAAGTTTCAGAATGTTCCACAATACATCTTGTGTGTATGAATGGATCTCAGGGTTGCAGGTAGATGTTGAGAAGTAAGTGTTCAAATCTATCTTTCTCACGCACTCACTCAGGTGTAATACCCCACATGTCCCAGCACAACATCCCCAAAATGGTGTTTCATTATTGAGCCTGTTCATATGTTCACATTTATTTAAGTCTGATTATTGACATTTGTGTAAGTGACCATTCTGCTAATTGTCGATTGCTCATGGCTCTTTGTATATTGCCTTGTAAACTGGTGATTGTTATTGTGTTGACTGTTATCATATTGTCCTGTGTTTTATGCTTGGCACTGAATCACAATTGATTCTGTACATTTCACATATTGGCAAGAAAATGATTCTGATCTATCTATCCATCAGTCTATCTGTCAGTCAGTCAGTCAGTCAATCTATCTATCTATCTATCTATCTATCTATCTATCTATCTAACTATCTATATTTTTAAGGTGACATCTTATCACTTAAAGTCCAAATGATAAGATCTTAAGGTATCTCCAATCTGATGTTTACTTTCTAGACCTTGGAACAGTAATTTTAAAGAACTACAACAGCTAAGGCATGAAGTCTGGTGTGGGCGTTTATATGTTTGAAGGTCCAAAAGTAAAGAAAAGGCAAACTTAATTAGTCGAGTTGTCATAGGAGCTATTATAAGCAGTTTATACTAAACTCCGTTTATGCTACCAGAACTAGGACATTTTCTGTTTATGTCAGAGTTTAAAAGCAAGAACTAATGGCCAATCAAGATAAGACAACCATATCAAAGCCTTTTGTCCATCTGAAGACAGTTACATTGAAGAGGAAGTAATCAGATCCTGTAATGCCTGGAGTAAGTACCACAATATTTAAACACACATTTCATCATTAGGACTCCTTTTATAAAATCTGACATTCACAAGGAATTATCATTAATTTCAACATCCCTTTGTGGTGATCCTGTCTATTTGCATTGATTTGTACAAGCCATTTTATTTAAGTAGTCGGCTCCTGATGATATAATTGCCAGGAACTGATTGGAGGAAGTCTGGCTGAAGTAAGATGATTATTTGAAGCGCACTATGTGAGAAAGGGAGATTTAAAATCTGTTGTAACCCACAAAATCAGTTCAGAGGGAGGTCCTTATTTACTTCAGTGCCTCGGTCTCAGATTTCATTATAAAATTTCTAATTACCAGCATGCACAGAGCAGAGCAGGAACGCAGACACTTTATCCATGGACATTTGAAAAGGAGTTTCAAAATAGAACAAGTTTCCTTTCATTTTTAAATCAAAACACGTTTCCATTGAACAAACATTTAGCTATGTTTTGGAGGTAGACTTTTGATGTTGTCAAAGGAGTAAACTTTAGTGGATTTACTGCTTGCTACCAGCACGGACTGATTTTGTTTAATTCCCCCTGAGTTTGCAGTGACTGATCTACAAAGGTGTCTTTAACACTAGAGCAAAATCAAATATCAGTAAAGCCAAAGAGCTGATTATTGCCTACAGTAGGAGGAAGTAAGAGGTCAATGAGGTCTATCAGTAACTTTAAATTCCTTTGTGTTGTCATATCAGAGGAGCTGTCCTTGGACCAGCCTCTATTTTCTTAGAAAGTATACCACTTCGAATACTGTTTGGAGGAGTGGGGCTATGACCTAACAGAGGAAAATCAAAACAGTCAGGTCTCTGGCACCGAGTCTAGCTCTGTGACTCAGAAGGGAATTGGGGGTGGGGGTGGGGGGGGGGGTGGAAGAAAAGGTGAGCTGTGGAGATAAGGGGCTCATTAGTTAGGGAAACAGAAAGGAGGTTCAATGGATGAGAATGAGATTCTAGGCTGGTACGTTACCTCCTGGGTGCCAGCATACAGGGACATCTTGGATTGAGACCTCAGTATTCTTAAATGGGAGGATGAGTAGGCAGGGGTCGTGGTCCATGTAGCTACCAATGACAGGCAGGAAGAGTGATGAGGTTCTGCAATGTGAGTTCAGGGAGTTAGGTGCTAAGTTAAAAGGCAGGACTTCCAGGGTTGTGATCTCAGGATTGTGACCCATGTCACGTGCTAGTGAGGCCAGAAACAGGAATACAGTTTAACACATGGTTAAGGAGTCAGTGTAGGAGGGACGGTATCAGATTTTTGGATCATTGGGTTCTCATCCAGGGAAGCTGGAAACTGTACAGAAGAGACAGTTTGCACCTGAACTGGATCAGGACTAATATCCTTACTGGAAGGTTTGCTACTACGGCATGGGGGGGGGGGGGGGGGAATGGTGGAGGGGAGGGACGGGATTTAAACTAGAGTTGTGAACCAGAGTGTCAGAACAAATAGTGGAGAGGTTGTGGAGACAGTTGTTGTTATGACCTCTGACAAAGTCTGGAAGCAAAAGGTTGATCATGGTGAGACTAATGTTCTGAGCAATGTATATTTCAAAGCAAGAAGTGTTGTAGGAAAGGCAGATAAGCTTATGATATTGTATGAGATGGAATTATGATGTTGTAGCCATTAGTGAGAACTGGTTGCAGGAGGGGCAGGATTGACAGCTCAGTATTCGGGGGCCAGATGTTTTAGACGCAACAGAGTGGAAGGGATTAAAGGGAGAGGAATGGTGTTACTAGTCAGGAAAGATGTCCCAGCAGCACTCAGTCAGAACAGACTGGAAAACTTGTCTGAGGCTTCACGGGTGAAACTGAGGAATAAGAAATGTATGATCATGTTAATAGGGCTATATTATAGACCACCCAACAATCTGCAGAATTTAGAGGAACAAATTTGTGGGGAGATTGCAGACTATTCCAGGAAATTAAGGACATCCACGAGGAGATCTGCAGATGGTGGAAATTCAAGCAACACACACAAAATGCTGGTGGAACGCAGCAGGCCAGGCAGCATCTATAGGGAGAAGCGCTGTCGACATTTCGGGCCGAGACCCTTCGTCAGGACTAACTGAAAGGAAAGTAGGAGGGGGAGGGGAAAATGGGAAATGATAGGAGAAGACCGGACGGGGTGGGGTGAAACTGAGAGCCAGACAGGTGATTGGCAAAAGGGATACAGAGCTAGAGAAGGGAAAGGATTATGGGACGGGAGGCCTAGGGAGAAAGAAAGGAGGAGGGGGGAGCACCAGAGGGAGATGGAGAACAGGCAGAGTGATGGGCAGAGAGAGAAAAAAAAAACTAAATATATCAGGGATGGGGTAAGAAGGGGAGGGGCATTAACGGAAGTTAGAGAAGTCAATGTTCATGCCATCAGGTTGGAAGGCTACCCAGCCGGTATATAAGGTGTTGTTCCTCCAACCTGAGTGTGGCTTCATCTTGACTATAGAGGAGGCCATGGATAGACATATCAGAATGGGAATGGGACGTGGAATTAAAATGTGTGGCCACTGGGAAATCCTGCTTTCTCTGGCGGACAGAGCGTAGGTGTTCAGCAAAACGGTCTCCCAGTCTGCATCGGGTCTCATCAATGTATAAAAGGCCACACTGGGAGCACCGGACGCAGTATACCACACCAACCGACTCACAGGTGAAGTGTCGCCTCACCTGGAAGGACTGTCTGGGGCCCTGAATGGTGGTGAGGGAGGAAGTGTAAGGGCAGGTGTAGCACTTGTCCCGCTTGCAAGGATAAGTGCCAGGAGGGAGATCAGTGGGAAGGGATGGGGGGATGAATGGACAAGGGAGTCGTGTAGGGAGTGATCCCTGTGGAAAGCAGAAAGAGCGGGGGAGGGAAAGATGTGCTTGGTAGTGGGATCCCGTTGGAGGTGGCGGAAGTTATGGAGAATTATACGTTGGATCCAGAGGCTGGTGGGGTGGTAGGTGAGGACAAGGGGAACCCTATCCTGAGTGGGGTGGTGGGTGGAAGGGGTGAGGGCAGATGTGCGGGAAATGGGAGAGAAGCATTTGAGAGCAGAGTTGATGGTAGAAGAAGGGAAGCCCCTTTGTTTAAAAAAGGAAGACATCTCCTTCGTCCTGGAATGAAAAGCCTCATCCTGAGAGCAGATGCGGTGGAGACGGAGGAATTGTGAGAAAGGGATAGGATTTTTGCAAGAGACAGGGTGGGAAGAGGAATTAAGCAGGTGATTTTAGCTTTCCACATATTGACTGGGACTCCTATACTGTAAAAGCACTAGATGGGATGGAGTTTGTCAAATGTCTTCGGGAAAGTTTCCTTAATCAGTACATAGATGTCCCAATGAGAGGGTGTATGATACTTGATCTACTATAAGGAATTAGATGGCAGGTGACAGAAGTTTGTGTAGGGGAATACTTTGCGTTTAGTGATTATAATGCCATTAGTTTCAAAGTAAATATGGAAAAGGATAGATCTGGTCTGCGAGTTGAGATTCTAAATTGGAGAAAGGCGAACTTGGATGGCATCAGAAATGATCTGGCAAGTGTGGATGGGGACAGGTTGTTTTCTGGCAAAGGTGTTCTTGGTAAGCAGGAGGCCTTCAGAAATGAAATTTTGAGAGTAAAAACCTTGTACGTGCCTGTCAGAATAAAAGATAAAGATAACAGGTTTGGGGAACCTTGGTTTTCAGAGATATTGAGGCCCTGGTTAAGAAAGGAAGAACACACATAACAGGTGGAGACACATCAGGTACTTATGAACTATAAGAAATGCAAGAGAATACTTAAGAAAGAAATCAGGATGGCTGAAAGAAGGTATGAGGTTGCCCTGGCTGACAAAGTGAAGCAGAATCATAAGGGATTCTACAGATATGCTAAGAGAAGAAGGATTGAAAGGGACAAAACTGGTCCTCTGGAAGATCAGAATAGTAATCTATGTATTGAGTCAAAAGAGATTGGGATATCTTAAATGATCTTTTTGTATCTGCATTTACTCGGTCATCTATAGAACTGAGGCAAAGCAGCAGAAAAGTCATAGATAATATACAAATAATAGAGGAGGATGTGTTTGCTGTGTTGAGGCAAATGAGGGTGGATAAATCACCAGGGACTGACAAGGTGCTTCCTCAGACCCTGTGGGAGGCAAGTGCAGAAATTGCTGGGGCTTTGACAGAGATATTTAAATCATCCCCAGCAACACATGAGGTACTGGAAGATTGAGGGATAGCTCATGTTGTTCAGCTGTTTAAGACAGGCTCTAAAAATAAACAAGGAAATTATAGACCGGTGAGCCTGTCATCAGTAGTGGGAAAGTTATTGAAAGGTATTCAAATAGACCGGATATATGAATATTTGGATAGACAGGGTCTAATTAGGGATAGTCAGCTTGGCTTTGTGTGTGGTAGGTTGTGTCTATCCATTCTTAGAGAGTTTTTTGAGTAAGTTACCAGGAAAGTTGATGAAGGCAAGGTAGTGGATGTTGTCTACCTAGACTTTAGCAAGGCATCTGACAAGGTTCTGCATGGATGGTTGGTCAGGAAGGTTCAGTCACTCAGCATTCAAGATGAAGTAGTAAATTGGATTAGATATTGACTGGAGGCCTGTTACTAGTGGAGTGCATCATGGATTGGTGCTGGGTCTGTTGTTTGTCATCTGTATCAATGATCTGGATGATAATGTGGTTAACTAGATCAGCAAATTTGTGAATGACACCAAGATTGGGGTGTAGTGGACAGTGAGGAAGACTACTAGAGCTTACAGCGGGATCTGGACCAGCTGGAAAAATGGGCTAAAAAATGGCTGATGGAATTTGATGTTGCACTTTGGTAGGACCAACCAGGGTAGGTCTTACACAGTGAACATTTGTATTGTAGGCCTTCGTTCGTCTCGATAGACCATAGATTTGCACCTTGGAAAGTTTCCAGGGTGCAAGCCTAGGCAAGGTTTTTTTTTATGGAAGACCAGCAGTTGCCCAAGCTGCAAGTCTCCTCCCTCCATGCCACCGATGTTGTCCAATGTTGTCCAAGGGAAGGGCATTAGGACTCAAACAGCTTGGCACCGATGTCGTCGCAGAGCAATATGTGGTTAAGTGCTTTGCTCAAGGACACACACGCAGCCTCAGCCAAGGCTCGAACTAGCAACCTTCAGATAACTAGACGAACACCTTAACCACTTGGCCACACGCTAATACACAGTGAACATAGGGCACTGAGGAATGCAGTAGAACAAAGGAATCTGGAAATACAGGTTATTGAAAGTGGTGGTACAGGTAAATAGGGCCGCAAGAAAGCTTTTGACACTCTGGCCGTAAATCAGAGTGTTGAGAACAGAAGATGGGGGATTATGTTTATGTTGTATAAAATGTTGGTAAGGCCTAATTTCAAGAATTGAGCTCAGTTTTGGTCACTTACCTACAGGAAAGATGTAAATAAGTTTGAAAGAGTACAGAGAAAATTTACAACTGTGTTGCTGGGACTGGAGAACCTGAGTTATAAGGAAAGGTTGAACTGGTCAGGATTAGATGATTTGAAGGGCAGGTTTCTGTGCTGTACTTTGCTATGACCCTTTCTATGTTTGCACAGATTTGGCACATCATTTAAAATGTTGATAAACATTAATAGATGCACCATGGAGAGTATCCTGACTGGCTGCCACATGGTCTGGCATGGACGCACCAATGTCCAAGAACAGAAGAACCCACAAAAAGTGATGGACTCAGCCCAAACCATCACAGGCAAAGCCATCCCCACAAGGAGTACTGCAACAAGAAAGCAGAATCTATCATCAATGCCCACCACCATCCAAATCCATCCTGCCTACTCACAGCTGCTCAGCTTTCTAAATACAGCAGCTGACACTTCTAAAGATCAAAGTATTGTTTTTAAATAAGTTATACTTGCAACTAATCTTCTTTGTTTTTTAGCTTCTGATATAAACGGGAGCCAGTCTTTAGCTCTCAATGTCAACAGAAAATAGTAATCAGTTTGAAGTTGAAAAGCTGGCTTTGCAAACAGAAGCAGTGTCTACAGAACAAATGTGCTGGTCCCACTGCAGCTGGTCTAACAGTTGAAGAAGTGCATTGTAAGAAAATGGATATATTAATTGGGTTTGTTTCAAAATTGACAATGTTGGCTATTGTTCAGTTGAAGGAAGCTTGCAGAACAGATTGATAATATCACTTAGCACATAAATAAGTTGGAAATTTGTATACTCATGGAGTCAACTTCATAGTATTTATTGTGGGCACCTTGGATTCTGTCTCCAGAAGCTTTTAGACCACTTGTGTAAAAAAAGTATCTGAAAGATTATCACATGAATGTGGTAACCCAAGAGGCAAAACGATAGTGTAAATCAAGGGAGCAGTTCAGGTATTTTAGGACATCAAGATAAAGACAGAAAGATGGTGTTAAGTGTGTATCACTGAAAATAAATGAACTGTTTCTAAACTACTTGGTTAGCTGGAAGTATCTCCTCTTTGGTAGAGAGGGGATACCCACCACTGAAATAGTGGGTATTGGCTGCTAAATTTGCCATGGAGAATAAACAGGGAAGTGAACTAGTCTTTTAAGATCGGGTAGTTGCCATTTAATCTCTCTTTAGTGAGGGTACTTGTTTTTTCTAGATATATCAGATCGGGCTTAAGGTCATTGTTGAGTTTACAACTTCACAGTCAGCAAACCCAGTACCGTCACATAAGCAAGTTAGGTTTCTGTTTCGAAGAATCAGAGGTGAAGTCATTGAAATGTGTACCATTCTCAGAGGGTTTGAAATAGGAGGATACTTCCTCTGGCTGAGGAGTCCAGAACTAAGAATTTACTATCCTGCATTTAGGAGGAAGTCACTTGGGACTTAAATAGAGAGAATTTCCTTCACTCTAAGAGTGGTGAATCTTTGGAATTCTCTAGCCCAGAGATGCATCCTCCAACAGCATTCCCAAAACCCCTGCCCCCTGCCCCCTAGATTTATTGATATACAGTCTGGAACAGACCCTTCTGGCCCTTTGAGCTGTGCCACCCAGCACCCCATTGACTTAACCTGAGCCTAATGACAGGACAATCTACAATAACAAATTAACTGCAACCCTCTCACCTGGGCTCCTACACCAACTTGGCTCACTAGCTGACTCTGCTAACAGCCGCGTAACTCAGCGGAGAGAAGGCCACCTTTCATAAGCAATACATGTCTAGGGTCAGTGTGACTTGGGGTTCAACCAAACAGGAATGTCAGGATGCTCCTCAATTTGAGTGAATGCTGTGTAAATACGCAGATATCGGTAGCCCATAAATGACAGATTGTACACCAGCATAAAATTATAAAGGAAGTATATTTACCAATTTCCAACTTTATCAAACAGCTAACAGAGAAAGTAAAAAGGGCCCATTACAGTTAGACCAGTCTAAATGTGCACATAAACATTGGAGCTCATTTCTGTGGCAGCTGGGAGTAGCTTTACTCACTGCACTGAATTCTCATCACCAACCACAGGTAGAACTTCCCTTCTTGGAATCGTCTGCCTTCTGAAACACTCCTTGAAATAGGGTCTCCCCTTCAGATGGGATCCTCCAGCAAGTTCCCTGGTTCTATTCTCTCCATCCTCCAGGCAGAAAACTCCAAACCAGACTACTGTCCTTCAGAAAACTCCTCCTGCCCAGCTCTTGAGAATGTTCTATGCCATTCCTCTCCTGATTGGCTGACACAACATTCCCAAGTTAGACAACATGGCTCCCTATCTTTAGCTGAAGCCAAAACACTCTTACCAGCAGGGCACGCTGCCTTTACAGAAAACCCCACCTTCTTGAAATTGTCGACAATTTATTCCCTTCCGTAGATGCTACCTGTCTTGCTGAGTTCCTTTAGCGTTTCATGAGTGTTGACCTGTGAGTTGGCCCAGTCCATCATGGGTAAAGCCCTCCGCACCATTGAGCACATCTACATGAAACGCTGTTGCAGGAAAGCAGCGTCCATCACCATCACTACTTTATCACTTCCTCTCAGAGTCACTCCTATACTTAGCATTGCTTTATGCTTATGACTGTGTGGCTAAGCACTGCTCCAACACCATATTCAAGTTTGCTGATGACACCACTGTTGCAGGCCAAATCAAAGGTGGTGATGAGCCGGTCCTCATCGGGAGATGAGAGCTGGAGAGGTTCAGAAACTTTGAACTCCTCAGTGTTATTATTTTGGAAGACCTCTCCTGGACCCAGCACGTAAGTGTAATTACAAAGAAAGCATGGCAGCACTTTTACTTCCTTAGGAGTTTGCGAAGATTTGGTATGGTGTCTAAAACTTTGACAAACTTCTATAGATGTGTAGTGGAGAGTAATTTGACTGGTTGCAGCACTGCCTAGTATGGCAACACCAATACCCTTGAATGGAAAATCCTGCAAAAAGTAATGGATACGGCCCTGTCCATCGTGGATAAGCCTTCCCCGCTATTGAGCACATCTACATGAAGCGATGTCACAGGAAAGCAGCATCCAACATCAGGGACCCTACCACCCAGGCCATGCTCTCTTCTCGCTGCCGCCATCAAGAAGAGGATCCAAGAGCCTCAGGACTCACACCACCAGGATCAGAAACAATTATTACTCCTCAGCCATCATGCTCTTGAACCACATGGGATAACTTCACTCTCCTTCACTTGCCCCATCATTGGAATGTTCCCACAACAAATGGACTCACTTTCAAGGACTTTTCATCTAATGCTCTCAATATTTATTGCTTATTTTTATTGTTATTATTCCTTTCTTTCTGTATTTCCACAGTTTGTCTTTTGCACACTGGTTAAACGCACAAGTAGGTGTAGTCCTTCATTGATTCTATTATGTCTATTATTTAGTTATGGGTTTATTGTGTATGCCCACAAGAAATTGAATCTCAGGGTTGTATATGGTGACATATATGTATTTTGATAATAAATTTACTTTGAACATTGGAACTCTGTGCACAGTTTTGGTTCCCTTGTAAAGCATATAATACCACTGGGGGCACTCCAAAGGCTAATTTCTGGGGTGAGAGGGTTATCCCATTAAGAGAGTCCAGACACTTCGGAGAGCTGGTATTCCTTGGAGTTTAGAAGGTGGAGGGGAAACATTGTCAAGCATATAAGATAATAAGGGAGCTTGTTAGGGTGGATGTTAGGAAGGTTTCATTTTGTTGAAGAATCTCAAGCAAAATAAAAGTCAGGTTATTTAAAACTGAGGTGCGCAGGAATTTCTTTTCTCTGAGGCCAGTGAATCTCTGAAGTTCTCTGTCCTTAAAAAATGCGAAGATCAAAGCATTAGGTAGAGTTAAGGTGGAGATACATAAATATATGAAACATCAGATCATCAAGGGCTATAGTGAGCTGGCACAGAATGAGAGTTGAGACCTGCACAACTCAGCCATTGGATGCTAGGGAGAGTTTGAGGGGACGAATAGCCTACTCCTGCTCCTGTTTGCTTGTGACTTGTATTTCTTCACAGAGACTATGATGGTTCAGAAAAGTGGTTTTTCAGCTGTAACTAGGTACAGGGAAGGCTTCATGGTCACTTTTACCAATACTTATAAGTTATTAAACAAATAACACAATTGCAACTGGAGGTCATGGGTTAAGGGTGAAAGATGAAATGTTTAAGGGGAACATGAGGGGAAACTCCTTCACACAGAGGGTGCTGACAGCGTGGAAAGAACTGCCTGCAGTCTCAATTTCAACATTTAAGGGAAACATCCAGCTGCAGGTCAATGGGAGTAGGGAGTTTAAATAGTTTTCACAGACTAGATGGGCCAAAGGGTCTGTTTCTGTGCTGTAGTTCTCTATGACTCTAAATTAAGTTGTTAAAATGTTATAGTAGAACTTGAAGTTCTCTTGAATTATATGTTTAGTGACTACAAGGTAGTAATTTGCACATCCTCACCTCACCACCAAAGAAAGATGCTTAAGCATTGGTTTCTGCTTAGACATAAGAAATTACCAACTGCAAAGGCTGGCAGCAGGTTTTCCATTGGTAACCATGTTGTAGGAAAGGTCAAGAGGTCTGCAGCATCTTGGCTGTCCATGCATCATATTTATTTGCTCTTGAGGTGGATTCAGCAAAACTGGATTCTGGTTTGTTATTGCAGTAATTGAACAGGATATATAGTATAGAAACAGGCCATTTTCTCAATCAGCTCATGCCAGCATTTATCCTCCATTCCAGCCTCCTCTCATCTTCCCTCATCTTAGTGTACCACCTCAAGTGATGAGGCAGACTCGAGAGTCTGAGATCTCATTTTGATCCTAGGCCATTGCACAGGATTGAAATAAGTTGTAAATGCAGTCAGCTCCATCATGGGCACTAACATCCGTATCATCCAGAATATCTTCAGGGAACAACACCTCAAAAAGGTGGCATCCATCATTAAGGACCCCCATGATCCAGTACATTCCCTCTTCTCATTGCTATCATCAGGAAGAAGGTACAGGAGCCTGAAGGTACACACACTCAGTGATTCAAAAACAGTTTCTTCCCCTCTGCCATGTGGTTTCTAAATGGATACTGAACCCATGAACACTACCCACTACTTTTTTTGCACTATTTATTTAATTTAAATTAATATATGTACATGCGCAGATATATATATATATATATATATATATCTATAATATGTAGCCTCCGTGCCCCCAGTTTACCCCCCATTCACCTAAGGTGAACTGACGTCGCCCCGCCAATAGTGCAATACTTTGGTGTAAATACAGAGTAATGCCCCCCAGTACATGCTCGCAATACGAATACCAGACAATACACCCAAAAGCGAGTAAATAATTGCAACTTTATAGTTATCTCTTACTGATGGGTTAGTAGAAACAGATAATCTAAAGACGCCAAGTAAATAAGTTTATCAGTTTGTGCACATAATATTTTAATACGGTGGAGCTCACGCCTCCGGTTCCATCCACAACGACCTTCCGAGCCTTCGGCCACCGTCCGAACCGCCGACGTCCAGTACCTGGCTCTCTGGAACCACTGTCCACTCCTCACACGTCCGTCCTCCTTGCTCTCCTCCCGAAAAAGACCGCAAACTCCCGCGCAGCTTACACATACAAGATAGCATAACAATTCTCCATTGGTTATTTTCCCCCTTATCGGTAGTCATAACCCAAACATACTAAACACTGAAACCCATCACAGCATTACAGAGAAGCCATTTTATAGCCTGAACAGTTAACACCACTGTTACTGGTACCGAGAGTCCAACACACACACAGTAAGTAAGTGCAGCTGCAATAGTCACTTGAACCACTCCTCATGGTAACAAGTCCCACATTCTCATTGCTCATTCTGAGTTCTCCAGTGTAGGAATCTTGCAACAGCAGGTCACACGGTTGAGATGGTGTGAGCATATTGGAGGTGGAGCGCAGTTGCATCTCGTCTCGTAAACAGGAGGTGTTGTTGCATTTCACGTCAGCGCCCGTGTTAAGTGACACCCACATACCTATTTGGCAGTTTTCTTTCCTCTGAGGCATGATCGTGGTGGGCTTGAGGCTTTAATTCGTGTTTTGAGCAACAGTCTCAGAGAGATATTAAATTCTGCCTGGCACTATTATAAGGCGAGTAAGGAAATGATCTCTGATATGGCCTCAAAGCAATTCCTTACACAATGTCACTAAAACAAATTACTTGGGCATTGTCACATTGGGTACTTTTAACCCTTACATACAGTTCATATTCTATACCTTCACAGTATGGTCTGGGTCAATTTTGACCCTGCCCAAGAATCCCCTCATAATAAGTGTCTATACCAAATTTTGAACCACAGATCTATTCGGAATGTATAAGTAGCCTATCTGACATTAATAAACAGGTGATTAACTCTTAATTAATGTTTCAGAGATGTAAAATCCATTTCAATAGATATGGGTCAAATTTGACCCGGAACAGCCTCAATGTACAAAAATTTGTAGCCCCGGTACGAAAGTATAAAATTTTTAAATATCTTCATCTTTGTGCATTTTGGGTCACTTTAGGAAAAGTCATCAAATTTCAGCTAAAGAAAATGGCATTTAGGGTGTTTATACTGCTGTCAAATGTCAAAACAGGTCAAATTTGATCAAACAGTATGTAAGGGTTAAAGCATAGGCTGACAGGTTCTTCATTAGTAAAGGTGTCAAAGGTTAGGGGAAGAAGGCCAGAGAATGCGATTGAGAGAATTAAGTAAGCCATGATCAAATGGTAAAGCAGATTCAATGGGCCAAATGGCCTAATTCTGCCCTGTTGGTGCAAATACAGCTTCAGGAACAGTTTCTTTCCCTCTGCCATTAGATTTCTGAATGGATGTCGAACCCATGATCACTACCTCCCTACTTTTTATTATTATGTATTGCAACGTGCTGTAGTCACAAAACAGCAAATTTCATGACATATTTGATCACAGCTGATTTATCCCTTTCAACCCCATTCTGGTCTTATGGTCTTATCGAGCATGCCCATAGAGCACAAATCACTACCGCACGACTAACTCAAGAGACAACGATCCACGTGGTAATCTGGGAACAGGACAGATGCGAGAGACCCACATCAGCCACACATGTGCCCTGTGCTTATTGGCTGCTATGAACCTACATTACAGCAGAGATGACATTTCAAATTATTTCATCAGTTGCAAACCTCTTTGAAAATTCTGGAAAGGCTCTTTAATAAGCCAGTAATATTAAAGGCATACTTTTAAAGTGTCTTCCAAAGATGGAAAAGATTTGATGACATAATCCAGATCAGGCAAGAAGGTGGGTTTATGGGGTTGAGTGAGATCCGGGATCAGCCATGAAGGAATGGCCTAATTCTGCCCCTATGTCTTATGGTCCCAAAGGCAGAGTGAGGGGGAACTGGCCTCATCTTCCAGGAAGCTATTGTACAGGGCATGATTGAAACAAGTTTTCATTTCGCATGGTACTAAGAATATCTTCCTTTACTTATCATCACAGCCAGCGTCTTTTACAGTCAAGTGTGCTATTGATCTATTAATACAGGCTGTATAGTTGTAGTTCAGCTCAGACCTCAAATGACTGAGAGCAAAATGTGCCCCAGTTATTCCAATGCTGGCTACTACCCCATCCGTGCCATAATAGGCGGCACGGTAAATGTAACAATTAGCATAAAACTATAATAGCACCAGTGATCCATGTCCAATTCTGTGAGGAGTTTGCACTTTCTCCCATGTCCACATGGATTTCCATTGGATGCTCTGGTTTCCTCCCACCAAAGATTTATGAGTTAGTAGGTTAATTGGTCGCATGGATGTAATTGGGCAGTGTTGGCTGTTGGACCAAAAGGATCTATCACCATGCTGTATTTCTAAATAAAAAATACTAATTTTATCCTTACCTTCTATGGTAATATATTTAAAATAATCTCTGAATACCTTCTGGAAATCTAAATACAGTACATCTACCAGTTCCCTCTCATCTTCCCTTATATCTTCAAAGAACTCCAGAAAAATTTACAAGCATAATTTCTCTTTCATAAAACTATGTTGAGTCTGTCAAAGTTTTTTGATGAATTGTTGCTATTACCTCCTCAACAGTGGATTTCAGCATTTTCCCAAGCTGACGGATGTTTGGATAACTGCTCTCCAGTTCCCCACTCTCTGTCTCCCTCCTTCTTTGAATAGTGGCATTACATTTGCAATTTTCCAATCCTTTGTGATCGCTTCAGAAGGCATGAGATTTTAGCAAATTACAATCAAAGCATCCAATATCTGTACACTTACTTTTCTCTAAAATCCAATATGTAGCTCATCAAGATTGAGGGGATTTGTTAGCTCTTTGCCTAGTACACCACCTGAGTGTCAGAGTGCCAGAAATTGTTCCTCCCTCTCTAAAGCCCATTGGTATCTAATGTCTGAGGACATTATCAGTATTTTGTTCATGAAGACTGATTGAAAATAATAAATTGAATTCTGCCACTTCCCTATTTCCTGTATCAACTCCACAGTATCAGCCTCCAAGGGACCAACATTTTCTTTAGCATCTGGCCCTTATTCCCCCACTTAACCAGCCCAATTTACGTAATCAAAAGATGGACTCTATCACAACTGCCATGCAAACAATTCCATGTTTTCTGTTTAGTGTCAAACTGAGAGGAAAATTAAAGATCAAAGCATTACAGTACCTCCATTGCTACAGTGGCAAAGAGAATCAATAAAAAGCACTTAAGGAAGTACACAGTATTAAATGGTATGCTGATGGAACAGAGAAGGCAGAAGACGATGTCGCGTGCTGAAAAATCTATGCGAGGATTGTATTGGGATGGAATTTAATTAATGGAAGTGGCTATTTTCATTGATTATCAACACAGCAAAGACGTTTTCAGCTATCAGTCCACATTAGATTAAAATGTGATCACACAGAGAATTCAGCCTCATCAGTCAGATTGGATAGGTCAGACTTCAGTGCTTGGCCTGGATTCAAGCTGAGGCTCGACTGGCTGACATCTGTCAATTCCCTCCAGAACCAACAAGTGTAACTCAGCTTGTTCCACTTAGTAAAGGTTGAGCGAGGATCAGAATCAGAATCGAGTCTATTATCACTGACGTACACATGAGCTTTATTGTTTTGCTACAGCAGTACAAAGAGCATAAAATAGTGAGGTTGTGTTCAGGGGTTCACGGATCATTCAGAAACACGATGGCAGAGGGAAAGTAGCTGACGCTAAAATGCTGATGGTGTGTCCTCTGGCTCCTGTAGCTCCTCCCCGATGATACTAATGAGAAGAGGGCATCTCCTAGGTGGGTGAGGGTCCTTAATGATAGATAGCGCCTCCTTGAGGCCTCACCTTTTGAAGATGTCCTTGCTGGTGGGGAGGCTAGTGTCCGTGATGGAACTATTGAGGTATAACCCCTTTTACCCAGGGTGGTAATGCCTAATACAACAGAACATACTTTTAAGGTGATTGGAGGAAAGTATGGGGGAATGTCAGTGATAGGTTTTTTATGAAGAGAGTGGTGGGTGTACTGCTGGAAATGGTAGCAGAGGCAGATACATTAGGGACATCTAATAGACTTTTAAATAGGCACATAGTTACATACTGCCCACAACACCGCTGGTGTTCAGAGTGGCGATGAAGGTCCTCCATCTCTGGCGGTGTTCAAGGCTTCCTTCGTCAAGTCAGTAGCTTCCTCTCAGTGTTCACTACTGACAGTCCTGCAAGTCCCAGGGGGAGACGCAAGAGCACCATCAAACTCAGGTGCAGAAGGATTTTTTTTCTGCTGTTTCTGTAACAACTTTGTTGTACCAGTCAGGAATCAGGGTTGTTAACCCTGAGCGGAGTCCCCGAACCTGGAGGACGAGTGGACCACTTATAGTCTGGCCTTGACTTTTTGACCTGTTTGGCAGGGGTGGCCCTACCAAGAACCAAAGTGCAAGGTCCTAACTCCAGCCAGCATAGTTCTCCAGGTCATTGAAGCACGCAAGCTTCCAAATCCGACAATGTTGTGATCCTCTTGGAGGAAATTAGATGAAAGAAAATGGAAGGCTATTTAGCAGAAGAGGATTAAATTAACCTTGCAGAAGGTAAAAAGGTTGGTACAGCATCATGGCCTGTATTAAAGGGCCCATACTGTGCTGTACTGTTCTATGTTCTATGTAGGTAGAAGATGTCCCTTCATTCTTTTACATAAAACTTGCATTCACACACACATATACACACAATATTAATACATGCACAAACTATCCTTCAAATTGTATTTTAAAGTAGAGGATGGGCTGTGGCAGAGGGGGTAGGGTGGGGAAGTGGGTCTAATTGACTTGGCTTCCTGCAGAGACGTCCATCATAATTCACCATCCCCATTCACTTGTTGAGGCCGTGTTTTGTTTCACCCCGCGCAGCGCCTCAGAAGTGGGGCAGGCTCCCCGTGTGTGAGTGACAGGAACCAGGGCTGGGCCAAGCCACCTTTCTCACTCCGCAGATGCAGCAACATACGTTGGCCAGATGTCCCATTCTGACTGTGTCCATCCTGTTTCCCTCTGAACAGCACTTGCATGTCCTGACTTTAATTGATTCTTCTAATCTTGCCTCTTTTCTTTTTTTTTGCTGTTGGTGTGATTGAGATTCCCCCTTGGGCAAGCTGTCTGAGCACAAATTAAATCTGGAAGCTTAGCCAGTGATCTGTATCTTTTCTTACACTGCTGATCTACTTTCAAGTCAGTCTCTAAAAGAAAAGGACAAAATCCGCCCACAATTTTCTGATTCTGTTTTACAGAAAGGATTCTGAGATTGTTTTTGTGGGTTACTTGTGTTTCATAGAACATAGAACAGTGCAACACCAAAGTTAGGTGTTCAGTCTAGCAGGTCATATCTGGCTGCACAGGGTTAATATTCTTCTATCTCTGGCCTGTGCTCGTGCCTGTCAAACACTTCTGCTGTGCATCGGTAATCTATTTTCTCTCTGATGATGGGGTCTCGACCCAAAACTTTGACTGTTTATTCCTGTCCATAGATACTGCCGGATCTGCTGAGTTCCACCAGCATTTTGTGTGTTATTCTGGATTTCCAGCATCTTCAGAATCGCTTTTGTCTCTCTCTCTCGTCTTTTCCCTTCATCCACCAACTTCAGAAGCTCAAGAAAATCACCAGGGATATAGAAAAGAGCAAAATGTTGATGCTGCAGGTTGCAAAGTCACAGGGAATTAACATGTCATGATATATACAGAAGCATTAGTATGGATTTCCAATCTTGCTCTGTCCGTACAGAGAGTTAAATACACCAAGTTCCTGGGAGTTCACATCATGAATGACCTCACCTGGTCCCTTAATATCACCTCCCTGAACAAGAAGGCACAGCAGCACCTCCACTTCCTAAGGAGATTGAGGCAAATGAGACTCCCCCACCCCTCATTTTTACTGAATTTTATTGGAGCACCATTGAGAGAGTCCTGACCAGCTGCATCTCCATCTGGTAGGGGAGCAGCTGAACATTGGGCTGGAAGTCCCTATAAAGGAGTGTGAGAATGGCTGAGAGGATCAGGGGGGTCTCCCTACCCTCCATCAGGGACATTTATCAGGAGCGCTGCATACGCAGGGCCCATAGGATGTCACCCATTCATCCAGCATCCTCTCTGACTTTCAACCATCAGGCAGGAGACTCCGACGCACAAAAACAAGAATGGTCAGAATGGTCACTGACCACCAGGCAGACCATCTCTGAAGAGTATTGATAATGGCTGGGGTGACTCGACTTGTAAAGACACTGCCCAGAAGAAGGCAATGGCAAACCACATCTGTAGAAAAATTTGCCAAGAACAATCGTGGTCAAAACCATGATCACTTACATCACATGACACGGTACATAATGACAATGATGATCGCTGCTCTACTGTGAATGCCTGCAAGAAAATAAATCTCAAGATTCCGCCCATGATTGAATGGCGGAGCAGACTCGATGGGCCGAATGGCCCACTTCTGCTCCTATATCTTATGGTCTTATGGTCAAGGTGGTTTACAGTGACATATGTACTTGGATAATAAAATTACTTTGAATTTTGAACTATTTTTCAGAGGATTTAATTATTTTAGACAAGCTAATCCATTTGCTAAATAAGAGTCTATATGTTGGAATTCATTATTGCAATCTCATTTTTATTCATTGATCATTAAAGAAATCACAGGCCAGGACAATAATAATTACCCTCAAGGAGGTGGGTTGAGCCACCTTTCTGAACCAGAACATTCTTAATATCAGTGCATTCATTGTGCTTATGAGGGGATTACAGAGTTTAGATCCAGCGGCCATAAAGGCCATACATTTTTAAGAGCATGATCAAAGCTGGAGGACAAAATGCCAGCATGATGAAAAGTAAGACAAAATAAAAATCATATCCAATTAAAGATTAGCTTTATTTGCACAAGTACATCAAAACATACAGTGAAATGTATTGTTTGCATCAATGACCAACACAAGTTCAAGGATGTGCTGGGGGTAGTCCACAGGTATCACCATACTTCTGACACCAACATACAATGCCCACAACTGGCCGCTTTATTAGATACACCTGCTCATCTCCTTCTACCTTAGGCCACGAACTTATGGATCACCCCGGTGAGTTATTAACTTCAAACTTTCTGCATAATCACTCGAAGAGTTGAACTGCATGTGCATGTAATGAGAGCTGTATAACTCATCTCCTTCCACTTTAAGTCACGACCTTATCAATCACCCCTGCTGTGGACACTTTCCAGAGGTCCGAGATCTGTGTGCTCCACGATCGCTGGACTAAATGTAGGAGGTGACTATGTTAAAAAAATAAATGCTCTAGGTTTTCTAAAATTGACTCCTTCTACCTTAGGCCATGAACTTATCAATCACCCCAGTATATGAATTGTATTTGCACATTGTGTTTTATAAGATGGCTTTCATATTTTTATTTATTGCATTTTTTGTTTTTTTATATTGTGTTTTTTATGCTTATAATGTTTTTTATGCTGCGTCGGATCCAGAGTTTCAATCACTTTTCTCTCCCTTACACTTTAGTACTGAAGATTGAAAATAAAAAATCTTGAATCTTGATTTCTACTTTGCAATGGTAACCACACATCTGAGGGACTTCACTGGGTGCATTACACTTTGTGAAGTCTTGCACTCGCATAAATGCAAGTCTCCCTCTCACCTTGTGAGGAGCTGACTGTAATTATTACAATTTCAGACAATTGACTAGAGGATTGTTCCTACAATGGGAACAATTGAAGTAAAGGATCCATTACAAAGTAATGGCTGGTAACTAGTGCTCAAAGTGTCAGTCTGAGAAAGAGCAAAAGACCTTCCTTCCCATTTTTGTGTTGGCTGCATTTTTGTTTCGAAAACAGATAAACAATGTAGGAGATCTAATTACAGCCTGGGAAATGGCACATTATCACAGTGATCTATATAATGGATTATTTTGTCACGATGGAGGCGAGAGGCTTGTGTTACCTGTGGAGGTGGGGAACTGAGCAAACTCTCGTCTGACACAATGAATCACCAACAAGGCTGGAGACAGACAGCGAAGTGAAGTGAGTGTGAAGTCAGCCAGCCCAAGTCATTCATCAGCAGCCCTTCCGAACTCCCACTGTAGTGATGGAAACAGGAAGCTCTAGGCAGACCAGCAGTGAGAGAACAGTCAGTGATCCAAATGCTATCTTTAATATCTGGCCTGGTGCAAAGTCTCAGCTGAATACATTCAATAGGGTTCATCCGCTGGAGAGAAGACGTCAATAGTTCACACAGACACAATCCAGACTGCACCCCCACATTGTGTTTTCGTCTTTTATAAGTTCACAATTCAATTTAAAGCCCTTTGTTAACCTCAGAAAGATTCTTCCCCCTCTCATCTTTTGTATGTAAACCAAATAATGTGGCATATATTGGCCAGATGAGACATACAGTGGAAACCTGCTTCAAGGAGCACAGAAGGTGTATCTGTTTGGGTTGCCTGTAGCAGAACATTGACAATGGCTTTTGGGACCACCAGGTAAAGGAGGGCACTGAAATAAAACTAAAGGAAAATAATTTCAACAAAGACAAAGGTTTCACTCTAAGTAGGAGCTGGAATTAGATTGTAAACAAGGTGGAAGAGTGGAAACCTGATTGGATGTATACTAACCAATCAGGAGGGATGGACTACAGGGGTATAAATACCACCAGACTAGACATGCCCAGGCATCATCCCTGATTAAGATGGCAAAGTTTGTTACCAAAACATCAGTTATAATCAATACCTATACCCAGCTGGAAGCCCTGGAAGAGTTCATTTGTCATATATGCCAGGAAAGCACTAGATCCTTTTTCAAGTAACTTTACATTATGAGAAGCTCCTTCAAGAGGACCACAACTTTGTCATAAGGTTTGGAGTGTGCATGCCTCAATGACCTGGAGAACTATGTTGGCTGGAGCCAGGGCATTATGCTTTGGCTCTTGGTAGGGTCACTCATGCCAAATAGGTCAAAGGGTAGAGGCCAGACTAAGAGTGACCTCTGATCCTCTAGGTTTGGGGGTTCAGCTCAGGGCTAACAACCATGTCTGGTCAAATAACAATTGTTAGGGAAACAGCCCTGAAGGATCCTATAAATGTGTGTGATGGTATTCCTGAGTCTCTAGCTGGGATTTTCATGACTGACGGTAGTGACAACCAAGAGGAAGCTACTAGCATGATGAAGGATGCCCTGAACACCACTAAGATCACACCAAGGACAGACAGAGATGGAGGACCTTCACTGCTGCCCTAAACAGGCAGTAACAACAAACTAACTAACTTCAAGAAGCTGGATACAAATATACCAATTGACCTCAGTCTCACATGGTCCTCCTGATTTAAGTAAATATTCCTCAGCTAAGGATAATTGTGATTTATGTCTGACTAGGCAGTATAAATTTTAATAAGAGCCCATTGCACAAACTTTCTATTCCCCAGTATAATTCTTGTAGTAACCATGCTTTAATAAATCGTCAGTGTATTTAATTTTCTGGCCATTAGCTCTCTCTCTATACCCAGGCCAAATGTACACAAGAGAGGATGATCAAAGTCACACATCTTGATGACCTGGAGGAGATGGCTCTCATGGCAAGTGAGAGGGTTCCTTTCACCACCCGGTCCCATTCACTCACTTATTAGAACATAGAACATCAAATATTACAGCAGTACAGGCCCTTCAGCCCACCATGTTATGCTGAACTTCTATCCTACTCTGAGATCACCTATGTGCTGGCCAGTGGTATAGTGGCATTCTCACCAGTTTTCAGGGCGAGTGGTCCCGGGTTCAAGTCTGGCCAGCTCCTTGCATGCTTTCCGCCTGTGTTGGGCTGAACATCGAGCCAGCAACTTGATCTCATAAATTAGACAAAGCACAAAAGAAACAGCAAGGTTGCCACCCAATGTGTCATAGGGGCACAGGGAGAAATTTATAACTAATCAAGAAAATCTAACCCTTCCCTATTACATAGCCCTCCATTTTTCTATCACCCATGTGCCTATCTACAGTCAAGTCAAATTTATTGTCATTTAACTATATATATATGTATATAACATATATTGTAGGCCTCTGTTAGTTTCGATAGACCATGGATTTGCACCTTGGAAAGTTTCCAGGGCGCAAGCCTGGGCAAGGGTTTTTTTTATGGAAGACCGGCAGTTGCCCAAGCTGCAAGTCTCCCCTCTCCACGCCACCAATGTCCAAGGGAAGGGCATTAGGACCCATACAGCTTGGCACCGGCGTCATCGCAGAGCAATATGTGGTTAAGTGCCTTGCTCAAGGACACACATGCAAGCCTCAGCCAAGGCTCAAACTAGTGACCTTCGGATAACTAGATGAACGCCTTAACCACTTGGCCAAGTGCCAACACTATAACATATATAACCAAATGAGACAACATTTCTTCGAGCCAGGGTGTAAAGTGCAGTAGTACACATAACACACGATAACTAATGAAGGTAAGGATAAAATCTACAGATGAATCACACATGAATAACAAACTACATTAATATTAAATATTGGAAGGTACAGAACAGATTAACCAGTGACACTTTAATTTATGATGCGGTCGCGAATTTACAATCCTAATGGGCTGGGGAATGAACTGTTTCTCTTCCTGACCATTCTTGTCTTTGTGCATCAGAGTCTCCTGCCTGATGGTAGAAAGTCAAAGAGGATGCCAGATGGATGGGTGGGATCCTTAATAATACTAAGGGCCCTGCATATGCAACGCTCCTGATAAATCTCCCCGATGGATGGTAGGGAGACCCCTATGATCCTCTCAGCTGTTCTCACAGTCCTTAGTTGGGACTTCCTGTCCAATGCGCGACTGCTCCCATACCAGCAACATACACAAAATGCTGGTAGAACACAGCAGGCCAGGCAGCATCGATAGGGAGAAGTGCTGTCGACGTTTCGGGCCGAGACCTTTCGTCAGGACTAACCGAAAGGAAAGATAGTAAGAGATTTGAAAGTAGTAGGGGGAGGGGGAAATGCGAAATGAAAGGAGAAGACCGGAGGGGGTGGGATGAAGCTAAGAGCTGGAAAGGTGATTGGTGAAAGTGATACCGAGCTGGAGAAGGGAAAGGATCATGGGACGGGAGGCCTCGGGAGAAAGCGGGGGGGTGGGGGGAAGCACCAGAGGGAGATGGAGAATAGGCAAACAACTAAATATGTCAGGGATGGGGAAAGAAGGGGAGGAGGGGTATTAACAGAAGTTAGAGAAGTCAATATTCAAGCCATCAGGTTGGAGGCTATCCAGCCGGTATATAAGGTGTTGTTCCTCCAACTTGAGTTTGGATTCATTTTGACAGTAGAGGAGGCCATGGATAGACATATCAGAATGGGAATGGGACGTGGAATTAAACTGTGTAGCCACTGGGAGATCCTGCTTTGTCTGGCGGACAGAGCGTAGGTGTTCAGCGAAACGGTCTCCCAGTCTGCGTCGGGTCTCACCAATATATAAAAGGCCACACCGGGAGCACCGGACGCAGTATACCACACCAGCCGACTCACAGGTGAAGTGTCGCCTCACCTGGAAGGACTGTCTGGGGCCCTGAATGGTGGTGAGGGAGGAAGTGTAAGGGCAGGTGTAGCACTTGTTCCGCTTACAAGGATAAGTGCCAGGAGGGAGATCGGTGGGAAGGGATGGGGGGGACGAGTGGACAAGGGAGTCACGTAGGGATCGATCCCTGCGGAAAGCGGGGGGGGGGGAGGGAAAGATGTGTTTGGTAGTGGGATCCCGTTGGAGGTGGCGGAAGTTATGGAGAATTATACGTTGGACCTGGAGGCTGGTGGGGTGGTAGGTGAGGACAAGGGGAGCCCTATCCCGAGTGGGGTGGCAGGCAGATGGGGTGAGGGCAGATGTTCGGGAAATGGGAGAGATGCGTTTGAGAGCAGAGTTGATGGTGGAAGAAGAGAAGCCCCTTTGTTTAAAAAAGGAAGATATCTCCGTCCTGGAATGAAAAGCCTCATCCTGAGAGCAGATGCGGCGGAGACAGAGGAATTGTGAGAAGGGGATAGCATTTTTTCAAGAGACAGGGTGGGAAGAGGAATAGTCCAGTAGCTGTGAGAGTCTGTAGGCTTATAGTAGATATCAGTAGATAAGCCGTCTCCAGAGATGGAGACAGAAAGATCAAGAAAGGGGAGGGAGGTGTTGGAAATGGACCAGGTAAATTTGAGGGTAGGGTGAAAGTTGGAGGCCAAGTTAATGAAGTCGACGAGCTCAGCATGTGTGCAGGAGGCAGCGCCAATGCAGTCGTCGATGTAGCGAAGGAAAAGAGGGGGATGGATACCCGTATAGACTTGGAACATGGACTGTTCCACAAAGCCAACAAAAAGGCAGGCATAACTGGGTCCCATACGGGTGCCCATGGCTACACCCTTGGTTTGGAGAAAGTGGGAGGAGCCAAAGGAGAAATTATTGAGAGTAAGAACTAATTCCGCTAGACGGAGGAGAGTGGTGGTAGAGGGGAATTGGTTAGGTCTGGAATCCAAAAAGAAGCGAAGAGCTTCGAGACCATCTCGGTGGGGGATGGAGGTATATAGGGACTGGACGTCCATGGTGAGAATAAGGCGGTGGGGGCCAGGGAACTTAAAATCATTGAAAAAATTCAAAGCATGAGAAGTGTCACGAACATAGGTGGGAAGAGATCGAACAAGGGGGGATAAGACAGTGTCAAGGTATGCAGAAATGAGTTCAGTGGGGCAGGAGCAAGCTGAGACAATGGGTCTACCTGGACAGGCAGGTTTGTGGATCTTGGGTAGGAGGTAGAAACGGGAAGTGCGGGGTGTGGGAACTATGAGGTTGGTGGCAGTGGATGGGAGATCCCCAGGGCTGATAAGGTTGGTGATGGTATAGGAGACAATGGCCTGGTGCTCCTTAGTGGGATCATGATCAAGGGGTAAATAAGAGGAGGTATCAGAGAGTTGTCGCTGTGCCTCAGCCAGGTAGAGGTCAGTACGCCAGACAACAACAGCTCCCCCCTTATCAGCCGGTTTTATAGTGAGGTTGGGAGCGGAGAGCAGAGCGTTCAGAAGGAGTTAGGTTGGAATTGGAACAGGGTGTGGTGAAGTCGAGACTGTTGACGTCCCGTCGGCAATTAGCAATAAAGAGATCCAGAGCAGGCAGAAAACCAGAGTGGGGTGTCCATGAAGAGGAGGAGGATTGAAGATTGGAGAAGGGGTCATTGGTGGGGGTAGGAGAGTCCTTGTCAAAGAAGTAAGCTCGGAGACGGAGACGGAGGAAGAAGAGTTCAGCGTAATGGCGTATGCAGAACTCGCTGAGGTGTGGGCGAAGGGGGACAAAGCTGAGGCCCTTACTGAGGACAGAGCGCTCTGCCTCAGAGAGTTGAAGGTCGGAGGGAATGGTAAAGACCCGGCACGGATGAGAGATGGGATCAGAGGGAGGAGGGAGGCTGGTAGTGTCAGTGGAGAGGGAAGGGTTGGGGTGAGAGGAAGATGGAGCCTCTGAGGGCCCAGGAGCTGACGATGGGATCTGAGGGAGAGGGGATTGCATACTGGTGGTGGGGGAAGGGGAGACAGGAGTCACAATCGCAGCATGTGAAGACCCGGCCTGGAGTTCAAGGCTGGAGTCGCAGTCGGTGGTTGCACAATCGCTTTGAAGCTGTCTGTGGCCGTTGGAACCCGCGTTGATGGTGCTGGAGTCTGGGTTTTGAATATGCCCTGGGTTGCTGGGGCAGCTGAACTCGACGGCCGAGGCCAATCCATGGTCGTTGGAACACGCGGTGATGGTGCTGGAGTCTGGGTTTTCAATATGCCCTGGGTTGCTGTTGATGGTGCTGGAATCCGGATTTTGAATATGCCCTGGGTTGCTGGGGCAGCCGAGATCGACGGCCGGCGCAAATCCATCACCGCGTGTTCCAACGGCCACAGAGGAGCCACGCATTCACATAGAGAGACAGTTTGTCTGCACCTTCCTGAAGTCCACAATGAGTTCCTTTGTTTTCTCTATGTTCAGGTTTAAGCTGCTCTTTTCACACCAATCCACTAGCCATCCACTTCCTCCCTATACGCCATCTCATCGTCATTCTTGTTAAGGACAACTACTGTTGTGTCATCCGCAAACTTGAATGACACGGTTTGAACTGGATCCTGCGACACAGTCCTATGTCAGCAATATGAACAGCAGTGGCCTGAGCACAACAGTTTTGGGGAGCGCCAGAGCTCAGCGTAATGGAATTTAGACGTTGCTGCCTACATGGACTGACCGTAACCTTACTGTTAAGATGTCCAGTATCCAATTACAGAGGAAGGAGTTGAGACCCAGCAGGGACAGCTTTCCCACCAGTTTCTGGGGTATGATCATGTTAAATGCTGAACTGAAGTCCATAAACATCAGTCTGGCATATGAGACCCTATTTTCCAGGTGGGACAGGGCAGAGTGGCGGGCAGAGGCTATTGTATCATCAGCAGATCAATCTGAGTGATAAGCGAACTGGAGAAGGTCCAGTGTAGTCAGGAGAAAGGTTTTAATGTGCTCCATGACCAGCCGCTCAAAGAATTTCATAATGGTTGATATTAATGCCACCGTCTGTCACCTTCTCTGGCACTAGAATGATAGTTGCTGCCTTAAAAACCGAGGGAACTATAGATTGTTCCAGGGAGGTGTTGAATATATCTGTCGGCACCTCCATCAGCTGGGTTGTGCAGTCTTTTAGAACCCAACCTGGTATATTATCAGGCCCTGCAGCTTTGCGTGGGTTCATTCTGGCCAGGGTCTTCCTCAGCTCAGCTTTAGTCAGATGGCGTGTCTGCTCCCCAGGGGAGGGGTGCCTTCCTTGCCAGCACTTTGTTGTGCACACCAAACTGGATGAAGAAGGCATTCAGCCTCTCTGAGAGTGAAGCTAAGAGTTCCTCCAATCTCCCTCCTCTGTCTGTTTCTACCACCACTCCTGGCATGGTGATGCACCATTCTCTGTGTAAAACAACTTACCTCTGACTTCTCCCATACTTTCCTTCAATCACCTTAAAATCACGCCCTGTTGTATTAGCCACTTCCGCCCAGGGAAAACATCTCTGGCTGTCTACTTGATCTATGCCTCTTTTCATCTTGTACTCCTCTATCAATTCACAACTCATCCTCCTTTGCTCCATTGTAAAACAATACCAGAGACACGCTGGCAATTTTAGTCTTTACAGTGAGAGGATAAAATTCCTGCATTTGTATATCAATAGCTTGCTGGTGGCGTAGCGGCATCCACACTGGACTTTGGGGCAAATGGTCCCCGGTTCGAATCCGGCCGGCTCCTTGCCCACTTTCCATCCACGTTGAGTGTTAAACAGGCAACCCAGCCTCATAAAATGGAAACGGCAATGTTACTGCCTAGTGTGCCTTTAACTAGATCAGTTGAATTGTACAATAGGTTTGACTTCATCTGTTAAAATATGACAAAGTTCATGTGTATATTCCTGAGAAACATCTGATAACCAACCACACAGGGTGATTTTCAGACAAATGAGTAAACACTTGGCCAAATTTAAGTTCAGCGGAGCAGCTTAAGGAGAGAAGAGCAGTTTAGGATGGAGAAGGCTGAAGACACCATCAAGAATAGTGGAGCAATGGAAATCAAAGATGCCTATCACCTCCTTCTTGTTCCCATTCTATCCTTTCTCCCATGGTGCACTGTCCATGGTGATAGGAGGTGCACTGTCCCCTCCTATCAGATGCCTTCTTCTTCAGCCCTTTATCTTTTCCACCTATCACCTCCCAGCTTCCTATTTCATCTCCCCTCTCCCACCCACGACATCTTCCGCCTTACCTACCACCTGGCAGCTTGCACTCCTCCCCTCCCCCTTATTATTATTACTCTGCCTTCTTC
This sequence comes from Hemitrygon akajei, assembly GCF_048418815.1. Taxonomy (NCBI): domain Eukaryota; kingdom Metazoa; phylum Chordata; class Chondrichthyes; order Myliobatiformes; family Dasyatidae; genus Hemitrygon; species Hemitrygon akajei. The sequence goes on from NC_133129.1 coordinate 174,051,432, forward strand.
CCCCTTCCTTTCCAGTCCTGATGAAGGGCATCAGCCCGAAACGTCAACTGCTTATTCTCCTCCATAAATGCTGCCTGACCTGCTGAGTCCCTCCAGCATTTGGTTTGCGACGCCCAAGGATTCACAAGAGGGCAGAATCAAAATCAGATTTATTAGCACTGACAAATGATTTGAAGTTTGTTGCTTTGTGGCAGCAGGACAGTGGAAAGGCATATAATTACAATAAACCACAAAAATAAATAAATAGTGCAAAGAGAAAAGAATAATGAGGGAGTGTTCATGGGTTCATGGACCCCCTCCAGAATCTGATGGTAGAAGGGAAGAAGCTATCCTGAATTGTTGAATGTGAGTCATTATGCTCTTGTACCTCCTCCTCAATGGTAGTAATGAGAAGAAAGCACATTCCTGATGATGAGTGTCCTTAGTGATGGGTGCCGCCTTCTTGAGGAACTATCGTTTGAAGATTTGAAGGCAGGGAGGGCTGTATCCGCTGGAGGAGGGTCGCAGAGCTGGCAGGAGTGAGTGAAATAGAGGGAGGTGAGCTCACAGAAGGATGAGAATTTCAACGTTAAGCTGTTGCAAAGCCATGACTCAGGACAGGTCAGCAGACACTTGGAACAAGTTTAGATGATTGTACCAGAATGATGCTTGTTCCTAATTCAGAGTCACTTGTCTATAATCACAACTTACAAAAGAATTGTGAAAAGATATAAGCAAGTACACTCAGGGCCTCTTTATGAGGAACTTCCTGTATCTGGTGAAGTGGCCACTGAACGAATGTTTGTGGCTTTCTGCTACTGCAGCCCACTCATTTCATGTTGTGCATTCAGAGATGATGTTCTGTGTGCGACAGTTGTAAGGCATGATTATTTGAGTTATTGTTGCCTTCCTATCAGCTTGGACCAGCCTTGCCATTCTCCTCTGATCTCTCTTATTAACAAAGCGCTTTCACCCATGCAACCACTACTCAATGTTTTTTTTTTCCACACGATTCTCTGTAAACTCTAGACTGTTGTGCGTGAAAATCCTGGAAGATCAGCAGTTTCTGAGATCCTCAAACTACCCACCTGGCACCAACAATCATTCTACAGACAAAGTCACTTAGATTACATTTCTTCCCCATTCTGATGTTTAGTCTGAACAACAATTGAACTTCTTGGCTATGCTTGTGTGCTTTTATGCACAGAGTTGCGGCCACATGATTGGCTGATTAGATATTTGCACTAACGAGCAAGTGCACTGGTGTACTTAATAAAGTGGCCATTGCATGTATATTTCAAGCAATACAAGCAGGATTCTTAGCAGTGTGGAGGGACAAAGGTAGCTTGGGGTTAACAATCATAGATCCCTCAAAGTTGCTGCACAAGTTGATAGTGTCCATAAGAAGGCTTATATTAGTGTCCATTAAATTCAGAATTTCAAAGTACATATAAAGCAGCATACAACCTTGAGATTCTTCTTTCCACAGCCAGCCATGAAACAAAAAAACAACATGGAACCTGTTCAAAGAAAATATCAAACACCCAATGCAGGATAAAAAGAACAAGTGGCACAAACTTCAAAAATCAAGTGAAAAACACACAGAATATAAAACATCAAAACCACAGAGCCCTTGAAACTGTCTGGGAATGTTCAGTTTAGTTCAGTTCAGTTCAACTTAGTGTTGTGTCATTCAGTGACTGCAGACCGCAGTGACCCAGTCCGCCCCGATCAAAATCTCACAAAATAGATTTTTTAAAAATGGAGTAACCAGAAACCAGCAACAGATGGAACATGAACTGCAGAGTCCAATCCGCAGACCATGTCAGGGGAATGAGTTCAACCCTGGTTAGACCACACTTGGGGTATTGTGTTCAGTTCTGGTCTCCTCATTATGAGAAGGATGTGGAAGCTTTAGAGAGAGTGCAGAGTTTACCAAGATGCTGCCTGGATTAGAGAGCATGTCTCACGGGGCCATGTTGAGTGAACTAGGCCTTTTCTCCTCAGAGAAAAGGAAGATGAGATAGAGGTGCACAAGATGATAAGAGGCAAAGATTGAATCACAGGGTGGAAATGGCTAACAGGAGGGGACATAACTTTAAGGTGAATGATAAAAAGTATAGGGGGGATATCACAGGTAAATTTTTGTATATAGAGAATGGTGGGTGCTTGGAATACACTGTCGGGTGTGGTGGTAGAGACAGGTAAATTAGAGGCATTTAAGCAACTTAGGTAGGCACATTGATGAAAGAAAAATGGAGGGCTACATTGGAGGGAATGGGTTATATTGATTTTAGAGTAAGTCAAAGGTTTGGAACAACATTTTGGACAGAAGGGCCTGTACTGTGCTATAATGTTCTATGTTCAAATCCCCAAACAATAGAAGTTCAACTTCAGGTGTGCATCAAAAAGATGTTTAAAGCGAACAGCGAGAATATGGTGTGCAGTTCTGGTGGTCGCAGCATGGGAGGCGCATGTCTGTATTGGTGATATTGCACAGGGGATCCCCCAGGATGTTGCCTGTGACAGAGTTTTACTGTCATGCGAAGAGAGTGGACGGGCTGGGCTTGTTTTCCTTGGAGCAGAGGAGACTGGTGGGAGACCTCACAGAGGTGAACAAAATTATGAAGGGCATAGACAGGGTGGATAATCAGAAGCCTTACCCCTCAGCAGAAGTGTATAAAAGCAAAAGTACACAGCTTTAAGACCACAAGACCAAAGGATACAGGAGTAGAAGCAGGCTATTTGGCCCATCGAGTCTGCTTCGCTATTTCATCATGGCTGATCCAATTTTCCTCTCAGCCCCAATCTCCTGCCTTCTCCCCATATCCCTTCATGCCCTGACCAATCAAGAATCTATCAACCTCCACTTTAGCTATACATAAAGACTTGGCCTCGGCAGCCACCTGTGGCAAAGAATTCCACAGATTCACCACTCTCTGGCAAAAGAAATTCCTCCTCTTCTCCGGGACTAGGAGGGATTTAAGTCAAGGGCTAGGATATTTAGGGAATCAGTTGGAATTCTTTGAGGAAATAACAAGCAGGATAGACAAAGGAAAGTCAATGGATGTTGTGTACTTGGATTTTCGAAAGGCCTTTGACAAGGTGCCACGCATGGGGCTGCTTAGCAAAATAAGAGTCCATGGCATTACAGGAAAGAAACTAATATGGATAGAGTGCGAATAAAGGGGGTCTTTTCTGACTGGCTGCTGGTTGACCAATGGTGTGCCATGGTGTTCAGTGTTGGGTCCACTTCTTTTTACATTGTATGTCAATGATTTGGACTATGGAATTGATGGCTTTGTGGCCAAGTTTACGAATAATATGAAAATAGGTGGAGGGGCAGGTAGTGTTGAGGAAGCAGGGAGCCTGCAGAAGGAGTTAGACAGATTGGGAGAATGGGCAAAGAAGTGGCAGATGGAATATAGTGTTGCGAAGTATGTGGTCATGCACCTAGGTAGAAGGAATAAAAGCACAGACTTCGTCCAAATGAGAAGAAAATTAAAAGATATGAGGTGCCAAGGAACTTGGGAATCCTCACGCAGGATTCCCTAAAGGTTAACTTGCAGGTTGAGTTGGTGGTGAGGGAGGCAAATGCAATGCTAGCATTCATTTTGAGAGTAGAATGTAATGCTAAGGCTTTATAGGTATTGGTGAGGCCTCATTTGAACTATTGTGAGCAGTTTTGGGCTGCTGAGAATGAATGTGCTGACATTGGAGAGGGTCCAAGGAGGTTCACAACAATGATTCGGGGATTGAAAGGCTTATCATATGAGGAGCGTTTGATGGCTCTGTGCCTGGAGACACTGGAATTCAGAAGAATGAGGGGAGGATCACATTAACACCTAACAGGTGGCTGCGAAGGCCAAGTCATTGAGTATATTAAAAATGAAGGGGGATAGATCGGCATGAACATTTATGGGGAGAAGGCAGGAGAATGGGATTGGGAGGGAAATGGACCAGCCATGATCAAATGCTGGAGAAGACTCAATGGGCCAAATGGCTTAATTCTGCTCCAATGTCTTATTGGTTTATTGTCTTATGGAAAAGTTTTCCAGCCAAAGATGACCAAAATATGGAATAAATTGCCAGAGTGCATGGTGCTGGCAAGTTCTGTCACAACTCATGAAACATATTAGGGAGGAATGGTGGTGTATCAATGTAACGTTATTTGAACAGCAAGTTTAATTCTGCTGCTCTCAGTAAGGAGTTAGTATGTTCCCCCCATGACTGCATGGATTTCCTCTGGATGCTTCAGTTTCTGCCCACCAGTGGGTGTATGAGTTTGTATGCTCACATGGCTGTAACTGGGCAGTATGGGCTCGTTGGGCCAGAAGTGCTTGTTACGTACTATATCTCTAAATCAAGGTTTCCCAACCTTTTTCATGACGTAGACTAATACCATCAAGCAAGGTGTCTGTAGACCCCAATTTGGGAATCCTGCTCTAAATAAATAAAAGACAAACATTCGAATCATCAAGACATTGAGAACTGCGGACTTATGGAAAATGAAATTAGCATAAAATTGTGTTTGTTGAGAAGCTTGAACTAAGAGGACTGAAGATCTTATTTCAGTGCTGTGGGGCTCTGTGACTTTTTAACCATTGTTTCAGTTTGAAAACCAGAGATATTATTTCCCTCCGAAAAGAAACCATGAAGCACCTTGCTGGGTATATCATGATTTATAATCTTCAGAAAAGTAATAAGTAATTCCTATAATTTTTAATATTACATCAAAGCAGCTGAGCAAATGTGAATCTGGTTCATTGGCACCGCTCCTTCCCCTGAGTCACAAGGCTGTGGACTTGGAACTGCATTCCAGAACTTGAGGGTGTGTATTGATGTCAGACAGCTAGATGAGATATTGAAGTGAGCAAATAATATTAAGTATTATGATATTATTTTAAAGAGACAGGAGGTATCCGTGCGAACATTCAACCCTTGACTAACTCACCAACCTCTCACTTATGGGATCTTGCTGTGCTGAAATGAGCTGCCTACAAAGCAAAGCATCAAAAGGAACGGATTTCTCAGAAAGAGTTTTGTGATATGAACGATCACAAGAGTTTTTAACCATATGTTTTAACTTTATAGGGAAGTTATAGAAGTAACTAAATAATTCAAAAAAGGAAAAAAAAAGTTCCATCATGAGCACTCTGCCATCAAAAACATCTTCAAGAAGTGGCTCAAGAAAGCAACATATAGCATTAAAGATTCTCACCATCTGCAATACGCCATCTTTGCCTTACTACTATCGGGGAGGAGGTACAAGAGCCTAAAGATCCACACTCACGGTTTTCACAACTTTTTCCATTCCGCCATCATTTTCTGAACGGTCCATGAATCCATGAACACAACCTCATTATTCATCTCTTGCACAATTTATTTATTTTGTAACTTATAATAATTTTATGTCTTGTATTGTACTGCTGCATAAGACTACAAATTTCACAAAAGTAGTTGCCAGTGACAATAAACTTGATTTGGATTCTGATAAATAAACTGTGTAGCAGAAATGGTTGTTCCTTTCCCTGCCTTGTCGTGCATCATGCGGGCAACCTTGCCATGGCTTTAACATTTTTTTGTCTGTGTTTACACATGGCCAAATTGCTAGCTTGACACTCAGCCCAGCATGGATGAGAGCGTGCAATGAGCTGGCTGGATTTGAACCCGGGACCACTCACCTCAAAATCCGGTGCAGATGCCATTACACCACCGGCCAGCAGCAGGAATGGTACACATATGTTAATAATACAGGACCACCAAGGCAACGTATGATTAGCGTAATGCTATTACAGCACCAACGATCAGCGATCATGGGTTCAATTTCCTCCACTGTCTGTAAGGAGTTTGCACGTTCACCCCGTGACTGCATCAGTTTCTCCCGGATGCTCTGGTTTCCGCCCACAATCCAAAGACATACAGATTAAGGCTGGTAAGTTGTGGGCATGCTTCGTTGGCTTTGGAAGTGTAGTGACCCTTTCAGGCCCCCCCCTGCACATATACAGACTGTGTTGGTCACTGATGCACATTGACAGAGTTCACTGCTTGTGTCAATGTACATCTGATGAATAAAGCTGATCATTTAATCTTTCAACCTCTCCCTCAATGTCGCAAAAACAAAGGAGCTGGCTGTGGATTACAGGAGGAATGGAGACGGGTTAACCCCTATTGACATCAACAGATCTGGGGTTGAGAGGGTAAGCAGCTTCAAGTTCCCCGGTGTCCACATCACCGAGGACCTCATGTGGTGTATACGCACCAGCTGTGTGATGAAAAAGGCACAACAGCGCCTCTTTCAACTCAGATGGTTGAAGAAGTTTGGTATGGACTTCCAGATCCTAAGAACTTTCTACAGGGGCACAATTGAGAACATCCTGACTGGCTGCATCACTGCCTGGTATGGGAACTGTACCTCCCTTAATCGCAGGACTCTGCAGAGAGTGGTGTAGACAGCCCAGCGTATCTGTAGTTGTGAACTTCCTGTGATTTAGGACATTTACAAGGACAGGTGTGTGAAAAGGGTCTGTAGGATCATTAGGAACTCAAACCATCCCAACCACAATCTATTCCAGCTGCTACCATCCGGGAAGCGGTACTGCAGCATGAAAGCCGGGACCAACAGGCTCCAGGACAGCTTCTTCCACCAGGCCATCAGACTGATGAACTCACGCTGATTTGAGTGTACTCTATAATACATTGATTGTTCTATTGATTATAAGTTATTATAAATTACTATGATTGCACCTTGCACATTTAAACGAAGATGTAACGTAAAGATTTTTACTCCTCATGTATGTGAAGGATGTAAGAAATAAATAGTCAATTCAATTCACTTAATTTTATTGTGGGTCATGAGGTGCTAAAAACAGGGTTATTATTTCTGTTTCCTTACGTAACTGTCAGTCCACAAACTGGAAAAGGTGCTTTTGTTCTTCAGTCATTCAGGTGAACCGTTTCGTTAAACAGGACGGTCTGTTAAAAAAAGTTTCAAAACCAATGCTTTTAACATATGAAGTAAGATGTACTGCCATCTAGTGAGTTGATTTACCTGTACTATTGATTTCATGATATTTGTTTATACACATGTTAACAATTATTGACCTCAAGCTCATGAAGAAGTTGTGGCCGACCTTAGCATCATTTGGGATTTCTGACAGATCTCTCTCACTAAATTATTTTGGGTTTTTTGGTGCTATTGTTCTTCAGTTCTCTTCGTGGCAGATGTGATGTTGGAGGATTGGACCATTGAGGAAAAGAGCATAACATTATAAGCCAGTCAGCCTAACACAGGCAAAATCTGGGAGACTGAATAAATCTACACTTAGGGAGAGCACATTTTAATCAGGGACAGTCAGCCTGGAGTCAAATCTCACTCAGATGATTGAACGTTTTAAGAAGGTAGCAATGAGGGTTAGCAAAATCGATGACAGTAATGCATTTCAGAAGCAGAATCAGTTTTTTTTTAAATCACTGATATATGTAGTGAAATCTATCAACGTATTTGTCAGTGATTTAGCTGACATGCCAAACCACATCACTGAGTGCATAGAGTATTAACTAATTGCCCACCTGAATGGCACTGATCTCATGTGTACACCAGATCTTCATGTTCTAGGCCTAGAAAACAGTAACATTTCTAACTGCTTTATTAATTACCTTTAATATCTTGACAATTTCAGTCAAATTATCCTTTCACTTTCTAAATTCCAGGGATGTAAGCCTTGTTACTTTGAAGTCTAGATATCATTCTGACTAAATCAACACTGGTGACGGTTTGAGGTCAATATATCTTTTGCATGATTTAATGCCTAAGAATGTTCAGTTTCAGTTTTATTGTAACCAGAGTGGTACTGCTGGTAAAGGGCCCTGATGACAGTTATTTACAGGCCACCAAACAGTAGCTCGGATGTGCAATACAGATTACAATGGGAAATAGAAAAGTTGTGCCAAAAGGACAATGTTATGATAGTCATAGGAAATTTTAACATCCAGGTAGATTGGGAAAATCAGACTGGTAGTGGATCTCAAGAGAGTGCATTTGTTGAATGTGTATGAGATGGCTTTTTAGAGCAGTTTGTCGTTGAGCCTACTAGGGGACCAGCTATACTGGATTGGGTTATGTAATGAATCGAAGGTGTTTAGGGAGCTTAAAGTAAAGGAACCCTTAGTTGACAATATGATTGAGGTCAACTTGAAATTTCATTGGGAGAAACTAAAGTCTAAAGGTAATACTAAAGGTATTTCAGTGGGGTAAAGGAAATTACAGTGGTATGACAGAAGAGTTGGCCAAAGTAAATCGGAAAAAGATGCTGGTAGAGATGACAACAATGACTTGAGTTTCTGAGAAAAATGAGGAAGGTGCAGGAGTGGTGTATTCCAAAAACAAAGAAATACTGAAATGGCAATGTAGTACGACTGTGGCTGACAATGAAGTGAAAACTGATGTAAAAGCAAAAGAGGTGACATACAACAAAGCAAAAATGAATGGGAAGATAGACGATTGAGAAGCTTTTAAAAACCTACAGAATGCAACTAAAAGAAACATTAGGAGGAAAAAGATGAAATATGAAAGAAAGCCAGCCAACAATATCAAAGGAAATAGAAAAAGATTTTTCCAGTATATAATAAAAGAGAGGTGCGGTCTCAACACGACAGTGGATGGACATTTCGGAATGGGAATGGGAAGTGCAATTAAAATGGATGGCCACTGGGAGATCCTACTTGTTCTGGTGGATGATTAAATGGTGGAGCAGAATCGATGGGCCAAATGGTCTAATTCTACTCTTATGTCCAACGATCAGAAAATAGGCACTCCAGTAAAAAAGCATTCACTTGAAATTTTTTCCACTGAAATAAAATGAAGAACAAATATAGTAATTTCTATGTTGAGTAGCCTAATCCCTTGGTGGCAAGTTCAAATCCTGGTGGCAAATTAAAACTGAAACTATATGTTTATAGCTTTTCTCCCAGATCCATCTTTCAACCAAGTGTGAGATTTGAGATCTATCCCTTCTTGTAATATATTTTGTGTAATTTTTGAAAAATATATGCTTTTCTTGTGAATGTTGTGTTTCTATGGTTAACTGTCCATCATGCTGCCCTGTTAAGATTTTCATTGGACCTCTGCATGCATGTACAATGCATTTGGCACTAAAGCCATCTTGACCGGATTCAGGTTGGTAATGCAGGAGAAAGAAATCTGTGTGACTTAGCACAGATCATAGAACAGTACAGTGCAGGGACACACCCTTTAGTCCATTCCATCACAGCGCATTGCTGCCATTGGGAAGGAGGAACAGGAGCCTTATGTCCCAGACTACTGCATTCAGGAATAGTAATTACTCTTCAACCATCAGGATCCTGAACCAGCATGGCTTTCATCATTCATCTCAACACTACCACCTATGGACCCACTTTCAAGGACTATAACTCATATACTCAGTATTATTTATTTATTTTTTATTATTATCGTTTATTATGTTCTACTGTGAATGTCTGCAAGAAAATGAGTCTCATGGAAGTATAATGCAAACACGAGGAAATCTGCAGATGCTGGAAATTCAAGCAACACACCCAAAATGCTGGTGGAATGCAGCAGGCCAGGCAGCATCTATAGGGAGAAGTACAGTCAACGTTTTGGGCCGAGACCCTTCGTCAGGACTAACTGAAAGAAAAGATAGTAAGGGATTACCACCAGTATTTTGTGTGTGTTGCTCAGGGAAGTATATAGTGACATATACATACATTGTGTTGGTGTGTGGCCAAGTGGTTAAGGCGCTGATCTAGTGATCTGAAGGCCACTAGTTCGAACCTCAGCTAAGGCAGTGTGTTGTGTCCTTGAGCAAGGCATTTAACTACACATTGCTCTGCCACGACACCAGTGCCAAGCTGTATTGGCCCTTGCCCTTCCCTTGGACAACATCGGTAGCTTGGAGAGGGGAGACTTGCAGCTTGGGCAACTGCTGTTCTTCCATACAACTCTGCCCAGGCACCCTGGAAACTTTCAAAGGTGCAAATCCATGGTCTCTCGAGACTAACGGATGCCTATACATACATAGGTTATAAATTTACTTTAAACTTTGAACTTCTATGCCTGAGCTGATGATGATGCTAAATTAAAACAACCTAGAGGCTCCCAACTTTTTTTATACCACAGACCAACACCATTTAGCAAGGGGTCCATGGATCTCAGGTTGGGAACACCTCAACTAAACCTATCTGCTTGTACATGATCCATTTCCCTCTATTCACTGCTTATTCACGTGTTGTTTAAATGCCTCTTAAATGCTGCTCTCTGCATCTATCAGCCTTCCTGGCAATCTGCTCAGCATTCCCGTTAACTCTGTGTAAAATAGCATCTCCTTTGAGTTTTCTCTCTCTCATCTTAAAACTATGTTCCCTAGTATTTCACATTTCTACCTTTGGAAAAAGATTCTGAATATCTATGCCTGCTGTAATTTTATTATCCACTATCACATTTCCCCTCAGCCTCTGAAGCTCTAGAGAAAACAATATTCTTATCGCCAAAACCCTCTAGTTCAGGCAACGTATCAGTGAACCTCTTCCGCACTATCTGCAAAACTTCCACATCCTTCCTGTAACTGGTGGTCAGTGACAGGAATTCTGAGAGAGTTACTGTCATGGAGGAAACAATTGAAACTACTTTCTGAATGAGGTTTAAAGACGCACTTCAAACGCTTAATATTGGTCTTATCATCAGGGATATATAATCAATCTCCTGGGAGCAACAATTTGTACCGTGTGCACAATGTGTCACTGAATTAATTCATAACAATCCTAAGTTGTTCTATCTGTGGGTAAACATTACAATAATTACCACCAATCTAATAATTAATAGATTTTAAGGAAGAGATTTGGATAATTAATGTCAGGAATTGACATCTAATTGTGATGAGACAGCATCTTCGATGAACAGGATGTCAAGTATATTTGTCCATAAGGAAACATAAATGTGACCTAATTGCTGTAATATAATGAACTGCTGGTTAAACTCAGTCGTACTTTGGTCTCGGAGTCAGATGGTTGGGTTCAGATCCCACTCCAGAGAGCTCAGCACAAAAATCTAGGTTGATAAATACAAGAGATTCTGCAGATGTTGGAAATCTTGAGTGACACACACAAAATGCTGGAGGAATTCAGGAGGCCAGGCTGCATCCATTGAGGGGAATAAAGATTTGACATCTTGAGCCAAGACCCTTCATTAGGACTGAGCACTCACTGTCGTTTATTCCCTCCATAGATGCTGCTTGGCTTGCTGAATTCCTCCACAATTTTGTGCGTGTTAATCTAGGTTGATGTTCTTTTGTGGTACTGAGACGGTGCTGCTCTGTTGGAAGTGCTATCTTTTGTCGAGACATTAGACAATAGACAATAGACAATAGGTGCAGAAGTAGACCATTCGGCCCTTCGAGCCTGCACCGCCATTTTGAGATCATGGCTGATCATCTACTATCAATACCCGGTTCCTGCCTTGTCCCCATATCCCTTGATTCCCCTATCCATAAGATACCTATCTAGCTCCTTCTTGAAAGCACCCAGAGAATTGGCCTCCACTACCTTCCGAGGCAGTGCATTCCAGACCCCCACAACTCTCTGGGAGAAGAAGTTTTTCCTTAACTCTGTCCTAAATGACCTACCCCTTATTCTCAAACCATGCCCTCTAGTACTGGACTCTCCCAGCATCTGGAACATATTTCCTGCCTCTATCTTGTCTAATCCCTTAATAATCTTATATGTTGCAATCAGATCCCCTCTCAATCTCCTTAATTCCAGCGTGTACAAGCCCAGTCTCTCTAACCTCTCTGCGTAAGACAGTCCTGACATCCCAGGAATTAACCTTGTGAATCTACGCTGCACTTCCTCTACTCTTCCTTCCTTAACCCTGGAGACCAAAACTGTACACAATACTCCAGGTGTGGTCTCACCAGGGCCCTGTACAAACGCAAGAGGATTTCCTTGCTCTTGTACTCAATTCCCTTTGTAATAAAGGCCAACATTCCATTAGCCTTCTTCACTGCCTGCTGCACTTGCTTATTCACCTTCAGTAACTGATGAACAAGGACTCCTAGATCTCTTTGTATTTCTCCCTTACCTAACTTTACACTGTTCAGATAATAATCTGCCTTCCTGTTCTTACTCCCAAAGTGGATAATTCACACTTATTCACATTAAACGTCATCTGCCAAGTATCTGCCCACTCACTCAGCCTATCCAAGTCACCCTGAATTCTCCTAACATCCTCATCACATGTCACACTGCCACCCAGCTCAGTATCATCAGCAAACTTGCTGATGTTATTCTCAATACCTTAATCTAAATCATTGACATAAATGAAACAGAGGCCCTGTCTGCCCTCACCAGTGGATATGAAAGGTTCCATTGAACTGTTTCACAGAATTCATGAACAACACAGTCACATTTAGTAGAGCCACTGCCTCATGGCTCGAATGATCTGGATTCCTGGGTGGCACAGTGGTGTAATAGTTAGAAAATCTATTACTGTACCATGCATTAGGTTTGGGGATTGAATTCTCACTGACAGGGATTCAATTTCCACACTGCCTGTAAGGAGGCTATACATTCTCTCCATAACCACCTGGCTTTCCTCCAGGTGCTCCAGTTTCCTCCCACATTCCAAACAATTTTGGCGCTTCCAGCACCAATACAGCTTGCTCACAATTCACTAACCAGTTAGCGTTAATGAACTGTGGGCATGCTATGTTGCAGGCTGACCAGCACAGTCCTCGTTGATTTGATTTGATGCAAACAATGTATTTCACTGCATGCTTCAATGCACAACTGACAGATAAAGCTAATCTTTTAATCGTTAAACCCTCCAGAACAATCTGCACGGAGTACGCACATTCGCTTTGTGACCAATGTGCTTCATCTGAGTGCACCCATTCCCTCTCTCATTCCAAAGACAAATGGTTCAGTAGGGTCATTAACATTGTGAATTGACATCAGCTCAGTAAGGGGTATGTATGTATGTATTTATTTATCTATGTATTTATTTTTATTGAGATACAGTGCAGAATAGGCCCTTCTGGCCCTTTGAGACACGTCCCCCAGCAACCCTCGATTTAATCCTAGCCCAATCATGGGACAATGTACAATGACTAATTAACCTACTATCTGGTACGTCTTTGGACTGTGGGAGGAAACCGGAGCACCCGGAGGAAAACCACACAGTCATGGGGAGAACATACAAACTCTTCAGATAGTGGTAGGAATTTCAAAGTTCAATGTAAATTTATTATTGAAGTATACAGACATCATCATATACGTACAACCCTGAGATTCATTTTCCTGCGTGCATATTCAATAAATCCAATAATCATAAGAGAATCAATGAAAGACCGCAGCAACAGGGCAGACTACCAGTGTACAAAAGACAACAAACTGGGCAAATGCAAAAGGAAAAAATTTAAAATAAATAAATAAGCAATAAATACTGAGAGGATGAGATAAAGAGTCTTTGAAAGTGAATCCATGGGTGAAGTTGAGTGAATTTATTTCCTCTGGTTCGAGAAAGTGATTGTTGTGTGGTAATAACTGTTCCTGAACCTGCTGGTGTGAGTCCTGAGGCTCCTGAATCTTCTTCCTCAAGGTAGCAGCAAGAAGAGTACGTAGTTTGGGTTGTGGGGGTCCCTGATGGTGGATGCTGCTTTCCTGCTACAATACTCCATGTAGACATGCTCAATGGTGGGGAGGGCTTTACCTGTGATGGACTGGGCCATATCCATTATTTTTTGTAGGATTTTCTGTTCAGTGGTATTTTCTGATGTGGCCTGTCAATATATTCTCCACCACCCATCTACAGAAGTTTGTCAAAGTTTTAGATGTCATGCCAAATTTTCACAAACATCTAAGGATGTAGAGATGCTACTGTGCTTTCTTTGTAATTGCACTTACGTGCTGAGCCCAGGACAGGTCCTCTGAAATGAAAATACAGAGACATTTAAAGTTGCTGACCCTCTCCATCCCTGATTCCCTGATGAGGACAGGCACATGGACATCCAACGTCCTCCTCCCGAAGTCAATAATCAGCTCCTTGGTCTTGTTGACATTGAGTCAGAGGTTGTTATTGTGGCACCACTCAGCCAGATTTTCAATCTCCCCCTATATGCTGATTCTTCACCACCTTTGATTTGGCCTACAACAATGGCGCCGTCAGCAAATCTAAATATGGCATTGGAGCTGTGCTTAACCACAGTTATAAGTGTAAAACAAGTAGAGCAGGGGGCTGAGCACACAGCCTTGTGGTGCTCCTGTGCTGATGGAGATTGTGGAGGAGATGTTGTTGCCAATCTGAATTGACTGGGGTCTGCAAATGAGGAAATCAAGGATCAAGAATCCAATTGTACAAGGTCAAGATCTTGAAGCTTATTGATTGAATTTAGAGGAAATTAATGGGAATATGTGGGAAACAAAATAGGGATGGTTTAGGATTAATGTAAGTGAGTGCTTCATGGTTAGTACTGACAGCTTTGAGTCTTGGACTCTCAGAATAGGGAAGTTTCAACTGGTGAATGAAAATAAAAATAAAGATACTGGAAATCTAAAATAAAACCAGAATTTGCTGGAAACACAGCCATACGGGCAATATCTGTGGAAAGAGATCGATTGAATGTTTCCAACATATAAAAAAATAAAGCTGACCTGCTATCTGGGTCAACACTTAGCCCACAAACCCACTCATTGTAACATTACTCTCTTTGGGAGCTTGCTGTGTGTAAGTTGCTTATATATATTTCTCACTCTTTAACAGTAATTAGTCTCCAAAGCACTTTGTTGGTTGCTTACGATGAGCTGAAGCTCAAAAAGGTGCCATAAGAATACAGCTTTTTTAAAATTTAAGCACCTGTTATTTAATGCTGCATTTCAACGAATTAGTTTTTCACTTTTTTTTAGATAAATGAAATGACGTTCAGGTCATTGTAAGCTGAACACTCATCACCTGTCTGTGGGCATTGTTCAGTTCACAAAGGCTTCTATCCTTAAGGTCGTTACTCTCACCATTGCCATGGATTTTGCTGAGTCGGAGATCTGTGGTTAAAATTCTCACCCTCTGAACTTGGGCAGTAATTAGCAACTGCCAAAGTCAAAGCAACATGGGGACACTGTGCCTAACTGTCCCTTTCAAATGAGCCGTTTCAAGGATCTTTTGTTGGATCAGTAACTCATGTCACCAGCTCCACTGATACCTGAGGTAAATACAGTATAGTTATCCACAGTAGATGGGGCTCATCTGTGGTTCACAATTAAAACATCAAAGAAAAGATCACATTTGTGGTTTGTATCCGCGCTTGTGTGTTTCTATAGGCACATAAAATACTGCAGAAACTCAGCAAGTCAGGCAGCATCCCTGGAAGAGAGTAAACTGTTGACTTTTTGGGCTGATACCCTCCAGCATTTTGTGTGCGTTGCTTTGAATTTCCAACATCTGCAGATGCTTTTGCATTTGTTATTTAGGCATGTATCTGCTTTCTGCAAACATGCATGTGTCTATATATGCTTGTATGTATGTCCGCGTATGTACCTAACCGGAGCAGCACAGTAGTGTAGTGGTTTGCACAGTGTTTCCGGTACCAGCTACCTGGGTTCAATTCCCACCACTTTCTGTAAGAAGTTTGTACATTCTGCCCATAACCGTGTGGGCTTCTTCCCTCAGTCCAAAGATGCTCCTGTTGCTAGTTTAATTGGGCATTGTAAGTTGTCCCATGATTAGGCTAGGGTTAAATTGGGAGGTTTTTTTTGGATTTTCATCACAGTACAGGACAGGTAAAGCCATACAGTATCAGTGACTAACAGCAAGAGGAGAAAAGGCAACCAAGAGTAAAGAATAAACACAGAAGTTCTGCAGATGCTGAAAGCATCCAAAGCAACACGCACAAAATGATGGAGGAACTCAGCTGGTCAGGCAGCATCTACGGAAATGAATAAACAGTTGGCGTTTTGGGCCAAGATCCTTCTTCAGCCTGGAAAAGTAGGGGTCGTGGGGGAGGGGAAGTAGGATGGCTGGAAGCTGATGGGTGAAGCCAGGTGGGTAGGATAGGGAAGGGGCTGGAGAGGAAGAAATCTGATAGGAGAGGAGAGTGGACCATAGGAGAAAGGGAAGGAGGAGGGGATCCGGGGGAGGTGATAGGCAGGTGAGAAAAAGTAAAAGGCCAGAGTGGGGAATAGAAGAGAGGAGGGGGAGGGAGTTTTTTTCCTGGAAGGAGAAATCGATATTCATGCCACCAAGTTGAAGGCTACTCAGGCGGAATATAAACTGTTGCTCCTCCACCCTGCGGATCGCCTCATTGTGACACAACAGGAGGCCATGGACCAACATGTTGGAATGGGAATCAGAATTAAAATGCTTGGCCACCGGAAAGTTCCACTGTTGGTGGATGGAGTGGAGGTTCTCCAGGGAGTAAAGAGAAAAAAGATAGAGGGAAGAGGCAAATAAAGAGAAAAGACAAGAACAAAGGACTGAAAGGCAAACATGAGGAAATCTGCAGATGCTGGAAATTCAAGCAACACACACAAAATGCTGGTGGAACGCAGCAGGCCAGGAAGCATCTATAGGGAGAAGCACCTATAGGGAGTCCTGACGAAGGGTCTCGGCCT
Source organism: Hemitrygon akajei (assembly GCF_048418815.1). Lineage (NCBI taxonomy): Eukaryota > Metazoa > Chordata > Chondrichthyes > Myliobatiformes > Dasyatidae > Hemitrygon > Hemitrygon akajei. The sequence goes on from NC_133129.1 coordinate 174,068,049, forward strand.
GAAACGTCGATAGTGCTTCTCCCTATAAACAAAGGACTGAAGACTCTTTATATTGCAAGCTCGTTGAAGCTGATTAGATAGTGGAGTTTTCTCTGATAAGAACAGCCTGTGAGACAGCAAGGACAGTTTTGATTCACCCTGCCTTGACATCTCAGGTTCACGGACCTTGAACAACAGAACCAGCCAAACTGCAAATTACTGAACATTTACAAATAAGCAATTATACAAATATAAGCAAGCATAAAGAAAATTAAACCACAATCCAACAATAGCATAGTACTCACATCACTAGATTAGTACCCTGAAGCCTCCTATATTCCATGAATAAAGCTGTTAAAATGTCATTTATGGCCCATTAATTTGGGTAATAGAGCACGGGAGCTCCAGGGAGGACCAAAAGATAATTAAAGATGATCACTGACGAAAAGCACAACAGCACCTACTTTAGTTTATGCAATTGTGGCACACCTTACAAAATCTGTCTGAGACGTGCATGACATAGTAGTTTTTATTTTTGCATTGTCACTGCGAGTGTGATAAAATGGACAATGACAGAAGGAAAGAAAGAAGACATAGAAACTCAAGATCAAGGACCAGAATGAAACAGGTGCCATTTTACAGGGGTTGACAGGGTAGGTGACCTGGTTGGGTTTGCAGAGGTAGAGGTGACAGCATCAAAGTAAAGTCTTGGTCATGATCCCACTGAACAGTGTCAGGCACCCAAGTTTCAGTGCTCCAATTCCCCAGAGTATGGTTAGCTGCTGCTTTTGAGACTCAGACAGCCAACTATTGTCTGCCACGTTCATTTGTGGAAAGTCCGTACTTAAAGGTTTAATGCTGAGCACTCAGTGCTCCATCCTAAGAGTTCCATTTCTAGTATCACTGTTTGTGCTCTAGCCTTTGGATTTTGTTTATGGTGTTATTTTTATTTCAAGTCTGAGTTAATTCTTCGCCTTACTCTGCACGTGGGCTCACCACCATCCGTATCTCTCTTGTTTCAGCCCTAACCATTGAGAACTCGGAATTTCTTCACCCAGAGCAGAGTGTATCTTTAGCTAAGATAGTCCCCGAGTCCCTGACTCTCTTAGGGTGGTGTGGATGCAAGAGAAGAGCGTGAGCAAGGTTGTGAAATGTGTCTTTGAGTATGCACTACAAAGGAGTCTGCTTTCAGATATTTGCCAGTTCTGCGTTTTTAGAACCTGGCCTCCTATCATCTTAGACCAACCTTGGGGCAAGACTCACCTGTCAAGACCGTACAGCGACTGGCGAGCAATGGACATTGCTGCAGTGAGACTTCACCCTCCTTAGGGAACAGAATCAAATTCATCTTCAATCATGAAGGTATTCCCGAGATGTTGAACTGGTGGACTTCTGGTTTTGGAAACTGACAGAAGAGGGTGGGATAGACTGCAGACTCCGGTGTCCTTCCCATCCTTGTGATTTTCAAATACTTGCCTTGATGAACTGGCAAGTGGCTGTTCCCATTTGATGAAGAGATCAGGCACCAACAACCACGTGGCCACGAGAACCACGTTCTCAATCCATCACAATAATTAATACACACTGTGAGCCCTGATGAAGAGTCTCAGCCCCAAAAAAAGTCAACTGTTTACCCTTTTCCATAGATGCTGCCTGGCCTGCTGAGTTCCTCCAGCATTTTGTGTGTGTTACTTTGATTTCCAGCATCTGCAGATTTTCTCTTATTTGTGACAATAATTAACCTCGCTTCATTTGACTGTCACCACTTCCTTCTACCTTGGAGGAAATCAGCCAACATATTCAAAAACCCTAACACCACTCCCTGCCCACTTCCAGAAGATACAAAAGCTTGAGAACACACACCACCAGATTCAAGAACAGCTTCTGATCCACTCTTGATCTATAAAAATGAACTCCTGATCCCTCATTCTACCCCATTTGCACCATATTTGTCAGCCAGCACTACATTTTCTCTGTAACTGTTACACAATATACTTCATGAGTTGTTGGAGTTGCACTCATCCAGGCACACAGATATTCAATCACATCCTTAACTTCTTTATGACTCAGTGTTGCTGTGTGGTCGTGCTGACGTTCTACAGACATTTACAGAGGCAGCAGGCCAGAATAACACAGTAATCAATGATATTTCACAAAATGTCAAAAAAAATTAATCAATCCAATTTCCAGATCCAAGACACCAGTGGAACTTTCTCAGGGAGGTACGTGAGTAATACCTGTGATAGAAGTGTGCATCAGATCTTGAGCCCAAATGAGTAACACGTATTTACAAACCTTTACACAACGGTATCTGTTATCATAAGAAGTGACTGATTTCAGCATGAGATGCAATAGCCTTAAGCTCTTTGCTTTGGAATTTGAATAAATGCCGAATCTAACATGCTGGTACATTGTGCAGGTCAGTGCACCAAGCAGTCGAGCTGTAAGCATTATGTAGGAGTAAATGAGTCACTGATATCAAAGGCTGTTAATCTAGGTTGCTGAATGTGTTGAAGGAACTACTGGGCAGATCACACAACTTCCGACTTGCTAAAAAGTTATGGTTGGCACAGAGGCATAGGAGTTAGCATAATACTATTACAGTACTAGCGACCTGGGTTCAATTCACGACACTGTCTGCAAGGAGTCAATACATTCTTTCCACGACGGTGTGGGTTTCCTCCGGGTGCTCTCGGTTTTCGAAGACGTATGGGTTAGTGGGTGCATTTGTCACATGGGTGCAAATGTGTAGCACGGGCTCCATGACATGGAAGGGCAGGTTACTGTGATGCATCTCAAAGTTTCAATCTTTTTCTGCTTTTATTGCAGGTATGTATGTAGATAATCAACAAATAAACTCCACAATTCTTAACATTAGAAATGGTAATGATGGGGAGACCAACACCCGGCATTTATATACAGAAGCAGCAGGAAGTTCAGAGGAAACCCAGGCAGAGTGTAGAGCTCACTAGCATATCAAGCAGTTATGTAGCGAGCACAGATGCTTTGGAAGACAGATAAGTGCATGAGAGTGTAAGAGCCATTGGGAAACAATGACAGAGTGAGAGACAAAGTGAAGAATGCTTGTCTGAAGTAGCATCACAATATCCACTTCTGTGCAGCAAATTCTGTGTGAGATCACCATTCCTTGTGTCAGGAAGATGGAAGGATTTGTTGAGACAAACTCTTCAATCCTCTGTTATTCATAACCTTTGAACTTGCTGCGCTGTCGGACGTGCAGCCATGCAGATAGGATATTAAAAACACTCTCCGTTTTTTTCTGTCACACAAACTTAAATGATCTGATAATAATTTATTTCAAACAAAGACTTGCATTTACTGAGCTCCGTTCTTTACATCAGGGCATCCCAGAGTGCTATACAGCTTATGGCCGGAGACCCTGGGTTCTTTAAAAAAGCACTTTGAAATATTTTACATTTATCCAAGGCAATTGGAGCCTTAGTTTAACATAGACAGTAGGACACAGAAGGAGGCAATTTAACTCATCAAAACCTACGTCATCAATCAATCAATATTCCCCAGAACCCTGCAATTCCTTCTCTTTATGCGCTTAGCCAACTCTTTGTTAGAAGACTTCCTATTTAATTGGTGGCCTCCTGACTTCCACATTGTGCATTCCTGAAGGTAATCACTCATTCCACTAAATAGATTTTCCTGCTGCTACCTCTGCCTCTTTTGCATCTCCCCCCAGATGCAGATTGTTGAGTCAATAGAAACAATTTCTTTATTTAGTCTACCTGAACTTTTCCTGATTTTAAATCTCTTAACTTTCTCTCACTAAAGAACAATCCCATCTTTTCTGTTCTTCGAGTTATCAAATTTCCTCATTCATAGAATTGGTCCTATCGCATGGAGAAGATGGCATCTTGTCACTGATTTTATTGGCTTCATTTCCTGAAGCACATCTCTCAAGATGAAACCCTCTAAAAATCCAGGCAAAGTTTTCATGAAGGAGAGACATCTTCTATAGATGCACAATGAAGAGTATCCTGAATAGTTGCATCTCAGCCGAGTATGGAAACACCAGTGTCCAAGCACGCAAAACGCCTGCAAAAAGAGGTGGATACACACACCACAGTCCATCATAGACAAAGCCCTCCCCATCATTAAATGTCTTTACAAGGAGCAGTGCCTTAACGAAGCAGCATCCATTCTTTATTTATTTATTGAGATACAGCACAGAACAGGCCCTTCCGGCCCTTTGAATCCCACCACCCAGCAACCCCCAATTTAACCCCAGCCTAATCACGGGACAATTTATAATGACCAATTAACCTACCAAATGGTGTGTCTTTGGGCTGTGGAGGAAACCACACCTCCAGGTTCAGGAACAGTTATTAACCCACAACCATCTGATCAGGTGTGGATAACTTCATTCACCACAGCTCTGAACCGTGCTTATGACCTTCAGATTCACTTCCAAGGACTCGTTTACAAATTATCTTCAAGTATTATTTTTATGTGCACAGTTTGTCTTTTGCATATTGATTTTTGTCAGTCTTTGACAGTTTATGTATAACTTTTCATAAAATTCTCCTAGATACATTTTTTCTAAATGCCTGCAAGAAAACAAATCTCAATGTAGTATATGGTAGTATATGTGTACTTAATAAATTTACTTTGAACTTTGAGTTAAATTTTCTGATTTCTACCTCACATGTGACTAACTGGGAGAGTTTAAAAAAATTTTATTCAGAGATACAGAATGGTAATGGGCCCTCCTGGGCCAATGATCCCCCACTGCCCAATTTGACAAATTAACTTACTAACCCATACATCTTTGGAATATGGGAGGAAACCAGAGCACCAGGAGGAAACTCACATGGTCATGCCAAGAGTTTACAAACTTTTTATAAACTGTGGCAGAACTGAATGTGGGTTGCTGGTGCTGCAATAGAGTTATGCTAAACAAGAGATTCTGCGGATGCTGGAAAAGCACACACAAGATGCTGGAGGACCTCAGCAGGCATCAGGCAGCAGCTATGGAAGGGGATGAACAGTTGACATTTCAGGTCAAGACTCTTCATCTGTACCTGAAAGGAAGAGGGAAAAAGTCAGAATGAGAAGTTGGCGGTGGGGGTGGGGAGAAGGGAAGGAGTACAAGCAGGAAGGTGGTTGGTGAAGCCAGGTGAGGGGGAAGGCATGTTGGTGGGGGAGGTGATAGGAGGGAAGTGCAAAGGGCTGAAAACAATGTTCCTGATAGGAAAGGAGAATGGACCATGCTTAACGCTGATACCGTTCCATCCTATTATTGAGCTCATTAGAAAGTCAGGGTACAGTGACTTTCCGGTCCACATATACAACAATGCAGATATCATTGCCTGGTCAAAGGAATTACTTATTGCGATACAGAATTATGCCATTCAGCCCATCACTAGCTGCACTAGCAGAGCAATGCCTTCAGTTCCATTCTCCCTCTCATACTCCATCATCCTTCTGCACAACAGCATGCTCAATCTTTCACCACGTAAATAATAATCTGATATTTTATTTTTCTTTCCAAAGTGGCGAGCCTTGCATTTACTAACATTGTACTCCATTTACCTGACCCTTGCCCACTCACTTAACCTTATCTATGTCTCTCTGCAGCTCTAATGAGTCAATAATGGGATGGAACAGTAGCATAGTGGGAAGCATGATCCATTCGCCTTTCCTATCAGATTCCTTGTTTTCATCCCTTTGAACTTTCCACATCCTCTGCACAGTTTGATTTTCTGCGCAAAAGTAGTGCTATCATCTGCTATCATCAAACTTAGACGTAGTCAGTCCCCTCTTCTAAATTGTTAATGTACATCATGAATATTTACAAACTTAACACTCATTCATGTGGCACTCCGTTCACTAATGGCTAACCAACAAAAAATCCATTTCCCTCAAATCTCTGCCTTATATTAGTAAACCAATCCTCTATCCATGCAAATACATTACACCCAACTCCATGCATCCTAGTCTTATGGACAAGTCGTTTATACAGCACCTACTCAAAAGCCTTCTGAAAATCCATGTATACAACACCCACCTGTTCCCTTCTATCCACTGTACTCATTATACACTCAGTGGCCACTACATTAGGTACACTCTACAACTGCTTGTTAATGCAAATATCTAATCAGCCAATCATGTGGCAGAAACTCAATGCATAAAAACACGCAGGCATGGTCAAAGGGTTCATTTATTGCTCAGAGCAGCCAGCAGAATGGGGAAGAAATGTGAACTAAGTGGCTTTGATTGTAGAATGATTGCTAGTGCCAGACAGCACGGTTTGAGTATCTCAGAAACTGTGGATCTCCTAGGATTTTCACAGACAACAGTCTCTAGAGTTTACAGAGAATGATACAAAAAACAAAAATAATCCAGTTCTGTGGGTGAAAACACCTCGTTAATGAGAGAGGTCAGTGAAGAATGGCCAGGCTGCTTCAAGCTGACAGGAAAGCAACAGTAACTCAAATAACCATGTATTACAACAGTGGCAAGCAAAAGAGCATCTTTGGATACACAACATGTCAAACCTTGGACTGGATGGGATACAGAATCAGAAGACCATGAACATACTCTCAGTGGCCATTTTATTGGGTACCTCCTGTGCTCAATGAAGTGGTCTGAGTGTATCTACAAAGAACTCTAGTACCTGCCCTCCATGAATCTACACAGTATCTGCATGGCATAACCACCTCTATCCAGATGCCTCACTATATTGTTTCTTTCTTAATGATTGTTTCAAGACATTCTCCCAACTACAGATGTTAAACTATCTGATCTATAGTTCCCTGTTTTTTGCCCACATCCTTTGTTAGAGAGTAGTGTGACGTTCTCTGTCTTCCAGTCCACCAGTACCTCTCCAGAGTATTTTGGTAAATTATACCTCTACCATAACTTATGGCATTTCTTTCAGTACCACAAACTTGTTTAACTTTAAGCCCACTAGTTTGTTCAGCAACTCTTCATAACAACTGTAGAGTCCTCAGCTCCCATTGCATCAATAGCATCTCTCTTTGGCATGATAGATTTGTCTTTCACCATAAAGACAGATACAAACATTCATTCAAAGACTTAACCATTTCTGAATTTTCAGTACTAATTCTCCCTACTCATCATCCAAGGGACATACGTTCAGTTTAGCCACTCTTTTCCATTTTATATAATTATAAAAGTTACTGCTTTTTGTATCTTTTTTGCTAGTTTTTCCCTACAGTCAACTATCAAGGACATCTTCAAAAGGTGATACCTCAACAAGGTGCATCCATCATTAAGGACCCTCACCATCTGGCTCATGCCCTCTTCACTCAATTTATTGCCACGGATGGCTATGGAGGCTTTTGGGTGTATTTAAAGTAAGATTTTAGTAAGGATGTCACAGGTTACAGGAGGAGGCAGGAGAATGGGGTTGAGAAGGGAAGTAAATCATCCATAAACTGACAAAGCAAACTCAATATGCTGAATGGTCTAATACTGCCCCAATGCCTTATGCTTCTGGAGGGACAGTAGCCTGAAGACGCACACATTTTAGGAACAGCTTCTCCCCTCTGCCATCAGGTTTCTGAACAGGTCATGAATCCATGAATTTATTTTTTATTGTTCCATATAGTAACTTTTTAATGCCTTGCATGGCCTACTGCCACAAAACAATAATTTCACAACATATGCCAATGGGAATAAACTTGATTCCGATTCTGATCAAGGTGCTGACTCTTGTTTGAGAATTCTGCTATTGGGGTATTCTGCTAAATTACTTTGCCAATCTGTTCACCAAACTATTTCATAGGATCCACCCACAAACAAGAGAAAATCTGCAGATGCTGGAAATCCAAGCAACACACATAAAATGCCGGAAGAACTTAGCAGGCCAGTCAGCTTCTATGGAATAAAGTACAGTTGACATTTTGGGCCGAGACCCTTCAGCAGGACTGGCCTGCTGAGTTCGTCCAGCATTTCGTGTGTGTTGCCATAGGATCCACCATCTCTTTCTCCAACAAGATCCTCTGTGCAGACCACTTCAGGCTTCTCTTGCAGAAACCTTTGATAGCCAGCAGGTGGTAGCTCTCTGGGTCATTGAGGCATGCAATCCCCCAAACCACAACAATGTTATGGTCTTGTTGGAGGACGAACTCTTTGATCTCCTGCTATCAGGCAGAAGGTGCTGCATTAGAAGAACAAGGGCAGTTAGGCTGGGTAATAGGCTGCGAGACTCCTGGGCACCGTTACCACCCAGTACACATTATTTATGACAGCACCAGTAGCAGTAGACTGTTGTATATTTGACCATATGTCATGAAGTATTTGCACTTTATGTCAACTTGTACATCTACAGAATATTCATCCACATGTGCTATGTCATACAATATAGACAATCATGGTCTCATGACCATGATTGTTCATGGAAAAATTTTCCACCAAGGTGGTTTGTCATTGCCTTCTTCGGGGCAGTGTTGTTACAAAATGGATGACCCCAGCCACTATCAATGCTCTTCAGAGATTGACTGCCTGGCATCAGTCGCGTAACCAGGACGTGTGACATGCACCTGCTCCTATGGCTTCACGTGACCCTGAATGGGGTGGGGGTGGTGCTTGGCAGATGCTTTGCCTCACCCAAGGGTGACCTGCAGGCTAATGGAGGGAAGGTGCACCTTACACTTTCTTTGGTAGAGGTGCATCTCCACCCTGCCATCCATGTCTACAGAATATTTTAGTTTTTATTATCTGCTAATATTATTGTGTTACTATTATTTTCTGCTCTGTATGTGATATATGTCTTGTGTTTTGCACCTTTGGTCCCAGAGGAACTTTGTTTCATTAAGCTGTACGCATGGGTATGACAATAAATTTTATATTGAGAACGGAGTAATTCTTAGTGTTGGCATACCAAGGCTGATGTAATAGTACACAAGCTGATCAACAGGATGAGGGCTGTGTTGGGATGTGTTCCCTCTTTCTTTGGATATCTGTTCATCTCATCCTTGTGAACATAATGGCCTAACCTCTGGAACAACACCTTAAACATCTCCACCTTGTTCACTTCCTCCTCCCTTAAGATGCCACTTGACATCTTAGCTCTTTTCACCACCTGTGTCACCATCTCTTTTTGTCAGTCAGCACCAAAGCCGTGTGCTTTGTAATGTCACTGGGATATTTTTGCAACAATAAAAGTGTTATTTAAATGCAAGTTGTTGTATTGTGAGCAACTGCCTTAATGGAATAAGAAAAACAATTAAATGTGCCTTGTATGTCAAACACATTATTGGACTACTTAGGACAGAGCAATGATTTAGTAGGTTGTTTTTTCCACAAACAAGTTATATTTAACTTAACAGCTAATCGCAAGATCAAAGTAATCAAAGAAGCAAAACCTTAGAGGTTACTGGAGTTTAATTGTAATCTTATCAGCTTATTAAATGTATTTGGCATCTTCTTGCCTTTCACCACCAAGTACAGATTTATGAGTTTATGAATTTACCTGTTTATTGCAGGTAATTAAATGGCTACAATAGTACTTTGACAAAGGTGTGTTATGATTGAAGTTATTTACTATTGATATTAGACGCTATACTTCGACTGCTGATGAAATCATTTCTGTTTAGTTCGTAGTGAAATCTTGGTCAAAGCCAGCACTGACTGTTAGTGTTGCATCACCCTTGGTGCTTTGCTGGAGAATGTTACTTTTATAGTTTGATACTGTGTAATGTGAGTGCTTCCAAACTATATGTGTCCAATGCTATTGATATCAACAGAGGTTTCACTACAAATTGTCCCTTTCAATAGCTTTTTTGTTGTTTCATTACAGCATCATAAAGCAATATAGAACCAAAGCAGGCCCGCCAGTTCATCTAGTCTAAGTCAAACTAGTATTCTGTCTAATCCCATTGACATACGCACACCTAGACCAGAGCCCTTCATACCCCTCCTATCCATGTACTGATCCAAATTATTCTTAACTGTTAAAATCAAACCAGTATTCATCACTTCCACTGGAAGCCTGTTCCACACTCTCATTTTCCTCTGAGTGAATAGGTTCCCCCCCCCCCCCCCCCCCCAGGTTCCCCTTAAATATTTCACCTTTCACCCTTAACCTATGATCTCTAGTTCTAGTCTCACCCAACACCGTAGAAAAAGCCTGCTTGCATTTACCTTATTTATACCTCTCATAATTTTGTATACTTCTATCAAATCTCCCCTCACTCTCCTATGCTCAAGAGAATAAAGTCCTAACCTATTAAATTTTTCCCTATAACTCAGGTCTCCAAGTCCTGACAACAACCCTGTACGTTTTTCTGCACTCTTTCAATCTTATTGATGCCTTTACTGTAGATAGGTGACTAAAACTACATACAATGCTCCATATTTGGCCCCACCAATGTCTTATACAGTTTCAAAATATCATCCCAACTCCTCTCCAAGGCTTATTTCAGAAGGCCAATGTGCCAAAAACTCTCTTTGCAACTATTTACCTATGACACCACTTTAAGGAATTATGGATCTGTATTCTCAGATCCTTCAGTTCTACCACACTCCTCTGTGCCCTACCACTTGTTGTGTAAATCTTACCCTGGTTTGTCCTCCCAAAACACAACACCTCACACATGCCTGCATTAAATTTCATCTTCCATTTTTCAGTCCATTTTTCTGGATGATCCAGATCTTGCTGCCAGCTTTGACAGCCTTCCTCCCTGTCCACTACACCCCCCGAGCTTGGTGTCATCCACAAGTTTTCTGATCCATTTTTCTATATTGTCATCCAAATCATTGGAATAGATGACAAATAACATCAGGCCCAACACCAGCCCGTGTGGCACACTACTAGTCACAGTCCTCTAGGGGCAACCATCAACTAATACTTTCTGGCTTCTCCTGCTAAGCCAACGTGAATCAAATTTGCTAATCCATCCTGAATGCCAAGTGACCGAGCCTTCTTGACTAGATTACCATGCAGGATATACATATGGAGGTATATTTAGAATTTTTAACCAATTTCTGACAAAGCTTGACCATAACACAACAATATATTTTGAAATTATACAGCGTAGTAAACAGATGCAAATTGCTAGTGACATGCTCATTATACCAACAACCAAATAGCTATCTTCTGATAACAGAGAGTAATTCAAAATAATTTTATCTTTATTGAATAAAATACTTTGCATTTTTTTGGACCACAGTCAAAGTAGAAACATGCAATATACAGACCGATGCGTTGAGTTTTACAATGTCCTCATTTAGTGACCCCTGTAACACGATAATAGCTTCCCGAAAAAAAATATACTTTTGTCTATTGTATTTCGATTAACCTTCCTCTTCAATTTATGCACCTTGAGGCCAAGTTATTACGTGGCCTTTTGGAACTGAACAAGCTATAGATGTTCAGTATAGCACATCAATCTCAAGCAAAGAGATTCAGTTGTACTTTACATCAACACGTGTATAGGAATTTTGGCTCTTTGACACATGCGTTTTTGAGAGAAAAGAAAAGAAGGTCCAGCATTCTGAAAGAGTTTATAAAAGTAGATGATAATAAAGGAGAAATTGAAAGGGGTTAAATGGGGATTACAGTTTATTAGGTCAAAGGAGTTTATGATGTTACATTGGGTAATTAGGACAAGGCCAGATTCAGGAGATCAAAAGACACTGGAGAAAGTTAAGAGAAGGTGTGAATTACAGGCACAGTCATAGAGAGTGAATTTAATGTGGATTGTTAACTCGATGCATTGGGAAATAAAGTTAAATTGGATCATCAGACCCAACTATATTTTGGTCGTTGACAGCTAAGCATGGGAAAGGTCAGAGTTTGTGGTGGATAGAATGGGGAATCAGAGGTGACAACTAATTCAATAACTGGCAGGACTCAGTGTTGTAGGGGTAACAGTCTCAGCAATGGATTGCAGCTCAGTTTGCTCTTGACAGCAGGACCTCCAGGGATGTAAAGAATAGATTGCAGTTCGTGCTGTAAATTGGCCGTTAGTTAATGTTAAGCAGCTTTTAAAATTATGGTTGAATGACCAAATTTCAACTACAACAAGAGTATCCCTAATTTAACATGAAGTTAGAAGCAGTGGAGGAATTGGTTGTATGGCTGCTCAAGACTGCTCCATCATTCACTAAGAGCATAAATGATTTGATCTTTGGCTCACCTCTACTTTCGCAGCTTCCACATCTCTCCGGGATCAAGAATTTGTACCTCAGGGAGGAGAAATTCTGTGTTAACCCCTTGTTCTGGAACAATGCCCCTTAGTTTCAGATTCTGCCCATCAGGAGAAACATTGCCCCACAATCTATTCTGTACTGGCCCATCTGAATCTTCATCAGGACTCGGCCCAAAACGTCAACTGTTTACTATTTTCCATAGATGCTGCCTGGCCTTTTGAGTTCCTCCAGCATTGTGTGTGTTTTGTTTTGGATTTCTAGCATCTGCAGATTTTTTTGTGTTTGTAAAACAAGCCACTTTTGCCCCTCCTTCCCAACTACTCACACACACGGATGGTCCTCCAGCCTCCAGTCTCCAGGTTTTGGCCATTGGGCATCGAGTTCTGGACATCCAATCGAATTTAGAGTTCCAATCTTTGGTGTTGACCCCCGGACTAGCTGATGCCAGGACTGCAATTTTCATGCTTGAACTCTGGACACACTAACTGATTGACTCCTGTACCTCCTCATGCCTCCTGTTCACATGGACATCCAACTCCAGGGAAATGATACAGCCTAACATTCATGGATGTCCTTTGTCACCTGTCCATGTTGCTGGCCGTTGCACATGGAGCTGAGGCCTCCCCTCCAGAGGTCACTCACTTGTCTACATCACTGGACTTGTAACGTGGAGTACAAAGAGGAGGCCTAACCTCTAACTCCTCCACAATCCTTAACTGACCCCTCATACTCCCATGAGATAGGGACATGCCTGTCCTAGCATGCAAAGTCATCTCCAGCAGACTGGGCAGATGAGATCTACTGTGAGCTCTAATGGCCAGGAAAGTGGTACTATAATGTTCTGTGGAGAGTGAAGGGCATGGCAGAGCACAGAAGAGGTCCTAGCCAAGGATGACCCCAGTTTGTGATGCTTGTTCATACCACATGAACCTTGACTTCTGAGGTCAAGATAGTGGAAATGCCCAGTGCAACAGTTTTTCCATTGTAATAACTCTCCCTCACAATTTCCAGTCATTGTTAGACATGATGAACAACCACCATTCAGAAATATTAACCTACACTCAGAGGCCACTCTATTGGGTACCTCCTGTACCTAATAAAGTGGCCACAGTGTGAATGTTCATAGTCTTCTGCTGCAGTAGGCCATCCACTTCGAGGTTTGGTGTGTTGTTCGTTCAGAGATGTGCTTCTGCATATCACTGTGGTAACTCGTGTTTATTTGAGTTACTGTTATCTTCCTGTCAGTTTGAACCAGACTGGCCATGCTCCTCTGACCTCTCTCATTAACAAGGTATTATTGCCCACAGAACTGCTGCTCACTGCATGTTTTTTTTGTTTATTGCACCATTATCCATAAAACACACATAAAATGCTGGAGGAACTCAGCAGGCCAGGCAGCATGTATGGAAACAAATATAGTCAATGTTTTGGGCCAAAATGTCAAGTGTACTTTTTTCCATAGATGCTGCCTGACCTGCTGAGTTCCTCCAGCATTTTGTGTGTGTTGCTCGGATTTCCAACATCTGCAGATTTTCTTTTGTTTGTGATTATCCGTAAACTCTAGAGAATCGTGTTCATGAAAATCCCTGGAATTCAACAGTTTTTGAGCTACCATCCATTTATCCAGCAATCATTCCACAGTCAAAGTCACTTAGATCCCCATTTCCCCCATTCTGATGTTTGGTCTAAACCTCTTGACCACATCTGTATTCTTTTATGCATTGAGCTGCTGCCACATGATTGGCTGATTAGACACGTTATTTGCATTAACAAGCAGGTGTACAGCTGTACCTAATAAAGTGGCCACTGTGTGTATTTCAAATACCCAGTGGCCACTTCAAATTTGGAAAATAACATGTTCCCCTTTTCAGGAAGCAAATGGTTTAGGTGCAGTTTTTGATAGTTAAGCGCTTTTGGTAGTTAACTGCTTAATTGGTCATTAATAATAATAGTTCTGAACACAAGACTTTCTTTGAATCTTATCATTAGAGTGAACTTCAAAGTGGTGAACTCAGTTGTGGTTTAACTGACCTAGGAAAAACACTGTTTGCATCACGATCTGCTATGTGGAGTTCAGACTTTGCTTTATTGAAATTTACATTATTATCGTTATTATTACCTAATGTCTTTGCACAAGCAATTTTAAAGACTTGGGTTAGTGAACCAAATATAGCCAGATCCCACAAAAACAATGAGCAGAGTTCAAAAACAACATGTGAACATTAACCCTCATTAGAGTGGTTTCAAAGAGATTAAGTGATTAAATATGAAACCCTAACATAGAAACATAGAAAACCTATAGCACAATACAGGCCCTTTGGCCCACAATGCTGTGCCAAGCATGTACTTACTTTAGAAATTACCTAGGGTTACCCATAGCCCTGTATTTTTCTAAGCTCCACGTACCTATCCAGGAGTCTCCTAAAAGACCCTATTGTATCTGCCTCCAACACAGTCGCTGGCAACCTATTCCAAGCACTCACCACTCCCTGTGTAAAAAAACTTATCCCTGACATCTCCTCTGTACCTGCTTCCAAGTACCTTAAAACTATGCCCTCCTGTGCTAGCCATTTCAGCCCTGGGAAAAAGCCTCTGACTATCCACGTGATCAATGCCTATCATCATCTTATACGCCTCTATCAGGTCACCTCATTCTCTGCCGCTCCAAGGAGATTAGGCTGAGTTCACTCAACCTATTCTCATAAGGCATGCTCCCCAATCCAGGCAACATCCTTGTAAATCTCCTCTGCACCCTTTCTATGGTTTCCACATCCTTCCTGTAGTGAGGTGACCAGAACTGAGCACAGTACTCCAAATGGGGTCTGACCACGGCCCTATATAGCTGTAATATTATCTCTTAGCTCTTAAACTCAATCCCATGGTTGATGAAAGCCAATGCACTCTATGCCTTCTTAACCACAGAGTCAACCTGTTCAGCAGCTTTGAGTGACCTATGGACTTGGACTCCAAGATCCCTCTGATCCTCACACTGCCAAGAGTCTTAATATTCTGCCATCCTTTCGATTTGGAATTCTTTTGTCAAGTGGGGAAACAAGATAGAATTTATCTTAACTGGGTTGATTCTAATTATAATCAGAATTAGATTTAATGTCACTGTTATATGTTGTGAAATTAGTTGTTTTCCAGCAGCAGTACATTGCAATACATAATAAATTACGATAAGAATACAAAATATAAATTAAGCAGTGCAAAAATAGAGCAAAAAGAGGTGAGGTGATCATTCAGAAATCTTATGGCAGAGGGAAAGAAGCTGCTCATAAAATGTTGAATGAGTGTGTGTCTTCAGGCTCCTGTACCTCCTACTTGATGGCAGCAATAAGAAGAGGGCATGTCCTGGATGATGGAAGTCCTTAAAGACAGATGCGACCTTTTTAAGGCGTCATCTTTTGAAGGTGTCCTTGATGTTGGGGAGGCTGGTGCCCACGCTTGAGCTGGCTGAATTTACAACTTCCTGCAGCTTTTTCTAATCCTGTGCAACGGTCCCTCCATACTAGACGGGGATGCAACCAGTTAGAATGCTCTCCATGGTATATTTGTGGAAATTTGAAAGAGCCTTTTTGTGACATGCCAATTCTCTTCAAACTCCTAATGAAATATAGCTGTTGTTTTATCTCAAAATTATATTAGTCAAGCTCTTCAAATTTGGAAAATAAAATATTCTGTTTTTCAGGAAGCAAAAAGTTTAAACAGAGTTCTTGACAGTGTACTGCTTAATTAGCCATTAGCAATCATAGCTATTTGTAATTGCACCAATATGTTGCAATATACTGTATGTTGCAATTACAGGCATTGTAATAAAGGTATATGAATTAATATTATCAAACATTTGTTCACTCATTAACACTAGCTTCTTAGCAGAAATTTCTTCAATAGTCTTGAAAAAAAAGCATCTTACATAATCTTGAGATGTCAGAAGGTACTTTATACCAGATGACATTTGTTAGAAGTGTAGACATTTTTATATTGAATAGAATATGTCCAAGTTGTGAACCAAGATAAGGACAGGATAACAACCTGAACCACAGGTTTATTGATAAAGTGGGGCAAGTATCAGTAATGATCTGGAAGAAAAATGTTACTAATATCTGAGGTATGTGTTTCACAATTTCTCTTATTGTATCAGACTTGGGTTCAAGGTATACCTGTCATAGGATAACATAAAGTTGACTGAGTAACCAGGCTGCTAAAATACACAATTTTTGTCACAGTCCAAAAGATAATGGGAATGTGTATCTGATATTTAGCATTAAGACCAAAGAGTCATTTGTTGGTCTTAACCATTATATTTTCTAATACAACCATTTTATTTTCTATTATCTGTCTGATGGTAGCAAATCCATACATGTTCAGATAAAGAATGATTGATAAGCATTAACTGTAGATTCATGGTTATCAATTTCTCTTGATATAAACATTGTTAAGTACTCACTCAGCCATCATTCAATTAAGCATTACAGTTATATGGCAATTTGCATCTTGCAAGCTTCATGACTCCTCCAAGAATCTATGTATCTCTAGCAAATCTTTTCCCATCCTTCTTTGATCCAAGGAGATAAAGCAATTTTGTACAAAACTTACCTGAAAATCTTTCTAAAAGATGAATTCAGTAGGGTTAAGCGATATTCACCATTCCCAAAACGAGCGCAAGTTGATAGGTTGTAAAGGAGGCATACAGCGTGCTTGACTTTATTAATCAAGGCATCGAGTTCAAGAAATTACATTACAACGTTGTAAAACTCGTGTCAGGGAGCATCTAAGTATTGAATTAAATTGTGGTGGCTCCATTATAGGAAGGAGGTGAAGTCTATGGAGGGGTCTTCCTGGATTATGAAGCATGTGCTCTAGAAAGGCTTTGGACAGACTTTGGCTGTTTTCTCTGGGGTGGTAGAAGCTGAGGAGAGTCCTGGATAGAGGTTTATGGAATTATGGGAGGCATAGTTAGAGTGGACAGCTGTTATGTTTTTCCCAGGGTCAAAATGAATAATTAGAGTAGGACATACATTTAATTTGAGTGATAAAGTTAAAAGGAGATGTGTGGGGCATGTGCTTTGCAGAGAGAGTAGTGAGTACCTGGAATGCACTTCGGGGGTGTCACGGCCATGGCTGGCAAGAAAGACTCTGTCACGGTGAGCACTGGCAACAACTCAAACCCGGGAACGGAGGAGTGACAGACTCTGTCACGGTGAGCACTGGCAACAACTCAAACCCGGGAACGGAGGAGTGACAGACTCTGATACGGTGAGCACTGGCAACAACTCAAACCCAGGAACGGAGGAGTGACAGACTCTGTCACGGTGAGCACTGGCAACAACTCAAACCCGGGAACGGAGGAGTGACAGACTCTGTCACGGTGAGCACTGGCAACAACTCAAACCCGGGAATGGAGGAGTGACAGACTCTGTCACGGTGAGCACTGGCAACAACTCAAACCCGGGAACAGAGGAGTGACAGACTTCCATGCAGAGAAGGAAACCAGAGATTAGACACAGGAATACCAACAGAGCATCAGAGGCATGACCGAGCAACTCCACAAGACAAATTATTCTGCACAAACACAAGGACTCCACACCAGCACTAACCAGGAGTCTCCTTTAAATAATCAAAGAAACTGGGAAACCCATACCTGTCACAACTAACTTAACAAGCTTAAACAGAAAGCACCAGGGTTTAACAGCTCTAGTTAAGACAATAATTAGTAAATACAGGTGCTAGAGAAACTTAGAAGCCTAGCTCTCTACGGTAAGCCACAAAGGCTCAAGATGAGGGGTATTTGTAGAGACCAATATGATACAGTCATTTCAGAAGCTCTTAGGCAGGCACATACGTATGCAGAGAATGGATGGAATGGCCCATGTGCAGGCATAAAAAATTAGTTTAATTAGGCATCATTAGCTTAATTAGTTTGGGACAATACTGTGGGCCAAAGAGCCTTATACTGTGCTGGACCGTGCTGTATTCTAGTTCCAACACCACATTTTCATATCATCATCATATGACTGAAATCATTCCTATCCACCCGTCACCCTCTCTCAGCTTAGTGAGCCACACTTGCATCACCCAATGTGTTAATTGATCTGCACTTGTATTGATTACAACCCACGTATCCACTTAGAAAAAAGTTTTCTAACAGGATGTCAGACTTTTCCATTGTAAAGTTTACGGTCACTCAGCAAATTGGATACTATTTCAAAAATCACAAGCAACTCAAGGATATTACTTCGTAATCGGTTTTGATATTGATTTTTATTACAACTCTGTGTGCCAGTTTATATTTTCCAAATTTCAAAGGAGACTATTATCTGAAGGTGTGTGACAAAGTAGATCCCAGGAAAGGAAGTGAGATGAAATTAAAGTGAACTTGGAAGAAAACCATCAACAATATGCGCTGTATACTTAATAAGTCCTTATGAAAGGTCTTGGCTCAAAATGTCAACTGCTGTACATACAACTATGCATAGATGCTACCTGACCTGCTGAGTTCCTTGACCATTTGTCTCTGGGTTTCCAACATCTGCAGAATCTCTACTGTTTACTTAACACAACCCTTTCTCAGGACTTAATCCGCAGGAGTTTTTGTGTTTTAAAATAATTTACATGGTAAATATTGCATGTTTAAGGAGATACATTACTTTTAGATTTTAAAAATTATTTTGATATTTTTAATATTTAAACTTAATTTTATGTATTTATTTATTTTGTTTATTCATTTGTTTAGAGATATAGCATGGTAACATACGGCCTCAGAAGTACCCACTGCTCAATTACACCCACGTAATCAATTACCTACAATCCCGTATATTTTTGGAATGTGGGAGGAAACTGGAGCAACTGGAGGAAACCCTTATGGTCGCAGGGAGAACATGCAAACTCCTTACAGTTGGCTTTTCAACTCACCTACATTGCCCAATTACATAGCTCAAAACCTCACCGTTCAGACCCAGGACTGATAGGCTAGCAAGAATGGATGTCCAGATGCAAAGAACTAATTTTATTCAACTTAATTCAAGTTTAATTGTCATTCAACTATACATGAATACCCATGAATACAGCCAAATGAGTCAGCATTACTACAGGATCAAGGTGTAATACACAATACCATCTGTCACACTCACAAGACTACAATGAGAAATGGTATCACAATCACAGGCTTGTGGACTGACCAGCACAGTACTTGCTGATTTGATATAATGCAAACAATGCACTTCACTGTATGTTTCAATGTTTCAATGCACATGTGACAAATAAAGCCAGCCTTTAGCCCTTGGGTCACCTCCCATCCTCCTTCTCTCCAAAAGAAAAGCCCAAGCTTGCTCAACGTGACCTCATGTTGTGTGATTCCCAGGTCAAACACCAACTATTTAAAGTTAAATCATTCTCTGAAGTTCCTGGCTGAATTCCTCGGTCGGAACACACACGGGTGCAGCTGTACACTTACCCAGCATCTCTGACCATCGCATTGAGGCACTGAAGTCTCCATTGATCAATTCTGGTTGATGTCATAACATAGAGTGAAGCTCCTGAGTCACGGACACCCCTCAGCCTAAATCCTTCTCCATTTCCCACTGTAGTTCTGATTGGTGATTGTTCAGCTCACACTCTCTGGCAACACAAAGCTCAAAGTTCAGTGTAGTTATCAAAGTACATAAATGCCACCATATACAACCCTGAGATTCATTTCCTTGTGGGCATTCTCAATAAATCCGTAATAAAAATCGCTGAAAGAACGCACCGGCTTGTTCAGCTCCAGTTGTGTTTCTGTTCATTCCTCAGTCTGTATCTAATAATAAAGGAGATGAAAAGGGAAGAAGCTGCCCAAGCAGCATTTAGCCAAGCTGACACTGACACCGAGGAGACAGCTTAAATCGAACTGCTCCACAGTAACGTCCAAGAATGTATGTACGGTATGAATAATGTATGCTGAGTGTTGCCACTAACAGGCTCTGATATGTTGAAAATTCAGAGAGTTTACTGTCCAGTCAGCTTTTGTCAGGTGCTCTATGTCTAATAATTGCCCTCATCAATTCCTGTAAAAGTCAACATTAGATTCTATAAGTGGAGGGCATGCATTCAAAGTGAGAGAGAGGTAAGTTTACAAGAGGTGCGGGACAAGTTACTTTAAGCGGAGAGCTGCGGGTGCCTGGAATACACGGGGTGCAAGTACGATAGAGGCTTTTTAGAGGCTCTTACACAGGCACATGAATATGCAGAGCACGGAGGGGTAGGGACCTTGTTTTGGCAAAAGAAACCAGTTTAGTTGAGCATTTAGTTACCAGTTTAATTAGTTCAGTGCATTTTAACCAAGGGGCCATAGCTGCGTTTTGTGCTGTCCCTTGTTCCAAGCTCTAAAATTTCATTCGCCAGTCAATGTAGGAATCTGAGAAGTAGAGCAGGCAGTTCATCTCCTTAAGCTGTTTCTGCCATTCATATAACATTGTAGCTAGCCTGGCTCTTGAATCAATTTTGCACCATATCAGATTGATTGCAAGAATGTGAAGAGTGTTTAATAGAGCAGTGAGATGACTAGGCCTCCGACTCACTGTGGAGGGCTCTCTCTTTTCAGGTGGACTTTCAACTTGGCACGTCTCTTCATCTCGGTGGGCCCTGTTCACTGCTCCCATGCTGTAAGTTGCCCAGTGTATACCATAATCAACGTGACTCAGAAAAAAAGTTTAATCCTACTATTCAATTGTCGTTCTTGCACCATGCATATGAAATAATTTTAAACAACTTGATTCATTTTGTTTAATATCCTTCATTAGCAAATGACTCTCAATATTGCACCCACACCGAACGAGATTTTCACATGCCTTAGAGATTGCTTCATAGATTTACCATGTGTTGCCAATACAGCAGAATACCAGAAGCAAAGCACAATGCACAGCCATTATGTTCAGTACGTAACCAAGCACTAGTTTCTCAGTCATCTGGCTAGAACTTCCCTACTGCATAGCCCTCTATTTTTCTAAGCTCCACGTACCTATCTAAGAGTCATTTAAAAGACCCTATTGTATCCATCTCTACCGCCTTTCCCGGCAGTGCATTCCACACACCCACCACTCTCTATGTGAAAAACTTACCTCTGACATCCCCCTTGTACCTACTACCAAGCGCCTTAAAACTATGCCCCCTCATGTTAGCTATTTCAGCCCTGGGAAAAAAACCTCTGACTATCCACACAATCAATGCCTCTCATCATCATATACACCTCTATCAGGTCATCTCTCATCCACCGTCGCTCCAAGGAGAAAACGCCAAGTTCACACAACCTATTCTCATAGGGTATGCTCCCCAATCCAGGCATATATCTCCTCTGCACTCTCTCTATAGTATCTACATCCTTCCTGTAATGAAGTGACCAGAAATGAACACAGTACTCCAAGTGAGGTCTAACGAAAGTCTTATATAGCTATAACTAAGGTCTTACATAGCTTTTTTCCCAATTTCCCAATTCTAGTCTCTTGTACATTCCACTATCAGTAGTGATGCCTTTGACTGGTTGGTACCTAATATCTGGAGTTTACTTCCCTGATCTCAATTTTTTAAAAGATGTTCCTTAAAACTTGAATCTTTAGTTAAGTTTTGTGCGCACTGTACGTCTTAATATCTCCCTTTGTGGCTCTATCAACTGTTTTGGATGACATTTGGTTTGCTTTACTGTATTAAAGGTGCCAGGAGTGGGTGCTTATGATGTTTATAATCCTATTCCAAAACTCCGCCACGGACAGTCCCAAGCCTGGCTGCATAAGGAGGAGGACTGGGCCATCCCGTAAAAAACCCTGAAATGCCAACAGAAGCTCCAACGACCTCGTCCTTGGGGGATGAAAGATCTTCAGCATGAAGACATATGAAGTTGTGTGGTGGAAGTGGAAGCCATTGGGCCAAGTAGCCTTCTATTGGCCCAGGAAGGAGGGCTCTGGTGAGCTGCTGTCAGAACCCTATGTCTTAGTAGGGTTGATAGGCTTAAGAAGCAAAAGAAGAAGAAGAAGAATCCTATACCAAGTTGGCAAAATTTAGATAATACCCAGCCATAGAATGAGCCATCCCATACCATTGCTAATGGACTATCAAGGAGGGTTCAAACAGGGTTATGTTGAGAGCAATGGTTTAGGCTTTGAAGTCCAGTAGGGCCGTGCTTTAGTGAGAAACATGTCCCTTCTTCTGATTGGCATTTGTACTTACTTGCTGAATATAGCAAGCACCAGAGTAATAGACCATTCTGCCCATCAACCCTATTCTGGCCTCAATTATAAGCCAACTGCTTTGTAATTTAAGTCTATGCACCCGTCCTGGTGCAGTAATTCATATCCTTGGCTAACAACAGGGTTGCCAATATATTTCGAGAAGTTTAGCTGACTGACACCCCTTCACCACAGCCTTTCTCTCCCCCTCCTACCTTCCCCACCCCACCCCTTCAGGCCTCTGCTCCCAACCATCTGGCTCAGCTCGTCGGTGAGAAGTTTCCACTAGCATTCTTGTGAAGGAGTCCTTCTGCCACCAGTCGCCCAGCTCTAATTTTAGGCCTGTGCATTCCCCCATGACTCACCTCTCTGAACCTCCCCCTGTCCCACATTCCTCATCCCCAACACACTTCAGATTTTGCTCAACAGAGGCGTTCAGAAGTGAAATACGACCGAGATGATGTCATGCCTTTTTCCCTCACCCCCAACCCCTGCCTCTAAATTTAAACACTTGAGCTAGATTGGCAGCTTCCAAGTGGATCTTGGTGCAGAAGGGGTGGGCTCTGCCCCCTTAAATTGGCATAAATTAAAAATGACACATCAGTGATATCTTAATAAATGATTATTTCTTGCATTCCAGCATAGTCTTACTTGCATAGACCATCTACTATTACACTTTATATTGCATCAAGTTGCAATTTATACCAGTGAAAGAAACTGGTTTACATGCCCTAATGAGTGAAATGCATCTGTGCCTGGAGTGTAACTTTAACTATAAATAACTGACAATACAAATATGACACACCAGTAAATCAAACCCATACTCTGTAACCTAATGCTTATTCATGACATGCCACAGCTAATTCATTGCAGTAAAAATACTTATTCTTATCGGGGGGAGAGATTTCTCTGATTAGATTTTCCTTCCTGAGAACTGAAGAAGTGGCTTCCTAGCTGTGTTCCAGTCAATAACCGCAGTGGCAAAGGTCAGAGACAGCCAATGACAAAAGAACGTCTAAGTATCTAAGAATACCTGGTAACTCAGCTCTGTGAAAGAAGTATTTCATTGTAAGCAATTCATGTTTTCTTATCGCAAGGAGCAAGATCTTTCAGTGCAATTGTGTACAACTGCAGGAGACAGAATATTATCTGTAACAAACAAATCAGATGACCTATGACCCCCACCCAAAGTGGCTGCTCGAAGGAGTTGAGAGGATTTGAGTCAGATTTTACGTCTTATTGGACCATAATGGGGGTAGAAAGGGGACAGCATGGTTAAGGTTAAAACTATTACAGAGCCAGTGACCCAGGTTCAATTCCTGCCACTATCTGTGAGGAGGTTGTGCATTCCCCTCATCACCATGTGTATTTCCTTCAGGGTTCTTCGGTATCTCCCACATTCCAAAGACCATAAGACCATAAGATATGATTATGATATTATTATAGATAAATTATGAAGGGTATAGATTGGGTAAATGCAAGCAGACTTTTTCCACTGAGATTGGGTGAGTCTACAACCAGAGGTCATGAGTTAAGAGTGAAAGGTGAGAAGTTTAAGGGGAACATGAGGGGAAACTTCTTCACTCAGTGGGTCATGGAATTGTGGAATGAGCTGCCAGTACATGTGGTGTAAGCAAGTTCAAGTTCAATGCTTAAGAGAAGTCTGGATATGTACATGGATAGTAGGGATATGGAGGGCTATGGTCCCAGTGCAGTAGATGGAAGAAGGCAGTTTAAATAGTTTAGGCATGGACTAGATGGGCCAAAGGGCCTGTTTCTGTGCTGTGCTTCTCTATAAATCTATAACTCTATATTGGAGCAGAATTATGCCATTTGGCCCATCAGGTCTACTCTGTCATTTCTTCATGGCTGATCCATTTCCCTTTCAACCCCAATCTCCTGCCTTCTCCATGAATCCCAACATGCTCTGACCACTCAAGAATCTATCAACCTCTACCTTAAATATACATAAAGACCTGGCCTCCACAGCTGCCTGTGGCAAAGAATTCCTCAGATTTAACTCTCTCTGGCTAAAGAAATTCCTCCTCATCTCCATTCTAAAAGGACACTCCTCAATTCTGAGACATCTGGGTTAGTAGGTTAATTGGCCACATGGCTATAGTTGGGCAGCACCGGCTGATTGGGCTGGAAGGGCCTGTTACCAACCTGTATCTCTAAATAATAAAATTAAAATAAATTCAAAGAAAGAAAGGCTGTGGTGGTGGAATGAAGGAGACCCCCAGTATAACCCTGTTATCGCTTGCCTGAGGTGCAATTCGGAACAAAAGTGTTCCTTTCGATCGAGCTCCTGCTATCTTTAGCCAGGGGTAGCATTTGGCTGCAAGGCCCGTGTGTGTGTGGTTGCCCCGGTGAAGGCTGATCACCGGTTTCTGATGACAGGATGTCAGGATCAATTTGCACACTTAATCCCCCTTCACAAGTGGAAAACCACTGGCGTGTGCACTCTGCCGCTACAATCACTGCATACTTCACTTAAGAGGACACTTGCATTCCAACTATTCACATTGTGACCTACTACTCAGCAGTTTTACTTCAGATGAGCAGGACTTTTATTTCCCTTGTCTCTGAGGTCATTGTGCCTAATGAACCTAGGCCTCTGAGCACCATATGGAAGGTAATGCACACTTGTCGTTTTTGCTTTAATGTTTTACTGGCAAACAGTATCATATATAATTTATTGTGACTTGTTACAACATATGTTTGAGTCTTGACTTCCAGATGACAGTTGATGTGTGAGATCTTCCTGTTATAATCTGGTTGAGCTCCCAATAAAAACAATACTGGTTTTATTCAGAGGATTAAAGAGACTCACCAGAAAAGCCATGTATTTGTTCATCAGGTACAGTCCATTGGAGTAGAGATATTAAATATTTTAAATGCATGTTTTATTACACTAAATAAATATTATAACTGGTGCAACAACCATTTAAAAACAATTTTCGTCAGGAGTGAGTGTGAGAGAGGGATCTGAGCAGAGTGGAAGCCCATTTAAAAATCAAGTTTTATTTGCGTTAGTAAACAGAAGTGATGTCTAAGTAGAGCGGCCATTGTTGGAATAGGCATGGTTTAGGGTGGTCAGGCTTTGGCTCAACAGGCCGAGGATCCATGTAAATTTCTAATAAGTTTTTTTTTGTTTTTCTTTGTGTATTACTACCAAGTTAGTGCAGTGAGAATGGAAGCAGGGTTGGTGGTATGTTCTTTGTGCGAGACGTGGGAACTCTAAGACTTTCAGTCTCCCTGATAACTACATCTGCACAAAGTGCATTGAGTTACACCTCCTGGGAGACTGTGTTAAGGAACTGGATCTGCAGCTAGGTGACCCAAAGACCTTCAGGTGATACAGGAGAATGAATACAGTAGGTGATAGATAAGAGCTACACAGATGTAATCACTCCTCTGTTGCAGGAAGCTGATCAGGTGACTGTCAGGAGAGGGAAAGGGAACAGACAACAAAGCAGAGTACCCCTGTGGCCATTTCCCCATTTCCCTCAATAATAACCATATTGCTTTGGATGCTGTTGGGAGAACAACTATTGGAAGATCTTGAAGACGCAGCAACAAGGTCACTGGCACTGAGTCTGTCTCTATGGCCAAGAAGGGAAGGGGCAGAACGGGAGGGCAGTAGTAATAGGGGATTCCATAATTAGAGAAGCAGACAGCAGATTCTGTGGACATGAAAGAAACTCCCAAATGACAAGTTGCCTCTCAGTTGCCAGAGTCAGGGACGTCTCAGACTGAGTTCACAACATTCTAAAGGAAGAGGGTGAGCAGCCAGAAGCCATGGTACATATAAGTACCAACGACATACGTGGGAAAAGGGATGAGGTCCTGATGAGAGAATATAGCAAGTTAGGTAGGAAGCCAAAATGCAGGACCTCCAGCATAGTAATCTCTGGATTACTGCTTGTGCCACACGAGAATGAGGATAAGAATAGGATGACTTGGCAGATGAATGTGTGGGTGAGGAATTGGTGCAGGGGGAGAGTTTTAGTTTTTTTTGGATCATTAGGATCTCATCTGGGAAAGGTATGACCCGTACTTAAAGGATAGGTTACACTTGAACTCGAGGGAGACTAATCACCTTACGGGCAGGTTTGCCAGCACTGTTGGGGAGCGTTTAAACTAATTTGGCAGTCAATAGGGCTGAGGATGGGGTAATCTGTGTATAACTGGAGGCATTGTGTGTCATGAGCCCTGCGGCTTACCATAGAGCATTGAGCTTCAGGGGTTTTTGGGTGCCTGTATTTACCAATCAATATCTTAATTAGAGTTTTTAAGCCCTTGTGTTTTTGGTTTAATTTTGTAAATTTAATTGTGGCTGGCACATGTTTTCTGCATTGATTATTTAAAGAGGGCTCTGAGTTAGAGTTTGGGGTGGGGGTCATTGTGTTGGAGAGAATGAAGTGTCTCGTGGTGTCGCTTCCATGAGATTCTGTTGGCATTCCAATGTCTAGCCACTTGTTTCCGGCTCTTCCTGGGGATCCTGCTGTTCCTCTACTCCCGTGTCCTGTCCTCCAAGAGTGCGTCATGACAGAGTGTAGTGAGACTGTAAGGAAGGACATCCAGATGATAGGGCAAAATTGCAGTCAGTGCAATGGGTTGAAGTGTAACACAGTGGCAAAGCTGAAAAAGCTGTTGCATACTGGACTGAAAGTGTTATACTTGAATATGGATTAAGACAGAGGGTGTCAGGAGTGATGTGGGCATCACTGAATCACGGCTGAAAGAAGATCATAGTTGGGAGCTTAACATCCAAGGATACACATTGTATCAAAAGGACAGGCAAAGGTGGTTTCATTGGTAAAAAATGAAATCAAATCCTTAGAGAGAGGAAGCATAGGACTAGAAGATGTTGAATCCCTTGTGGGTTGAGTTAAAGAAACTACAAGTGTAAAAACACCCTGATAACAGACCTCCAAATAGTAAACAGAATGTGGGGTAGAAGCTAAAATGGGAGATAGAAAAGGCAAGTAAAACGTGTTGTGTCTTTGCAACTACATATCAATTAAAATAAAAGCATGCACACAGGAGATGGTTTTAACTGGTGTATTGACACTGCAGCAAGAGAGACAGAGAGAACAATGCATATGTGTAGACAACAGATCATACATAGTGCTAAGGGAGAGGGTCATTACTCTAAAATAAATAGATCCATACATTACAAAAAGGGAAATGTTACAATAATCATGGGGGATTTCAATATGCAGGTAGATTGGGAAAATCACACTGGTACTGGATCCCCAGAGAGGGAGTTGGTAGAATGCCAACGAGATGACTTTTTAGAACAGCTTATGGTTGAGCCCACTAGAAAAGAGGCAAATCTGGATTTGGTGTTGAGTATTGAACCAGATTGACTAGGGAGGTAAGGTAAAGGAACCTGTAACATTAGTATAGAGGATTGGGAAGCTTTTAAAAAACAACAGAAGGCAACTAAAAAAGCCATACAGAGCAGTCCGATATCCACGTTCACCTCTCTTTTACACTGTATGTATCTGAAGAAACTTTTGATATCCTCTTCAATATTATTGGCTAGTTTACTTTTGTATTCCATCTTTACCTGCTTTATGACTTTCTAGTTGCCTTCTGCTGGTGTTTAAAGGCTCCCCAATCCTCTAACTTCCAACTAGTTTTTGCTCTATTATATGTCCTCCCTTTTATGTTGGGTTTGTTTGCCACAGTTGTGTCACCTTGCCTTTAGAATACATCTTCCTCTTTGGGATCCTGTGCCTTTCAATTGCTTCTAGAAATTCCAGCCGTTGCCGCTCTGCCTTCATCCCTGATGGTGTTCTTTTCCAGTCAATTCTGGCCAACGCATCTTTCATGCCTCTGTAATTCTGCAATTTGAATTTAACTGTGTTTTCAATTGTGTTGTGCATTCCGCTGTTTCATACTGGCATTTCCTGGCAGTCACATGGCGTTCACAGGGTCCTAAACTGAGCCGATGCACCCTGGTTGTCTTTATGGTGCCTTTCCTGCCATTCATTCCAGAGTATTCCATTTCTTTAGGCATGGGGATGTGTCTGTCGACTGGTTTTTAAGGTAGACAATTCTGTCGATTTTGTAATATGGTTGTACCTATGCTGTGGGATTATATTCTAATTCATGTGTAATCTTAAATTAACTTTATTGGTAATTAAAGATGGTATGCCCTCATGCCTAAAATGGGTGCTCTTCACCCTCAGTGTGAGAGAGAGATCGAGGCTGCCAGGGGTTCACACAGGATAGGAATAATTGAGGAGCTATAATTGTGTTTTCCTGTAGATATCATTTTGTAAATATTGGCATTTTTCTTCTCACTATCTTCACTAACGTTCGTAAGTTTGATTTTTGATGCACCAAATAACACCCTTGCACTAAAGTGCTAAGCGACTCTAGCCACTTTTACTTTGGTCATTACCCACATTTCTAACAATGCGCTGTGTGTGACTGCATGTATTGTGTTTTGCACTTCAGCCCCAGAGGAGTGTTGTTTTGTTTAGCTGTATATGTGTAGGAATAACAAACTTAAACTTAACTTTAAGGTAAAATCAAAGTTTCACATAACAAAACTGTAGGGAGCCCACTGAATCCATTTTATTTACACTGAATATTATCCAATTCATTCTATTCTCTGCATTTTCATCAGAGCTCACCAAACGTTTCATCACAAGTATTTATCTAAAGTTTTTTAAAAATGGTTTGTGAAATCTGCTTCTGCCATCACTTCAGAGAATAAAAATTCATTGTGTAAAAAAAAATTCTCCCCTATGATTCTTCAACCAGTAACACCTCCATTTAAAATAATATTGGTTCCAAAAGTCTTCCAGGTCGTCTGCTCTTTCGCCGGGAATTTTACAAGTTGCAATGAGACACTGTTCTGAGGTAATGTATACTTTAAGAAAGGTGAATGAACTTGAATTGGCAAGCCTATTAATAGTGTTATCAAAGTTTTTACGTAAGCAAAGTAAAACATGAAGAGATGAAGTTTTCCATGCACCAACGTACTCTGTGTGATATGGGCATTAGAGTGGGAGTGGGCCACCTTTAACATTCCACATAAGTAAGTGATGAGCAGCTCCTAATATAAGGTCAATGAACTACACCACCATTACAAATAGGACAGGCCAAGCCCTCATTTGATTAACAGGCCTTAGTCATTCATACTACAGTGATTGAGATAAGATAGGAAAGTTAGATTCCTGTTATCACGTGAATAGCAACTCCTCACCGGATATGATACATCACTGACTGGAATAATCCCTTCCTTTTCTAATATTCATATCATACAGCCATAGTGTCATAGACAAGAACTGGTCAGAAACAGGCCTAATGACCCATTTAAGCTGCCTACTCCCATCATCCTGCACCGGGACCATAGCCCTCCATGCCCCTACCATCCACTTACCTATCCAAACTTCTCTTAAGTGTTGAAATCGAGCTTGCATACACCTCTAGGCTGGCAGCCCGTTATATTTGAATATGGATTAAGACAGATGATCTTGCAGCACAGTTAGAGGGTGGCAGGAGTGATGTGGGCAGCTCGTTCCACACTCTAATGACACTCTGAATGAAGAATTTTGCCCTCATGTTCCCCTTAACCCTAAAGGTTAACTTGCAGGTTGAGTTGGTGGTGAGGAAGCCAAATGTAATGTTAGCATTCATTTCGAGAGGTCTAGAATACAAGAGCAGGGAAGTGATGCTGAGGCTCTATAAGGCACTGGTGAGGCCTCTCCTTGAATATTATGAACAGTTTTGGGCTCGTTATCTAAGAAAAGATGTGCTGGTATTGGAGAGGATCCAGAGGAGGTTCACAAGGATGATTCCAGGAATGAAAGGGTTATTATATGAGGAATGATTTGATGACTTTGGGCCTGTACTCACCGTAATTTAGAAGGATGATGGGGGAATCACACTGAAACCTTTTGAAAGTTGAAAGGCCTAAACAGAGTAGATGTGGAAAGAATATTTCCCATGTTGGGGGAGTCTAGGACGAGTGGAAACAGCCTCAGAATAGAGGAGCGTCCATTTAAAACAGAGATGCACAGAAATTTCTTTAGCCAGAGGGTAGTGAAAATGAGTGGTGTTGCAACAACAAAACAGATTTCATATCACATTAGTGATAGTAAACACCACCAGGTTCAGCAACAGTTACTACCCTTCAACCATCAGGCTCCTGAATCAGTGAGAATCAGTCACTCACCACAACTCTGAACTAATCCCACAACATGCGGACTCGTTTCCAAAGGACTCTACAACTCATATTCTCAGTATGATTCATTTGTTTGTTCGTTTAGCATTTGCACAGTCCCTCTTCTTCTACATATTGGTTGTATGTCAGTCGTTGTTGGTGTGTAGTTTCTTATTGATTCTATTGTATTTCCCTGGTCTAATGTGAATGCCTGCGAGGAAATGAATCTCAAGCTCGTATATGGTGACATAGATACACTTTGATAATAAATTTGCTTTGAATATTGATTCTGATTCTGATTCTGAGTCAGTGAGAAGCAACACTCATACTGAGGTGGCACAGTAGTGTAGCCAGTTGAAGTACTCTCTCACAGAAACAGAGACCAGGGTTCACCCCCTGTCATGTAGTGCCGACCCTTTGGAGTTTGCATGTTTTCCTGTGATCCCACAGCTTTCCTCCAGGGGCTCTGCTTTCCTCACAAATCCCAAAAGTGTGGAGGCTGCTAGGTTTATTCACCACTGTGACTCCGTTGTCCCTAGTGTAGGTGAGTGGAACCTACTGTGCTGTACTGCTCTCTGTTCAGTACTGGAAGTCTTTAACACTGTTTCTGCTTCATCAATGATGTCTAACCCACTGAGTATTTCTAGCATTTGCTGTTTTTTTTTTGTTAGTAGAAAGGAGTCTTATTCATTCAGGTTGAGAATTGTTTTAGAAAATTGTCTTAGCATTTGTTCGTTCATTATGTGCTGTGTTGTATGATATAGGTGATTGTGGTGATCAGGATTGCTCTTGGCAAATGCTTCTACAGAAGGAGTTTGCCATTGCCTTCTTCTGGGCAGTGACTTTACAAGACGGGTGACCCAAGGCATTATGAATACTCTTCAGAGATTGTCTGACTGGCATCAGTGGTCACATAACCAGGACTTGTGATATGCACCAGATGCTCATATGACCATCTGCCACATGCTCCCATGGCTTCACGTGACCCTGTTGAGGGAGGGAGGCCAAGCCCAAGGGTGACCTGCAGGTTAGCGAATGGAAGAAGTGCCTTACACCTCCACCCCACCAACCCGCCAAACGATACATGTAATAATTTTTCCCTCTCTTTTTCCTTCTCTTAATCCAATTCTTCTCTCCAAACCTCCCCCCATTCCTCATTCCGTACTTGATTTAACATTAAGTGACTTTAATATTTTCCATGCTAATTTTATTTATTCATCCTTAATCTCCCAGACGTGTGAATAGATCCATCAAATGGTGATTGAAATGACATGCAATTGGGACAGATTTAAACTGTAACATCTTTTACCCACCTCCAAGAGGACCACAACCTTGTCGTAAGGTTTGGAGGCTTATGTGGCTCAATGACCCAGAGAGCTATGTTGGCTTGCTGGAGTCAGGGCTCTTGATAGGGTCACCCATGTCAAACAGGTCAAAGGGTAGAGACTAGACTAAGAGTGGTCCATCAGACCTCTAGGTTCATGGGTTCAGCTCAGGGCTAACAAACTTGACTGCTCAAAAAAAAATCATTACGGAAACAGCAATGAAGATTCCTTTTATGTGGCCAAGGACAGACAAAGGTGGGGGACCTACTTAACTGCTCTAAACACCAGTGGCGTAGCTAGCAATTAATAATAAAATAGTTATTTTCCCTAAGAAGTTATTAAAAGTACTTACAGGGCTAGTGGGGTAGATGCAGAAACTGCAGGCTGAAGGAAGTGGAGGTCATGCCAATGTCTAGTGAGCCAGGCCAGCAACGCTGTGCCTTAGTCAAAATCTAAATATCTGGAGGCTTCATTATTAATATTTGATTTCTGTTACTGCAACTTAACTCTTTCTTTGAAGACTGGCCTAAGTAATCTAACATAATAATGGGACCAGTGAACGAGGTCACATTGCCCATTTCTTCCTCCAGATTAAAAATGCATGCATTGAATATTAACATTTTACAGTTTTGCACCTATTAACATACTTTCTCCAGCCCTGTAAGATTCATAATTGCTGATCAGTTGCAGCATTGGGCCCCTTATCTAAGAAAAGCCATGCTGGAATTAGAGAGCATCCAGAGGAGATTCATGAGAATGATTCCAAGAATGAAAGGGTTAACATACGATGAGCATTTGGGTGGTTCTGGGCCTGTACTCACTGGAGTTCAGAAGGATGAAGGGGGATCTCACTGAAACCTATTGAATACTGAACGGCCTAGACAGAGTGGATGTGGAGAGGATGTTTCATATAGTGGATTCTAGGGCCAGAGGGCACAGGCTCAGAATCCAAGAACATCCCTTTAAACAGTGATGAAGTGGTGAATCTGTGGAAAGTCGCAAACTCAGCCAGCTCCATCATGGGCACTAGCCTCTCTAGCATCCAGGACACCTCCAAAAGTCACTGCCTCAAAATTGTGGCATCCATCATTAATAAACCCCATCATCCATTATGTGGCCTCTTCTCATTGCTACCATCAAGGAGGAGATACAGGAGCCTGAAGACACACCCTCAACATTTCAGGTACAAAATCTGCAGATGCTGGAAATCCAAGCAACACACACAAAATGCTGGGGGAGCTCAGCAGGCCAGGCAGCATTTATGGAAGAGAGTACAGCTGATGTATTCGCTGAAGGGTCTCAGCCCAAAATGTCAACTGTACTCTTTTCCACAGATGCTGGCTGGCCTGCTCAGTTTCTCCAACATTTTGTGTGTGTTGCTCAACATTTCAGAAGCAGCTTCTTCCCCTCCACCATCAGATCTCTGAAAGGACAATGAACCCATGAACACTTTCTCCGTACTTTTTTCCTCTCTTTTTGCACTACTTATTTGATTTAATTATATACATTGAACAATAAAACTAAACAAAATTTTAAAAATTATATACATACTTATTATAGTTTATAGTTTTAAATTATGTATTAAAATGTACAGCTGCCAAAAAACAACAAATTTCACGACACATGCTGGTGATATTAAACCTGATTCTGATTCTGAATTCATTTCCACAGATAGCTGTGGAACCAAGTCAGTGTGTACATTTAAAGCAGAGGTTGAAAGGTTTTGATTGGTCAGGGCTTCAAAGGTTAAAGGGAGAAGGCAGGAGATTGGGGTTGAGAGGGATAATAAATCAAACATGCTGGGATGGCAGTGCAGACTCAATGGGCCAAATGGCCTAAATCTGCTCTTTTGTCTTATGGTCCCAATATGGTCACTGTGTTTTAATTTTAGTCCGCTTAGAAGGCGGCAGGTTCGGAAGCAGTGGCCTCTCGGGGGTCCAAGGAAAAGTGTTTTTGTCTTTTTTAAGCATCTTTTTTACAATCACAGGATAACGCTGAACATTGAGAAGTTCAGGTAATGCAAGTCTACCCTATCAGTCCGCTGCTCTTTGGTGGGCAGACTGGAGGAGCTGGAGTTGTTGCAGACAATAGACAGGTACCAGCGACACTGCATGAAGCTGATGTGCGGTCTAACATCGAATGATTTTCTTGGGCACTTCTTTTCGATCGCAAGATCCTGCTGGACATTGATAATGTAAAATGCTGCAAATCCATTTCCCTTGCCTCTTTACTGATCCAGCTGAGAACAAGTTCTGCAACCCAATCTTGCTGGCCAGCGGATCACTGGGTAAGCTTGTTGCAATTCTCAGTAACTCCTCCATTCACTAAAATCTATTTCCGATTCAAAGCAGTGCACAAGTTGTTAAAGAATAATAATATAGTCATACCTTAATTCTGTAATGACACCATAAATGTAGATTAACATTTTCTGTAAGTGCTTTTGGTCTCTGTCACAATGACCTGTTCTAAAACATGAAACACAAAGTCATCAAACCTGTGCAACATTCCTGCAGTATTTAATTGGCAAAGCAGGTCAGTAGCTTTTCTGGAAGGGCCATTGAACTTGCAATCATAACCTTACTGCAGCTTGGCAACCCTCCTGGTGTTCGCTTTAGTCATTATTGGCCGGGGAGCCAAGTGACACACTTCGTAACAACAGTAGGAAGCAACAGAAGGGACTGGAATTGGAAAGACAGAATTAATGCCTGACAATCTATTTCATTACCACCTTCTGCTTTTCATTTGTACATGCCAGTAACAGAAACATCATGAAGGAGCCCACTCAAACTGCTCATGGACTGTTTGTCCCAATCCCATCAGGGAGGAGGCTCTGTAGCATCCACAGGACCACCAGACTCAAAAACAGTTACTTTCCCCAAGCAGTAAGGCTGATCAACACTTCCACCCACTAACCCACCACCACTATTTTATCATTTCCTGCCAGTGTCACAGACATTCCTGTGAATCAATTTACGGACGCACAATCCATCTAAGTATATAAGGTATCTTACATATTTATATTAATTGTGCATGTTAATATAGTGTTTGTTATCTTATTAAGTTTTATTTTAGTGTTGCATAGATTCCAGAGTAACAATTATTTCATTCTCCTTTACACTTGTGTACAGTAAATAACATTAAACAAACTTGAATCTCGAATTTTTCTGCTCATCTGATCCTAATCTATTTGAAGGTGCCACTACTGGTGACATGACATTAGTGCTAAGATCCTAAACTCTGGAATTCCTACCCTAAACATTGCCACTCACATAACCCTCTCCATTCCTTTTAAATTTATAGGATATACATTATAAATCTCCTTCTTAATACACAGCTTGCTGAACAAAGTTTTCTTATCTGTAAACACAAGAGAATCTGCAGATGCTGGTATCCAGAGTAACACACACAAAATGCTGGAGGAACTCCGCAAGTCAGGCAGCATCTACGAAGGGGAATAAACAGTTGATGTTTCAGGCTGAGACCCTTTTTCAGGAGTTCTTCCTACAATTGCCATCAATTTTCCTCATGTGAAGCACCTAAACTGTTTCTGACACATTAATGACTGTATAAATGTTAAATTATTGTTGGTGTTGATTTTGCTACTACTGTTATACCAGTGTAAGTGTAGACACATTTACAACGTAACAATGGGTATAATCAGTGTAATTGTAGCAGTAGATGTTAGCTCTTATTTTATGATGCCAATGAGGGAGTGCTGATGAAGGTAATTAAATGTAAATCAGATGGGATTTTCATTCCAGTTGTTGTATTGTTGGCACGGATCTCCTTTGTATGTAATTAAATTAAATGTCAATGACATTCAGATCCTTAACATTAGTGCAAAATAAACGTTAAGAGAAATAAGAGAAAGCAATGGTTTTATTTTTTATTTAGAGATACAGAGGGGAGCAGACCTTTCTGTCCCATGAGTCACATCGGCCAGCAACCCAAGCCTAATAACAGGATGATTTGTCATGACTAATTAACATCTCTGGAGTCTGGGAGGAAACCAGAGCATTCACTGGAAGCCCATGTGGTCACAGAGAGGATGGACAAACTCCAAGCTGAACTCCAAACTCTGACCACCCACCTGTCCCAACCAACCGAGCTGTAATAGCATCACAGTAACCACCATGTTACCAGAACTGTCCCCGATCTACTCCGAGTTGGAAAAGAATTGCCAACGGTATTCTGGAAGCATCAAAATCTCAATTCTAATTTGGGGCCTAACGGTGCAAAGCCGTCAAATTGTATCTGCCGGGCCTCCTGTAAATGACCATCACTAAACCTTGTCTGATACTGGACCAACAGCAAGTGGACGTTAATGTACCAGGGAGGAGCTGCTACTGGGCAAAGGCTCCAAAATGAACCGTGTAAGGAGTGGTGCTTCAGATTCAGGTGTTGGCTGTGGAGCTGGGGAGGTCGGAAAATAAACCAGGTGGAAACTTGATGACTGAGTAAGGCATCAAGGAGCCCTGGAAAGAGTGAAATCAAAGAGCATCAGGAGGATCTCACTTGTAGATGCCAGGCAGTTTGGATTGACAACAACTTCTCCTCCACCATCGGCACAGGTTGACCAAAATACTATGGGGTTAGCTCCCAACTCTATTTGCTTTATACAAATGCCTGTGAGGCCAAGTACAGCTCCACAAGACTATAAGACCATAAGAGGTAGAAGCAGAAATAGGCCATTTGGCCCATCGAGTCTGCTCCACTATTCAATTGTGGCTGATCTTTTCTTCCCTTCCTCAACCCCATTCCTTGACCTTCTCCCCATAACCTTTGATACCATGTCCAATCAAGAACCTATCAAGCTCTGCATTACATGCAACAACTTGGCCTCCACAGCTGCATGTGGTAACAAATTCCACAAATTCACCACTCTGTGGCTAAAGAAATTTCTCTGCATTTCTGTTTTAAATGGACACCCCTCTATCCTGAGGCTGTGCCCTCTTTTCCTAGACTCTACCACCATGGGAAACAACCTTTCCACATGTACTCTGTCTAGGCCTTACAACATTTGAAAGGTTTCAATGAGATTCCCCCCCCCCCCCCCCCATCCTTCTAAATTCGAGTGAGTACAGACGCAGGACCATCAAATATTCCTTGTATGATAACCCTTTCGTTCTTGGACAGATGAAGAGAATGGGCAAGGAAGTGGCAAATGAAATACAATGTCGGAAAATGCATGGTCAGATAGATAGATAGATACTTTATTCATCCCCATGGGGAAATTCAACTTTTTTCCAATGTCCCATACACTTGTTGTAGCAAAACTAATTACATACAATACTTAACTCAGTAAAAAATATGATATACATCTAAATCACTATCTCAAAAAGCATTAATAATAGCTTTTAAAAAGTTCTTAAGTCCTGGCGGTAGAATTGTAAAGCCTAATGGCATTGGGGAGTATTGACCTCTTCATCCTGTCTGAGGAGCATTGCATCGATAGTAACCTGTCGCTGAAACTGCTTCTCTGTCTCTGGATGGTGCTATGTAAAGGATGTTCAAAGTTATCCATAATTGACCTTTGCACTTTGGTAGTAGAAACAAATGTGCAGACTATTTTTCTAAAACAGGGATAAAATCCAAAAATCTGAGATGCAAAGGGACTTGCGAGTCTTTGTGCAGAACACCCTAAAGGTTAACTCGCAGACTGAGTTGGTGGTGACGAAGGCAAATGCAATGTTAGCATTCATTTCAAGAGGTCTTGAATACAAGAGCAGGGAAGTGATGCTGAGGCTTTATAAGGCACTGGTGAGGCCTCACCTTGACCATTGTGAACAGTTTTGGGCTCGTTATCTAAGGAAAGATGTGCTGGCATTGGAAAAAATCCTGAGGAGGTTCACAGGGATGATTCCAAGAATGAAAGGGTTATCATATGAGGAATATCTGCACAAGGAGCGCTGTTGTGGGAAAGCAGCATCCATCATCAAGGACCCCCACAATCTAGGCCATGCTCTCTTTTTCTGCTGCCATCAGGAAGGAGGTATCACACCACCCAGTTCAGTAACAGTTATTACCCTTCAACCTTCAAGCTCCTGAACCAGCTTTGCTCACCCCAACACTGAGCTGATTCCACACCCTATATAGATTTACTTTCAAGGACTCTACAACTCAGAATTAAGAAATTTATTTACTTATTTCTTTGTTGTACATAAATGTCTGCAAGAAAATTCATCTCAGGGTCATATATGGTGGCATACTTTGATTATAAATTCACTTTGAACTTTGAATACAGTCCAATGGCTGAATTCCTTCCTCACACAAAGGAAAGTGACTGGGTCTTTGGAGATCAAGCATGCCATCCCCAAGGTATTGCAGCAGTTAAGATTATATTAGATTCATTGTCATGTGTACCAGAGTGCAATGAACTTGACAATCACATGAAGCCTACAGAGTAAACAGTATGCTTGGTAGTATGATAAATATAATGTCTCGTGCAAAATAGCAGAAAGGCAAAACAATTGCAATGCAAACTGAGGTAATTCAACAAGAAATGCTGAAGCGATGATGGTGAAATAGCCAAGTGAGGCAGAGTTAAGGGTTTGAGAAGGGGATGTGAGAGAGGTGCATGGTGGTTCAGAAGTCTGTTAGCAATGTTCTTAATTCTGGATGCCAGGAATTCAAACATGTGTACACTCTCCCAGAATATAGAAGAGACAAAAGAAAAGGGGATTCTTTGATCAAGGTCTTTAGCTCAGTCATCTTTACTTTCTTCATTAGAGTGGCAGATGTATGCAACTCTGGTTACACCACACTTGCAATATTACATATGTTCAGTTCTGGTCACCCCTTTATAAGGATGAGGAAGTTATGAGAGGGTGCACAAGAGATTTACCAGGACACTGACTGGATTAGAGAGCACATCTTATGAGAAAAAGTGGAGTCAGAAAAGGCTTTTCTCTTTGGTGTAAGAGGATGAAAGGTGACTTGGTAGAATTGTATAACATGATAAAAGGCATAGAAAGAGTGGACAGTCTGTGTCTTTTCCCCAAGGTGGAAATGACTAAAACGAGAGATCATACTTATAAGGTGATTGGAGAAAAGTATAAGGGGGAGGGATGTCAGAATTGGGTTTGTTACACAGCGAGGTGTATGGAACACCCTGCCAAGGAGTCTTCAAGGACTATTACATAGGCACATGGATGGAAGAAACAATAGAGGGCTATGTGGGTGGGAAGGGTTAGATTGATTTTGGAGTAGATTAAAAGGTCAGCACACAACTTCGGTCGAAGGACCCACTGTGCTGTACTGTTCTATGTTCTATTCATGACTTTCTTGCTATCATAAGGTCAATTCACTGATGCCTACAAAAGGTTCATTTCTGTTAGAAAAAGAGAGAGCGAGATACCGCTTCTACCTCTTCCAACGATTCTGAGTGAGGCACAGAGAGACCTGTATTTACTGACAATTACCTTTATTGTTCAAACTAACAAATACGTGAATTGATACACTAAATACCTTGTGCGCACACCTGCTAAGTACCCCTGACTCTTCTGGATAGTCAAAGAATAGCAAAGGTGTTACCCGGGCGGAGGAATTTACGCTGGCCAGGCGCTCCTTGTTCCTCGTGGTCCCGATTCACTCTCCACATGCTTCACGCAGGGTTCTTCTCGCTTGTATCTGTGATGGTTATTCTTCAAAGTTACTGCCACTGGCACACACAAAGCATCCACTTTTATATCCATTGCTTATCAATTCAAATGTCACATTCCC
Source organism: Hemitrygon akajei (assembly GCF_048418815.1). Taxonomy (NCBI): domain Eukaryota; kingdom Metazoa; phylum Chordata; class Chondrichthyes; order Myliobatiformes; family Dasyatidae; genus Hemitrygon; species Hemitrygon akajei. The sequence goes on from NC_133129.1 coordinate 174,107,615, forward strand.
GTGTCATTGGCCGCAGGTCATGTGTCTGGCCTTTAACACCTGGTCATTGGCTCTGGTCCAAGCCAGCATCCATCTATTATCCTCTCCCCATCAAGGGACAGTTGCTGACTCATGACTCTTTGTTCTCAGTCAGCAATGAGCTTGAATCGCCTCAGGCATTCACAATCCTGCATGTTATAGCCAACCAAAGAACACCTCACAAATAACTCCTTATTTGGAAATGACCTCCAGTCCAGCAGATTACCTGAAGAGTCTTTGTGCCTTCTTTAAAACACTAATCAAGTCTAGCATGTCAAGCTCACAAAATGGAGAATCGAGTGTCTTCACAAAATGGCAGCCTCCCTCCCCCAAGCACACGGCAAGAACAAAGACTGCTTCCACTGTCCTTGATTCATTTGAATTCACTGATTTGAAGATTGTCATTCTTTCTGGCCAACATATCCCTCCTCTTGATCCAAAGATTTATCTTAGGATCACTATCCTCCTCAATTCTATTGACCATCCACTGGATTGCCATGGGTCCCCAGCAGGTGTGCTGCACTTAAATTATAACTTTTACTTACTAAATTCATACAATTTTTATACTGGCCATCTTTTTTCAGTAGTGCAAAATCATTCCCCTCTACCTTTTGCATAATTTCAGCCTTCCATCTTCTGAGTTGATACACATTAAATAATATAATCATCAGTGTACAAAAAATTAATATTACTGCAGCATGTGAGATTATCCTCACCCATGGATGTATTTGAACATTTGATCCCCAATTCCAAAATTTATCCCAAAAGTCTAAGTAACTCAACATTTCATTTGCCGTCTCAGCATGTGTCTTAATAACTTTTGAATGTTCAGCCCACTGATGAATTATTTCCTTTGCCTCCTCCACCACTCGTGTCTGGTCTGCAGTCAAATGAGGAATCGGTGGCAACTCAGTTACAACATAGTCCCACAAATATCGATCTGTATCAGTTTGTTGGATTGACAGACTTTCCTCCACTACCTTCTCCACTGCATTTGAATTGATAAGCAATGGATATAAAAGTGGATGCTTTGTGTGTGCCGGTGGCAGTAACGTCGAAGAATAACCATCGCAGATACAAGCGAGAAGAACCCTGCGTGAAGCACAGATGCCCCCAATATAGAAAAAAATCCCCTCCACGTCAACTCTATCCAGACCTTTGAATATTCGATAGATTTCAGTGAGGTCTCCCCTCAGTCTTCAAAATCCCAGTGAGTACAGGTCCAGAGTCATCAAAGGGCTCCTCATAGTTAAACTTTTCATTCCTGGGATCATTCTCGTGAACCTCCTCTGGACCCTTTCTAATGCCGGCACATCTTTGTTTAGATAAGGGTCCCACAACTGCTCACAATGTTCCATGTGAAGTCTGCTCAATGCCTTATAAGGCCTTAGCATCACATCATTACTTTTGTATTTGAGTCCTCTCAAAATGAATGCTAACATTGCATTTGCCTTCCTCACCACCAAGTCAAACTGCAAGTTAACCATTAGAGAACCCTGCACGAGGAATCCCAATTTTCACCCCATTTAGAAAATAGTCCCTACACTATATTCAGTCCGCCATTTCCTTGCCCATTTCCCCAATCTGTCAAGGTCCTTTTTCAGACTCCCTGCTTCCTCAACACTGCCTGCCCTTCATCAGGATGAGTCCTGATGCAGGATTTTGACCCATGGATTTGACAGTTCCTTTCCTCCCCCAGATGCTGCTCAACCCACCGAATTCCTATAGCAGATTGTTGCTCCCTCCGGATTCCAGCATCTGCATTCTCTTGTGGTTCCATGTCTACATACAACATTCAAATATGTGTCCAGAATTGGACACATAGGGCACATAGATAATTTCCTCAGATTCTGAAGGGCACAATATAAATTCTAGTTATCTTCTTTCTTTTATTTGCCATTATGCAATAATGAGCATGACTCTTCAGGTATTTACAGATGCCCAGAATTGAGAGGTGATGAGGAATATGGAAGAATATTAACTGGACACAGAGCCACCTCACTTGATTCAAGGTTCGAAGGTTTATTTATTATCAAAGTATACAATTTTAATTTCTTCTCTGGTAGCCTTGAAGCCAAGAAAGAAAAGAAATGCAGCATGATTATGAACCCTCAAAATCCCCCTCCTCGCACAAAAAAACAGAACAAAATGAAACAGGCACCTGAACTCTCAAATCCCCCTCCTTGCACAAAAAAACAGAACAAAATGAAACAGGCACCTGAACTCTCAAATCCCCCTCCTCGCACAAAAAAACAGAACAAAATGAAACAGGCACCTGAACTCTCAAATCCCTCCTCCCACACACAAAAAAAAGAACAAAAATGGAACAAACACATCGACCCCTAAATCCCACCTCCCAAACAAAAACAAATTCAAGATTCAAGTTTATTTATCATACATACAGAGAAATGTGGCATCACACACAAAATGCTGGAGGAACTCAGCAGGACAGGCAACATCTATGGAATAGAGTACAGTCGACATTTTGGGCAGAGACCCTTCGGCAGGAAGGGTTTCAGCCCGAAATGTCGACTGTGCTCTTTTCCATCGATGCTGCCTGGCCTGTTGAGTTCCTCCAGCATCTTGTGTGTGTTGCTTGGATGTTCAGCCTCTGCAGATTCTCTCATGTTGGTGAAATGCATCATTCGCAACTAACTCACCCGAGGCTATGCCACAAGTGTTACCACACATTCTGGTGCCAACATAGCATGCCCACCATGCCCAACACAACAGCAGCGGACACAACAAAACAGTAGACAAACAACAAAATAACAACAGCAAAACCAGCCCCTTTCCCACCTCCCATCCACTCACATACACTGTACTCTAACCCCAAGAGCAGGCCCCCAAGAAACTCAGACACTCAGACACTCAGCCTGGAGTGAGTGCATCTCTGTTACTGGTTTGATTATACTGTAGATCTAAACAGAGACAGCGCTCTGTTGGTATGTGGCAATGGGATCTGTCCCTTTAAACTATAAACGCCAGAACCCATTCCCTCTGTCGCTTCAGTTTGCTCAGCCTGCAAATCTTTCTCAAGAGAGGTATCTAGACTGATATATTTTAATGATTTATTACAAAGCACTAACATATTCAGTTGAAATCACTGGAGACTAGCAGCAAGGAAGCTGAGATAGAGTTAAAACTCAACAGCTCTCCATCTTGGTTATTTGATAGACTCTGCACACTGATGTTGTACCGTCAACGATGCTACGATTGCCATGGACACTATTGATCAGTTGCCTATTTCCAGGAAAATTTGCTGCTCTGCTGTTTGATATAATGGCAGCTTTTTTTTTTCCTCCCCCAGCTACAGATACTTTCTGCTGAGGCTGTGCACTTCCAGTAAGGGTTGGACCTGCCTGGCCTTTCTGAGTAACTAACAGAAGCAACATTGATAACTCGATCATATTACGTTACAAACTGCTAAAATAAGGAACAGTGTACGAAACAGAGGCACTAGCTCAACAATACACATCTGTCCTGATGAAGGGTCTGGCCCTGAAATGTCGACTATTTATTTTCCTCCATCGATGCTGCCCGACCTAGAGGTGGTAAAGTGTAACAGCTACAGTAAAAGCCCAGCGCAGGTCAGCAATAAAGTGCGAGATCAGAATGAGATGCATTGTGGGGTCGTCCAATCCTCCCAAGAATCTGAAACCCTCTTCCTGTACCACCTCCTTGATCTTCCTATTTCAGTAATTACTCTGTTGGAGGCCTCACTTTTAACTTCCTCCTTAGTTCCTGAAAGTTTGAGCGCAGGAGTTCAGTTCCTGCCCTCCCTTTGTTGTTGGGACCACAACTTTTGGCCTGCTACCCTTTCACTACTCCACCCTGCTGTCCTGGTACAAGATGTTCTGTACACCCAGCAGTCTCTTTGACTGCCTACCATCAGGGAGGAGGTACTGTAGCATCTGGACAATAACTGTTATGATAGTAAGCAACTACCTCCCCCAGGCCACGAGACTACAGAACTCCCTGCCACTACTCGGCTCTCACCACCTATGTATTTCCAGTAGTGTTTTACTGTTTACTTTTTAACTTGTGTTGTAAATGCAAGTTTGTGTTGTGAATTCACTTTATTTGTTAATTCATCTGTGGTGATATTACTTTACATGTTGTGTGTGAGTTATATGTAATGTGTCGTGCACCTTAGTCTGGAAGACTTTGGTTTTGTTTGGCAATATTCATGTATACAGACAAACAACAATAAACTCAAACTTGCTGAGGAATGTTTGAGCAGTAGTCTACTATTCTCTACAGAAAATATTACCCTCTGTACCCAAAGTATTTAATAAGCCAAATTAAAATCCATTTCTCGATACAAGGAAGGAAAAACATGCTTGTGTTTCCTCTTAGTGGAAGAACAATATCCTCTTACATAAACCCACAGTGATGTGTTGATTCAAAAGGCCTGGTCAGTTTAGCTCAGAATCACATACTTGATTATAGCCACATAATTACAAATCTAAGATTCAATTATTTTAAAAATATAACAGATTCAGTTTTGAGAACTGTAATAAACACAAGAGATTCTGCGGATGCTGGAAATCCAGAGCAGCACACACAAGATGCTGGAGGATCTCCGTAGGTTAGGCAGCATCTATGGAGATGAATCAAGATTCAATGTTTCAGGCTGAGGCCCTTCAACAGGTCCGTCAGCTGAAATTCCAACTCGTTATTCCTCTCCATAGATGCTGCCTGGCCTACAGAGATCCTCCAGCATTTTGTGTGTGTAACTTTCCTTACCTTTGTTTGTAACCTGCACTCTTTCCTTCAGATTGCCTCGCTCATACGAAACAGGCAACAAAGAGCTCATTTTTCATTCTTGGACTCGAGGTGGGTTGCCGTACACCGTGGCTCTGCCCTGTCACTATCAGAGCTCAGACTCAAGTGAGGATCACTGTCCAAGAAGAGAGTGGAGTTAAGTTTTCTCAACAGTGGATTATTTTTAAGGCTGGATCTTTTGAAAGAAATGCGCTTATATCTGAGCTTTCACACTTAACATCCGATGTTTATGAAGTGAGTGACTGTTCAAATGTGAAAGATGTGTGGTCAATTTGCACAAGCCCCCACCAGAAGCAATCAGCTAATAACCAGATAATCAGGTTTGGTAATACTGAGCTGAAGAAAATTATTGGTCAATGCACAAGGGACTATTTGTCTTGAAACCAGACGTCTACATTCTCTCGAGAGCAGATGAGGTCCTAGTTCAACCCTAGGAGTGTTGTATTATAACATTGGCGCTATATTAACTTCATAACCATTGTTTATTTATTCCAATAGATTGAGAGCTTCACAAATGTGTCTTCTTTGTGCATGGGCTACCATCTAGTGGTGAGAGTGTTATATTACTGATCAAGTAAGTGCAATTAAAGTTGATCATAGCATCATCATATCTGAGGACTGAGATGGTCATTTTGTCAGAAACCATGAAGCAGGTGGTTAGGGTAGAACTGACGCTTCCTTGGAAGGACCGGATTGAGGAGGTATTTGAGCGGAAGAAAGCCAAATACCAGGAGCTGATAGAGCAGCGGTGGAGGGCACAATGTGAGCTCGTAGAGGCGGAGTGTAGAGGTTTTGCTGGCTGCTCGCTCCTTGGCACTATGGGGACTGCAAAGAGAGGAGCTATCAGGACTGTCACAAAACTGCTGAGCCAGCCTCCGGATGACTGTAGATCAAGCGGTGCCGGCCGTGGACCAGAGCTGCAGGGACGCAAGCCGGGGCCTGATCACACCTGGCCGGGTCACCTGGGCAGGAGTGTCCAATGTTGCAGGACCCAGAACACCAGGTGACCCCAGGTTACATCACTGATGACGTGTCCCAGTGCATCCTAGGATGAATGTCAGCATCATGGAAAGAAGCCTACAGTTTCCTAGTTAACATCAAAAACATTTCCACCCTTGCAAGGAACTTGTTTATCTGGACAATTAATAAGAATATTTGTCTGAAAAATATCAACTGTCACAAACAAAAGCATTCTGCAGTCATCAGCGCATGAAGGTCTTTAATCAGAAGTATATCATTAAGTCCTGTTTCGGAATCGACCCAACAACAGAAACTACAAACTGGTTAACTTGAAATCATGTTTGAGCAGATCACTCAACAGATAAAGCAATGTATTCAAGGCGTGCACTCATCCTATCAGCGTTCAGATCTCAGTTTTGAGTGCCATGTTTAAATTTTGGTAAGGGTTAAATCATCAAGGAGGATTTGCAGAAATGGATGCATCTAGAGCAAATGGAAGTAAAACAAATACTCAATACCTTTCAGATCCGCAGGATACCCCAAGCTCCAGAGGGAGTTTGAGAAGGTGGAGGGCATTGTGACTAGTTGTGTCATGGCCTGGTGTGGAGGCTCCAATCTACAGGGTCACAAGAAGCTGCAGAGTGTTGTAGACCCAGTCAGCTCCATCGTGGGCACAACCCTCCCACCGCTGAGGAGATCTTCAGGAGACCGTGACTCAAGAAGGAGGTATCCGTCATTGTAAATATTCACAATCCAGAACATGCCCTCTACTCACTACTATCAGAGAGGAGCCACAGGAGCCTGAAGACTCATGGTTCAATAATAGCTTCTTCCCCTCCATCATCAAGATCAAGTTTATAGTAACTTCAACCGTATACGACCATAGAACACACTGTTCCTGCAGACCAAGGTGACCAACACGGTACATGTAACTCACATACAACACAAAAAGTCATATTGCCACAAATAAATTAACAAATAATGAGGTACATTTACAACACAAGTTAAAAAGTAAACAGTATTACACTACAGAGCTTGAAACCTGGCAAGCCCTGGGCGGTGGTATCTTATGGCCTGTGGTGGGGAGGCAGAAGCTGTTCCTATCCTAACAGTTCTTGTCCGACTGCTGATATGTGGAGGAGAGACACCAATGATCCTCTCAGTAGTCCTTGCAATCCTTTGTAGAGACTTGCAGTCAGATACCTTGTAATTCCCATACCAGATGGTGATACAATCGCTTCAGGGAGTGGAGTCACTCTGCTGCTTTCTTGAATAAAGAGGTGATGTTGAGTAATGAGGAGAGATTGTCTGTTATGTGCAGTCCTAGAAACTGGGTGCTCCATACCCTCTCTTTGGAGGAACTGTTTTTGTGCAGCAAGGAATGGTCAGCCTGAACCTTCCCAAAGTCCACAATCATCTCTTTGATCTTTCGTAGTTAAGACTCAAGTAGTCTTTGCACCATTCTACCAGCCACTGGAGAAGTTTTTTCCCTACTGCGGTCACTTTGCTGAACAGTTAACTGCTGGTTAACTGTCGGCTAACTATTACTTGGATTGCACCACCTGTATGTATAATCTATATTTTCATTTATATTTATCATTATTATTGTTATGAGCAGAGAGACAACATCTGCCGGAAGTAAATTCCTTGTATGTGCATAGGTACTTGGCGATTAAAGTCTGATTCTGATTCTGATTCTGATTCTGACTCTACTTCCTATTTGTATGTTGTCCAATCATCATTGTTCATGAGGCCAACCGCTGCTGTGTCATCAGCAACTTTGATTTGGTTTGAATTGGATTTAGCAGCACCATCATGCACCAGCAGTGTGGACAGCGGCAGGATTAGCTGGCAGCCCTGGGGGGCAAGGGCGCTCAGCCTGTTGGAGCAAGAGATGTTGCTGCCAATTCAGACTGACTGTGGTCTTTCTGTCAGGAAGTTTAGTATCCAGTTACAGATAGAGGTGTTGAGACCCATCGAGGACAAATTACTCACCAGCTTCAGAGGGATGATCATATTAAACAGCAAGCTAAAAACTGATTAACAGTACCCTGGCACATGAAGCACCATCTTCCACGCGGGACAGGACAGAGTGGAGGGCATAGGCTATGTATGGCATCATCAGCGGAGTGATCCGAGTGAGAAGTGAACTGGAAAGGCTCTAATGCAGCAGGAAGATGGGATTTAATGCGATCCATAATCAGCCACTCAAAGCACTTCAATGTTGTTGAAGTCGGTGCCACCAGGTGGTATTCATTAAGGCAGATCACCGATGCCCTCTTGGGCACTGGGATGATGTTGGCCACCTTGAAACCTATGAGGACAGTGGGCTGTTCCACTGAGATGCTGAAGATGTCTGTTAGAACCTCTGTTAACTGGGTTGCACAGTCCATCAGCAGCCAATTAGATATTTTATCAGACTCTGCAGCCTGACCATGGTTATGGTTTTCCTCATATCAGCGGCAACCAGACAAAGAGCTTGCTCCTCAGGAGAAGGGCAGGCCTTCCTTGTAGGCCCATCAAACTACGTGTAAAAGACATTCAGCCTATCAGGAAGAAAGGCATTTCAGAACGGTGCGTGTTCAGAACGGTTCAGAACAATTCAGAAATCAAATTTCAGAACGATCCACACACACTATCTGGTTATTCATTTTCATCCATACTATCTCTTTATTTTTGAATTTATAGTAATTTTACTTCTGCCCTGTATTGATGCCATAAACAACAAATATGACCTCATCTAAGTTTGTGATAAAAAAATCTGTATCTGATATTTTGAACGCATAGTTGTTAGTGGGTTTCATATTAAATATCCTTAACATATTAAAGGAGTATTTCATTAAGAAGCTAACTGGATTCAATCCCAATGAAACTTGTATATAGAGTAGAGAATTATTAAATCATTTCCTGTGATATAATCAGTTTGCTTACATCCGATGCACTAAATGTCGAAATGTTCTTGTTCAAAATCCGTATTTTAATCTATTTTAGAATTGTGTTCATAAAGGTGGATCCAATTCAGATTCTTCACTCGAAATAAAAGTGAAGGGCTGTTTGATCCTGATGTTTATGATCTGAGGTTCCTTGGAAGTCAGGAATGAGTCATAAGTTGTTTACTAAGTGTTACAAGAACAAAACGAGGGAAGGAAGATGAAGCATGAGGGTGAGAGAGGTAGGGAGGGAAAGGGAGAGAGAGAGGGAGAGAGAGAAAGAGAGAAAAGGGCTGGGAGAGAGAGAGGGAGAGAGAGAAAGAGAGAAAGGGGCTGAGAGAGAGTTGGAGAGAGAGAGAATGCGGTCTGTTCCTCTTATATCAGTTTGCTGATAACAGCCATTCCTTTGCTCTGATTAACCAATAAGATAGCCCTATAAAAGTACAATGATATCTTAAGGAAGTGCAACACTAAAAACCACACTAGGTAGCTATATAAAAATACAAACATAGGAAAGTTAAACTACAAGGGAAGTAGCAATAATACAGCCCAATAGAGTGCATTTAGGGTGAGGACCAGGCCTCTAGCCAAGGTGTCACCTGCTCACAGGAGAGCTGGAAGCATCGGAGGTGGTGTGCCCCACTGGAGTGATGGAGATGGTATGATGCAAATCCATGCTGGAGGCAGTGCTGCCCAACTCTTACCCACCCAGTGTTTGCTCAGCAAAAGATCTTGGACTATACTTTTTGTGTGTTACTGTATTTTACTGCAATCTAATGTGTGCTACATGTGCCCTGTGCTGTGTATGACTGTTGGTACTCTGTTTCTCATCTTGTCCCCGGAGTAACGCTACTTTGTTGGCCCTGTTTATACATGATTCAATGACAGTTAAGCTCAACTTGAATTTGAACTCCATTCTGTTACCCTGACAGGTTGCATGGTTGACTGTAGATTTCACCAAGGCTTTCACATATAAATGCAAGCTTGAACTGTAAACAATTCAGAGCAAACTTCAGCCTAAATTTTTAAAGTTCCTGGGCATTAATATCTCAGAAAGTCTGACCTGGGCCCAACACACAGATGCAGTCATGAAGAAGGCAGTACTTAGTTAAGAGCTTCAGGAGATCTGGTGTTAATCAGATCTCTGTCAGGACATCTAAAACTCTTGCAGATGCATGGTGGAGATCATTTCGACTAGTTGCATCACAGCCTAGTATGGAGGCTCCAATGTATAAGAGTGAAGGAGGAGGTACAGGGTTGTAGACCTGGCCTGCTCCATCATGTTTCCAACCCTCCCCTCCCCCCCCCCCCATCGAGGACATCTTCAAAAGGTGGTGCCTCAGGAGGGTGACATCCATTAGTAAGCACCCTCTCCATCCAGGGCATGCACTCTTTTCATTACTACCATCAAAGAGGAGTCTGAAAACCCATGCATAAATGTATTAAGAACAGATTTTTCCTCTCCGAATGGACACTACCTCACCCTATTCCTCTTTTGTACTGTAGCATATTGCTTTACAGTGACGATCACAATTGGAGTTCAATTCCTGCCACTATCTGTAAGGAGTTTGTACCATGTGGCCTTCCTCAGGGTGCTCCATTTTGCTTCCATATTTGAAAGATGTATGGGTTAGGGTTGGTAAGTGATCGGTGCACTATGTTGCCACCAGGAGCATGGCAACACTTGCAGACGGGCCCCAGCACATCCCTGGACTGCACTGGTTCTTGAGGCATCAACCAAGGTTGAAGTCAACGAGGACGAGAGCAGAGGACCAGCAGGTGTCTGGCACTGTCTGCCTACATTTGACCGGCCTTCCTCTTCCTCTCCCTCTCACAAGCGCAGGAGCTGCAGGGACTGATCAGCAAAGCTTTGGACTCATATTGGGGAGCTTTGAGATTCACGGTGCATGCATTTCTGGATTCTGGTTTATCTGCGTTTTTACTACTTTTGAGCAGTTTGATCAGGCAATTGATTGCGTCTGGGGCGCTACAGCGAAGAATGCTTTGCACTGCAGCCTTCACTGGGCTAGCAGCCTGATGCAGGACTAAACTAAACGGAATACAACAGGACTCCTGGTTTGATATCTGATATTCTAAGTGTTGTTCGTTCACTTTTTGCCATTTGCGCGATTTGTTTTTTTTGTGCACTGGGTGTTTGATGTTTTCTTGATCGGGTTCCATGGTGTTACTTTGTTTCATGGCCGCCTGCGGGAGGTCGAATCTCAGGGTTGTATACTTTGATAATAAATGCACTTTGAATCTTTGTATCTTTGATTCAAACATTTCACTGTACATTTCAGCGTTTTGATACGCATGTGACAAATAAAGCTAATCTTTAGAAAACAATTTTCACATTATCTATGTCCGTGATTCTGATTTTGATTCTGTCTGCAAAGCTGAGTGAAACTGGCTGCAGAACAAAGGCTTTCAAGATTGAGGCTGCATGATGTAATAGAAATGTGTTGCCAAATTGTTTTCAATCATGGCCTGACTCTGCACAGAAGAGACAGAGAGCGGCCACTGGTTCCAACTTCATAGCTGCACTGTTCCAAAACTGTTTGAAAGTCTCAGTGCCTTCAAAGGAAATAGTTTGATTGCACCTGCAATTAGATTTATAATTAGCTAACTTTTTGGTTCTGTGGGTAACCTTTTGGTTAGAGTGGACCTCTTGAAAACTCTGTTTGAAGTGTGCAGAATTGATTGAATTGTTTTAATTTGTTGAACTGATGTGCCCTCCAGTGGCCGCACACTTCTTTACACCTTGACGTCTGCAAATTAAACAGAATTACTGGACGTCTGCAGGTGAGGGAGGCTATTTAGCAGATCTTGATTCATCCTAGTTTTCTCCACCTCAATTAAGCCTAAAACTGTTCCTTAAAATATCCACATGCGGTACCACCACTGTCTGCCTGGCAGTTCATTTCCTTCTTTTGCATTGGAACATCAATTGGTTCCGGTCTAGTTTGTTATTTGGAAAAACGGAGAATCTGGAGAATAGTCTGGAATGGCTCCCTTTTGATGGATGTCAACCTGAGTCTGTTCTGTCCTCTCAGGTGCACAGAGAACACTAGGAGGGGATTTCTTCCCTGCACAGGCAGTGCCCGAGTTACAACTGAGCTCTGTTCCTGAGAACTGTTTGTAATCTGAACTGTTCGTAAGTTGGAAATGAATGGGGGGGGGGGGGGTGTGGGACAATAGCGCAGAAACTGGCGTGAGGGGAGAGTGAGCAGGTGCTGGAAGAGAAGTAGCCAGCCAGCATCATGGAGTGAGTGAGTGAGCATTCAGTGGTCCCAGCTGCACTTGGCTCGACAGGGCCCAGATTGTTGGTGCTCGTTGAAAGGGGCAGATACAGAAAGAGCAGAGATGAGGCATGTGGAAATGCCTAGTTCCCACCCAGCAGAAGATGCCCGCAGGCCCACAGCAGCTAGCCAGTCCACCCCCATCCACCCCTTTGGTCTTCCAAACCTTTGTTAGTATGTTTAGGGTGTCCATAAGTCATCCGTTCATAACCTTAGGAGAGACAGTTATCTATCCCTCAACCAACATCATTATCTAGTCATGGTTGATGCTGGGATACTGCTATGCATAGATTAGCTGATATTTCTCCTGCCTCACACTCTGACTGTTTGCATCACCACTTGGTAAGGAGATCAAATGTGCAGGATTGAACGCGGATTCAAGGGGTTGTAAAATCCAGCAACTTTATCATGGGCCTCAGTCTCATTTCAGCGCCAAGCCAAGTAAACTTCGTGGAGCAGCAAGCGGAACAGGCCTGACCCTCACCTCTTGTCCCGATACCCTGCCTTTTCAATCCATATGGCCCAGTGTTCAAATCGTCCAAACATCGGTCATTCCTCGCACCAGGGCCCGGGCTCTGTCACATCAATGGTCTCTGGGCTTGGACCCTGCCACCACGTTTCGACGCGCACCCAGCCTTTCCAGATCAGCCTGGTGCTTAGATCGGTCAAACCTCGCTCTCCGTCTGCCTGGACAGGCCTTCGATCGGCCTCTCCTCTGCTCCGCTCACCATGACTTCTCCTCGAACATGCCTCGACCTCGCCTCTCCTACACTAGTCTCTCCATCGTTTGCGGCGATTGTTTATCAAAAATTCTACAAGAAGAAGTGTTACTACTGAGGTCTTTAGTTGTATTCTTTGTTTTGTTTCCTACCAGTTAGTAGTCACTGGGCTTCAGCAGCACCATCTTAAACCGAAATCAAAGCCTCAAGAAAGGGAATCAATCAATCAGGGCCATCGCCATCTGGGATCTGCCTTCTTCTCATTGCTACCATCAGGGAGAAGGTACAGGAGCCTGATGATCAACACTCAATGTTTTAGGAACAGCTTCTTCCCCTCCTCCATCAGATATCTGAATGGTCCCTGAATCCATTAGCACTACCCTCTGTTACTTGTTCAATTGATTGATTTATTTATTTTTGTGAATTTCAGTACATTTTACATCTTGCACGGTACTGCTGCTACAAAACAACACAGTTCATGACATACGTCAGTGATAATACACCTTGTTTTGCTTCTGGTCACAATTGTAATGACACTTCAAAGAATTTTAATGGGCTGTGAGGCTTTTTGAAATGTTAAGATCATTGAATATTCACCCAGTGGCCACTTTATTGGATAACTCCTACACCTAATTACATGGTCACTGAGTGTATGCTCATGGTCTTCAGCTACTGTAGACCATCCACTTCAAGGTTCAATGTCTACTACAGTTAGTGATACTCTTCTTGTCATAATGCATGCTTATTTAATTTACTGTTGCCCTCCATCAACTTACACCAGTCTGGATATTGTTCTCTGACCTCTCTCATTAACAAGGCACAGTGCCCAAAGAAATGCCACCCACTGGGTGTCTTTTTAAAAATTTTTACACTATTCTGTCTGAACTCTACAGACTGTTGTGTTTGAAAATCCCAGGAGCTCAGCAGATTCTGAGATACTCAAACCGCCCCATCTAACACCAACAATCATTTCACAATCAAAATCACTTGGATAACATTTTTCCCCCATTCTGATGTTGGGTCTGAACAACAATTGAACCTCTTGATCATGTCTGTACGGTTTTATGCACTGCGCAGTAGCCACATGATTGGCTGATTAGATATTTGCACTAACAAGCAGGTATACAGGTGTACTTAATAAAGTGGACAGAGTGTAAGTGCCTTATTTTGTTTTCACATACTTTGTGAGAAGAATTCCCTGACATGTCTCACAAATGTCGTTTGCTACGTCGAATTAAAAATTCCATAATCCAACTCTAGTTATTTAATTTGTAAATAAATATCTTTTAGACATTATATTTATTCATGACATGTACATTGAAAGATTGAAACATCTAGCAAAACGTGCAATTTGTGTCAAATCACATTAGTGAGGATTGTGCTTGGAGAAGCCACAAGTGTTGCCACGCTTCCTGCACCAACATAGCATGTCCATAACTCACTAACCCCAACTGTACGTCTTTGGAATGTGGGAGGAAATTTGATCCAGTGATCTGCAATTACCTGCTCAATTAATTATGCCAACCACAAAAGATAATACTGTTTCAAACAAGACCGAAGCCATCAGGTGAGGACAGGCTCAATGGGATGATTCATGGGTTGAAGGATTATCCTGTGGTTGAGCAGGTTTGGTCTACTCCTGTTGGAGTTTACAAGATTGAGAACTTCTTGCACTGAAACAAAACGAGGGAGCTGGACACAGTGGATGCAGTTCTGATGTTTCTTTTGATGGGCTGGTTGAGAACTAGCGGATGTGCTCTCAGGACAAGACGGCCCTCAAGAGTCATAGAGTCATAGTCATCGAGCACCACCACACAGAAACAGGAGCTTTGGCCCATCAAGTCTACTCTGACCTGGTTTTCTGTCCAGTCCCATGTACCTGCCCCTAGGCCCTATCCCTCCATGCCCCTCTCACTCATGCACCTATCCAAGCTTCTCTTAAGTGTCACAATTGAACCTACATCCACCACTTCTGCTGGCAGCTCATTCCACACTCAAACCATCCTCTGAATGAAGTAGTTTGCCATCAGATTCCCCTTAAGTACTTCACCTTTCACCCTAAATTTATAACATCTAGTTTTAGCCTCACCCGAGGGACAAAAAAGCCTGCATGTATTCATCCTACCTCTTACCTCTTCTGTTATCTGCCTATAACCTCCCACACTGCCCATCCTCCTTCCCTTTCTTCCATGGTCCACTCTCCCCTCCTATCAGATACCTTCTTCTTCAACCCTGTGCCTTTTCCACCTATCAAATCCCAGCTTCTCACTTCATCCCCTCTCTGCTGTGAATTTAATATTTGAGTAAATATATTGTTTGATTAAGAATTCTTTGTTGTAGACATAATTCATTATGGGTATATGTAAAAGTACACAAATGGTGTGTGTCATCATGCCACCATGTCATAGATGCATATCTTGCTAAAAGTAAAACATAACTAAGACTCATTAGTCTCGGCTCTGTGTTTTTCTTATAATTAGTTTCATATCTTGGAGGGACAAACCATAACAAATAGTATAATCTTGGCAGAATTGCTGGGAATAAACTGGTTTGCAGAGGAAATTGGTGCTCATTGTAGTGCAATCACTTGAGTAGAGTAAAATGTTCTCCCGAGGGGTTGTCTATTGATGGGTCGTCAGGTGACTGTAGAGGCTGATCCACATATTCTGATACAATGTGGACAAGAGGAAGACAGCTTGATTGGAGAACCGTCCTCTATTTGCACACCACATCCCCTGCAACAGAGCCAACTGAAAGCAAATTTAAAAAGTCACTGGATAATGCAACAACAGTGTTCAAGGATGACATTGGAAGACTCAACCACATCAAGGATAAAATAGTGTTAAATGAAAATGCCACACCCAAGTTTTACAAAGCCCATCCAGTATCTTTTACCATCCGTGATAAAGTAGCCAGTTAACTTGATCACATGGAGGCTTAAGGAATTCTTTGCAAGGTTGGGTGGAGCCCGTGGGCTATGCCAGTGATCCCAATAGCCAAGAAGAATGGATCTGTCAGGATCTGTGGTGATTATAAGGTCACCATCAACCGAGTGCCAAAATTAGATCAATACCCTCTTTGAGGATATCTTTGCAAACCTTTCTGAAGGGAAACACTTCATCAAAATGGACTTAGCTGAGGCCTATCTAGAGGTGGATATGGAAGAAGAATCTAAAGAGTTTCTCACCATAAACAATCACAAAGGGTTGTATTGGTATTTTAGACTTATTTTTGGAGTAATATCTACATCTGCACTCTGGCAGAAAGTAATGGAACAGGTGCTGCAAGGCTACACAGGTACGGAGGGTTACCTGGATAACATGATTGTTACTGGGAGGACGACAAGGAACGTTTATAAAATCTCCAGATAGTGTTAAAAAATCAGAAGATTATAGGCTCAGAGCATGAAGCAACAAGTGTGAATTCTTTAAACCAAGCATCACTTACTGTGTAACACCATCAGCGCACAAGGATTACACAGTGTGCCGAGAAAATTCAAGCAGTGGTGGCTGCCCCAAGGCCAAAGGACATGTCACAGTTGAGGTCCTTTTTAGGATTTGTCAATTGTTATAACAGGCTCCTGCCAAACCTGGCAACTGTGCTCTACCCCTTGAACTCATTACTACAGATCAGAAAGAAATGGCAATGGACAAAGCAGTGAGAGCTGGCTTTTCAAAAGGTAAAGGAAATGGTGACATCAGACACTATACTCACACATTATGATCCAGAATGTCCAGTGAAGCTTGCCTGTGACACCTCGCCTCATGGTATGGATGGTGATTGAGAGTTGTTGTACCATCCAAGCTGAGAGCTGAAGTGTTGGAGGAGCTACAGGCTGGTCATCTAGGCATGGTCAAAATGAATGCATTGTCTCAAAAAGGTGTCTGGTAGCCTGGGATAGATCAGCAGGTTAAGCAGCTTATCATGCACTGTTCAATATGCTAACATATCCAGAAGAAAGGTGACCAGAGTTGTCAGAACCACTTCCTGCAGTCCCAGAGTCAACGCCTACAACCACCGAGGAGGCCCCAGAACCTGAGAGTGTTTCATGGCCACAGTCTCACTTGCCAAGCAGATTGACGCTCCTTTATCAAGAAAGATGTTACCCCACAAAGAATGAGAAATTCTCCACAGCATTTAAATCTTATGGCCTGAATTGGACAATTTAAAATTTGTATTCCTGTGGATGGATATATAGTAGCTGTATCATATAGCATATAAGATGCACTCTATATGGAGATGGAGCTTATAGCTAAGCAGGGAGGACTGTTGTTTACTTAATATGTCAGTAATATTTGAGTACTATTGTAAATATATTGTTTGATTAAACATGCCCTGGGGTTTACATGATTTATTACAGGGTAAATGTAAAAGTACACGAATGCCATTTATCATTGTGCTGCCTTAATGGCAGTTATTTAGTTTATAATATTTTCGCTTAGTAATTCGTGTGTTAGCATTTTTTAGTTAAAGTTAGGATTGTTTAAGTAAATTCGTTGTCTGTAATATATCGCGGCATGCGATGATGTCATATCCGGTTTCGCCGCGTCCTGTGGGAAAATACCGGTTTGGGAAAGATGGGAAGGTGGGAGCCAGACATGTGTGAGTCCAGCGCAAGAAAAGTTGTCTTCTATGCACCAGAAACATAGTGAAAGCAACGCTGTAAGTCATAGATAATCGATATGTTGAATTAAAACGTTAACGCTGATTCCGTTAAAAGTAACCACGGTCGATAAGGTTTATGTTTTCGTTAGTTAAAGAGTCGTGATAGTTTGTGTTGAAGTGTATTTAAAGCAGTCAATGGCATAGATAGATTCTGACTGTATGCTGCACTTTAATGTAATGTAGTTGTTGTCGTTTTACCTTTGCAAGTATTCACGATGTGAATGTGATATCTAGAAGGAAACAAATACTGTACCAATCTTGTATTGTTTTATCAACAGTTTTCACCATACGTTAATGTGGAAGAGTGAACAGTAAATGGTTAATCTTACTGCGACCCTGTTTTCATCAACGACGGTTTACCTCGGCGTTTAGCTCGAGTTCCGTTACACCCGAGCGAGAACGCTACAATCATCATGGCATAAGTGTGCGCCTCACTTGGAGTAAGAATGAAACTAAGACGTGTTATACCCGACTCCATGTTTTTCTTTTGATTGATTTCTGGAATTACAAAACATACACTCTCCCCCACCCACCTGGCTTCACCTGTCAGCTTCTAACTTGTACTGCTGCCCCTCCACCCACATCCTTCCTCTAACATCTTCCCCTTTCCTTTCTAGTTGAGATGAAGGCCCTCAACCTGAAACATCGGCGGTTGATTCATTTCGTTGATCTGCTGAGTTCCTCAGCATTTTGTGTGTGTACCTCCCAGCTTCTTACTTCATTCCCCCTCAACCAACCACCCAACTTCACCCTCGCCAGGTTTCACCTATCACCTGCCAGCTTGTACTCCTACACACACACACACACACACACACACACACACACACACACACACACACACACACACACACACACACACACACACACACACACACACACACACACACACACACACACACACACACACACACACACACACACACACACACACACACACCAGGCGTCAACTTCCTGCCTACTGATTGACCTTCCAGCTCCGCTCTTTGGATTCAACCCCGGTCTAGCCGATGACAGGACCTGAACTCTGGGCACGCTGTATACCCATGGTACAGAGTCAGCTGCTATTCAGTTTGCAGCACACTGTCAGAATGCTGTGTGTCCATTTTCACTGGAGGGACTGTGATGCTCGCTGAGAATTTGAAACAATATTTGCTATGAAGAAAGATCTAGCGCTTTCCCAGAATTTATGACAAATAAACTCTTCTTGGGCTTCCAGCCTGGTACAGGTATCGATTTTAACCAAAGTTTCGATGACAAACTCTGCCATCTTCATCAGGGATGATGCCTGGGCATGTTTAGTCCATTGGTATTTATGCCCCCGTCGTCCGTCCCTCCTGATTAGTTAGTCCTCATCCAATCAGGTTTCCATTGTCGTACTAGCAACACACACAAAATGTTGGAGGAACTCAGCAGGCCAGGCAGAGTACAGTCAATGTTTTGGGCCGAAACCCTTCAACAGGCCGACCTTGTTAACAGTCAAATTCCAGTTCTTCCTTAGAATGAGACCTTTGTCCTTGTTAAACATTTTTCCTCTAGTTTTAGTTCTATGGCTTCCTTCACCAGGCAGTCCCAAAAGCCATTGGTGTGGCAATGTAGCTTTGTGCCATTGAAGTCAATCCTATGGCCATTGCGAATGCAATGTTCTGCTACCACCGATTTCTCGGGGTAACCCACTAAGATACACCTATGTGCTCCTTAATGCAGGTTTCCACCGTGCATCCCATCTGGCTGATGTACACTGCTCCACATTCACAGGGAATTCTGTAAATGCCAGCTGCTCTGCGTCCCAGGTCATCTTTGACCCTCATAAGCTGTGATTTGATATCATCCACAAACACATAAGCAAACTGAAATTCTTTCCCTCTTAAGGGTCAGTGGGGATGATGTGCTTTTTCAAGGAAGCTTTGAGCACATCCTTCAAAGTATCTCCGTGTCCACATGGAAATTCCACTAAATTACGAAGCTCACAATAGAGAGTCTATTTCAGAAGTCATCCAGTAGTAGTTATCCAGAACTTAGGTTTACTGTGGCAACATAAATGCAAATTGCACCAGAGTGAAGGCTGCCAGGAAATCCAGTACTGAACTGCGTGATTCACCACATCTACCCACACGCTCTTCAGATGTCCTGCAAAGCATGTGGGTCAATGTCATTTGCTGAGTGTTTTGCAATCAGTGCATAGCTATCTCTGTTTGCTGCTCTATAGCAAGAGGATAGGAAATGTGGGTGACTCTTGTTAAGATAGAGAACTTCAGAGACTACCCACTCAACCCAGACGCAAAGTACTGGAAGTACGAAAGGTCAAGCCATGTCTGTGGAGAGGTAGTTAAGGTTTTAGATTAATAACCTCACGTCAGACCGACAAATCATTGCAATCATCTTCACATCCAATCTTCCTGCCATCTGGAAGAAGGTACAGGGGCCTCAGTACCCACACTATCAGGTTCAGGAATAGTTATTACCTCTCAACAATCAAGGCTCTTAAACCAGAAGGGATAATTTTACTCAATCTATGGACTCACTTTTGAGAATCCTTCATCTCATGTTCTCAGTATTTATTGCCTAATTATGCATTATTATTATTTAATTATTTTTGTATTTGCACCGTTCATTGTCTTTTGCACACTGGTTGAACTCCCAAACTGGTGCAGTCCTTCATTGACTCTATTATGGTTATTATTCTACTGCGGATTTATTGAGTGTGCCTGCAAGAAAATGAACCTCAGGCTTGTATACGGTGACATAAATGTACTTTGATAATTAATCTACTTTGAACATTGGAAGGTTTCTTTGTCAGAGTCACTTATACAGCTGTTGTCAAAGCTGTCCTTGCCC
The DNA here is from genome assembly GCF_048418815.1 of Hemitrygon akajei. Classification (NCBI taxonomy): domain Eukaryota; kingdom Metazoa; phylum Chordata; class Chondrichthyes; order Myliobatiformes; family Dasyatidae; genus Hemitrygon; species Hemitrygon akajei. The sequence goes on from NC_133129.1 coordinate 174,127,829, forward strand.
TGCTGTGAAAGCCGTGCAAAGCAAGGGTTAAAATAATGTACAGGCAAGGATAGTTTACAGATCAACCAGGGCAAGAAAGGTTTCTGAGAGCATAAATTCCCTTTGCAGGGGATCGGAGCCATTTGGCATTCCAAGACAAAATAGGGATGTAAAGAATTCCAGGTGGCATTTACTGTTAGTCTGGTATCTTACTAATTCTCAAATATTATTGGCTCTTAATGCACAGACTCTATTGTTTATTCACACTTGTATTATTGTAGTGTGATTGGTGATTAATTATGCATATAAAGAATTTGACTATCCAGAAGTTTACTAATTTGTTGATATCTGTACTCAACTGGTCAATTTCTGTATAATAATGGTATTTCTTTGTTCTAACTTTAGAACCAAGTTTGCTGGCAGGGTCCATGCTATACACAAGTAAACAAAGTCTGATGAAGTAAATAAAGCAGGTACCACAAAAGCTACCCCCATCCCAGGTGAGCAGTTACGGCCTGTAACAGCAGCAGACCTGAGAAAAACTCTGCACTGTCTTTCTCTGGGCACACAGGACCAGGCCAGACAACGTTCCAGGCTGAGTCCTCAGGGAGTGTGCTCACCGATGTCTTCACGGACATCTTTAATCAGGTTGCTGCCCTACAGCATTCAAATCAGCCACTATCATCCTTGTTCCAAAGAACTCTACACCTTCAAACTAAACGTTTACTGTCCACTGGCACCGGCACCAATGATCATGAAGTGCTTTGAATGTCTGGTAACGGCAGATATCAAAAACTCCATTTCTGCCTCACTAGACACTCTCCAATATGCTTATCAGCAGAACTCCTCTATGACTGATGCATCTGTCATGCACCTGACCCTGACACACCTAGAAAACAAGGACACTTAAGTCAAAATGCTGTTTCTGGATTTCATTTCAACACTCAGCATTATTGTCCCACAGACACGGATGAACAAACTCCTACTGACCGGTCTAAATACATCAGCGTGCAACTGGTTGTTGGACTTCCTAACCAAACAATCTCAGGTAGTCAGGATGCATAATCGTTCCTCCCTCTCCATCATCCTCTACGCGGGTGCCTCCCAGCGCTGTGTGCTGAACCCTCTGCTCACACATGACTGCACAGCTGAACGCCCGAGTGGTCACATTGTCAAGTTCTGCGATGAGACGACAATGGTGGGGCTCATCACCAACAACGATGAGACGGCCTACTGAGGGCAGGTAGAAGAACTATCCTTCATGTTCACAAGACAAAGAAGATGGTTATCAACCTCAGGAAAACTCACAACACTCACCCCCCTCTATATATCAGCGGCAGAGCAGTGGAAACTGTGAGGAGTTTCAAACTCCTGGGAGAGCACATCTCGCACAACCTCTCATGGTCCCAGAACACACCCTACACAATTTAAAACGCTCAACACCACCTTTACTCTTTGAGAAGGCTGAAGAGAGCTGGTCTTTGCACATCAATAGCCATGTTCTTCTACAGATTTGCATTAGAGAGCACCCTAACTGGCTGCATGACTGCACGGTGCAGAAAATGCAGTGCAGTAGACAGAAAGGCTCTACAACGGGCTGTCAAAACTGCCCAATGCATCACCAGCTCTGGCCTACCCACCATCAAGGACATACTGTACATAGAGAAAGGAGCCCGAAAAGGATGGGTAACATCATGAAGGATCCCACCCACTCTGCTAGCAGACTGTTTGTCTCTCTCCCATCAGGCTATGGAACATCCGTGTCAGGACCACTAAACTCAAAAACAGTTCATTTCCGTAAGAAGTACGGCTGATCAACACCTCCACCTATTAATCCACTCCCACACCCCTCAGCACAACTACTTTATCATTTCCAGTCACCTTATAATATTTTTGTGTCTAGTTGCACCTTATGGATATAAAATCTATCGATGTATCTATGGGTAGCTATCTTATCTATTTATATTTATTGTTTTCTTTTATTATAGTGTTCTTTATCTTGTGTTTTTTTGTGCTGCATCATATCTGGAGTAGCAATTATTTCATTCCCCATTACTCTTGCGAACTGGAAGTGACATTAAACAATCCTGAATCTTTCATCTTTGACTCTTGATTGAGGAACAAGTTTTCTCAGTCCAGTTAATTGTTGACAACACTGGGCTGAGGTTAGAACTGTGAGAACAGGAGGACATTTTCTTTGATGGTGTCCTTATTCGCATGTATGGGTCTCACATATATAGGGAAAAGGCAAGTAGGTGGAGATGAGCCCATGGCCAGATCAGCCATGATCTTATTGAATGGCGGAGCAGGTTCAATAGACCAGGTGACCTACTCCTGCTCCTATTTCTTATGTTCTTACACTCTTATTATGTTCCTCACTGAGCTACACATATCCACCTGCTGAGAACCACTCTCTGCCTTCCAGCAGATAGCCCTTCTCTGTATGTCCTCTGGTTGATCTCCAATCCCAGGGAAACTTCTGGAAGGTGACAGGTGAAGCCAGGTGGATGGGGAGAGTGTTGGTGGAAAAGGTAAAGGGCTGAAGAAGAAGGAATCTAATAGGAGAGGAGAGTGGACCATGAGAGAAAGGGAAGGAGGAGGGGCACAAGAGGGAGGTAATGAGCAAGTGAGGAGAAGAGAAAGGGTAAGAGGGGAGCCAGAGTGCAGAGTGAAAGAGAATGAAAGTGAAGGACACAGGTTTAAGATGCTGGGGAGTAGGAACAGAAGAGATATCAGGGGTAAGTTTTTTACTCAGAGTGGTGAGTGCGTGGAATGGGCTGCCGGCAATGGTGGTGAAGGCAGATACAATAGGGTCTTTTAAGAGACTTTTGGATAGGTACAGGGACCTTAGAAAAATAGAGGGCTGTGGGTAAGCCTAGTAATTTCTAGGGTAGGGACATGTTCAGCACAACTTTGTGGGCTGAAGGGCCTGTATTGTGCTGTAGGTTTTCTATGTTTCTATGGAAAGGGAAAGAGGAAAAATTACTGCAAGGTAGAGAAATCAATGTTCATGTCACCAGGTTGGAGGCTACCCAGACGGAATACGAGATGTTGCTCTTCCAACCTGAGAGGGTGCCAGACCTGCTGAGTTCCTCCAGCATTTTGTATGTGCTACTCTGGATCTCCAACAGCTGCAGAAACTCTTGTGTTTATGATATGATGTCATATGCCTATGATGCTGCTGCAATTAAGTTCTTCATTCAGCTACTGTGCATACACGACAATAAACTCGACAGCGAAAGCAACCTGATGATAAAGTAAACAGGAATTCAATAAATGTGTGCTGTATGGCACACAAACAAAGTCAATGAAGCAAGGAAAAACACAAAGTCGAATCTGTGACAGAATTAATAAAAATCCCCAGCATGAAGCATCCAAGATTTCGAAAAGCATTGGCAGAGGAAGTGCCAGGAAACTAATTCTTCCTGCAAGAGGGTCAAAATAATCAGGGTGTGGCCTCGGGATCAAGAATCCACCATTGACATTAAGAATATTAGACATAAAAGCAGAATTGGACTGCTCAGAGGCATTTCTTTAGCTATAGAGTGGAAACTCTGTGAAATTTATTGCCATAGGCTGCTATAGAGACCAATGCATTGCGAATACTTAAATCGGAGGTTGGGCGGTTTGTGATTGATCAGGGTTTCAAGGGTTATGGGGTGAAGGCAAGACAATGGGGTAGAGAGGGAAAATAAATCAGCCATGATAGAATGGTGGAGCAGGCTCGATGAACAGAATTAGGCCAATCAGCCCACCAACTCTGCTCTGATTCATTGCATTTCTGCTCCTGTGCCTTGTGCAATCAGGAGTCACAGTACTGAAAGCAGAGCATTGTAACAGGACAAGTGCATAACAAGACTGGAAATGAGGTGGAGGCAGATGCAGACAGTATCACTATAGGGGCAGTACGTGATTACAGGATGGCACAGGCCACAAAGAACTACAGTCCACAAACCAGTGAACCTGAATGAAGTAAGGACAGTGGAAGCAGACAGACCAGTTGCCTTTGTTCTTGCCATGATGGAGGAGATGGAGGCTGCCATTTTACCAAGAGTTCTCCATTTTAAGCTAAAGTCGCTTGATTTGATCAGTGCTTTAAAGTCGACACAATGATGCCTCAGGTAATCTGCTGAACCAAGAATCATTTCCAGATAAGTTATTGGTGAGGTGTTCCTCGGTTGGATATAACATGAGATTTTTGACTGTTGGGGTCCGTATCTGTTCTGTGTGATTTAAGCTGGTTGCTGATTGAGAACAAAGCCATAAATGACCGATTATCACTTGCTGGGAAGAGGGCAATAAATGGATGCTGGCCTGGAGCAGAACCAATACAAAGGCGTTAAGGGTCAGGCCCATGACCTACAGTCAATGACACTGGAATGAAATATTTGAATTGGTAAGGAATGAATATAAAAGCAATCGCTTCAAGTGTGTAGCAGCGGTAACTGTAGATCAACTATCGTGGATGTGAGGAGCCCCACAAACATGTGAAGAATCGAACAAGGAACATGTAGTCAGCAGCAGAAACTCCTTGTTTAACCAGTTTATTCACATTTCAGTTGAAGTTGGTTCATATGCACCAAATCCCTACTTCCCTGTCCCTATAGCTCAATAACATTTCCCTTAATGGTTTTCACTTCCTTCTCTAATCTACCCTGTTTCTCGCTGGTATTCTTGCATTTTCTGCTGTAATCTATCTCGCTCATAATCAGCTTTTTTGTCAATATCCTTTTAAATCCTCAATGAGGCCAGCCATTGCCATTGGCTTCAGTTGCTGCTTGAACCCTTAGTCTTTGTTTCCCTTTGGCAATTTAAAAAAAGCTTCGCTGCCTTCAAGGCTGGTGTGCCAGCATACTCCCCGTATTGTGGTCATTTCCCCAATACGTCCTTCTGGAGGAATCCCTCCAATCAAAACAATCCTAGTCCTCTGGACTTGCAGAATTCCCTGAATTCTTCTTCCTGGGTCGGAACTCGTAAATTACCCAGCCCAAGATCTCTCTGTTTCTCACCAACATGGTCCGACTCAAGTCTCCCCCTGATGGAGAGATTTATTCTCGAGCCCACAATGGGGATGCTGATTGTGTCACAAGAATCACACCTCGTAAAACTGATCAGGGAGGCTCAGTGAGAGCTGTAATTACCTATAAATACCTTAATGGAAGAACACAGGAACTTACACAAGCAAATACCTGTGTACACATTTGCTAAGTTTTTTTTGATCTTCTGTGAACAAAGAAGGGAAACTATAATACCAGTTAAAAGGAAGTTTCTGTTGCTGGCCACATGTTATTCGTGGTCCCATATCAAATCTCCACATATCTGCGCAGTACCTCACGTCCACAATAGTTGGTCTACAGAGTTAATACTGTCGGCACATTTGAAGCGTCTGTTTTTATTTTCATTTCTTACCAATTCAAATATTGCTTTCCAGTGTTGCTGGCAGTACTACCTACAACCTACACCAGTGCCTAAATGTGGTGAGGCCCAGCGTAACACAAATAGGGTAGGAACTGTGTTGGAAGGTACAGGGGAATTTGTTAGTTTGGTACCAGCGTACCAGCATGCGCAGGTCATTTTTAATCTCACGGTTATAGTGGTGCCTGAATGGTGCTCATCTACAATGGGACAATTACTGGGAGACAACTAAGCAAGAGTGAGCTTAAGCCAGTCAAAAATAGTAAAAGAGAGGACTGTTGGAATTAGTGGAAGTATGTTATGCATCAAGGTTCATGATGGTCAATACTTTAGATATAGCAGAGTTAGGAAACCAGATATAGCTCCTTCAGCAGAAAATGTGGAGAAAATGATTGGAATTACAGGCAGTCCCCAGGTTACGTACGAGTTCCGTTCCTGAGTCTGTCTTTAAGTCGGATTTGTATGTAAGTCGGAACAAGTACATCCGGTATTATTTAGCGTCAGTTAGTCAAACGTTTGTCTTAGTATATAGTATATATTTTACCTTTCTATGCATATAAAACACTTAAGAAATGTAATTAAACCACTGCATTGCTTAGTAATAATTGTAGCTTCCATCAGGGCAGGGCCTTTCACATGCTCCATTATTCTCACTTTATCCGTTAAAATTATTCGGATCATTGACCGACTGTAGCCTAACGATTTTCCAATGACCTCTTTCCATTGTTACGTACCTGTGGGTATCTTGTACTTGTCACGTGACAGGGGTGTTGAAGCTATAATGGACCTAAGGTAGTGGTCTTGTGATGGTGGAGTGACGTCATTTTCCCACCAGTAGAGGTCATGTGACAGTTTTTTTTTACAGGGTATAAAAGGAGGACCCCTCCCTGTGAGGAGGGGCAGTTCATGGCTGGATTTGCCATTTTGACTCCATGCCACTGCGTGGTCCAATATTATGACACAGTTTGGTTGAAAGGTGGAGTTTTATTTAATGCCTAAAGTTTAAAAGGTCATTGCCGGCAGTTTCTTTACAATACTGCCAGTTAAAAATCAGTGGAGAGTGAAGATCGGAGTTCAGAAGCTAAAAGATCGAGGAAAGTTGATTTTGACAGTGAAACAGGTTCGACCTTGTTTGATCCTCATTCGGAAGGAATTCATTGGCTGTGCCCGTGTTAGCCCCTGCGATAAGAGCAGAAAGGGTTTGGTGCACAGTTTCGTCAAGGAAAGGTCAGTGCCTTTAAGCCGTTTCATTTTCATCTTTGTAAATTCTCCGGGAAAAGTATAGTTTGACTGGTAACCACAACAACACGATGTGAAAGAGAATTTAAATCGTCTAAAAAAGTCTCTCCTTTAATGGACTGTAAGCATTTTGAACTTTCGCAGTACTACTTTGAAGAACTGTTTTTGCAACATCGCTTTAGATAGATAGATAGATAGATAGATAGATAGATACTTTATTCATCCCCATGGGGAAATTCAACTTTTTTCCAATGTCCCATACACTTGTTGTAGCAAAACTAATTACATACAATACTTAACTCAGTAAAAAATATGATATGCATCTACATCACTATCTCAAAAAGCATTAATAATAGCTTTTAAAAAGTTCTTAAGTCCTGGCGGTAGAATTGTAAAGCCTAATGGCATTGGGGAGTATTGACCTCTTCATCCTGTCTGAGGAGCATTGTATCGATAGTAACCTGTCGCTGAAACTGCTTCTCTGTCTCTGGATGGTGCTATGTAGAGGATGTTCAGAGTTATCCATAATTGACCGTAGCCTACTCAGCGCCCTTCGCTCAGCTACCAATGTTAAACTCTCCAGTACTTTGCCCACGACAGAGCCCGCCTTCCTTACCAGCTTATTAAGACGTGAGGCGTCCCTCTTCTTAATGCTTCCTCCCCAACACGCCACCACAAAGAAGAGGGCGCTCTCCACAACTGACCTATAGAACATCTTCAGCATCTCACTACAGACATTGAATGACGCCAACCTTCTTAGGAAGTACAGTCGACTCTGTGCCTTCCTGCACAAGGCATCTGTGTTGGCAGTCCAGTCTAGCTTCTCGTCTAACTGTACTCCCAGATACTTTAAGAACTGTTTTCGCTTTATCCCTTTCAGAACTGTTTAAGTTGCCGCACAGCAGCTGATTTCCGGTTACGTTAGTCATTTGTTTACTTCTGGGGTTTATTTTTTCAGTGTTTAATAAATGTTTTATTTGTTATAAAAACCCTGTCTCACTTATATATTTATTGTTGCTGAATCCGTAACACCTCATTCAAAAGAGGTGAATGACCGATGGTGTTCCACCTCTTTCCAAACGCTTTCTTATTTCCACTTTATTTTCAATTGCGATCACTTCCCGTCAATGGAACAGAAACACTGCGGGCGGCGGACCCCAAGCTCCGCCAGCTCCCGAGGTTTGCTGGGTCCTAAGGACCACCACACTGAATTCCCTGGGTCCTAAACTCTACCGGACTGAGACAGGTTAAACGGGACAAGTGGGGGCTGCGCTGGGTTTGGGTATTTGATCCTCCACAATATTCCGTGTGGGAATTTAAACTGGAGGTGGCAGTGTTTTTTTTTTATGAGATCAAGTTGCGAGCTCGACATCAACCCGGCATGGATGGTACAGGAATCACTGGATCGACATCAACCCAGCACAGAAGCGGTCTGTCACTGGATCGAACTTGGGAACCTCCGTTCTCCAGCCAGGCGCTGATCTCACAGTGCCACTGGCCAACCGTAACGGGGGGGGGGGGGGGTCCCGGGTGGATCTTACTAAGAAAAATTTGAGCCAAATACAAAGTTAAACACTCAACACAATGTCAATGGCAACAATTTAAAATGGCAGATGGTGTCGCGATCTGACTTAAAATGGCCAACGACCTCCTTCCTCGGTTCATAAGTACGAGTTGTCCGTAAGTCGGACGTTCGCTAACACAGGGACTACCTGTAGGTACAGACTGATGAAATTGGTCAGAGTGCATCACAGGTAGCTCTGGATTCAGTTAAATTTCTGAAGCCCCTTTAAGATACCATGAATTTGATAATTGACCGCATATCTAAGGGAATGCGTAATGTGGAGATCAGTGCTACATATACTAGTTGTTTGCTTGCCATGATTGCTACAAACTTATTACAATGATGGACATCAATTACCAGATTGGGTATCAGATGAACAACTAAAATAAGGAGCTGTGGAAAAGTGCCTTGTGCCTTATTAGAAGTCTTACACTAACCAACAGAGTACTGGGTATACGTGATGATAATAAAGGAAGTTCTTATGTCGGTGTGGTATTTCATATTCCCCAACATGGAAATAATTTAACCTACTCTTTAAAAAGAGCTCATAGTGTGGGCAAATATCATGAGATGACTCATATTCTTAAGTAACCCACCAACAAATGCTATTCCTTGGAACAAATGCTATTGTTATGAATGGTACCGGGAAAGGGGTAGATTTATCAAAATGTCATAAAAGTGAAAAACCACTGGGCTTATCCAGAAGAGATGAAGAAACAGAAAGTTCTGGACTGTGGTTTCATACTTACAAGAATTGTTCATCATCTATTCCTCCAGTAAATAATGAGTTTTTCTTATAATATGCATTGATGGGACAGACTATTATAGCAACACAACAACAAGTTACATCAAGGGACGGAAAGAGTGTTCTTTGGAAAGTCATTATGTTGCAATTGCGAGCCTGATTTTAGATTTGGCTATTGGAGGACGGACTTTGTCTCAGCCAGTAATAAATATGGTAATGAAGGAGAAGCTTTCAATCCAACAAACTGATAAAAATGATACTTGTGGGACTATTTTGTTACCAAATTGCCACTGATTTTTCATTTGAATGTAGACTGGACACGAGTTTTGGAGAAGACAAAGGAGATAATCCATCAATGAATTAAACACACTGAAGTCATTAAGACATGCTGATGACTTGCTGATAAAGCAAATAAAATACTGAGTAAAGTGGCTCAGACTCATGGGATAAGTTTTGGAATTGGGGATCAAATGTTTAGATACATCCATGGGTGAGGATGGTATTGTATGCTGTGGTAATATCAATTTAATGTATGCCAATAATGGTTTTGTTTAATGTGAATTACCTTAGAAGGTGAAAGACTGAAGCTGTGCAAAAGGACGTGGATAATGGTTTTGCAATACAGAGAAGACGATTGTCGGTAAGCACAGTGTATGAATTCAGTAAGTAAATGGTACCTTTATCTTTGTATAATGTAAGTGTCGCTCACCTGCTGGGGGGGGGGTGGTGAGGTTCATGGCTATCTTATGAGTAGTCAATTGAATAGAGATGGACAGTAATCCTAAAATAAAAATCTTTGGATCAAGAGGAGGGAGATTGATGCACCATCAATAACTCACTCTGAGATGTAAAGACGAGATATCGGCTTTTATTGACTGGAAGAAGGAAGGAGCAGTGAGTGACCACCATACTACATCCTGGAGACAGAGAGGCCGGGCTCAGACCTCAGTCGCCTTTATACAGGGGTCTGTGGGAGGAGCCACAGGAGCAGTCAGCAGGGGGCATGTCCAGACAGGTATATGTAGTTCACCACATTCACCCACCCCCCTTTGTTTTAAAAAGAGTCCCCATGTGGCGAAGTTTCTTACAAGTATATTTACAGGTTAAGTCTATCAGGTGGTCGAATCTGTCGCTGCGATCTGCGTAGCACCGGCTGTGATTGCACAGATGCCGGTGGTGATTGCACAGGTGCCGGTGGTGATTGCACAGGTGCTGGTGGTGATTGCACAGGTGCTGGTGGTGGTGATTGCACAGATGCTGGTGGTGGTGATTGCACAGGTGCCGGTGGTGATGATTGCACAGGTGCCGGTGGTGGTGATTGCACAGGTGCCGGTGGTGATTGCACAGGTGCCGGTGGTGGTGATTGCACAGGTGCCGGTGGTGATTGCACAGGTGCTGGTGGTGGTGATTGCACAGGTGCCGGAGGTGGTGATTGCACAGGTGCCGGTGGTGGTGATTGCACAGATGCTGGTGGTGATTGCACAGGTGCCGGTGGTGATTGCACAGGTGCCGGTGGTGGTGATTGCACAGGTGCCGGTGATGGTGATTGCACAGGTGCTGGTGGTGGTGATTGCACAGGTGCCGGTGGTGGTGATTGCACAGATGCCGGTGGTGGTGATTGCACAGGTGCCGGTGGTGGTGATTGCACAGATGCCGGTGGTGGTGATTGCACAGATGCCGGTGGTGGTGATTGTACAGATGCCGGTGGTGGTGATTGCACAGGTGCTGGTGGTGGTGATTGCACAGGTGCCGGTGGTGGTGATTGCACAGGTGCTGGTGGTGATTGCACAGGTGCCGGTGGTGGTGATTGCACAGATGCCGGTGGTGGTGATTGCACAGGTGCCGATGGTGGTGATTGCACAGATGCCGGTGGTGATGATTGCACAGGTGCTGGTGGTGGTGATTGCACAGGTGCCGATGGTGGTGATTGCACAGGTGCTGGTGGTGGTGATTGCACAGGTGCCGGAGGTGGTGATTGCACAGATGCCAGTGGTGGTGATTGCACAGGTGCCAGTGGTGGTGATTGCACAGATGCCGGTGGTGGTGATTGCACAGATGCCGGTGGTGGTGATTGCACAGATGCCAATGGTGGTGATTGCACAGGTGCCACTGGTGGTGATTGCACAGATGCCGGTGGTGGTGATTGCACAGGTGCCGGTGGTGGTGATTGCACAGATGCCGGTGGTGATTGCACAGGTGCCAGTGGTGGTGATTGCACAGATGCCGGTGGTGGTGATTGCACAGATGCCGGTGGTGATTGCACAGATGCCGGTGGTGGTGATTGCACAGATGCCAATGGTGGTGATTGCACAGGTGCCAGTGGTGGTGATTGCACAGATGCCGGTGGTGGTGATTGCACAGGTGCTGGTGGTGGTGATTGCACAGGTGCCGGTGGTGGTGATTGCACAGGTGCTGGTGGTGATTGCACAGATGCCAATGGTGGTGATTGCACAGGTGCTGGTGGTGGTGATTGCACAGGTGCCGGTGGTGATTGCACAGATGCCGGTGGTGGTGATTGCACAGATGCCGGTGGTGGTGATTGCACAGATGCCAATGGTGGTGATTGCACAGGTGCCAGTGGTGGTGATTGCACAGATGCCGGTGGTGGTGATTGCACAGGTGCCGGTGGTGGTGATTGCACAGGTGCCGGTGGTGATTGCACAGATGCCGGAGGTGGTGATTGCACAGGTGCTGGTGCTGGTGATTGCACAGATGCCGGAGGTGGTGATTGCACAGGTGCCGGTGGTGGTGATTGCACAGGTGCTGGTGGTGGTGATTGCACAGATGCCGGTGGTGGTGATTGCACAGATGCCGGTGGTGGTGATTGCACAGATGCCAATGGTGGTGATTGCACAGGTGCCAGTGGTGGTGATTGCACAGATGCCGGTGGTGGTGATTGCACAGGTGCCAGTGGTGGTGATTGCACAGGTGCCGGTGGTGATTGCACAGATGCCGGTGGTGGTGATTGCACAGGTGCTGGTGGTGGTGATTGCACAGATGCCGGAGGTGGTGATTGCACAGGTGCCGGTGGTGGTGATTGCACAGGTGCCGGTGGTGGTGATTGCACAGATGCCGGTGATGGTGATTGCACAGGTGCTGGTGGTGGTGATTGCACAGGTGCCGGTGGTGGTGATTGCACAGGTGCTGGTGGTGGTGATTGCACAGGTGCTGGTGGTGGTGATGGCACAGGTGCTGGTGGTGGTGATTGCACAGATGCCGGTGGTGGTGATTGCACAGGTGCTGGTGGTGGTGATTGCACAGGTGCTGGTGGTGATTGCACAGGTGCCGGTGATGGTGATTGCACAGGTGCTGGTGGTGGTGATTGCACAGATGCCGGTGGTGGTGATTGCACAGATGCCAGTGGTGGTGATTGCACAGGTGCCGGTGGTGGTGTCAGCACAGGTGCCGGTGGTGGTGATTGCACAGGTGCCGGTGGTGATTGCACAGGTGCTGGTGGTGGTGATTGCACAGATGCCGGAGGTGGTGATTGCACAGGTGCCGGTGGTGGTGATTGCACAGATGCCGGTGGTGGTGATTGCACAGATGCCGGTGGTGGTGATTGTACAGATGCCGGTGGTGGTGTCAGCACAGGTGCCGGTGGTGGTGATTGCACAGGTGCCGGTGGTGGTGATTGCACAGATGCCGATGGTGGTGATTGCACAGGTGCCGGTGGTGGTGATTGCACAGGTGCCGGTGGTGGTGATTGCACAGATGCCGGTGGTGGTGATTGCACAGATGCCGGTGGTGGTGATTGCACAGATGCCGGTGGTGGTGTCAGCACAGGTGCCGGTGGTGGTGATTGCACAGGTGCCGGTGGTGGTGATTGCACAGGTGCCAGTGGTGGTGATTGCACAGGTGCCGGTGGTGATTGCACAGGTGCCAGTGGTGATTGCACAGGTGCCGGTGGTGGTGATTGCACAGATGCCGGTGATGGTGATTGCACAGGTGCCGGTGGTGGTGATTGCACAGGTGCCGGTGGTGGTGATTGCACAGATGCCGGTGATGGTGATTGCACAGGTGCCGGTGGTGGTGATTGCACAGGTGCCGGTGGTGGTGATTGCACAGATGCCGGTGGTGGTGATTGCACAGGTGCCGGTGGTGGTGATTGCACAGGTGCCAGTGGTGGTGATTGCACAGGTGCCGGTGGTGATTGCACAGGTGCCAGTGGTGATTGCACCGGAGACGGAGGTTGTGCTGGTTCCGGCCTAACTGGAGGTGTCAGCCCAGTAGGCGTCAGTGATCCCTCATGCGTGTGCGAGGCGCCTGGTATATATGCGTACAAGACGCCCGGTATATGAGTGTCGTGAGGAATCTGTGTAGGGCTTGGTGTGCGCGGTGTCACCTCGGGTACAGGGTTCATAGTTACCGGGGAGAGTTCGGGGTAGTGGTCTGCTGCTCCTGCAGGCGCCAGGTCGCGGACGGAGACTGTGTCCTCTCGCCCATCAGGTAAGACCACGTAGGCATACTGGGGCTTCGCATGTAGAAGGTGAATCCTCTCGACCAGCGGGGAGTATTTATTGCTCCTCACATGTTTTCGTAGCAGCACTGGCCCTGGGGACGTCAGCCAAGCTGGTAGGGTGGTCCCAGTGACAGACTTCCTGAGAAAAGAGAATAGGCGCTCGTGAGGGGTGGCATTGGTGGATGTACATAACAGGGAGCGGATAGAGTGGAGTGCCTCAGGGAGGACCTCCTGCCATCGAGAGACCGGCAACCCTTTTGACTTAAGGGCTAAAAGTGTGGCCTTCCACACTATGGCATTCTCCCTCTCCACCTGTCCATTTCCCTGGGGATTATAACTCGTGGTCCGACTAGTAGCAATGCCCCTAGCCAGCAGGTACCGGCGCAGCTCGTCACTCATAAAGGAGGACCCTCTATCACTGTGGATATAGCAGGGATATCCGAACAGAGTGAAGAGCTGGTGCAGGGCTTTTATGACGGACGTGGTAGTGGTGTCGGGGCAGGGGATGGCAAAGGGGAACCGCGAGAACTCGTCGATAATATTGAGAAAATAGACATTGCTGTCGGTGGAGGGAAAGGGGCCCTTAAAGTCAACACTCAGTCGCTCAAAAGGGCAGGTGGCCTTGACAAGTTGCGCCGTTTCAGGACGGTAGAAGTGCGGTTTGCACTCAGCGCAGAATTGGCAGTCCCTGGTCATCATCCTGATGTCCTCCAGGGAGTACGGCAGGTTCCGGGCTTTCACAAAATGGTAAAATCGGGTGACCCCCAGATGGCAAAGATGTGCATGAAGGGCATATAGCTGGTCGAGCTGTGCGCTAGCACACGTTCCCCGGGATAGGGCATCAGGGGGCTCATTGAGTCTGCCAGGCTGGTACAGGATGTCAAAGTTGTAGGTGGAGAGCTCTATTCTCCATTGCAAAATTTTATCATTTTTGATTTTGCCCCGCTGTTGGTTGCTGAACATGAACGCAACCGAGCGCTGGTCAGTCAGCAAGGTGAACCTTTTGCCGGCGAGATAGTGCCTCCAGTGCCTAATAGCTTCCACTATGGCCTGGGCTTCTTTCTCCACCGCGGAGTGCCGGATTTCGGAGCCTTGAGGGGTACGAGAAAAGAATGCTACTGGCCTGCCTGCCTGATTGAGGGTAGCAGCCAGTACGAAATTGGAGGCATCACTCTCTACTTGGAAGAGAATGGTCTCGTCCACCGCATGCATCGTTGCTTTGGCAATGTCCCCTTTAATACAGCTGAAGGCCGCGCAGGCCTCAGCAGAGAGGGGAAAAGTGGTAGACTTGACCAGGGGGCGGGCCTTGTCTGCGTAATGGGGGACCCATTGGGCATAATAGGAAAAAAAACCCAGGCACCGTCTGAGGGCTTTGAGAGTGGTGGGAAGAGGGAGTTCTAACAGGGGGTGCATATGGTCGGGATCAGGGCCAATGACCCCGTTTTCCACGACATACCCAAGGATAGCGAGTCGGGTGGTTCCGAACACACACTTGTCCCTGTTATAAGTAAGGTTCAGGGCTTTGGCCACTTGGAAAAATCGCTGGAGGTTGGCGTTGTGATCCGGCCAGTCGCGACCACAGATGGTGATATTATCCAGATAGGGAAATGTGGCCTTCAGTTGGTACTGGTCCACCATCCGGTCCATTTCCCTCTGGAAGACCGAGACACCATTTGTGACACCAAATGGGACGCACAGGAAGTGATAGAGCCTGCCGCCCGCCTCGAAGGCGGTGTAGGGGCGGTCCTCTGGGCGGATGGGGAGCTGGTGATAAGCGGATTTCAGATCTATTGTCAAGTACACCTTGCACTGAGCTATCTGGTTGACCATATCCGTGATGCGGGGTAGGGGGTACGCGTCAAGCTGCGTGAACCTATTGAGGCCTCTCTGTCTCCAGGATGTAGTATGGTGGTCAACCACTGTTGTTCCTTCTTCCAGTCAATAAAATTGATGCACCATCAATAACTCACTCTGAGACGTAAAGGCGAGATATCGGCTTTTATTGACTGGAAGAAGGAACAACAGTGGTTGACCACCATACTACATCCTGGAGACTGAGAGGCCGGGCTCAGACCTCAATCACCTTTATACAGGGGTCTGCGGGAGGAGCCACAGGAGCAGTCAGCATGGGGCGTGTCCAGACAGGTATATGTAGTTCACCACAGAGATGTTGGTCAGAAAGAACTACAGTGTACAAACCAGTGAACTTGAAGTAAGTAAGGACAGTGGAAGCAGA
The DNA here is from genome assembly GCF_048418815.1 of Hemitrygon akajei. NCBI lineage: Eukaryota > Metazoa > Chordata > Chondrichthyes > Myliobatiformes > Dasyatidae > Hemitrygon > Hemitrygon akajei. The sequence goes on from NC_133129.1 coordinate 174,143,466, forward strand.
CAGACCAGTTGCCTTTGTTCTTGCCATGATGGAGGAGATGGAGGCAGCCATTTTATGAAGAGTTCTCCATTTTAAGCTACAGCGCTTGGCTTGATCAGTGTTTTAAAGTTGACACAATGATGCCTCATGTAATCTGCTGAATTATGGATCGTCTCCAAATAAGAGGTCACTTATGAGGTGTTCTTTGGTTGGATATAACATGCAGGTTTTGACTGTTGGGGTCTGAATCTGTTCTGTGTGATTTAAGCTGGTTGCTGATTGAGAACAAAGAGCCATAAATTACCGATTGTCAGTTACAGGGAAGAGGGCAATAAATGGATGCTGGTCTGGAGCAGAGCCAATAAACAGGTGTTAAAGGCTAGGCCCATGACCTACAGTCAATGACACTGGAATGAAATATTTGAATTTATAAGAAAAACAGATTCTTCAAGTGTGCTGGCAGTGGTAACTCTGCAGACTAGCTATCACGGATGTATCACAGACACACTGTTATTCAAAACTGGACTACGAGGAACATGTGGCCAGCAGTAGAAACTCCTTTTTAACTGGAATTATATTTTCAGTTCTTTAACTTTTCATGGAAGGTCAGGAAAACTTAGTAGGTGTGTACACAGGTATTTGGTTGTGTAAGGGCATGTGTTCTTCCATTGAGGCAATAAAGGTACTTGTGGGTAATTACTGATTCTCTGTGTCTCCATTATCATTATCACAGGGGGTAATGTGAATAACATATGAAGGAAAATAGAACACTTAATACCACAAACTATCCAGTCAGTAATGGATGAGGCTGTGGAGTTTTATGTCGGGGGGAATACAGTGACTTTATGATCCTACAACATTCATGAAGAGGAAGTGCTGCATTGGATATGTCAGACACCAAACACAGTCGATTATTTGGTGATGCTTATTCAATTAAAGGAGGAGGGTTAAAATCAATGGAAAGGATTCAACTCCAATGGTTCCATGAGGAAAACCACAAAGAAGGAAGAGGTTATGATCCTCAAGGTGAATGCAACAAAGCGGAATGGAGCAAGAATTGAGTCAGAAGCAATCTAATGCAGAACTCTTAATTATTTGAACCAAAAGTAATTATTTATTTAAAGTCTGCTATATTTATAGTCAAATACATACGACTGAAGGGGTCTCCAACCTTTTTTATGACATGGACCAATACCATTAAGCAAGGAGCCCGTGGACCCCAGGTTGGAACTCCTGTTACACTGAATAATATACATTGCCAAATACAGATAATAAAAGATTTAAACAAACATCGCTACAAACAATACACTCAAAATGCCTGCGTATCTTCTCTAGAATACAGAAAAGCAAAGGGCTGTCAAGTAACCCCAAATGCTTTCTACCCAATTAACATGCATTTCAGAATTATTAAATACAACACACAATGTTTTCCCCATCAAATACCCCAATTATTAATATTGCTACATGGTCTGATCAAAGCTGATGTAAACAATGCTGAGTTCTGTTACTTATTTGCTTAGAGACATGGCATTCCGGCCTAACGAGCCCATGCCAGCTGGTAATCCATGTACTCTCAGGAGAACTTACAATGACTAATTAACCTACCAACCAGTACGTCTTTAGACCGTGGATGGAAACCGGAGCACCCAAAGGAAACACACGTGGTCACGGGTAGAACGTGCAAACTCCTCACAGACAGTGCCAGAATTGAAGACCGACCTTTGACATCCTGACCTGTAATAGAGTTGTGCAAACTGCTATGTTACCATGGCGACCGCTTGTTTGCAGCTGCTTGGTGTGAGGGGCCAGCCCACAGCACATTGAAAGAAAGGTTAATGCAGATGGGGGGGTGGGGGGCTAGTTGGAATACTGAATGCAGGGAAATTATGGTAGTTATATAAAATTCTGGTTTTGTGATGCTCTTCTTGACTTTGCAAGAAGGATATATGATCCTCCTGAGGGTGTTGCAGAGTGCATTGTATCTTACGTTGATGGTTTTCTTGTGCGTCTGATGTTACATGCCCATGACGCTGCTACAAGTAAGTATTCCATTGCACCTAGGCATACATATAATGCTGAGGCTTTATAAGGCACTGGTGAGGCCCCACTTGGAGTATTGTGAGCAGTTTTGGGCCCCTTATCGATGAAAGGATTGGGTAGAGTTCAAAGGAGGTTCATGAAAATGATTCTGGGATTGAAAGGCTTATCATACAAGGAATATTTGATGGCTCTGGTACTGTACTTGCTGGAATTTAACGGAATGAGTGAGGGGAGGGGGATCTCATTGAAACCTATTGAACGGTGAAAGGCCTCAATAGAGTGGATGTTTCCCATAGTGTGGGAGTCTATGACCAGAGGGCACAACCTCAGAATAGAGGGACGTCCATTTACAATGGGGATGAGGAGGAGTTTCTCAAGCCAGAAGGTGATGAATCTGTGAAATTCAGTGGCACAGGCAGCTGTGGAGATCAGGATATTAAGTGTGTTTAAGACAGAGGTTGATAGGTTCTTGGTAAATCTGGGAGTTATACAGCTCTCGTTACATGCTCATGCAGTTCAAATCTTTGCGTGAATATGCAGAAAGTTTGAAGTTAATAGCTCATCGCCTTCTACCTTAGGTCACAAACTTATCAATCACCCCTGCTGTGGACCACTTCTGGAGGTCCAAGACGCCAAATTCTACAAAGAAGGGATCCGTATGCTCCACGACCGCTGGACTAAGTGTGTAAATGTAGGAGGGAACTATGTTGAAAAATAAATGTGCTAGGTTTTCTAAAATTGGCTCCTTCTACTTTAGGCCACAAATTCATCAATCACCCCTCGTATATTCCGCACATTAACAATGATCATGACTTTGAATGACATAGAAGTTAAATTAATGCACATTGACCAAAGGCAATGTAGAGATCATCCAAAGAAAAGCACAGATAATTTAACAATGAAGATAGAAATCATTATTCTCAAACAAGGAGGCATGAAACTAAACAATCTATAAGCAAAACAAGCCAGAATTCTGAAATAAAGGCATACAATCCTAGGGATGTTCAGCATGTGAGAACTAGACAAGAGGGCATTGAACAGGTTAAAGAAGGTTCTCTCTTGACAAGTGCCCCCTGATCTACTGATTTTCTTCTATATTTTGACATAAAATTAGAGCTAGGATGTTTCAGAAGGACTTCTCCAGACAAGTAGTAGCAGAAATCCCCAGGAATTACCGTAGATTCTGACCAAATTATTGTCATCTGTACCGAGCTGCAATTGAAATCCCTCAGCAGGTTTTCATTAACTAAGTGAGAGAGAAGCTGGAATTAACAAACAGATCAGCTATAATCTAGGAAGAAAGAGGTTTGAGATATTAAATTGCCTGCACAATAAGCAATATACGGGGAGGTGTGGCTGTCAGTCCTTCATTTGTTAGACATCTGAAATACTATTGGGAGTGTTACAATGAGGAATTTGAAGGGCAAAATTACCTTTTTTTTGGAGGCAACTTTTATTTCCACAGGTGGTTTTACATTTGTTTTGCAGGAGTATGGAATTTTTTATACGGTCAGCACAAAGAGTTGCAGTTTTAGTAAAAAAAAAATATTAAAAACACATGCTGGAAACACTCAAGTCCATCCATATCACTATTTCCCTGCAGGCCAGGCAGCATCTATAGAGAGGACTGATCTTTGAATGACATAGAAGTTAAATTAATGCACATTGACCAAAGGCAATGCAGAGATCATCCAAAGAAAAGCACAGATAATTTAACAATGAAGATAGAAATCATTATTCTCAAACAAGAAGGCATGAAACTAAACAATCTATAAGCAAAAAGAGCCAGAATTCTGAAACAAAGGCATACAATCCTAGGGATGTTCAGCATGTGAGAACTAGACAAGAGGGCATTGAACAGGTTAAAGAAGGTCTCGGCCCAAAACATTGGCTCTTTATTCCTCTCCATAAATTCTGGCTGTTCGGCTGAGTTCCTTCTGATTGTGTGTGTGTTACTCTAGATTTCCAGCATCTGTGGAATCTCCTGTCTACTTCTCCTCTCACAGATGCGGCCCAATCTGCTGAATATTTCCAGCATTTCTGTTTTTGTTTCACACTTACAGTTTTAACAAGTTTCACTTTCACATCTACCTAAAAAGATCTTTAATACAAATTCCGCAAAATATAAACATCTTGGAACAAGTGATCCACCGTAGACAGAAAAATTCATAAAATAATTCATAAAAGCTGTATATAAAATTAAATCAAGTAACAAGGATATATGTAAAGTTCTCCAATATTGAGCAAATCCGTTATTAACAATCGTTCCAAGTGTAACAGATCTTTGCAGACATTCCCTCCTGAACCACTGAATGTTGCAGTCTGTAATTACTATAGGAAGCAATCACTCAAAATCAAACTGGAGTGCTGACCTTAGGTCAGTTTCAAAAACACCAAAATGCCAGTGATTACGCCCGCAGAGAAGCCGACGAATGTTGGCCATGTTGCATTCCCGAAGTATGAAAAGATTGTCTCCTAAACAAAAAGAAAAGCAGCTGGTGAATGAATTGCAAAATTCTGAGCATAATGGACTTGGCCTTGCTTAATTCCGCCTGCCACTCCCCTACTAACTTCATGCGGACTCTTGTGCATTTAATGGTTCTTCAACTCCTGAATCCAGAAGTTTGGTTATCAGGGGTAGAGATACCTCACAACAAATCAATCTCTACTAACAGCCATCACCAGAATGCCGTAACAGTCAATGACAGCCATTGCTGCCAAAGGTCTTTGAACTATTTTTAAACATTACTGACAGTCAAGAACCATACAAAGAAAATTTGATTAGATTTTAAATGAACTAAAAATACTGTGTGTAATAGAAAAATAATGAAATAATTTGAAATATTTATATCGTAAGACACAAGAGCAGAATTAGGCCATTTGGTCCATCAAAGCTGCTCTGTCATTCCATCATGGCTGATTTATTATCCCTCTCATCTCCATTCTCCTGCCTTCGCTCCATAACCTTTGACACCCTGACTAATCAAGAGCCTATCAATCCCCATTTTACATATACTCAATGAATTGGCTTCCACAGCCATCTGTGACAAAGAATTCCACAGATTCACCACTCTCTGACTAAAGGAATTCCTTCTCATCTCTGTTCTAAATGGATACCTTCTTTTCTAAGGCTTTGCCCTCTGCTCCTAGACTCACTTACTAAAGGAAACATCCTCCCCAGATCCATTCTATCTGGGCTTTTTAATATTTGACAATTTCAATTAGATTTCACCCTCATTCTTCTAAACTCCAGTGAGTACAGGCTCAGAGTCATCAAACACTCCTCGTACATTTACTCTTCATTCCTTCTCCAAAGTGCATGACTATACATTTCCCTACACTATATTCCATCTGCCATTTTACCTGTCTTCCCAAGCTGTTTAAGTCCTTCTTAAGACTCCCTGCTTCATCAACGCTACCTGCCCCTCCACCTATCTTCATATCGTTTGCAAACCAGTCCATAAAGCCATCAATTCCTTTATTCAAATCATTGACGTATAACATATAAAGAAGCGGTCGCAACACAACCCCTGGGGGACACCACCAGTCAGCCAACAAGAAAAAGCCCCTTTTATTCCCACTCTTTGCCTCCTGAAAGTCAGCCAATATTCAATCCATGCTAGTACCTTTCCGGTAATACCATAGGCTCTTATCTTGTTACCTTTGGAATGCATCTATCCTGCACCTTGTAAATGACCCCCAGGAACTCCAGCCATTGCTGTTCTGTCATCCTTCTTAGTGTCCCCTTCCAATCTATTTTGGCCAGCTCCTCTCTCATGCCTCTATAACTCTCTTTACTCCACTGTAATACAAATTTAACTTCTCCCTCTCAAACTGTAGGGTGAATTCTATCATATTATGATCACTGTCTCTAAGGGCTCATTTACCTTAAGCTCCTTAATCAAATCTAGTTCATTGCACAACACTCAATCCAGAATTGCCTTTCCCTTAGTGGGCTCAACCACAAGCTGCTCTAAAAAGCCATCTCGTAGACATCACACAAATTCTTTCTCTTGGGATCCAGCACTAACCTAATATTTTCAGTCAACCATCATATTGAAATCCCCCATGACAACCATTACTTTACACTTTTTATGTGCTTTCTTTATCTCCCGTTGTGATTTGTAACTCACTTCCTGGCTACTATTCAGAGGCCTGTATATAAATCCATTAGGGTCTTCATACCCTTGCATTTTCTTAACTCTTACCCACAATGATTTTACATCTTCCAATCTTTTGTTACCTATTTCTAAGGGTTTAATTTCTTTTTTTTAAACCAACAGAACCTCCCCACTCCCTCTGCCTACCTGCCTGTCCTTTTGATGCAGGGTGTATTCTTCCAATTCTGATCTTCTTTCAGCCATGACTCCGTGATGCTCACATCATACCTGCCAATCTCTAACGGTGCTACCTTATTCCGTATACACCCCATGTCACACTTCAATTCGTCCCACTGACTGCAGCTGCAACTTTGCCCTATCATCTACCTGTCCTGCCTCACAAGCTCACTACACACTGCATCTAGTTGTATACCAACTGCCCAACCTCAGCCATATCAATTTAGTTGCCATCCAGATTGGAGAAGACAATCTGTTTCAGAGGTATAAATGGCTTGGATGAAAGCACAGAACATAAGGTTGCTGAACTTAATTAATCTGGTTGAATGTTGCCATAGCAACAACCTCTCACTCAATGTGATCAAAACCAAACAGCTGATTATTGATTGACGGAGAAAACAACTGGAGGTCCATGAGCTAGGCCTGAATATGGGATTGGAGGTGGAGAAGGTAATTTGCATTATCATATATGCAAATCTGTCCTGAGACCAGCACCTAAGTGCCATCACAAAGAAGGCACAACAATGCCTCTACTTTCTTAGAAGTTTGCAGAAATTGGCACTTCATCTAAAACTCTGAAGAACTTCTATAGATGCACAATAGAGAGAATCCTGACTGATTGTATCATGGCCTGGTTTGGGCACACCAACTCCCAAGAATGGAAAATGATTCAAATAATGTGAATACAGACCAGACCATCACAGGCAAAGCCCTATCCACCATTAAGCACATCTACAAGGAGTGCTGCCACAAGATAGCAGCATCCACTATCAAGGACTTGCACCATCCAGGTGACGCTCTCTTCTAGCTGCTGCCATTGGGAAGAAGGTACAGAAGCCTTAGGTCCCACACCACCAGGTTCAGGAAGAGTTATTATCCTACAATCATCAGGGTCCTGAACCAGTGGGGATATCTTTACCCACCTCAATGCTGAACTGATTCCACAACCTATAGATTCACTATCAAGGACTCTAAAACTGTTTGCTATAATTGTCTTCCTTTGCAAATTGGCTGTTTATCAGTCACTGCCATTTGTAGGTTTTCATAAATTCTATTGTATTTCTATATTGTCCTATAAATGCCTGCAAGAAAACAAATCTCAGGGTAGTATATGTGATATATATGTACTTCAAAGTTCATGCACATACTATACCGAGGATCATTTTCTTGTAGGCATTCACAGTAGAACAAAGAAACACAATAGAATCAATGAAAAACTACACAAAACAAAGACTGATAAACAACTGATGTACAAAAGAAGATAAACTGTGCAAATACAATATATAAAGAAATACATACTTACATATATATACACCCCAACCATGGCAATTTATTTGCAAACATTTTGTTACCATACCAGGGGGCATCATCTCTGTGGTCTCACCCACCATTTTCCTTGAAGGTCTATGCAAACTATCAATGCATCAACTCACCCATCCACCCTGTTGCTCAATCCATGGGATCACACGGACTTGAATCAGATCTAAAGACCAGTTTATTATCTGTTGAATCAAGGCTTTCGCACTTTTTAGGGCCTGCAAAAGAGGACAGAATTATAAAAAGCAGTATCAGAATCAGTAACAGGTTTAATATCACCAGCATATGTTGCGAAACTGGCTGTCTTTGTGGCAGAAGTATATATAAAACAAATTAAGTATGTAGTGCAGAAGTAAAAATAAAAAAGGTAGTGAGGTAGTGTTCATGGGTTCAATGTCCATTCAGAAATCTGATGACAGAGGGAAAGAAGCTGTTCCTGAATTATTGAGTGCGTGCCTTCAGGCTTCTGGATCTCCTTCCTGATGGTGACAATGAGAACAAGGCATGCCCTGGATGTCTGGGATCCTTAATGATGGACACTGCCTTTTTTGAGTTATCACTCCTTGAAGATGTCCTGGATACTATGGAGCTGATTAAGTTTACAATTCTCTTTGGCTTACTTTAATCCTGTGCAGTAACCCTTCCATACCAAATGGTGATGCAGCCAGTTAGAATGCTCCCCACGGTACATCTGCAGTAATTCTCAAGTGTCTTTGATGATATACCAAATCTCCTCAAACTCCTAATGAAATATAACTTGTTCATCCCTCAATCTGTTTATCTGCTTCTGATTTTATTGGTTCCTTTTACTTGCTGATTTTGTGTGGGATATGACTCTGTTATCTTATGTATTATTCGTAACATGGTGATCAGGTGCTAACAGGCTTTCGATTGGGGGTATCACATCCGACACTAACTCTTCCTCTGTGCAATCTCTAACCGGAGCATTCCACATGGGTGGGAGGTAATGGAAGCAGCTGTAGGGGACAACATCATCATTTTGAGACCTGGCCTGGGTCTACAATTCTAAGGCTCTGCTAGATCTCACTGCCAAGTTATCTACTAGCCTCCCTAGTATCCAAGACAACTTCAAGGACCAGTGCCTCACGAAGGAGACATCCATTATTAAGGACCCTCATCACCCAGGGCATGCCTTGTTCCCATTGTTACAATCAGGGAGGAGATACAGAAGCCTGAAGGCATATGCTCAGTGATTCAGGAACAACTTCTTACCCTCTGTCAAGTGTTTTCTGAATGGCCATTGAATCTGTGAACACTACTTCACATTTTTAAATATACAGTATATTATTTCTGTTTTTCCACTATTTTAATCTATAAGTATATACACAAACACTTACTGTAATTGATTTAATTACTAATTTACTAATTCACTTTTCTCTTTCTATATTATTGTGTATTATATTGAACTGCTGCTGCTGAGTTAACAAATTTCCCGTCACATGCTGGTGATATTAACCAGATTCTGATTAATTGCATAAGTAATGTAAATGCCTCCACCCTTCACTGGTGTATTGCAATCTGAATGTTAAGGGCCACAGAGAATGGGATGGTGAATATTTAGAACTTATTGATTAATTGCCGTGGAGGGCAAGTCATTGGATATACAGAGGATTCCAGTTAATCGAGTAATTGATTAATTGGGAAGCCATGTATTTGGGCCAACACTTCAAAGAACAAAAGCAAATCAAGAAAATGAATGGGATTCCCTTTGTTTATTTGGGACACTATGCCACTTAATTGGGGCAGGAGACTGCTGCCGAACAATTTCTAACTAGAATCATTCTTGTGCACTCATATGGCTGTTTCAGACACTACACCATGCTTGGAGCAGTTTTTAACTAGCATTAGTTGTGTGTATTTGTGTACAAAGCACAATGATTTTTTTGTCATTGATTGTTGGTGAGAAATAAGCAGGAAGACAATTCTGCACCTTTTTGCTCACCGTGTTTTCAAGAATTCAGGCTTGGAGATGCCAGAAATGGCTGGGAGTGAAAATAGAATAATTTCAATACTTCAACAAGTTAGGACCTATGAAGATTTTGAAAGTATCGACGATCACCTTGAATGTTAAAATGAAAATTTGCGGGATACAATCATCAAAAGGATTGTACAAAGGCACCCCATTATCTGCACTGATTTTGTTCATTTACAGTCAATCAAAAGAACATGGCAACGAACACTGCATTAATTCCTCCGTCAATAAATATTAGGAACTAATACAGTTTAATAGCACTGTAGCAGTACTGATAGTGTTCTAATTTGTTGTTTTTTTGTCAGTTAATTACTCAAATGATGGTTTGTCTTTATGATACCTTTTTAACTATTTCCATGAAACCTTGGCTAATTGGGGCAGCCACTTAATCAGGCCAAAATCAACTGGTCCTCATTCATTGGAATCTACATATTTAAAGTGGAGTATGATAGGTTCTTGTTTAGTAAGGGTGTCAAAGTTTACAGGGTTAAAGCAGGAGAACAGAGCTGAGAATAATAAATCAACCGTGATTGAATGGTGATGAAGCCGCATCAACTAAATTATAGAATCTATAATCTGGTGCCTGATACTTGTAATTAGCCAAAGGAGTATGTATTATTATGTCATCAAACCATTATGTATTTTGCCCCAATGGAATGTACATTGGTGTTAGTAATGGTTTATAATTGCCATGTCAATGGGCTGAATGGACAACCTCTATTTCTATGCCTTATGATCTTATGGAATGAATTTAAAGTCTTACTTATCAGCTAAAAGCTTATTTATTCCATGATTTAGCATGCTTTGCAGCGATTTCAACTTACTTTAAAGACAAGCTTGCCAGCAAAATAGAGGAAGGTCACAATTCGTCCCCAGTTCAAGTCTTCTGCAGTTAATATCTTCACAGCTACTTGATGCAATACATCTCGGATGTCGTCAATGGGAATTACGTCGATTACACTAGCATCAGAAAACATTAAAGAGAAGTGTAGTTATTTGTAGATAACTAATCATACCTGCAGATGTAATTTTTAAACCAAAGCAGGAAACACATTGAAAACCTTTCAAAAAGTTTTTCTGCATATGCAGACTCAATTACCTGCTAAATTCCTTCAGATTAGATGGTTAAGAAGGGATAGAAGATCATTGCCACCTTTAGTTAGTTTAGACAATATACCAGCAAGGAGGTATGATACAAATGCAAATACATTTGTTAGGTTTCATTAGAATACTGTTCATGATTCTACTCAATACATAAGGAGAAAATCTACTCAACACAGAATCGGGATCTTGTTTATTGTCACCAACATATGCTGTGAAATCTGTTGTTTTGTAGCAGCAGTACAGTGAAATACATAATATATAAATTACAGTAAGATATAGTGTATTATTTCTGTTTTTACACTATTTTAATCTATTCAATATATATTATTGAATAGATTAAAATTCAATTCAATTATATATATTTACTAATGTATTTTATATATACTGTACATACATACACTTACTGCAATTGATTTACTTAATTTATTTTTCTCTTTCTATATTATTTGCCTGTCCATCCCTTAATATAAATCATGAACGTCATGTGCTGTTGATCACGACTTCTTCTTCCATCAATTTGTCCCATCTCTGCAAGATGTTCGAGCTTCTCTTTCCTCAGTACATACGTCAGAAATTCCACCTGCCTTTTCCTGATTGATGATATCAGCTCTCTTCTTATTCCGGCTTCCTGCAACACTTCCTCATTTGTTACTCTGTCCTTCCACCATATTTTCATCATTCTTCTCAAGAACCACATTTCCACAGCTTCAAGCTCTCCCTCATTTTGCTTAGAAATTGTGTAACATTCACTTCCATATGTCAGTGTGGAATGAACGTAGTACTACAATACTGAGTTTCGTACCCATAGAAATTAGGTTATTCTTTAGTATCTTGCTCAAGAGCTTGAATGTGTATTTAACAATCCCAGTCATCCTCCTAACTTCAACATCAAACCTACCATCAGATATTATCGTGCTCCCTTACTGTCTCATCTTATGTGTTTGTTTAATTGTTTCGTTGTCCACTTTCAGTTCCCATTTCTGTGTTTCATGATCCTTTGTGACAACCATACATTTGGTTTACTTGGAGTTGATGATCAATCCTCTCTTTGTACTTCCTTCGATGACTTTTCTAGTATTTCTTGGAACCTCTCCTCAGAAGTAGCTGACAGCACTATGTCATCAACGTATCACGGGTTGTTCGAATTGTATTCACCAATTATATGATGACACTTTGATAGTAAATTTACTTCAAACTTTATTTTTAATTTTGCTTCCAGTCTGGTTCTGATAAGGCCACTGTACAACCTGAAGATTTTGCCACAATTGAAACAGGATGTATTGGACTTGTTTGAGAGGTGCTTCCACTGTTTAGAGTGGGTATCTTTGTCCTCTCAACACAAATATATTGGTTTGTCAATGTATTAAAACCACCCTGATACATTCCTCCCACCATCTGTTGTATTCACACGAGGCACTACTTCAAGAAGACATGTATCATCAGAGATACCCACTGTCCAGGCCTTGCCATCTTTTTGCAACTATCATCAAGTAGAAAGTACTGAAGCCTGAAGTACCACATCACCAGATTCAGGAACAGCTATCAATTCATTTCTTGAACCAACTTGCACAATCCTAATCACTATCTCAGTATGGCAACACTATGATCACTTTGCACTGTAAAGCACTGTGTTTCTAATTGTATTCTTTCTCACAAGAACTGTGCATAATTTTTATTTAATTTACATTTTTCTATCTGTTATCTGAATCATTGCTGCTGTTACTACTTAGCTTTACATTGCATCTGTGCTTAGTGTACTTACGCACATGACAATAAACTTGACTTTGATAAGTTCTCAGTGCCACTGCCAATGCTCTTAGTATACACTTAAGAGTCACTGGCCAGACTTTCCTAGAAAATGTGCTGACCCTTTAACCTGCTCCAAGAACAATCTAACCCTTCCTTCCAACATAGATCTCCATTTTTTCATCCATGTGCCCATCTAAGAGTCTCTTAAATGCCCCTAATGTATCTGCCTCTACCACCACCCCTGGCTGCAAGCTCACATATCTACAACACTCTGAATAAAATACTTGCCTCTGATATCGCCCTATACTCTCCTCCAATCACTTTAAAATTATGCCCCCTTGTAGTAGCCGTTTCTGCCCTGTGAAATAATCTCTGGCTGTCCATTTGACCAATGCCTCGTATCATCTTGTACACCTCTATTAAGTCACCAAATTCTAAAGACATACAGGTTAGGGTTGGTAAGTAGTGGGAATGCTGTGCTGGCGCCCGAGCATAGTGAGACTTGTGTGCTGCTCAATGCAATCTTCATTCATTTGGTTTCAAAGTTGAAAGTAAATCCATTATCAAAGTACATATTAGTCACCATGACTAACCCCAAGATTCATTTTGTTGCAGGCATACTCAAGAAATCCATAATGGAATAATAACCATAATAGAATCAATGAAAGACCATTTGTCTTTTGGTCAGACAACAAACTGTGCAAATACAAAAAAGAAAAAAATAATAATAAATAAGTAGGCAATAAATATCAAGATAATGAGATGAAGAGTTCTTGAAAACAAGTGAAATTATCCCCTTTGGTTCACAGACATAAGTGTAAAGCGAGTAGAGCAGGGAGCTAAACACACAGCCTTTTGATGCACCTCTGCTGACGGGATCGTGGAGGAGAAGTTGTTGCCAACCCCAACTGACTGAGGTCTGCAAGTGAGGAAATCTAGGATCCAATTGCACAAGGCAATATTGAGGCCAACAGCCTGGAGCTTATTGATTACTTTTGAGGGGATGATGGTATTGAATGGAGCTGTAGTTGATAAAGAGCACCCTGATGTACATATTCTTTACTGTCCAGATGTTCCAGGGTTGAGTGAGGAGCCAATGAGATGGCATCTGCTGTGGACCTGTTGCTCCAGCAGGAAAATTGGAGCAGATCTAAGTCACACCTCTGGCAGGAGTTGATATGTTTCATCACCAACCTCTCAAAACACTTCATCACTGTGGATGTGAGTGCTACTGGACGATAGTCATTGAGGCAGGTTACCTCGTTCTTCTTAGGCATCGGTATAGTGAAGTCTGCTGGAAGCAGGTGGGTAGCTCAGACTGCCGAAGTGTCACAAAATTACACATTTCCCTGCATGTATCGATGCACGTGCGACAAATAAAGCTGATCTTATCTTTAAAAATGTGTTAAGTCAGTTACTACGAAGCAATAAAGTAAATGCATATGTCTACATTGCTGTTACTTACTGTTGAAGTTCAGTATTTTTATCCAACTCATCCCCAATTTTCTTTAAACTTTTACATATCTCCTTAATGCCCGGCTCATTAATCTCACTCGCGACCCCACCGACATCCTCTGGGCTCAGCTGCACTTCTGGATCCTCTTCCTGGATTGTCTCCAGAACAAACCTGCACAAAGATTTTTTTTTTAAATGAGCGAGGTGTTCTGTAAAATTCTAACACATTTGGTACATATGATGTCCCATTTCTTTCCATCCTCCTGCATTATTCCAGTAGCTATTTTGAAGGACAATGGGAAGTCTTCACAAGTGTGAGATGCATTTTTGAAATAGTTAATGCTGTAGCCCATCCACGCCAAGGTTAAACGTGTTGGGCATTCAGAGATGCTCCTCTCCATTCCACTGCTGTAACGTGTAGTTATTTGAGTTACTGTCGCCTTCCTGTCAGTTTGAACCAATCTGACCATTCTCCTCCGACCTCTTTCATTAACAAGGCACTTGTCATCCACAGAACTGCCGCTCACTGGATTTTTTCTTTTGCTTTTCACACCATTCTCTACAAATTCTAGGGACTGTTGTGAGCAAAAATCCCAGGAGATCAGCAGATTCTGAGATACTCAAACCATCCCATCTGGCACCAACATTCATCTACAATCTGTTTTCTTTGGCACTTTCTTCATGAGAAGTACAACAGTAGATACAATATGTTAACACATTTCAATAAGATTCTGAAAATGTGAGCATGCTAGAACGTTTCTCTTCAGAGCAAAGGAGAATGAGAGGCAACTTGATTGAGGTGTATAAGATTATAAGAGGGACAGCCAGAGTGGACAGGTCAGCAATGCAGTAGACATCCTTTCAGGATGAGTGGAGGGAAGATCAGAGGAGATGTCACAAGTAGGTTTTTATTTTACACAGTGATAAGTGCCTGGTGGTAGAGCCTGATAGATTAGGGACATTTTAAGGGACTCTTAGATATGTACATGGGTGAAAGTGGGTTGTGTAGGTGGGAAGGGCTAGATTTATCATGGAGTAGGTTAGAAGATCAGCAAAACATCATGGGCTGTACTGTTCTATGGTCCAGTGTTTTCTAACTCCCTCAGCTTGTTAAAACCTGAAGATTTGCATTTCAAAAAGAATTAAAGTTGGCGTTCTGCTTCATTAACTGATCAGCAAAAAAAAATCAAATTGTAAAATGACGTTACACACCTTCGCATGATAGCTCCTGATTGTCTGCGTAAAGTTTCATTGTTCGAGCCTGAAAATAAACACACATAAGAACATTGCAATCTCTACAGATAGATGACATGGGTTATATCACCAATGGTTATAGGAGTTGAAAACAAATTATGGTGGGATTCCAAGGACAATATGAATATAAGTATGCCAAGACTCTTGTTTTTATGTTTTATCTTCTGTATTCTTTGCAATTTTTTTTGCCATTGGTGTGTTTTTTTTGCACATGGAGGGGGTGGTGTTTGATGTTTTCCTTTGTACGGGTTCTAGGATTTTCGTTGCTCTGTGGCTGTCTGTGGAGAAGATGAATCTCAAGGTTATTTACTGCATACAAACTTTGCTAACATACGTACTTTGAACTTTGAACAATATTCATGGTGCAGGATACATCCCCGTTCCTGGAGCTAGTGTGATTATTACCCTTAATGAGAAACACGTGCATTTGGATGCACAAGGTTCAGCAACACGTTGAAAAGCATCCAGTGAAATTCAACACCACTAATCTTGTGGTAATACAACACTGGGTATCGCGCAGTGCTGACTGAAGCGGGAATGAAATCCTGAGTATGTACATCCATCCCACACACCTCAAACTTTCTCTCTTCTTCCCTTAGTCCCAGCAGACAGAAGATACAAAAGCACGAAAGCACATCCTAAGGCTGTCATAGGCTACTGAATAGTTCCTTAATACAATAAGATGGACTCCTGACCTCAAAATCTATCTTGTTACGATAAGCAACACACACAAAATGCTGGGGGAGCTCAGCAAGCATGGCAGCATCTATGGAAACGAATAAACAGTTGACATTTCTCGTCGAGACCCTTCACCAGGACTGGAAAGGAATGGGGAAGATGCCAGAATAAGAAGGTTCAGGGGGAAGTGAAGGGGAGAAGTACAAGCTAGAAGGGGATAGGTGAAGCCAGGTGGGTGGGAGTGAGGAGGATAAATTGATTTTTCTTCCATAGATGCTGAGTTCCTCCAGCATTTTGTGTATGCTGCTCTGTATTTCCAGCATCTGCAGAATCTCTTGCGTTTATACCTTGTAATAATCTTGCATGTCATCGCCCATCAACAATGCACTTTGCCTGTAGCTGTTATTCTGTATTCTGTTATTGTTTTACCACACACTATGTCATGGAAAAGCAGTACAGAATAACCATATAACATATAACCATATAACAATCACAGCACAGAAACAGGCCATCTCGGCCCTTCTAGTCTGTGCCGAAGCTTACTCTCACCTAGTCCCACCGACCTGCACTCAGCCCATAACCCTCCATTCCTTTCCTGCCCATATACCTATCCAATTTTTTTTTTTTAAATGACAATATCGAACCTGCCTCTACCACTTCTACTGGAAGCTCGTTCCACACAGCTACCACTCTCTGAGTAAAGAAGTTCCCCCTCATGTTACCCCTAAACTTTTGCCCCCTAACTCTCAACTCATGTCTTCTTGTTTGAATCTTCCCTCCTCTCAATGGAAAAAGCCTATCCATGTCAAATCCCCCTCATAATTTTAAATACCTCTATCAAGTCCCCCTTCAACCTTCTACGCTCCAAAGAATAAAGACCTAACTTGTTCAACTTGTAGCATACTGGTTAGTGTAACCAGGGTGCAATTCCTGCCACTGTCTTTAAGGAGTTTGTACATTCTTCCCACGTCTGCGTGGGCTTCTTCAAGATGCTCTGGTTTCCTCCCTGAGTCCAAAAATATACAGGTTACGGTTAGTAAGTTGTGGGCATGTTACTTTGGTCTGGGAAGCATGGTGACACTTGCAGACTGCCCCCTGCACATATTTGGACCATGTTGGTCATTGACACAAACAACACACTTCACTGTAGATTTCAATGTTCAGGTGACAAGTAAAGATAATCTTAATCTGATCAATGCACTGTGTAAGGATTTGACCCACGTGAACAGTATGTACTGCACCTTGGTAACATGTGACAATAATGAACCAGTTCCAATCAAGTCAATAGAGTTAAAGTGGATCTTTTAAGTCCATAATTTTGGAGAGAAATATATAAAAAAAGATGTTTCCATGAACCACTTACAATTACCTGTCAGGATCTGCAGTATCTGCCTTGTGTACCCAGAAGTGTTGACTATTTGAATGGAGACTACCTCAACACCAACTATTTGGTGAAGAAAGCAAAGCAGTGTCTCCACTTCCTGAGGAGACTGAAGTGAGCAAGGCTCCCTCCCACAATTCTAACCAAGTTTCACAGGAGCACCACTGAGAGTGTCTTGACCAGCCACATCACCGTCTGGTACGTGAATTGTTAGGCATCTGACTGCAAGTCCCTCCAGGGACTGTGAGAGGATTATCGGGGTCTCTCTCCCATCCACTGATATATCTATCTGGAGTGCTGCGTACACAGGACCCTAACATTGTCAATTATCTCTCCCATCTGTCCAACAGTCTCTTTGACCCTCTACCATCAGACAGAAGGTACCATAGCATGAAGACAAGAACTGCTAGTATGGGAAACAGCTTCTTCCCCCAGGCCAGACTTCCTGCCACCACCCAGGGTTCATCATCTGTGAAGAACCAGGAGCGTTATACTGTTTACTTTTTAAACTTGTGTCACAAATGCACCTTATTATCTGTGGCAATATTACTTTCTGTGTTGTGTGTGTGTGTAAGTTAGATGAACAGTGTTGTGCACCTTGGTCTGAAGGAATGTTTACAGCATCAGAGAAAATCTGCTGATGCTGTAAATCCAAGCAACGCACAGAGACACGCACAATGCTGGAGTAACTCAGCAGGTCAGGCAGCATCTGTGGAAAAAAAGAGACCAGGCTGTGTTCTTCTCCATAGATGCTGCCTGACCACCCGAGTACCTCCAGCATTGTGTGCCCGGAGGAATGTTGTTTCGTTTGGCACGTGCATGGTTCAGTGACATTAAACTGAACTTGACCTTGAACAGTGATGATCAGTATTGTCTGCACAGCATTTTAGGCCCACGTCAATGTGATTCTCAAATGTTCTGCTGGCCAATCAATGCAAAGGGGATTAGAAAGAGGGAATAAACAGTGACCAGTTATTAAAGGAAGGCATTGTTCATAAACTCCATAGCTGTTGCCTGCCCGCTTGCTGCTTTATCTGATTGTATTTTTGCTTTCCCCAATGATGTCTAAATCCCACCAATAAGCATAACCAAAAATGTCACGTTATTCAAATACTTTCAGAATGCTGGTCAATCGTGCAACTGTTCACGTATCTTGATACGCAACCAGGTCACAATATGCAAAATTAAGATTTTGAATTTTAAAAGAATTTCCAGTTCCAGGAGATACAGTACTTAATGTCATTCTCCATGTCTGCAGGTCAAGAGAGGAAGGAGTGCAAGAACTTATGTCAGTGTGCACTTAGGCCAACATCCATGAACATGTTCTGAAGAAAAGGTTGAAAAAGTTGGCGAATAGCATTAGTGAGGAGAACAGAGGCATACAGCACAGAAACAAACCCTTCTTTCTTTTCTTTTTAAATCTTTTTATTAATTTTAAGAAAAACATTAGTGAACTATGAATACAAAACGTTTGAGAGTACATAATTAATAGTTTAAATAAACAATCAGATATGTAATAATCAATATATAAGGCCTCCCAAACTCATAGTATTAATGTAAAAGAGTCGAAAAAGAGAAGAAAAAACCCCCAACAAAAACTGAAAAAAAACTTTAAAAAAAAACTAACCAACATGGACAATTGCATAATGTTAAATACATACAGTAGTGCCAATAACTCCGAACCTCCATCCAAATAATTAAGGATAATAACAGTAAGGTTTAGGATCAGACCATTTAACTCATATGAAAATGTTGAATAAATGGTCTCCAAGTTTCCTCAAATTTAACTGAAGAATCAAAAACCACACTTCTAATTTTTTCTAAACTCAGACAAGAAATAGTTTGAGAAAACCACTGAAATACAGTTGGAGGGTTAATTTATTTCCAATTCAGTAAAATAGATCTTCTAGCCATTAATGTAACAAATGCAATCATTCGTTGAGATGAAGCGGATAGACGAATATTATCTATCATTGGTAAACCAAAAATTGCAGTAAAAGGATGCAGTTGGAGATTGATATTTAAAACTCTTGAGATAATATTAAAAATATCTTTCCAATAATTTTGTAAACAAGGACAGGACCAAAACATATGAGTCAGACAAACCCTTCAACCCAAGATGTCATAGACTCAGAGTTATACAGTACTACAGCACATAAACAGGCCTTTCTGCCCATCGAGTTCATGCCAAACTATCATTCTGCCTAATCCCATCGGTCCACCCCAAACCATAGTCCTTTACACTACTCCCATCCACGCACTTATCCATGTCTCTCCAAGCTAGTCCCATTTGCCTAAGTTTGGCAGTCAGATGCCCAGAGGAGGTTCACTAGGCTGATTTCAGAGAAGTTAGACTATGAGAAGATATTGAGTCGCCTGGGACTGTACCTGCCGGAATTCAGAAGAATGACAGGAGATCTTACACAAACATATAAAATTATGAAAGGGATAGATAAGATAGATGTAGGAAAGTTGTTTCCATTGGTAGGTGAGACTAGGACTAGGGGACATAGCCCCAAGATTCGGGGGAGCAGATTTAGGACGGAGATGTGGAGGAACTGCTTTTCCCAGAGAGTAGTGAATCTATAGAATTCTCTGCCCAATGAAGCAGTGGAGGCTACCTCAGTAAATATATTTAAGACAAGGTTGGATGGATTTTTGCATATTAGTGGAATTACGGGTTATGGGGAAAAGACAGGTGAATGGAGATGAGTCCACAGCCAGATCAGCCGTGATCTTATTGAATGGTGGAGCAGGCTTGACAGGCCAGATGGCCGACTCCTGCTCCTATCTCTTACGTTCTTATGTTCCTCCCTTTCCAAGCAAGATAGCTGCCTAAATGCCTTTGGAACATTACAGTCGTATCTGCCTCTACCAGTTCCTCTGGCAGCCCGTTTCAAGTGTCCTCCACCCTCTGTGTGAAAACATTGCCATTCAGCTCTCATTTTTTAATCTTCTCCCTCTCACATTAAAAGTATGGCCTCTAGTTTTAGACACCTCTCCTCTGGGGAAAAGACTGCGGTCATTCACTTTATCCATGTTCCTCTCCGCTCAGTCACCGATGTTCCAAAGAAAGATGTTCCAGGCTGTTCACCTTCCCCCAATAACTCAAGCTCTCCATTCCTGATAAATTCTCATGAGTCTTTTCTGCATCTCTTCCAATCTAATGGCATCTTTCCCATAGCCAAGCAACCAGAACAACTCCAAGGATGGAAAGGAAGCAGAATTAGTCCAGTCAGACCTACGGGTCTGCGCCACAATTCAGAAAGATTTTGTCCAATCTTTTAACCACACTCCTATATTAACCCCATATCTCTAGATTCTCTCAAAACTTATAAATTCATTGAGCTCCATTTTGATGAGAATCAGCGATGGCATCTCCACGACTTCATACATGAGGAAACTTTGCATCTCGCTCTCAAATGAGCAAATCCCCGTTTTGAGGCAGCGACTCTCAACGTTAGACAATCTAGGGGAAGGAAGCATCATCTATGTTCTCTACCCTGTCGAGCCTCGTTGGATCCTTGAACAATTCAATGAGAACACAGCTGGGTACGGCAACTGCTCTGCCCGTGAACGCAAAAAATTGCAGGGGGTCGTGGACATGGCTCAGCACATCACGGTAATCGTCCTCCCCTCCACGGATTCCACCGATGCTTCTGGCTGCCTTGATAAAGCAGCTAGCATATTCAAAGACCTCATCGACTCTGAACATTCTCTCCTCTTCCGCCTCCCATCAGATGGAAAGCAGAGAAGTCTGAAGACATGCTTAAGGACAGAATGGCCCTACTGTTATAATTCTACTAAAGCCTCCGTGTACGAGATGGAATCCTAACCTCACAATCTACCTCATTACGACCTTGCACTTTATTTCTGCCTGCTTGTTTTCTGTTCGTTTTGCTGTATTTGCTTTCTTGCTGCTGTTCTGTTATTGTTGTTTGTGTTCTGTGAACATTTATTTATTTATTGTTTATTGAGATACAGCGCCCTTCCCTTGGACAACATCGGTGGCGAGGAGAGGGGAAGGCTTGCAGAATGGGCAACTGCCGGTCTCCCATACAACCCTGCCCAGGCCTGCGCCCTGGGAACTTTCCAAGGCACAAATCCATGGTCTCTCGAGACTAACGGATGCCTATTGAGATACAGTGTGGAATAGGCCCTTCCAGCCCTTCAAGTCCCGCCGCCCAGCAATCCCCCGATTTAATCCTGGCCTATACACAGGACAATTTACAATGACCAATTAACCTACCAACCAGTATGTCTTTGGCCTGTGGGAGGAAACCGGAGCACCTGGAGGAAACCCATACGGTCATGGGGAGAACGTACACACTCCTCTCTGGCGGCGGCAGAAATTGAACCCGGGTCGCTGGTACCACGAAACATTCTGCCAACCACTACCCATCATGCCGCCCCATGGTTGGCATTCTATGTTGGCATCAGAACGTGTGGCTTCACTTGCAGGCTGCCCCAGCACATCCTCAGGTTACAATGGCTATTAACCTAAATGATGCATTTCAAAGTTCAAAGCAAATTTTATTATCAAAGTCCATAGATGTCACCATATACAACCCTGAGATTCATTTCTTTTAGGCATACTCAGCAAATCTATAAAATAGTAACTGTAACAGGATCAATGGAAGGCCACCCATCTAGGGCTTTCAACCAGAGCACAGAAAACAACAAACTGTGCAAATGCAAATATAAATAACTAGAAATAAACAGCAAGAATATGAGGTGAAGAGCCTTTGAAAGTGGGTCCATTGGTCATGGGAATATTTCAATGATGGGGCAAGTGAAGTTGAGTGAAGTTATCTCTTTTTATGCAAGGCTGAGGGGTAGTAACTGTTCTTGAATCTGGTGGTGTGAGTCCTGAGGCTCCTGTAACTTCTACCTGATGGCAGCAGCCATTGTGTACATTGTATATGTTTCAATGTACAGTAAATTTTATAAATAAATGAACCTGAATCTGCACTGTAACTGAAACACCATATTCTGCATCCTGTTATTGATTTCTACCACCTTGATGAACTGATGTAATGAAATTATCTGTATGGACGGCATGCAAAACAAAGTTTTTCACTGTACATAAAACATACAGGGCCTTCGGCTCATAATGTTGTGCCAGATCAACTAAATTAGTAACCAAAAGACCAACTAGACTGATCCCTTCTGCCTACACAGTGTCCCTAGCTTTCCATTCCTCTCTCATTCATGTGCCCATTCAAACGTCTCAAAAAAATTCCTAATGTGTCTGCCTCTTCTCCAATCCCAGACAGCACATTCCCGACCAACACTCTCTGTGTAAAACAACATGCTCCTCATAATTACCCTCCCTCACCTTACATACATGCCCTCTGGAAAAATATTCCAACCCTGGGAAAAGTATACTGTCTGTTTACTGCCTCTCATAATTTTATGAACCTTGGTACATGTGACAATAAAAACCAAGTTAGCAACGCATCTAATTTTTCTCGACTCAAAAGCATAGTTCCTGTTTGACTGTTCTCTCTTCAAATGGTAATACCACCATACCAGTAATCAATCTGGTAAATGTTGACTGCTCTCCTTCTATCACAAGCATATCCCTCTTTGGGCAAGGAGACCAGACCTATGCACAACAATCTAGGGCGTGGCTGACCAGACCTTTTTATTATTACAGCCAGTAATGTAGAGAAGTAAGAAGAGCAAAGGTGGCAATTATATTACATGAATATGAGAGTAAAGTGCTTACTGGAACTGAATTTGCATAGTCACAGTTAAATCAGTTCTATTTATCTTCTCACAGGATCATAGAGCACTACAGCACAGAAACAGGCCTGATGAGGAGTCTCAGCCCAAAACGTCTACAATACTCTTATCCATAGATGCTGCCTGGCCTGCTGAGTTTCTCCAGCATTCAATATGTATTGCTTAGATTTCCAACAGCTACAGGTTTTCTTTTGTTTGTCCTTCAGCCTATTTAGTCCATGCTAAACTATTGTTCTACCTAGTCCCATTGATGTACATCGGGACCATAATCCTCTATACGCCTCCCGTCCATGTACTTATCCAAATTTCTCTGATGTGTTGAAATTGAGCCTGCATCAAATTCGACAGCTGTGTGAGCCGGCATCTCACACAATCTTCTAAGTGAAGAAGTTACCCTTTCACCTTTAACCCATGACCTCTAGTTCTAGTCTCACCCAACCCCAGTGGAAAAAGCCAGCTTGTATTCACCCTCAAATACAAAATAATTTATATACCTCTGTTAAATCTTCCCTCTTTCTCCTACTTTCCAGGGGATAAAGAATTACAAAAAAGGATTAGAACAACTTAAGAGTCAACTTCCTTGATTGTTCTGCAGTCACATGTAATGAAGGCACTGAAGATAGCAGATATTGGACATCGGAGCAGCACACAAAATGCTGGAGGAACTCAGAAGGGTCGGGCAGCATCTATGGAGAAAAATGGACAGTCGACATTTCAGGTCAAGACCCTTCAAATGGACTGAGTTTCTCCAACAGATTGTTTGATGCTCCAGATTCCACCATCCTTTTATCCCGTTTTCTTTGGTATGATACAGTTTCCATATTCAAAATTCAAAATTGTTTATTGTCATTCTTCAGGGCACAAGTGTAAAGGAGAACGAAATGACTGTTACTCCAGATCTGATGCAGCATTTTAAAAAAAAATCATAAAAAACACAATAACACAAAAGCACAATGTACAATGCTATGTGTGGCTTTATGACTGGTTTAAAACACATCCTGCTTCGCTAGGCAGGTTCCAGGCCCAAGCATTTCACTGCAGAATCCATCCATATAGAATTGACCATGTCTATCCCACTGTAATAGAACATAACTCTTGTACGATAAAAGGCTCTCTTGACCTCACAATCTACCTCATCATGGCCTTGCACCTTGTTGTCTGCCAAAACGCTTTTCCTCTGGAACCCTAAATTCTGTTATTGCTTCTCCTCAGTACTAAGTTCATTATTAATCATATTAACATTTGTATGGACTGCAACATGATTTTCACTGTACGTTTCTCAGAGCATGTGACAATCATAAACTAACATACAAAACTGGGAATGAATCTTCACAAGACCATAAAATGAAAGAGCAGAACTAGGCCTTTTGGCCCATTCAATCGTGACTGATTTAATTTTCTGCTCAATCCCCTTCTCCTGTCTTTTTATGTCAGTCTTCACCTTGGACGACACCAGCAGTAAACCAGAAATCTTAGAGGGCCAGAGAGCAGAATGGTGCAGTTACTATTAGACGAGAAGGTGCTTGGGAAGGTAGATAAGTCACCTGGACCATGTGGACTACACACTAGGATTCAGAAAGAGGTGGCTGAAGAAGATGTGGAGGCATTAGTAGTGATCTTTCAAAAAATCATTAACTTCTGGAATGGAGGACAGGAAATTGTCAATTGCCACTTCACACTTTATGAAGGGAGGGAGGGATAAGACAGGAAATTATAGGCCAGTTAGTCTGACTTCAAGATATAAGAGTCAATACACATTACCAAGGATGAGAATTCTGGGTACCAGGAGGCACATGATAAAACAGGCTGAAGTCAGAATGGTTTCCTTAAAAAGAAATTTTGCCTGACAATTCTCCAGGAACTTGTTAAGGAGAACCTGTTAACTTTCTACACGCAGTATAGACAAAGGAGAGGCAGTGAATGTTATTTACTTGAATTTTTGTCAAAGACTATGGGGAAAAGGCAGGAGAATGGGATTGAGAGGGAAAATACATCAGCCATGATCCAATGGAAGAGCTAATTGGATGGACTAAATGGCCTAATTCTGCATCAATGTCTTATGATCTTATGGTCCCAGTAACCTCTGTTACACTTTTACTCATCAAGAACATATCAACTTCAGCTTTAAAGATATCCAATGATTTGGCTTCCACAGTACTTAGCTACAAAGAATTCCAAAGATGCACCACCCTCTGGATTAAAAAAAAATCCTCCTCATATTTGTTCCAAAGGGGCGGCCCTCTATTCCAGGCTGTGCTCTCTGGCTCTAGACTCTCCGACTATTGGAAACACCCTCTCCACCGATACTGCATCCAGACTTTTCAGTATTCTGTCCGTTTCAATAGGATTCCTCGTTTTCCTAAACTTCAGCGAATACAGACCTTGAGCCATCAAATTTTACTCGTGTATTAACCCTTTCATTCGCGGTATCATTCTTGTTAAAACCTCTCTGGAAACTCTCAGCGCATAAAATCGCCTCAGTATTATATTCTTGCTGTTGTGTACTAGAGCTCTGGAAATAATAGCTCACATTACACTTGACATCCTTACTACCGACACCAAGCTGCAAGTTAGGGAATCCCACATGAGGACACCCAAGTCCCTCCGCAGTTCCAGTCTCCGAATTCGCTCCCCGTTCAGATCTTGTGGGTCGTGGAGAGACCGGAACAGACTCAGCAAACACACGGTGCAGCCCAGACAGCCTAGAAATCAGGATGATGGGTCCCGGACCCGAAATGTCAACTGTCTACTTCTCTTCAGATGCCTGACTGAGTTCCCTCGGCATTTTACCGGTCAAGACCAGGTAAGGGGATCAGAATTTTATCCTCCAAGGCCCCGGGCGAACTAGATGAGTTTACCTCCCAGTTGGTGAAATTAGTTAACTCCAGCCCTACTTAAATACTGAATTTAAAATTACAGCGATTTACAGATCAACGCCTCCGATTACCAGCAGCTAGGAGTCTCAGACATTTGACCCGGTACAGTAGGGTTCCCGGCAACTCTGCTTCATTGCAGGGGGACGCCGGGCTGGCATCGGCAGCAGCCCATACCAGATCTACCCCGTGTCTTGCCCACTGGATTCACTCACCGGGACCCGGCGCTACCCTCCGATTGTCCCCACTGCCCGACGACCCATTGAAGCTGGCCATGGTCCGAACGCGGCTGCTTTAACACCAGGAAGCTTCACAAATAACAAGCTGCTTCCGTGCTGGAGTCTGTGTGAGATCACTTCTCACGTCACCGCACCGAAGGGGAATTTTCCCTCCGTCCAAACTTAAAACTTCGGTAACTCCTGGCCAACCCCACCCCGCCTTCCATTGGTTGCCGGCTCCGGGTTCGGCCCCGGTTTCCCCCCGTTTCATTGGCTCACAGAACTGTCAATCAGCAAGCTCTCAAGTCAAGTCCCAACAAGTCGGAGAAAATGGTTAACTGTCCGCTCTCTTTTACACACATGGAAAGAAGAAAATTCAAAATTACTGCGATATAAATAAAAACATTATAAGAAGGAATAGGTCCTGACAACTGATAAGGAAATAAGAAATCTACAAGAGACTGCAAATGCTGGCATCTGCAGCAACATTCAATATATGTAGGAACTCAGCAGGTCAGGCAGCGTCTGTGGAGGGAAACGGACATTCAATGACTGGCTGTACAAATGAAGGGCTTTGACCAGAAATGTTGTTTGAACACCCAAGTTAGTGCGGTCATTTTGGTTGTTATTCTATTATAGATTTATTGAGCAGGCCCGCAAGAAAATGAATCTCAGGGTCGTATATGGTGACGTGTATGTAGTTTGTTAATAAATTAACTTTGAACTTTTCTATTTTTCTCCATGTACGTTGTCTAACCCTCTTGAGTTCTTCCAGCTTTTTGCATGTTGCTGAAGGAAAGAAAGAAGTTTGGGTTCTAAAAAGATTTGTCCAGCAATGTGCTCAAGCCTTGATCGCTGACCCAATTTAACCACCTAGTCAGAAGCCTTCTAGCCATAACAAGGATTACCAATCAATTCTCTGGCTCAAACCCCATTTTAGTCCTGAGTGCCGATGAGTGTTGGCCTTTTATTCCTCTCCATAGATGCTGCCTGACCTGCTGAGTTTCTCCAGCATTTTGTGTGTGTTTCTCTGGATTTCCTGTATCTCTTGTGTTTAGCATCTGATAGTAGCAGTTTTTTAAAAAAAAAACTTGGTAATTTACTACTGTCACATACAACTATAAGATATAGGAGCAGAATTAGGCCATTTGGCCCATCAAGTCTGCTCCACCATTTCATCATGGCTGATCCAATTTTCCTCTCAGCCCCAGTCTCTTGCCTTCTACTTGTAACCTTCAATTTTTGTCTTTTTTCTCTCCCATTTAGAAAATAGACTACACTTTTATTTATTTCTACCAAATTACATGACCATATACTTCCTGGCACTGTATCCCATCTGCCACTTCTTTGCCCATTCTCCTAAACTGGATCCTTCTGCAGCCTGTCTGCATCCTCAACAGCACCTGCCCTACCACCTGTCTTTGTATCATCCATAAACTTGGCCACAGGGCCACCAATTCCATCATCCAAATCATTGACATACAATGTAAAAAGAGTGGACCCAACACAGACCCTGGGGAACACTACTAGTCACCAGTAACAAAGCAGAAAAGGCCCCCTTTACTGCTGCTCTTGGCCAACTGCTGATCAGCCAATGCCCTATCCAAACTAGAATCTTTCCTGTCATACCATAGGCTCTTAATTTGTTAGGCAGCTTCATGTGTGGCATCTTGTCAAAGGCATGCTGAAAATCCAAGTACACAACATCCACCGATTCTCCTCTGTCTATCCTGCTTGTTATTTCTTCAAAGAATTCCAACAGATTTGTCAGGAAAGATTTTCCCTTAAGGAACCACATCCTTAACAATCAACTCCGACATCTTCCCAACCTCTGATGTCAGACTAACTGGCCTTTAATTTCCTTTCTTCTGCCTCACTTCCTTGTTGAAGAGTGGAGTGACATTTGCAAGTTTGCAGTCTTCCGAAACTATCCAGAATCAATTGATTCTTGAAAGATCATTACTAATGCCTCCACAATCTCTTCAGCCACCTCTTTCAGAACCCTGAGGTGTACACCATTTGGTCCAGGTGACTTATCTACCTTCAAACCTTTCAGTTTCCCTAGTAAAGGCAACTTCACTCACTCCTGCCCCTGACACTCTTGAACTTCTGGTGTCTTCCACAGTGAAGACTGAAGCAAAATACTATTCATCTCTTCTGCCCTTTCCTCATACCCCATTCCTACTTTTACAGCATCATTTTTCAGCTGTCTGACAGCAGCTCCAAGATATAGTGAAAACCTTTTGTTTGAAAGCCAGATAGACCATGCTTAGTAGACAAGGGGGAAAAAAAAAAAGCAGAATTGAAAAGGTCGGGTACGGGCCAAATCCAGGTGGCAGGGCCCAGGCCCGAGAGCATATCAAAGCAGTGGTGTCTGCGTCCGAGATTAAGGAACAAACCGAGGTCTGCAAGATTTAAGCACCGGGCCAAATTGTAAAGGTCAAAGTGTTGGGGTCAGAGGCAAGGGCCAGACAGTTCAGGTTTACTCGTCTGGGCACCGTACTGAGGCTGTGGCCTGCAACCAATGAGCGCCTGAGTCATCAGTGGGGATGACTGGTTTCATGCCTGCGGGCTCCCTTCCGAGAGCTTCAGCTGTTTGCTTGCTTTTGTTTTATGCATGGCGCATGTTTGACAGTCCTTTTTAAAAATAGGATCTATTGTTCCTTTATTTTCTGGCTGCCTGTAAGGAAATGAATCTCAAGGTCATATATAGTATACGCACTTTGATACTAAGGGTTCTCTGAAATTTGAACTTTAAACTTTAAAAATAATGCAGGCCTGTGTGTTACTAGAATATAAAATGAGTAACAAGTCTTAACAGCACTTTACAGGAATATAATTAGATTTTAAGAACAAGCTGGCATTTGGCCAAACTCTGCAAGTCAGGAGGCACACTGTGAATGCGAAGGGAGAAACAAGCATGTGAAGTCCAGGATTTCTTGTCAGCACGAGGAATTCTAGTGTCCACCCCATCGCAAACATTAACTCCACAGTTGTTGTCTGTCCTGCTGAATTCCTGCAGCATTTTTTGTATTTTTTAAATTTCTGCCTATCGCAAATAGAGAAGGTGGATGGTTAACAGTCTTTTTCTTTCCAGGGTAGGTGTGTTCCAGACTAGAGGGCACAGGTTTAGGGTGAGTGGGAAAAGATTTTAAAGGGGTTTAAGGGGCAACTTTTTCACTCGGGCAGTGGTGGACGAAAGATTCAAGGATTCAAAGAACATTTATTATCGAAGTATGTATGCAGTACAGAACCCTGAGATTCGTCTTCCCACAGACAGCCACAAAACAGAGAAAACTATGGAACCCATTCAAAGAGAAACATCAAACCAGCACCCCCTACCCCTGTGCAAAATAAAACCAAATCACACAAACGGCAAAACAAAAGTGAAAAACACAAAATATAAAATACAAAATCGAAAGAGTCCAGGCATGTTTAGTTTAGCTCAGTTCTAGTTCAATCTAGTGCCAAGTCATTCAATATATGGTAAAACGGCCAGTAGGAGTGGTAAATACGGGTGCAATTACATATAGTCATTTCTACTATAGCACAGAATCATGCCTTTTGGCCCATCTAGACCATGTCAGACACGGCAATGAAACCCACATCAACTACTTGTATTGGCAGCTCGTTTCACGTTCACACCACCGTCTGAGTGAAGAAGATCCATCTCTGGTTCCCCAAAAATGTTTCATCTTTCATGCTAAGCCTTTGGCCTCTAGTTCTAGCCTCATACAACCCCAGGGGAAAATGCCTATCTATACAGCACATAATTTTGAATGCCTCTTTAAGAATTCCCCCCATTCTCCCGTGCTCTAAGGAGTAAAGGCCTGACCTATTACAGTTTTCCCGACAACTCAGGTCCTCAACTTGAAAGCATCATCCTCCTAGTTATCATCTAATTGTTCTAATTATTGTCAAATTGTTCTAATTAATGTCGAACACCTTCACTCCATCCACAACAAGCAGAATCTCTCAGTGGTCAGCCATTCTAATTCCGCTCCCCATTCCCACCCTGATACGTCAGCCCAGGGCCTGTGCTGCGTCAATGAGGCCACTCTCAGGATGGAGGAGCAACACCTCAAATTCCATCTAGGTAGCCTCCAACCTGATGGAATGATCAGCCATTTCTCCAGCTTCCAGTAAGTTTCTCCTTTCCCCACTCTGGCTCCTTTCTTACCTCTTGTCTTCCCCTCACCTGCCTATCACCTTCTCCCTTACCCTTCCTCCTTTCCTTTCTCCCATGGTGCAATCTCCTCGCCTATCAGGTTCCTTTGTCTCCATCCCTTTACATTTTCCACCTATCGTGCCTCCCCTCAGCTTCTCACTTCACCCACTGCCTCACCCACCTGGACTCACCTATCACCTTCTCGCCTGTCCTCCTCCTCCTCCCTCACTTTCTTATTCTGGCTTCTTTCTCCTTCCTTTCCAGTCCCGATGAACGGTCTCAGCCCAGAACCTCAACTATGTATTCCCTCCATAAATGCTGTCTGACCTGCAGAGATCCTCCAGCTCTCTATGTGTATTACTCTGGACTTTTAGCGTCTGCAAAATCGATTGTGTTAATCCTGACAATTACAATGTTTAAAAGACATGTTGACAGGGGCATGGACAAGGAGGTTTAACAGTATATGGACCAAATGAAAGGAAGATGGACAACCTCAAGTAGACAACGTGGTCAACTTGGGCAAGTTGAGTGAAGAGCCTGCTTCTGTGCTATATATCTTCATGAAAAAATGACAATCCCTCTGTCCTCTCCTTCGTACACCCTTCACAGCACTTTAAAATCTGTTTGATTTCTAAGTTTTCCATTGGCTGGAAGCATAAAATCATTTTGCTTTCTAACTTGCTGAGTATTTCCAACATTTTCTCAACATCTCAGGTTGCGAGCATGTCTGTTATGATGTGACCCGAAGCTTGGTCAAAGCAAAAGGTTTTAAGGAGTGGCTTGAAGCTGACGTGGCATCTATGTTTGGGGGGGGGGGGGAGGGGAGGGGTGCGGGGGAATTCCGAAGGACAGATTCCTGAATGATGAAAGAGACAGCTGGCTAGAATGCAGCAAAAGATGTTGGTATTTCCCAGAGTGTGGAATTGTCAGGTCATGGAATCTTTAGAGGACTGTGGAGCTGAAGGGAGTGACCAGGTTGAGTGTTAAAAATCTGAAGCATTAAGTTAAAGGAACCTTCTATTTAATGTGCTCAAGACGATCAGGAGCACTGTCCACGTGTCTGATTGAAACAAACTGAAGCTTATGTCACAATGACATTTTTAAAGATTTTAAGACAATGGAAGCGAGCCGCATTAAACTAAACATTCAACAAATTGCATTTCTCCACAGACCTCACTGTACATCTCGACTAGCCGCACGCAAAGACATTAGGACACGTGATGTTACACTGGTCACAACCTCGTGTTTTGGGGTTGCATTTCCAATGCTGAGTCTCCATGGGGAAGAAGCACAGTCTGGGCTCCTTCCACCACCTTGACACCATGAGTCAGGCGGGGCTGCCCCTCAAACAGGCCTATCACCACAGGGCTTTGGGCTCTGTCTCCCTGTTTTGTTCTGCAGTATTGAATGTAACAACTGCGAATGTTTTTTTTTGCACAGTTTTCTTCTTTTGTATATATATTTTTTATTATGGATAATGTTTTTTTTTGGGAAATAAGAAGTAAAGCCGGGCCCAGAATGGGAAAGTTTTTGCCCAGCCGTGTCCAAAGTGACAATGGGAGGTGACTTTCTCAAGTTGCTCAGCCTCTCTTTACTAGGTTTATTCCCAAAACTCACACCTCGACCACAGACTCTCGAAAACCACAAAAATCGTACTTGCTGGAAATGGAAAATAAAACAGAAGTTGCCAGAAATACTCAGCAAGATCAGACTCCTTCACTCAAGAGGCTGGTGCTACTGTGGAATGAGCGGAGTCAGGTTTAATATCATCCGACATTTATGTGACATTTGTTAACTGCCAGGGAAAATGGTAAATGCGGATTCGATTGAACATTGAGATAGGTTTTGATAAGTACATGAATAGAAGGGGTATGGAGCATTATGAGCAGAGTGCCGGTCAACATCCTGATGAAGGGTCTCAGACTGAAAGTCGACTGTTTCTTCTCTTTCGTAAATGCCTGACCTGCTGGGTCCCTCCAGCATTTTGTGGATTTCCGGTTTCTGCAGAATCTCTTGTGTTTATTACCTCTTCAAATAGATGCAGCATCACCAGTTTTTAAAAAAAAATTTATTTCAGGTTTCTTTATTTCACCATTCAGATGCATACATCAGGATTCTCTTCATCATCTACAGATCTGCGTTCAATACCATCTTCCCCAATCAATAAGCTCCAAGACCTTGGCCTCAATTTCTTCCCTTGCAGACCCCAGTCAGTCCAGATTGATAACAATATCTCCTCCCCAATCTCCATCAGCACAGGAGCACCACAAGGCAGTGTGCTCAGCCCCCTGCTCTTCTCACTCTACACTTATGACTGTGTGAATAAGCACAGCTCCAAAGCCAAATTCAGGTTTGCTGACAGCATCGCTGTTGTAGGCCGAATCAAAGGTGGTGATCCATATAGGAGGGAGATTGAAAATCTGGCTGAGTGGTGCCATAGCTACAACCTCTTACTCAATATCAGCAAGTCCAAAGAGCTGATTATTAACTTCAGGAGAAGAAAACCAGAGGTCCATGAGTCAGTCTTCACCGGAGGATCAGAGGTGGAGAGGGTCAGCAACTTTAAATTCTTCTGGGTTAATATTTCGGAGGACCTGTTCTGAGCCCAACACTTAGTGCAGTTACGAAGAAAGCACGACAGCACCTCTACTTCCTTAGCAGTTTGTGGATATTTGGCATGACATCTAAAACTTTTGACAGATTTGTGTAGATGTGTAGTGGAGAGTATATTTATTGGCTGTACCACAGCCTGGTCTGGAAACATCAATGCCCTTGAAAGTAAAATTCCACAAAAAGTAGTGGATACGGCCCAGTCCATGATGGGTAAATCCCTCCCCACCGTTGAGCACACCTACATGAAACACTGTCGCAGGAAAGCAGCATCCATCATCAGGGATCCCAACCACCAGCAATGCTCTCTTTCCACTGCTGCCAGCAAGCCCCAGGACTCACACCATGAGAGTCAAGAACAGTTACTACCCCTCAACCGTCGGGCTCTTGAACCAAAAGGGATAACTTCACTCAACTTCACTTGCCTCATCATTGAAATGTTCCCACAACCAATGGGCTCACTTTCAAGGACTCTTCATCTCGTGTTCTCGATATTTATTGCTTATTTATTTATTATTATTATTTCTTTCCTTTTGTATTTGCACAGTTTGTTGTCTTCTGCACACGGGTTGAACGCATAAGTTGGGCGGTCTTTCACTCATTCTGTTATGGTTATTATTCTATAGATTTATTGAGCATGCTTGCAAGAAAAGGAATCTCAGGGTTGTATATGGTGACACGTGTACTCTTATAATAAATTTACTTCGATATTCTGAATCTCAGATCTCTGCTGTGTTTTTTTAAATTTTCTATTTGTTATGTTGTTAAACTAATAAAGGAATGTCACACTATGCTACTTCTGGTAAGATGGTTGCACACAAATATACAATGGGTTCTACAGGGCCAACAAAGATGTTATTGTCCTTTTAAAATGTATTTTATATAATCACAAGACCCTCTAGATGTTAAGACTTAAAGTACTGCAGGCCTACCTCATTAGCGAGTTGCTCATTAGTGGAGAAACTGAAGGAAGTGAACTTGGTGAGGATTGTGCTACAGCCTGCTTCAGAGAGGCATTGGAGGAGTTGGTACGTGAAGGCGGTGTGTAGTCTAACAGTGTGTGATCATCTTAGTCACCTTTCTTGTGATCGCAAGACCCTGCTGGACATGATTAATGTGGGATGCTGTAAGTCCAATTCACTGGTTTATCGGCAGGCCACAAGGCTGCTTTGTGGCCTCAATATTAGCAAGGTTCAGGACTCAAGCTGCGGTCTTGCCTGTTTAGGCCGCCCAGGAGAGGCAGAGGCATCAGAGTCAGCCTGATTCACCAGAATACTGGAGGCAGTGTGGCATAGCATCCATGATAGAGTCAGTGCAGCCCCATCAGTGTTCGCTCAGCAGAAGACGAGCTGTATTGTGTTCAACTGCAGACTGCTGCAACATTCATGGACTCAGGGACTTGGACTATATATTTTTTGTTTGTGACTGTATTTTACTGCAATCTTATATATGTTGTATGTGCCTTATGCTATAGTATGTATGCCTGTTGGTACTGTGTTTTGCACTTTGGCCCCGCAGTAACGCTGTTTCGTTTGGCTGTATTCATGAGTATTCATGTATGGTTGAAAGACAATTAATCTTGAACTTGTAGTAATCCTAATGAATTAGTCATCTCCATCTTGGGCACTAGCCTCCGCAGTATCCAAGACATCTTCAAGGAGCGATGGCTCAGAAAGGCAACGTCCATTGTTTAGGTCCCCCATCACCCATGACATGCCACCTTCTCATTGTTACCATCAGGAAGGAGGTATAGAAGCCTGAAGGCACATACTCAGCGAATCACAAACAGCTTCTTCCCCTCTGTCATACAATTCCTAAATGGACATTAAACCCGCAGACACTACCTCACTTTTTAATATTTTTTTTCTGTTTTCCACTATTTTTAATCTATTATATATATATATATATATATATATATATACATATATATACACACACTTTAATTGGTTTACTTTTTTCTTCTTATACTATCATGTATTGCATTGAACTGCTGCTGCTAAATTAACAAATTTCATGATATATGCCTTTGATAATAAACCTGCTTCTGATTCATTCAACTCTTATATATTTAATTGTGAAATACTTCTTTCTACCACATGAGGGCACTCTCAGTTCACTTTACGAGCTGTTCCCCGCTCAAAGGACTCGACTAATCTATATTCAGAGGATTTCAAATTTTTTTATGTGTCCCTGTTAGCAACATTTACAAACTAGACAAATAGATTTTAAAACTAACAAAATGATACAAACATTAAATAAGAACAAATGATTGAACATATAAAGTAAATTAAGTTTATTAAGGAACAGTATCAACAAGTTTGAAAGAGTGCAGAGAAAATCTATATGGATGTTGCCAGAATTTGAGGACCTAAGTTATAGGGAAAGGCTGAATAGGTTATAACTTTCTTCTCTGGAGTGCAGGAGAATGAAAGGTATACAAAATGTTGAGAGGTATACATTATGTTAGGATTTTGTTCCCTAAAGCATAGGACAATGAAAGTGGATTTGATAGAGGTATACAAAATTATCAGGAATATAGTTAGGATAAATGCAAATAGATTTTTTCCTCTTAGGTTGGGAGAGACTAAAATTAGAAGTTTTGGGTGAAAGGTGAAATAGTTAAGGGGGTCTACGGGAAAGTATCTTCACTCAGAGGGTGGTGTGAGTGTGGAATGAGCTGCCAGTGGAAGTGGTAAATATGGGTTGAATTATAACATTTAAGAGAAGTTTGGATAGCTACGTGGATGAGAGAGAAACAGAGGGCATGTAGCTGGGTGCATGTCTGGTGCTCGTCTACATGACTGGATGCATATAGATGGGACTTGGCAGAAGATCAGGCTGACGTGGGCTAAATGAGACAAGTGTCCTATTTCTGTGTTATAATGTTCTACAACTCTATAACTTTAGTGCCTACGCTGGACAACAATCATTTTACTTCCTGTAATTTTGGGGGCATCTTAAGGATTTTGGGCTGCTGATCATAAAAATCACCATGAACTTTCCCTATCAGGCACTATTTTTTTGAAATTGCCCATATTTGTTATCTCTATTCGTGATTCAGCTCATTTAAAATGTTGCCCACAATGTAAGCAGAAAAGTTTTCTATCTTGTCCAGGCTTGCCTGAGCATTCTTAGACAGGACAGATGCTGCGTGGCAGGGCAGGTTTTAGCAAGGCTATAAATTTCCAAAAAGGATTTCGGAATTTGGGACAGATGTTTCCCAGAATAACTGATGCCAAGATTGAGGAAAGCATTTTTGTTGGTCCACAAATCAAACAGGTCATCAATGACAGGCAATTCAAAGAACTTGTAGTGGGACTGGAGAAAATCACATGGAAGGCACTCAAGGATGTTGTTGAAAAGTTTCTTGGCAACTACAATACTACTGATTAGCAACATGCTTCAAGCATACAAAACCATGCAGTACAGCATGTCACTAAAGATCCATTTTCTGCATTCCCATTTAGACATCTTCCTTGCAAATCTTGGTGCTGTCAGTGACGAGTATGGTTGAAAGGTCCCGCCAGGACACTGCAGTCATGGAGAAACGGAATCCATCAGTGCTGCCTGGTTATTGTCGGACACTTAAACAAGAGGCCTCCGACACCGAGTACAAATGAAAATCATCAACAAGATATTTGTAGCTTGGTTGATCTATTGTAAAGCATCAGCACCGTTATGCAATTAAACACATTATATTCAATAAAGGTTATTTTTTTGTTTCTCCAAATTCCTACATGATACAAGTTATCTGAAATTATATTTGTGTCCAGCTTCAAGCAGTCTATCATAAACACTTTAAAAAATTCTGAGGAAGCAACACTTTGAAAAAACTTTGTTGTCCAGTGTTGCTTGTATTTACGTTTTTCCACAGGCTTGACGATTCCCATTACAATGAACTGTTCGTAGGTCAGACCTGACATAGAGCCAATAGAAGATACAAAGGGTATCTGGTTCCTTTTTTCACAGATCACAGTTCGGCCACCAGGTTCGACTATGAAAGGGAGATCCAATCAGCAGCTGTCCTCCTGCTGAATTGGTTCATTTGCAGGAGTGCAAGACCCACTTGGGCCCAAGTGCTAACTTGGCATATAAAAGTAACAATATAGATAGATAGATAAATAGATAGATAGATACCGGTACTTTATTCATCCCCATGGGGAAATTCAACTTTTTTTCCAATGTCCCATACACTTGTTGTAGCAAAACTAATTACATACAATACTTAACTCAGTAAAAAATATGATATGCATCTAAATCACTATCTCAAACAGCATTAATAATAGCTTTTAAAAAGTTCTTAAGTCCTGGTGGTAGAATTGTAAAGCCTAATGGCATTGGGGAGTATTGACCTCTTCATCCTGTCTGAGGAGCATTGCATCGATAGTAACCTGTCGCTGAAACTGCTTCTCTGTCTCTGGATGGTGCTATGTAGAGGATGTTCAGAGTTATCCATAATTGACCGTAGCCTACTCAGCGCCCTTCGCTCAGCTACCGATGTTAAACTCTCCAGTACTTTGCCCATGACAGAGCCCGCCTTCCTTACCAGCTTATTAAGGCGTGAGGCGTCCCTCTTCTTAATGCTTCCTCCCCAACACGCCACCACAAAGAAGAGGGCGCTCTCCACAACTGACCTATAGAACATCTTCAGCATCTCACTACAGACATTGAATGACGCCAACCTTCTTAGGAAGTACAGTCGACTCTGTGCCTTCCTGCACAAGGCATCTGTGTTGGCAGTCCAGGCTAGCTTCTCGTCTAACTGTACTCCCAGATACTAGTAGGTCTTAACCTGCTCCACACATTCTCCATTAATGATCACTGGCTCCATATGAGGCCTAGATCTCCTAAAGTCCACCACCATCTCCTTGGTCTTGGTGATATTGAGACGCAGGTAGTTTGAGTTGCACCATATATACCTGGTGTCTAACATAATAAAATCCCAATGAACCTCACACAACCCACAGAGTACCGTAAGAACTCAGCTGGACAGGCAGCATCTAGGGAGGGAAACGAACTGTCGACTTTTCAGGTCAAGACCCTTTATCTGGACTGGATAAGTAAAGGGGATATAGCCAGATTATAACAAAAGAGAATGGTATTTTTTAAAAAATGGTATGTCAGTTATCTGCCCTCTAGCATTCCAGTTGAGATGAAGGGTCTTGACCAGAAATGTCAACTGTCCATTTCCCTCCATAAATTCTGCAGACGTGTTGAGTTCTTCAAACACTCACAAAATGCTGCAGGAACTCAGCATTGACGTTTCAGGCCAGGCACCCTTCCAAAGAGTTTCGGCCTGAAACGTCAACCGTTTTCCATAGATGCTGCCTGGCCTGCTGAGTTCCTCCAGCATTTTGTGTGCGTTGCTCCTGACTTCCAGCATCTGCAAACACTTGTCTCTCCAACGTATCTCATAGGAGTTCATCGTGGCAAATTTTACATCAAGGTAGATAAAATGTTGTTATGTGGACAAAAGCTTTGTTAAAGAGTTAGGTTGTAAGGAATGCATTAAGGGAGAAATAGGAGCCGTAGAAACAGGGGAACACACACAGAATGCTGGAGGAACACAGCAGGCCAGGCAGCTTCCATGGAAAAAGAGTAAACAGTCAAAATTTCCAGCATCTACACATTTTCTCATGTTTGTGGACTGCTTACTCTTTTCCATAGACGCTGCCTGGCCTGCTGAGTTCCTCCAGCATTTCCTGTGTGTTGCTCGGATTTCCAGCATCTCCAGACTTTCTTATGCTTATAGAAACAGGGAACTTTTAGACCATGAGACGTAGAATCAGGATCAGAT
The DNA here is from genome assembly GCF_048418815.1 of Hemitrygon akajei. Taxonomy (NCBI): domain Eukaryota; kingdom Metazoa; phylum Chordata; class Chondrichthyes; order Myliobatiformes; family Dasyatidae; genus Hemitrygon; species Hemitrygon akajei. The sequence continues at coordinate 174,182,167 of NC_133129.1, forward strand.
GACGTAGAACATAGGAACAGAATTAGGCCATTCTTCCAAAATCCATCGAGTATAGGCCAAGAGCAATTAAACACTCCTCATGTGTTAACCCTTTCATTCATGGGATAATTCTCATCAACCTTCTCTGGGCCCTCTCCAAGGCCAGCACATCCTTTCTTAGACAAGGGGCCCAAAACTGCTCTCTAGACTCCAGGTGCGGTCTGACCAACACCTTATAAAGCCTCAGCATTACATTGCTGCTTTTATATCCTAGTCCTCTCGAGATCAATGTGCAAAACCCAGAGTTTTGGGGCTAAACAAGGTACATCTACTGTTGGAGGAGTCGTCTCTGGCAATGAAGTGTAAGAAGTCAGGAGTGGAGAAGCACACAGATAAAAAACAGATTAACGAAGGTGAGGAATGAGACAATGGTGGGATATGAAAGCAAGAACATAAGTTACTAGATTGGAATGTTGCCTCACTGTTTGGAATTAGTCCACTGTGTGCCTACTAGTTCTGTTAGATCAATTAGTGTCAAGAAGCTATCATAGAGCTACAGTACATATTCCTGCCAGAAGATGGCAGATTGTTAGATTGAGTCTCCTGTCACGTAGGAAAGGATTATTGTTTCCACATGCTCTCCAGTCTTGATATTACTGGATCTATCAGTTTGTGGAGAATAGGATCAGACCCTGTAATGGCTCTTTAGTCAAGTCATGGAAAAATACAGCACAGAAGCAGGCCTTCAGCCCAGCTAGTCAGTGCCGAAACACTGAAACTGCCTAATCCCATCCATACCATAGCCCTCCATACCCCAGCTATCCATGTACCTATCCAAGCTCCTCTTCAACATTGAAATCAAGCTTGCATGCACCACTTGTGCTGGTTCCACTCTCTCACCACCCCTCCAAGTGAAGAAGTTTCCTCTCATGTTCCCCTAAAAATTTTAACCTTTCACCTTTAACTGATAATCTTGTATACCTCTATCAAATCTCTCCTCTAAGGCCTTCTGAATCTAAGAGTCAATTTCTGTCTAACTGCTAACACAAGTATCAAAAGGGACATTGAACCCTACCTCACTTTCTTAATATATATTATTTCTGTTTTTTGGACAATTTTTAATCTATTCAATACACATATACTGTAATTTATTTATTTATTGTTATTATTTTTTCTTCTATATTATGTATTGCATTGAACTGCAGCTGCTAAGTTAACAAATTTCATGACACATGCCAGTGATAATAAACCTGATTCTGATTCCAATTCTGATATCCAAAGGCATAAAGTTCAAAGTTTAAGTAAAACTATTTATTAGAGTACATACATGTCACCACATACAACCCTGAGAATCTTTTTGCCGTGGGCATATTCTGCAAATTTACCGAACAGTAACTGTAAACAGGATCAGTGGACAACAAACTACAAATGCAGGTGTAAATAAATAGCAATAAATAATGAGCATGAAATAACAAGATAAAAGAATCCTTAAATGAGAGTAGTTGACTCTTCTTGTTCAAGAGCCTGATGGTTGAGGGGTAGTAACTGTTCTTGAACCTGCTGGTGTGAGTCCTGAGACGCCTGTACCTTCTACCTGATGGCAGCAGTGAGAAAAGGGCATGGCCTGGCTGGTGAGGATCTTTGATGATGGATGCAGCTTTCCTACAGCAAAGTTTCCTGTAGATATGCTCGAAGGGTGGAAGAGTTTTACCCCTGATGCACTGGGCTGAATCCACTACCTTCTGCAGGATTTGCCACTCAAAGGCATTGGTGTTCCCATACCAGACTGTAATGCAACCAGTCAGCACACTTTCCTCTACACATCTATAGTGGTTTAACAAGGTTTTTGAGGGCATGCCGAATCTCCACAGACTCCTGAGGAAGTACAGGTGCTGTCGGGCTTTCTTCGCAATTATATTTATATGATGGATCCAGGACAGATCCTCTGAGATAGGGACACCCTAAGATAGTAACAGGGAGCCCTGGGACTTGTAAACTATAATTTGGTGTTATTGGTACTGGAATTGGTTTATTATTGTCACATGTACCAAGACAGAGCAAAAACCATGCCTTGCGGACTGTTCATACAGATCAGATCATTACACAGTGCTTTGAACTAGAAAAGGGACTCCCAACCTTTTTAAGCAAGGTGTCTGTGGACCCCAGGTTGGGACCCCTGAACTAGGATAAGGTAAAGGTTCGACAGTCCACATGAAAGGTGCATAAAATGAGCTACCTTTAATCAAGAGGGCTATCGAGATTTTAAAAGCAATGTTTTGCAGCAGCTTCTCTGAGCTGAGGAGCGGCCAGTCAGCAAGGTGGATTCATTAGAGAGGGCCAATAAAAATAATTCAAGAGCAAGTGCAGCCGCCATTGTTTTGGAGTTTGCCAATGGCTTTGGCTCATCAGGTCTGGGTGAGGTCAGGTTTGCTTGAGGTTAATTGTCATGGAAGTTACTCTCTCACTGTCCTTATTTGTTCATTCCTCATCTGTTAGGGCACAGTAGATCGGTGAGAATGGCTCCAGGGACAGTGTTTTGTACTCTGTGTGGGATGTGGGAAGCCTGGGAGATCTCCAGTCTGCCAGATAAACACATCTGTACCAGATGCACCCCGATGCAGCTCCTGAGAGAATGCATTAAGGAACTGGAGCTGCAGCTCGATGACAATGGCCTCAATTCATATGGGAGGATGAGGAGGCGATAGGCAGGAGCTACAGGGAGGCAGTCACCCTGAGGATGCAGGAGACGGGTAACCAGGTGACTGTCAGGAGAAGGAGGGGAAATGCACAGCCAATGCAGAGTACACTTGTGGCCATTCCCCTCAATAATAAGCATACAACTTAAGCTACTATTGAGGGGAGTGACCTACCGGGGGGAACCACAGTGACCCGGTCTCTGGCACTAAGTGTGGTGCTGTGGTTCAGAAGAGCAGAGAGGTGAAGAGGACTGCAGAGTTGATAGGAGATTCTTTAGTCAGAGGAACAGAGACGAGGTTCTGTGGAGGCAATAGAGATACCCAGATGGTATGTTGCCCCCTGGTGCCAGGATCAGGGATGTCTCGGTTTGGGTCCGTGGCATTCTCAAGGGTGAGGGTGAGTAGCCATTAGTCTTGGTACATATTGGCACCAATGACATAGGTAGATAAGGTGAGAAGGTACTGAAGAGAGATTTTAGGGAGCTAGGTAGAAAGCTGAGGAACGGGATCTCGAGGGTAGTAATCTCTCAGTTGCTGCCTATGCCAATTACCAGTGAGGGCAAGAATAGAATGATTTTTCAGGTGAATGCGTGGCTGAGGAATGGATGCAGGAGATATATCCCAATATATCTCAAAGAATATATCTCAAGGAATATATCCCAAAGAAGAAGTGTTCTAAAGGCAAGATAACATAACCATGCTAACAAGAGAAGCCAAGGCCAACTTGAAAGCCAAAGAAAGGGCATATAATAGAGGAAAATTAGTGGGAAGTTAGAGGATTGGGAAGCTTTCAAAAACCAACAGAAGGCAACTGAAAAAAGTCAGTAAGAAGGTAAGGATGGAATACAAAAGTAAATTAGCCAACAATTTTAAAGAGGATACCAAAAGCTTTTTCAGATACAAAAAGTGTAAATGGGAGGACAGAGTGGATATGGGACCACTGGAAAACGATGCTGGAGAGGTGATAATGGGGGACAAGGAAATGGCGGATGAACTGAATGAGTATTTTACAGCAGTCTTCACTCTGGAAGACACTAGCAGAATGATGAAATTTCCAGGTGTCAGGGGTCATGAAGTGTGTGAGGTTACCTAACCAGAGAGAAGGTTTTTGGGAAAATTGAAAGGTCTGAAGGTAGATAAATCACCTGGACCAGATGGTGTACACCCTGGGGTTCTGAAAGAGGTGATGGAAGAGATTGTGGAGGCATTAGTAATGATCTTTCAAGAATCACTAGGTTCTGGAATGGTTCCAGAAGACTGGAAAATTGCAAATGTCAATCAACTCTTCAAGTAGAGCGAGGCAGAAGAAAGGAAATTATAGGCCTACTAGTGGTTGGGAAGATGTTGGAATCGATTGTTAAGGATGTTGTTTCAGGCTCATGATAAAATAGGCCATAGTCAGCATGGTTTTCTCAGGGGAAAACCTTGCCTGACAAGTCTGTTGGAATTCTTTGAAGAAACAGCAAGCAGGCTAGACAAAGGGGAATTGGTTCATGTTGTGTACTTGGATTTTCAGAAGGCCTCTGAGAAGGTGCCACTCATGAGGCTGCTTAACAAGCTAAGAGCCTATGTTATTACAGGAAAGATTCTAGCATAGATAAAGCAGTGGCTGATTGGCAGGAGGCAAAGAGTGGGAATAAAGGGAGCCTTTCTTGGCTGGCTGCCAGTGACTAGTGGTGTTCCACAGGGGTCTGTGTTGGGACCAGTTCTTTTTATGATATATGTCAATGATTTGGATGATGGAATTGGTGCCTTTGTTACAAAGTTTTCAGATGATGTGAAGATTGATGGAGGGGCAGGTAGTTCTGAGGAAGTAGAGAGGCTACAGAAGAGACAGACTAGGAGAATGGGCAAAGAAATGTTCATGCTCTTTTGTAGAGGAAATGAAAGGGTTGAATATTTTCTAAATGGCGAGAAAATACAAAAATCTGAAGCACAAAGTGACTTGGGAGGCCTTGTACACAATTCATTATAGGTTAACTTGCAGGTTGAGTCTGTGGTGAGGAAGGGAAATGCAATTTTAGCATACATTTCAAGAGGACTAGAATATAGAAGCAAAGGAGTAATGCTGAGAATTTATAAAGCACTGGTGAGGCCTCACTTGTATTGTGAGCCGTTTTGGGCCCGTTAGAAAGGATGTGCTGAAACTGGAGAAGATCAAAGGAGGTTCACAAAATATATTCCAGGTTTGAGTGGCTTGTCATATGAAGAGCATTTGATTACTCTGGGCCTGTATTAACCGGAATTCAGAAGAATGAGGGGTGATGTCGTTGAAACCTATTGAATTGTGAAAGGCCTCATAGAGTGGTTGTGGAGAGGTTGCTTCCTATGGTGGGAGAGTCTAAGACCAGACGTCATGTCCATCCTTTTAGAATGGAGATGAGGAGAGATTTATTTAGCTAGATGGTGGTGAATCTGTGGAATTTGTTACCACATACTGCTGTGGAGGCCATGTCTTTATGTATATTTAAGGCAGAGTTTGATAGATTCTTGATTGATCAGGGCATGAAGGGATATGGGGAGAAGACAGGAGACTGGGGCGGAGAGAGAAAATGGATCAGCCATGGTGAAATGGTGGAGCAGACTCGATGGGCCAAATAGTCTAATTCTGGTCTTGTAACTTATGGTCCAATCGTCATAAGACAATAATATTCCAGAATAAAGTGTAAAAGCTACAGAGAAAGCACAGTTCAGGTAAAAATATAAAGTGCAAGATCATAACATGGTAGACTGTGAGGTCAAGAGTCCATCTTATCATAGAAGAGGCGTGTTAACAGACCGATAGCAGTGGGATTGAAGCTGTCCCTGAGCCTGCTGCTTTCAGTCTCTTGTATCTTATCCCTGATGGGAGGGGGGAGAAAGAGAACATCTGGGTGGATGGGATCATTGATTATGCTGGGTGCTTTACTGAGGAGGCAAGAACTATAGGCAATTTCACCCTCAGTCAGACCCTGCGGGAAGAGAATTTCAAATGTCAACTTGTGTTGCCTATGAGCAGAGTGCACATCAAGGTTACTTCTTAATGTCCATCTCCAGTTACTGTGAAACCACAGATCCTGGAGGAATAATGACTTTCAGAAGGGGAGGATCTATAAAACGCGTAAGTGTCAAAGTGCTTACTTGAGTAAACAATTCATTCTTCAAATTTAAGCAGGCTTGCAAAGGCGCTACCAAAACATTATTGGTAAAGTGGTTTATCTCTGTCATATGTACTAAGATATAGTGAAAATCTTTGTTTTGCATTCATCCATACAGATTGACTCATTTTGAGAGGACTAGAATATAAAAGTAAGGATGTAATATTAAGGCTTTATAAAGCAAAGGTGAGGGGTCACTTGGAGTATACTGTATAGTTTTGGGCCTCTTACCCAAGAAAGGATGTGCTGACATTGATGAGGGTTCAAAGGAGGTTCATGAAAATGATTCCAGGATTTAAAGGCTCAAATGCACCTTGTCAAAATCTCTCAGGATTCTTAAATATTTTAGTGAGGTCTCTCACGTTTCTAAACTTTACTTATGCAAGCTGATCCTGTTCAGATCTTCTGCATAAGACAACCTTCCTATGCCAGGTATTGTAACATCCAGTTCAGGTAACAATGCATAAACATCCCTAAATTAGGAGACCAACACTGTGCACAGTATTCCAGTTGAGGAGTCACCAATACCCAATGTAATCTGCTTCCTTCTATATCAGCTCCCTGAAGCAACGTGTGTTCAATTTCCACCACTGTCTGGAAGGAGCTTGTACAGTCTCCCTGTAACCACGTGGGTTTCCTCCAGGTGCTCTGGTTTCCTCCCACCGTCCAAAGACATACCGGTTGGTAGGTTAATTGGTCATTGTAAATTGTCCCGTGATTAGGCTCGGATTAAACTGGGAGATTGCTGGGCAGTGCAACTTGAAGGGCCAGAAGGATCGATTCCATGCTTTATCTCAATAAAGAAAAATTGATGGCACTGGGCCTCTACTCACTAGAAATCAGTGGAATGAGGGGTGACCTCAATGAAACCTATCAAATAGTGAAAGGCCTTTTATAGTGCATGTGGAGAGGATCTTTCCTATGGTGGGGGAGTTTCAGAACAGGGGGCACTGCCTCAGAATAGAGGGATGTTTAGAATGGAGATAAGGAGGAATTACTTTAGCCAGAGAGTGGTGACTCTATAGAATTCTTTACTACTGGTGGCTGTGGAGGCCAAGTCATTGGGTAATTTTAAGGCAGAGGTTGATAGGCTCTTGATTAGTCAGGGGATGAAGGCAGGAGATTGAGAGGGAAATGAAAGTGGCAGAGCAGACGCAATGGGCCAAATGGCCTAATTCAATCCCATATCTTATGGCCTTATGGTCTAATTCATTGCAACAGAACAGCAAGGTGAAACAGAGGAAAACCAATAACTGACTGGAGAAAATCATGAACACAAGAGACTCTGCAGATTCTGAGGAAATCCAGAGTAAAACACCAACAAGAGAAAATCTGCAGATGCTGGAATGCTGGCGGAGTTCAGCTGGCCAGGAGAGAAATAAAGAATCAGGGTTTTTGGCCAAGAACCCTTCATCAGGGTCAGCAAGAAGTAGAGTCAATTTAACTCTCAGCCGAGTGAATGCTAGAAGAGGATTTCAGATGTCAACTTGTACTGTCTACGAGTGGAGTGGGCAACAAAATGACCTCTCAGTTACTTGAGTGTCTGTCTGCAGTCACCGTGAATTCACAGGGCAGTAGGAACCATTATTTACAGAGGGCAATTTGATGAAGGGTCTTGGCATGAAATGCCATTTGTTTATTCTTCTCCATAGATGCTGCTTGACCTACTGAGATCCTCCGGCATTTTGTGTGTGTTAATCAGAATGCTCTTCTTCGGTTGTCCATCAAATTTGACGTTGACTGAGGCCTGGGCAAGGTTGTATGGAAGACCGGCAGTTGCCCAAGCTACAAGTCTCCTCTCTCCACGCCACCAAAGTTATCCAAGGGAAGGCCAATACAGCTTGGCACTGGTGTCGTTGCAGAGCAATGTGTGGTTAAGTGCATTGCTCAAGGACTCAATACGCTGCCTCAGCTGAGGCTCGAACTAGCGACCTTCAGATCACTAGACCAACGCCTTAGCCACTTGGCTAATTAGAGTGTAGAATGTAGTGTTATAGTTACAGAAAAAGTGCATGGCAGGTGAACAATAAGGTGAAAATTCATGACAAGGTAGATTGTGAGGTCAAAGATCCATTTTACCAGAGAGGAGGTCCATTTAATAGCGTAAAAAACAGCGAAATAGAAGCTGTCCTTGAGCCTGGTGGTATGTGGTTCAGATTTCTGCCCGATGGGCGAGGGGAGAAGAGAGAATGCCCCGGATGGGGTCCTTGACTTACCAATGCAGTGAGGTGTAGTCTGAGCTTATTGACAGAGAGCTTATTTTCACAAAGTGCTGAGCTACTGTACGTCCACAGCTCTCTGCAGTTCTAGCAGTAACACGCAGTGCAGTTGCCATGCAAGCTGTGATGTATCCAGATAGGATGCATGTATAAAAATGGGTGGGCATCAACGGGGAAATGCCACATCTCTTTGGCCTCATACCATGTGGTTAATTTCATTTTCGCTCTTTTGTTTTTTTTTTGGGCTAATGATGACCTTGTGTGACTGCAGTAATTTTACAAAGCAGAACAAAAGTGTCATCTGTGCTGTGGAGGGCATGTCAGCAAAAACGACTGAAGGGAGCTTGAAAAAGATTTGGAGGCCAGTGGATTTCCATCAGGCTTGAAGCGAGCAGCAATCAGAATCAGGTTTAATATCACCAGCATAAGCCGTGAAATTTGTTAACTTTCCAGCAGCAGTACAATACATCATAATAGAAAAGAACCTGAGAATTACTGTAAGTATACGTGTGTGTGTGTGTGTGTGTGTGTGTGTGTGTGTGTGTGTGTGTGTGTGTGTGTGTGTGTGTGTGTGTGTGTGTGTGTGTGTGTGTGTGTGTGTGTGTGTGTGTGCGTGTATAAAATAGTTAAATTAAATGAATGGTGCAAACATAGAAATTTTAAAAAAGTAGTAAGGTAGTGTTTGTGGATTCAATATCCATTTAGGAATCAGATGACAGAGGAGAAGAAGCTGTTCCTGAATAGCTGAGTGTGTGCCTTCAGGCTTCTGTACCTTCTTCCTGATGGTAGCAACGAGATGGCATACCCTGCGTGATGGGGGTCCGTAATGTTGGGCGCTGCTCCTTGAACATGTCTTGAATGCTGGGGAGGCTAGGGCCCGTGATAGAGCTGGCAAAGTTCACAATGCTCTGGAGCTTACTTTGATCCTGTGCAGTAGCTCCCCCCATCCCAGCTCTCCATGCTACATTTGTAGATATTTCTGAGTGTTTTAGGTGACATTCCAAACCCCCTCAAACTTCTAATGAAACACAGCCGTAGTCATGCCTTCTTTGTAAGCTGCATCAATACGTTGCACATGTCAAAATCTTCAGAGATATTGACACCCAGGAACTTGAAATTGCTCACTCTTTCCACTCCTGATCTGTCTATGAAGATTGGTGTGTGTTCCCTCATCTAATCCTTGCTGAAGTCCACAATCCAGACAACAAAGCAAAGCTCTTCGGGTATCGGGCAGGCTTGCCTTTCCTGGGGCAGCTTCAAAATGAGCCAGCAAAGTGTAAAGATGACCCCATGGGGTCAACATCAAGAACTGTGTGTCTTTTTTTTTGAAGCAATTTAAAATGTACTACTTGCATGTGTAAGCATCAACTTGACACAGTTGGTGGCACTCTTGACTCAGCTATTGGAAAGATTCCCGTCCCAGGAGAGATTAGAACAGCAGACTTCACCGCGCTAATAAAGGGTTGCTGCAAAGCCCTGGCTTTCAAATGAAACTCTAAACTGTGTCACCATCTTCTTGCTGATCTGGTTGAAAGATCCCACAGCACTGTATCTGTGACCAGTAAAGTTCCTGGAAGCTATTCAGTCTTCAAATTTTAAAGTTCAAAGTTTAAAGTAAATTTGTTCTCAAAGTCGATTTATGTCACCATATACAGTACAACACTGAGATTTATTTCTCGCAGACAATCTCAATAAATCCAATAGCCATAATAGAATTAATAAAAGGCCACACCAACAGGCTGGACAACTAGAGTGCAAAAGATAACAAACTGTGCGAATACAAAAAGAAAGAAACATAAATAATACTAATAATAATAATACGAGACAAAACATGCAGAAAATGTCAAGAGAAACCAAATCCAACACATTACAGGATCCTGCAGCAATTTAACACAATCTGATTACTTACACAGGCACAATCAAGTGGCAAACATCATTCACCAAAATCTTGCTTTAAAATACAAATTCATAAAAGACACCATACCTTACTTTAAGTACAGGCCTGATCCAGTTTTAGAGTCAGAATGCTACAAATTATATTATGGCAGATCCGTTACTACAGATAGGACAATCCATAATAACTGCCTGGATATAATAATATGGATAAACAAGCAAGAACAACTTATTTAATTGATATCGCTATTCCAAACACACATAGCTTACAGAAATCAGTAAGAAAAAAACACCAGAAATATGCTGAATTAAAACAGGAAATTGAAGGGCTATGGAACAAGAATGGGGTATACATTGTCCCGATAGTAAGATCTACAACTGGCATCATCCCAAAGTCACTACAGAATAGCATTAAACAATTAGGGCTACACAGCAATAACTATGTAAATCTTCAGAAAGCCACAATACTAAACATCACGGGAATAGTCTGAAAGCTCCCAGCAATAGTGAGCTGAATCTGCTTATCTGTGACAATACCTCAGGTTTTAGCCAAGGAAAAATATAATAATAATAATAATAATAATAATAATAATAATAATAATAATAATAATAATAATAATAATAATAATAATAATAATAATAAATGTGGAGAACATGAGATGAAATATGTTTTCTTGCAGGCATTCACATTAGAACAAAGGAATATAGTAGAATCAATGAAAACTACAAACAAACGAGGACTGACAAGCAAACAATGTGCAATTGATAACAAACTGTGCAAATATATGCATAAATAAATAAAACTTCACCTAATTGTTGAATTGAACCCATGTCCACTACTTCCTCTGGCATCTCACTTCACAATCTCACCACCCTTTAAGTGAAGTGCTTCCTTCTCAAGTTCTCTTTAAACATTTCACCTTTCACCCTTAACCCATGACCTCTCATCCAACCTCGGTGGGAAAAACCTGCTTGCATTTATCCAATCTATAACCTCATTATTTACAGTATATACTATCAAATCACCCCTCATTCTCCTACATTTCAGGGAATATGGCCATAACCTATTCAGCCTTAGGTCCTCAAGTCCCATGCAAATGCAACCTTGCAATTTTTACTTTTTAAGTAAAGACCTCATTCCCAACTGAACTGTTTGAGTAGTTCTGCTTCCGGCATCCTTTTAAATACTGCAGATCATTAAGCTCATGAAAAATGAGATTTTTCATCTTTCTCATTTTATGAAAGGCTTTAAATCTCTGCCCAGTAGTTACTTATTTACACGTGGAAAGTGCTCTGGCTAAATGTTTGAAAGATGAAATCTCTCAAGAGCACTCTTGCCCATCAACACTGCACTGAGCTGGCTGCCAGTTGGTGCAAATCATACAAACTATAAAAGCAAGCAAGAGCGTTGGGAACGGAAGTGAGTCTATAGACCCAAAGCTCAGAGCGGCCAGAGAAAGCCCATGGCCCCAGCCTCAGTTCATCACACAGCGGGGCAGATCACCGTGAGGCATGCAGATACGAAACCTGGAGCAGCTGGAGCTGTCTCACAGCCTCAGCTTTAGTGCAGCAAAGAGCAAATCAAACATTATGAAGCAACGAGCAGAACCGGCCTGACCCGCGACTCCAGTCCCGACACCTTGCCGTTTCAGTCCATCTGGCCCGGCGCTTAAATTGTCCAAATACCAGGCCGCCACCAGCACTTGGACCTGGGCCACCTTGAATGGATGTCCAGTTATACTTGGCATTTCTACCCCAGAGAAAAGATTCTGTCTCTCATAATTCTATAAACTTTTATCATTTATATCACTTATACTTTTACCCATTTTCCCTCGGGATCAATAAAGTATGTCTGTCTTGTCTCTCCTCAGCCTCTGGTGCTTTAAAGAAAACAACCCACTTTAGTCCAGTCTCTTCTTATAGCTGCTTATACCTCTATTCCAGTCCACATCCTGGCTATCCTTTTCTGTACTTTTTCGAAAGCCGACACGTCACTACTAAAATGGAATTCTTTTTGAATACTGCACAGGGCTTTCAGCGTTCTCATAGAATTGGAAACCAATCTCATTAGTTAGTGGGACGTGCTACAGGTGATGTGATGGTAGCTACCCGGTTGATGGTGGGAACATTGCTCACTGGAGTTCAGAAGAATGAGGGGCGATCTTATTGAAGCTTATTGAATGTTTTACAGAGTCAATAGAGTGGGTATGGAGAGGATGTTTCCCATGGTGGGGAACTCTGGGACCAGAGGACACAGCCTCAGAATAGAGGGACATACATTTTGAATGGAGATGAGGAGGAATTTCTTTAGCCAGAGAGTGGAGAATCTGTGGAATTCATTGCCATAAGCAGCTGTGGAAGCCAAGTCTACATGGGTATTTAAGGCAGAGGTTGATAGATTCTTGATTGGTCAGGGCAGGAAGAGATATGGGTAGGAAGCAGGAGATTGGGACTGAGAGGGAAATGGATCAGCTATGATGAAATGGTGGAGCAGACTTGATGGGCCAAATGGCCTAATTCTGCTATGTCTTATGGTTTTATGGTCTTAATAAATCAATACAACATGAATGCATTGTTAATATTATCAATATCAATTTGTTTACATATGTTGCTTTTTCTCTTGATGTGAATACATATCAATAACCACTGACACCCAGTTTTGTCAATAACTAACAAAGTTTTCAAAAATAACCACAAACCGTAAATATCAGACTGAAAAGTCATGTCTAAAACATGCTGTGACATCTTATTCAACAAGGAAACATTTATTATTGAATTAAACAATCAATTGTTCAACATTTTTATGCCCTTTCATCTTGACACTTGAAATGAGGTTAGTAAAAAGCTAATTAACTTATTATCTTATTCTTATCAGTAACTGGTGCTGAAATGCTGAGGACTGGTTGGGTTGAGTTATTCTCTGCTCTTGGTATTTTGTCATCTTACAAGTAGACATCATCAGTATGCTGTTCATTTGTGGTGTGTCCTCAGAATGCTTGGCCTTTATATACTTGGCTTATATGCCTTTATATGCTTGGCCTATTAGGTGATTGGTCATCATTATGGAAACTCACTTGTGACATAGGGAGGGGTCTCGTCGCTGATTGGTTGCGTGGCGAACTTTGTGTGATGTGGTCTGGAATTTTGCCCACATTATCTCATAAATAGGATTGAGATCTATATGTCTGTTTACAGAATTGTTTGTGGAAAACCATGCTTCGAGGAATTCTCTTGCATGCCACGTGTTTGACATTTGATGTTTATGGATCCTCGTGGATAGTTTCCTCCCAGTTAGGCCAATGTAATATTTGCTGAAGTCCACTGAGAGACTATAAGACTGCATAGCCCAATAACTTGAGAGAATATATGGACCCTTTTTGAAAGTTTTTTTTTTGCCTTTTGCCATTGTACATGCTTTTCAGTACCGTGCAAATGGCTTAGGCTCCTTAGGTGTTTTATATGGGTTTCAGATGATTATGGTCTCTCTCGTGCCCTGACCTCAACTTCATCGAGGCTGTCTAGGGTTACCTGGAGAGAAGGAGAAGCAAGCAAGGCAGTGAAAGTCTGCAGAAGAACTGTGCCAAGTTCTCAAAGATGCTTGTGACATCCTCAGCTGATTTTCCTATAAAACTGCACAACAGTGGACCTCAGAGAATTGATGCAGTTTTAAAGGCAAAGGGTGGTCACACCAAATATTGATTTGATTTTGTTTTTTTACTGATTACTGCTCTTCATAGTAACTTTTTTGATATTTGGAAACATTTCATTTCATTATTTTTGGAAGCATCTTTGCTTTAAAGAATATTTTTTAGATGTGCCTAAGACTTTTGCACAGTGCTATAGGTATTTTAGGTATTATTCATTTGAACAAACAGTGAAATTACTTTTGTATGTTCTGCTTATGATGTTATTTAAATCCACACTTAGACACTTGCTGGAGTGTGTAGCACTGAGCAGCTGTCTGTCGCAACGAAGCCTCTGTTGGTCAGGGTTGACCATGGATTTTGTGTCCTAGCTGTCTAGATATTGCATATACTACAATATGAAGAGCAAGTTGTTGCCCGTGTAGCAAACTCCCCCTCTCCGTGCATCTGATGAACCCAAAGGAATGGCAGAGACCGATACAGTTTGACACCAGCAGGAGTTGCCAGTCAGCATTGAGCTCAAGGGACATCAGCTCCGGATTGTTCTCTTGGGGTTTACTCTCCATGAGTAGGCAGCAGAGTTTTCCTTCTCTGAGATCAGATGCCAACTGTGGCAGATGAGCCCCATCTGTCCGAAGTGACTGGTTTTAAGGATCCAGAAACCCGCCTTTGCCCCTTCTCCTACCAGAAGAAACGGCTCTGCCAGGCTTGGTAGCTGAGTCACATGTGAAAGCCAGGAGTTAGACTTGCTTGTCAGAGGTTATTTGAGATGCACGCCATTGGGAGCATTTAATAGGTACTGTGAGCTTGTCCCCATTATCATCCCCAGCAATAACAACAGCTGTCTAAATATAAACAGCACCATCATGATGCAGAAGAGGTTTAACAAGATGCTGCCTGGATTAGAAGGCAGGTGCTGTAACAAGAGGTAGGACAAATTTTCTGTGGAGCAACACAGGCTGATGGGATATCTGTTAGAGGTTTATAAGATTATGAGAGGCATAGAGAAAGTAGACAGCATGCTTCCTCAGGGGTGAAATGTGTAAAACCAGATGGCATACATTTAAGGCGAGAGGGGGTAAATTGAAAGGAGATGTGAAGGACAAATTTTTTTACACAGGGAATGGTGGTTGCCTGGAATGTGTTGCTTGGGGTGATGGTGGAGGGAGATACATTAGAGATTTTTAAGAGACGTTTAGATAGGCACATCAAAGTGAGGGAAATGGAAGAATATGGTCATTCTGTAGACAAAAGGCATTAGTTTAGTTGGCCAATTGATTACTAATTTAATTGGTTCAGCACATAATTGGCCAAGGGGCCTTTTCCTGTGTTGTACTATTTTATGTCCTATATGACAGAAAACTTGAACATCTAACATCCCAAAGGCGCTGATTAAATATTAGAACCATGGCTCTCCTCAGAGCATTGATGGAGGTTGTTTGACCCACCACTCTTCTGATGGCTTTCTCAAAATGTGGGCCAACTTGGTCCCATCAATTTACCCTTAGGCAGTTGGCACATTTTTTGACTGCTCCATATTTTGTGCTCAGCACTTCTTCAGCATTCTTTAGAAATCTGTTGCCTTTGGTTTAGATTCATGGGATTCACAATTCGTTTTTCCTATCTGAAATGTTCTGACTAATGGGTGACAACTAATCCCAGGTCAAACATCTTACAAATTCTGATCATTAATGATTTATAACTTCCAGCACGAATAGTTTTTAAAGCCGAGACATCGTTTTTCTTCTGGAAGGGATGGAGGTACACACTTCAGAGCAGATTAATTATTCCGTGCCTCAACTTTGTAATGTAAATGTGTTTGTTTAAGCAAATCAAGTTAACAGTTCATTATTCATAAATGCAGCCAATTTAAATATTATTGTACTTGGTATGCAGGACTATTTCTGTAAAATATCATTCTAACAGGGGCTTTAACTTCCTGGTAAAATCAGAAGGATCTTGTTTTGTTTTATAAATATGAGGTTTACACTGAAAAGTCTGTGACAGTTTTACATTACAGATCACATTTAGACTAAAAGCATTTTCTGACAGTAGATTAGAATGGGACTGGGTACATTTCCTGTTATTATTCCTGGGAAGATGAACTTGTGATCTGTCACCCAGATTTAGGGAGAAAGAACTCCCTTCACCTTTGCACGAATGCATTCAGCATTACCAAAGCATAGTGCCTTATATCAGAGTCTGATAGTAGTGGGCTCATGATAGTAAGACCCCCGCACTGGAAGCTAGCATTGAAGAAAGACTGCATTGCCAGATAGGTTATGTAATAGCTTCTCTGTAATGTTAACTGCTGAGGTAATGGTTTCTCTGCAGCAGAAATGTTTGGGTTTGACTAGAGATAACGGGACTTTGGAATTCAATGGCTATCCGATAAGAGAAATGTTATTCTTTCCTGTGTGTCTGGGAGCCGGGGTTTTCGCGGGGTTTTTCGTCAAGGAGAGAGGAAGAGGAAGGATGCGTGAGGAGAGTGCTGGTAGACCATCAGACAGCGTATACTGGGATCTGAGGGTCCGAGGGTCGGCGACGTTCGGTGGAGATCGATGGTGGAGGAATGCTTACTGAGTGAGCTCCAACTGATACTGTGACTTTAATTTGGGCCCTTTTTTTTGTTTGTTTACTTTCATACTAACCCTATATTCAGATTAAGAATCATAAAGTCTATCATTTAATTGCATATGGTGTACTGTCTGATATTTTGCATTGTGGGTTTGTAATTGGGGGTATCTTATACAGCATCCACACAAACATGAATACGCAGTTTGGCGGGGCCGAAAGCTGATCCCCCTAGAAGAACACAAGCGGGCCGAACATGAGGTTTACAGTTGTCTTTAGATTGGGGAAGAAACTTGGCTTTGGCTGTTCACTCTAAATGTGTGTGATGTAATTGACTTGGTAGTCACTTTCTTTTCCAACATTTGGATCCACTGAAGTCAATGATAGATATTCAGACACCAAAGGATTCAAGGAGATTGGATGGGAAAGCGGATGGGGCATAGATTCAGCACTTCTCTACAAAGGTCAAAAAGTTCAAAATAAGTTTATTATCAAAGTACATATATGTCATCATATATGACCCACAGGTTCACTTTCTTGTGGGCAGACTCAAAAATCCATAATAGAATAATAACCATAATAGAATCAATGAAAGACCACACCAACTGTGCTTTCAACCAATGTCCATAAGACAACAAACTGTGCAAATACAAGAATAAATAGTAAATAAATATTTAAATAAATATGCAATACATATTGAGAACATGAGATGAAGAGTCCTTGAAAATATGTCCATTGGTTGTGAGAACAGTTCACTACTGGGGCAAGTGAAGTTGAGTGAAATTATCTCCTTTGGCTCATGAGCCTGATGGTTGAGGGGTAATAATTGTTCCTGGACCTGCTGTAGTGAGTCCTGAAGCTCCTGTATCTCTTCCTGATGGCAGCAGAGAGAAGAGAGCATGACCTGGATGGTTAGGGTTCCCGATGATGAATGCTACATTCCTGTGACAATGCTCCATGTAGATGTGTTCAATGATGGGGAGGGCTTTATCCATGATGCACTGGGCCATATCCACCACATTTTGTAGGATTTTTCATTCAAGGGCGTTGGTGTTTCCATATCAGGCTGTGATGCAGCCAGTCAACATTCTGTCCACCACACACCCATAGAAGTTTCTCAAAGTTTTATGTGTCATTCCAAATCTTTGCAAACTCCTAATGAAGTACAGGTCCTGGGTATGATATTTTTTATTCACTCCTTTCCTCCCAGATGAAGGAAGGTCAGCTAGCCTCTGGTGGACAAAGGAAACATTTCAAAGTTTACATCAAAATCAGTCTGAAGAAATTCAACGTTACGTCTAAAAACTGGGAAGACATTGTACTCATCTGGAGGGAACTGTGCTATGAAAGAATAACCTCCACCGTGCCTGCAAAGAGCAATCAGCAGCTGCGAAAGGAGAGACGAAAAGACCCAGCCACCAGCCACATCCACTACTTACTCTTGACCACACTGCACCAGAATACGGGGGTCTCAGATTGGCCTCTGCAGCCACCAGTAGAAAACCCTTTAGGTGAACATCATACTCCACTCGAGCGATTGCATTACTAGTGTCAGTGATAATCAGCCTGATTCTGATTGTAATTCTGGTGGCACAGGAATGAGCTGGTCTAATATCCTACTTGCACTTCTGTTTCTTAAAAAATTCTCATCACTAAATTATGACCACACCTTTGTTCAAATGGATGTAAAATATCCCTTGACTTTTACTGGTAGAATAAGTAGAATGATTTTATCCAATGTGAGAAGCATGTTAACAACATCATTGGTAACTTGATAAATTGGTTCGTTATTGTCATATGTACCCAGGGGCAACTCACTCAACTTTAGTCCCCACCGGACACTCAGCTCTGACCTGTAGCTCCAAGTAGCTGTATGCAAGTTACAGCAACCACACCATGGTACACTGCTTCGACACGCGGGCCAAACGAGGTGAGGGTAAACCTGCCGCCTCACACCCTGGTGAGATAGGGACATGCCTGCCCTAGTATGTGAAGTGAGCTCCAGCAGGCTGGGTGGATGAGATTTACAGTGAGATCCAATGGCTAGGAAGATAGTTCTGCAATGCTTCATATTCACATGACAAGGCACAGAAGATGTCATGGTCATCCACTACAACTAAGCAAGACCCTAGTTTGTCACGCTTGTTCGAGTCACTGGATGTGGACATCTGAGGTTAAGAGAGTGGAACTGCCCCAGTGCAGCAATTTTTCTACTTTAGAAACTCTTCCCACAGTTTTTCAGTCAGTGTTGGACACATTGGATAACCACCAACAAGGTACTCTGGAATACTTAGTTTTGAATGCCATCCATACAGGACACTTCATTACATCAGTACATTGAGGTAGTACAAGAGAAAAGTAATAAGAAAATTTGGAATAAAGTGTTTCAGTTACAGAGAAAGTGCAGTGCAGGCAGACAATAAGGTACAAGGTCATGATGAGGTAGATTGTGAGTTTTAAGCTGCTGAGAGAATAATGTGACAGAATATATTAATTAAAGAAAGCCACAATACTCAGGAGTAATGTGAGTTCAGAGTCAGGATGTAGGAGAAGCTCAGAGTCTGGTCAGTGTTAATGGTGAGAAAAGATAGAGTTACGGATGGACATCGAGATTTATTACCATGTTATTACTTGTTGTGTACTGTTGTGAATTGTTGTGTATTTAATTGAAATGCAGACATCTGGTTTCATGATTTGTAATCATCTCAAACCATTGTGATTAAATGAAAGAAGTTTATTATTATAATTTCAGCCAAATTCCAGTCTATAAATCTTTAACTTTTGATGATGGAATGTTCACTTGCCAGACTTATTGATTCCATTGCATTGGACTATTGTGAGCAGTCGATACACTAACGAATATAGCTTCACTGCTCATCTCTCCTTAAATAAAATTCAGTCACCAACATTGGAATGCCAAGTGTTTTGTTATAGTGTTACGGTTGCCATTTAACTTTGCAGTCTTCTTCTGGACATTCATTTGGAACATAGACCATAGAACAGTGCAGCTCCTTCAACCCCCGAGGTTGTGCCAATCCTTTAACCTGCTCTTAGATCAATCCACATCCTTCCTTTCCACGTAGCCTTCCATTTTTCTTTCATCCACGTGCCTGTCTAAGAGTCTCTTAGGTATCAATAATGCATCCACCTCTATCAGCACACTGCAGGCATCTACCACTCCCCGTGTGAAAAACTACCTCGTACATCACCTCGATAACTTCTTTCCAATCAGATGTTGTCCAATCTGAAGAAGAATGTCTGTTCTACAGTTTGAACTGCCTGTTTTAATAGATGCCAAAACCAAAGTCATGCTCCCTTGTATTAGCCACTTCTGCCCTGGGAAGAAAAAGCCTCCACCTATCCACTCAATTTTAGCACCTTAAACTCTTATACACCTCCACCAAGACACCTCTGATCCTCCTTCACTCCAAAGAGAAAAGTCTTAGCTCGCTTAGCCAATCCTCATAAATCATGCTTTCCAATCCAGTCAGCATCCTGGTAAATTCCCTCTGCACCCTCGCTGAAGATTCCACATTGTCCTATAATAAGGCGACCAGAATTGAACAGAGTTTAATCTTATTTCAACCTTCAACAATCTATTAACTTCATCGACAAACTGATTTTACTGTTTTACTGACGTGTAATTAACGAGTTATCTATCTAATTAACTAATAAACTAAATATTTTCTCATTCCGTCCCAAGAGGGTTGATGGGGGTTTGCAAGATGAGCAATATAAGATGGCTGATAAAATGTCTTCTTATATATCTACACAGATGATTCAAAAGATCTAGTGGCAGGTCACATAGGGGTTTCTGTTTAGGTTCCTAAGTTTCAGGAGTCCATTAAGAAAAGATTATCAGACCAAGTATAAGTATTCACATCTGAGATGGTTGCTATCATTTTAGCCTTAGAATGGGCTGTAGAAATATGCCCTGATTATGTAGAGTACTTCTGCACTCTTATTTGTTTCTGGCTTTGGCATCTATTAAAACAGGTATTTTAAACTGTAGACCAGACAGTCTTTTTTAGATTGGACAACATTTGTTGGAGTTACAGGATTTAGGCTTGAGTATCCAGTTCTTATGGGTCCTTGCCTATGCTGGGGGTTGAAGAAAACAAGGTGGTAGACATGCTACCAAGTAATCACTTAAAGTTAAGTATCTACAGTAAATGTAATGGTGACTTTGCACAGAGCAGAGGTAAAAAGCATAATTACAAAGTCTATTCAATCACTGCTGCCATAAAGTTGGAATAAGGAAAAGAAAGGATGGCATTTATATAAAATTCAGATGGTGGCAGGAACTCAACTTGGAGGTGGGTGTAAAAGGCGGGAAGAAGTTATGTTTACACGTTTATATATTGGATATAAGAAGCTGAATAGTTTCTTGTTCAGAAATAATATGCATGGTACTGTCATTTGTAGGGAGTGCACTTGTCAGCAAACAGTGCAGCACGTATTATTTGAATGTAGTTCCTGTGATGTACAAAAGAAACTCCTAATTGCTAAATTGAGATCTTTGGGACAGACACAGTTTAACATGGAAAGTTTGTTCGGATATCACTGCTATCGTAATGCATTTAAGTGCATATCTGACTTGTTAATATTTTAATTTTTATGCGGACAGGAGTTTGGTGGGTGTGCTTCCAGTCTCTTTGCTCCACACACCATCTCAGTAGTTCATGGTAGTGCACTTTCTGTGGTCTGCCAACACCACTAAACTTTAGAAGAAGGAAATCATCAGAAGTTCAGATAAGCCAAGTTGAGGGAGTTCTTTCTGTGATTCAGAGGCATGGGGAATAGATTTTAAACTTCTGGTCAAAGACACAAGGGGAACCATACGAAAAACCTTTTTTTTCCTCAAAGAGAGAGGCATGAGGGAGATTTGCCAAGGTGCTGCCTGGGTAGGAATGTTTCATTTCTGAGGAGAGACTGGGTAGGCTGAATTTGTTTTCTTTGAAGCTGGAGGGTCAGGGGAGTTAAATGATGGCAGGAATGCAACGAGGGCCATGAATAATCAGAAACTCATCTGCAGAACAGAAACATCAAAAACTGGAGGGCATAGGTTTGGGATAATGGGTAAGAAGTTCAGTTATGATCTTTTATCCAGTCTGTGGCTGGAATCTGGAATGTACTGTCTGTGTGAGTGGTGGAGGCAGGTTCTCCAACAACATTTAGTAGGTGTCTGGGTGAGCACATGAATCACTAGGGTGTGGAAAGTCTTGGATCAAGTGCTTATGAGAACAATACAAATGGGTACCATCAGGTTCAGGAACGGTTACTACCCTCAACTATCAGGCTCTTGAAATAGAGGAGGTAACTTCTCTCAACTTCACTCATTCCATCACCAAAACATTCCTACAACCTTTGGACTCACTTTCAAGGGCACTTCATCTCATGTTCTCCATATTTATTGCTTATTAATTAATTTTTGTTCTTCCTTTTTGCATTTGCACAGTTTGGTGTCTTTGCACACTGGTTGTCCACACTGTTGGGTGTGGCTTTTCATTCTTTCCATATAACCATATAACCATATAACAATCACAGCACGGAAACAGGCCATTCCGGCCCTCCTAGTCCGTGCCGAACTCTTAATCTCACCTAGTCCCACCTACCCGCACTCAGCCCATAACCCTCCACTCCTTTCCTATCCATATACCTATCCAATTTTACCTTAAATGACACAACTGAACTGGCCTCTACTACTTCTACAGGAAGCTCATTCCACACAGCTATCACTCTCTGAGTAAAGAAATACCCCCTCGTGTTTCCCTTAAACTTTTGCCCCCTAACTCTCAAATCATGTCCTCTCGTTTGAATCTCCCCTACTCTCAATGGAAACAGCCTATTCACGTCAACTCTATCTATCCCTCTCAACATTTTAAATACCTCGATCAAATCCCCCCTCAACCTTCTACGCTCCAATGAATAGAGACCTAACTTGTTCAACCTTTCTCTGTAACTTAAGTGCTGAAACCCAGGTAACATCCTAGTAAATCGTCTCTGCACTCTCTCTAATTTATTGATATCTTTCCTATAATTCGGTGACCAGAACTGTACACAATATTCCAAATTTGGCCTTACCAATGCCTTGTACAATTTTAACATTACATCCCAACTTCTGTACTCAATGCTCTGATTTATAAAGGCCAGCGTTCCAAAAGCCTTCTTCACCACCCTATCTACATGAGACTCCACCTTCAGGGAACTATGCACTGTTATTCCTAGATCTCTCTGTTCCACTGCATTCCTCAATGCCCTACCATTTACCCTGTATGTTCTATTTGGATTATTCCTGCCAAAATGTAGAACCTCACACTTCTCAGCATTAAACTCCATCTGCCAACGTTCAGCCCATTCTTCTAACCGGCATAAATCTCCCTGCAAGCTTTGAAAACCCACCTCATTATCCACAACACCTCCTACCTTAGTATCATCAGCATACTTACTAATCCAATTTACCACCCCATCATCCAGATCATTTATGTATATTACAAACAACATTGGGCCCAAAACAGATCCCTGAGGCACCCCGCTAGTCACCGGCCTCCATCCCGATAAACAATTATCCACCACTACTCTCTGGCATCTCCCATCTAGCCACTGTTGAATCCATTTTATTACTCCAGCATTAATACCTAACGACTGAACCTTCTTAACTAACCTTCCATGTGGAACTTTGTCAAAGGCCTTGCTGAAGTCCATATAGACTACATCCACTGCCTTACCCTCGTCAACATTCCTCGTAACTACTTCAAAAAATTCAATAAGGTTTGTCAAACATGACCTTCCACGCACAAATCCATGCTGGCTACTCCTAATCAGATCCTGTCTATCCAGATAATTATAAATACTATCTCTAAGAATACTTTCCATTAATTTACCCACCACTGATGTCAAACTGACAGGTCTATAATTGCCAGGCTTACTTCTAGAACCCTTTTTAAACAATGGAACCACATGAGCAATACGCCAATCCTCCGGCACAATCCCTGTTTCTAATGACATCTGAAAGATCTCCGTCAGAGCTCCTGCTATCTCTACACAAACTTCCCTCAAGGTCCTGGGGAATATCCGGTCAGGACCCGGAGATTTATCCACTTTTAAATTTCTTAAAAGCGCCAGTACTTCCACCTCTTTAATTGTCATAGGTTCCATAACTTCCTTACTTGTTTCCCACACCTTACACCATTCAATATCCTTCTCCTTAGTGAATACCGAAGAGAAGAAATCGTTCAAAATCTCTCCCATCTCCCTTGGCTCCACACATAGCTGACCACCCTGATTCTCTAAGGGACCAATTTTATCCCTCACTATCCTCTTGCTTTTAATATAACTGTAGAAGCCTTTCGGATTTACTTCCACCTTATTTGCCAAACCAAACTCGTAACTTCTTTTAGCTTTTCTAATCTCTTTCTTAAGTTTCCTTTTACATTCTTTATATTCCTCGAGCAATTCCTTTACTCCATGCTGCCTATATCTATTGTAGACATCCCTCTTTTTTCGAACCAAGTTTCTAATATCCCTTGAAAACCATGGCGCTTTCAAACCTTTAACCTTTCCTTTCAACCGAACAGGAACATAAAGATTCTGTACCCTCATAATTTCACCCTTAAATGACCTCCATTTCTCTATTACATCCTTCCCATAAAACAACTTGACCCATTCCACTCTCTCTAAATCCCTGCGCATCTCCTCAAAGTTAGCCTTTCTCCAATCAAAAATCTCAACTCTAGGTCCAGTCCTGTCCTTCTCCATAATTATATTGAAGCTAATGCTATTGTGATCACTGGACCCGAAGTGCTCCCCAACACATACATCTGTCAGCTGACCTATCGCATTCCCTAACAGGAGATCCAACACTGCCCCATCTCTAGTCGGTACTTCTATGTATTGTTGCAAAAAGCTATCCTGCACACATTTCACAAACTCTAAACCATCCAGCCCTTTTACAGAATGAGCTTCCCAATCTATGTGTGGAAAATTAAAATCTCCCACAATCACCACCTTGTGTTTACTACAAATATCTGCTATCTCCTTACACATTTGCTCTTCCAACTCACGCTCCCCATTAGGTGGCCTATAATACACTCCTATCAGTGTTACTACACCTTTCCCATTCCTCAATTCCACCCAAATAGCCTCCCTAGAGGAGCTCTGTAATCTATCCTTCCAAAGCACCGCCATAAGATTTTCTCGGACAAGCAATGCAACACCTCCTCCTCTGGCCCCTCCTACTCTATCACACCTGAAGCAACTAAATCCAGGAATATTTAGTTGCCAATCACACCCTTCCTGCAACCATGTTTCACTAATAGCTACAACATCATAATTCCAGGTATCAATCCACACTTTAAGCTCATCCACCTTTCTTACAATGCTCCTAGCATTAAAATAGATACATTTAAGATACTCTCCACCTCCTCCTCTCTTTTCATCCCTAGCAATGCATTCAAATTTATTATCCTTTTCTTTCTTCTCCCCTACAACTTTCTATTATGATTATTAGATTTATTGTGTATACTCATAGGAAAATGACTCTCAGGGTTGTATATGGTGATGCATATGTACTTTGATAATAAATTTACTTTGAACCTTGGGGTAATTAATCTTTGGCAGGAACATGATGGAATAAGGGGCCTGTTTCTGTACTTTATGGCTGTGAGTCAATGACTCCATGAGTTGTTATGATCTGAAATTCACTAGTTGAACGATGATGGAAACAGAACAAATCAGTGCCTTTATTAGAGAATTAGTGGCCATTTCATTAGGTACACCTGTACACCTGCTCGTCTATGCAAATATCTAATCAGCTAATCATCTGGTAGCAACTCAATGCATAAAAGCATGCAGACATGGTCAATAGGTTCAGTTGTTGTTCAGACCAAACATTAGAATAGTGAAGAAATATGACCTAAGTAATTTTGACTGTGGAATGATTATTGGTGCCAGATGGGGTGGTCTGAGTATCTCAGAAACTACTGATGTCCTGGGATTTTCATGCATAACAGTCCCTACAGTTTACAAATAATGGTGCAAAAAATGAAAAAAAAAACATCTAGTGAGTGTCAGTTCTGTGGGTGAAAATGCCTTGTTAATGAGAGAGGTCAGAGGAGAATGGCCAGGCTGGTTCAAGATGACAGGAAGGCAACAGTAATTCAAATAACCACACAGTAGTGGTGTGCAGAAGAGTATCTCTGAACACACAACATGTCGAACCTTGAAGTGGATGGGCTACAGCAGCAGAAGACCGAACATACACTCAGTGGCCACTTTATTTGCCCCACTTGAACCTAATAAAGTGGCCATTGAGTGTATATGAAGCATTGAGGGGCAGTATAGCAGTTTACACAATCACTTTACAGCACCAGTAATCACTGGCCAGGGTTCAATTCCCGCCACTGTCTCTAAGGAGTTTGTACATTCTCCGGGTGATCTGGTTTCCATCCATGTTTCAAAGGCGTATGGCTAGGATTAGGTTCAGTGAGTTGAAGGCATGCTGTATTGGTACCAGAATTGTGATGACACTTGTGAGCTGCCCCCAGCACATCCTCTGACATTGTTGGTTGTTTCCTAAAAGGTGCATTTCACTATACAGAATGTTTTGATGTAGAGTACCTGTGACAAATAAAGCTAATCTTTAGAGTATATTACAGGGCTATAGGGAAAGAGCAGTGGAATGGTACTGAAATTAGGGAAATGCAGACTTTATGGGCAAAAGCTTTCTTCTCTTATCTAATAGCTCGATGATTTTATGAGTCACGTACAGAATACTATCTCAGAGCAGACTCTCATTTGGCTCAGTTTTGCTTCTATGTCTGATTGTGTTATGGTCCCTGCAACACAATTCCCTAGATTTTGTCTTCACCAAAACTATCCTCCAGAGATGTGTTATATTTACAGCAGTCGTGTGATCACCCAAGTTTTGTATGATGTTCTCCTATGAGTCTGTCAGTGGATTCTCTTAATGGAGAACACCTGTGCATGACTCTTTTTAAAGTGGGGAGGCTGATGCAAGGGCAGCCAGCACACAGCCCTTGACAGATCAGGGTCAGGATCCAGTGGCATGGAATGTAAGAGGATTAGGGACCCTCCACTGCTGCAGCCTTCCTCCACTTCCACTGCCATTGGGGCGCATCATCACCTCTGCCAACTCCACCACTGATATCTTGATTGGATATCTCTTTGTCTGGAACTTCCCCCTTGACCTTACCCCCATGAATCACCCTACTGGGAGCGAAATGGCTAAACTCTAGATGGCATATCTACTGCTTGATTCAGAGGGTGAAGTCTGTTCTTTGACAGTTCTTAACACCAAAATTAATAACACAGAGGACTAGAGAAATGAGACCTTGCCCATTTAAACAGTAATTGGTTACCATCATTAATCAGTACGTATTATCATTATAGCAAACAATATCAAAATAGGACCAATGAACACAATGATATTTGTAATAAGTGTACACAAGTTTCAAAATCTATGCTTAGAAAAATCTATTTGGTAATAGCAAAATCCTTCCAAGTTTCTCTAAACATTTCCACAGAATTTTGTATCAATTACATTAAATTTATTTAGCCCATCAGTCATACATTTCATTCCAATGAGTCTCAGGGCTTAGTAGGACATACCAGCAGCCTTTGATCTTCTCCACAGGTCTCTAGGCAACAAATAATGTTTTTACGGTAACAGGAAGTTGCCCGTGACCAGTGTCCATGTATGATAAGTGGTTTAAAAGTCTGATGTCTGTGATAATGTAAGCAGTTAGACCTTAAATTGGTGCTGTGTGTCAAGCTGACATCGATGGAAGGAATTCTTTTATTTTGAGGGTGTTTCTGGATATCACAGCCTGTCACACAGCTAGAATATGACTGAACACTGCTGAGATGCACCAGACTATTTATTGACAGCACAGTTCCACAAACAGCAGTGTGAGAGTCACCAGAAGTCCATTTTCCAGTTACATTAGGTTTGAAAGTTGCAGGGAAGAAACATTCCTACTCCTTGAAACAAACGTATTTAATATCAGGAGGAAAAAAACAAGGGGTCATGGGTTAAGGCTGAAAAGTGAAATGTTCTACACACACAGAATGCTAGAGGAACTAGAGGCAGCATCTTTGGAAAGACAGTAACAGTCAAATTTTCGTACCGAGACCTTTCTTCAGGACTGAAAGAGAAGGGGGGAGTTGCCTGAATTAAAAGGTGGTGGAAGGGGAAAGAGGCTAGCTGGAAGGTGACAGGTGAAGCCAGGTGGGTGGGAAAGGTCAAGGGAAGAAATAATCTGATAGGAGAGGAGAGAGGACAATAGGAGAAAGGGAAAGAGGAGGGGTCCAGGGAAGTAATAGGCAGAGTGGGGAATAGAGGAAGGGGAACATGTTTAAAGGGGACTCCTTCACTCAAAGGGTGATGGGTGTGTGGAATGGGCTGCTAGCCCAAGTGGTGGATCTCAATACTGAGAACAATTCCCTTAGTTACGTTGATGGGAGGGGTACGGAGGGTTATGGTCTGGGTTCAGGTTGATGGGATGAGGTAGAATAAAAGTTTGCACAGACTAGATGGGCTGAAAGGCCTGTTTCTGTGCTGTGTTGTTCTCTGTCTCTATGCTCTATCAGATGCCAATCTGAAATCCAGGAGATTCTGGACATGCTTAAAGTCCAGAGTAACAGGAACTCAGCAGGTCCAGCTGCATCAGTGGAGAGGACTACAGAGCTGACGTGTTGGTCTGAGATGCTTCATCAGGACTGGAAAGAAAAGGGGGAAGAAGCTGAATAAGAAGGTGGGGGGAAGAGGAAGGAGTTTAAGCTATGTGGCAATAGGAGAAACAAGTGAGAGGGATGAAGCTGGAAGGTGGAAGGTAAAGGGTTGGAAAAGAAGGGATCTGATAGGAGAGGAGAGTGGACTGTAGGAGAAAGGGAAGGGGGAAGGAGGCACCAGAGGAAAGTGATAGGCAAGTGAGGAGGTGAAAAGAAAGAGGGGAGATAGAATGGGGAATGGAAAAAGAGAGGGGGGAGAAAATTTGAATTTCAGTTAAAAAGACAGTTCAAAGATTCAAAGGTTCATTTATTATCAAAGTACACAACTCTGAAATTCTTCTTCTCTTGTTAGCCATGAAACCGGGAAAGAAAAGAAAGGCAGCACGACCATCAATCCCCAAATCACTCGTCCCCGCAAAAAAACCCAAATAAAACGGAACAGGGATATTAACCACCAAATCCCCATCCCCTGCACAAAACAAAGAGAAAGACTGGGCAAAAAGCACAGAATATAAAAAAGCTAAAAGACTGAAACAAAGTCTATAGTCCAAGTCCATAGCCAAAATGCAGAAAACCTGGCTAACATTCTCTGAGCATAGTGGCAGCCACTCTCCTCTCCGGTAGCAGAGCGATCGGAAAGGCAGGTAGCGGGCACTCATCTTCGTGTTTGCTTCGATGCTTCAATCTCCCTCGTCAGCGCACAATGGGAGCTTTAATCGGCAAAGCGGAGTCAAACTTCAGCTTGCATCCCATCCACCAGCCAGCTAGCCCCGAGGTTCACTCATGCTGCCTCTGTCTCTCGGAATTCTCTCGGAGAATGTTGAGTGCTGAAGCACCCAAACGATCTCCAAACTTCCGCACTCTCCTTGATGTTTCAATCTCCCTCGTCACTTTAATCGGTGAACAACGGAAGTCCTGAAGCCTGCCCGCTATGAGGTTCGCTCATGCTGCCTCTGTCTCCAGGAGTCCTCACAGAAAATGCAGAGCACTGGAATACCCAAATGATCCCCAAACAGCAAATCACAGGTTCCAACATTTCCAGAACCACATCCAAGACAGAAAACAAATGTAAAAGACATGACAGAAGTGAAATATATGGCTTCATGATCTATCCAGGAGATGTCAACCAAAGGAGCGAGCGTTTTATGCAGGCACTGTTTCATAAAGGGGTCCATGGTAAGTATTGCCTCAAATTCTCAGCTTCCCCACAGACTCTCCAGTGGGATCCAGACACACAGCATTCTGACAGTGTGCTGCATACTGAATAGCAGCTGATTCTGTACTGTGGGTACAGTGAGCTTGGAGTTTGCACCCTGCTATCGGCCAGTCCAGCAGTCAATACCATCAGGCGGAGGACACAGAAGCCTGAAATCACAAGTCACCAAACTCACAGGTAGTTTCAGATTCAGGTTCAGATTCAAGTTATCTGAATATCATCAAACTCTTGAACAGATCTCTCATACACTAAAAGATGACTACGTGAACTCTTGATCTTCCAGTTTCCTCACTGAGGTCCTTGCACTTACTTTGTCTACCTGCACTGCACCTTAGTTGTAATTGCAACACTGCACTTTTCATTCTTTTCACCTTGATGTAATTATGAGGGGTATTGATTGGGCAAGTACAAGCAGGGTTTTTCCACTGAGGTTGAGTGAGACCAGAGCTAGGTCATGGGTTAAGGGTCAAAGGTGAAACAATTGAGAGGGAACTTCTTCGATCAGAGGGTGGCGAGAGTGTGGAACAAGCTGCCAGTGAAAGTTGGGGGTTTGGGTTTGATTTTATTATTTAAGAGAAATTTGGATAGATTTTGGATAGGGGGGTACGGAGGGCTATGATCTGGGTGCAGGTTGATGGGACTAGGCAGATCAATAGTATAGAACAGATTAGATGGGCTGAAGGGCTTGTTTATGCAATGTGGTGTTCTATGACTCTATTACTCTAATTATGTATGGCATGATCTCAATGAAGGGCGCTCAAAACAAAAGCTTTTCACTTTACCTTGGTACATGTGACGATAACAATATGTTTAATAAGAACCAGGTACATTAGCAATATTTTTAAGGAAACTAGGAAAATACGTAAATGGGGAAGGTTTAGATGGGTATGGGGAAAATGTAGGCTAATGACATAAACCTAGATGAGCATCTGGGTCAGTATGGACCAGATGGGCTGAAGGGCCTGATTCCATGCTGTAAGACTCTATAACTGTAATATATACATCCACTATTAACATCAGCAGCAGTTAATACCATCTACAAGACATATGGCCACAGCTGATCAAGACTCTTTAAACAGGACTCTCCAGACACATCTACCAGCCAAAGCATAGGAGCACCTCTGCTTGGCAGACGCATCTCATCCTGACTTGGAAATATAGCACCATTCCTTCCCCATCGCTGTGTCAAAATCCCTCCCCAACAACGCATACTCTCATCTCAAGGACTGCAGCAGTTCAAGAAGGCAGCTCACCACCATCTTCTCAAGGATATTTAGCGACAAGCAACTTGCTAGCTTGGCCTGCAAACCCCACATCTACTGAATGAATATTAAAAAAATAATCAAACTTTATTAGAGACCTGTAGTGTGATGGATACTCACTGTCCAGGGCCAGGGGTCTTTCTTTTCTTTTTTGCCAAGCTCAGCTTTCTAAAGGTAGCAGCTGACACTTCTAAGGATCAAAGAATTAAGTTAAACTTCCAACCAATATTCTTTGTTCAGCTTTTTAGAAGCGTGCATACATTGTGCTTACCAACAGCGCCTACTGCCATCTGAAATGAGCACAGGAATCATGTGAGGCAATCCGTCCAAATACACATACAAGCTACCTATTTCCGTGTTTTTGTTCTCTGGACAATTCTAACATCTGCCTTTAAATAGTAAGACTGGCATTTATCATTTAAAACATCATCTAGCTGCAATGTTCTGCACATCATTCGTCTGCTTGAAAAACCCGAAGGGGAAGCATAGTTGGGGGACTTTGAATATTTTCCTGTGTGAGGAAAAGCAATCCATTATTTATTACTATTTATGGTGTTAACAGTGGCTGTTAACTGTGTCAATAGCCACTTCAGAGGTTTGAGCACAAAGATTTAGGGCGACATTCCAATACAGTATTATGGGTCCGCTGCACTGCTCATTGAGTTATACAGCATAGAAACTTGATGTAAAAGGAAGCCAATCTTCAGTTCTTCATGTAACTGGCAATAAATAATCAACCTGAATTTTAAAGAATAGCTTTGTAAACAAACAGTACTGTCTATAGAGCCACAGATTTGCTGGGCCACAGCACCTTGGCTGACAGCTCAAGAGACGTGAGGTAAGACAATGGGCTGCGTTAACTGGGCTTGTTTCAAACCAGACAATGCCAACTAAGTTGTTATTATATTAGATTGATATTAACACTTAGCATATCAAAGAGTTAATCCATTAATATTTGGAAAGTTTGTGTACTCAGAAAATTAGCTTCACAGCATGAATTGTGGGTACCTGGAAACTTTGTCCCTAGAAGCTTTAAGACCACCTGTGTAAAAAGGCATCAAAAAAAACGTATCACATGGCTCTAAAGTCACCCAAGTGGCACAAAAGCTGTATAACTATAGAGAGCAGTAAGGCTTTTTAAGAACTGACCAAGAACATCAAGAAAAAAGACATAAACTAGAATCCATTCCTCTGCTTTCAATTTCTCTGGCAGACGATTTGTTCATCTGCAACTCATTGGTATGTCTTTTTAGCTTATAGCCCGTGTTTTGGAAATCCATTGAGTTTTAGAAATCACTTATAATTTGGAAATCTTTTATAAGATACAAATCCTCTGAAAGTTTTAAATGGGGTTTTAAAGAATTGTATTTAAATTTAAATGTGTATCACTGAAAACAAGGGAATTGTGTTTAAACTACATTGTTAGCTGGAAGTGTGTAGGGAGCGGAGACCTACCACTCAAACACAGGGTATTGGCATAGATGATAAATAGGGAGGTGAACTAGTCTTTAAAGATTGGGTAGCTACAGTATAGTGAGGGAACCCTAGCTATTTATATCCAAAGGGGCTTAAGATCTTTGTTTGAGTTTAGAACTTTGCGGTCAGCAAACCCAATATCATCACAGTAGGAGGTAAAAAGTGAGATTGGAACAGAGAAATCGGTCGGTGTACAGCTTGAAGCTTAAGGATACATTTGTGGACTGTAAAGGAAAGTTTAGCAAAGCAACTTCCCCAGTCAGTGTTTTGTTTCTCCAGTGCAGAGAGACCACAATGTGAGCAATGGGCTTCATTACGCAGTAACAGCATGCAGGAACTGTCTGGAGTTGGTTGAGAACAGTTTTCAGATGTAAATAGTAATAATATACTGCTTGAGAAACTCAGCTGGTCAGATCTATGGAGAGGAATAAACAGGTGACATTTTGGGCTGATGTTCTTCATCAGGACTGAAAAAAAAGAAGATAGAATAAGATAGTGGGGGGGAGAGGAGAAGGAGGAGTACAAGCTGGCAGGCGATAGGTGATAATACACTGACATGACTTGTTTTCAGAAGATCAAACTTGCCGAAGAGTAAATGCAGATCCTAAATAGCAGGGCCTTCCAAACCAAACTTCAGGCAGTTGTGGACAGGCCTTTTGCTGGTCTTGAACCATAGCAGATCAATTAAAAGGATGTAGCAAGTGGGCATGTAGTTGACTGATTGTGTGCTGAATCGATGGGGCCTACTACGTGCAGAGGGCTCTCTCATTTTACTCATGTTTTTGTCTCAGCAGGCTCCGCTCATCACTGTAACTTGCCCAGCAGGCACCATTACTAAAATGACTCCGTAAAATCATTCAGTCTTACTATTCTGCTCTCATTCTTGCTCCAAGCATAACTTACACACCTGATTCAGGGCTTCAGCCTGAAACATCGACAAATAGGTGCAGGATTAGGCCATTTGGTCCATTGAGTCTTCTCCGCCATTCCATCATGGCTGATTTATTATCCCTCTCAACCCCATTCTTCTGCCTTTTCCTTTTAACACTGACTAATCAGGAACCTGCTTTAAATACTGTATACCAAATGACTTGGCCTCCATAACCATCTGAGGCAATGAGTTCTGCAGATTGACTGCCCTTTGGCTAAAGAAGTTCCTCATCTGTTTTCAGACTGGATGCCCCTCTGTTCTGAGGCTTGCCCTTTGGTTTTAGATTTCTTCACTGTAAGAAGCATCCTCTCCATGTCCACTCTATCTAGGCCTTTCAATATTCAGTGGGTTTCCACTTTGAACCCACCGACTTCCAACAGCAGATGGGCTGTTGTTCTAAAATCCAGCATCTGCAGCCTCTTGCACCTCTTAAAAAGAGCAGCTTAATATGTGACACACTGGGCCTTTGACTGCCCCAGTGGACTCCCAGAGACTGAGATCGTACATCTGAACCAAGGGAAATAACTTCACTCAACTTCACTTGCCCCATCATTGAAATGTACCCACAACCTATGAGCTCACTTTCAAGGACTCTTCATCTCGTGTTCTTGATATTTATTGCTTATATTACTGTTTCTTCTTTTTGCATTTGCACAGTTTGTTGCCTTCTAAACTAGTTTTGGCAGTCATTCATTGATTCTGTTGTAGCAACTATTTAATAGATTTATTTAGTATGCCCACAAGAAAATGTATCTTAGGGTTGGTTGCATAGGGTAACATATATGTACTTTGATAATAAAATTTACTTTGAACTTTAAGGGGTAGAGTGAATGTCTTTTTCTCTGCATTAAAATGTCAAATACCGGTTGCAGCTTGAAATGAGAAGGGGGAAATTATAAAGGAAGTTAGCAAGGTAACGTTTTGTGTATATAGAGTTGTAGGTGCCCGAAAAGTGCTGCCATTGGAAATAGCAGAAGTAGACAGTATTTCAAACATTTTAGAAGCATTTGGGTCAACATGAACAACATAATGAACAAAATAAACCAACATGAACAAGCAAAGAAAAAAGGGAAACAGATTATGTGTAGATAGATGTGATTGGTTAGATTGACATCATGTTTGGCACAAACAAGGTGGGCTGAAGAGTCTCTCCTACACTACTGTTTTATCTTCTGTGTAGGGTTAACAAACTTACTTACTTTGGTTTTGTGTTATTATAAACAATAGTAAAACACAAAGCCCATGCTAATTACTCCATTCAAAAATCTATCGAATATTGAAAGACATAGACAGAGTGGATATGGAGAGAACGTTTGATATAATAAGGGAGTCTAGGATGGAGGGCACATCCTCAGAATAAAGGGAGGTATTTCTTTAGTCAGAGGGTGGTGAATCTGTGGAATTCAATACCACAGATGGGTGTGGAGGCCAAGTCATTATATATATTTAAAGCAGTTGTTGATGGGTTCTTGATTAGTAAGGCTGGCAAAGGTTATGGGGAGAAGATTGGAGAATG
Organism: Hemitrygon akajei; assembly: GCF_048418815.1. Lineage (NCBI taxonomy): Eukaryota > Metazoa > Chordata > Chondrichthyes > Myliobatiformes > Dasyatidae > Hemitrygon > Hemitrygon akajei. The sequence continues at coordinate 174,216,461 of NC_133129.1, forward strand.
GGGTTGAGAGGGATAATAATCAGACATGATTGATTGGCAGAGCAGACCTGATGAACTGAATGGCCTAATTCTGCTCATTTCTCTTATTGTATTCCAAGTGATCTGGGTTTTAACGGCCTGTGACTACCAGAGGATTCAAAAATAGACACTTACAAATCATCAATCCTGATAGACAGTTTAAGTGTTTGAATGGCATTTTTTCTGACACTTCTGTGCTTAAAATAAACCAAAGCTCAGCTCAATTAAATAATATTGCATAATTGAGTTAAACATGGACCTGTGAATATTGCCAAAATAATTTCTAGGGACAACAACTGGTCTGTCATATGTCAGCTATGCAATGAGGTACAGAATAGGATTTGAGATCAAATGCTAGTGGAAAAGATGTAATCATATCTTGGTGAGCCATTAAGCTCTCACACCTCCCATGTACAAAACATTTGGAGTTCTTAACGATCATTTCGTCATTCTTTCTTTTATGATAGTGTGGGATGTACATTCAGTGGCCACTTTATTAGCCCCCTCCTGTATGTAATAAAGTCACCTCTGAGTGTATGCGCATTGTCTTCTGTTGTCGTAGCCCACCACTTCAAGGTTCAACATATTGTGCATTCAGAGATGCTCTTCTGCACATCGTTGTTGTAATGTGTGGTTTGAGTTACTGTCACCTTTCTGTCAGCTTGAGCTAGTCTGGCCATTCTGCCCTAACCTCTCTCATTAACAAAGTGTTTTCACCCATAGGATTACTGCTTCCTGGATGTGTTTTTTTTGGGGGACTTTTTTTTTTGCACCATTCTCTGTAAACTCTAGAGACTGTTGAAAATATCAGGAGATCCATAGTTTCAAAGATACTCAAATTACCCCATCTGGCACCAACAATCAAAGTCACTTAGATCACATTTCTTCCCCATTCTGATATTTAGTCTGAACTGCAACTGAACCTCTTGATCATGTGCGATGCTCAGGATGTTGGAGTTCAGAGATCAATTCTGACCAATTCTGTAAGGAGTTTGTACATTCTCCCCATGAACATGTGGATTTCCTCCAGTGCTCAGGTTTCCTCCCTCAGTCCAAAGACAACCGGATAGTAGGTTAATTGGTTATTGTAAATTGTCCTGTGATTAGCCTAGGATTAAATCCATGGGTTGCTGGTGGTGCAGCTCAAAGGGCCAGAAGGGCCAATTCTGTGCCAAATCGCTAAATAAAATGATTTTATGCTGCCACATGATTAGCTGATTCGATATTTGCAATATTTGTACCTAATAAAGCAGCCAAGGAGTATAATTCATTTATTAATCCACCTTAATAGAACCTGGCTGATTTTCACAAGGTGTTCATTTCTTGTCCCACTAAGAATGTTCAAATTTATTTATTCACTTGTGTCTTATTATGGGTGATGGGGTAGAGATACGCCTCTACCAAAGGGGGTGTAAGGCCCTCCATCCTTCCATTAGCTTGCAGGACACTCTTGGGCAAGGTGTAGCACCTGCTTAGCCCCCCCCCCTCACCCCTGATTAGGGTCACGTGAGGCCATGGGAGAGGGTGGTGGATGTTCATATGAGCAACTGGTGCATATCACAAGTCCTGGTAATGCGTCCCCTGATGCCAGACAGAAAATCTCTGAAGTGTATTGATAATGGCTGGGGTCACCTGTCTTGTAAAGGCATTCCCAGAAAAAGGCAATAGCAAAACACTTCTGTAGGAAAGATTTGCCAAGAACAATCATAGTCATAAAGTGGCAACTAAGTGTATGTTCATCGTCTTCTGCTGTTATAGCCCGTCCACTTCAAGGATTGATGCGTTGTACATTCAGAGGTGGTCTTCTGCAAACTTCTATTGAAATACATGATTATTTGAGTTACTGTTGCCTTCCTGTTAGCTTGAATTAGTCTGGCCATTTACAAAGTATTTACTGCATAGAACTGGTCATTCAGCCTGGCTGGCCCAAGTTGATGTTACTGCATCAGAAAAAATCTCCACCACCCTTTCCCTCCCAGCTCAAGTCCTCATGAAGAGTCTCAGCCCAGAACATCGACTGCTTATCCCTCTCCACGCATACTGCCTGACCTGCTGAGTTTCTCCAGCATGTGTGTGTTACTATTATCTGAGTATCATCTCCTTGTGGTGGTTGAGAAGCTTGTGCATTCCCCAGATTCCGAGAGCACAACCCTCAGGAGTTTAGCCATCTGGCACTCAGTTCCTGGTTGGGTCACCCCTGACGGCAAGCGGGAGATTCCAGACAAAGATCAGTCCAATCAAGACCTCAATGATGGACGTTGCTGTTATGTCACTATGGCAGTGAAGGTGGAGGAAGGCTGCAGAAGTGAAGGGTCCTCAGTCATCTTACACTCTATGCCACTGGACCCTGACCCTGATATGTCAAGGACCATGTGGTGTCCTCCTGTGCATCAGCTTCCCCACATTAAACAATGTCACACACAGATATTCTTCATTAAGAATTTCCTCCCTAACATCCCATATTAAGTCCCATGCCGATCAGCAAATATTGTGAGGTCTATCAGAATATGTGGATTCAGCCACCAATTATACTAACCATCATATTCGACTCAAGTGATCACATTACTGCTACTACTACCAATTAGTTCAAGTTGTTATTGTTTAGAATCACTTTTGAGCGGTTTGCTCAGAGCACGAGTTCTTATTTTTGCAAACCCATATATTAGCACAACACAGCAGGTTTACCAATTCTATTTATTTATTTATTGGCATGCAGTGTGGAAAAGGCCTTTCCAGCCTTTCACGCCACCCAATAATCCCCCAATTGAAACCTAACCTAAGCATGGGACAATTTGCAATAACTAATTGACCTACCAGTTGGGAGGAAACCTATGTGGTCACGGGGAGAACCTACAAACTCCTTATAGGCAGCACAGGAATTGAACCTGGGTCGATGGTACCATAATGCGTTGTGCCAATCACTACGCTACTGTGCCATACCAATTTTCCCTCTGATACAAGAAACACTTGTGGATTGCAAAAAGGAAGAACCCCAGATGTTTGAACTTCAAACGAAAAAGACAGAGATTTCAAACAGGGTCAGGGGCCACATCTGTAGAAAGAAAAACAGAGTTACTGTTTCAGGATCTTCTGTAAGATGAGATATTAACACTGATCCTGTCCCTTCAGAACAGAGAGGAAGAATTTCCTTAGCCAGAGGGTGGCAGATTTGTGGAATTCATTGGATATATTTAAAATGGAGGTTGAAAGGTTCTTGATTAGTAAAGGCATCAAAGGTTACATGGGACAGGTAGGAGAATGAGATTGAGAGGGATAAAAAAATCAACCATGATGGAATGGCAGAGCAGAGTCGATGGGCCAAGTGGCCTAATTCTGCTCCCATGTCTTATGGTCCCTTATGATTCTTTCATTATAGATGATGCCTGAACTGGTGAGCATTTCTTATTAACAGTAACATTTACTCAATGTGTGGGCTGAGCAACTTGTTTCTAAAATCATATCCAATTTAACTTAAACAGCTAGGAAAATAAAGTTGTTCACAGCTGTTGTTGCTTGGAGTTAGACAAAATAGATATGAGGTCCCCCTAAAAGTTACGTGGTATTATAAAATTCTACGGCAATGAACGCTGAATGGGTGCTAGCAGTACGGGAAAGAGATGGATGGGAGATTGGGGTTCAAAGTTTACTTTAAAGTAACAGCAGCCATTTTAGCACCAGCAACATAAATCACATTTCTGGAATTATATGAAACAAAACAAGCCTTATCAGTGATTCAGGGTTAAAAAATCATTGACATAACTTACTGTAGAGAGCTGGTCCTTTGACCGCCCAAGTCTATTAAAGGAATTAATTCCAACAATCTTCAAATTCCTTTTCAGCCATGTACTTGTTTTCCGTTTTTCAAACAGATCTTTCTTTTAAATTTAAATCTCGTTTAACTTACCAATAAATCTACATTAACTAAATCTAATGTCATTCATACTATGTCATTACATCTCTCTACACCGGTTTGCTGGTCATATGGTCAGCAAAATTAAAATTCTCTCATCTGCTCCATAAAAACTTCGGATCTTTAAATCTCTGTATCTTGACAGAGCACAATCTCAGCTTGCACAGTCGCATGACGTGTGTCATCTTCAGTACCATTCTAAAATATTTCTGTCGTGTCTCCTTTCTCAACTTACTTTGGAGTTTGCAGAGATACAGTAAGACATTAAAAACATCGATAAACGTCTCCGGATATAGATGTGTAGTGGAGAGTACATTGACTGGCTGCATTAGAGCCTGGTATGGAAACACCAATGCCTTTGAATGGAAAATCCTACAAAAACCCTGAACTTCAAAAGAAAATTTCAAACAGAGTCAGGGGCAACCAAGGTGGATAACTTCACCTGCCTCGTCATTTAAACGTTTAAATGTTCTCACAACCAATGGTAAACAGGAGAAAATCTGCAGATGCTAGAAATTTGTGCAACGCACACAAAATGCTGTAGGAAATCAGCAGGCCAGACAGCATCTATGGAACCGAAGGGTTTCAGCCCGAAACGTCAACTGTACCCTTTTCCTTAGATGCTGCCTGGCCTGCTGAGTTCCTCCAGCATTTTGTGTGTGTTGCTCACAATCAACGGATGGACTCACTTTCAAAGGCTCTTTGCCTCATGTTCTTGATATTTATTGCTTATTTATTTATTGTTATTGTTTCTTCTTTTTGTATTTTCATAGCTTCTGCACTCTGGTCAAGCGCCCTTGATGGGTTGTCTTTCATTGATTTTGTTATAGTTATTATTCTATAGATTTGTTGAGTATGCCTACAAGAAAACGAATCTCAGTGTTATCTATGGTGACACATATGTACTTTGGGAACTGGATATTATTTCCTAAGTGTAGTGCCCAGACCTACAGATCTATTTGCCAGTACTGGCTCTGGATCAAAATATGGAGTAATTACTTATCTGGATTCACAAAGATCTCTCGCTTCATCTCCGCTTGATCAGTACGGAGGCCACTTCCAGACCTTTTGCCAGATTAATCCCTGCCTAATTCCTAATGTTTGGACCAGCACATTGCTGTCAACACATCCCAAGTAATGAGGGTACATGCAGAACCCTTGCAATAAAAGAGAGTTGTAGATGAAGCTGCTCCCAGAGGCATAGTGAAATTTTGATCAGTTTGGCTCAACAATGCTGAACAACAGAATATTCTTCCTCTCTGGCCTCTAGAGTTTGCACCAGCCTCTGCTGGATACAACTAGCACTGCTCCAATCCCATTCATCTCACAGGGGCCAGTGACCTTCATTAAAATATTTCAGATTTTTACCATCAAAGATTTCAATCCAAAGTTAAATTTCACTTCCATTTATACATGGTTCCAAACTATGAGGCAATAGGAATCATGAGGGGCGGTGACTCCCTAGGTAGGTGAATCGTGACCAAAGGTTAAGGCCAAGTGTTTAGTGTCCTGTCATTGGTGAGCCTGGAGTTCAAGGACCCCATTCAGAGTCCACATTCGTCATCATTAGTCAGTCCTGAGGTCAATACCAAAGATCGAAGCCCAAAAGTCGATCGGAAGCCCGGAAGTCAAGGACTGATGACTAAAGTCTGGGTCTACGAGTCACTGCGAGTCCATTGGGGAAGTTGAAAGCCCACTGTCAGTTGACCAGTAAGACTAGTGGAGGCTGAAAGCCCAGATTTGGCCTGTCTTGGGGTTAGAGGACTACCTGTACACCATGAATGCATTGGGTGGGTGGGTGATAGGGAGGAATGGAATTTGTTTTGCTATTGTTTGTTTTTGTTGTTGTTGTTCTATTGTTCTTGGTGTTATTGCTGGTGTTGTTCTGCTAAATACGGTGGGTGTGCCATGTTGGCACTAGAATGTGTGGCCACGCCGGTGGACTGCCCCCACCACATACTTAGGTTGTGCTGATTTTAATGCAAGTGATGCAGTTCACTGTATGTTTCGATGTATATGATCAATAAGTGAATCTGAATCAACTGGCTGCAATGGGCACCTTGCTGGATCGACCTCAACCCATAGTAAATGCCTGGATACGTGAGTCTAGATTTGTTCTAAGACCAAGGGACATTTCAGAGCTGAAGGCAATGTGAGAAGAGTAAACCATCTTTATTTTTAGGCATCAAAAAGTGACAGCCTGGAGGACAAGTCTAATTTCACTCCACTTTACTGGATACAAATGGTTCTTGTCATTAGGAATCTGGCTTAGAGTACAGAAGACAAATAGCAGACTGGGTTGGCTTCTACAGCCACCTGAGGACCCACCAATACACAACCCCTTAAGAGAACATCGGACTCGACTTGAATGATCGTACTACTACGACTACTAATTATTCTTTCTCAACCAGACATAGAACAAATAAACAGCCAGAGACATTTTCCCAGGGTGGAAATGGCTAATACCAGGGAGCATAAATTTAAGGTGATTTGGGGGAATGTATGAGGTGATGACATATGTATTTTTTTTTGACAGAGAGAGTGGTGGGTGTGTGAAATACACTGCCGGGGTGGTGGTAGAGGCAAACACATTAGAAACATTGAAGAGACTCTTCGATAGGCACATGGATGATAGAAAAATGAAGTCCTACATGGCGAGGAAGGGTTAGATTGAGTAGGTTAAAAGGTTTGGCACACCTTTGTGGGCCAAACGGCCTGCACTATGCTGTATTATTCTTTGTTCTATAAGTAAAAATGAAAGAAGGAGAAGTTCCCCAAATAAAATTTCCTGTTGTACTGGCCCCATAGGAAATCCCTTCTCTTACTGCCATATATAATCGTATTCTACTGCTTTCACTACCAGGCAAGATGAGGTGGAATTTCTTTAGCCAGAGGGTGCTGAATCTGTGGAATGTGTTGTCACAGGCAGCTGTGGAGGCAAAGGATGATAGGTTCTTGATTAGACAGGACATGAAAAGTTACAGGGAGAAGGCAGGAGACTGGGGCTGAGAGGGTAATGGATCAGCCATGATGAAATGGTGGAGCAGATTCGATGGGCCGAATGGTCTAATTCTGTTCTTATATCTTATGGTCTTATTGAACAGATTGCACTATCTCTGAAGAAAAGCATTGGGAACCTGGATTAGGCCTAAATCTCACATGTTTTCTGCACTGCTGTGAAATCCCTTGTTTATAATTTCATTATGGGTGAATTCCTGGCAACACCTTGATCCAAATGGTTTAGCTCCTTACATAGACAGCAGAAGTTGACCACTCCACTTAAAAGTGATATTTTTCAATTGAATTCCAGAGATATTTTCCAAACTTTCTCTATTTGTGCTGCTATAGCAACAAGTGAAGCTGAAAATCTAAAATCTAACAAGCAAAATACACAGAACACAGTGCAGACACACATTCCTTTCTCTCATACACAGCTGGACATTTTCAGCAACCTGTGAATACCAAAAGTAAACAATATAATGGTAGAAGAGAAATTAACTTCAGTACACTACAGTACTGTGCAAAAGCACATATATACTGTATAGCTGGGGTACCTAAGACATTTACACAGTACTATAGTGATTGTATGTATTGCACTGTACTGGTACCAACAAAAAAAATTCATGTCATATGTGAGTGATGATAAACTTGATTCTGATATGTGTCTTTATTGTGGACTGAGAGTGGGAAATGGGACAGGGAGAGGGGAATCATGGTTGAGAAAAGGGTAAGGGAGAGAGGAGGGGGAAAGGGAGCACTAGAGAGACATTTTTGTAATGATTAATAAACTAATTGATTGGAATTAAATGATGTTGCCTGATGTGTCAGGGCTGGGTCTGTCTGCATCCTTGCCACCTTCACCCCGCACCAACATTCTTTCTCTGCCACCTGTCCCACACCCCTCCCGCAGCATTCTACCCTCACCGTTCCCAACATCCTTCGCTCCTGCCAGATTTACAAACTTGTTTCCCACTCCATGTTGACAAATAGTCTTAGGTACCAAAGTCTTAGGCACCCTAGCTATATATATATATCTGCCCAAGACTTTTGCATAGCATTGTACCATTTAATGGAAAAACCTTTAGAAAGCTACCGGTATTCTAAATGTCAAATTCAAAGTCAAAGCAAGTTTATTATCAAAGTACATATACATCACCATGTACAACCTGGAAATTCATTTTCTTGTGGGCATACTCAATAAATCAAAGAAACAAAATAGAATCAATGAAAGACCACACCCAACAGGATGGACAAACAATCAATGCGCAAAAGACATCAAACTATGCAAACACAAGAGGAAAAATAATAAATAATAAATAATTTACAAATAAATAAATATTGAGAACATGAGATGAAGAGTCAGTAAGTTTTGAGAAGAGATTAGTGATGGGGCAAGTGAAGCTGAGTGACGTTATCCCCACTGGTTCAAGAGCCTGATGGTTAAGAGGTAATTGTTCCTGAACCTCGTGGTGTCAGTTCTGGGGCTCCTGTACCATCTTCCTGAAGGCAGCAGCGAGAAGAGAGCATGTCCTGGGTGGTGGGGTCCCTGATGGTGGATGCTGCTTTCCATGTAGACAATAGACAATAGACAGTAGGTGCAGGAGTAGGCCATTCGGCCCTTCTAGCCAGCACCGCCATTCACTGTGATCATGGCTGATCATACACAATCAGTACCCCGTTCCTGCCCTCTCCCCATATCCCTTGATCCCACTATCTATAAGAGCTCTATCTAACTCTCTCTTGAATGCATCCAGAGACTTGGCCTCCACTGCCTTCTGGGGCAGAGCATTCCACATATCCACCACTCTCTGGGTGAAAAAGTTTTTCTGCATCTCTGTTCTAAATGGCCTACCCCTTATTCTTAAACTGTGGCCTCTAATTCCGGACTCACCCATCAGCAGGAACATGCTTCCTGCCTCCAGGGTGTCCAATCCCTTAATAATCTTATATGTTTCAATCAGATCCCCTCTCATCCTTCTAAATTCCAGTGTATACAAGCCCAGTCGCTCCAATCTTTCAACATATGACAGTCCCCCCATTCCGGGAATTAACCTTGTGAACCTATGCTGCACTCCTTCAATAGCAAGAATGTCCTTCCTCAAATTTGGAGACCAAAACTGCACACAATACTCCAGGTGGGGTCTCACCAGGGCCCTGTACAGCTGTAGAAGGACCTCTTTACTCCTATACTCAATTCTTCTTGTTATAAAAGCCAGCATGCCATTAGCTTTCTTCACTGCCTGCTGTACCTGCATGCTTGCTTTCATTGACTGATGTACAAGAACACCTAGATCTCGTTGTACTTCCCCTTTTCCTAACTTGACTCCATTTAGATAGTAATCTGCCTTCCTGTTCTTGCCACCAAAGTGGATAACCTCACATTTATCCACATTAAACTGCATCTGCCATACATTTGCCCACTCACCCAACCTGTCCAAGTCACCCTGCATTCTCATAACATCCTCCTGACATTTCACACTACCACCCAGCTTTGTGTCATCAGCAAATTTGCTAATGTTACTTTTAATCCCTTCATCTAAATCATTAATGTATATTGTAAACAGCTGCAGTCCCAGCACCGAACCTTGCGGTACCCCACTGGTCACAGCCTGCCATTCCGAAAGGGACCCGTTAATCACTACTCTGTTTCCTGTCAGCCAGCCAATTTTCAATCCATGTCAGTACTCTGCCCCCAATACCATGTGCCCTAATTTTGCCCAATAATCTCCTATGTGGGACTTTATCAAAAGCTTTCTGGAAGTCCAGGTACACTACATCCACTGGCTCTCCCTTGTCCATTTTCATAGTTACATCCTCAAAAAACTCCAGAAGATTAGTCAAGCATGATTTTCCCTTCATAAATCCATGCTGACTCGGAATGATCCTTCTACTGCTATCCAAATGTGTCGTAATTTCCTCTTTTATAATTGACTCCAGCATCTTTCCCACCACTGACGTCGGGCTAACCGGTCTATAATTCCCTGTTTTCTCTCTCCCTCCTTTCTTGAAAAATGGGACAACATTAGCCACCCCCCAATCAGCAGGAACTGTTCCTGAATCTATAGAACATTGGAAAATGATTACCAATGCATCCACGATTTCTAGAGCCACCTCTTTAAGTACCCTGGGATGCAGACCATCAGGTTTCAGGGACTTATCAGCCTTCAGACTCAACAGTCTATCCAACACCATTTCTTGCCTAATATAAATTTCCTTCAGTTCATCCTTTACCCTAGTTCCTTTGGCCACTATTACATCCGGGAAATTGTTTGTGTCTTCCCTAGTGAAGACAAATCCAAAGTACCTGTTCTCATGTAGATGTGCTCAAAGGTGGGGTGGGCTTTACCCATGATGGACCCCAATGCACTCAATGCTGTTTCACTTTTGTACTTAGCTATGGCTGTTTATATGGCCCTAACATTTCACAAATTAGATTTGGCAGCAGCAGATCACAAGTAAGAGATGTCAACTGTAGTCAGCCTTCTAACAAAGCAGAAACAGATAATGAACAGGGATCTCTAAAGGATAAATTCATTAAGTGAAGGATACCATCATCCTCACGGACAATCTACAGAACTTCTCACTTTCAGTACCACACTCTTCCAATCATTGTATATTAGCAACGTTGAATTTAACCTTGCATTGCCTCGAGTTATCCAGCCAGGAAATAGGCCCTTTGGCTCAAAAGAGCTATTTGGAGAGGAACTCAGTGAGTTGGTCAGTATCTGTGAGAGAAGAGTCCTGATGAAGGGTCTTGGCCTGCAACATCAACTGTTTATTCTCATCCATAGATGCTGCCTGACCTGCTGAGCTCCTGCAGCACTTTGTGTGTCTTGCAACCGGAGGAGCCAACAAGGCCTCAAGCAGAACGTAAAAATTCCTTACAGAATCAAACCCCCATCTTACAGCTTTTGCTGTAACAGCATTATGCTAACCACTACACTATCGTGCTGCCCCTAAATACATTTTAGATAGATTTGGCCAGAAGCAGGAGATTATCAGCTTAATGTGCCTCAAGAACATCAGCACCTACTCTATCATAATGTCAGTATATCTCAGGACATTAAAATTAATAATTGAATGGAGTTTCTAATTGCTACTTCTGTATTTCTTTGACCTCTCTTTGAAGGGTTTGAACAATTAATCCAACATGACAGCCTTGATAAGCAAGAAGTTCAACACTAATCCAGCACAGTTTGCATTATCAGCACCTTATCTCTTGATTCTCAGTCCAGGACAGTTTGCGTTATCAGCACCTTACCTCTGGATTTGTTTTGAACATTTTACGAGTCGCTCTGGCGATGAAACAGATAGAAACATGGTTTAATGTTTTATGAAGGGCAACAGAGCCAATAATTTTGTAAACCCGAAACAATGTTCTGTAGTGCAATACACTCAACGTGCTAGAGGAGCTCAGCAGGTCAGAGAGCATCTATAGATGGGAATAAAGAGTCAATGTTTTGGGCTGAAATGTCACCCTGAAATGTCAACTCTTTATTCCCATCTATAGATGCTGCCTGACCTGCTGAGCTCCTCCAGCACATTGTGTGTATTGCTCCAGATTCCCAGCATCTGCAATACCTCTTGTGTTTGATGCTCCGTGGTGCTATTCTAGATTTAGTATTCCAGTCTTAGACCAAAAGCTTACTGCTCCCAAACTTCAGAGGAAAATACAAATCTCACTGATTCACTCAGAATAGAGATATTGGCAATATAGACAATCTCTGCAAGTTAAAAAAAAATCAAAAAGTAAAACCGAGAACGTGAGTTGCAGCACCCTGAAAGTGAGTCCACCAACACTCAGAGAACAAAACGTTTCTAATGACCTGATGTGTGAAGATCAGTTACCAGGTTTTGAGCAGGACTGTTTCAGCATCTCACAGGCTATTACTTTCACTAAATCTTGGGCAATTAGCTTTTTGACTGTGCCTGCCATGTGTGAAATTAAGGTATTATATGCTTCGGCACATATCTCCTTTTGTAAGGATTATTCCTTTGATTTTTTTTTGCATTCCACCAAGGCTCTGACTTTCATGGAAGTTTGTCTTTACTTGACCTCTCATCAGCAGCCCTGTATTTTTTGGTCAAACACTTCCTGACACCACGGGTGAAGAAATGACCTCTTGCAGTTTTGGAACAAAACGTTCATCAGGCTAATGTGTAGTGTTTCCATCTTTGGCTTCCTGACCAACCGACTCAGTGCCTCTACATTTTAGAAATTTGCACAGATTTGACATGTCATCTAAAACTTTGACAAACTTCTACTGATGCACAGTGGAGAAAGTATCCTCACTGGTTGCATCACAGTCTTGTATGGAAACACCAATGTACGAGAATGGATAAGCCTACAAAATGTGGATACAGCCCAGTTCATCATGAGAAAAGCCTTCACCACCGTTGAGCACAAAAATGTTGTCACAAGTGAGCAGAATCCATCTTCAACAACTCCCACCATCCAGGCTGTCTTCTCTTCTCACTGCTGCCATTAACAGAGAGTGCAGTGCAGGGAAGCAGTAAGCTGCAAGATCATAACAAGGTAGATTATAAGGTCAACGGTCTGTCTTATTGTACTAGGGAACTATCCAATAGTCATACCAGTGGGATAGAAGCTGTCCTTAAGCCTGTGTCCAGAGTGGGAGGGGTCTTTGTTTATGATGGCTACTTTACCGAGGCAGCGAGAAATATAGAAAGACTTGGACTTCAACTATTGGGACTTTCATTCCCGACATAAACAAAAGCAGAATCAGAATCAGGTTTATTATCACTGATTTTCTTTTCCAACTCTGTGTATTGTTCCCCCACCCCCTTCCCAGACAGTGATGCAACCAGTCAGAATACTCTCCACAATATATCTGTAGAAATTTGCTAAAGCTTTTGGTGACATAACAAATCTACTCCAACTGGCCACTGCTCCAACCAAACCAGCCAAAATGAGCTTTGCTGATATTGTGAATGTAATGCAGGAACATCTTAAACCAAAATCATTGTTGATTGTAGAATACTTCAGGTTTCAGAAGTAGAATCGAAAGGAAGGAGAGGATATTTCAGCGTACGTGGCTGAATTGAAGAGATTGTCAGAGCATTGTCAGTTCATGGGCTTAAAGATGCTAATGAGAGATCATATAGTTTGTGGAATCTTATAAGAAAGCATTCAAATACAGTTCTTTAGTGAATACAACTCTCATTTACAAAAGCAATTGAAATCGCTGTATCAATGGAAAAGGCAGACAGAGACACAATTGAATCGCAGTCAGGAATGAAAGTGAGCGTGAACAGAATTGCAATGTCTAAACAGGAGCAAGTCTGTCAAACAAATTGTGTTACTGTTGAGACAAGGGCTCACATACACCAGACCAATGCAGATTTAAAGGCAAAATTTGCAAAAAAATGCAACAAAGGAGAACACATACAAAGAGCATGCCTGGCAGACAAAAGTAAATCGACTGCTCAGAAAAGAGAAAAAGATACAAAGTCCAGTTGCAGTTTCAAAAAGAGTACTAATCTGCATGCTGGTGATGAAAAATCTGGTAACGATGGGAATGACGCAGGACTTGGGTAGCCTTGAGATTTACTATTTGAAAACTAACAAGAGACAAGCAATATGGCTTACACCAGAAATGAATGGCAAACTAATTAAAGTGGAATTGCAAACTGGCTCGGCTGTTTCATTCATCCCACAAAATGAGTTTGAACAGCGTTTCAAAGATTCTGAACTGAAGCCTGCAAATATCCGACTAAAAACTTATATTAGGGAAAAGATAACTCCAGCGGGAATGATATTTGTAACAATGAAATACAACAACCAACGAGCCATATTGGGTTTGTATGTGGTAAAAACAGGAGGTGACAGCATTGTGGGGTTTGAGCAGTTGGAGGTCCATCCACCATTTGAAGCCACGTCACCCGCAAAAGAGTCAACAGGAAGCAAATTAAGAAAGGTACTGGATAATGTCACAGCCATGTTCATGGACAGCATTGGAAAACTTAAACATATCAAGGGTAAAACAGTGTTAAATGAAAATGCCACACCCAAGTCTTACACAGCTCATTCGGTTCCTTATACCATCTGTGATAAAGTAGCCAGTGAGCTGAATAGCATGGAGGCTGAAGGAGTCCACTGGGGAAGTCAGAGGCCAATGTTTGTGAGTCTACATGTCCAATGGAGGCTGGAGGACCTGTCTGTCCCAAGGTTGGAGGACTGCGTGTGTGTATTCGGATGGGTGGGTGGATGCGAGAGAAGGGGGCTTATGTTAACGCAGTTGTTCTGCTGAACATTGTGGGCATGCTACACTTGTGCCAGAATGTGTGGTGACAATTGTGATCTGCGCCAGCAAATCCTTTGTTTGTGTTGGTTGTTAATGCAAACAATGCATTTCACTGTATGTCTCAATGTAAGCCTGATAAATAAATGAATCTGAAGCTGAGATTCTTTAACTGAGAGCTAGAGTTTGTTAGCAGAGGCGGGGACAATGAGGATTTGAGTGAGTCGGGACACAGGCAGGAGAAACCTGAAAGTTCCAAACAAGAAGGTCAGAGGAGGGAGTGCAAAGAGCACAAAGGTAACAGAAGTGGACGAGAGCTTCACGAGGAGACAAATATACGTAGCAACATATGATCTGCCAGAGGAACTCGGCAGGCTAATCATATCAAGCCTCTCATCAGTACTGATCAGGGATCCTAATGCAGGGTTTCAACCCATTTCAAAATCAGAATCAGGTTTAATATTACTAGCATATGTCACAAACTTTGTTGTTTCGTGGCAGCAGTATAGTGCAATACATAATAATTTTAAAAATATAACTACAATAAGAAATACATTTTAAAAATAAGTTTAAAAAGTAATACAAAAGAGAGCAAAAACAAAAGAAAAAACTGGAGCTGACGGTCCCATGGGAAGATCACTGGGAAGAGGCCTTTGAAAGGAAGCTGCCTAAGTATGCAGGTCTGGTCAGCAACTGCTGGCAGACTGGATGGAGAGCGATGTGTCTCCCAGCGGAGGTTGGTTGTAGGGGATTCGCAGCCTGTTCCTTAGCCCGAGCCTACAGCAATTTGGGCACTGAGGGAGAGAGAAAGAGGAGAACCATCCGCAGTACCACCGATGCGGCAGAGAGGGCCTCAAGGTGGCTGTGGCTCAAGAGAGGGGAGCCATGGAGTCATGTGTAGCTAGCCATCCGGACACAAGCTGGGGTCTGATCAGCCCCGGCTGGGTCACCTGGAGGAGGGTGTATGACGTTGAAAGACCTGAAACACCCGATGATTCCAGGAACATCACTGATGATGTGTCCAGAAGCATCAGTAGGTGTACGCCCACAGAAGTAGTGCACATGGGTTTATTGTTCTCTCAGAAACATGATGGCAGAGGGAAAGAAGCTGTTGCTAAAATGTTGAGTGAGTGTCTTCAGGCACCCTACCTTCTCTTTGATGGGATCAATGAGAAGAGGACATGTCCTGGGTGATGGGGTCATAAATGATGGATGCCGCCTTCTTGAGGTTTTGCCTTTTGAAGATGTCCTCAACCCCGGGGAGCAAAGTGCCCGGGATGGAATAGTCTGAGTCTACAACTTCCTGCAGCTTTCCAGTCCCGTGCTGTCACCTCCCCCATCCCCCCTCCAGACCAGACAGTGATGAAACCAGTTAGAATCTGTAGGAAACTGTGAGTGTTTGGTGTCATAACTAGTGAGCTCAAGCTCTGAATGAAATATAACTGCTCTCGTGCCTGCTTTGTAATCGTACCAATATGTTGGGACCAGAATAGATCTTCAGAGATGTTGACTCCCAGGAACTTGAAACTACTCTCCCTTTTCAATGCTGATCCCTTGATGAGGACTGGTGTGCGTTCTCTCAATTCCCCCTTCCTGAAGTCCACAATTTATTCCTTGGACTTAACTGATATTGAGTGCAAGGTTTCATTCATCCCGTCCTCAGCTCTATCCATCTGCCCATCACCCATACATTCTCCTCCCAGTCAGTTCCCTCCCACGTTGGTCCTACCTAACTTCCCCACCTCCCTTATTTGGTTCCAAGTACCAGAGGGCACAGCGTCAGAATACAAGGACGTCCCTTTACCACAGGGATAAGGATGGTAAATCTGTGGAATTCATTGCTGTAAACCACTCTAGAGGCTGTTGTTAGGTATATTTAAAGTGGAAGTTGATGGGTTCTTGATTATTAAGGGTGTCAAAGCTTATGGGGAGAAAACAGGAGAATGAGGTTGAGAGAGAAAATAAATCAGTCGTGATCAAATAGTAGAGCGGACTCGATGAGCCAGATGGCCCAATTCTGCTCCTATGTCTTATGTAGCACCTTCCACTCCTATAAGATTCCATCTTATATGGCATTATGGCTTTTTGTGATCACCACCCAACTTCTGTTGCTGTACACACTCTTCCTTCCTCCTTCTGGCTATCAGCCCTCCTCACCTGGATCCTCCTTTCACCTGCTAGCTTTTGCTCTACTCCTTTCCTTCCCCTTTCTTTACAGGTTAACTCCCCTCCACCTTTCAGTCCAGATAAAGGATCTCACTAGAAGTATCAACTGTCACATCGACACCCCCATAGATCCTGCCTGATCTGTTGAGTTCCTCCAGTTTTTATTTATATGTTGCTAAAAATCTTTATTTTAACTGCCTTGCTGACAGCCGCTACTTGATACTCCTTATCATCTGATCTGATT
This sequence comes from Hemitrygon akajei, assembly GCF_048418815.1. NCBI lineage: Eukaryota > Metazoa > Chordata > Chondrichthyes > Myliobatiformes > Dasyatidae > Hemitrygon > Hemitrygon akajei. The sequence continues at coordinate 174,233,061 of NC_133129.1, forward strand.
TGACCTCTCTCCATGTAGTCCATTATCTGACACATCACTCTCTCATCAGCTCTGCTTTGAAAATGGTAATCCCTCCACTCTTTTTCCCCTGCACCCCAGTTCTCTCCATGGACACTTAACTCTTCCAACATTTCTTTATTAGTTTCACAGTCCAGAGTTTGCGGTTTATTTATTTTCAAAAGAAAAGCCCTTGTTTGGTTATTAATCTGTTGCAATACAATGCTTAATTAAATTCAGCTCTCCTGTGACCACATAACTGGCCACAGATTCCCTCAAGTACCTCATGCCTCTAGACATCATCAATCAACCGTAAATTGCTCCTAATAAGCTCTTTAGAGCTTATTACACTCAGTGGCCACTTGATTAGGTACACAGCCTGTTAATGCAAATATATAATCAGCCAATCATGTGTCAGCCACTGTGTGCATAAGATCAGTTTAGAACAGGAAAAATCATGGAGAACATTTTACCTTGGTTGAAAACATGCATTCTCATTGTGGAAGACAATATTGAGATAACCCTCCTGTAGTTAAAAACTACAATTCAAAGTTCAAAATAAATTTGTTATCAAAGTGTGAGCAATTTCAAGTTTCTGGGTGTCACCATCTCTGGGGATCTATCCTGATTAAGCTACAAAAAAAGGCACTGAAGCAGCTATATTTCATTAGGAGTTTGAAGAGATTTGGGATGTCACCAAAGACTGCACAGGATGGCTACTGCACTGGATCAAAGTGAGCTGCAGAGAGTGGTAAACTTGGTCCGCTCCATCATGGGCATTAGACTCCGTAGTATCCAGGACATCTTCAGGGAGCGATGCCTCAAAAAGACACTGTCCATCATTAAGGATCCCCCCCCCCTCAATTACTCAAGACATGCCCTCTTTTCATTGCTACCATCAGGGAGGAGGTACAGAAGCCTAAAAGCACACACTCAGTGAATCAGGAACAGCTTCTTCCCCTCTGCCATAAGATTTCTGAATGGACAGTAAAACCCTCAACTTTTTTTTCACTTTTTGCACTACTTACTTAGTTTAACTTTTGTGTGTGTGTGTGTGTATGTACTTCCTGTAATTTACAATTTTTATTATGTACTGTAATGTACTGCCGCTGCATAACAAATTTCACAGCACATTTCAGTGATACTAAACCTGATTCTGATTCTATATCTCTCACTATATACTACGCCGAGATTGACTTTCTGCAGGCAGTTAATGGAATCAAAGAAAAGCTACACACAACTAAAGACTCTCAAGCAAATAATGTGCAAAAGAACACAAAAGACAAATAATAATAGTGATAAATAAATAAATAATACTGAGATCATTGGTTGCAGAGTCCACGAAAGTGAGTCCAAACGTTTTGTTCAGTGATCAGTCCAGTGTCGAGATGAGGGAAGTTATCCATGCTGGTTCAGGAGCCTGATGGTTGAAGGGTAATGCTGTTGCTGAACCTGGTACCATGGAACCTAAAGTATCTTGTAACTCCTTTCCAATGACAGCAGAGAGAAGAGGGATGATGGATGCTGCTTTCCTGTGTCATCCTCAAGTTTACCATCGAGAATTGACAAGTTTGATTAGCAGGGAATTATGTATTCAGGATTGGAGATGCTCCTGTAATTTATTGCATTAACCTGATTTACATTTAATCATCAGAGAATTCAGTACTTGATTTCTACACATATTCAAGATTCCAGATCAAGACTGAAGATTGTTTGATGTCATTTCCAGTACACAAGTATAAAAGAGAATGAAATAATTGTAACTCCTGATCTGAAACAGTAGATAAAAATACACACTAAGATAAAGAACAGAATAATAAATAAAACTCGATAAATGTAAATTAATAAGATAGCTTACATAAATAAATTTATTACATAAAGTGACGCAAGATATAGGAGTGTCTGTACATAAGGTGACTGACAGGAAATAGTAAACTATTGGTGGAGTTAGTGGATGGAGGTGTTGATCAGCCTTACTGCTTGAAGAAAGTAACTGTTAATGAGTCGGTGGTCCTGGTTCGATGCTGTGTAGCCTCTTCCCTGATGGGAGTGGGACAGACAGTTCATCAACAGAGTGGGTGGGATTGTTCATGATATTGCTGGCCTTTTTCTGGCACCTTTCTCTATATAAATCCATGATGGTGGTCGGCTGGTGCTAGTGACGGGATAGACAATTTTGATTACTGTTGTAGCGCCTTCCTGCATGCCACAGTGCAATTTCCTTATCATAAGTTGATGCAGCATATTAGGATGCTCTCTGCTGCATATCTGCAGAATGATGTGTACAGGTATATAGATACTCATTGTCCAAGTCTCTACAGCCTCCTCAGAAAGTAGAGGTGTAGGTGAGCTTTCTTGATTGTGTAGGATAGGTTCTGGGACCACGGGAGGTTGTGTGAGATGTGTGCACCCTGGAATCCACTACTGTGCCCCCGAAGTAAAGAATGGCCTGAGTTCTGAAGTTGATAACCATCTCCATTGTCTTGTTGACACTGAGAAAGAGATAATTTTCCTGGCACCAGGCTTCAAGCTCCTCTGCTTCCTCTCTGTAGGCTATCTCACTGTTGCTGCTGATGAACCACTGTCATGTCAGTTGTGAATTTGACCATGTGATTTCTCAGGTGTTTGGCCATACAGTCATATATGAATTAAATAGCACCAAACAAAGGAGAAGAAACATACACAAATGGGGTGGAAATAAAGTTGGTGTGGTGCTTTACTTCCTCAGGAATCTTTGCAAATTTAACGAAATGTAAAAAAAAATCTCTCATGTCTACTATCACCTCTCATTTACTCTTTATATATTTCAAAAATCTTTTGGTAATCTCGTTGATAATATTGGCTAGTTTCCCTTCATATTTTGTCTTTTCTCTCTTTATGGCTTTTTAAGTTGGTGTTTAAAGACCTCACAATCTCTGATTTTCCACTATTTTTTGTTCTATTATATGCCATCCGTTTTGCTTTAATGTTGACTTTGACTTCCCTTATCAGCCACAGTTGCCTCATCTTCCCTTTAGAAATCCTTTTTTGGAATGTATCTGTCCTGCACCTTCAAAGTTTCTCCCAGAAATTCCAGCCATTGAGGCTCTGCCATCAGCCCTGCTTGTGTCCCCTTCCAATCAACTTTGGCCAGTTCCTCTCTCATGCCTCTGTAATTCCCTTTACTCCGCTGTAATACTGATACATTTGACTTTAACTTCTCTCTCTCAAATTAAAGGGTGAATTCTATCACAATGATCACTCCTTTCTAAGGGTTCATTTACCTTAAGCTCCTTAACCAAATCAGGTTCACAACATCCAATCCAGAATAGCTGATCCCCTAGTGGGTTTACCCACAAGCTGCTTTAAAAAGCTATCTCCTAGGCCAGGAATGGCCAACCTATGGTGCATGCACCAAAAGTGGCGCATTGGATGATTAGAAGTGGGGCATTGCACCCCAGTGATAATAATAATAAAAAAGTAAGCCTACTCGTGCAAAAAGTATTAACCAAGAATTGATTTGTAGAAAAAAAATCTATAACAGTAATTTAAGTAGCTTAGAGCTAGAAATGGGTTTTACCGAGAATAAATCTAAAACTTAGCAATTATTTTTAGCGATTTTATTATTTTGTGCACATCATTTGCTAACTGTTATCTTCTTTCACATTAATCTGTTTTCAAATTAAAAAATGTTCAATGAGTCAAACTAGGAAAGAAGGACTTTTGTTCTGCAGTCTTTCCATAACTGTTCAATACACATTTGATAATTGTTTGATCCTGAGGCACCAGGCGCCTGCACCAGCGGTGCGTCGCAGGTTTTTGCCAGTCAGTTTACAATTGACACTCGTGCGCTAGGGAGTTGTGCTTTGTTCATCCTTTGTGAACATTTGCAGTTTTTTACTTTTTTGAAAATGAAGCCTTGTTTTTACATTCAGTTACCCATCACAGTCCAGAAGAAAATGAGCAAAAGAAAAGCAGAAAGTGATAGTAAGCGTGAATTCAATGAACAGTGGGAAAATGAGTTCTTATTTATAGCGGGTCCGTCAGGAAAATTGTTGTGCATTGTTTGTGAAAAAGCTATCTCACATAATAGATGACATGATCTTAATAGCCACTATAAAACACAACATCAGACTGAAATAGAAGAAAAACTGAAGCTAGTGCTTGAGTCTGAGTTATGGAAAGAATATGTGATTAAGAAAAAGGAAGAAATCAAAAGAAGACAAAATATATTTGTTAAAAGTCTCATTAAGGTAAGTAATGTTTATCTTGTTTTATATTAAATCAATATATCATGTAAAAATGCTAAATATGTCTATATTAACATATTTTCACAAGAATTGAATGGGGGTACAAGAGTTGTACGGTGCATCTGAACTCGTGCGTGAAAAAATTGACACATGGAATGTAAAAGGTTGGCCACCCCTGTCCTAGGCATTCTACAAATTCTCTTTCTTGGGATCCAAAATCAGCACAAACCTTATTTTCCCAATCTACTTGCATATTGAAATCTCCATGACTATTATAACATTCCCTTTTTAACATGCATTTTCTATCTTCCATTGTAGGTTATAGATCACATCCTAGCTACTGTTCAGAGGCCTGTATACAACTTCCATAAGGGTCTTTTTACCTTTGTAGTTCCTTAACTCTACCACAACAATTCTACATCTCCTGATGCTGTGTCACCTCTTTCTAAGGATTTGATTTTATTTTTTATCTGAAGAGCCACAGCACCGCCTCTACCTACCTGCCTGCCCTTTCAATACCATGTGTATCCTTGGATGTGAAGTTGCCAACTATAATCTTCTTTCAGCCACGAATCAGTGATACCCACAAGGTTATACCTGTCAATATCTAACTCATCATCCACCTTATTCCATATAATGTTGTGCATTCAAATGTAACACCTTCAGTCCTGTATTCATCACCTTTTTCAATTTAGTCCTTGTGGTGAACTACATATACCTGTCTGGACACGCCCCCCCCCCCCCCCCCCCGCTGACTGCTCCTGTGGCTCCTCCCACAGACCGTGGCTCCTCCCACGGACCCCGGTATAAAGGCGATTGGAGGCACAGCCCCGGCCTCAGTCTCCAGGATGTTGTGTGGTGATCACTTGCTGCTTGTTCTTTCTTCCAGCCAATAAAAGCCTATACCATGCCTCACGTCTCCGAGAGTTATTGATGATGCATCAATCCTTCCGTTACATTTCAACTCATCCCACTGTCTGCAATTTTGCCCTGTCATCTGCCTGTCCTTGCAGTCTGCTTGTATATCATTTGCCTCATCTTTATCTCTCTCACTCAGTATCCCATCTCCCTGCCTAATTTATGAGAAGTTTGGATAGGTACATGGATGGGAAGGCTGTGGAGGGCTAGGTTCCAGGTGTAGGTTAATGGGACTAGGCAGATTAATCGTTTGGCACAGACAAAGGGCCTGTTTCTGTGCTGTAGTGTTCTATGACAGGCAGATTGCTGGCTATGCAGCATATTTTTTTTCAAAATTCAGAGAACGTTAATCCATTTTAAATTAGAAAATATTGATGTCTCACTCTCATCATTTAAGCAGTGTGCAAACACAGTTCAGGGAGATCTTTAAACTTCCAGGATTAAAAATAATGGAAATTTGGAAGATATCTGTCCTGTACACACACATAATTAATGGTTTCTAATAGCTCTCCCACTAAACAATGTCCACAGGCTATATTTATCTCATTGTGGTAAACAAGAACAAGAGAGTAGGGATAGGGAATGATTCCTCAGATTTCTGAATATTTAACCCTGAAATATCTCCTGTAAACTGGTAGCTGTCACAATACCATTTATGGGTGCTTGCTGGCTGTGGAATTTCCTTTTTTATATTGTTTTGCTATAATACTGTACTACAAAAGCACTCCATTTTTTTTATCAAGAATCTTAGCATCTTTTGAGATAATGAAATGCAAGTCTTTCTTTATAACATTTAAGATCAAAAAACTAGTTGGAGGTTGGAGAAGGCAGCAGTTAAAATTAGATTAAAATTAAAGTTAGGAAATAAAATGAAAGATAAAGATTTGACGGAGAAATAACATAGAAATAAAGAAATAAAATGTTAAAGTTTTCACTGATAATTTAGGAAACATCTAGGAACAATTCATTACACTGAACAACAAAGATTTTGCTCCCTGAATACTTCTGTGTAAATCTCATGAATTTTGGGCTGCTGATCATGAAAGTTATCATGAAAATTCCCTATCATACACCATTTTTTTAAAAAAATTGCCTTTATTTGTTATTTCAATTCATAATTCAAGTCAGGATACTTGGTGCCAAGATTAAGGAAGGCATTTTTGTTGGTCCACAAATCAACAGGTCATAAATGACAGGCAATTCAAAGAATTTCTAGTGGGATGGGAGAAAATCGCATGGAAGGGATTCAAGGATGTAGTTGAAAATTTTCTTGGCAACTACAGAACACCAAGCTACATACAGCTGGTTGACAGCATGCTTCAGGCAACCATGAAGTGCAACATGTCACTAAAGATTCATTTTCTACATTCCCATTTAGACTTCTTCCCTGCAAATACTGGTGCTGTCAGTGACAAGCATGGCGAAAGGTTCCACCAGGACATTTCGGTCATGGAGAAACAGTATCCAGGCGACTGGAATCTATCAATGCCGGCTGATTATTGTTGGACACTTAATCAAGAAGCCTCAGACACCAAATACAAATTAAAATCATCAACAAAACACTTCTGACTTCATTGAATTATTGCAAAGCATCAGCACAGTTATACAACTGCATGCATTATCTTCAATAAAAGTTTCTTGTTTCTCCAAATTCCTGTGTGATTCACGTAGTCTGAAAATATACTTATGTTCGGCTTCAAGTGGTCTATCATAAACAAACAAAAAATCTGAGAAAGCAACACTTTCGAAAAAAATTCATGTACAGTGCAGCCAGCGGGTCCTAAGCATGTGCTGGGGGCAACCCACAAGTGTTGCCACACATTCCAGGGTTAGACTGAACAATTTGAAATGTTTTCTTCCTGGATTTCCAGGATTTCCAAGGTTCAGGTGACACTTCAAAATCATTATTCAGAGCATCAACAAGCCCTTGCCTGTATACAGCAAGATTTCGATGTGTGTCAGTACCTCCTGTTGAACTCTGTCTTTTTGTGTGTTTCCCCCTAGCCGTCATTCTGTGGGTTTGTATTGCCATGTGCTCGTTTGTTTTCATGCTCCATGTGCTCCTGTCCTCGCTCCTGCTCTACTCTGGCCTCTGTATTACTGAGTACTCTGTCTCTCACCCGTTTCTCACTATTACCCGTTTTGCTGCCACTTCTGTCTTATTGTGCTCCACCTATCATCTGCCTCTCTGTTTATTACTGTGTATTTTAGTCCTGTGTTTTCATCTATTTGTTGACAGATTGAGCCAGTGTGTTTTCCTGCGCCTTTCCAGCATTCAGGTCTGTACTCTGTCCGTCTGAATATCGACTCTGCCTGTTTCCTGATGCTGGATTTTCGATTTCTCTGGAAGTTTTGATCTCTGCCTGAACTTTGACGCCGACTTTGTTTGCACCTCAGGATTTGTTACTCAATTAATATCACTGTGTGCACAGTACTGTGTCTGCGATTGGATCCCTGCTCCAGTGTCCTGACAGTACAATCTGTCTCAAATGGATCCAGCAGACTCTGGTTGTCTGAGAGCTGCCCTGGAACAACAGTGAGTGATGCTGGGGAGACAACAGAACCAGCTGGAGTCCATGTTCAGGGCAGTGGAGTCACTTTCTGCCGATGTTGCCGATCTTGTAGCCCAGACTCAGTCACTCCAGCTGTCCCAGAGTACTGACCAACATTCTGCGACTGCATCTTCCACCCCACCCTTTGCATTCTCACTTACTCCTCCCATCTAAGAACCCTGTCTGCCTCCTCCAGAAAAGTACTCAGGTAAGCCTGGTACCTGACGCTCTTTTCTTTCCCAGTGCACCCTCATTTTTGAATTGCAACCAACAACATTCCCGACTGATCAAGCCAAGGTAGCCTATGTCATCACCTAATTGGCTGGTCGGGCGAGAGAATGGGGAGCAGCCACTGGGGAGGCAGGCTCACCTTTCTGCATCAGTTTTCAGTTATTTTCTGAGGCAATGAGAAAGGTGTTTGATCGCTCCAAACATGGGAGACAGGCTGCCTGTGAAATGCTGCACAGGGGCGCAGGTCTGTGTCAGATTATGCCATAGAGTTCTGGACCCTAGCCGCCTCCAGCGGCTGGAACTCAGAGGCACAGTACAATACCTTAATGAATGGCCTCTCCGAAGATGAGCTGGTCACCTAGGACACTTCGTCTCCACCTGCCCAGTAAAAGCCCAGCACTCAACAGTAGGACAAGGAGTACTGGTGAGCGTGACCCCTGGCCTGCCCTCCTTGACACCACTCGCTCTCATACCTGCTTCACTGGAGTCGGGTGTCCAACGGCGAGCGGTCTCCGTCTTGGTCGATCCTGGTGTGGAGGGGTGCCCATTGGGGGTTACTCACCTCTGCTCTCCTGTCACCATTGATGGCCAACGCCTTGAACAGTCAGGGACTAGCTAACATCACCCACTATCACAGCCCCTGTGAGTCTCAGTTTATCCAGCAACCGTCATGAACAGTTAACCCTTTATGTTATTGACTCTCCTCAAACTCCCATTGTCCTGGGCTATCTCTGGTCCCCACACAACCCCCACACTGATTGGCTCCGTCGCAAGATTGTAGGCTGGAGCCCATTCTGTCGCTCCCACTGCCTCTGCTATGCTCAGATTCCCTTGAATCTAAGCCCAGATCCCGCTGAGGAATTTCCGGACCTTAGTGCCATCCCTCCTAAATACATGGACCTCAAGTCTGTGTTCAGCAAGTCCCAGGCCACCTCCCTGCCACCTCATCATCCATATGACTGCACCATTGACCTCTTTCCTGGCACATCTCCCTCAAGGGGCCACCTGTATTCCCTGTCTGTACCTGAAACAGAATCCATGAGTAAGTACATTCAAGAGTCTCTGGCTGCAGGCAACATCCAGCCGTCTTCCTCCCCTGCTGGTGCCGGATTTTTCTTTGTTGAAAAGAAGGATGGCTCCTTGCGTCCATGCATTGATTACTGGTGCCTGAATGAAGTCACTGTTAAAAACCGTTACCCTCTTCCGCTCATGACCTCGGCCTTTGAACTACTACAAGGAGCCTTAGTTTTCACCAAGATTGATCTCCGTAACGCCTACCATCTTGTCTGCATCCGCAAAGGGGACGAGTGGAAGACGGTATTCAACATCACCTCAAGCCATTACGAGTATCTGGTCATGCCATTCAGTCTTACTAATGCCCTCGTCCTCTTCCAAGCCCTGGTAAATGACGTTCTCAGGGACATGCTGAACCAGTTTGCCCTGATAATAAGCTGATATGGGGCAAGTAACATTCACACCATGAAAGTGTCAGGCGATGGCCATCTTCAAAAAGAGAGTACAACCACTCGCTTGGCTTTTAATGGCAGTAGGATTGCTAAGTCCTCCACCATCTGTATCCTGGAGTTCCCACTGAGTAGAATGGTACGGCACATGCTATCTTGTGTGGCACGAGGGCTCCGACCAGCACAATCCTCAGACTGCGTTGGTCGCCTAGGTAAATAATGCATTTTACGGTATGTTTTGATGTACGTGTGACAAACAAAGCTAACCTCTATCTCAGGGTACAGGTAGTGGGGGGCTTAACAAAATGACCTGTAATGCAAAGTGAATATCTGGCTGCATGAGCAAATCAGAGGTTGGGTCGCTTGTGGTAAGTGACCCTCCCACTCCAAAGGGCTTCCACCATCTACAGTGCGTAGGTAAAGTGTGCGATGGAATACCCTCCACGTCTGGATTAGTATAGCACTCGGGAAACTCAACGCCATTCAGGGCTAAGATGCACCCATCAACCACACTAAATATTCATTCCCTACATCAACAGTGCATAATGTCCACATTGTCTTGGCTACTTGCCTCAGATAGCAAGAACAACACATGCACAGGAACACCACCACCCAGTTCTCCTCCAAGTTGTACACTATTCTGTTCTGAAAATATATTACCAGTTCTTTGTCCTTGCCAGGTCTAAACCCTGGAATTGCCTATTCACAGCCTGGAAGGAGTACCTTGACCAGAAGCATCTCAGTGGTTTAAGAAGTGGTGTAGAGAAAATTTACAAGCACGTTGTCGGGACTTCAGAACCTGAGTTATAGAGGAAGGATGAATAGGTTAAGACTTTACTCTCTGGAGCACAGGGGAATGAGGGGAGATTTGATAGCGATCTATGAAATTATGAGGGGTATTCATAGGGTAAATGTAAGCAGGCTTTTTCCACTGAGGTTAGGTGAGACTAGAACTAGGGTTCTCGAGTTAAGGTGAAATGTTTAAGGGAAACATAAGGGGGACCATCTTCACTCAGAGGTTGGTAAGAGTGTGGAACGAGCTGCCAGCAGAAATGGTGGATGTGGGTTAGATTTTAAAATTTAAGAGAAATTTGGATAGCTAGATGGATGGGAGGGCTATGGTCCTGGTGCAGGTCAACGGGACTAGGCAGAATGATAGTTTTGCATGGACTAGATGGGCCAAAGAGCCTGTTTCTGTGCTGTAGTGTTCTATGACTCTGTGCCGCTAATGCTCACCACCTCCTTTTCAAGGTCATTTGGGTTTGGGCAATAAATGTTGGCTGAAGTAAAAGCAAATCTTGCATACCAGAGTTTTGCACTGCACAAAAATGTGTAATCTTCAGAACAATGAAAGTTTTACAAGCACGAGTAACTCAGACAAAGATTGACCTCAAGTTAAAGAATAGATTAGCAAAGGTGATTGAAGTGGTTTTAAGAAAGATCTTAAAGGAAGTCGAGAGGGAGAGAGTTCATGGAACGAATTCCAGAACTTCGAGCAGAGCAAATTCAGGATTTGGCACTGATAATACAAAAGCAGAAGGTGGGGTGAGCAAGAGGTCAAAACTGTGGGAACACAGTATTTTCAGACAGCTGCTGAACTGGAGAATGTTACAGAAGTAAGTATGGCATGGACCAGGGAGGAAATTGAAGACTGGAATTTTAAACTTAAATCTCTTTAGGGTTGATCTATCTGGGCCCAGCAACCTCCTAAAATCCTTCCCACCACTCCCCCATTTATACATGGCAGATTCACACATTCAAAGTCACTTGATCTTTGCCCCATTTGGTAAGAAAGTTGTAGTGTGTTCAATATTTCAGTAATATTCGAGTAACAGAGGCATGGAAACAGCAGTCAGAAACAGAACTGAGTGCAGTCAAAAATGAAAGTGAGTGTGAACAAAATTGCTACATCTAAACAGAAACCTGCCTGGATGAACAAATGGAGTTACTGTTTGTTAGGGGCTCACGTACACCAGATCAATGCAGGGTTTAAGGTGAAACTTGGAGAAAATGCAACAAAGTAAGCCACATTCGAATAGTGTGTTTGGCAGACAAATAGAAATGGACTGCACAGAGAAGAGAAAAAGATGAAAATCAAGTTGCAGTTTCAAGAAGAACACTAATCTGTGCACGTACTTTGATGAAAAAGTGACACATGACTAGGCAGCCTTGAGATTTACAATGTGAAAACTCTCAAGAGACAAGAAAAATGGCTTACACCAGAAGTGAACAGCAAATTAATTAAAATGGAATTGGACATGGGCTCAGCTGTTTCAGTCATTCCACAAAATGAATTTGAACGGTATTTCAGCAATACTGAGTTAAAGTGTTGGAGGAGCTCTATGTTAGTCATCACGAGCATCCTGCCATCAACTGTTTGGGATGCCAACACGTCCAGAAGACATGTCCAGGGCTGTCAGAACCACTTCCTGCAGCCCTAAAGTTAATTCTTACAGCCACGACAAAGGAGGCCCAAATCCTGTATTTGCTCTGCTCAAAGTTCTGGAATTCGTTCCGTGAACTCTCTTCCTCTCAACTTCCTTTAAGATCTTTCTTAAAACCACTTCATTCACCTTTGCTAATCAATCTTTTAACTTCATCAGATCCGACTGCAAACAGCAGGGTATTCAGAACCGAATGCAGACAGTGGGTTCATCAGTTCCGAAATCAGACAGCAGGGACATCTGATCCGAATGTTAGAGTCATACAGCATGGAAACAGGCCCTTTGGCCCAACTAGTCCACGGTGACCAAGATTCGGATCTAAGCTGGTCCCCTTTCCCCATGATTAGTCCATATCCCTCTGAACCTTTCCTATCCATGTACTGTACCTGTCCAAGTACACTTTAGAAATTGTTAATGTACTGTGCTTGTCTCAACCTCTTCCTCTGGCAGTTCATTCTATGTACTGACAACTCTGATTTCATTTTGCATGAGATATCCTACAGACAGTCAAGCATATCTGAGCAAGAACAAATTTCTTCCACATAACTATGAAGTTCAAATAAATGAAGCTTTCAATACAAATCTGTATATTTTTGTTGAATTTGTTTACAAGGTACAGTACTAAAATGAAAAATAAATTTAAAAATACTAAATAATTCAAGAAATATTGTTACAAATTTATAGAGTATCTCACCTTTGACAGTATTTTCAATTGAAATTTTAAGAATATTATTTTATTGGTTCAGCAGCATCATCATTATCATCGTTATGTGCTGTATCACATGAAGTGGGCAATCTGATCAAAGTGTTGGCTCAAAGCTTTGTCTAGTAGCCTAGGACAGATTGGCAGATCGAGCATCCTGCCATCAACTGTTCGGGATGCCAACACATCCAGAAGACATGTCAGAAGCACTTCCTGCAGTCCTGGAGTCAATTCTTATAGCCACGACAAAGGAGGCCCAGAACCTGAGATTCTTTCACAGCCATGTCCTACCTACTAAGCAGAGTGCTCCTTCCCCCTGACAGAAAGTACTTTATCCCACAAGAGTAAGAAATCCTTCACAGCAAATAAGTCTTCAGGACTAAGTAGGACAATTTAAAATTTACTATGTTGTGGATGTCTATATAGTAGTTATACATACAACATACACAAGATGCTGGAGGAACTCAGCAGGCCAGGCAGCATCTATGGAAAAAAGTACAGTTGATGTTACAGGCCGAAATATTGACTGTACTTTTTTCCATAGATGCTGCCTGCCCTGCTGAGTTCCTCCAGCATTTTGTATGTGTTGCTCGGACTTCCAGCATCTGTAGATTTTCTCTTGGTTGTGATATATATATATATATATGGCATCCGTTAGTCTCACAAGACCATGGATCTGTGCCTGGAGAGTCTTCTCCAGGGTGTAGGCCTGGGCAGGGTTGTATGGAAGACCAGCTGTTGCCCATGCATCAAGTCTCCCTCTCCATGCCACTGATGTTGTCCAAGGGAAGGGCAAGGGCCGATACAGCTTGGCACCAGTGTTGTCGCAGGAGTTGCCAGAACGAGGTTGAAGGCAACGTCGGACTGCCTTAGGGACTCCAGCTCCGGATTTGTCCTCGGGGTTTACTCCCGAAGCCTTTCCCATGAGTGGGTGTGGCCGCAAGGCAGCGGAGGTTTGAAATCAGAGTTTTCCCTCTCTTAGATGGACTGCCTTCCCAGGCTGACGAGCTCCATCTACCCGAAATAAATTGGAGTGAATTGGAGTTTATAGCCAAGCAGGGAGGAGAGTGGTTTATTCAATATTTGAGTAATATTGTAAAGGTATGTTTGATTAAGTATTCTTGGAGTGGAGCATTGACAACAAATAATAATATGACAGATCTTAACAGTTTATAAATGCTCTGACGTTTGAAGGCATTTACAAGTTTAACTAAGTACACAAAGCATTATAAATAGTTCAAAATGGTTCATAAAATCACTTAAAATAATTACAATGATAAACTAAACCAATTAAAACTTGCAATGAACTTTGAACTTTTTAAAAATTTCCATTTCTCCAAAATCACTCAATCTAGATTTTGTTTTGAATTAAATTAAATTAAACTGGAAATAGAATTTTTGCACACAACCTGAAATAAAATGTAAAGGGTCACCGTAAATTTGCTTCTCTTCGTATATTCTGTTCTTATCCTGCACTTTTATCTAACCCAAACCTTTAATTAAATCTGCACTAATTGCTAACTCTCAAACAAGATAACACCGATGGTCTGTGGACCCTGTCTTCATAAAACTTTTCAAAAAGCACTGACTCTAAAACAGTCTTTCAGTCAAAGATATAATGTTACAACAGGCATTACTGGTTATCTTTTAAAACAAATCTTCTGACTGTGATTTGAACTGGAAGGGATTATGACGTTAGTGCACCAAAGAGTAGGGAAAAAGGAAAATTGGAAATTTGGGATCAGCTGACAGCAAGGCGACAGGGGCCTAAGTCTACTTCAGTGCGATGTGGGGTGGATGGCTTTGTCAAGCCCTGTTTCACTAGTGCCAAGAGAGTTGCTAGATTTCCTAAACACTTTATGACTTTGAATTAAAAGTTTTACAAGCAGACACTGGGTCCTTTCCTGGCTTTGAGAAATCAGCTCATATTCTCTCTGCTTTAGTGCTCTGAGATAAACATAATCATTTTACAGCAGGCAGATCAAGAACATTGCCTTGTACTGCATTTTCCTCCTTCGTGGTCCTGGCATCCTCTGAGAACTCCACTTCTTTAGCTCTCTAGCCTCTGTAAATTCATCACTCTTTTCACTCCACCATCAGTCCCTATCTGCTGTGGAAACTTGGCCTGAAATTCAGGAATTCCTTTGCCCAGTCTATTATATCCTGCACACTCAGGTTTTAACGGAAGTGCGAAAGCGGTTAAGACATAGTGGACCCATTGGGAGGAGTTTTCTATAACTCACTAAACTCCGGAAAGATACTATAAGACTGGAAAACAGACAAAGTGATTCCCTTGTTCAAAAACAGAGAGAGGCAGAAAGAAAAGAACTACAGGCTAGTTAGTTTTTAAAATTTTATTGAGATACAGCACAGAGTAGGCCTTTCTGGCTCTTCAAACCACGGCTCCCAGCAATCCCCAGATTTAACCCTAGCCCAGTCATGGGACAATTTACAATGGCCAATTAACCTACCAACTGCTATGTGTTTGGATTGTGGGAGGAAACCGGAGCACCCAGAGGAAACCCACACTGTCATGGGAAGAATGTACTAACTCTTTACAGAATTGAGCCCAGATCACCTATACTGTAAAACATTGTGTAAATCACTATTATACCATTCCTCTTTGACTCTAGCATCTTGCCAATAATAGCTATTAATAATTGGTAAAATGCTAGAATCAGAGGAAATAGCTAGTTATTTAGGAAATCTGTATATAATTAAATCTAATCCACGTTTTATGAAAAGTAAATTACGTCTGACAAATTTGTTTCAATTCTTTGAGCAGTTCACAGGGAGATGTAACATATTTAGATTTCCAAGAGACATTTGACAAGGTATTACCCGAGAGACTGAAGCATACATTAAATGCTTATGGTATTAGAGGAAGTGTATTAGAATGAATTGAAAAATGGCTGAATCATGAAAAAAATGGGAATAAATAGAGATATCAAGTGGAGTATCACAGAGGTCAGCTGTTTATTATTTATGTTAATGACCTTGAGAAAGGCACTACAGTTTACATAAGGTTTCTAAATTTGTAGATAATCTAAAAATAGGTGAAAGAACATATTGCGATAAGGATACTGTAATTTTGAAATGGGATATGGATAGATTAAGAGAGTGGGCAAAATAGTGGCAAATGGAGTTTAATGACGGAAGTGCAAGGCCATGCATTTTGGTATGAGCTATCAAAAGCTGGATTATTATTTAAAATAATTACTTAATAGAGAGAAACTAGAAGTGAAGTACAGTAAGATCTTTGTGTTACCATAGACCATAAGACCCTAAGATACAGGAGCAGAATTAAGCCACTTGGTCCATCGATGTGTTCTAACACATGAATCAGAAAAGGCTAACAGCAGGTCCAACAAGAAGGCAAATGGTACTTTAGCCTTCATTTCAAACAGTTTACAAATAGGGAGTCTTTGTTGTAATTTTATAGGGTGTTGGCGAGGCCTTATCTGCAACACTGTGTATTCTTTTAGTCCTCTTACCCAAAAAGAGATGTCATAACTTTGGAGGCAGTACAGAGGAGATTCACCACGCTAATTCCTAGGATGAGATGATTATCTTACCAAGGGAGTCCAAGTAGTTTGAGCTTGTGTTCTTTAGAGCTCAGAATAAAGGGTGATTTTGTTCAAACATATAAGAGTTCAAGGCAACTTGTCAGGGTAGATGTTGAGATGTTTTAACTAGTGGTAGAGTTATAAGCAAAAGGATACAACTACAAGATAAGAGATGGGTCATTTCAAACCGAGGTACATAGGAATATCTTACCACAGGGGGTGGTGAATCTCTGGACTTATCTGCCTTGGTGTATGGTGGAGGCTCTATCATCAGAAGTATTTCTAGTGTAGGTGGATAAATATTTATTACTTTGAGGAGTTAAAGGTTATGGAGACATGGTACAGAAAAGGTGCTGAGGCCAACATAGGTCATTCAAAGTCAGTGTTGGTTTGAAGGGCATGCTCTTACTTTCTTGTGCAGTCGTGTGCCCTCTTTAATAAAGTAAGGCTCCAAACATGGGGATTTGACAAACAGTTTGTAACTAAGGGCTTGATTGAGTGTGTTGCTTCCCTTATCCCAGGGTAATGGCTATCACAGAATAGGCACGGGACTGTCTGCAAGGAGGTGAGGCAACCAGGTTTCATGCTTCATGTGAGGAAAGCAGCTTGGAACAAAGTAACCATAACCTCAGTCTCTGAGTTATTTGCAATGTTTCACACTGCCCAATACAGAAACCCAAAGTCTGTGCAACTGAAATTATGGTTGTAGGGTCTTCAGACATCTGGGGCACTGGGACAGGAGCTGAGATATAAACCTCCTCTATGAGTCAGTTGGGCGACATCTGAACAAGGGTGAGGCCAGTGTACCATGGGGAGACCAACTGAGGCTATGGAAGAGAGCTCAAACCAATTTAAGGATTAGATAATGTAGAGCTCAGTGCAGGGCTATTACAGCTCTGTCAGAGTTTGGAGTTCAGTTCTGACACTGTCTGTAAGGAGTTTGTACATCCTCCCTGTGAATGTGTAGGTTTCCCCTGGGGGCTCTGGTTTCCTCCCACATTCCAAAGATGTACCAGTTGGTATGTTAATTGGTCATTGAGAAGTGTTCTGTGATTAGGCTAAGGTTAAATAGGAGGGTTGCTGTGTGCTGTGGCCTATTAGGATAGAGGGCACTGTTCCACATTGAACAAAATTAAAAAATTAAAAATCGCATGTACATTGAATTGTCAAAACACACAGTGAAATATGTCATTTGCATCAACAAACAATACAGTCCAAACATGTGCTGAGGGGAAGACGACAAGTGTCACCATGCTTCTAGCATCAACATAGCCCACAACTTCCTAATCCTAACTTGTACATCATTGGAAAGTGGGAAGAAACCAGAGCACCCGGCAGAAACACACGTAATTAGAGGGAGAACGTAGCAATTCCTTACAAACAGTGGCGGGAATTGAATCCCTATTGCAGATTGCTGGTGCTGTAATACCATTACACAAACCACTATGATACCACAGGGGCAGACCAGGGGGCACTGGGTACCTCAAAGACTTTTAGGAACCAGCTGACATCTGTATCAACAGAGGACAGAGACAAGATGCATCAACAGCTGGAAGAACCAACAAGCAGCAAAATAAAGAGTATAGAAAGAACAGGAATACAATGAGAGAAACAAGTGGAAAGGATGCATAGGAAGGCAGGTGTGCTACAATAAAAGGTAGATGACCTGCATCAGTGGTTGCTGAGGACTGCCTGTAAGACGATAATAGAAACCTGATTTACGCATAGGTTGGAATAAGAACATAAGAATAGGAGCAGAATTAGGCCATTTGGCCCAACAGGTCTGCTCCGCCATTCCATCATGGCTGATCCCTTTTGTCCCCTGCCTTCTCCCCATAGCCTTTGATGTCCTTATTGATTAAAGGCCTATCAACCTCTGCTTTAAATATATGCAATGATTTGGCCTCCACAGCCATCTGTGGCAATGAACTCCACAGATTCACCACGCTCTGGCTAAAGAATTCCCTCCTCATCTCTGTTCTAAAGGAGCATTCTTGCATTCTGAGGTTGTGTTCTCTTTGGTCCTAGCTCCCCACTAGAGGAAATCCAAGACCACTCGATCTAGGCATTTCAATACTCAGTAGGTTTCAATTAGATCCTACCCCTCTCCATTCTTCTAAACTCCAGTAAATACAGGTCCAGAGCCATCTAATGCTCATCATATGTTAAACCTTTCATTCCCAGGATTATTCTTGTGAATTTCCTCTGGACCCTTACCAATGCTGGCACATTAATTCTTAGATAAGGGACCCAAAACTGCTCACAATGCTGTGACTGCAGTCAGACCAATGCCTTACAATACTTCAGCATTACATCCTTGCTTTTATCTTCTAGTCCTTTCCAAATGAATGCTAACATTACATTTGCCTTCTTTAACACCAACTCAACCCACAAGGGAATGCTGCACGAGGGCCATGAAGCCCCTTTGCACCTCTGATTTCTGAATTTTGACCCATGTTTAGAAAACAGTTGATTGAGTGGCAAATAATCCTGCCAAAGAGGATTGGTGGTGACAGACACTGTAGCAACTGCTAGAATATCTTATCTTATCTCTTTAGCATCACTGGGAAGAGTTCTACTGGAGTCATCTGACAGAGTATATTCAATGGCATGCTGCAACAATAGACTATCAAGATGCACGGGAGGCATAATCATTTCCCAGCATCAGCCCCAAAAGAACTGCTGGAAACAGCAAAACAATTCCTGACCTGACGAAGGGTCTCGGCCCAAAACGTTGACAGTGCTTCTCCCTATAGATGCTGCCTGACCTGCTGCGTTCCACCAGCATTTTGTATGTGTTGCTTCCACCTCTTTTCTTGTGGATCTAGCCGATTAATTTATCACTGTGTCTAGAAAGCCTCTCAAAACTGCCCAGCATATTACGGGTATTAGCTAACACGCCATCAAAGACATACATACAGAAAGGTGCTGGAAAAGGGCCAGCAACATCATGAAAGATCCCACCCACCCTGCTTATGGACCATTTGGCCTATCAGAGAGGAGGCTATGTAGTATCCTCACCATGACCAACAGGGTCTAAAACAGTTACTCTTCCCAAGCAATAGGACTGTTTAACACCTCCACCCACTAATCCATCTCTCCACACCCCGCCACCACCACTACTTTATCATTTCCTGCCAGTCACCTTATGCACACACTACATTATGCACATAAATTAAATCTATGTATATAGGCTATTTTATGTATTTACATTTTTGTTTTTTTAATTATTGTGTTCTTTATCTTACATAGAAACATAGAAAACCTACAGCACAATACAGATCCTTCAGCCCACGAAGTTGTGCCGAAGATGTCCCTACGTTAGAAATTACTAGGCTTACCTATAGCCCTCTATTTTATTAAGCTCCATGTACCTATCTAAAAGTCTCTTAAAAGACCCTATCGTATCCACCTCCACCACCATTGCTGGCAGCCCATTCCATGCACTCACCACTCTCTGAGTAAAAAACTTACTTACATCTCCTCTGTACCTACTCCCCATCACCTTAAAACAATGTCCTCTTGTGGCAACCATTTCAGCCCTGGGAAAAAGCCTCTGACTATCCACACAATCAATGCCTCTCATCATCTTGTACAACTCTATCAGATCACCTCTCATCCTCCTTCGTTCCAAGGAGAAAAGGCCAAGTTCACTCAACCTATTCTCATAAAATGCTCCACAATCCAGGCAACATCCTTGTACATCTTCTCTGCACCCTTTCTATGGCTTCCACATCCTTCCCGTAGTGAAGCGACCAGAACTGAGCACAGTACTCCAAGTGGGGTCTGACCAGGGTCCTATATAGCTGCAACATTACCTCTCGGCTCCTAAATTCAATTCCATGATTGATGAAAGCCAATACACCATACGGCCTCTTAACCACAGAGTTAACCTGCGCAGCTGCTTTGAACGTCCTATGGACTCAGTGCCCAAGATCCTTCTGGTCCTCCACACTGCCAAGAGTCTTACCATTAATACTATATTTGGCCATCATATTTGACCTACAAAATGAACCACTTCACACTTATCCAGGTTGAACTCCATCTGCCACTTCTCAGCCCAGTTTTGCATCCTATCAATGTCCCGCTGTAACCTCTGACAGCCCTCCACACTATCCACAACATCTACAACCTTTGTGTCATCAGCAAACTTACTAACCCATCCCTCCACTTCCTTATCCACGTCCTTTATAAAATTCACTAAGAGTAAGGGTCCCAGAACAGATCCCCGAGGCACTGCACTGGTGACAGATCTCCATGCAGAATATGACCTGTCTACAACCACTCTTTGCCTTCTGTGGGCAAGCCAGTTCTGGATCCACACAGCAATGTCCCCATGGACCCCATGCCTCCTTACTTTCTCAATAAGCCTTGCACGGGGTACCTTATCAAATCTTATTGTGTTTTTATTTGTGCGGCATCAGATCCAGAGTAATAATTATTTTGTTCTCCTTTACATTTGTGCACTGGAAATGACATTAAACAATCTTGAATCTCAACAGTTTTCACCAAAAGTTGGCTTCCCCTAAACCGGAGTCTGATCTGTTACTTTCAGTGACAACATGCAGATTGCCATACAGTTAGATGGCTTTATTTTAACGGGTTGGAAGGAAAGTATGGGGGGAAATGTTGGAGGTAAGTTTTATACACATAGAGTGGTAAGGACATGGAATGCACTGCCAGGAGTGACGGTAGAGGCAGATAAATTCAAGACATTTAAGAGACTCTTAGACAGCTACTTGGATGAAAGAAAAGTGGAGGGCTATGTTAGAGGGTAGGGTTTTATTCATTGTTACCTCTAAGCTGTGAGAATGTGTGGCCGCACAGTAACTGCAATGCTCACACACACATAGTCTTGTTTGCAGTGCAGCTGAAAATTTCTTTTATACAATAATTTTGAAATCTATGATAATGTAATTGTGAAATACCCTATAAACAAATATGTTAATGAACAAAATATAAATTTTCTAAATAAGCATACCACAGCCTTAACTTTGAAACATTTAGAGCTTCAACGTATTTACATTGTCAGTGTTTCAAGTTACAACACTGTTAAAAATTGTAACAATAGACACAGAATGGAAGTCAGTTCTTCAATTCTTGTTGGAACTTGTTAAACCTCTAGTGCTGACTGTGAATGTAGATTCAGTCTTATGAATTCAAACAAATATAAATTCAGAAGCAATTGGAACATTTGGATGATCTAATAAGGATTAAGATGAATCTCTCATCTGGATGCAAAACAAATCTGGACAATGTTTATAGACAATGGATTTGTAATAAAGACAGATGAGATAAAGTTTATGAAAGCTGTAAGATTTTCTTTGTTGTACTGTATTTAATGATAACTTTCAATTAATAAATAAAATTTAAAGAACAGTATGTGATTTTTCCATTTTCATTCTGAATATTCACAGTGGGCATATTACAAAAAAACCTGTAAAATGCCACATAGTTTTCATGTCATGTAAAAATTTCCTGCTCAGAGCAATGGCTGGTCCACATAGCTGTAAAAATTTAGAGGGAATGTTGGATACTGATCGAGGGTTGGCACAATATCTTGATCCTAAGGGCCTGTACTGTGCTGTACTGTTCTACGTTCTTTACAACCAAAAAGACATGAGAAAGGTAATGATGTGTTTTGGCCCATTTTCTGTTTGGTATATCTTCATTTTCCTGTGATCCTGACTTACGTTTTCCCTGTAGACACAGAGACAGAACATCTTGGTGCAAAATCAGGCAGAAAGCTTTTTAACTAGTTAAGACTGCATGACAAAAGTGCAAGAAGCCCTCACCAAAAAGTGCTTCTGGGAAGATGATGTTGCGCTGGTTAAGTAAACAGAAGATTAACTTCACCAGCTCTTGCATTGTTTGCCATTGCCATACCATGATCCCCCTATTAGTGTTAAGATGGTTGTTATAGGACAGGGAGTTGTTGCTTCAACCGGGATCAAATTCAACAACATCTTACTGGAGAATGTCAACTCAATGTGCCAACTTGCCTCCCTTTCTAGTTTGCATAGTACTTCACAGAAGCAGTATTCCTCTTGATGGAGAGCTCCAAATGCACATTGCAAAACAGCTTCTAACCTTTGCCAATTAATGAAGTGAGAATAGAAGAATACCAAACATATCCCTAGGATTTTTGAACTGATCAATAAGAACGTCATTCTTAGCATATTTCTCCAAAGCAGTGAAACATAGATTAGAAAACCTGCCAGGAAAGAAGACTCAAAATCTTCCACCTTTGAAGATTCTAGCATATTTTTGGCATAGATAGATGGAAATAGTTTCTAAATGACTAGTCCTCTCAGAAGTAAAGATGCCAAAGGCCCTATCATTTATTGAGCAAATAAGACTTTGCTGGCTCAGGCCTGATTGTCCCATTCTCGATTATATGTTGTTTCGGGAAATAGGCATGGCCAATAGACCAGTAAGGCATGCAAAGCTCCACATTCACACTGGTACTAAATGGGAGAGGAGAAGTTCCATCAACCCATTAACATTACCTCACTAATGCAAATAAAACACTGGAGGAATTTAGCAGGTTGGGTAGCATATATAGAAAGGAATGAAGCATCAACACTTTGGGCCAGGACTATTCACTAGACCTGATGAAGTGTGTTGGACCAAAGCGTTGATGTTTATTCCCTTCCATAGATGCTGCCTGGCCTAGTGAGTTCCTCCAGCATTTTGTATGTGTTACTGTAGATTTTTTGTACAAACTTATTTAACACTACCTCTCTATTTTGCTCTCCTTTTACACTATTTTTATATACAAACCCCATTTCCAGAAAAGTTGGGATATTTTCCAAAATGCAATAAAAACAAAAATCTGTGATATGTTAATTCACGTGAACCTTTATTTAAATGACAAAAGTACAAAGAAAGGATTTTCAAATAGTTTTACTGACCAACTTAATTGTATTTTGTAAATATACACAAATTTAGAATTTGATGGCTGCAACACACTCAACAAAAGTAGGGACAGAGTTAAAATAAAATTGAAAAGTGCACAGAATATTCAAGTAACACCGGTTTGGAAGACTCCTCATTAAGCAGGCTAATTGGTAGCAGGTGAGGTATCATGACTGGGTATAAAAGTAGCGTCCATCAAAGGCTCAGTCTTTGCAAGCAAGGATGGGTCGTGGCTCACCTCTTTGTGCCAAAGTTCATGAGAGAATTGTTAGTCAGTTCAAAAGGAACATTTCCCAATGCAAGATTGCAGAGAATTTAGGTCTTTCAACATCTACAGTACATAATATTGTGAAAAGATTCAGAGAATTCAGAGACTTGTCAGTGCGTAAAGGGCAAGGTTGGAAACCACTGTGATCTTCGAGCCCTCAGGCGGCACTGCCTAAGAAACTGTCATGCTACTGTGACAATTATAGCCACCTGGGCTCGGGAGTACTTCGAAAAACTACTTTCAGCTAGTTTTTGGAAAAAAACAGGCATCCAGTTCTCCGTGCCAAAGATGAAAATGACCATCCTGATTGTTATCAGCGAAAGGTGCAAAAGCTAGCATCTGTGATGGTATGGGGGTGCATCAGTGCCCACGGCATGGGTGAGTTGCATGTATGTGAAGGTACCATTGACTCTGAGGCATATATTAGGATTTTAGAGAGACATTTGTTGCCATCAAGGCGACGTCTCTTCCCGGGACGTCCATGCTTATTTCAGCAGGACAATACCAGACCACATTCTGCACGGGCTATAACAGCGTGGCTTTGTAGACACAGAGTGCGTGTGCTTGACTGGCCTGCTGCCAGTCTAGATCTATCTCCTATTGAAAATGTATGGCGCATCATGAAGAGGAGAATCAGACGATGGAGACCATGGACTGTTGAGCAGCTGAAGTCTTATATCAAGCAAGAATGGACAAAATTTCCAATTGTAAATCTACTACAATTAGTATCCTCAGTTCCAAAACGATTAAAAAGTGCTATTAAAAGGAAAGGTGATGTAACACAATGGTAAACATGCCTCTGTCGCAACTTTTGATGAGGGTGTGGCAGCCATCAAATTCTAAGTTTGTGTATATTTACAAAATACAATTAAGTTGGTCAGTAAAACTATTGAAAATCTTTGTACTTTTGTCAGTTAAATAAAGGTTCAGGTGAATTAACATATCACAGATTTTTGTTTTTATTGCATTTTGGAAAATATCCCAACTTTTCTGGAAATGGGGTTTGTATTTCGTATTATAAATTACAGTAATATTTAGTGTATTGCACTCAACCGCTGCCACAGATAACAAATTTCTAGCTAAGGTGACTAAGTGTCTCAGTGAGGACTGACAATGACTGAACCCAGATGCAGAGGAACGACAGAGTCCCACATTGAGATGGAAACAAGAGTTTACACATAGGAATTCCAAAAGAATAATGGGGCACGACTGAATGACACCACAAGATGAATCACTCTCATCACGAGGACCCCGCGATAAATGCTAACCAGGAGTCCACTTTAAATAATCACAGAATATAGAAAGCTTGTGCCAGACGAAATAAATGCAACAAGATTAAACAGAAAGCACAAAGGCTTAAAGACTCTAGTTAAGACAAGAATTAATAAATACAGATGCTCGAGACACATAGGAGTCCAATGCTCTATGGCTCGCCATAGAAGACCACAGGGCTCATGACACTAAGATGTATGCACAATACTGTATATTGGTGAAAACAGGAAGGTGTTTGGGAAACAGAAATAAGAGTACTTAGCTTTCTATTAGCTCAGTAGTATTAAAAGTTATATATTGTAACTAGAAAGACATAATATACAGTACTGTGCAAAGGTCTTAGGCACCCTAGCTATATATGTGCCAAAGCCTTTCGCACAGTATTGTATGTCAGTGATAATAAACCTGATTCTGATTCTGTAAAGTGAGAAGCTAATGAGATAGATGAATATCAACCTTGGTGGCGGGTAGAGTTGGACCACCATGATGGTGCATTGTAGATGCCTACTCCACATGCAAAACAACAAACTGCAGAAAAGCCAATTCTACTGTGAATGCCAACAAGAAAATGAATCTCAGGATAGTACATTGTGATATATACACACTTTGATATTAAATTTACTTTGAACTTTGAATCACTCAGCACAGTCAGCTCATGACACTTTCAGCTGTGATTACATGCAGCAGAATCTGTTTCTCCAGATTTGGCCTCACCAAAGTTTGGCAGCTTCAAGTCCATCATCTCAAACAGAAAAATGGGGGCTAAAATAGAAAGCTTTTGTCATCTGTAATATTACCTGTTGTTTACTCCCGACAGTTTTAGCAGCAGATGGGAGGAGTGATCAGCATTTCAGAAGTCATTAGCAGATAAAGACTTCTGAGTTCTGGTGCCAGGAGCCGAGGTAGTGGAGGGTAATGTTCCCTCTAAGGTAATGCATGCACATACATCTTTTGCTACTAGCACACAAAAGGTTGTCACCCACTACCTCACTGGCATATTAAGTATATTTCACGGTCGTACACAATCACATTTCCTTTTCCAGTTTCTGATGCAGACAGTGTTGACAACATGGAGTTTGTGATATATTTGTAGATTTTAGAACTGGCTTATTTATACTGCTTTTACTGAAGAAATTATTCGGTGTGTACATGTTGATACTGGGCAAAAAAATCGCACAGCACTAGTCATTACAAATTAGAGGGACCATTGATAGAGGGGAGGAGCAGGTAATGTTTTAAAAGTTGTTTTCAAATATAAAAAGAAGGCCATGTTTGATATCTTTGAATATAAGTGCTGAGGCTTTGGCTCCAGAGATTTCATTTTGAATTTTGCTATTTGAGTCAATTAGGGCAGATGCCTGCCCCTCCTGAGGGATATAGGAGATCAGGGAGACTTCCTATGTCCCTCATAACTTCACCTGTAGGTGGTGCACCCAGCTTCAGCTCCTGACTAACCACATTAACGAACTGGAACTAGAGGTGAGGGCTTTAGTGAGGTAGTCAGCGGGTGACAACTTCGCCAGTGTAGGCTTGTGTCTCCTTAGAAGAGGTTTAGACAGGGCAGGATTTGTTAGGTTCAGCCAGGGGCTTCTGATAAAACTGTATGTAAATAATCCACAAAATTCTGCCATGGATGGTCCCAAACCTGGCTGTGAAGGGAGGAGGGTGAGGCATGGAGCGAACAACCACATCCTGAAGAAACTCAGAGCTACAGAAACACAAACAGAAGCTCCAAAGATCTCATCCTTGGGAGGAGAAGGATCTTTGAAAATGGGCTACGCTTGGGGACAACTTGAAAGACTGGTCCTGCATAGAAGACTCTGGTGAGTTGCTATCAGCGGCCTATCCCCCAGTAGTGATGAAGGGCTAAAGAAGAAGATGAAGAAGTAGTCTAACAAGAGGAGGGGCTATATTGGCCCTCATAGTGAATAATGAGACTGGCCATGTGACTGATTTTTCAGTGGGGGGGGGAAGCATTTGGGAAACACTGATCATAATTCCTAAAAAGAATAAGTCTGCTCCTTGCAGAAGAGTGCTAAATTATGGTAGGACAAATTAGGCAGGATCAAAGGAGGGTTAATTGGGAACAGCTGTTTTTGGACAAATCGGCATCTTCCATGTGGAAGGTGCTTGAAATGTGAACATAAAGATGGGAGTATAAGCTTGTAGAGTACATAAAATGTAACAATGTGATAAACAAAAAAAAATAAGGACAAGAGTAAATTCTCTACAGTCAGAAACAGGAAGTTATGATCATACTCAATAAATCTACTGGAGATTTGTCAGGGTGTAACTGGTAGAATTAATAAAAGGAGGAGCCAGTGAATGTAGTGCTTTTGGATATTGTTGATGTATTCCCAGATAAGGAGAGCTTCCAGCAAAAGGCTGCTGAACAAAATTAAAGTTCATGGAATTAGGGGTATAATACTGGCATGGATTGCCATAGGTTGACAGTCAGGAAGCAGACAGTACGATTGAACTGGTCCTTCTTCAGCTGGTCAACAATAACTAGTGGGTTGCCATAAAGCTCAGTGTTTCAGTCCCAGCTATGTGGATGAGGGTAGTAAATGTAGCTTTGCTGGGTTTGCCCCTGGGAATGTGAACTGTGAGGAGGATGCAAGGATACTTCAATGCAATTTAGATATGTTGGGTAAGTGGGTGAGTGGAAAGCAGATTCAGTTTAATGTGGAAAGTATGAGGATATCTATTTTGGTTCTAGAAACAGAAAGACATGCCTATCTGAATTGTGATGGAATGGGAAAAGGGAAGGTGCAACAAGAGGTGAATGTCACTGAGAGCAAGTGTTCAGGTGCAACAGGCAGTTAGGGAGGTAAGTGGGCTCTGAAGAGAGTGTAGCTCTCCCACAGCTCCGGTCAATTTGTGCTGAATGGAGTTTCCACATTCTCCATGTGAACTGGTTGTTTCGGTGATTTGGCATGCCCTGGAATGGATGCCAAGGATTGAAGACCAAGGATGAATCAGAGGTCAGGAATTTGAGGCCTGCTGAATCTCTGTGAGTCCGCTGTGGTGACTGCAGGCCTGAGTATGTGTCCACTGGAACTGGAGGCCTGTCCTGGGGTTAAAGGACTGTGTATGTGCATGGAAGGGAGGGAGGAACAGAGCTTGTTTTTGATGTTGTTGTTTTGTTGCTTGTTGTGTTCTACCTAGAATTGTGGACATGCTATACTGCCGCTGAAATGAGTGGTGACACTTGTGGGCTGTCCCCAGTGCAACCTTGGGTGTGTTGGTTGTTAATACAAACAATGCACTTCACTGTATGTTTCAATGAACACATGAAAATCTTGATTCTTACCCCCACATTATCTGGAATCATCCCACATCACAAGGATATGTAGATGTTTTAGATCAATTGATTGTCATAAATTGCGTAAGGGTGGTGGGAGAATCAAGAGGTTAATGGGCACATGAAACAGAATGGGTTACAGTAAATAAGAGAATGGCATTGCTCAGAGAGCTAGCAAAGACTCAATGGGCCAAATTTGAAATATGGTTTATTGGTCCTTGCTGCAAAAGGAATTGATTGCAAGAGTAATGATAAATTTTTGCAACTGTACAGGGCCTTGATTTAAAGATTCAAAGTACATTTAATATCAAAGAATGTATCAATTATACAACCCAACTAGAACAATAAAAATAGGACCAGCACCCAGTGCTCAGAGAAAGAGAAAAAAATACAAATCATGCAAACAATAGAAGTGAGCAGCAGCATTCTGAACCAAATTGAGTCCTTAGATCCGAATTCCCGCAGCAGCTGGAGTGGGCCCAAAGTCTCGGTCTTAAGTTCATCACACTACTGGGACAGATCACCATGAAGCTCACAGACATGAAGCACAGCAGCCAGGGCAATCTCACAGCCTCACCACAAAATTGGCCTGAATATCGCCTCCAGTCCCGACACCCTGCCTTTCCGGTCTATCTGGGTCGGCATTTAAATTCGAAACAGTGGCTTGTGCCTCGCGTTATGATCTGGGTCTGGCTGCAGTGAAATGCTCCAGGCCTAGACCACGCCAGCCCAGCCCAGAGCTATTCTCGACCTCTCCAAATCAGCTCAGCGCTTAGAGTGATCCAACCTCACACCAGGGTTAGTTGGACGGGCATTGATACTCACTCCTCTGCCTCAACTCCTCTTGTCCAAATTGCTCACTCCAATTCCACCTGCGTCAATTTTGCAACACTTCAGCATGACTCATCCCTCGAATTCGTTTCACCTTCACTCACCTCTTCATTGTTTGCAGTGATAGTTTACCGCGACTTACTTCAGAAAAGGTACTGTTAATAATGTTTTTAGTCACATTTCTTGCCTGAAGCAAGCTGTCGCTCGCCTTCAGTAGTGCCATCTTAAACTGGAAACGGATTCAACTCCATGCAGTTGATTTCAGTTGAGGAGCCGTAGGCTGGTCTCCACGCCTGAGGAACGGTGTCTTTGGCAAGTAGTGAGTGCAACAAAGGGTTACAATAGCACGATTGCTGAGATTGTTATGTCCTCTATACTGTGGGGTGTGGAAGAAAGAGATGGATCTCATGAAAAACCTTGGGAAAAAAAAATTAACATGACTAGAGAGATTAGATATAGGGAGGATACTTCCAGTGGCTGGGGTTGCAGAACCAAAGGTCACAGCCTCAACCACAGAGTCTAGTAAATTTCCTTATATATAAATAACATAGACATGAGTTA
Source organism: Hemitrygon akajei (assembly GCF_048418815.1). Lineage (NCBI taxonomy): Eukaryota > Metazoa > Chordata > Chondrichthyes > Myliobatiformes > Dasyatidae > Hemitrygon > Hemitrygon akajei. Next base: position 174,262,318 of record NC_133129.1, read on the forward strand.
AGGGGAAACAGTTTCAAAACTCTTGCAACATAGTGACAAGAATATTGGAGAATCCAGGAACGGTAAGATGCAACAGAAAGTGTAAAGAGAGATATATATTTGTCACAGGGGAGGGGAGTGGAAGAGGAGAGGCAAACTCTGTACCGGAATGTTGACAGTGTTCAAAGACCTAAGAAAAAATGTGAACATCTTCAAAATAAATTGGAAAAGCCTAATTGTTTGATACAAACAGACGTTTAAAATTCTAAATGGTTAGATGCATACCCAACTCCATCACAGCCTTTTGCGTCCACTGAAAGGAATGTTCAAGTACTTTCTCCACACTACACACCTCGCTCTGGTTCCACTATCCAGTAGTGACATTGCACTGCCACAATATTTAACTTTATTTCTGTACATTTTATTCCATATCCATACTTTAGTCTTGAACTATTTGTAATATAATTCATTATGCTTTATAACTGTTGTATGTCATTGTTTGTTGTGTGTGGACCCTAACCAACACACTGAAGCACATTCCCAATTCCTGTAAATGTATATGACAAATAAAGTTGATCCTTGTGTCTTAATATCTGTATTCTCAAAGTACAGTGAGAAAAACATTTCTACTTTCTTTGAAGTTTGCACAGATTTGGCATGTTATCTAAAACTTTGACGACTTTATATAGCTGCACTGTGCAGAGTATTCTGACTGGTTGCATCATGACCTGGTACGGACTCACCAATGCCCTTGAACAGAAAAGTCTACAAAATGTGGATACAACCCAGTCCATCACAGGCAATGTCTTCCCCACTATTGAGCACATCTGTAAGGAGCTCTGCCAGAAGAAAGCAGCATCCATCATCAGGGGACCTCACTGTCCAGGCCATGCTCTCCTCTCTTTGCTGCCATCAGGAAGGGGGTACAGGAGCTTTAGGTCCCACACCACCAGGTTCAGGAACAGTTATAACCTTTCAGCCATTAGGCTCTTAAACCAGAATGGATAGGTTCACTCACCACAACACTGAACTGGCCACTGAACACAACCTGTGGACTCCCTTTCAAGACTCCACAACTCATGTTCTCAGTAGAATGGTGTGTGTGTGTGTGTGTGTGTGTGTGTGTGTGTGTGTGTGTGTGTGTGTGTGTGTGTGTGTGTGTGTGTGTGTGTGTGTGTGTGTGTGTGTGTGTGTGTGTGTGTGTGTGTGTGTGTGTGTGTGTATTTTTGTGTTTGCATAGTTTATCTTCTTTTCCACATGGTTGTTTGTCAGTCTTTGTGCGTAGTTTTTCATTGGTTCTATTGAATTTCTTTTCTCTACTGTAAATGACTGCAAGAAAATGAATCTCAGGATTGTATATGGTAAGATATACACTCAGCAGCCACTTTATTAGTACCCCTGTATTTAAGTCTATATATATATCTACCTTCTGGATTTTCAGAAGGCCTTTGACAAGGTCCCGCACTTGAGGTTGCTAAAGAAGAGCCCAGAGTATTACTGAAAAGGTAGTAGCACGGATAGAGCTTTGGCTGATTGGCAGGAGGCAAAGGGTGGAAATAAAAGGATCCTTTTTGGATTGGCTGTCAGTAACTAGTGGCATTCCACAGGGGTCTGGGTTGGGACCACTTCTTTTTACATTGTATTTCAACAATTTCGGTGATAAAATTGATGGTTTCCTGGCCAAGTTTGCAGACAATAGGTGGAGGGACAGGTAGTGTTGAGGAAGCAGAGAGAGAGGCTGCAGGATGACTTAGACGGGTTCGGAGAATGGGCAAAGAGGTGACAGATGGCATACACTGTCGGGAAGTATATGGCCATGCACTTTCATAGAAGGTATATAAGCATAGACTATTTTCTATACAAGGATAAACTTCAAAAATCTGAGGTGCAAAGGGATTTAGGAGTCCTTGTGCAGGATTCCCTAAAAGTTAATTTGCAAGTTGAATTTGGTGTAAGGCAAATGCTATATTAGCATTCTTTTCAAGAAGACTAGAATATAAAAGTAAGGATGTAATGGTGTAGCTTTATAAAGCACTGATGAGGCCCCACTTGGAGTATTGTGAGCAGTTTCAGGCATTTTATTTAAGAAAGGATGTGCTGACATTGGAGAGGTTTCAGAGGAGGTTCACAAGAACGATTCTGGGAATGGAAGGGTTATCATCAACAGCAATTGAAGGCTCTGGGCATGTACTTGCTGGAATTCAGAAGAATGGGGTGGTGGTGGATCTCATTGAAACCTATTGAATGTTGAAAGGCTTAGAGAGAATGGATGTGAAGAGGATGCCCCTTCATCCAGTGGGGAAGTCTAGGACCAGAGGAAACCACGTCAAAATAGAGGGGCAACCATTGAGAACAGAGATGAGAAGGAATTTCTGTCACCAGAGGGTGGCGAGTCTGAAATTAATTGCCACTGGTGACTGTGGAGGCCAGGTCACTGGGTGCACTTAAGACAGAGACTGATAGGTTGATTAGTCAGGATGTGAAAGGTAATGGGGAGAAGGCAGGAAAAAGGGGTTGAGAGGGAAATTGATCAAGCATGATGAAATGGCAGAACAGACTCAATGGACAGAATGGCCTAATTCTGCTCCTATGTCTTATGGTCTTTTTTTATATATATATATACTCTGACATTTGTACTTAGAAGTAACTCACTATACCTGCATTCCATTATATCACAAAATGTGGGGACAATTCAGGTCAATTCCTTTTAGTGATAAAATCTGTAAATGTTAGTAATCTGCTTAAGATCAGGCAGCTTCCATGGAGAAGTTGAGGCAGAAAGATAGTGCCAGCAAACACTGTGACCAACGGTGATGTTCTCCAGACAGTTCACAAAACTACTCCTTTTACTTCTTTCAAATATGATTCTGTTTCTAATCTGCGTGCAATTGGAACCTGTGATTTACATTTTGGAGTGTTTTTGAGCCCACTAGCTCCTAGGGAGTCCGGTGAAGTTTGGAATGGAGTGTGCAGCCTGGAGGCCTGGTGACAAGCCCATGATGGACTCCATTGCTTCTATCCCATCGAAGAGGGAGGATGAATCTTAGAGTTGTATTCTGTGTGCATACTTTGAATCTTTGAATTAATGTTTCCAGTCTATGTACTTTCACATGGACACCCAACTTTTCCAATGTCTCAGGTTCTGCTATATCCCATGTGTCTCTGAATACCCTTCCAGTGACCTTGGCTGAATAATAAATTCGTTCTTTTCCCTGGAATTGCCCAGAGGAATCCTTGGTAGTAGCTGAAAACTGACACCTCTGACAAGGTAGCACTCCTTCAACTAATCCAAACGTCGTCTGTTTATTCCCCTCCATAGATGCTGCCTCACCTGCCGAATTCCTCCAGCACAGCGCGTGTGTCACTCCTTCAGCGTTCCCTCGGTTGTTAACACTCTGAGCTGGAGAATGAGGCTTGAGCGGGAAAATAAATCGGCCATGATGGAATGGCGAAGCAGACTCGACGGGCCGAATGGTCTAATTTTCTTCCTCTGTCTTCAGCCCAATATTCCCTAGCTCAAGAGCGACGCTGCTACCAGATGAACCGTGCCGTAGCGTTGCTTGTTGTGCGGAAAGCGGCAAAGAACCCGCGGCGCTGATGGGCAGAGATCCGACCTGTTCCAGATTGCTTCTCGACTACACCTGCTCGCGTCGCTCAGCGCCAAGTCACAGCTTCGGTCAGCGTGTGTCCCGGATCCACTTTCATTAACCGGAGATGACCTCCGCTTTGCTGCTGCTTATTTTGTATAGATAGCGAGGTGCTTGTTTGTATATTAAAGGGGGTTGTGAAGCCTTTATAAATGAATGTCCCGAATTTCCGCCGCAAGGTTTGGACACTAGTTGGCAAAAGGAGCCGAAACCTCCCACACAGACTCTTCTAGGTAATAGATTGAATCTGGAGGAAGGCGAAGAAGTAAAACAAAAATCTAATGTAGCGGCATATAGTTTTAAAATGTTGGGAAAACATATTGAGTGTTCTACATAATTCGGGCGAACTTGCAGTATATCTATTTTCGTTTGCAACTGACCGGAAACATCACAACATTATTGACATTGTTGAAGTTGTATATGACGTTGGTAGTAGGCCTAATCTGGAGTATGGTGTACAGTTCTGGTCACCTACACACAGGAAAGATCAATAGGATTGAACCAGTGCAAACGAAATTTACCAGGATGTCACCCGGACATGAGGACATTGAGTTACGGGGAAAGGTTGAATAGGTTAGGACTTTATTCTCTCGAGCTAGTGGTTAACGATGAAAGGTGAAATGTTTAAGAGGAACATGAGGGGAAACTAGTTGCCAAAGAGGAGCTGAAACCTCCCAAATAGGGTGGCGAGAGAGTGGGGCGAGCTTCCTGCTGAAGGGGTTCGATTTCAACATTTAAGAGAAATTTGGATAGGTAAATGGATGGGAGAGTTATGGTGGCCTATGGTCGGGGTGCAGATTGATGGGTCCAGGCAGCATAATAGTTCGGCACGGACTGGATGGACCGAAGCGCCTCTTCCTGTGCTGTAGTATTCCATGATCTGTGACAATTTGTTTCACCAGACTCGTTCCAACCACTTGTACTTGAGCCCAGGAGCAGGGTGCACGGGGAGGGCAGGTGTATATTATGGGTGGACAAGGCAGGAAAACAGTGCCACCCACCGGTGGGACCCCTAGTCTGAGAGCCATTCCCTGTTCTCCTGTTACAAGTTCAGTTGTCTTATTTCTCAAAATATACTGCGTCGGGTTGGAATCCTCTCCAAGGTCCCTGCAGACGGTGCGTGAGGAAGTCTGCAGTTTGCTCCCTCCCCTCTCCCCCTCCCCCCATAGGGGATATAGGAGTGGCGAGAGGGGACACCATGGGAAAGCGTAAAAGGTTGGCTTTTTGTGTGAACACTGCACAGGCACCGACCCTAAAAAGGGAACTTACTGTTTTCTGCCAACAGTGCACGTTCACAGACCGGCAGACAGAAGAAGGTCGCCATGGACAGGAATGGCTATGATCTGCGGAGAGTCTGCGGCCACGGAAATACGCCAAAGAGTAAGTACCTCCACACAACTTTCGCCTCTCCGGGTTACAGGTGTGGTAAAATGCGGGTGCTGTGCGGTATCGCAGTCCCCTTGCGCAAGGACATTCGTTCGCACGGGTCTGCGGGTTCAGGTCACTTTGTACGTTGCGGCTGTCGCGTTTAATTCTGTCTGACAGGCGTGTGAAGAGGGCTGCGGCTTGAACTATCTCCTGCGCCGGTTTGCGCAGAACAGGTGCGGGATTAGACATGAGGTAGCAAGAGGTGCGGGTTCAACAATCAGCGAGTGCGCGAAGCGCATGATTTTGCTCTAAAATCTAAGATATTCCAGCGCCGGAGACTTAGTCTTAATATAACGCAGATTGAATATAAAACAAGAATTGTGTCTTAATTCGTGGCTGATGCTAAACTAACAGGACAGTGTTATATCACGTAACTACCAGCGCGATGTCTGATGCACTCAAGTAATTTCGTGAATTATACAGGAGGAGGCTGCCTCGCGGAGGAAGCGAGTTCTATTGACTATCCCGTCACGAAACAGTTGATAGAAATGACCGATACCTTAACCGTCCAACGAGGTTAATCACTGGCCGGGAATTTTAAAACATTAAAAAATATTGTCAAGAGACAGTGCGGTTAAGAGCTTAATCAAGAGGAACGGATTGAGATGGAATTCACGGCCTGGCTCTTTCTTTTCCACGGACCTCCCACGAAATTTAGGATGGGATCTTTATCCCCCAGTCTGCTTGTTTTCAACCGCAGGACGCGTGCTGGAAAGGTGCCTGCTTCTAAAAGTAACTTTGAACTGCTTTGGAAAGTGTAGCTGGTGGAGAGGCGGCGGGGCTCGAAGCTGCAGCGAAGCGACGGCGAGGACCTGACATTGGAAAGCAGCGCCGGTTGTCCGAACTGTTCCGAGAGGGGGAAATTCTTCATGTGAGCTTATTGGTACCGCAAACCCCAACGCGCATAAACTATCGTGCTAAAGTTAATGGTAAAACGGAACCATATTAATTCTCCGCAGACTGCGGAGTTGTATCGAGTTGTATCCTACTCTGTCGTATTTTTGGCTTTGTGAGAAAGTTGACAAACTTGAGTCTACTCTCGAAAGGTATATCGTAATTAAACTCGCGCGAACGAGTTTGGTTGCTGAGGCGTCACTTAAAGTTGAGGATAGAGCCAGCGTACTCCAGTAAAATGCCAGCTGGTGCTATCCAGTCTGTTTTGAAGGCATCCTTTATGCAGAGTTTAGGAGCAGGGAAGAGAGTACTTGTCTGACTGCATGTCATGGGTTAAGGGTGAACAGGTGAAAAATTAAAGGGGGAGCATGAGGGGGAACTTCTTCACTCAGAGTATCGTGAGTGTGTGGAACGAGCTGCCAGCGCAAGTGGTGCATGCCATCTCGCTTTCAGCGTTTAAGTGAAGTTTGGATAGGTACGCGGATGGTAGGGATGTGGAGGGCTATGGTCCCGGTGCAGGTCAATGGGAGAAGGCAGATTAAATTATTTGGCACGGACTGGATGGGCCGAAGGGCATGTTTCTGAGCTGCACTTTTCTATTACTCTACCCCCCTCCCCCCGTCCTCAGCACCCGGCACGTCCTCAGCCGCCGCAGAGCAAAGCTTGGTGCGAGGTTTGAGATTGGTTTGGCTGCAGCTTGACGCACCCGCGGGAGGATTGGTTATTTCCCGAGGATGAACGGAACACACAAAGCCACCCTGGTGTATAGCTTGGTGCTGTAAACCGGTTCCAGCTTGCTCCGCGCCCCTCTCCGCTGACTAGGAATTAGCGGGCTGCGTTACCCGAGCAGGTTGCTCAGGGGGTTGGTTTCACATGTCGCCACTATAAATATCGAGGGAGCGAGTTCTCTCATTCAAATGCACTTGGAGTAGGCAGACGTCAGCTAAAACGATTGTCCGGCCGCGGTCAATTGCTCCGTTTTCAAACCCGGAGGATGGTTCAGTTGCTGCACGAAGAAGCTGGGCTGATAATTCGTGGTTTTAGTGACTCCTGGTGTAGTTGTGGAGCGAACGGAAACGCGAACCTAATCAATCTAACTCAAATGCATTTATTGTTCTTGTCAGGAAATTATGAAAATCTTGGAGAAGCCTAGTGAGTAAATGTCGACTGGACTTCCAGTGCCCATGGAAATGCCGACTGTCATTACATCATGCAGTCACTGGCATACGGTTCCTTAAGGTTGTTATACCCGGTGGTGAGGGTTGGAGTGCGGATAAGATCCCACTTCCTATCGAGTGCTCCCAATAGTGTGCATCTCAAATAGCCTCTGACAACCAAGTCCAGCTCCTGACCTTCACGTGTGGTTTAGCTAGTAAGCCAGGCCGAACAGTTTCTACTGACAGAGGAGGCGAAGGCAGATGTGCTCGTCAGCAGTGATTGACAGCCTATCTAGCAGAGGGAAAACTGATTTCAAACCTTCGTTGCCCTGCAGCTATACCCACTCACAGGGAAGGCTTGAGGAGTAAACCCCGGGGGAAAATCCGGAACGGGAGTCCCTAACGTTGAGTTCAGCACGGACTGGCACAACCCTTGCGACGCCGCTGGTGCCAAGCAGTATCGGCCCCTGCTGTTCCTTTGGATTCATCAGCTACGTGGAGGGGAGGGGGGAGCCCACTATGCGGGCAACAGCTTTTTCTCCGCGTCTTACTGCCCTGGGTTGCGTAGACAGCTAGGACGACCCCGACCGTCGGAGGGCATCCGGACTACATAGTCTCTTGCCAGTCGGAGGATCTCAATTTCTATTTAACTTTAACCATTTCATCGCATGTGTGCAGAGTGGTGTTTTCAATACGGCATTGATCACTTCGAGTGATAAACCTAGTAGCGACGATAGCAGTCCAGTGCATCCGAGGAGGCTCCTTGGTACAAAGATCTGCGGCCTGTGATGTCTTCCTTAATTATTTACCCCATGCTTGGTGAAATGTTACTGACACTGTGCAGTGAATGAGCATGCATTACTGCAAGTGAGTTTGTCTAGCTAAGGGAATGGCATACCAAGGGAGAGAAGAAAAATGGAGGGCTATGTGAGAGGGAAGTGTAAGATTGATCTTGGAGTTGGTTAACAGGTAGACACAACATTGAGGGCTGGAGGGTGTGTGATGTGTTTTTTTTGTTCTATGTTCCATATTCTATAAATGAAAATGCACCATCAGCAGCAATCATCTGACCTCTTAACCTACCGTAGAGGGAAGGTCATTCATAAAGTTACTAAAGTGGTGCATCTAGGACACTGCCCACAGGAACTGATGAGGCCACATCTATCCAAACTTATCCTTCTTTGGATTCTAAGCATGCGAAGAGCTGAGCAACAGACGGGAAGTCCCTACAAAGGACTGTGAGAATGGCAGAGAGGATCAGATGGGTCTCCCTACCATCCATCGGACATTTAGCAGGAGCACAGCGTATGCAGGGCCCTTTGTATTATTAAGGATTCCAACCATCCATCCAACATCCCCTTTGACTTACTACCATCAGGCAGGAGACTCTGATGCATAAAAACAAGAGTGGTCAGGATGGGAAAAAGTTTTTCTTCCTCCAGGCCATTAGGCTTCTGAACTCCTTGGGCAACACATACGAATTGTCATTGGCTAATCTGTTCTATACTTTACAATATTTAATTTATGTATGTGTAATTTGTCTGTAGATTTTATCCTTACTTTCATAAGTTATTGTGTGTTATGTGTACAACTATGCTTTACTGCCTGGTTCAGAAAAATGTTTTGTTTGGCAATATACATGTATATAGTTAAACGACAATAAACGTAACTTGACTTGACTTTGTCTAGGCCCCACAGACTTAAGTGTTAGTGGGGCAGGTTGACGACAAGCATGGCCATCACCACTTATCCTCTTGGTTTGTACCAAGGCTGCATAAAATTTTATTATAATCGATTCTGGCTAAATCCAAACTGAACCTCAATGTACGGGTGAATAAATTCTGGCCTGATGATACTGCTGACTAATGATCAAACAGCGAAGGTTTGCTGGTAATTAGGAGGAGGTTTGGGCCAGAACAGCAGGTGCAGTGGTTCACATAATGCTATTGCCATGACACAACTTCAATTCCACCGCTGTCCGTAAGGAGTTCATACATTCTCCCATGGCTATGTAGGTTTCCTCTAGGTGCTCTGGTTTCTTCCCACATTCTAAAGATATAAAGATATAAGGTTAATTGGTCACATGGGTGTAATTAGGTGGCATGGGCTTTCTGTATCTCTAGATGAAAAAAAATGGGCTTCTTGCCCATTTTTGACTTAATGCCATGACACTTCATGATACCTCGAACAAATGTTGATGATTGATCTGACTTTACACAGTGACATCTCTTACTGAGTCTATTTTGTTCTTGAGATTGAATATATCCAGATATAGCAATCAAGGTGTATTGGCTTAGTGTTCAATTCAGTGACCATAACTATCTCATACCATTGTGAGCAGTCTGTGTGATTGCTATTGCAATTTAGACATCTGCACAGATGTTTGGCTATAAGACTGCAGAGTGAAATGGACAACATATGTCCGTTGTCATATCTGTAAAAAGTGCCTGAATATTTTTGTTCTAGAGCAACACACACAATTTGCAGGAGGAACCGAGCAGGTCAGTTAACATCTATGGGGAGGAATGAACAGTCAATGTTTCAGGCTCAGACCTTTCATCAAGCACTGGAAAAGAAGAGGAAAGATGCCTGAAAGAAAAAAAGAAGGAAGGACAACAAGCTCAAAGGTGATAGGTGGATGTAGTAAGAAGCTAGGAGATAATAGGTAGAAATTGTAAAGGACTGGAGAAGAAGGAATGTATTTTGAGAGGAGAGTGGACCATGGAGAAAGGGAAGGAGGAAGGTCACTAGGGGTGGGGGGAGTTAGTGATAGGCAGGTGAGGAGAAGAGGTAAGGGGCCAGAGAGGGGAATTGAAGAAGATGGAAAGGGGGAGGGGGAAAATATCAGAAGTTGCAAACATTGATGTTCATGCCATCAGGTTGGAAGTGATTCAAATGGAATATGAGGTGTTGCTCCTCCAACTTGAGAGTGGCTGAGAATTATTTTTAGTGTATTTACTCTTGATAAATTGAGCTATTGGTTAGGGATTAAGGTCAACTATATCCTTTATTTTTCTCTTGTGTCTGGTATCACATATAAACCAGAGTAAATAATGACAACAGATTTCCCTCCTTAAAGAACAGAAGCTTCTCAATTGAGTCTGGTATATGTGGTTAAGAGAGAATTGTCTGTGGTGGGTGAGGTCTTTGATTATGCTGGCTGCTTTACTGAGGCAGCAAGAAATATACATGCTGTCAGAGTCCATAGAGCAGAAACTGGTTCCTGTGATGTTTTCAGCCGTGCCCACAACTCTCTGCAGTTTCCTCTGGTCACATGAAGAGTGGTTGCCATACCAAGCCATTATGGATCCAGGTGATTGCTTTATATGGTGTACCATCTTAGAAGTTTGTGAAGCTTTGGCATTTCATCTAAAACTAAACTTCTATAGATGTGCGGTGAAGAGTATACTGACTGGTTGCATCTTGGCCTGATATGGATACACCAATGCACTTGAATGGAAAAGCCGACAGAAAGTAGTGGATACAGCCCAGTCCATCACAGGTAAAGCCCTCACCACTCTGAGCACATCTTCAAGGAGTGCTGCCACAGAAAAGCAGCATCTATCACCAAGAACTCCACCATCTAGACCTCTTCTCACTGCTGCCATCAGGAAAGATGTATGGTACCCTCAGGACCCATAACATTAGGTTCAGAAACAGTTATTACCCCTCAACCATCAGGTTCTTGAATCAGAGTGGATAACATCATTCAACTTCACTCACCCAAGCATTGAACCGCTCCCACAATCTATGGACTCTCTTATTCTCATTTTTCTTGATGCTTGTTTATTATTATTATTTTCTTTTTTATTTGCACATTGGTTGCTTGTCCATCTTGAGTGTGCTTTTTCATTGATTCTATTGTGTTTCTTTGTACTCACTGTGAATGCCCAGAAAAAAATGAATCTCAGAATTTTTTACGGTAAAAAAACTTGCTTTAACTTTGATATATTGTACCATAACTTCATTCTTCTCACGCTCTCCTAGTTTCCTCTATTATTTATTTTTATGGTACATTGAATGAAATACCTCCTTTTTTGATATGGTGATAGCTTTCCGGTCTATCTTGCATCGTGTTTTGTTTCAGAATCAGAATCAGGTTTAATATCTCCATCATATGTCATGAAGTTTGTTAACTTGCGGAAGAAACACAATGCAATACATCATAATAAAGAAAGAAAAGAAAACTAAATTAGAGTAAGTTTTATATATAGTTAAATAAGTAGTGCAAATAATAGGAAATGAGAAAAAGTAATAAGTTAATGGGTTCAATGGCCATTCAGAAATTGGATGACAAAGTGGAAGAAGGTGTTCCTGAATTGCTGAGTCTGTCCCTTCAGGCTCCTGTACCTCCCTCCTGATGGAAGCAATGAGAACAAGGCATGTCGTGGGTGATGGTGGTCCTTAATGATGGATGCCGCATTTATGAGGCACCGCTATTTGAAGATGTCTTGGAGACCATGGAAACGACTGCCCGTGATGAAGCTGACTAAGTTTACAACTCTCTGCAGCTTACTTTGATCCAGCGCAGTGGCCTCCCCCACCCCATACCAGATATCCGGTTGTAGCCAGTTAGAATGCTCTCCACGGTACATCTGTAGAAATTTCTGAGTGTTCTTGGTGACATACCAAATCTCCTCAAACTTCAAATTAAATATAGCCATTGATTTGCTTTCTTTATAGCTGCATCAATATGTTGGGTCTATGTTAAGTTTTATCCCTTCAGTTCTGACTTAATGTTTTATATTGGGCCAGTCCAAATATGACTGTCTCTATGGGGCAAGAAACCTGAAGTCAAAGGATGAAGATAAGTGGCAAAAGAGCCAAGGTTCACATTAGGATTTCTTGTTTGCATCCACATTGGAAAAAAAGTTGAATTTCCCCATGGGGATGAATAAAGTATCTATCTATCTATCTATCTATCTATCTATCTACCTAATACTTAGGGTCTGCAATACTATAGCAGCAACATCACTGGAGACTGATCAATGACTTTATTCAAAAGGAGGCTACATTAGGGTGGCATGGTATTGTAGTGGTTAGCACAAAGCTTTACAGTACCAGCAACCGGGGTTCAATTCCTGCCCGCTGTCTGTAAGGAGTTTGTATGTTCTCCCTGCCTAGGTTTCTTCCGCAATCTGTAAACTTACTGGTTGGCAGGGTAATTGGTCATCGTAAATTGTCCTGTGATTAGGCTAGGGTTAAATCAGGGATTGCTGGGTGGTGCAGCTTGAAGTGCCAACTCCAAGCCTTATCTCAAAAAATAAATATTATCTGAAAGGAAAGAACTTAAGAGATGTAAGAAAAGGGTCACAAGTGGACCATAGGGCCAGTATAGACTTAATGGGTTGAATCGCCTGCATCTGTGCTCTAACCATTCTGTGCTTATGTGAGGTTTTATAGAAATAAGAAGTAAGTAGAATGCTTACGTGAAGAGATGGGAGAAGGATTTTTTTTTAGTCTTCACTGTGTTATGTTTGAATGTACCACCAACCATTCATCAAATATGTTGGGTTCTTTTAATAACCAATATCCACATTCCTAGTGTAAAAATAACCCCAACCACATTGTTGGAATGTTTTGTTACCATTTAGTTAATTTGATCATTTAAAAAAATCTGAAGAATATAAAGATGTTTTTGCAGATTATAAATGCTCCTACAATGCCTTCATAAGTTGTATGGATTCACTTTATTTCTATGTGTAAAACTATGCTGTAGAAAGGCAAACTTACACTTGATCAAAACTTGATCCTGGGAATGAAAGGGTTAATGTATGAGGGGCACTTGAAGGCTCTGGACCTGTACTCACTGGATCTTAGAAGAATGAGGGGTGGGGATCTCACTGAAAACTGTCAAATATTGAATGACCTAGATAGAATGGAGGTGGAGAGGATGTTTACTATTGTGGGAGAGCCTGGGACCAGAAGATAAGGATGACCCTTTAGAATAGAGAAAAGGAGAAATTTCCTTAGCCAGAGGGTGGTGAATCTGTGGAATTCATTGTCATGCTGTGGAGCTCCATAGACAGCTGTGGAGGCCAAGTTATTGGATATACAGTGTTTAAAGCAGAGGTTGATAAATTATTGATTAGTAAGGTTGTCAAAGGTTATGGGGAGAAAGCAGGAGAATGGGGTTGTGAGTGATAATAAATAAGCCATAATGGAAATGGTCAAGCAGAATCGATGGGCTGAATTGCCTAATTCTGCTCATATGTCTTATGGGCCTATGAAGTTCTCAATGAAATTCTCTGTAACTCTACTCAAAATGCAATGATATCCATCTGTCTGTCAATGTTTTAGTGGGAAGATAAAAGCTGAAAGCTCTCATATTAATAAGTCCCCTGGGGAAGATGATTGTAATCTGAGAAAAAATTTACGTTTAGTTGTGAGTGACAAATTTAATTATTGAACTGAATTATTAACCTTCGCTAAAATAAATTGAGATATTGATTACAACAATAAGGATGATGGAAAATAAGTAGCTCAAGACACTTAAAGTGCTGTTTCTTAATTTTCAGCAAATCATTGAGAAAAAAGATTTTCTCTGTTGAACCAATCCATGAACAGTACCTCACTTTGTATCTTCATGTAATTCATATATTTTTATGTATCGCACTTTATTTATTGCTGCCACAAAACAACAAATTTCACGACGTGCGCTCAGTGGCCCCTTTATTAGATACACCAGTACACCTGCTTGTTCATGTAAATATCTAATCAGCTAATCATGTGGCAGCAACTTAATGAATAAAAGCATACAGACATGGTCAAAATGTTCAGTTGTTGTTCAGATCAAACAACAGCATGCAGAAGAAGTGTGATCCAAGTGACTTTGATGGTGGAGTGATTGATTGTTGGTGCAAGATGGGGACTGCTCGGAAACTGCTGATCTCCTGGGATTTTCACACACACCAGTCTCTAGACTTCACAGAGGAAGGTGTGAAAAACAAATGAACAGCCAGTGAGTGGCAAACAGATCACAAAAAAAGAGAAAAGCTGTAGCTGTTGGAAATCCGAGCAACACAGCCCGAAATGTCGACTGTATATTTTTCCATAGGTGCTGCCTGGCCTGCTGAGTTCGTCCAGCATTGTGTGTGTGTTGTCCAGTGAGTGGCAGTTCTGTGAGTGAAAATGCCTTGTTAATGACAGAGATCAGAGAAGACGGCCAGATTGGTTCAAGCTGACAGGAAGGTGGCAGTATCTTAATAAACCACGCTCTACAACAGCGGTGTGTAGAAGAGCATCTCTAAATGTACAACATGTCAAACCTTAAAATGGATGGGCTACAACAGCAGAAGACATGAACATGCACTCAGTGGCCACTTTATTAGGTACATGGTTTATCTAATAAAGTGGCCTCCAGGTGTACAGTATGTCAGTGATTTTAAACCTGATTCTGATTCTGAAAAGGCCGCAACATCCCATCTACTCCCCTCACAGCTTCTTCACTATTAGTATTGGCTATGCTGCTCACCACAACCCTGCCAATTGCTCAGTAGAGCTCATCTGCCCTTTCCTGCCATCAATCCCACACCATGCTGGTCCCTTCTCTGCATATCAGAAGAGATGATGTCAGTGTCAATAGCACACCCTCCAAGAATCAAGAACCAGTCTTCCAACTTGACACCCAAGACCTGATTCCCGAATTTCCTTTATTATAATGAACGTGGGAATAAAAATCTCTTCATTACAAGCTCTACCACTGTGTATTTTATGAACACCAGAAAATATTTTATAACTTGCATCATGAATCTTAATGCACAGTATTAAACCTGATCATTTATTTTGATTATATCCTGATGTACTGAATCCTTTTAATGAGGTTTGAAAATTTATTTTAGCAAAGTTTTCATTCATGGCTGCTGCTGCTGTTATTAATCTATCTCATCTTTCAGAGGAGGTGACGCTCCAGATTTTAAAAATCTGGAGCCTTCTAAGTTACTTTCCTTGTATGCTGCCACTAAATATGCTCAGTTCAAAGCCCTAAAAGGCAATACTGCACAATTACTCCTGAAAACTTTGAAGGATCACGCTTGAAGTCAGAGTACAAGGATTATTTATTTTTCAGGATACAGCACGGATTAGGCCCTTCTGACCCTTCGAGCTGTGCTACCCAGCTATCCCCTGATTTAATCCTAGCCTAATCATGGGACAATTCACAATGACCAACTAACCTACCGACCAGTACCTCTTTGGACTGTGGGAGGAAATGGGAATACCTGGAAGAAACCCATGTGGTCATGGGGAGATCTTCCAAATTCCTTCCAGGCAGCAGCAGGAATTGAAAGGTACTGTAAAGCGTTGTGCTAACCACTACGTACTATGTCAGCCCAGTGACCCCATTCTTAGTGGTGTGGAGGAACAGAGGGATCTGGAGGTCCAAATCCACAGATTTCTCAAAGTTGCAGCACAAGTTGATAGGATGGTTATGAATTTATGATGGTTATGATACTGGCCTTCATTAGTTGGGGGACTGAGCCAAGAGCCCTGGTGTAATGTTATAGTTTTACCAAACTCTGATTAGGCCACACTGCAGATCTAAGATTTCAGTTTCATTAACTTACAACATATATTTCAAAACATATGGTGTTCAGTTCCAGTCACCTCAATATAGAAAGGATGTGGAAGATTCAGAGAGGGTGCAGTGGAGAATTACCAGCATGTTGCCTGGATTAGAGACTGTGTCTCATGGGAAAAGACTAAGACATGGGAAAGTGAGCTCGGGCTTTTCTCTTGGGAGTGAAGGAGAATGAAAGGTGACTTGATAGATGTGTATAAGATTATAAGAGGCATAGATAGAGTGGATAGCCAGCACCTTTCTCCCAGGGTGGCAATGGCCAATATAAAAGGACATTGATGTAAGGGGAGTGCAGAAAAGTTTAGGGGAGATGTTCCGAAGTAGGATTTTTACACAGAGACTGGCTAGTCCATGGAATGTACTGCCAGAGGTGGTGCCAGTGGCTGATACAATAGGACCAGTTAAAAGACTGTTAGATAGGCACATGGATGGAATGAAAAGGTGGATTATGGGCTGTGTAAAAGGAAGGATTAGACTGGTCATGGAGTAGGTATTTATCAGCCAGCACAACATTGTGGGCCAATGGGCTATACTGTTCTATATTCACAAGAGATTCTGCAGATAATGGAAATCCTGACTAACACACTCATGATGCTAGAGGAACTCAGCAGGTCAGCAGCAGCATCTATGAAGAGGAACAAATGTCGACTGTTTATTCCGCCCACAGACGTTGCCCAATCTGCTGAGTTTGTCCTGCATTTTGTGTGCGTTACTGTTCAATGTTCTAAGTTCTTAAAAAAAATACAAGGACCACTCTGAGACAGTACTAGGCAGTTCTTAGCACAATCAGGCAGACTTTGGGGCAGTGTGTCTCTACTTTTGTTTCTCAAAGGAAGGTGTTGGTGGTGCAGATGGAGAGACCCGAAGGCAAAATCAGTATCTATCTTGCCAACGCTTCATTCAAAGTCACTGGTTCACCAGCTGCACTTTACTTTGATCAGTAATCAGATTGGGAATAAGTCTCTGCAGCTCTTCTCCATTGAATAAGTAGGCATTCTATTAATTGGTGTCAAGATTTTTTTTGCATCCCTGGATTTTTCTGGAAAACAAATTGTGGGTTCCTTAAATTGTCGGTGTTTCTGTGGATCCTGCATTTCCCCCGACCATCCCAGCACGCCAATTCCAGTCTTACTCAGCCAAGGGCTTCCCAATTGCAACCTGCCTTCTCTGCCTAACACCTACAGCCTTTCCCTGCATCCACACCTTCTCTGTCCCTCTCTGTCTCTAACTCTGTCTCTGTCTGTCTGTCTCAAACTCTCCCTCTCTCTTTCTGTCTCTTTGTCTGTCTGCCTCTGCCAATCCAACTGTCTTTGTCTCTGTCTGCCCATCTGTCTGTCTCTCTCTCTCTCACTCTGTATGTCTGTCTTTCTCACGCTCTTTGTCTGTCTCTCTCTTTCTGCCTCTGTCGCCATTTCTGTCTCTGTCACTCTCATTCTCTCTCGCTCACTCACACATTCTCGCTCCGTCCCTATCTTTCTCTCTGCCTCACACACCCTCTGCCTCTCCCTCCCTATCTCTCTCTGTCTTCTGCACTCGCTCTCTCTCTTTCGCTCCCCATCAGTAAGTAAAAAAATTCTCCCTTTCTAAACCGTGCGTTATTGAGATATTGCTCATATCATGTGGACATTACACAACACATTGCTATGCTGCTCTGCCTCTCATATTGGACCTCCTGGAAGGTTATACTTTATCATTCTATTTACATAAATAGAAAAAAATGCACAAACCACCTCTGTGGCAGTAGATCTTCCTTCCTTGTCTGATTTTACTTTGTTACTGTATCTGTTCAAAGCAAAGAAGTCTGTTATTAATGTTTAAAAAGACCAGTACATGAATTGCAGCAGAACTAAACTGTTACCCAGCTTGCCCGTAACAATGGGCTTTGTAGGTTATTTGTCTTTGTTTCAGCAAGCTGCTTAGAGCCAAGATAAAAGATTAGCTTTAAGGATTGGCTTTATCTGTCATGTGAAATCTTAAAATGTACAGTGAAATGCATCATTTGTGCCAAACCAGATCAGAGAGCATGTGCCGGGGGAAGCCCACAAGTGCCTCCGTGCTCCTGATGCTAACATAGCATGCCCACCACTCACTAACCCCAACCCTACATCTTTGGAATGTGGTCCTGGGAAGATTGCACAGAGATCCTTACAGACAATGGCGGGAATCAAACACTGATTGGTGATTGATGGTGCTGTAAAGGAACTGCTGTAACCGCTACACCACTGCACCTCCCGAACATGAATGAATCCCCCCACTGTGTGGGAATAACTGGGTTATAAAGAGAAAAGAAAGTAGTAGGGAATCATGGCACGTTGCTGCTGCACAATTCCAATGACCGTCTGGGTGGAGTTTGCCAGCTCTCCGTTCCTCTTGTTCCCTGTCATATCCAAAACAATGATCATAATAAACTGAAGAATGGCGGGGCAGTTGATAGGCATTTGAGGGAATAGATTACAATGGAAAACATCAGAATAGCCTTCAAGGAGTTGCTCTGAGAGCCGGCATACATTCAAAAGACCGAATGCCTTACCATATCAAAAGAAAATATGAGTAACACTGAGTTTCTTTTCCCTTAATCTTATAAAATATATATTTTATATTTAGGGTTTTCTATCTTGTAAGTGAATACAACAGGTTTTGTGGTGTAGTTCACAATCACAACTGCACCAAGGCTATCACCTTAAGTCCTTAACCAGCATGGTCTTAATCACCATTCTAACCCAATCATTTAATCTCCACTGCCATCCTCCATCCCAACTCCCAATGCCACAATCAGGATACAAGGAGGTGTTGGGATTTGCTTGATCTGTGCTATTATAAAAACTATACAACCTGGAACTCAGCAGGTTAAGCAGCATCTATGAGTTCAAAGTGCAAATTAATTTTATTATCGAAGTACATACATGTCACCATATATTCTGTAACCCTGAGATTTTCCTGTAGGCATACTCAATAAATCCACAGAAGAATAGAAATTAATGAAAGACCACACCCACTTTGGTGTTCAACCAGTGTGCAAAAGACAACAAACTGTGCAAATACAAAAAGAAAGAAATAACAATAATAATAAATAAGCAATAAATATCGAGAACAAGAGATGAAGAGTTCTTGACAGTGAGTCCCTGGGTTGTGTGAACATTTCAACGATAGTGCAAGTGAAGTTGTGAGAAATTATCCCCTTTGGTTCCAGAGTCTGATGTTTGAGGGGTAATAACTGTTCCTGAGCCTGGTGGTGTGAGTCCTGAGGCTCCTGTACTTTCTTCCTGATGGCAACAGTGAGAAGAGAGCATGTCCTGGGTGGTGGGGGTCCCTGATGGTGATGGATGCTGCCTTCCTGTGGCAACATTGACTAAACTGTTGACATTTCAAGCCGAGACTCTTCATCAGTATTGAGTGGTCATTGAACCAGAAGTTCCTGAGGAGGCTTCTGAGTTGGTGCTAAAGAAAATTTCTTCATATGGGAGATTATGGAACTGAGCGGTATATTCTCAAGATATGGGTTTAACTGGGAGATGGTTCCTCTCTCAAAGGACATGAAATTTTGGAATTCTGTCTTTGAAAGAAGGCCACAAATGATGAGTTGTTAAGTATAATCAAAGTGAGCTTGGGTTTTGGACGATAGTGGTTTCTAGGGTTATGGAAAACCAGCAAGAAAACAGAGTTGAGGTCAAAGACTAGTTCAGCCATTCTGTTATTGCATGACGGAAACTGGCTGAAGAGGCTTATGACATACGCTGCTCTTTGTTCTTATGGATCGCTGGATCAGTAGCATGTACAGACAACTTCCAAATGAAGTTTCATTTGACGTGATATTTATGCTGGAATCTGATCACATGTCTAAGTGGACTGAACGACAATGATACTTGTTCCTGGCCATTGCGTGGAAAGTGTGTCCAAGGGGAAGCCCATCTTATATGACAATCAAATGCTTTTGAAAGATAGATTTACAGATCTATTTTTAAATTGATATGCTGGTGTTCTGAGGACTACTAACAAAACAGCTTATGCCATGATCCAGTGATGCAGTTATCCACTGGTGTGTCCGTGCCAAGGTGTAGCTGTCATGTAGTATATCTCATAAAGACAATTAACATATCTTTGACATTCATTTCATGATCACAAGCCCATGTACAGGAGTTCAGGATTTCAATGTTGCCCAGTGCATCTGGAGATCTGGACTATGATATAAATAGCGCACGCAATAGTTTACATATTATTCCATTACTCCTACCAGAGAGCTTGTCCTTCATCTCAGATACTTTGTGAATATTGTGTACAGCTTATGTGTGAATGGAATAAATACTTGGCATATCTGTAAATTATTTTTATGTCATTTATTTGTAAATTTTAATTTTTGAGGTGATTTTGATGTGCTGAAAGTGGTTTAATATTTCCTGTCCACGCAGCAGGGAGAATTCCTGGAATAAATGGCAGAATACACTCAACTGAACACCACTCTGCTCCCTTTGCAATTTTTGCTCATTTCTTTCTCAATTCCTGATAAAACATTGTTTACATTGTTTATATTTACATTTACATCATTTATTATTTTATTGTAATTTGCTCTTTACTGTGCCTATTGTCTTGTTTATCAATCATTGTACAGTCTTGCACTGTTTTGTGCATTTTATGTAGTCCCATGTAGGTCTGAAGTCTAATGTAGTTTTGTGTTGTTTCATTTAGTGCCATGGTCCTGGAGGAACGTTGCTTCATTTTTACTGTGTGCTGTACCAGCAGTTATGGTTAAAATGACAACAAAAAGCGACTTGACTTGAGAAAAGCATTCATAGATCAACACACGGTCAGGCACAATTGGTTTCATCCAACTCAATCTGCTTGTAGTTCTATTTCAGCACAGAACATAAAAACATAAGAGATAGGAGCAGGAGTAGGCTAATCGGCCCCTCAAGCCTGCTCCGCCATTCAACAAGATCATGGCTGATCCAATCTTAACTCTAGTTTTCACCGAATCCCACAAGGCAACAGTGCCAACTAACAGGGCACCATGCCGCCCATTTTATTTTATTATTCATCCCGCCCAAACCCATGTGATCACCCGGGGGAAAAAACCCGGGGAAGAAATCTGGAAAATTCCTCTCCGACTCATCCAGGCTATCGAAAACTGGTCTAGGAGATCACATGGCTGATCTAAACCTAGCCTCATGTCCACTTACCTACTCACTCACCGTATCCCCTAATGCCATTTTTATCCAGGAAAATGTCTATGCTGTTAAGCATAGCTGTTAACGTAATGTTATCACAGAACCAGAGATTGGGGTTCAGTCCCTGCTGCAGTCTGAAAGGAGTTGGTACATTCTCCCTGTGAACACGTAGATTTCCTCTGGGTTCAATCCTTGCCTCTACCTGTAAGGATTTTGTACATCTCCCTGTTACCATGTGGTTTCCTCTTGGTGCTCCAGTTTCCTCCCACATGCCAAAGATGTATGGGGTAGGGTTAGTAAGTTGTGGGCATCCTTAAATAGAGATAAATTAGTTAATAGGCTACACATTTTAAATAATCACATCACGTGGGTAATGTGCTAATACTTAGGCCGCTGAAAAATGAGAAAGCTCAATCTCCCCTAAAATGTACTGTTCATTTTTGATATAATTCTTTTAAATTTTTTAAATTAATTTTTGCTTTCATCTGCTTTATATCATGATGACCAGAACTATACACTAGATAGGTCAAAGAACGTTTAACCTCTCAGCTTTTAGACCATAAGAGATAGGAGCCAAATTAGGGCAATTGAGTCTGCTCTGCCATTTTATCATGGCTGATCCAATTACCCTCTCAACCCCATTTTCCTGCCTTCTCCCCATATCCCTTCATGCCCTGACTAATTAAGAACCTATCAATCTCTCCCTTAAGTACACCCAATGACCTTCCCTCCACAGCAGCCTGTGACAATAAATTCCACAGATTCATCACCCTCTGGCTGAAGAAATTGGTCCTCATCTCCTTTCTAAATGGATGTCCCTATATTCTGAGGCTGTGTCCTCTGGTCTGAGACTCCCCCACTATAGGAAATATTCTCTGCACTCTATCTAGGCTTTTCCATATGCGATAGGTGATGGACCATCAATAACTCTTGGAGACGGGAGGCGAACAATAGGCTTTTATTAGCAGCAGAAGTGACCACAACATCTTGGAGACTGAGGGAGGAGCAGTGCCTCCAATTGCCTTTATACAGGGGTCTGTGGGAGGAGCCACAGGAGCAGTCAGTAGAGGGGCGTGTCCAGACAGGTATTCACATAGTTTACCACAAAAGGTTTCAATGAAATTACCTCTCATTCTTAAAAATCCCAGTGAGTACAGGCCAAGAGCCATCAAATGCTCCTCATACGATGAACCTTTCTTTCCTGGAATCATTCTCGTGAACCTCCTCTGAACCCTCTCCAATGTCAGCACATCCTTTCTTAGACAAGGGACCCAAAACTTCTCACAATGCTTCAAGTGGGGCCTCAACAGTGCTTTATGAAGCCTCAGCATTACATCCTTGTTTTTATATTCCCGTCGTCACAAAATGAACGCTAACAATGCATTTGCCTTCCTCACCAAAAACTCAATCTGCAAGTTAACCTTCAGGGAATCCTGCACAAGGACGCCCAAGTCCCTTTGCATCTCCAATTTTTGATTTTTTTCTCCACTTAGAAAATAATCTACACTTCTATTTTTTCCAGCAAGTTGCATGACCACAGACTTCCCGGTTCTGTATTCCATCTGCCGTTTCTTTGCCCATTCACCTAACCAAGTTCAAGTTCAATTGTCAATCAACAATACACATGAATGTAGCCAAATGAAACAGTGTTCCTCCGGGGCCTAGGTGCAAAACACAGTACCAACTGTCACACACAACACACATGGCACATACAGTTATGACAGCAGAAAAACATACAGTCACAAAAAGTATATATAGCCCAAGTCCCTGAGTGTCATGGCCTGTTGATTGATGGTGCAGCAGTCTTCATCACGCACTGGTGCAGTTGCAAACAAATGCAGTGTGGCAACCTTGAGTGATATTGTGGTTGAGCTGTGTACCTTTGCTCCTCCTCCTGCATTGTTTTCTAAAAATTTTATGGCTTTTTCCATTCTCCTTGTCTAAATGCACATCCTTTTTCCAAGTAAATTTATTATCAACGTACATATATATCACCATATACAACCCTGAGAGTCATTTTCTTGTGGGCATACTCAATAAATCTATAGAATAAACAACCATAACTGTTTCAGAATCAGGTTTAATATCACCAGCATATGTCATGCAATTTGTTATCTTTACGGCAGCAGTACAAAGAAATCCATGGTAAATTCTAGAGAAAAAACTGAATTACAGTAAGTATTTATATGTCTATTAAATAGTTAAGTTAAAATAAGTATTGCAAAAAAAACCCCACAGAAATAAAAAGTAGTGAGGTAGTGTTCATGGGTTCAATGTCCATTTAGAAATTGGGTGGCAGAGGGGAAGAAGCTGTTCCTGAATCGCTGAGTGTGTGCCTGCATGTTTTTGTACCTCTTTCCCAATGGTAACAATGTGAAGAGATTGTTAAGTCAACGAAAGATCACCCAACTAAGTTTTCAACCAGAGTGCAGAAGACAACAAACTATGCAAATACAAAAAGAAATAAATAATAATAATAAATAAATAACCAATAAATATCAAGAACATGAGATTAAATTGAGTCCATTGGTTGTGGGAACATTTTAATGATGGGACAGGTGAAGTTGAGTGAAGTTATCCCCTTTAGTTCAAGAGCCTGATGGTTGAGCAAAGTGGAGTTAATTTGACATTTACATTTCCATTCAAATTTGATCCATTAAGACAGTTGGAGAATCACAAGATTCCCAGATAACAATGAATTACAACTGATTAACTGAAAGGAGCCAGATGAAACTCCCATGTTTTGAAATCTGATTTAATACATTTCTGTTAACCACATATTATCTTTGCCAATAGAAGGACACAGACTGTAAACCTATCAACATTTTATTTTATGCATGCATATTTACAATGTGATGCAAACATTTTGCATCTCTGACTCTTCTTTTGTCCTTTATTTCCTCCCCAACCCGTTTCCTGTCACACACATCATGGACAACGTGGTCAGAAAATTTCTCACATTAAAATAATCTTTTGCATCTATTGTACGTTTGAAAATCTCAGCTGCCATTTTCAAGGCTATTGTGATACTGTGAATGCTGTACTTAATGTATAATTCCATCTATTCCATCTACAACACTCAGAAAGAAATAATCCAGAAAGTTACAGGGATACTGAGTGATCAGGTTGGATTGATATATATACATATAGCAATATCTGGACCTGAAGCTATGTTGCAAAGTCAGTATTTCTTCAGTAGTATTTTTTTGATGTGAAGAATTGAGATACCATTGTACCTGAAAATAATAGGCCAGAATTTACGATCCTTGTTTGAGTCATCCACATCCACTGAACTTAACTGAAGTGTGGTATCATCATACAGTTATCATCATCATAAGACCATAAGATATAGGACAGAATTAGGCCATTTGGCCTATTGAGTCTGCTCCGCTATTTCATCATGGCTGATCCAATTTTCCTCTCAGCCCCATTCCCCTCCTTTCTCCTTGAATCCTTTCATGCCCTGACCAATCAAGAATTGTTGCTCATCCAACACAGCCTAATGACTTGATTGTGTTGCAGAGACAAGTGTTACGAACCCCGTAACTGGGTTACTTACCAGCAAAGATAGAGACGTCCGTTGGAGTCTGATGATACTATTTTTAACAGTATTTATTAGTCAAAATACACAAAAATAATATCAATACAAATATACAGATAATATACGTCGTCAATACTAAACCTAAAAGTGCAGGTATAATAATAATCAATAAGAAACAAGCTCTATCGTTGTCTAGGGGATAATGAATTGTCCGATGGAAATCTAAAGTTCATTTCAGTTCATATAGGCTGCCATCGTTTGTTTGTCGCTGTGTTGCAATTGTTGGAGAGAGAGAGAGAGAGATAGAAGAATGGGAACAGTTACCGCTATTGTTTTTGCCAACCTTCCTTTATGATTTTGATCCGTCGGTGTCTCGTTGTTGTGGCCGTTCAAGTATGACCTCTCCTTTAGCTAAACCGTTCTTCCATGGTGAGCCCGCCACCCAGGCAAGGGAGGACGCACACGAGCTCCCACCAGCTTTCGCTATAAAACGCTGTCACTGGATTTCTAGCGTTTCTCCTGGTGCGTCTAAGGGGTGTTCCCCAGACCCGTCTTTTATCCTCACTCATGGGGTCTCAGATGTCAATCAGGTTGGGATGATGCAATCCCTCAACCAGCCCACTCTGGTTGTCCCCTGAGGGGTTTCAATGAATAGTACAGTACTCAATACACAATTCCGTCTCCAAGAGACAATAGCAGTAATCAGTGGTTCCGTTCCGCGTCTGTTAGGAGACATTCCAAACCTTGTGTATTCTGCGGTGTCTATAACAACTGCCTTTGCTGTTCCTGTGTCTCTCTCATTACTGACATGCTGTGTATCTCTCTCATCTCCTGGGTTTCATACCCGAAATACTAGCGATCTTGCGATTCTCAAAAAGGAGGGGGCGACTTTGCACCCTTCGGCCCCTCAGAGTTGCTCCACATTCGTAACACAAGTTAGCCCAGAAAGTATTTAATTTGAAGAGATCAATGATAATGTGAAATTACAAACATACAGGGACTGATATTAAGAGGCTTGTCCACAAAATTTTGAACAGGTAGCTCTACATGGATCTGGTGTATGTAATCGTCATTATCATTACGTGCTGCGTCGAATGATGTAGGGGATCATAGTCTTTGACCATGATTGTTCTTGGCAAATTCTTTCACAGAAGTGGTTTGCCATTGCCTTCTTCTGGGCAGTGTCTTTACAAGATGGGTGACCCCAGCCATTATCAATACTCTTCAGAGTTTGTCTGCGTGGTTGCATAACCAGGACTCGTGATATACACCAGCTGCTCATATGAGCATCCACCACCTGCTCCCATGGCTTCAAGTGACTCTGATTAGGGTGGAAAGGCTAAACCGGTGCTACATCTTGCCCAAGGGTGACCTACAGGCCAGAGGAGGAAAAGTGCCATACACCTTTTTTGGTAGAGATGTATCTCCACCCCGTATAGTATAGTATATAGTATGTATTCAGTAGACAACAGTGTACAATGGAGAGCCAATCCAGTCCCATGCTGGAAGTGCCATGCAATGATGGTTGGCTGATAGAGGGTGAAACTGAAAAAGGACCCTGCTGATTTAACCAGAATTATCAAACACCAAATTCAAAAATAATCAAAATCTTTCAAAGGCTTTGAAAGGGAATTAAAATCCCCCAAACTATTGAAAAGAGTATGCTATTTACAAATACCTCAGTTCAAAGTAAAATTTATTATCTAAGTACATATATACCTTGAGAGTCATCTGAGTTTTAGAGTCCAAGACCACAAGACATAGGACCAGAACTAGACCATTCAGCTCATTCTGCCATTTGATCCATTTCCCTCTCAACAGCATTCTCCTGCCCTCTCCCTGAAAACTTTCACACCCTGGCTTATCAAGAAAATATCAACCTCTGCCTTAAACACACCCAATGTCATGGCCCCCACAGCCATCTCTGGCAACAAGGTCCACAAATTCACCACCCTCTGGCTACAGAACTTCCTCCTTATCGCCATCCTGAATGAACATCCCTCTATTCTGAGGCTGTGCCCTCTGATTCTAGGCACCCCCGCTATAGGAAATATCCTCTCCACATCCATTCAATCCAGGCCTTTCAACATTCGATAGGCTTCAATGAGATCCCCCCCCTCACTCTTTGAAATTCCAGTGAGTAGAGGCCCAGAGCAATCAAACACCGCTCATACGATAAGCCTTTCATTCCTGGAATCATTTTTTTTTGTAAACCTCCCTTGAACCCTCTCCAATGTCTGCATATTCTTTCTTAGATGAGGGGTCCAAACCTGCTCATGATATTCCAAGTGAGACCTCACCAATGCCTTATAAAGCCTCAACATTACATCCTTGTTTTTATATTTTAGACATCTTGAAATGAATGCTAACATCACAATTGCCTTCCTCACCACAGACTCAACCTGCGTATTAACCTTTAGGAAATCCTGCATGAGGATGCCCAGGTCTCTTTGCACCTTGGATTTAAAAAAACTTTCTCCAGTTAGAAAATAGTCTACTCTTCTATTCCTTCACCAAAGTACATTTCCATACATTTCCTGACACTGTATTCCATCTGCCACTTCTTTGCCCATAATCCTAAATTGTTTAAATCCTCCTGTAGCCTCCTTGTTTCCTGAACACTACCTGCCCCTCCACCTATCTTCGTATCATCTGCAAACTTGCCCACAAAGCCATCAATTCTGTCATCCAAATCATTAAAATACAATGTAAGAAGCAGTTCCAACACCGAACGCTGCAGAACTTCTGTAACCAATTAGCAGAGGTTCTCTTTATTCCCACTCTTTGCCTCCTGCCAATTAACCAATGCTCTATCCATGCTGGTATCTTTCCTGTAATACCATGGGCTCTTAACTTGCTAAGCAACCTCATGTGTGGCACCTTGTCAAAGGCCTTCTGAAAATCCAAAAGCAAAACATCCACCAATTCTCCTTCATCTATCCAGCTCGTTATTTTCTCAAAGGAGTCATAGAACACTACAGCACAGTAAAAGGCCATTCAGCCCAACTGGTCCATGGCAATCTATTAATATGCCTAGTCCAATCACCACTTCTGCTGGCAGCTGACTCCACAGTCTCACCAGCCTCTGAGTAAAGAAGTTTCCCCTCAGGTTCTCTTTAAACATTTCACTTTTTCCCTTAACCCATGACCTCTAGATCTAGTTGCACCCAACCTCATGGTACATTCTGCTTGCATTTACCCTATCTATACCCTTTATTATTTTGTATACCTCTATCATATATCTCCTCATTCTCTTAAGCCCTAGGGAAGGAAATCCTCACTTATTCAACCTTTTCCTGTAACTCCTTTCCCTGCACTCTTTCAATCTAATTAATACCTTTCCAGTAGGTAGTTGACCAGAACTGCACATAATACTTCAACTTTGGCCTCATCACCGTCAACTTCAACATAACATCACAACTTTTGTACTCAGTACTTTGATTTATAAAGGTCAATTTGCCAATAGGTCTCTTCAGGACCCTATCTCCCTGTGTTGCCACTTTCAAGGATTTAAGGATCTCTATTCCCAGATCCCTCTGTTCTTCTGGACTCCTCAGCGCCCTGCCATTTTGACAACAGTCTTGTAAATTTTCTCTGCACTTTTTCAGTCTTATTGATCGTTCCTGTAAGTTGGTGACCATAATTGCACACAATACTTCAAATTAGGCCTTATCAATGTCAACGTGAACATAACATTACAAATCTTGTAGTCAATATTTTGATTTATGAAGGCCAATATGCTGAAAGGTCTCTTTAGGACTCGATTTACCTGTGACGCCACTTTCCAGGAATTATTGATCTCAATTCCCAGATTCTTCTGTTTTTCCTCACTCTTCAGTGCCCTACTATTCACTTGGTTTGTCTTCCCAAAGTGCAACACCTCACAAAGGGCAGCATCTCACATCTATCATATATAGCATCTCATCCAGAATGCCAAGTGACTGAACTTTCTTGACCAACCTCCTATATGGGACCTCGTTGAAGGCCTTTCTAAATTCCTTGTAGACAACATCCACTATCTTGTCTTCATCAACTTTCCTGGTAACTTCCTCGAAAAGTTCTATATGATCGGTTAGACATTACCAACCATGCACAAAGCCGTGTTGACTATCCCTAATCAGTCCCTTTCTAACCAAATATTTGTATATCTAGTCCTTTAGAATATCCTTTAGTACTGATGTCAGGCTCACCGGACTATAATTTTCCAGCTTATTCTTAGAGCCTTTCTAAAACAACAGAACAACATTAGCTATTCTCCAATCTTCCAGCACCTCACCCATGCCTAAGTACATTTTAAATATCTCTGCTAGGACTCCTGCAATTTTTGAACTAGCTTCCCACTATGTCCAAAGGAACACCTTATCAGGTCTTGGGGATTTATCCACCCTAATTTGCCTCAAGACAGCAAAAACCTCCTCTGTAATCTGTATATGATCCATGACCTTGCTGATCTTTTGTTTCACTTCTATAGATTCTGTGAGTGTTTCCCATGTAAATACAGATGAAAAAATCCATTTAAGAGCTCACCCATCTCTGTTGGCTCCATGTGGTGTTCACAGTAGAACAGAGAAATACAATAGAATCAATGAAAAACTACCACCAAAGACTGACAAACAACCAATGTGCAAAAGAAGACAAACTCTGCAAATAAATAAACAAATAAATACGTAAATAAATAATACTGAGAACATGAGTTGTAGAATCCTTGAAAGTGAGGCCATAAGTTGTGGAATTAGTTCACTGTTGAGATGAGTAATGTTATCCATGCTGGTTCAGGAGCCTGATGGGCGAAGGGTAATAACTTGCTGAACCTGGTTGTGTAGGACCTAAGACTCCTGTACCTTCCTCCCGATAGCAGCAGTGAGAAGAGAGCATGGC
Source organism: Hemitrygon akajei (assembly GCF_048418815.1). Classification (NCBI taxonomy): domain Eukaryota; kingdom Metazoa; phylum Chordata; class Chondrichthyes; order Myliobatiformes; family Dasyatidae; genus Hemitrygon; species Hemitrygon akajei. Next base: position 174,291,582 of record NC_133129.1, read on the forward strand.
CTAGATGTCGAAGGTCCTTAATGATAGATGGTGCTTTCTTGTAGCAGTGCTCCTTAGAAATGTGCTCAGTTGTGGGGAGTGCTTTTCCTGCAATGGACTGGGCTATGTCCACCATGTTTTTTTTTCCCAGTTCCTTTCAGCTATTCCCTTCCATTGAATTGTGTGGCAGAATTTCATACAGGTTACTGTATACTGTACCTCTCCATTGTATTTGTAATGGATGTCTTCCATTTTGCACTCCTATCCATGAGGAGATGATGTTGAGCAGTTGAATGTAGCTGCAAGACTCCCCCATTCACATGTACATACATGAGAAGCTTGCAGTCCACAAGTTTGTCCAGAGCTTTTCAGTTGCCTGGAATAGAGATTTCTCCTACATAAAATTGGTGCACGTGAGTGAGCTCTTCAACACAGCGATAGATAGCATTTTAAACAAGCTCCACCCACATCTCTGTCACCTGAATTTATTTTTGCTCCCTGAAGTCAAATCCATCGATGTGGATGAGCACCAGAAAGGAAATTGTTTAAACCAGAACCAATCTTGCTGTGGACTCAAAATTCCATGAAAAGTAAGCAGGCTACAAAATATCAGTTTCCCAATGGAAGCCTACAAGCCCCCTTCACAATTACACATCTCCACCTCCACCTCAAACCCACATAAACTCTGTAGCCACTTTTTTTTAGTAATCTCCTGTACCTAATAAAGTGGCCACCGAGTGTATGTTTGTGATCTTCAGCTGCTGTAGCCCATCTGCTCAAGTTTTGACATATTGTGCATTCAGAGATGCTTTTCTGCACACCACTGTTGTAATGTGGGATTATGAGTTATAGTCACCTTCCTATCAGCCTGAACTAGTCTGGCCATTCACCTCTGAACTCTCTCATTAACAAGGCATTTTCATCAACAGAACTTCCATTGAGGGGATTCTTCTCTGTTTTTCACACCATTCTCTGTTAATTCTCGAGGCTGGTGTGCATGAAACTCCCAAGAGATCAGCAGTTTCTGAGGTACTCAAACCATCCCATCTGGCACCAACAATCATTCCATATTTAAAGCCTCTTAGGTCACATTTCTTCCCCATTCTGATTTTTGGTCTGAACAACAACTGAACATCTTGACCATGTCAGCATTTTTTCATACATTACATTGCTGCCACATGATTGCCTATTAGATATTTACATCAATGAGCAGGTGTACCTCAAAAGTTGGCCACTGTATGTCATCTTCCTTTGCCAATACTGGACTTACTGTATTTGTAACATGAATGATTAGTGTATTCTTCCATATCACTAGGCACTAGTATTCCCTTGTCTCAGGATTCTTAATTAAACCTTTCCCCTTATGACTCCCCTCTCTGCCACCCTCACTTCCCATTCTTATTAGGGATCAACGCTTTGCTTAAATATCTTATCTCCCTTTCTGAATTTCTCATTTGGCTCTGTGTCCATCTCTGACTCCGTAAAGAGGCCATAAAGTTGCAAATGTTTGCTGTTGTTTGATATTAATCACACCACATGGGGATGTAAAATAAAGGTCAAGAATATCTTTCCTCAACAACTTGTTTGTTGCTATTTGTGGCTTGAGCATAAACAAGAGCTTGCTCCTTGCTTGCATCTGTCCAGAATTCTCCAGTGAATGTAAATATTCTCACTGGGTACATTCCAACATACAGAAAATGATGCCAATATGCAAGTCAGCCAGATCCATAGAAAGAGAATCAGAGTTAAATGTTTTTGATTGAAAACCTTTTATCAGAACTGAGGAAGAGAGAAAACAAGTTATTATTAAGCTGCAGATAAGGTAGGGTAGGAATGGATGAGACAAAGCAAATTGTTGTCTCGTTTTGTTCTGTTGTTATTGTTGTTTCAAGGTTAAGATGGCATGATGGCGTAATGGTTAGCACAATGCTTTACAGTACAGGCGAGCCGGATTCAATTCCCGCTGCTGCTTGTGGGTAGTTTGTTGGTTCTTGTGACTCAATGGGTTTCCTCCAGGTGCTCCAGTTTTCTCCCACAGTCCAAAGACCTACTGCTTGGTAGGTCGGTTGGTCATTGTAACTTGTCCCGTGTTTAGGGTGGGGTTAAATTGGGGACTGCTAGTCGGCTTGGCTCGAAGGGCCAGAAGGGCCCGTTCCATGCTGTATTTCAATTAATTAATTAATTAATCAATCAATTAAAGATTCTTTAATGTCATTTCCAGTACACAAGTGTAAATGAGAATGAAATAATTATTACTCCAGACAAAACAGCACAAAACACACATACAAGAACACTATATTAATACTTGAACTAGCTCATATATGCATAGTTTGATTGCACATCCATAGAGTGAAGCCAGGAATTGGACTGTCTGTACACAAAGTGACTGACAGGAAGTGATGAAGAAGTGAACTGTTGCTTGTGTTGTTCTGCTGAGCTTTGCGGTCATGCTATGTTGGCACCGGAATGTGTGGTGACACTTGCCGGCTTCCCCCAACACATCCTTGGGTGTGTTGGTTGTTAATGCAAATGGCACTTTTCTCTGTATGCTTTGATAAGAAAGCAATAGATAAAGTTTAATTTGTCACACGGACATCAAAGTTTCGAAACATACAGTGAAGTGTGTCGTTTGCGTCATCAACCAACACAGTCCGAGGATCGTGCTTGGAGCAGTCTGCAAGTGCCTTCATGCTTCCAGTGACAATATAGTATGCCACAACTTACTAACCCTAACCCTGAACGACAACTGGCCATGTCCACATGCTCTTATGCATTGAGATGCTGCCTTACGATTGGCTGATTAGAAATTTGCATTAACAAGCAGGCATTTGGAATGTGGGAGGAAATCACAGAACCCAGAGGAAATCTACAGGATCACAGAAGTTGTGTGAAATTAACCCCTTTTGGTGTTTGCTGGCTCTGTAAAGTGTTGTGCTAACCACTACACTGCCATGCTGCGACCACATTCACTGCATATGATAAATAAATCTGAATCTGATATCTGCCCCAGGGTTGCTGCAGAGATAAGTTGCAAAGTCATCCAGCCCAACGGCGTGATGGAACACTTACAGTATTTTGATATGGACAATGAAGTGTCAGACTGTGGGACATGCCTACCAGGTCAAGCTGTGCTTACTGAGCGGAAAAAAAAATCTGAGCCAAAATCACAAATAGATAAAAAAGAAATGACCAGCATTTGAAGCCCTCCATTGGTCAGGGTGATCATGGATGGCACACAAACAAGGGCAGAATGGAGAGCAAGCTGTTGCCCATGTAGCAAGCTCCCCCGCTCGATGCAGCTGATGAATCCAAAGTAACGGCAGTTTGGCATCAGTGGCATTGCTGAAGTTGCTGGTCAGTGTTGAACTCAATGTAGGACTGCATTAGGGACTCCAGCTCTGGATTTACTTAGGGTTAACTTCCAAACACCTTCGACGTGAGTGGGTATAGCCACAAGACAGCAGAGATTTTCCTTCCAGGCGACTTACTAACCATGGCTGATGAGTCCCATCTGCCCAAAGCAAATGGCTTTAAAGTTCCAGTAAGCTATCATAAGGAAATCTGCAGATGCTGGAAATTCAAGCAACACACACAAAATGCTGGTAGAACACAGCAGGCCAGGCAGCATCTATAGGAAAAGCACTGTCGACGTTTCGGGCTGAGACCCTTCATCAGGACTACTAGTCCTACATAGTCCTGACGAAGGGTCTCAGCCCAAAACGTCAACAGTGCTTCTCCTATAGATGCTGCCTGGCCTGCTGTGTTCTACCAGCATTTTGTGTGTGTTCCAGTAAGCTATATTTGCCCCTTCCCCTGTCAGTTGGTTCTATTGACCAATGCCATTAGGCTTTACAATTCTACCGCCAGGACTTAAGAACTTTTTAAAAGCTATTATTAATGCTTTTTGAGATAGTGATTTAGATGCATATCATATTTTTTACTGAGTTAAGTATTGTATGTAATTAGTTTTGCTACAACAAGTGTATGGGACATTGGAAAAAAAGTTGAATTTCCCCATGGGGATGAATAAAGTATCTATCTATCTATCTATCTATCTACTGATCGAGAAATCAAGTTACCTGAAGTTGTGGAATTTGTTATTAAGCCTGGATATTTCATCATGCCCATATTGGAGATGAGTTGCTGTTCCTTGAACTTGTGTTGGGTCTCATTGTAACAGCATAGGAGACCATAGAAAAATATACTCAGTGGCCACTTTATTAGATACACCTGCTCGTTAATGCAATTACCTAATCAGCCACTCATGTGGCAGCCACTCAATGCATGAAAGCATACAGACGTGTTCAAGAGATTCAGCGGTTGTTCAGGCCCAGCAGCAGAGAGGGGAAGAAATGCGATCTAAGTGACTTTGACCGTGGAGTGATTGTTAGCGTCAGCCAGGGTGGTTTGAGTATCTCAGAATCTGCTGTGCTCCTGGGATTTTCATGCACAACAGTCTATAGAATTTAAACTCAAACAATCATGGGTAACAGTGGTGTGCAGAAGAGCATCTCTGAATGCAGAACATGTTGAACCTTGAAGTGGATGGGTTACTGATGCACCATCAATAACTCACTCTGAGATGTAAGAAGTGAGATATCGGCTTTTATTGACTGGAAGAATGAACAACACAACATCCTGGAGAATGAGGGCCGGCCTCAGGCCTCATTCGCCTTTATACAGGGGTTTGTGGGAGGAGCCACAGGAGCAGTCAGCAGGGGTCTGTTGGGACCAAACCACACTGGTATATGTAGTTCACCACAGTTACAGCAGCAGAAGACCACACCGGGTTCCAAGGTGTACCTAATAAGAGGCCAGAGAATGGAGGTCAAAGTTTGAGAGGGATGGAGAGCTCACATAGCAGGCAACAGGGCTGCCACCGCTGACTGAATACAGGCACTGTGCAATGCCAAACTGTGTTTGAATTTTCCGTTAAAGGAAAGACCACAGTATCTGTTTAACTTCTGATTTGCATTCCAGCCTACACTTCCCTTCAAGCAATTCAATTTTGGAAGCATAGGCTTCTGGCCAGACAGTGAAATTAGTCCACAGGCCCTCAGTCAGATTTTTGCCCACCATTATACATCAATACCACATAAATGGTAACACTTAAAGTGGCAGCAATAATCCATTGAAAATTGAGTGAATTAAGATTCAAGCATAAAACACATTCTTAAAATTTATTATGTCGTTTCTTATCAATACAGCAAAAAATGCTACTGATGAATAGTAAAGTCTCTAAGCCAGCAAACAATATATAAAATACTGTTTAGCTATTGACCATTCTCATTTTCAAGACCTCTTCAACTCATGTTCTCAGTATTATTTACTTGTTTATTATTATTTGCTTTTTTTTTGCAGTTGCACAGTTTGTCTTTTGCACATTGATTGTTTGTCAATCTTTGTGTGTAGATTTTCATTGATTCTATTGTATCTTTTTTGTTCTGGTGTGATTGCCTGCAAGAGAAAATAATCTCAGGGTAGTATATGGTGACATATACTAACTTTGATAATGAATTTATTTTGAACTTAATATTATGAATTTTAGAAATGTTAACAAATTTCTGCTGCTTCATAGTCTTAGTCTGAGTGCTGTATAGAGAGAAATAGGTGGGAGTACAGTTAGTAAATTCAAGCCAAGTGGGGCAGTTTCATGCAGAAATTAGAGTGAGAGTAAAAGCTGCTGTGACTGTAATCAGTCACGCCTGTTTGGAGCAGTGAAGAGCTTCAGCCGCAAAAGGAAAAGCCACATAGACTCAGTGCATAAAGTTAGACCCAGGAGTGGATGCCAAAGAACATCAGCCAAGTTGTAGTGGCAAGGCTTGTGGAAAGCCACAAAGGCTTGATAAATGTTGAAACTAATGAGCAGTATGAAAAGCAAATATTAAATAGGATCAATGTCACTAGTAGCAATAATGAAAAAATGCATTAATTTTAAAAATGGCTTCAAAGGCACGATTCAGTTTGCAAGATGTGTAGCTCGGGTGGTTGATGGTTGGATCAGGTTGTTCTCTGATCTTGGCGATTTACTTGCAAACATTTCAGCAGCATGCGAGAAGACATCGTCAGTGCACTGTTGATTGTGCTATGTCCTCCAAAAGCACGGCTTTTATATACTTTCCGATTAGCAGGTTGGACGTTATTTCAGAAACTCGTTTGTGATGTGGGGAGGAAATCTTGCCATTGTGGTTGTGTGGTGAATTTGTGCGTTGTGGTCTGGAATTTTGCCCGCATTGGCTCATAAACAGGATCAAGGTCTATGTGTTTGTTTACAGAATGGTTTGCAGAAGACCACACTTCTAGGAATTATCTTGCATGCTGCATGTTCTAATGTGCCATGATTTTAACTGATGTCCAGTTGAATTTGTGTCCCTCCCTATCTTCGGAGGTAGAGACCAAGGGTGAATTGGTCACGTTGCTTTATAGCCAGTTGATGTTCATGGATCCTCATGGATAGTTTTCTCCCAGTTTGGCCGATGTAATATTTGCTGCAGTCCCGGCATTGGATTTTGTAAACCACATTGTTCTTGTCTAATAACTTAGTCCAATCTTTGGTCCAAAGTACTCTCCTCAAAGTTGCTGTTGGCTTGTGCGTGACTGAAAGTCTATGTTCTTGAAGCAGTCAGGCCGTTATTTCCAGTTTGGTATTTTGTTTTGATTATTGACATTGTGAACATTGTCCAGTGCTCTAGATGTGCCTCCTCTACGTTGGTGACACCTGTCGTAATTTGGGGGACTGCTTCATCAAGCACCTCTGCTCCATCCTCCAAAAGCAGAGCTTCCCAGTGGCCAAACATTTTGATTCAGATTCCCATTCCGCCAAGATGGGCCATGGCTACCTCTTGTGCCACGATGAGGCCACCCTCAGGTTGGAGGAGCAACACCTTATTTTTTGTCTGAGTAGGCTCCGACCTGAATATCGATTTCTCCTTCTGGTTAAAAAATGTTTCCCTCCCCTTTCTGGCCTCTTACTTTTTTCACCTGCCTATCACCTCCCCCCAGTCCCCACCTCCTTTCCTCTCTGCTATGGTCCACTCTCCTCTCCTATCAGATACGATCCTCTCCAACCTTTCCCACTCTCCTGGCTTCATCTTATCACTTCCTAGCTATCCTCTTTCCACTTCCGCACCTTTTAAATTCTGGTGTCTTCCCCTTTCCTTTCCAGTGCTAAAGTGCATTCATCTGGGTTCCTCCATCATTTTGTGTGTGATGCATTGACATCGCTGTTGTCTTCCCAATTACAGGTAGAGATATTGACTTCAAAGACAAGGTATTGACTTCAAAGACGTTCAGTAAAGCCCCATCATTGTGAAGACACTTTCTGACAAATAAATAAAAACTGAAAATCTGACATTGAAAACTTGAACTCGTGTAATTTCTCATAATGGTTACCAATCATTAATAACCAACTCGATTATGAGATAAATGGCCCAAGGTGCCCGGCCAGTTAGTGTATCAGTTAGCGTAATACCTTACGGCACTAGCTGTAAGATCGGCGCTCAATTCCCTCTCCAGTTTCAGAATGGCCTTTCTAAGATAAGGGGCCCAAAACTGCTCACAATACTCCAAATGGGGCCTCACTAGTGCTTTATAAAGTCTCAACATTACACGCTTGCTTTTATCTTATAGTCAAGGATATAATGTTGAGACTTTATTAAAATGTGTTTAACGTAAGCAATTTGCAACTACATCTTGAATATCTCCTAGAGCAATATGTAGATCTGTTTACATTTTCATATATTCATTTTGATCTAACACACATAAGCACAGGATTACAAACAAGAGAATATCTGCAGACGCTGGAAATCGGAGCAGCAGAAGCAAAATGCCGGAGGAACTCAGCAGGCCAGGCAGCGTCTATGAAAATGAGTACAGTCAACCCTTCGAATGGAGACCCTTCGGCAGGACCCTTTGAAGAGTCTCAGTGTGAAACATCTACTGTACTTTTTTCCATAGATGCTGCCTGGCCTGCTGAGCTCCTCCAGCATTTTGTGTGTATTGTTAAGCACAGGATGATGTGGATTAACAAAGTCATTATCATAGAACATTCATAAGGGGATTTACACAAATACTAAGCTCTCTTTTGGTGCAATGTCATCAGCAAAACTATTTCAGGCCACTGATCAAGATGACAAATATTCAGTCAGAGAATTTGTTCACAGGAAAGCAGTAGCTCACATCATTGCCTCTTGGCCCAGCTTGCACATGCATGTTGAAGAGTTGGTCAGCAAACGCAGACTCCGCCAGGATCGTAAATCAAAGCCTTTGAAGAGCACCATCACAAATGTACAAAGCCACATCAGTGTATCCACATACTTGTTTCAGACTCTCCTGGTCTTGTTGGACTGTCAGTCAAAATGGACACAGGCAAAGCGTGTGGAATCCTACACTATGACAGTAGAAGATCTGAGATCCATTTTGACAATTCACAGTGTACCTGAGGAGACTGCCTGCCATAGCTGTATTGTTGACCATCACCCTGGCTACTTTGACAGCATCTCCCAAACCCACAGCATCTTCCAGCAAGGAGGATAAGAGGAGCAGGGGGACCCCAACACCAGCCGGTTCCCCGTCAAGGGCAGCACAGTAGCATAGTGGTTAGCACAAAGCTTTACAGGATGGGAGACCTAGGTTCAATTCCTGCCACTGCCTGTAAGCAGTTTGTACGTTCTCCCCGGGACCGTGTGGGTTTCCTCTGGGTGCTCCAGTTTCCTCCTACAGTCCAAAGACCTACCGGTTGGTAGGTTAATTGTCTCAGGATTGGGCTAGGATCAAATTGGGGAATTGCTGAGCAGCGAGGCTCAAAGGTCCATGAGGACATACTCTGCACTGTATCTCAATAAATAAATATAAATAAAGTCACACAAAGTAATTTGGGAGGAAATCATTGTGGCTGGTCTACATCTCCAGTAGAATGAAGGTGTATTTTAATTTTTATGTTTATACAGCACAGCAACAGGTCCTCCCAGCCCAATGAGCCTGCACTGCCCAGTGACACTCATGTGACCAACTAACCCGTAGGAATGTGGGAGGAAACTATAACAGCCGAAGGAAACCCACGTGGTCACGGGTGAACGTAAAAACTCCTTCCAGGCAGCAGCAGAATTCCAACCAGGTTGCTGGCATTGTAATAGTGTTACACTAACCACAATGCTACCTTACCACCCGCAGTTACATGGAAGAATAAGACTGATGGGGTTACTCTGAGAGCTTGTATTGACTAAATGGATTAAATAGCCTCCTTCAATGTCATAAAAATATGAGAACTATATGAATACGTATCTTACCAATCATAGCTTACTTACAGAGCACTTTTCATACAAACGACATAATTCAAAGTTACAAGGGGATAAATTGCAAACATGAAAATAAAATAAACAATAAAGATAAACATGAAAATAAAAGACAAAAAAATGTTAGTTAAAAGCAAGGTTAAATAAATACGTTTTGAGTTGGCGTTTGAAAGTGTAAACTGAGTCTGCATCCTTGATCATTTTAGTTATTGAATTCCACTGTTTGGGAGCATAGTTAAAAATAGCTGACCTGCCAAAAAGATCTCTCTCTTTTGAGGGAGATCATTTAAATTGAGGAGACCGACAGAAGAAGACCTGAGAGCTTGAGCAGGATTATAAAACCAAAATTATTCTGTGATGTACTCTGGTCCCAAACTATTAAGACTTTAAAAAAAAACAAGTAAAAGAACTTTAAAATCAATTTTAAAAGAAGACAAGAAACCAAGCCACATGCACAATCCAAGAGGGCCCTTCAATACATTTCTTGAATTGTCTCCATTCTCAAATTCTCTCCATTTGGAACACCCACCTTCCCCTCCTCTGTGTTTTCTATGTATAATTTGACACTATCTGTGTGTTACTCCACAATTGATTAGGAATTCACAGAATCATAAACGCTGAAGTTCCCAAGTACTATTTTCTATTAGCCATTTAGCTACTTAAGATAGAATATCTTTATAGCAGTCACCTATTCACCAAATTGCCATAAGCGAGGCGCCATGAGTCCATCACCACACGTCAGCTCCGAAGTTTCTTTCCTATATCTATTCGGCTTCTCAACAAAACTCACCCAGGTGGAATACCACAACTGTCCCTGCACAACTTCTGTTCGACAGTCTTTCCTACTCTCCTTGTTCTGTTGATAATTATTGAGTCTGTTCATATAATCACATTTATTTAAGTCTGATTATTAATGTTTGCACATGTGATGGTTTGATTGCTCATGGCTGTTTGCACTATTGTCTTGTAAATTGTTAGTTGCTGTTGTGTTGTCTGTTACGGTATTGTCCTGTGTTTTATGCGTGGTAGCAAACCACAATCAATTCTGGCATGTCTCACGTACTGACAATGGAGTGATTCTGACTCTGATCTTTACCATCACAAACTATCTCTCTTCAGTAATTCATAAAAATATTGTCATAGAAAAGGTTGTCAGAGACCAGCATATATCAGATGATGGGAGGGTTGGTCAAAGAGGAGAGTTATGGGAACTATCATAAAAAGACTTCAAAAACCAGGAAACATTCAGAGATGTAATTTTAGAGTTTAAGAGTCGTGGTAGTTGAAGCCAGCAAGGTGACGAAAATGAGTGGGCTGAGGTTCAGAAATGGAAGGTCATAGGTCTGAAGAACACTGAGATGGGGAGCAGTGAGATCAAAGTTGTGATTTTGAAAATCAGGAGATCAATTAACTAAGAACCAAGTCTGGCAAGGTAACATTTTGTGATAGCACCATCTGTAAGACTGGAGTTTGATTCCTGCAGCTGTCTGTAATGAGTTTATATGCTTTCCCCTTGCAGATAGTGAGCTGTTGGCATATGATGTTGGCACTGGAAGTGTGGTGACCTTTGTGGGCTGCCCAGCACCATCCGTGCTGATTTGATTTTATGCAAGTGATATATTTCACAGTATGGTTCAATGTACTCATGGCAAATAAATCCTTAACCCTTATGGGTTAATGAGCCTAAAGGTGTTGTTTTTAATAGGATGGTGTAAGTTAGGAGGTGGCAGCAAAGATTTGGATGATCTCAAGCATATTGAACAACTAGGGAGGTTGTTCAAGTGTGTGTGTTGAAATAATCATGTCCAGAAGCATTGGCAAGGACAAGGGTTTAAGCAACTGAAGACCTGAAGCCATGATGGAGTTGGACAATTTTTAGTAAATAGTTTAAGTCTAAGTCATTTGATTGTGTTAAACTATACTGCCGATGCAGTGGTGAGTATCCTGACTGGCTGCATCATGTCTTGGCATGGAAGCACCAACGCCCAGGAATGGGAATGTCTGCAAAAATTGTTGGATACAGTCCAGTCCATTACAGGCAAAGCCCTCTCCGTAAATGAGCACATTTACATGTAGCACTGCCACAAGAAAGCAGCAACCGTCATCAAAGACCCCCACCATCCAGGCCAAAAACTCTTCTCACTACTACTATTAGATAGTACAGAAACCTTAGATCCCACACCACCAGGTTTAGGAATAGTTATTACCCTACAAACATCAGGCTCCTGAACTGGCGTAGATAACTTCATTTATCACTGAACGGATTCTATGATCTACAGACTCACTTTCAAGGACTCTTTACATCTCATGTTCTCAGTATTATTTTTATTTGCGTAGTTTGTCTTTTGCGCATTGAAATTTTGTCATTCTCTGTTTATTTATTTTATTTTTATTTTGGCGTCAAGTTGTGCAATCCAGCAATCCAGCAATTTAACCCCAGCCTAATCACAGGACAATCTACCATGACCAGTTAAACTACTAAGCAGAACATCTTTGGACTGTGGGAGGAGACCGGAGTACTTGAACAAATTCCACGCACGTGGGAAAGAACATGCTACTTTGCTCACAGAGGACACCAGAACTGAGCCCCAAACTCTGATGCCCCAAGCAGTAATAGCATTACACTAATGATAACCATTTTGGTTTGTAGGTGCAGCAGGCTATAGAGAAGGCAAATAGAATGTTGGCCTTCATCGCTAAAGGGATTTAATTCAAGAGCAGGGAGGTCATGCTGCAACTATACAAGGTACTAGTGAGGCCACACCTGGAGTACTGTGTGCAGTTCTGGTCTCCTTACTTGAGGAAGGATATACTGGCTTTGGAGGCTGTGCAGAGGAGGTTCACCAGGTTGATTCCAGAGATGAGGGGGTTAGACTATGAGGAGAGATTGAGTTGCTTGGGACTGTACTTACTGGAATTCAGAAGAATGAGAGGAGATCGTATAGAAACATATAGAATTATGAAAGTGATAGACAAGATAGAGGCAGGAAAGTTGTTTCCGCTGGTAAGTGAGACTAGAACTAGGGTACATTGCCTCAAGATTCAGGGGAGTAGATTTAGGATGAAGATTAGGAGGAACTGCTTTTCCCAAAGAGTGGTGAATCTATGGAATTCTCTGCTCAATGAAGTAGTGGAGGCTACCTCAGTAAATACACAAGTTTGGATATATTTTTGCATAGTAGGGGAATTAAGGGTTATGGGGAAAAGGCAGGTAGGTGGAGATGAGTATGGCCAGATCAGTCATGATCTTATTGAATGACAGAGCAGGCTCAATGGGCCGGATGACCTACTCCTGTTCCTATTTCTTATTCCTTATGTTCTTATTACACTACCATGGTGCCCCACACTACCGTGGCACCTCCACAGTATACTTATGTATTGTTTTTCTTTTACAATTTTTTATTGTATTTCTTTATTTTCCTGTGAATGCCTGCAAGAAAATGAATCTTAAGCCAGCATAAGGTAATATATATGTACTTTGATAATAAATGTACTTTAAATTTAACATTTTACTTAGAGGTTCTCACTTCTTACCTCTTTTAGATACAAGCAAGGTTAACAGAGGCACTGCAGTTCTGCCTGAGTCAGCGGAGAAGCTACAATCATTCGATACCACCATGACGTTTCACAATGAGACACACTGCTTTAAACCAATAGACAAAAAAGATGTTGACATTATCAATATAAAAGGGATCGAAGATATAGGATATGCACAGCCAGAATCCGTGGTAAGTGGAAGGTTCTTTTCTTGAAAGGAAGTTGAAAATTATTTGTTTATCACCTGTGCTGTTTCATTGAGATTTTCCTTTCCCTCCCTCCTTTAACTTCAGTAGGGGGGGTTTCCTTTTTTCAGGAAGGGGGGTTTCAGTTCTATAATATCCTTTCAGTGAAAACATGGTTCCTAACTCAGCCCTGAACAACCAAGACCAAAAATTATGTTTCTTTGCTCTGAACTCCTACTTGAGAAATAATTTTTTTCTAATTATTTTATCCACTCTTTATTCATGTGTTATAACTTAGTTCATCTCTTATTTTCCCATAAGCTTGCTGGCAGCTATGGGTAGTGGTGGGTGGAGGGGTTACTTTTAATAAGGAATCAAATTTGGATGGGAGGCATTAATTAAGAGTAATACAAAATGCTGGAGGAACTCAGCAGGTCAGGCAACATTAATGGAGAGGAATAAACAGTCGATGTTTCAGGCCAAGACCCTTCCTCAGAACTGGAAAGGAAGGAGGAAGAAGCCAGAATAAGAAGTTAGGAGGCGGAGGGGAAGGAGTACAAGATTTGCAGGTGGTAGGTGAAACCAGGTGAGGGGGAAGGCGAGTAGGTGGGGGAGAGGGAGGATGAAGTGAGAACCTGGGAGGTGATAGGTGGAAGAGGTCAAGGGCTGAAGAAGAAGGAATCTGATAGGAGAGGAGAGTGGTCTATGGGATAGATGGAACCAGATGTAGGTAATGGGCAGGTTAAAATATGCATTTTGGTTGCTCATTCTACAAGCCACTGATGTTCAAGGTTTTGGGAGACTAATAGTCACATATTTAACCAACTTTAGTTGTTTTCCCATGACTGTACTTGCCCCAGTCCTCAGAGACACCAGACACTTAAATAAGAGAATTAGCTGAAATAAGGCTCCTTACTGCCATACCAAGGTTTTTTCCTATCTCCTACATAGACTGGGGAATGGAGCTCCATAGATCAGACCTCTCCCTGGGGCTGATGATTGAATACTTCTGGGACCCTTGGCCTCTGTCTGCTATAAGCTCCTCCTTGTCTGACTGGACCTTAAACTTGTCAGCCTGCTGACATCTTAGTAAATAACTTGTGAAGGGCAAATCCAAAAGATGCACACTGACCCATAGCATCCAGGGATTCCAAACCATAGGACATAGGAGCACAATTTGGCCCGCAAAGTCTGCTCCAGCTTTTCATCATGGCTGATTTATTTTCCCTCTCATCCCCATTGTCCTGCCTTCTTCCCATAAATTTTGATGCCAAGACTAATCAAGAACTTATCAACCTCTGCTTGATACAGTATATAACCATTGACCTGACCTCCATGGCCATCTAGGGCAATTAATTACGCTGATTCGCCTCTCTCTGGCTAAAGAAATCCTCCTCATCTCTGTTCTAAACAGTCATCCTTCTATTCTGAGGCTGTGACCTCTGGTCCTAGACTCTGTCACTATTGGAAACATCCTATCTACATCCACTCTATCTGGGCCTTTGAATATTTAGTATGTTTCAATTTGATTCCTCCCCCCCCCCCCCAAATATTAAATTCCAGTGCGTACAGGCCAAAAGCCATCAAACACTCCTCATATGTTAACCTTTCATTCCTAGGATCATTCTTGTGAACCTCCTCTGGTAGATTAGATAGATTCCAAGAATTCCATGCATCCCAGCCAAAACTTCACCAGGTTCATCAGAGCTTTATGGAAAGAATCAAAGAATCTTTGAAAATTTACAACATGGAGTGAAGCCATTTAGCCCATCACATTGACGCTAGTCAAAAGGCTTGCCACATGATTTAATCTCACCTTCCAGCATCATATCCTTAGCATTACAGCTTAGAATTCTACAGGAGCACAGATAGTTGTGAAAAGTAATGAGGGTGTTTGCCACCATGGCCCTTTTAGGAACAAGTGGAAAATATTTCCTCATCTCCTCTCTAATCTGTCAATGAATTACTTAAAATGAATGTTCCTTGATTGTTGACCCATCTGCTCAGATAAAAAGATCATTCCCATCCCAAAGAACTCTCCCTTCTGCTTCTCTAAACTAAGTAAAAATAACTTGAGATGATCCCATCTTTCATTTTAGAATAACACACACAAAATGCTGGAGGAACTCACTAGGCCAGGTAGCATCTATGGAGAGGAGTTAACAGTTGACATTTTGGGATTGCCTCAAAGAGGACCACAACCTTGTCATAGGGTTCGGAGGCTTGCATTCCTCAATGACCCGGAGAGCTATGTTGGCTGGAGTCAGGGCGTTATGCTTTGGCACTTGGAAGAGTCACCCATGCCAAACAGGTCAAAGGGTAGAGGACAGACTAAGAGTCATCCACCCACAGGTCCTCCAGGTTTGTAAGTTTATCTTACGGCTAACAACCCTCCTGGTTAAAAAAAAAATGCCATGGAAACAGCAATGAAAAATCCTTTTACCTCTGAGTACGACAGTATTCCTAAGAATCCACCCAGAATTTGCATGCCTGATAGTAGTGAAAACCAATAGGAAGCTATTGACATGATGAAGGAAGCCCTGAGCACCACCAGAGATGGAGGACCTTCACTGCTGCCCTAAATGCCAGCAGCGTAACAGGCAGTAAGTATGTTTTGGGATTGGATCTAGACCTGAAATGTCAACTGTTTATTCCTCTTCATGAATGCTGACTGAGCTGCTGAGTTCCTCAAGCATATTATTTTTTTCTTGTGTTACTCTTGATCACCGGCATCCATAGAACCTCTTCTGTTTATGTTTTTCTTTTAGATACAGTTTTAAAATCCTAGCAGCATCCCCATAAAATCTCCTTTGGCCACTCTCCAGTGCAATCACGTCTTTCTTGCCAAGTAATAAATTTTATCACCCAGCCTCTCAGCCCACCCACTAATCATGAAACAAATTCTATCTTGATCAACATCCAGGTCACAGTGCTTGCAATCTTCTCATAACCAAACTCGCTTAGCCTTTGTAATTCTACATTGTATGCTCACATGTGTCTCTAGTACTTATAACCATCTTGTTGTTGCATAGCTGCCATTGTTAGTGTCACTTTTCACTTCAGATTTATGAATGTACATGAACTTAAAATCTTCAGCTGCCAAGGAGGAATTTGAACTCATGTCTTTAGATTAATGGTTCAGGCTTTGTATGCCAATCTGTAATTTAACCGCAGTGCTCTGCAGCTATTTAGTTATAAATATATAAAATTCCTAATAAAGTGCCCGCTGCATGTACGCTTGTGGTCTTCTGCTGCAGGAGCCCATCCACTTCTAGGCTCAACATGTTGTGTGTTCAGAGTTCTTTACTGCACACCAGTGTTGTAAGGCGTAATTACCTGAGTTACTGTCGCCTTCCTGTTAGCTTGAACCAGTCTGGTCAATCTCCTCTGATCTCTCTCATTAAGAAGCCTTTTTTTGCTTCTGTTGCTCACTGGATGTTTGCTTGTTTCTTGCACCATTCTCTGTTAGCTCTACAGACTGCTGTGCATTAAAATCCCAGGATATCAGCAGATTCTGAGCTACTCACCCCCCCCCCACCCCATCTGGCACCATAAATCATTCCATGGTCAAAGTCACTTAGATCATATTTCTTCCCCACTCTGAGGTTTGGTCTGAACAACAACTGAACCTCTTGACCATGTCAGCATGCTCTTATGCTTTGAGTGTTTGCCACATAATGAGCAGGCATACCTAATAAAGTGGCCATTAAGGGTATATTGAGTAAACAGGAATGAATGAACAAATAAGTGAAATTTGGTTGATGAAAATGGTAACTATGTATGAGGAAAATGATCAAAAAATTCAAAAAGAACAGCAAATGTTTCACAAGTTTTTCAGCAAAAGGGCATGGTTCAATAAGCTACATAATCTATCATTACAACCAAATATAATATACTTTTTACCAACCAGCTCTATTCTATGTACACTTACATTGCTAATTATCTGTTGGGATATTTAAAAACTACTGAATGAATGAGTTGACCTTGCTGTCACTGAAACAGAAAATAAGAATGTGAATTAGAATTCCCTTTCAATCACACTGGAAGTAACAATAACGTAATTTTAAATAATAAGAACATTGCATTAAATGAACTCAACACCACAATACATTGACATGTATAACTGATACTGCCAACAGCTGAGATGACAGGGGCAAAGTATTACAATACTTTTGTATTAGCTATGCCTACAAGTTGATAATGTCAGCACTCAAGATTGATAAATAAATCAGGATGTTTGGTTTATGTAAAGTTGTTGGCACCTTCCCCATCCATCTTTTGAATGCTACTGTGATGAACTGCATTCAATAGCCTAAGAAACAATAATAGCTTCTATTTATTCACCCCCCCCCCCTTAATATAGTGAAATGTTCCAAAGTTCTTCAGTGGAAAATTAATAAACACACACATTAAGAAACATTTGAGTAGATCAACAGCTTGGTCAGAGGTAGGTCTTATGGATTGTCTTAAAGAAGGACAGGTGGGGGAAGTGGGGAGGATTTGGTAGGGCAATGAAGAGTTTTGGAGCTCTACAGTTGAAGCTATGGATGCCGGTGGAATTTCCAGTCAATTCAGGATATCCAGAGGCTAGAACTTACTGCCTGTTACACTGGCATTTAGGGCAGCAATGAAGGTCCTCCATCTCTGGCGGTGTTCACAGTTTACTTCATTGTATCAATAGCTTTCTCTCGGTTTTCACTACTATCAGTCATGCAAGACATGGGTGGAGACTCAGAAATATTCAGGAATACTGTCACACTCATTGCTGTGTTCAGTTCTGGTCACCTCACTACAGGAAGGATGTGGATACTATAGAGAGAGTGCAAGGGGAGATGTACAAGGATGTTGCCTGGAATGGAGAGCGTGCCTTATGAGAATAGGTTGGGTGAACTTGTCCTTTTCTCCTTGGAGCATCAGAGGATGAGGGGTGACCTGATAGAGGTGTATAAGATGATGAGAGGCATTGATTGTGTGGATAGCCAGAGGCTTTTGCCGCAGAGCTGAAATGGCTAATGCTAGGGGACATAGTTTTAAGGTGTTTGGAAGTAGGTACAGAGGGGATGTCAGGGGCAGGTTTTTTTACACAGGGAGTGGTGGGTGCATTGCTGGCAATAGTGGTGGACACGGATACAATGGGGTCTTTTAAGAGACTCTTAAATAGGTAAATGGAGCTTAGAAAAATAGAGCGCTATGTGGTAGGATGATTCTAGGCAGTTTCTAGAGTAGGCTTCATGGACAGCACAACATTGTGGGCCAAAGGGCCTGGAATATGCTGTAGATTTTGATGTTTTATGCTGCTTCCGTAACAATTTTGTTTTACCAGCCTGGGTTCTTAACCCTGAGCTGAACCCCCGAACCTGGAGGACTGGTGGACCACTGTTAGTCTGGCCTCTACCCTTTGGCCTGTTTGGCATGTGTGACACTACCAATAGCCAAAGCATAAAGCCCTGACTTCAGCCAACGTTAAGTAGCTCTCCGAGTCATTGAGGCATGCGATCCTCCCAACCACTTCAAGGTTGTGGTCCCCTTGGAAAAGAGACTAGAACGAGAGGAGGCGAAATGAAAGGGCTGGAGGAGATTAGTGAATCAGAGGCACAAATAGATTTGAAAACAAGCATGTGATGTATAAAGTAAGTGTTGATTTACCAGGATCAAATATTAAGATATGAGTTTGATTGTTTGACCTGTTCTTTCTAAGTGGGTCCAGCATTATTTTTCAGTTCACATCTCGGAATTATTTTCCTATCCATCTGGTTAATTATCCAGCCTTTCCTAAAAACTGACTCACTCAAAAGATTCTGTCCATCTCCCCCAGACCACTGCCTCCTTCTCCACATCCCTTGCATCATGGCCTCCATCTTATATACAACTGATATTTAAACTCCTTCAGTCTTGGTTCAATGAAGGCATGGTTGCAGGGATTCCCTTATTTGGGGAAAATATAGAGAGACATGTCAAATACTTAAGAGGAGTAATATTGTTTAATTAATTGAGAAAAACCAGGCCTATACATGGGTTGAAAACGCCTTTCATTTTGTCTACACTAAATAATGAGAGGAAGACAGGCAAGATAAGAAATAGTCTAGGAGAATTTTTGGTCAGGGAAACATTAACCTCCATTTGTTCTTGACAAGTCTTGGTTATTTACCATTGATTGGATCCAGCTGCTAACTAAAACTTTCTTTTGTCTTCAAAATACTCTCTACTCTCTTGGTGCCCATGGTTCCGAACATTACACTATAATAATTGGGAGCTTAACATCCAAGAATATACTTCATATTGAAAGGACAGGCAGGTAGGTCGAGGGGGTGGTGTAGCTCAGTTGGTAACAAATGAAATCAAATCCTTAGGAAGAAGTCATATAGGAACAGAAGATGTAGAATCCTTGTGGGTAGAGTTAAGAGACTGCAAGGGTAAAAAGACTCTGATGGGAGTTATATACAGGCCTCCAAACAGTAGCCAGGATGTGGGATATAAATTTCAATGTGAAATAGAAAAGGCATTTAATAAGGGCAAGTTAGATAGACACATACTTTATTGATCCCAAAGGAAATTACAGTGTCACAGTAGCATTACAAGTGAACAGATATAAATATTAGAAGAGAAGAAAAAAAGAGTAAAAAATAAGTTACCTCAAACAGTCTTAACAGGAGCGGGGGGAGTCATAATTTCTCTGGCTATAGGTTGACTCGTTATAGAGCCTAATGGCTGAGCGTAAGAATGACCTCATATAACGCTCTTTGGAGCAGCGCAGTTGTCTTGGTCTATTACTAACGCTGTCCAGAATTGCCAAGATTTTCCATAGGGTCCTTTGTTCTACCACTGACTCCAGTATGTCCAGTTTGACTCCTATAACAGAGACAGCCTTTCTAATCACTTCATTGGGCCTGTTGGTGTCACCCATGTTGATACATTGCCCTAGCACACCACCATATAGAAGATTGTACTGGCGACAACAGACTGGTAGAAAATGTGAAGGAGAGGTCTGCATACTCCAAAGGACCTCGGTGACTCTGGCCCATCTTGTACGCAGCCTCAGTGTTGGTGCTCTACACAAGTCTGTCATCCATGTCTACCCACAGGTACTTGGTCGGTCCTCACCACATCTCCATCCTCACCAATAACAGTAATAGGGAGCAGTGCAGGCTTAGTGTTTCTAAAGTTCAGCACCATCTCTTTTGTCTTACTGACACTGAGCTGCGGATGATTCAGCTTGCACCATTTGACAAAGTCCTCCACCATGTATTCATCCTCCCACCCTCCCTTTATACACCCAACTATGGCTGAGTCATCAGGGAATTTCTGCAGATGATATGACTCAGTGTTGTATCTTAAGTCCAAGGTATACGCGATTAAAAGCAAGGGAGCCAAGACATCCACCATGGGGCCCCAGTGCTACGTTTAACTATGTCTGACACACAGCTCTGAAGCTGCACAAACTGTGATCTGCCAGTTGGGTAGTCCACTATCCAGGATACAATGGAAGTGCCAAAATGCATTGAACGGAGCTTTCCCCCAGCAATGAGGGCTGTATGATATTGAAGGCACTTGAAAAATCAAAAGAACATGGTCCTCACTGTGCTACCCTGCTTATCCAAATGGGAGTAGGCACTACTTAGTAGGTAGATGACAGTATCATTGACTCCAATGTGTTCCCAGTAGGCAAACTGCAGGGGATTGAGGGCTGATCTGACCAGCCTCTCTAGGGTCTTCATGATGTGTGAGGTCAGGTTATAATAGTAATGCGGGAATTCAATATGCGGGTAAATTGAGAAAATCAGGTTGGTGCTGAATCCCAAGAAAAGGAATCTGTAGAATGCCTATGAGATGACTTTTAGAACAGCCCATTAGGGGAAAGGCAAATCTGGATTGAGTCTTGTGTAATGAACCGGATTTGATATGGGAGCTTAAGGTAGAAGAACCCTTGGAGGGTAGTAATTATCATAAGATAGTATTTACTCTGCAATTTGAGAGGGAGAAGTTAAAGTCAGATGTATCAGTATTACAGCAAATCAAGAACTGCAGAGGCATGAAAGAAGAGCTGGCCGAAGTTGTTTGGGAGGGGACACTAGCAGCAATGATGGCAGAACTGCAGTGGCTGGTGTTTCTGGGGGGAATTTGGAAGGTGCAGGATAGATACATCCCAAAGATGAAGAAATATTCTAAAGGGAGGATGACGTAACCATGGCTGACAAGGAAGGTCAAAGACAGCATAAAAGCGAAAGAGTGGGAATATAATATATCAAAAATTAGTGAGAAGTTGGGGTATTGGGAAGCTTTTAAAAACCACCAGAAGGCAACTTAAAAAACCATAAGGAGAGAAAAGATGAAATAAGAAGGGAAGCTAGCCAATAATAACAAATAGGATAGCAAACGGTTTTTCCAGACATTTAAAGTGTAAAAGAGTGCAAGAATGGATATTGGACCACTGGAAAATTACACTGGACAGGAGTAATGAGGGACAAAGAAATGGCAGATGAATTTAATAAGCATTTTGTGTCAGTCTTCACTGTGGAAGACACTAGCACATACTAGCAGTATGCCAGAGATTCAGGAGTGTCAAGGGGCAGAAGTGATTGTAGTTGCTAGAACTAAGGAGAATATGCTTAGGAAGCTGAAATATCTGGAGGTAGATAAGTCACCTGGACCAGATGGACTATACCGCACAGTTCTGAGAGAGGTTACTGAAGAGATTGTGTAGACATTAGTAATGATATTTCAAGAATCACTAGATTCTGGAGTAGTTCTGGAGGACTGGAAAATTGAAAATGTCACCCCTCTCTGTAGCAAGGGAGGAGGCAGAAGACAGGAAACTATAGGCCAGTTAGCCAGACCTCAGTGGTTCAGAAGAATTTGGAGTCCATTATTAAGGATGTGTTTTCAGACCTGGAAACACATGATAAAATAGGCCAAAGTCACCATGTTTTCCATCAGGTAAATCTTACCTGACAAATCACGGGCAGGATAAACAAAGGATGTTGTTTACTTGGATTTTTAGAGCGTCTTTAACAAGGTGCCACCCATGAGACTGAGACTTTTAACAAGATGAGAACCCATGGTGTTACAGGAAAGAGGAATAGAAGATTGGATAACTGCTAGGAGGCAGAATGGGAATAAAGGGATTTTTTTCTGGTTAGCTCATGGTGTTCTGCAGGTGTTGGTATTGGAACTGCTTCTTTTACATGTTATACGTCAATGATTCGGATGACGGCATGGATGGTTTTGTGTCCAGGTTTGCAGACAATACGAAGATAGGTGGAGTGACAGGTCGTGTTGAGGAAGCAGTGAGCATGCAGAAAGACTTAGACAGATTTGAAGACTGGACAAAAGGTAGTAAATGGAATATAGTGTAGGGAAATGTATGGTCATGCACTTGGTAGAAGGAATAAAGGCGTAGGCTATTTTCTAAGTGGGGAAAAGTCCTAAAATCAGAGGTGCAAAGGGACTTGGGAGTCCTCATGCAGAGTTCCCTAAAGGTTAACTTGCAGGTTGAGTCAGTAGTAAGGAAGGCAAATGCAATCTTTGCATTCATTTCAAGACGACTAGAATGTAAGTGCAAGGATGTGATAATGAGGCTTTATAAGGCATTGATCAGACTGCTCTTGAAGTACTGTGAACAGTTTCAGCCTCTTGTCTAAGAAAAAATGTGCTAACATTGGAGAGGCTCCAGATGAGATTAAAAATGACCCCGGGGATGCAAGGGTTAACATATGAGGGGTGCTTGATGGCTCTGGGCCTGTACTTGCTGGAGTTTAGAAGAATGGGGCGGTGGGGGGGGGGGGGGGGGTAGTGGAAATCTCTCGAATAGAGTGGATGTGGAGTGAATGTTACCTACGGTGGGCGAGTCTAGGACCGGATGGCACAGCCTCACAATAGAGGGACATTCTGAGAAATAAGAAGCATTATTTTGAAAATGTCCATTTATGAATCAGAATGTGGAAAAGCTTTTTGGTTTGGGTGGATGTGAATCTTCGGAATACTCCGCTGAAGTTCAGTCATGAAATATAATTGAGGATGAGACCAATAGGTTTTGGACTTAAGTCAATTAAGAGAAATGGGGATGAAGTGGGAAACTAGATGTGACACAATGATGTGACAATCATCTTATTGGTATGCAGATAAGTTCCATGTGGTTTCACCTACGTATTTCTCATGCTTACAGTAGGAATGCTAAAATCCAATTTGGGAAATATTTACGCAACTTTTCCAAAAATGTATGCTGTATGGATGATATCAAAAATGTTTATGCAACTTTGATGAAGAGCCCAGGCACTGGGAGATGCAGTATCTCTCCAATTGAGTGAGACGGGAGGCTTTCTACCATAGTCTCTAACTGACAAGATAACACCAATATTACAGTCAATTGTGCAAGATCCTTTCTCTGGAAACTATCAGGATTTACATGCTTTATATGCTGAAAGAATCATAAACTTCACTCATCTGAAACTCACACCTTTCTTTCTATGCTTGAAACCTCTATTAATCAAAATAAAAGGATATAGTTACACACTATTGATTTTATTCCCTGCAATCCTCTTTGCTTGTTAGGTTGATGATACCATACATTAAGCCTACAATTTTCAGTAGAGAGGAGTCACTTTCAAATGTCAATTTTTATTATCTTACTGTTGGATTAGTTTATCTAAAAGAGATTACTCTGGGGATTTGTAAAGAATGTACACTATCTGAGGATTTTTACATCAATATGCGAAAAACATTAAGATTAGACGAGACTAAATTGACGGCCTGGAGAAAATTAACCAGAGGTCAAATAGTTGACTTGAAGTGTGGGAAGATGTGTGACTGGAGTCTATGGACCACACAGCTATAGGTGGAAAACAAGAGGTTCTGCAGATGATGGAAATCTTGAGGGACACACATACACACAGCACTACAAGAACTCACCAGACCAAGCAGCATCTATGGGGAGGAATAAACAGTCGGCATTATGAGCTGAGACCCTTCATCAGTTTGAGATGGTTTATGGGTACAGAGTGTGCCACCTACAAAATGCATTGCAATTACTTCGCTTGAGCTCTTCTTAAATCAACACGTTTCCAACCAAGAACAGAGGCAGCAGGTGCAGGGGACCATAAGACATAGGAGCAGAAATAATTCACTGAGTCTGCTCTGCCATTCCGTCATGGCTAATCCCAGATCCCACTCAACCCCATACACCTGCCTTCTCGCCATATCCTTTAATGCCTTGACTGATCAGGTAATTATCAACTTCCACCTTAAATATACGCACGGACTTGGTCTCCACCACCGTCTGTGGCAGAGCATTTCACAGATGCACTATTCTCTGGCTAAAATAATTCCTCCTTACCTCTGTTCTAAAAGGTCACCCCTCAATTTTGAGGCCGTGCCCTCTAGTTCTGGATACCCTCACCATAGGAAACATCCTCTCCACATCCACCCTATCTAGTCCTTTCAACATTTGGTAGTTTTCAATAAGATCCTCACGCATTCTTCTAAATTCCAGTGAGTACAAGCCCAAAGCTGCCAAAACTCCTCTTATGTTAACCCCTTCATTCTCGGAATCATCTTCGTGAAATTCCTCCAGACTCTCTGCAATGACAATACACCCTTTCTGAGATATACTGCCCAAAATGGTTGACAATACTCCAAGTGCAGCCTGACTAGTGGCTTTTAAAGGTTCAGCATTAGCTCCTTGTTTTTATATTCTATTCCTCTTAAGATAAATGCGAACATTGCATTTGCCTTCTTTATCACAAGCTCAACCTGTAGGTTAACATTCTGGGAGTCTTGCACGAGGAGTCCTAAGACCGTCTGCACCTCTGATGTTTGAACCTCCTCCCCATTTAGATAATAGTCCGCACTATTGTTCCTTTTACCAAAATGCATTTTCCAACACTGTATTCCGTCTGCCATTTTTTTGCCCATTCTTCCAACTGCAAGACACCACTGACTGCAAGGTTCCTTCAAATACTACACCAAACTGACTGCAAAATATGCTATCATGTGTTCATGATCATCTAACAAGGGACCACACTTACCCAGCAGCACTCTGGGAGCACTTTAGAGGGTTTAAAGAAGGCCATTCTCCAGCAACCCCTGAAAGGTGGTTAGGGATGGGCAATAATTCCTGGTGAAGACCACACATGGAATCTGAATATAGAAACATATAACTTTTAATTACCAATCTATAAAATAATTCCAAACTTTTTTTTAAATAGTCAACCGCCACCACCCAAGATAGGCCTCTTCTCACTGTTACCATCAGGTAGGAGGTACAGAAGCCTGAAGGCACACACTCAGTGATTCAGGAACAGCTTCTTCCCCTCTGCTATCCGATTGGACATTCCTGAATGGACATTGACCCATGAACATTAATTCACTAGTTTTTTATTTCTATTTTTGCATTACTTATTTAATTTAACTATTTTATATATATATATATATATATATACACACACGCACACATATATATAGTTAAATTAAATAAGCAATTCACAGATGAAACCAAGGCCCTAACATTCAGTTTTTTTCTATATTATCATGCATTCCACTGTACTGCTGCCACAAAGTTAACAAATTTCAGAACATATGCTGGTGATAATAAACCTGATTCTGATTCTGAAGGAGCACATTTATATCATGGGTGACACAGTAATGTAGCAGTTAGTGCAATGGCTTAGCAGTGCCAGCAATCACCAATTGGGGATTGTTTCCTGCCACTGTCGGTAAGGAGCTTGTACGTTCTCCCCGTGACCATGCGGGTTTCCTCCCACATTCCAAAAGGCACACAGTTAGGGTTAGAGAGTTGGGGGCATGTAATGCTGGCACTGGAAGCATAGTGACAATCATGAACTGCCCCCAGAACATCCTGGGATTGTGTTGGTCGTTGACAGAAAACAAAACACTTTTCACTGTTTCAATGTGCACATAACAAATAAATCTAATCTTTAAGATTTTTGTCTTAGAAATATGAAACTGGCCTTTTCACCTCCTGAATAATTGTGGAATCTCTCTGTGCATAGAATGTCTATCACATATTTCACTGTGACAAATAAAGCTAATCGCTAATCTCTTAAATCTCCTTCGCATACTCAGGATTAGACTCAGGATTGGTTGTTGATCCAGACAGAAGGAGAATGCTGTTTCTTATTTTGAATAAACCTGGAGATAATCTCTGTCTGCCAGATCAGATTTTTAGGGCCTTGGTCTCATCTGTAGCGTAATGCCTGTGGAAAAAAATACTGAACTAAATTGTCAGCCTAGACTTTACGATCAAGACTTGGCAGGCACATTGACACATCCTTGCTGTTCTCAGAGAAGAGCATGGTAGCATTGGGGAAACCTAACTGCAATGAAACTGTGAAAAAGAATGTGGCAGAAATATTCAGCATGACACAACGGGCCAAATAGCCTCCTCTGCACTTTAAATTTATTTGATTCCATCATCTGCTTTAATTTTGTTTTGAAACCAAACCAGGTCTTCTTCAGAAAGATAGCTTTTAATCTGATTCTCCTAATATATCCCATCTTTCAAACTGCAACTAACAAGTTCTGGAAATGGATATTCTAAATAATGATGACTTTTTACCATTATTTGCTGTTAATTACGGAGTTTTCAAAACAAAAGCCCAGATTCCTCCTCCTTTGGCCCTTTAACTTTTCCACCAATCTCCTCCCAGATTCTCACAAACCCAGTCCCTCCCCCCCCCCCCCCCACTTGGCTTCACCAATCACCTGCCAGCTTGTATTGCTTCCCCTCCCCTGCACCTTCTTATTCTGACTTCTACCCCCTTTTATCCAGTCTTGATGATGGTTCTTGGCCCGAAACATCAACTGTTTATTCTGCTCCTTAGACGCTGCCGTAACTGCTGAGTCTCTCCAGCATTTTCTGTGTTGCTCTGAGGGACCTGAGTTATAAGGAAAGATTGAATAGTATTTTATTCCTTGGAACATAGAAGGCTGAGGGGAGATTTGACAGAGGTATACAAAATGTTAAGGGGTATAGATAGGGTGAATGCAAGCAGGCTTCTTCCACTGAGGTTGGGTGGGACTACAACTAGAGATCATTGGTTAAGGGTGAAAGGTGAAAAGTTTAAGGGGAACATGAGGAGAAACTTCTTCATTTAGAGGGTCATGAGAGTGTGGAACAAGCTGCCAGTACAAGTGATGCATGCAAGCATGATTTCAATGTTTAAGAGAAGTTTGGAGAGGTACATGGATAGTAGGGGTATGGAAGGCTACGGTCTGGGTGGAGATCAATGGGACTAGGCAGTTTCAATGGTTTGGCATGGACTAGTTGGATGGAAGAGCCTGAACTATGCTGATTGTTCAATGATTCTATTCTAATATAATCTATTGTGTTAAAAAATGTACCTCTCTTTAAATGTAAATGCTGATGAAAAATAGGTTGGATTAATGATCAACAATTTAACTTTTGGACAAGGGTATAATTTTCCTTACGTTCTGTACTTCTGGACAAAGCAGGGCATTGAGGGATGATTGACACATCCCTGGTCCACTATTCTCCCTCTAAGCAATAGCACCATTTGGATGTCTTCTCAACCATTGGACTCGGAGTATCATTGTAAAATTATGGCCCAGTGTTGCAAGTGCAACAAAGTTACCTCAATCTCGGAGGAGTATACGCAGTGGCCACATTATTAGTTATCTCCTCTATCTAATAAAGTGGCCATGAGTTCATGATTGTGGTCTTTTGCTGCTGTAGCCCATCCACTTCACGTGCTATGTGTTCAGAGATGCTCGTCTGCACACCACTATTGTAACACGTAGTTATGTGAGTTACTGTCACTTTCCTGTCAACTTGAACCAGTCTGGCTATTCTCCTCTGACCCCTCTCATTAACAAGGCATTTTCACTCACAGAAATGCCGCTGTGTTTTTGTTGCTTTTGGCACCATTTTCTGTAAACTGCTGACACTGCTGTGCATAAACATCCCAGGAGATCAGCAGTTCCTGAGATACTCAAAGTACCCCATCTGGCACCAATAATCATGCCACAGTCAAAGTCACTTAGATCACATTTCTTCCCCCATTCCAATATTTGGTCTGAACAACTGAACCTCTTAACCATGTCTGCATGTGTTTGTGCATTGAATTGCTGCCACATGATTGGCTGATTAGGTATTTTCATTAACGAGCAGGTGCATATCTGTTCCCAATAAAGTGGCCACAGAGTGCATTTTATTGTGGTTAAGAGAAAAATAAGGAGTATTGGATGTCGTACTTGGACAGATGTACTTCCTATGTATTATCTTCATCAAAGCCAAGGATGAGAAGAGATTTAGGGACTTAACAGGGTAAAATAAGCAACACTCAGCTGTCACAGTATGAAAATGTGATAGGGAAGCCACTGGTCTTTGAGTGTCAGTGTCAAATATACAAATAAGCATTATCCACCTATCAATCTCATCTCTAGTATATTCAGTCCGTCTAAAGGAAAGGCGGTGCAGAGAAAGTCCTTCATTCCTCCTTACATATTGTAACTAAGTCCAATGCAAAATGAAGGCATTGCCCTGTTAAACCAAATTCCCTTTGGGATACATCTTTGTAATTATAAGCACAAGCAGGCCTATGAAATGAACTTTCTGCAGATTCATTTGCAAAAGTGACAGGTGCCTGGGGATTATTAGTAAAGGCGATAATTAGTGGACTTCTAATAAGGTAAAATCTAACACACAGGGCA
Organism: Hemitrygon akajei; assembly: GCF_048418815.1. Lineage (NCBI taxonomy): Eukaryota > Metazoa > Chordata > Chondrichthyes > Myliobatiformes > Dasyatidae > Hemitrygon > Hemitrygon akajei. The sequence goes on from NC_133129.1 coordinate 174,320,260, forward strand.
CAATAACATCTGTTATTGGACTTCTAATAAGGTAAAATCTAACACACAGGGCACAATAACATCTGTTAGAGAATACCTTCTCCTGCAGTGGCAACTGGGGAAATTATTGTCGGCATCAGTAGACAGGGACCAGATTACTCAAACATCTTTCACAGTTCCTGTAATGGAGAAAGCCTTCTATTTCATTCTTCCAGTGATACCCCAGTGCACTTTTTCTAGAGTTATAGAATCGCAGAATCAAGGTTCAAAGTTCAAAGTAAATTTATTATCGAAGTATATATATGTGTCGCCATATACAACCCTGAGATTCATTTTCCTATGGGCATACTCAGCAAATCTATAGAATAGTAACGATAATAGGATCAGTGAAATGTCGACCAGAGTGCAGAAGACAACAACCTGTGCAAATGCAAATATAAATAAATAGCAATAAATAATGAGAAGATGAGATAATGAGATAAAGAGACCTTGAAAGTGAGCTCATTGATTGTGGGAACATTTCAATGATGGGATAAGTGAAGTTGAGTGTAGTTATCCCTTTTTGTTCGAGAAGCTGATGGCTGAGGGGTAGTAACTGTTCCTGATCCCGGTGGAGTGAGTCCTGAGGCTCTTATACCTTCTACCTGAAGGCAACAGCAGTGAGAAGAGTTCAGTTCAGCTTTCCAATGCTGTGGCAGAGGCTGGACTTATGCAATGGCTCTCCAAATGCAATTGAATAATCTCCCTTCAGCCGACTCTATAATTTTCCAAAGCTCTCACACAAAGAACTGCAGAGGTAACTGGAATATACAGATTTGTTGTCAGAATTGCAAGCTGCAAAAATGAGTGTTACCTAGTAGGACTGAGTAACTTAGACACAGCAAGAGGAATAATCCCTATAGAGAATAAACTCTCGAACAACATGCAAGAACAGTGGATAGCCAAAGGATTCAAGTGTAAGATGAAGCATCATGCCCCCCACCTACCAATTTCATTCTTTGTGGGACTTGTCTGCCACCATGCGGAAATGCCATCATGCCCCCCACCTACCAATTTCATTCTTTGTGGAACTTGTCTGCCACCATGCGGAAATGCCATCATGCCCCCCACCTACCAATTTCATTCTTTGTGGAACTTGTCTGCCACCATGCGGAAATGCGGGGTGATCCTAGTGTTAAGCTCTCAACTTCTGGCAGCACATAATTCAAATAAAGATCTCCAGCAAAAGCATGGAAAACCAAAACCTCTACCATGGTCAACAAAACTGAAGTATAGAACTCTGTCATGAACCTTGATTTGAAAAGCAGAGGATTCAGGGAAAACCCATTTGCAAACCAGAGATGCATTCTAAAAGTGCACTCAATATGTTTCCCATGTTGTGATTCGACAGCACACCAAGCAAAAGAGAGTGAAGCTATCATACATTACATTGAATGTAACAGTGACCAGCACATACCAGCATTTCATTCAAGGTCAGCACCTTGGGCTACTACTGATTCCAGCAGGACCGCAGCAGAGCACAGCAGGGAGCCTTATGAAGTTCCTCATGCACAAAGGTATGCAGGAAAGGCTTCTGAGGCAAATCCTGCTTTAAAATACATCTTGTCAACATCTACCCAAAAGGACATCTTGAGCAAAAAATAAAGGCATATGTGATATTGGATGATCAGAGCAATGTGTCATTGGCAACATCACCAGTCTTTGACACACTCATTATTCAAACTTCTGTGTCCTGACGAAGGGTCTCGGCCCGAAACGTTGACTGCTTATTTCAACGGATGCTGCCCGACCTGCTGAGTTCATCCAGCTTGTTTGTACGTCTTGATTTGACCACAGCATCTGCAGTGTACTTTGTGTTTTCTGTTTACCCATACACTCTTAAGGACATGTTCTAGAACATCAGAAGTTGACAGAAGAAGAGCCAGTGGATTTGTCAAGGAGTAATTAGGAGGGCAGTTCTGCTTACCCTTGCCAGCCTTCATTCCCAGCAACAGGGATTAAACCCCAACTCCTGAAGTTGCATAGAGTCATTCATATTTTAAGGCCATTGCTGACAAGATCCCTCCCCCTACCTCCACCGACTCCTCTGCTGAGATTCTCCAAATCTCACCACACAAAGCCTTGAACTCAGTGCTGCTGTTCTAGCAGTTGAGATGGCAGAGATGATAACCAAAGAGCTGGATAAAAAACCAGATGATATCAGATTCTTTACCAGTAAAAAGTTTGTGCACGATTATATATTTAAAGAAACAAGGAGATTCCATGTTTCTCTACATAATAGGAGCCAACATGTCAAGCGATCAATGAGAAGAGCCAGTGGAATTATGTTCCTACTGATCTCAACCCAAGTGATCATACCACAAGGGGGCTACCGGCTAATCAGCTCACCCTTTCCTCATGGTTAACTGGTCCAGTATTTCTTGCTGATCCCCACCAGGAATTACATCAAGGTCAATACTTTCAAAGTGAAAATGGCTGAAGGCTGTGTTGTAAGACTGTCTTCAAGACCAGTCTCTGAGACTATCCTTCTTTAGACAAAGGAGTGATCACTTGACTTCTAGTTTCAGTAGTTAAGTTTGACATCCCATGGATGCCAGAAGGGGAGTGTCCTGGCCTCTAGGGGCACAGTTCATTTTGTAAGCTGATCATCATCACTTCCTGTACAGAAGCTGTTTTTTTTATATCATTTTCTGCTTATTATTATTTTGGATTAAATATGAAGCACTCAGTGGAAAGGCATCCATCTCCATCCTCTCTTTATTTGCCCTTGAGACAGCAATATCTTTTCACAACTAAGATTTTATTAAAAACCATGAAGAAAGCTTCCGGCTTGGGTGATTTTTGAGAAGATGTTTAACTCACTGCATAGCTTTGTACTGTAAGGGCAGTAGAGTCACTAAGATGCTAAAGTACCTTGGATGTAGTCTAAGTTCAAGTTTATTATCATTGGCGTGGATACCCATGAGAACTGGCTTTTCTGCAGTAGTAGATAGATAGATAGATAGATACTTTATTCATCCCCATGGGGAAATTCAACTTTTTTTCCAATGTCCCATACAATTGTTGTAGCAAAACTAATTACATACAATACTTAACTCAGTAAAAAATATGATATGCATCTAAATCACTATCTCAAAAAGCATTAATAATAGCTTTTAAAAAGTTCTTAAGTCCTGGCGGTAGAATTGTAAAGCCTAATGGCATTGGGGAGTATTGACCTCTTCATCCTGTCTGAGGAGCATTGCATCGATAGTAACCTGTCGCTGAAACTGCTTCTCTGTCTCTGGATGGTGCTATGTAGAGGATGTTCAGAGTTATCCATAATTGACCGTAGCCTACTCAGCGCCCTTCGCTCAGCTACCAATGTTAAACCCTCCAGTACTTTGCCCACGACAGAGCCCGCCTTCCTTACCAGCTTATTAAGACGTGAGGCGTCCCTCTTCTTAATGCTTCCTCCCCAACACGCCACCACAAAGAAGAGGGCGCTCTCCACAACTGACCTATAGAACATCTTCAGCATCTCACTACAGACATTGAATGACGCCAACCTTCTAAGGAAGTACAGTCGACTCTGTGCCTTCCTGCACAAGGCATCTGTGTTGGCAGTCCAGTCTAGCTTCTCGTCTAACTGTACTCCCAGATACTTGTAGGTCTTAACCTGCTCCACACATTCTCCATTAATGATCACTGGCTCCATATGAGGCCTAGATCTCCTAAAGTCCCATGTAGCACAGTACATGGCAAGCGTGACAACATAAATTACAAAAAATTAAATTAACATAGATTATACATAACTTATACAATATAATCAACAAAAATAACATAATGATATTTTTGTAATAACACACACAAAATTCTGGACGAACTCAGCAGCATCCCTAGGGAGGAATGAACAGTCAAACTTTTACACCGAGACCTTTCATCATCATTATTGGAGTTGAGGGAAATATAGTCTGAGGTAGAATTAGGGACATTCAGGTCAGTTCAAGAACCTGATTGCAGTTGAGAAGAGACTGCTGTTGAACCTTGAGGTGTGCGTCTTCAGGGTGTTGTATTTCATACTTGATGGCAGCAATGAGTAGAGGTTCTTAATAATGGATGTTGCCTTCTTAAGTCATTACCCTTTGTAGATGTCCTTGATGATACGGGCAGCTGTACGCTCAAGGAAAGTGGCTGAGTCCACCACCCTCTGTAGCGCCTTGCATTCCTATGCATCAGAAAGCTCATACAAGCCCTGATGCAACCACTCAAAATGCCTTCCACAGATAAGATCTAGGTCATTTCTTCACAGACCATCAAACAATAAAATATTTCCACCTCAATGGATGCACGAGTTTACTTCAGCATTAGTTGGATCACCGCATATCCTTTACCACTTTTCAGGGCATATGGCTGTCTCTAGCAAGACCAGCATTTATTGGCCATCTTGCATTACTTTTCATGAAGTGGGCACTGAAGGTAGACTCCTGTGCTTCTATAGTCCTTCTTGTAAGTGTTCTCCCAACTTGAGCCTAGTGAGTTTCAGGATTTGGATCCAGCTGTTATAATGCTCTTTCATTGTAATGGAGTAGGCAATTGTAAATGAGGCGTGTAATTACTTTCACAAACTGATTCCAAGTTTTAACCACTTCCTCCAACTATTATCAACAACACCCACCAGTTATAAGGCTTATTTACTGACCTTAACCATTTTAAGTTGTTTCAGGGGAGTGTTATTGGATGCAATTTGGCATTGAGGCAATGAATGTGGCCAGTGAAAGAGGTTCTAAGGCAATCTAAAAGACTCACCCATCACAGACATTCCCCTAGTTTCCCTATCACTCCCCAAACTTCTCTCCTACAGAAAAATAGTATCTCTCTCACAGCTGTCCTCATCTTCACTCTGCTCTCCCCCACCTCCTCCCATCTGCCCTTTATTTGTCAGCTTCCACCTGTCATCCACCTACCTCTGCCTTCCAACTCCGTCCCTCTCCCGACTCCACCTGGGTCTGAAGGCTCACCTATCCTTCACCTCTCCCCAGTCCACCAATCATAAGTCCCTGCCTTACCCTCTCCACCTCTTCTTTTTAACGTGTTCAAAGGTCAAAGCACATTTAATATCAAATGGGTATACCATGTACAACCTTGAGATTTGTCTCCTTACAGGCAGCCACAAAACAAGCCCAATATGACCCATTTTTAAAAACAGAAGACCGTCGAACACTCAATGTGAAGAAACAAAACAAATTGTGCAAACAATAAAGTGAGCAAGTAATATTAAGAACTGAAGTTCATGAAATTGAGTTCACAATTATGAAGCCAATCATCACTGCAGCCAGTTCAGGAGCCCATTAGTTGAAGGTCACAGCCTCAGATCAGTGCAGAAATGAGTAAACATTGTGGAGCAGTGAGCTGAACACTGGGTCCGTTCCTCACCTCCGGCCCCAACACACTGACCTTTTCAATCCAGCCCGCACTTATATCTTCCGAACTTCAGGTCATTCTTCACTCTCGTACCCAGCCCTGCCACTTGGATAAGCTCTCAGGTATGGGTCCCACCGCCGAGATTTGGCACGGTGCTTCAATCAATCAAACATTGGGTTTTTTCTTGCTCTTGAGACCGGGCCTGGGTCCACTGTTTTATACTGGCAGCCTTCCCTCTCCTCTCGCTATCCTGATGCAGAGTCTCCAATTGAAACATCAACAATTCCTTTCTCCCCACAGACGCTCAACCACTTACTTCCTTTAGCAGATTATGTGTTGCTCCAGATTCCAGGATCTGCAGTCTTATTTATCTCTCTATTCCAGTGTTGCAACAAAGGATCGCAGACGCAAAGCATTGTGTGTTTCTTGTTTCAGGGTGGCAGAGTTGTGTTAGCAGTTAGTCCATCTCTTTATAGCTGTAAGGAATTTTTATGTTCTCCCCATGACCACATGGGTTTCCTCCCACATTTCAATGTGTAGTTAGGGTTAGCGAGTTGTGGGCATATTATATTGGCTCCAGAAGCATGGTGACACTTGCAGGCTGCCCAAAACAACCTCTGCTGATTTGATTTGACCCCAACATTGCTTTTCGCTGTATATTTCGATGTTTTGGTGTACATACATACAAGTTAAGCTAATCTTATTCTTCTCCATAGTTGCTGATGGACCTGCTGAGATTTTCCAGCATTTTCTGCTCTTTTTGTCCAATTCAATGTCTAGTTTATTGTCCAATACATGAACGCACAGGTGCATTGAAAAACTTACTTGCAGTAACATTACACGCATGTACTATAGCATTAGATCAGTAGCATTTATAAGAAAAACATAAATTAAACATAATTCTACACAATCTTTACAAGAAAGAACACAAAATTTAAAAAATCAATTTTAGTGCAATTTGAGTAATACATTGATTAGCACTGCATCCTATGAATACTGAATAAAATTATTTTTTAATTGACCCCAAGTTGATGAAAACTTTAACTGTTGCTGTGAAAAGTTCTCTTAGGCACATTTTCGTATTTAACCTCCCTTAACAAGCTGTCACAACCACGGTAGATACAGTAGATACGGCAATTGCGCTTGTGAATTTGCACGTGTCAGCTAATTATTACATAATCGTGATAGTATTTAACTCCATACTTGTTGTTGTAGTGCTTGTCGAGACTTGGACAGAGCACAGCAATGTTTCGCTGCCTGTTTGCATTTGGCCTTCCCTGAGAAATTGGACTTACGAGTCAACTGACTCTGAAGACTAGCGGTATTAGTTTAATATTTAGGTGTTCTTTTCACCCTCAGTGTAGGCTTCGTTTTCCATCTGAGAGTTTTAGTTAACAGCCCTTTTTGGCCTAGCATTTATTGTTTTATTTTCCCCTTTAACACTGCTCACATTAAAGTCTGTGAACTATCGACCTGCTTCAGTGTCTCTCACTCAGCACTTGGGCCATATCCGCACCTGGTAACACAAGCAAGTCATTAACGTGGTTTTTACTATCTGCTTTTCCTCTCGAAATCCCCCCCCCCCACCTGTCATTGGTCGGGGTCGACCATGAATGTTGCATCCTAGCAGAATGATATGGAGAGTAAGGTGTTGTCTATGCAGCTTGCTTTCCCTCTCCATGCAGCTGATGCATCAAAAGGAACAGCACAGCTTGGCACTTTCACACTTTTCGTGAAGTTCCTGATTCAGACGAAGTCCCTTTTACATGATTACATCTAGGCTGGAGGGGACTTAGGAACCAACAGTAACACTGGGCCAATTGGAAAACTTTCCATAAAGCAATTATCACAAGAGGTATTTTAATGCAGCCTATTTAATGACAAGGGTTACCTCCATGAAAATATTTTTGTAGGAGCTTTTCTTTAATCACAGATACTGCATTAAGTATAAAATGATACAATGGTAAAACGTTACATTCATAAAACAAGAAGTTGCCAGGGAAATTATGACGTGTAATTTTCATATTCATAGTGAAACTCATGGTGGTGGATGGTCATATGAGCAGCTGGTGCAACTCACAAGTCCTGGTTATGCAACCACTGATACCAGGCAGACAATCTCTGAAGAGTATTGATAATCGCTGGGGGGTTATCTGTCTTGTAAAGACACTGCCCAGAAGAAGGCAATGGCAAACCACTTCTGTAGAAAAATTTGCCAAGAACAATCGTGGTCATTGAAAGACCATGAATGCCAACATCATACGACGTGGCACAAAATGAACAAGCAAGCAATGATGAAGTTGCAAATGTTATTCCATGAAATTGACCTCATATTCAACATCCACAAGTGCTCAATTAAACATAGGGAATCCAGAGACTGAAAGTCTCTTGCTTTACCTTCTCATCTTTTTTCTAGTACTTCCTGTAATTGTCCCCCCTTTAACCATTCCCCCATTCCCATATCCCCCTCTCACCTTATCTCCTTACCTGCCCATCACCTCCCTCTGGAGCTCTTTCCCCTTCCCTTTCTTCCATGATTTTCTACCCTCCCTAATTAGATTCCCCTTTCTCCAGTCCTTTTTCTCTTTCACCGAACAGCTTCCCAGCTCTTTACTTCACCCCTCCCCCTCTCCTGGTTTCATCTATCATGTAGCACCATGAACTTCTTCCTCCCCTCCCCTCAACTCTTGCTCTAACTTCTCATCTTTTTTTTTCCAGTCCTGATGAAGGGTCTTGGCCTGAGACATTGACTGTTTACTCATTTCCATAGATGCTACCTGACCTGCTGAGTTCCTCCAGCATTTTGTGTGTGTTAGTTGGGAATCTTGCTTGGCTTGGGCCAGTTGGGTGAAAGGCCTGCTTTCTGACTCTATAAATAGAGATATTTTCCAGTAATAATTCTGCTAAAATTGATACATCTCACTCTAGAAGCTTGTACTTGTACTTGAACATATGACAATAAATGCAAGATTGACTTTTAGAAAAAGAGCAAAAAGTGCCGGAAAACTTCTTCAAGTCCATCAGCAACAATGGAGTTAAAAAAGATTGGCTTTATTTTCAGTAACAAACAAACTGATCTGCTGGAGTAACTCAGTGGGTCAAGCAACATGTCTGGTAGAAAGGAATTGTTGACTTTTCAGGTCAAAACTCTATAGTAGGGCCCATTGTGTCCTGTAGCAAATTGTTTGTTATTCCAGATTCTAGCATATGTAGCCTTCTGTGTCTGTATTTTCTGTGAGGCTTTGAAGTGAGTATAAAATTGAGGTTCATACAAATTTCTTGATTTTGCATTAAGAGACTTTTATAGAGACTACAATAATGCATGCTATGAAAAAGCAAAGTATCACAAATATCTGTTTTCCCTACCACCTTACTTCTGATGAAGGGTCTTGGTCTGAAACATTGACAGTTTATTCTTTTCCATTGATGCTGCCTGGCCTGCTGAGTTCCTCCAGCATTTTGTGTGCGTTGCTTGTATTTCCAGTATCTGCAGATTTTCTTGTTTTAAGATCCCCTACTAATTTAGTCTCATTTTTCCAGGTTCCCTGACAAAATTATTTTATGTTTGGATTCAAATTCCCAAAGAACATAACTAATACTGTAGATTTTAAAATATTTTCAGTATGTTTATGATACTTAACTTTTTGCCTTAATCCATGTGCTTCATCCAATCATTTTCCAATTTCCTTAATTGTTTAAAATACAAAGTGATTTGCATCCTGGTTTCTTCAGTCTAATATATGTATTGCTAAGTCAGCTGCTGAGATCACTGCTGAACATAACTCCAGAACTCATTTCCATCAATTTTTTGCAGTAAGTGCATTCCAGATTACAACAAGTTATTAGATCATAGGACAATAAGATTTAGGAGCAGAATTGGGTGACTTGGCCCTTCGAGTCTGCTCCACCATTTCACTGAGGCTGATTTTGTTTCCCTCTCAGCCCCAGTCTCCTGCCTTCTGCCCATATCCTTTCATGCCCTGACCAATCAAGAATCTATCAAACTCTGCCTTAAATATATATAAATATACATCAACCTCTGCCTCCAAAGCTGCCTATGGCTAAAGAAATTCCACCTCATCTCCATTCTAAAAGGACACCTCTCTATTCTGAGGCTGTGTCCTCAGGTCTTAGACTCTCTCACCATAGGAAACATCTTTTCCACATCCACTCTATCAACACTTTTCACCATTCGCTAGGTTTCAATGAGGTCACCCCTCATTCTTCTGAATTCCAGTGAATACAGGCCTGGAGCCATTGAATGCTCTTCATATGACAAGCCATTCAATCCTGGAATCATTTTTGTGAACCTCTTTTGAAAAATCTCCAGTTTAAGCGCATCCTTTCTGAGCTCAAAACTGTTCACAATACTCCAATGAGGCCTCATCAGTGCTTTATAAAGACTCAACATTACATCCCTGCTTTTATATTTGAGTCCTCTTGAAAAGATTGCTAACATTACATTTACCTTCCTCACCACAGAGTCAACCTGCAAATTAACCTTTAGGGAATCCTGCACAAGGAACCCCAACTCCATTTGCTCCTCAGTTTTTTTCTATTTTCTCTCCATTTAGAAAATAGTCAATCCTTTCATTCAAAGTGTATGACCATACTCTTCCTAACACTGTATTCCATCTGCCATTTCTTTGCCCATTCTCTTAATCTTCTGTAGCCACTCTACTTCTTCAAAACTACCTGCCCTCCACGTATCTTCATATCATCTGCAAACTTTGGAACAAAGCCAACAATTCCATCATCCAAATTACTGATGTGTAAAAAGAATAGGTCCCAACACAGACTCCTGAGGATCACCACTAGTCACCAGCAGCCAACCAGAAAAGGCTCCCTTTATTCGCACTCTTTGCCTCCTGCCAATCAGCCACTGCTTTATCCATGCTAGTATGCTTCCTGCAATACCACGGACTCATAGCTTGTTAAGAAGCCCCACATGTGGCACCTTTTTAAAAGCCTTCTGAAAATCCAAGCACACATCAACCGATTCTCCTTTGTCTATTCTGCTTGTTATTTCTTCAAAGAATTCCAACAGATTTGTCAGACAAGATTTTCCCTTGAGGAAACCATGCTGACTATGGCCTATTTTATCATTTGCCTCCAAGTACCCCGATACCACATCCTTAACAATTGACTCCAATATCTCCCCAACCACTGAGGTCAGACTAACTGGCCTATAATTTCCTTTCTTCTGCCTCTCTCCCTTCTTGAAGAGTGGAGTGACATTTGCAATTTTCCAGTCTTCTAGAACCATTCTAGAATCTAGTGATTCTTGAAATACCATCACTATTGCCTCTGCGATCTGGTCAGCCACCTCTTTCAGAATTCTGGGGTGTACAACATCCAGTTCAGGTGACTTATCTGCCTTCAGACTGTTCAGTTTCCCAAGAACTTTCTCTCTAGTTACGGTAACTTCACACACTTCATGACCCCTGACTCCTGGAACTTCCACCATCCTGCTAGTGTCTTCCACAGTGAAGAGTGCTTACTCAGTGTATCCACCATTTTGTTGTCTCCCAATATTACCTCTCCAGCATCATTTTCCTGTAGTCTGATATCCACTCTTGCCTCTCGTTTGCACTCTATGTATCTGACTAAACTCATGGTATCCTGATTAATATTACTGGCTAGCTTATATTTGTATTCCATCTTTACCTTCTTAATTACGTTTAGTTGCCTTCTATTGGTTTTTAAAAGTTTCCCATCCTCTAACTTCCCACTAATTTTTGCTCTATTATATGAATTATTTCATATATAAATATGAATTGTTACCATTTATATATCCACCACTGAGCACAGTCACATGGAGCACTTCCCCAAGAAGACATCATCCATCATCAACGACCCCACCATCCAGGCTCTGCTCTCTTCTCACTGCTGCCATCAGGAAGAAGGTACAAGAGCCTTATGTCTGGTGCAGGAACCTTAAGCCCCGCACCACCAGATTCAGGAACAGCTATTACCCTTTAAACATCAAGCTCCTGAACCAGTGTAAATAACTTCACTCACTCTGAACTGATTCCACAACCTATGGGCTCACTTTCAAAGACTCAACAACTCATGTTTCCAGTATTATTTATTTACTTACAGAGTACTTTTTTATTTGCACAGTTTGTCTTCTTTTGCACATTGATTGTTTGTCGGCCGTTGTGTGTAGTTTTTAACCCATTCTATTTTATTTCAATGTTTTACTGTGAATGTCTGCAAGAAAATGAATCCCAAGGTAGTATACACTCAGTGGCCACATTATTAGGTATAAGAGTGGAACCCAGTGTAGTCTTCTGCTGCTGTATCACATCCACTTCATGGTTCGATGTGTCATGCATTCAGAGATGCTCTTCTGCACACCACTGTTGTAACGTGTCTATCTGAGTTACTGTCGCCTTCCTGTCAGTTTGAACCAGTCTGGCTATTCTCCTCCGACCTCTCTCATTAACAAGATGCCACTCACTGGATGTTTTCCCTTTCTCGCATCATTCTCTGTAAACTCTAGAGATTGTGCATGAAAACCCCAGGAGATCAGCAGTTTCTGAGATACTCAAACCATTCCTTCACGCACCAACAATCATTCCACAGTCAAAGTCAATTAGACCTCATTTCTTCCCCATTGTGATGTTGTATCTGAACAACAAATTAACCCCTTGACCATGTCTGCATGCTTTTATGCAATGAGTTGTTGCCATGTGATTGGCTGATTAGATATTTGCATTAATGAACAGGTGTACAGGTGACCCTAATAAAGTGGCCATGAGTGTATGGTACTTTGATTATAAATTTACTTTGAATTTTGAATTTCATACTTAGCTTCCATATGAATAGTTATATTGTGAGCTGCACCAGGATTCTAGGTCCATTTTAAATGAATCAAAACAACCAGTTTAAATTATCCCCAAAAGTTTGACAGGGGCCTTGCGGCATATTTTGAAATTCATTTGAGTGTTTCAGTAGGCACATTTAATGTCAGAGAAATGTATGCAATATACATCCAGAAATTCTTTCTCTTCGCAAACATGTTCTGTTAGGTTATCAATTTTTTAACACAGTGGATCATGGAGAAGCACCTTAGTGCAAAGGTAAACAGAGGAAAGAAAGAAAAATCAACAGTGTCTTTAAGGATAGCTTCAAATAGAATAAATTCCACATCTTTTCATTGGTTGGAGTGACCATTTTCTCCAAAGGTCTGTAGTGCCTCCAAGGGGCAAGGGTGAACACAGAGATAATGAAATGCTTTATTAACCATTGCCAACTACATATTACCAAATACAAAGTAAAAGTACAAAGTAAATTTATTATCAAAGTACATATATGTCACCATATACAACCCAGGGATTTGTTTTCTTGCAGGCATACACAGTAAATCCAAGAATATCAATAGAACCAATGAAAGACTGCACCCAACAGAACGGACAATAAATATGCAAAAGACAGCAAAATGTGTAAATATAAAACGAATACAAAAATAAATAAATAACAATAATTTTCGAGAGCATGGGCTGAAGAGTCCTTGAAAGTGAATCCATAGTGATGGGGCGAGTGAAGTTAGCCCCACTGGTTCAAGAGCCTAGAGGGTTGAGGGGTAATAACTGTTCTTGAACCTAGTAATATGGGTCTTGAGGCTCCTGTACCTTCTTCCTGATGGCATCAGCAAGAAGAGAGTATGGCCTGGTTGGTGGATGTCCTTGATGATGGATGCTGCTTTCCTGTGTCAGTGCTGCATATAGATGTGATCAATGGTGGGGAGAACTTTACCTGTGATGGACTGGGTCTGTGTCCATTACTTTTTGTAGTAGGATTTTCCATTCAAGCGAATGGGTGTTACCATACCAGGCTATGATGCAACCAGCCATATACTCTCCACTACACTTACTGTCTATAGAAGTTTGACAAAGTTTTAGATGTCATGCCAATTCTTCGCAAACTTCTAAGGAAGTAGAGGTGCTACCGTGCTTTCCTTGTAATTGCACTTACATGCTGAGCCAAGGACTCATCCTTGAAATAGGACTGACTCAGGGACCTTTGCTTTCATCCTCCTGAAGCCAATAATCAGCTCCTTACCCTTTAACTGAATACCATAGGAAGTTCATAAAGCATCAGTGTTTTATAAAAGGTTCAAGCACTCTGTAGGTGAACTGTGTAACAATCTCAAAGCAGTATGGCAGAAGGATCTTGGAAGCGATATTGAAGATAATGAGCGGTCAAATATTTTATCAAATGTGGGTAGACATATTAGGGAAGCGAGAGGGAAATTTATTCAGTATAAGATAGTACACAGATATTATTGGACACCAACTGGACTCTACAAAATGGGGATTGTTGATAATTATGCTGGAAATGTAAAAATAAGGGTTGGCACATATTTTCACATGATTTGGGAGTGTTCCATGGTTCGTCCATTTTGGTGTAAAGTTCTTGATTTGTTGGGGAATTGGTCAGGTCCTACACTGCCCTTGTGCCCATGGCTTTGTCTCCTGGGTGATAGGACAATGATACTTAATGTAAACAATGACAAATTTACTATTTTAAAGGTGGGTCTCATCACTGCTGCAAGATTTATATTGCAAAACTGGAAAAAAACCAGATGTCCCACTGTGAGGGAATGGACTGAGGAAATGGTTAAGATTTCATCATATGAACATATATTGGGAAGAATTAACAGTGAGGGAAAAGTGCGAGATGCGTGGGATCAGTTTTGGTTGTATGTTAATTCAAACTTAAATTAGAAGTTTTTTTCTGTTTCTTAGTTTTATATGTTTTCCTGTCATGGGATGACTGTATAAATATGCTGTACTGTATCTGCTCTATGATATGCTGTGCTGCTTTGTAAAATAAGAATAAATAACAATAAAAATTTGAATTACAAAAATAATCAGCTCCTTGGTCTTGCTGACATTGAGGGAGAGTGTTGTGGCACCAGTCAGCCAGATTTTCAATCTCCCTCTTATGTGCTGAATTGTCAATACCCTTGATTTGACAGATGACAGTGGTGTCATCAGCAAACTTAAATATGGCATTGGATCTATGCTTAGAGTCATAGAGCATTACAGCACAATAAAAGGCCCTTTGGACAATCTAGACCATGCCAAACACTTACTCTGCCCAGTCCCATTGACCCACACCTGGACCATAGCCCTCCATACACCTCCCATTCAAATACATTTTCTAATGTCACTTCAAAATTGAAATTGAACCTGTATCTGCCACTTCCACTGGCAGCTCTTTCCATACTCACATCACCCTGAGTGAAGAAGTTTCTCTTCATGCTCTCCTTAAACATTTCACCCTAACCCATGACTTCGTTTTCTTGCAGGCATTCACAGTAGAAGAAAGAAATACAGTAGAATCAATGAAAAGCCACACACAAAAACCGATAAACAACCACCCTCTCAGTGAAGAGGTTTCCCCTCATGTTCGCCTTAAATATTTCATATTTCACCCTGAAACCATGACCTCTAGTGAAAAAAGCCTGTTTCCATTTACAATGTGTTATAGGTATGTTTTCCTAAAATCTTAATTAATTTCCTCCTGTTGTGCTTCTTGAAAATAAAAACCAGATGATAATGTCAATTGCAAAGATTAGCTTAATGTGCTAAGAGATTGAGATATACTTATTGCAAAGCAGTACAATCCCTGTATCTTGTTTAGTACAAATTCAGTTATTTTATCAAAAATTGCCCTCCTATAGGAAGCAGGACCTGATTCATTACAACAAACAGGATCCATCAGGTCTACAGTCCTCAAGAGCGTACAATAATTTATTTAGCAGATGAGTTTGACATTGCAATTAATGCAAAATGTTGTAGTAATATCCTGGGAGATATGTTCCCTCACTCCAGGGACATGAGGCACACAGCAAAGCATAATATCTATGTATGTGCACTGACCTGGTGCAGGTCAGTGCACATACACAGATGTTATACATCTGGTTTGGAGAAGACCTGTCACAAGAAAGCAACATCCATCATCAAGAGTCCCCCCCATCCAGCCCATACTCACTTCTCACTGCTGTCATCAGGAAGGAGGTACAGGAGCCTTCGGTCCCACAGCACTAGGTTCAGGGACAGATATTAGCATGGATAACTTCACTCATCTCAACCGTGAACTGATTCCACAACCTATGGACTCACTTTCAAGGACTCTACAGCTCATGTTCTCAGTATTATTTATTATTTATTATTGCATTTTCTTCAGCTCAATCTTGTAAAATCTGAGGTCTGAACAACAACTGAACCTTTTGACCATGTCTGCATCCTTTCATGAAATGAGTTGCTGCCATATGATTTGTTGATTAGATATCTGCATTAATAAGCAGGTGATTGTATGTTTCATGTGATAAATATCCTTAAATCTTGAATATTGAATCTAAAGAACAGAGGAAGATACAGAAATACTTTTGGTCTTCTAGCATTGTGTAGTTGTAGAACATGGTTTTAAAGTTCTCCACAGATGAATCTGCTCACCACAAATGTCTCAGATATTTATTGCTTCCCCGATAACACACAAATATTCCATGTCAGGGCTTTCAATGTACTAGAATAGTGTGCCTTGTCTCTGTTCAAACTTACAGCTCAGTTTCAAATAAAAAGCCATATTAAAAATTCATATCAACATTTCATATGATGGTCAGAGGTGAATAAGAAGACTTACGGGACTGTGCGCCAATGAGATTTGATTGCTGAAGCTTTGTCGAGGTGGGGGGGGGGGATGTGGGCAGAAGGGGTGTACTCCCATTTCACCATGTCTTGTCACAACATCAAACACAATCAGGGATAAGGGCAGGCTTTTTATTTATTTCATTAATTTTTATTTAGAGATACAGGATAAAACATGCCCTCCTCCCAACGAGCTGCACCAATTAGCAATCCACCTATTTAACCCTCGCCAAATCACAGGAAAATTTACAACAAGTCAGTTGAGGATATCAGTTACTGTTGAGTGGTGCAGAAAAGAATCCTTATGACTCCAGCCTCTAGAGAATTGCCTTTATCCAGAAGCCAGTTGTGTATACAGAGTCATAGTAAACAGAAGTCTCAGCCCAAATTGTCCATGCCAACTAACCAAATTAGTCCCATTGGACTGAGTTTGGCCGGCATACCTCTAAACTTCTCCTGTCTACTTACTTGTGTTTTGAATGTTATGTGTACCTGCCTAAACCACTTTCTCTGGTAGCTCATTCCATAAACAGATTGCATGAGGACACTGTCCCTTGGGTCCCTTTTTAATCCTTCCCCTCCTCCGCTTAAACCTGCGACCTCTAATTTTAGTTCCACCTTCCCTGGGAAAAAGTTTACATGCATTCACAATATCTGAGCTCCTTCTGATTTTATACATTTCTATAAGATCATCTTTGCACCAAGCAGTAAAGTCTTAGCCTGCCAACCTCTCCCTTCAACGCTGTTGCTGGAAGTTATTCAAAGCAACAAGTTACAGCAAAGTTTTATGAATACGACTCCCTTTAAAACATGAGCGCAGTCTGACACACTATAGAATCTACCTGCACAGAGGGAGAGCCGTGCAGTCCATTAACCATAATGATAGATGAAATTTAATGTAGGAAAATGTGAGGTGTTGCATTTTTGGAGGAGAAAGCAGGGTAGGAATTATACAGTTAATGGTAGAGCACTGAGGAGTGTGGTGGAACAGAGGCATCTGGGAGTACAGATCCATATTTTATCGAAAGTGGTATCATGGGTAGATGGGGACATAAAGAAAGCTTTTGACATGTGGGCCTTTATAAATCAAAGTATTGAGTTCAGGAGTTGGGATCTTATCTTGAAGTTGTATTAGATGCTGATGAGGCCTAATTTGGACAATTGTGTGCAGTTTTGGTCACCTCCCAGGATACTTGGTAGTGTGGAGGAGCAGAGGGATCTGGAGGTACACGTCGACAGATCCCTGAAAGTTGCCTCACAGGTAGATAGGATAGTTAAGAAAGCTTATGGGGTGTTAGCTTTCATAAGTCAAGGGATAGAGTTTAAGAGACGCGATGTAATGATGCAGCTCTGTAAAACTCTAGTTAGGCCACACTTGGAGTATTGTGTCCAGTTCTGGTCGCCTCACTATAGGAAGGATGTGGAAGCATTGGAAAGGGTACAGAGGAGATTTACCAGGATGCTGCCTGGTTTAGAAAGTATGGATTATGATCAGAGATTAAGAGAGCTAGGGCTTTACTCTTTGGAGAGAAGGAGGATGAGAGGAGACATGATAGAGGTATACAAGATATTAAGAGGAATAGACAGAGTGGACAGCCAGCGCCTCTTCCCCAGGGCACCACTGCTCAGTACAAGAGGACATGGCTTTAAGGTAAGGGGAGGGAAGTTCAAGGGGGATGTCAGAGGAAGGATTTTCACTCAGAGAGTGGTTGGTGCGTGGAATGCACTGCCTGAGTCAGTGGTGGAGGCAGATACTCCAGTGAAGTTTAAGAGACTACTAGACAGGTATATGGAGGAATTTAAGGTGGGGGGGTTATATGGGAGGCAGGGTTTGAGGGTCAGCACAACATTGTGGGCTGAAGGGCCTGTAATGTGCTATACTATTCTATGTTCTTTGTTTTATGTACCTACAGGAAAAATATCAATAAGATTGAAAGAGCGCCGAAAAAGATTTACAAAGATGTTGCCAGGACTTGTGGAACTGAGTTATATGGAAAGGTTAGCAGAACAGAAACAAGAGAAAGTCTGCAGAAGCTGGAAATCCAAGCAACACACACAGAATACTGGAGGAGCTCAGCAGGCCAGGCAGCATCTGTGGAAAAGTGTAAAGAGTTGATGTGTCAGGCCAAGACCCCTCGTCAGTCCTGATAAAGGGTTTCGGCCTGAAACATCGACTCTTTACTCTTATCCATAGATGCTGCCTGGCCTGCTGAGTTCCTCCAGTATTTTTTGTGTGTTATATGGAAAGGTTGAATAGGTTTGCACTTTATTCCCGGTGGATAGGAGGATGAAGGGTGATTTTATAGAGGTATACAAAATTATGAGGGATGTAGGTATGGTAAATACAAGCAAGCATTTACTAATGAAGTTCGAGGAGACTAGAACTAGAGATCATGGGTGAAGGGTGAAAGGTGAAATGTTTAAGGGGCACCTCTTTCAGAGGGCGGTTGTCAGTCTCTGTGTGTAGCTTTTCATTGATTCCATTGTATCTTTGTTCTGCTGAGAATGTCTGCAAGAAAATGAATCTCAGGCTAGTACATGGTGACACATACGTACTTTGATTGTATATATTTGCTTCGCAATGCCAAATCGACTGCCACTTTCCTCGGCAGCGGGCGATTTTGGTTCTTCCAGTGAACGGAGACTGTGCGGTTCCCGGCGAGATACACTGGACTCTCCGCTGGTTTCAGCAAGCTACGAGGGGAGAGGGAATAAGAAAGGTTTCCTTTCTGTTTCCAAATCACTTCTCTCTCCTGCTTCTGCCAAGATGTTGTTGTACTGATGTCGGCGTTATCCAACGCAGGGATTTGGGGCAAGGTGGACAACAGGTGTTGATGTGTACAACAACACCGTCAGGTGACGGCGCTGAGGTCTACCTTGTTTTTAATCAGCGGCGAGTGACAACACACAACAGCAAATGAGTAGGGTGATCCAATATAAAGAGCACAAATCTAACCTTATTATTCGACACGCACTCCCCTCAAAAATTTCCATCTGCAAATAATTCATATGTTCGCAGTTTGACACAAAATGTCTTTGGAAGAATTTGCGCTCGCCTTAGTTTACTTTCTTAATTTTTTTTTCCAGCGTATGATATGATATGATTGTGTTTTTGTGCTTTGCAATGGAAAGCAAGTTACATTTGAGCTCCCTAGAGAAATGCAATCTGCCCTGTTAATAAGTAGGCGGGTGGTGAGCAGATGCTAATTGTTCAATTAAGTATAGGGTGTTTGAGTGACTGAGGCACTGGTACTCTTGTCAAGTGGAGGTGACAGGGTTTCGCTCCAAGCTTAGCATTACTGAGAATGTTTCCAAACCTAATATCTAAAATCAAGACTCAATCTTGATCTAATTATAGAGCTGCTATAACCTAGAGTTTGTCTTAAGTATTGGAGTTTAAGAAGAACTTACTTGAGGCATCTCGTTGCTTGGGAACCATTCTTTTAGTAATGACAATTTAATAGGACACGACAGTCATATGAAAAGAACCATCTGTATTAAGGGGGAAATGGCAACTGACCCGTCTGAGGTTCCTACCATGGACACCGAGGAAACTACAGACGAGAAGGAGCCAGCTGCCGAACCGCTGACCAAGCAGGACACCGAGATCTCGAATGAAACTTTCCCAGACAGCCAGCTCCTCAATGGGAGCGACCCGGGGTCCGATCCTCTCCCGGAGAAGGATTCAAAGAGCGGAGACGCTGTTGTAAGTCCACTCTCTTCCCCCCGACCTCTTGCTTTCACTCTTTTCCCTGGAATGCAGCAATTGTGCACAGTTGGACTTGGCCCCTAGATTGAAACATGTTTTTAAAATTGGATTAAATTGTGTGTGGTGTCTGCGTGTTTGGGCTACGGTTGCAAGTTTTTCCATTATACCTGTATCCTACCTTGACAATAAACTCCACTCAGCCAGATCTTCAGAAACTATAGTTGTAGGCTTCACGCTCCTGATTAAATAAGCGGTATGCCATGCCTTTTTTTTTTTGTTTTGCTAAATAACGAATCAATTTCTCGTTTAGTTTCTCCTATTCTCAATGCCGGAACGATTGTTGGTCTGCTGGCGAGACTTTGCTTCTCACATCTAATCCGCTACTCAGCTTATCTTCTGAGCTATTCTGAACCTCAGTTCAAATTTTCCCAGCTTTTTCAGGATTTTGCCGTGATGTCTCCCGACCTTTCCGATTGACTGCACATCTGCTTCTAAAACCTACTGAATTTCTGTGTGATTTAACCGGGCTTTGAATGGGTGTTTGTAGAAAATCAGACAAAAATCCCAGTGCTGAGTATGTGTGGCAACTAACTAGGGCACCACTTGTTAGCTGCTAGGCAATAGTATCATCTATACCACCTGCAAAATGAGAGCCTCATGTTTTTTTAAATGGGGGAAGAGTTCAGGATTACATGTTATAGTTTGATGTTGATGTCACTGCCATTACTGACAGCACTGCAATATGCTGATTTATAACACCTCCATATCTCCAGCTAAAATGTGCTGAACATGCCAACCAAGTGATCATTACTGGGCGTTTTCATACTATCTCATGTTTATGCATTTTTGTGGAAGCTCCTGGTGCCCTCTTCTGCTACACTGGTCCATGTGTATCTTGTGGAGGCCAAGTCATTGGGTATATGTCAGGCAGAGTTTATAGATTCTTAATTGTTCAGGGCATGAAGGGATACAGGTGAAAGCAGGAGATTGGGGCTGAGGGAGAAAATGAATCAGCCATGATGAAATGGCAGAGCAGTCTCAATGGGCCAAGAGGCTTAATTCTGCTCCTATATCTTATGGCCTTGATTAAGGCATAAAGGAATATGGGGAGAAGGAGAAGAATGGCGCTGAGGAGGAAAATGGATCAGCCATGATGAAATGGCGGAGCTGGCTTGATGGGCCAAATGGCCCAGTTCTTCTCCTGTGGTCTTGTCTTATGGTCTTTATACTTTAAGGGATGTTTGTTGGTATCTGCTGATAATACATAATTTTCTCATAATTGTTAAAGGGGAAAGTTAGAACTACAGGCAGGTGGTTGTTATATAGTTATAATACTGGATAATTTAAGAAATATTTATGTCAATAATTTTAAAAACTAGCTGGAAGAAGAGAAAGCTGGATTGTGTACCATGTCATTAATGTGCAAAATTAGTGGATTCAGACTGGAAAGTTATTTTGTATTCGTGTCAAATGCAATATTTAATGTGAAGGATCATGAATAATGAAGGGAGAGTTTAAGTGGAAAGTGTGGCTGGCTGGATCACTATCTGTTTTCCTTCACAGCTAACAAAGTGTGCTTGAGATCCAATCATGAAAATTACTAAAATAAACTGTAAATGCTCAATCAAAAATAAAAAGAGAAAATGATTCCGGGATTGAAAGGCTTGTCATATGAAGAGTGTTTGATGGCTCTGGGCCTGCACTCACTGAAGTTCAGAAGGATGAGGGGTGACCTCATTGAAGCCTATCTAATGTTGTAGGGCATTGAAAGAGTGGACTCTCCCACCACTCTCCTGTGGTGGGAGAGTCTAAGACCAGAGGACACAGCCTCAGAATAGAGGAACATCCATTTAAAACAGATGTAGAGGAATTTCTTTAGCCAGACAGTGGTGAATCTGAGGAATCTGGTGCCACAGGTGGCTGCGGAGGGCAAGTCATTAGGTGTATTTATGGCAGGGGTTGATAGATTCTTGATTGGTCAGGGCATGAACCGATTCAGGGAGAAGGCAGGAAACTGAGAGGGAAAATGGATCAGCCATGATGAAATAGTGGAACAGACTCGATGGGCCAATGGCCTAATTCTGCTCCTATATCTTATGGTTTTATAAAATGCTGGAGGTACTCAACAGGTTGGGTAGTATTTCTAAGAAAAATAGCAGTTAACATGTCAGGTCAAAGACTCTTCATCAGAGCAATCCTTTCAACCAACCTGAAACACTTTTGCCACAGATGTGGTCTGGCCTGCAGAGTATTTCTAGAATTATCTATTTTTATTTGACTTGGAGACCAACTGTCTTGGATTATAGAAGAACGTCCAAGTAACCGTGTGTATTTAATGTTATAAGATTAACATTCTGCTGCTTGTCAATTGTTCATCAATCATGGATCCTGTTATTGCAAGCAAGGCAGAATTTTCCTGTTCCAATGTTTTATTCCCTGTCATTTGGTATAGTTCCCGATGGGTATCCTTCTATTTGTTTTTGATTACTGATTCCAATAGTTTTCTCATACAAGACAAATATGGATTGGAGAGCATTGACATGAGATTCTGTAGATGCTGGAAAGCTTGAGCAAAGCACACAAAATGCTGGAGGAACTTAGCAGGTCAGGCAGCATCTATGGAGGTGAATAAACAGTTGATGCCCTGAGCCATGACCCTTCATCAGGTCTGGAAAGGCAAGGAGCAGAAGGCAGAATAAGAAGGAAGGAAGGGAGAGTACAATCTGGCAGGTTGGTGGGTGAGACCAGGTGAGGGAAGGGTGAAAAAGACCAGGTGGAGAAGGAGATCGATGTGAGAAACTTGGAATTTGAGAAGGATAAGGGAAGATCGGAGGTGTCAGTGTTGCAGATGAACAGGGGAAACTATGGAGCCATGAGGGAGGAGCTGGCCAAAGTTAACTGGACAGATATCCTAGCAGAAAAGACAGTGGAACAGCAATGGCAGGTATTCTTGGGAATAATACACAAGGTGCAAAATCAGTTCATCCCCCAGAGAAGGAAGGATTCAAAAGGGGGAAAGGGGCCACAGTGGTTGACAAAGGAAGTCAGAGATTGCATAGCATTAAAAAAAAGGAAATATGACAGAGCTAAGGTGAGTGGGAGGACAGATGATTGGGATTTTTTTAAGGAACAACAGAACTTAACTAAAAAGGCAATACGGGGAGAAAAAATGAGGTACGAACGCAAGCTAGCCAGGAATATAAAGGAAGATAGCAAAAGCTTTTTTAGGTATGTGAAGAGAAAGAAGATAGTTAAGAACAATGTTGGGCCCTTGAAGAATGAATTGGGTGAAATTGTTATGGGAAACAGAGAAATGGCAGAAGAATTTAATAAGTACTTTAGATCTGTCTTCACTAGGGAAGACACAAGCAATCTCCCAGATGTATGGATGGGCCAAGGACATAGGGTAACAGAGGAAATGAAACAGATTGACATTAGGAAGGAAACAGTGATGAGTAGACTGATGGGACTGAAGGCTGACAAATCCCCAGGTCCAGATGGTCTGCATCCTAGGGTACTAAAGGTGGTGGCCCTGGAAATTGCGGATGCATTGGTAATCATTTTCCAATGTTCCTTAGATTCAGGATCAGTTCCTGAGGATTGGAGAATGGCTAATGTTATCCCACTTTTTAAGAAAGTAGGGAGGGAGAAAACAGAGAACTATCGTCCTGTCAGCCTAATATCAGTAGTGGGGAAGATGCTAGAGTCCATATTAAAGATGAAATAGTGGCATATCTAGATAGCAGTGGTAGGATTGGGCCAAGCCAGCATGGATTTACCAAGGGCAAATCATGCTTGACTAATCTATTGGAGTTTTTCGAGGATGTAACCAGGAAGTTAGACAAGGGAGATCCAGTGGTTTTCAGAAGGCATTTGATAAGGTCCCACATAGGAGATTGGTGGGTAAAATCAGAGCTCATGGCATTGGGGGGAAGATATTGACATGGATAGAAAACTGGTTGGCAGATAGAAAGCAAAGGGTAATGGTGAATGGGTGTTTCTCGGAATGGCAGGTGGTGACTAGTGGGGTGCCACAGGGCTCGGTATTGGGACCACAGCTGTTTATGATTTACATCAACGATTTAGATGAAGGCATTGAGAATAACATCAGCAAGTTTGCTGATGATACTAAGCTGGGTGGCAGTGTGACGTGATGAGGATGTTAGGAGAATTCAGGGTGACTTGGATAGGCTGAGTGAGTGGGCAGATACTTGGCAGATGACGTTTAATGTGAATAAGTGTGAGGTTATCCACTTTGGGAGTAAGAACAGGAAGGCAGATTATTATCTGAACGGTGTAGAGCTAGGTAAGGGAGAAATACAAAGAGATCTAGGAGTCCTTGTTCATCAGTCACTGAAGGTGAATGAGCAAGTGCAGCAGGCAGTGAAGAAGGCTAATGGAATGTTGGCCTTTATTACAAAGGGAATTGAGTACAAGAGCAAGGAAATCCTTTTGCATTTGTACAGGGCCCTGGTGTGACCACACCTGGAGTATTGTGTACAGTTTTGGTCTCCAGGGTTAAGGAAGGACATCCTGGCTATAGAGAAAGTGCAGCGTAGATTCACGAGGTTAATTCCTGGGATGTCTGGACTGTCTTACACAGAGAGTTTAGAGAGACTGGGCTTGTACACGCTGGAATTAAGGAGATTGAGAGGGGATCTGATTGAAACATATAAGATTATTAAGGGATTGGACAAAATAGAGGCAGCAAATATGTTCCAGATGCTGGGAGAGTCCAGTACCAGAGGGCATGGTTTGAGAATAAGGGGTAGGTCATTTAGGACAGAGTTAAGGAAAAACTACTTCTCCCAGAGAGTTGTGGGGGTCTGGAATGCACTGTCTCGGAAGGCAGTGGAGGCCAATTCTCTGGATGCTTTCAAGAAGGAGCTAGATAGGCATCTTATGGATAGGGGAATCAAGGGATATGGGGACAAGGCAGGAACCGGGTATTGATAGTAGATGATCAGCCATGATCTCAGAATGGCGGTGCAGGCTCGAAGGGCTGAATGGTCTACTTCTGCACCTATTGTCTATAACTGTTAGTGCCCACTCTTCTTTCCCCATCAGCTCTAATCTTCTCACATTGACACCCTTCCTCATCCTGGTCCCTCACCTGGTCTCACTTATCACCTGCCAACTTGTACTCCTGCCCCACCCCTTATTCAGTCCTGATGATGGGTCACAGCCCAAAATGTCAACTTTTTATTCCCCTCCTTAAATGCTTCCTGACCTCCTTGAGTGCCTACAGCATTTTGTGTTACAATGTATTTGATTAGCTAATTTCATTAACATGCCCTTCATCCCCAGCTGGCCTCTCGGACACTTCTTTCTTCTTCAAATATATTACCTTCCTTTTCCTTGCCTTTCCCATTGCAATTCTAATTTGGTTAATTGGGTGTCAGTCAAAGTTCTCAAATATTACAAATGTGCTTTCATTTTTATACTGTTGGTGTTTTCCTTTTAATTCCACATTTGGTCTATTTCCTATTTATTCTCGTGTTTTACTCAGTTCCTTTGAGATTATGACAATTAAGTTTCCAGTGAGTATGGCCAGTGAGTTGCAATTTGATTGCTAACCATCAAATGTGTACAATTGGAAGATTCCTGCAATCTTGCCCATGAAGCTCATCTCAACATAATCTAGACAAGCAGATATTTATTTCTTTGGATTAAAGTTTCTTCCAATTGCCAAATAATAAAACTTAGAAAAAATACAACATTGCCTAAAGCAGTACTAGGTGATTAAATCATTCGATGAATACCCGAAAGGTCCTTCTGATCCAGGGCACTTTGTGCATTCATATCCCACAATGACTGTACTTGGAGGAACTCAACAGGTCAGGCTTGTGTAGATCATGTTGAGATTAATTCTGTGTACTGCTCAGCCAAAGAAGTGCTTAATTGAAGGAAATTCAGTTAAAGTGTACACTAATAATTAATGAAGAAAATTTAGCTGGGCCACTAACAATAATACCTTATTCTGTTATGTAATGGTCATCCAAGAGAGCAGATTTGACCTTGGTTTAGCATGTCCTCACAGCATTCCTTCAGTAAAGCACTAGGACAGAAGCCTTCTCCTTTAGAAATTAAATCTATGGAGTGAGACTTGATCCCAAAACATTCTGACCCGCAGCCAATGGTCTTAACCATTGGACTACCATGCAGTATGTGAAATTCACATTTCTAATCAATGGTTGATTATCTAATCAATATTACTGTATTACTATTTTAGGATTTAAAGAAAAAGAAACAATTTAAGCCTTGGACTAGTGAAATGATCACCTTTCATCACTATGCAAAGTGTCAATGTCTTGTAGGGAGAGAAAATGAAACCTCTTGAGCTAGACTGGCAGTGGAACTAAAACAACTCCAGTAATCTGCCTCAGCTGCTTCCATTCATCACTCTGAGACCAGAAGTCCATGCACTTTATTCCTTTAATAAGATACCAATAAGATATATAAGAATATCTTGCATACCCAGAAAATAAATAATGCCTTCAGGTTAGAAGGTGGATGAGGCCACCATCAGAGTGGAGGAGTAACACTTTTTCTTCTGTCTGGGTAGCCTCTGACTTGATGGAATGAATATTGATTTCTCTTGCAATTCTAATTTGGTTAATTGGGTGGAATGAATATTGATAACTTTTTTCCAACCCCTCCCCTCTTCCTCTATTCCCCACTCTTGACTTTTTACCTCTTCGCACCTGCTGATCACTTCCCTCCTTCCCTTTCTCCTATGGTCCATTCTCCTCCCCTTCTTCAGATTCCTTCTTCTCCAGCCCTTGACCTTTCCCACTCACCTGTCTTCACCAACACCTTCCAGTTAGCCTCGTTCCACTTCCCCACCTTTTTCATTCTGGTGTCTTCCCCCTTGTTGCTGTATTTGAATGTGCACAGTAATTTGAATGTGCACAGAATAAGGTAATTGAACTTGCAGCACGGTTACAGATTGGCAGGTATGATGTCGTAGGCATCACTGAATCATGGCTGAAAGAAAACTTAAGGCAGGGGCTTAACATCCAAGGATACACACTTTACTGAAAGGACAGGCAGGAAGGCAGATAGGGCAGCATTGCTCTGTTCGTTTTAAAAAAATGAAATGTAACCATTAGAGAGAGGTGACATGGGGTCCGAAAGTGTTGAATCTTTGTGTACAGAGCTAAGGAACTGCAAGGGTAAAAAGACCCGATGGGAGTTGTACACAGAACCCCCCCCCCCCCAAAACAGTCATAGGATGTGGCCTACAAATTATAATGGGATACAGAAAATGTATGCCAAAAAGGCAATGTTACAATAGTCATGAGGGACTTCAATATGTAAGTAGATTGGGAAAATCAGGTTAGTGCTGGATTCCAGGAGGGGAATTTCTAGAGTGCCTATGAGATGGCTTTTAGAGAAGCCTGTGGTTGAACCCACTAGAGGATCAGCTATTCTGGACTGGTTGTCGTGAAATGAACCAGTATTGATTAGAGAGCTTAGGGTAAAAGAATCCTTAGGAGAGGGTGATTGCAATGTGATAGAATCTACCTTGAAATTTGAGAAGGAGAAGCTAAAGTCAGATGTATCCATAATGGAATAAAGGGAATTACAGAGGCATGAGAGAGGAGTTGGCCTGAATTGATTGGAAAAGAACACTGGCAAAGATGATGGCAGAGCAGCACTGGCTGGAACTTCTGGAAACAATTCAGAAGGAACAGGATATATCCATCCCAAAGAGGAAGGAATATTCTAAGTGAAAGGTGACATTACAGTGGGTAAAAAGCGAAGTCAAACCAACATAAAAGCCAGAGAGGACGTGTAATAGAGTAAACATTAGTGTGGAAGTTTGGGAAGTTGGTTTTTTGAAAACCAACCAAAGGCGACTAAAAATTCATTAAGAGTGGTAAGAAGGGATATGACAGTGGACCACTGAAAAATGATGCTGGAGGTAGTAATGGGGGACAAGGAAATGGCAGATGAAATGAGTAAGTATTTTGCATCAGTCTTCACTGTGGAAGTCACTAGCAGCATGGGAGAAGTTCCAGGAGTCAGGGGTCATGAAGTGTGTGAAATTACCATAACTAGAGAGAAGGTTCTTGGGAAACTGAAAGGTCTGAAGGTAGGTAAGTCACCTGGACCAGATGGTGTACACCCCGGAGTTCTGAAAGAGGTGGCTGAAGAGATTGTGGAAGCATTAGTAATTATCTTTCAAGAATCACTAGATTCTGAAATGATTCCAGAAGACTGGAAAATTACAAATGTCACTCCACTTTTCAAGAAGGGACAGAAGAAGAAGAAAAGAAATTATAGGCCAGTTAGTCTGACTTCAGTGGTTGGGAAGATGTTGGAGTTGATTATTAAGGATGAGGTCTCAGGGCACTTGGAAGCAGATGATAAAATAGGCAATAGTCAGCATGGTTTCCTCAAGGGAAGATCTTGCCTGACAAATCTGTTGGAATTCTTTGGGGGAAAAAATAACAAGCAGGATAGCCAAAGGAGAATTGGTGGATATTATGTACTTGGATTTTCAGAAGGCTTTTGACAAGGTGCCACAAATGAGGCTGTGTAACAAGTTAAGAGCCCATGGTATTACAGGAAAGTTTCTAGCATGGATAAAGCAGTGGCTGATTGGCAGGAGGCAAAGAGTGGGAATAAAGGGAGCCTTTTCTGGTTGGCTGCTGGTGACTAGTGGTTTTCCACAGGAGTCTGTGTTGGAACCTGTTTTTTTAATGTTATATGTTAATGATTTAGATGATGAAACTAATTACTCTGTTGCAAAGTTGCAGATAATATGAAGATGGGTGGAGGGGCAAGTATTTTTGAGGAAGTAGAGAGGCTACAGAAAGACGGACAGATTATTAGAATGGACAAACTAGTGGCAGGTAGAATACGGTGTCAGGAAGAGTATGGTCATGCACTTTGGTAGAAGCTATGAAAAGGTTGACTATTTTCTAAATGGAGGGGAAAATACAAAAAGAAACTGAGGTGCAAAGGAACTTGGGAGTCCTTGTGCAGGATTCGCTGAAGGTGAATTTGCAGGTTAAGTTTGTAGTGTTAGCATTTATTTCAAGACTAGAAAATAAAAGCAAGGATGTAATGTTGAGTCTTTATAAAGCACTAGTGAGGCCACACTTAGGCTATTATGAGCAGTTTTGGGCCCCTTATCATAGAATGTGCTAAAACTGGAGAGCGCTCAAAGGAGATTCACAAAAATGATTCCAGGATTGAATGCCTTGTCCAATGAAGAGTGTTTGATGGCTCTGGGCCAGTATTCGCTAGAACTCAGAAGAATGAGGAGTGACCTCATTGAAACCTGTTAAATGGTGAAAGGCCTTGATAGAGTGGATGTGGAGGGGATGTTTCCCTTGGTAGGAGAGTCTAAGGCCAGAGGTCACAGCCTTAAAATAGAGAGGTTCCCTATTAGAATGGAGATGAGGAGGAAAATTCTTTTGCCAGAGAGTGGTGAATCTGTGGAATTCTTTGTCATAGGTGTCTGTGGAGGCCGCCTTTATATAATTTTAAGGCAGAGCTTGATAGTTTCTTAATTGCTCAGGGCATGTAGGGACATGGGGAGAAAACAGTAGAATGGAACTGAGGAAAATTGGATCAGCCATGATGAAATGGCAGAGCAGTCTCAGTGGGCTAAATGGCCTAATTCTGCTCCAATATCATGTGATCTTCCTCCTCAGTCCTGAAGAAGGGTCTCGGCCCAAAATGTTGACTGTACTCATTTGCATAGATGTTGCCTGGTTCTGAGTTCCTCCAGAGGTAGGTAGCTAGGGGTGTGTGTGTGTGTGTGTGTGTGTGTGTGTGTGTGTGTGTGTGTGTGTGTGTGTGTGTGTGTGTGTGTGTGTGTGTGTGTGTGTGTGTGTGTGTGTGTGTGTGTGTGTGTGTGTGTGTGTGTGTGTGTGTGTGTGTGTGTGTGTGATAACACCCTATATGGTTTGTGTTTCAAGCCCCATACTTTGAAGAATGCCTGTGACCATTGTCCATCTATTACTTGAAATATGGATGAGACTTAATCATTTAGTTAAATAAATGTTAGAACATAAAACAGCAACTGGCCCTTCAGCTCATTGTGTCTGTGCTGACCATCATGCCAATCCAAACTATCCCCACCTCCCTGCACATGGTCTGTGTTCTTCTGTTCATTATCTGATTACATGTGTCAAAATGTCTTTCAAATATTGATTTTGTATTTGCCCCTACCAGAGCAGTGCAACAAGCTAAAAGAGGAGTTCCAAGTAAATTTATTATCAAGTACGTGTATCATCATATACAACCCGTAGTGTATTTGGACTTCCAAAAGGCATTTGACAAGGTGCCACACCAAAGATTATTACTTAAAGTAAAAAATCATGGGATTGGGGATAATATTCTGGCATGGGTGGAGGATTGGCTTTCTAACAGAAAACAGAGAGTTGGGATAAATGGTTTATTCTCAGACTGGCAGTTGGTGACTGGTGGTGTTCCGCAGGGGTCGGTGTTGGGACCCCAACTCTTTACAATCTATATTAATGATTTGGAGAAAGGGACTAAGTGCAACGTATCGAAGTTTGCTGATGACACAAAGATGGGAGGGAGTGTAATGAGTGCGGAGGACATTGAAACCCTGCAGGGGGACATAGATAGGCTGAGTGATTGGGCAGACATTTGGCAGATGAAATATAATACTGACAAGTGTGAGGTCTTGCACTTCGGCAGGAAAAATAATAGAGCAAGTTATTATCTAAATGGAGAGAAACTGGAAAGTGCTTCTGTGCAAAGGGATCTGGGGGTCCTGGTGCAGGAAACACAAAAAGTTAGTATGCAAGTGCAGCAGGTGGTCAAGAAGGCCAATGGAATGCTGGCTTTTATTGCTAGGGGGATGAAGTATAAGAACAGGGAGGTCTTACTGCAGTTGTACCGGGTATTGGTAAGACCACACCTGGAGTACTGCGTGCAGTTCTGGTGTCCATATTTAAGAAAGGACATACTGGCTCTCGAGGCAGTGCAGAGAAGGTTCACTAGGTTAATTCCGGGGATGGGTGGGTTGATGTATGATGAGAGGTTGAGTAGATTGGGACTCTACTCATTGGAGTTCCAAAGAATGAGAGGCGATCTTATTGAAATATATAAGATTGTGAAAGGGCTTGATCGGGTGGATGCGGGGAGAATGTTCCCAATGATGGGTGAAACTAGGACTAGGGGGCATAATCTTAAAATAAGGGGATGCCATTCCAGGACTGAGATGCGGAGAAATTTCTTCACTCAGAGGGTAGTGGGGCTGTGGAATTTACTGCCCCAGAGAGCTGTGGAAGCTACTACACTCAATAAATTCAAAACGGAGATAGACATTTTCCTGGATAAAAATGGCATTAGGGGATACGGTGAGCGAGCAGGTAAGTGGACATGAGGCTAGGTTTAGATCAGCCATGTGATCTCCTGGACCAGTTTTCAATAGCCTGGATGGGTCGGAGAGGAATTTTCCAGATTTTTTCTCCTCAATTGGCAAATCGTTTTTTTTTCCCTGGGTGATCACATGGGTTTGGGCGGGATGAATAATAAAATAAAATGGGCGGCATGGTGCCCTGTTGGTTGGCACTGTTGCCTTGTGGGATTCGGTGAAAACTAGAGTTAAGATTGGATCAGCCATGATCTTGTTGAATGGCGGAGCAGGCTTGAGGGGCCGATTGGCCTACTCCTGCTCCTATCTCTTATGTTATGTCTTATGTTATCCATAACAGAATTATATCCAAAATAGAATCAATGGAAGACCGCAACAACTCACGAATTCAATTAAAGGCACAAGATGTAAACAATTTTAGTATCTTCTCTGGAGAGGTTAGAGTAATAAAGCCATACTTTCTGCTGAAGTTTCTGAGATTCACAAGTGGAAGAATGATGGTTGCTGAAACCTCAGGAAAACTTCCCTATAGCAGTGCGATCAAGACAGAACACAATATGTGGCCTCACCAACAATGTGTACGACTGCAACATAACATCCTAACTGCTCTATTCGGTGCCCTGACTGATGAAGGTCAGCGTGCCGGAAGATTTATTCAGCACCCTCTCTACTTGCCATATTCAGCCTGTTGGCTTGTTTTTTTTCTCTCTTTATGCACTGTTCTGGAGTATGATCAGTGAACATCTATGCGACGGCTGCTGGGAATTGCAGAACTGAAGCCTCCCTTGCCGACTTCTAAACGGAAACATGAACCTACAGGAAAGATGCCAATAAAAATGAAAGAATACAGATAAAACTTACAAGGATGTTGTTGGGACCTGAGTTATAGGGAAAGGCTGAGTAGGTTAGGACTTTATTGGAGAATGATATTTCATAGAGGTATATAAAATGGAGAGGTGTATATATAGGGTAAATGCAGGCAGACATTTTCTTCTGAAGTTGGTTGAGATTAGAACTAGAGGTGATTTGGTAAGGGTGAAAGGTGAAAAATTTGAGGGGAACCTGAAGGGGATCGTCTTCACTCAGAGGGTGGAGAGAATGTGGAATAAGTTGCCAGCATAAGGGGTGGATGCAGGTTTATTTGCAGCATTTAAGAGAAGTTTGGTCAAGTACATAAATGTGAGGGGTATGGATGACCATGGTCCAGATGTGGGTCGATACCACTTGACAGAAAAACAGTTGGGCCAAGGTGTCTGTTTCTGTGCCGTAGTGCTCTATGGCTCTATCAAGTTTCATCAATGATCTGTTGAACTTTGAGAATGAACCACACAAGAATTTGATTGGATATGTTGCGATGAGAATATGGTTAAAAATGAATTCCAAAGCAATTCTGCTTCCAGTAATGAAGCAATGGAAATTCAGTTGTGTATGGGAGGCCAGAATAGGAGGAAAGCAGTTCTTGAAGAAATTAAAGATGGACTTTCAAGATCATGTAGGGTTTTGAACTCTACTTCATTTAACTTGCCCAGGCCATGAAATCTGTTGACTTAGCCTGTAATCATGGGCTGTGTAATCTTTGAAGAGAAATAGCAAAAAGGAATTCCCATGTGAATATTTTCTTTTGTCGGTTCTTTTCAGATTTTGAACACCTTTACCGCAGACCCGGATGCTCGTCAGACTACTGGCTTGTACTTCCAAGATGGAAAGCGCCACGTGGATTATGTGTTGGTGTATCAATACAAGAAATCAAACCGCAAAGGGTTAAGTTCACGCCACCGGGGTTCAGTCGGTAGTCGGCAGCAGGATCTGGACGTTGATGGCAATCTGCAGCCAACGGATTTCCCGGAGGATGACCGGAGGCTGCGCCGGGAAGAGTTTGAACTAAATCTCCTTGATGCTGGACTGGAACTGGAGAGCGATGAAGAGGTAATGTCCCATTTGCTCATGTTAGTACTGAGTTTCTGGGTTCTCTAGCTGGTTATGAGTTAACTTTCAAGCTATCTTTTTAGGGATGACTTTCATACTTTGTGTAGACATCTTAAATGGGGGAGTCCTGAGGAAGGAAGCCATTGCATTGGATATTCTGCTAATTATAATGAAGAACAGTTGGTCAAATTCTTTTGCTAAGCCTTTGTGGAAAATCTTAACAAGTCTGATCAGTAGATTAATGTGGTATATAATCTGGAATATGGAGAGTAGAATTTTAAAGGGCTAGAAAGGTGAACTAATTTTGACCTCCAATTAATCCATGTTTCTATCAGCCAAAACATGATTGAATTAAAATCCTACTATTTGCTACAGGTATTGAATGAATATTATCAGCCACATTTACTTCACGCCATAGTGCAGTTACGAATGTCCCTTAAATCCAAGGGCACAATAGTGAGCTGTATTGATAAGCTAAGTTCCCATAGCTAATTACGATGAGTTAATACCTCACTTAAAGAAAGAAGAATTTGCAATGTATTAAGCGTGTGCTTGTTCATATTGCTCAGTGTATTTTCCCTGCTGGTGTTTGATCATGTCAGCATTCCAATAAGTATGGACCAAAGACTCTGCTCTGGAAAGACACCATCCTACCTCACTGTTATTTTTCATACTTGGTCCAAATGCGTGGATATTTTCAGTCCGAACTGACTCAAGAATCTGGATTCTGGCACCCTCATGAAGCCAGTGGCTATTTTAAGATGGATTTTTTTAGATATACTATTGTCCAGCTGTGAACACTAATCCTCATTTTGAATTTTCCAGCTTATGCTCAGATATCCAATGGAAGTATGATTCAAAGTAAATTTATTATCAAGACACATTTGTTACCCTGAGATTTATTTTCTTCAGGCATTCTCAGTAGAACAAAGAAATACAATAGAATCAATTAAAAACTGCGCACTCTGACAAACGACCAGTATGCAAAAGAAGACAAACTGTGCAAATAGAAATAAATAAACAATACTGAGAACAAGAATTGTAGAGTCCTTGAAAGTGAATCCATAGGTTGTGTTCAGCGATCTGTTCAGTGTTGAGGTGTGTGAAGTTACCTACAGTGATTCAGGAACCTGGTGGTTGAAGGTAATAACTGTTACTGATTGCCGTTAACATTTCAACAGAATCAGCTTTCTGACAAATTAACAGAGATCATTACCTACACTCTCACACTACTGTCTATCTTCATCAAAGGACCATAAGGTATCGAAGCAGAATTAAGCCACTCAGCCTGTCATGTCTGCTGCACCATTCCATCATGGCTGATTCATTATCCTCCCAATCCCATACTCCTGCCTTCTCCCTGTAACCTTTGACACCCTGACTAGCCAAAAACCCATCGACCTCTACTTTAAATATATTCAATGACTTGACCTCCACAGCCATCTGTTAGAATGAATTCCACAGATTCACCACCCTCTGGCTAAAGAGATTCTGTTCTAAATGGACATCCCTCTACTGAGGCTGCAGACTCATCAACTATAGGAAACATTCTACTCCACTTTGGCCCTATGTAGGCCTTCCAATATTAGATACACTTCAATGAGATCCGCCCTTCCCCCTCCCACATTCTTAAAAGCTTCAGCTAATACAGGCCCAAAGTGACCAAACACTTCTCGTATATTAACCGTCTAATTCCCAGGATCATTCTTGTGAACTTCCTGTGGTCCCTTTCCTAAGCCAGCGTATCTCTTAGATAAGGGGTTCAAAACTGCTCACAGTACTCCAGTGCAAATTGATCAATGCCTTCTAAAGATACAGCATGCAGATATTTTAGTCCTCTCAAAATTAATACTAACGTTGCATTTACCTTCCTTACCACCAACTTAACCTGCAAGTTAACCATTAGGGAGTCCTGCACAAGGACTCCCCAAGTCCCTTTGCACCTCTGATTTTTGATTTTTCTCCCCACTTAGAAAATAATAGATCTCTACAAGTCCTTCTGCAGTCTCCCTGCTTTCTCAACACTACCTACCCGTGTAAAAGATGTCCTCCTCTTTTAAAGCATCAGAGATGTCCTCTTTCTTTAAAGAATAGGGTTTTCCTCCCTCTACTACTGACGCTGCCCTCACCTAAATCTCCTCCATTTCCCATACATCTGTGCTCACCCCATCTTCCCGCCATTGTAAAAGTGATACAGTCCCTCTTGTCCTTGCCTACCATCCCATCAGCCTCTGCATACGACACAATCTTCCGCAACTTCTGCCATCTCCGAAAGAATCCTATCACTAAGCATGTCTTTATCACACCCCTCCCTCCGTTTTCCACGTGGATCGTTCCTTCCTCGATTCCTTGTCCATTTTTCCTCCCCACTAATCTCCCTGCAGCACTTATCCCTGCAAGCGTCCTATACCTACCCATACACCTCCTCCCTCACCTTCATTCAGAGCCCCAAACATTCCTTCCAGGTGAGGTAATGCTTCACCTGCGAATCTGCTGGTGTTGTCTTTTATGCCCTGTGCTCCTGACTTCTCCCCTACACTGGTGAGACCCATCCTAAATTGGGGTCTGTTTTGTCAAGTATCTCTGCACCATCCTCCAAAAGTGGACCTTCCTGGTGGCCAAATATTTTAATTCCTATTCCCATTCCCATTCTGACATGTCAATCCAGGGTCTCAGCTTGTGCCCAGATGAATCTACCCCCAGGGTGGAGGAGCAACACCTTGTATTCCTTCTGGGTACCCTCCAACCTGATGGTATGAATAGTGATTTCTCCTTCTGATTATCAAAATTCCTCCCCACTCACCCATCCTCTTTCCCACTCTGACCTTTTTACTACTTCTCACTTGCCTATTACTTCCCCTTGGGTCCCCTCCTTCCCTGTCTCCTGTTGTCCGTTTTTATCTCCTGTCAGATTCTTTCTTCTTCTAGCTAGCCTCTTTCTCCTCCTCCCCACCTTATAATTCAGGGGCCTCTCCCCTTCCCTCTCAATCCTGAAAATGGATCTCAGCCCAAAACATTGATGGTTTACTCTTTTCTATAGATGCTACCTGACCCACGGAATCCTCCAGCGTTTTCTGTGTGTTGCTTTGGATTTCCAGCATCTGCAGAATTTTTTTTTTCATGTTTGTAATTTACTACCTGCCCCTCCACCTTTCTTTATACTTTCTGCAAACTAGAACACAAAGCTGTCATCAAAATTGTTGACATATATCGTGAAGGGAAGCTGTCCCTGTGGAACTCTGCTAGTCACTGGCAGCCAATCAGAATAGGCACACCTTATTCTGAATCTTTGCCACATGAGTCTGCCGATCTTCTATCCATGCTGGTATCTTTCCTGTAATACCATAGGCTCTTATCTTGTTAAGCAGCCTCATATGTGGCACCTTGTCTGTCAAAGGCCTTCTAAAGATCCAAGTAAACAACATCCGTTGACTGTCCTGTCTATCCTGCCTGTTATTTCCTCAAAGAATTCCAACATTTTTAAGGCAAGATTACCCCTTAAGGAAGCCATGCTGACTTTGGCCTACTTTATCACTGGCCTCCAAGTACCCCAAGATGTCATCCTTCATAATGGACTCCACTGAAGTCAGGATAACTGGCCGATAATTTTCTTTCTTCTGCCTCCATCCCTTAAGGAGTGAAGTGACATTTGCAATTTTCCAGTCCACCAGAACTGTTGTAATTTTTTGGAAGAACATTACTAATTCCTCCTCAATCTCTTTAGCTACCTCCTTCAGAGCCCTGGGCTAGAGTCTGTCTGGTCCAGGTGACTTACCTACTTTCAGATCCATCAGCTCCGAGCACCTCCTTAGTAATAGCAGCTACACTCATTTCTGCCCCCTAACACTCTTGAATTTCAGACACACTGCTAGTGTCTTCCACAGTTAAGACAGTCACAAAATAGTTATTAAGATTGTCTGCAGTTTCTTCATCTTCCATTACTACCTCTCCAGCATCATTTTCCAGTGGTACAATATCTACTCTCTCCTCTTTTACTCATCA
Organism: Hemitrygon akajei; assembly: GCF_048418815.1. Taxonomy (NCBI): domain Eukaryota; kingdom Metazoa; phylum Chordata; class Chondrichthyes; order Myliobatiformes; family Dasyatidae; genus Hemitrygon; species Hemitrygon akajei. Next base: position 174,357,305 of record NC_133129.1, read on the forward strand.
TATGTCTGAGGGTGGGGGGGGGGGGAACATTTTATAATCACTTCTGTATCACTGGCTAGCTTACCTTTATATTTAATCTTTTCTCTCATGTTTTTTTTAGTTCCCTCTGGTTTTTAAAAGTTCTCCCAATCCTCTAACTTCCCACTAATTTTAGCTATATTATATGCCTTCAAATGTTTGCTTTTATGCTGCCTTTCATTTCCTTTGTCAGCCATGTTTGCCTCATCCTCCCTTTAGAATGCTTCTTCATCTATCCTGTGCTTTCTGAATTATGCCCAGAAACTCCAGCCATTGCTGTTCTGCCAGCATCCCCGGTAGTTTTTCCTTCCAATCAACTTTGGCCAACTTGTCTCTCATGCCTCTGTAATTCCCTTTACACAATTCTAATACTAATACATCTGACTTTAGCTTCTATCATTTTATGATCACTACTCTCCTAAAGGTTCTTTTACCTTAAGCTCCCTGATGAAAACTGGTTCATTTCACAACACCCTGTCCTGAATTGCCTTTGCCCTGGTGGGCTCAATGACAAACTGCTCTAAAAAGAAATCTCACAGGCACACTACAAATTCCCTCTCTCGGGATATAGCACCAAACTGATTTTCCCAAAATAACTGCATTCTGAAATCCCCACATGACTATTGTAACACTGCCCTTATTACATGCCTTTTTACCTCCCATTGAAATTTATATTTCATATCCTGGCTACTGTTTGTGGGCTAACTCCCATTAGGGCCTTTTTACCCTTGCATTTTCTCAACTCTACCCGCAAACCACTGTTTTGGAAACAGGTGGTTGTTGCCTTTACTTTCCGCAGTGATAGAAGCCTTGTGATTTGCCTGACCAAAGTGTCTGCCACATGACCTTCCATCCCCTTGGTGACCTTCATCATCTGTTGCCAATTTCCTTGTCCTTGTCTGCCAAATACCGGACTAAATCTGTATGGATAACCCCTGAACTATTGGCCCATTCCATAATATTTTGGCCCGTTTTGTTCTGAGGCAAGAACACCATTTCTGATCCTCTGTCAAATTCCAATTTTTGATTTCTCAAATAAAAGCAAGTGCAAATGGCAAAGGGACAGGAAATGATTCATTTTTCCCAAAAAAGAACTTGCATCAACAGATGGATTATTGCAATCCTTTATTTACTCCCATGTAATATACCCCATGAAACTCATGAGCTTGTTTTTAAATTTACAAGTTCCCTTAGTCCCTTATTCCCCCTGTAAGCAAGCTCTTGATTTATTTATGCATTTGAAGATGATATATTTCAGTCCTGCAGCCTCCAGTTTAATGTTGGTGCATAACATTTGTTCCCAGGTCAGAGTGCACTATTTTACTAAGTGTTAACTTTTTAAAGATGTGGGCATTACTAGCAAGGCCTGAATTTAATGCCTGTGCCTAATTGCCCTTGTGAAGGTCGTGGAGAGCGACACTCTTGAACCATTACCAGACTTCAGGCAAAGGTGCTCGTGCTGTAGGGAACATTTTAGAAAGTAGATCCTGCGGTAATAAAGGAACGATGCTACTATTCCAGGCTCAGGGTAGTGCACAGCTTGGCAGGAAACCTGCATGTGATGATGCTACCTGGTCCTTGCATTGACCAGGCCAACTGGTTTGCACAGATTCACTTTCAAGGATCTCTTACAACTTGTGTTCTCAGTATTATCTGAGAGGAGCAGCACAGTAGTGTAGTAGTTAGCGCAATGTTGGACAGTACCAGCGACCCAGGTTCAATTCCCACAGCTGCCTGTAAAGAGTTTTTATGTTCTACTTGTCACCGCATGGATTTCCTCTAGATGCTCTAGTTTCTTACCATGGGCCAAAAACCAACTGGTTGATAGGCTAATTGGTCATTGTAACTTGTTGATTAATTAGGCTAGGATTAAATGAGGGGATTGCTAGGCAGGGTGGCTTGAAGGTCCTTTTCTTTGCTGTATCTGAATAAATAAATATTTTTTATTTATGCAAATAGTTTTTGAGATACACTCAAACTTCTATAGCTAGAAACATAGAAGATAGAAACATAGAAAACCTACTGCACAATACAGGCCCTTCGGCCCACAAAGCTGTGCCAAACATGACCTTACCGTAGAACTAACTAGGCATATGCACAGCCCTCTATTTTTCTAAGCTCCATGTACCTATCCAGGAGGCTCTTAAAAGACCCTAACATTTCCACCTCCACCACCACCGCTGGCAGCCCATTCCACACACTCACCACTCTGCGTTTTTTAAAAAAAAATCCATGACATCTCCTCTGTACCTACTTCCAAGCACCTTAAAACTATGCCCTCCTGTGCTAGCCATTTCAGCCCTGGGAAAAGGCCTCTGACTATCTACACCATCAATGCCTCTCATTATCTTGTACACCTCTATCAGGTCACTTCTCATCCTCCATCACTCCAAGGAGAAAAGGCCGAGTTCAATCAACCTATTCTCATAAAGCAGGCTCCCCAATCCAGGGAACATCCTTGTAAATCTCCTTTGCACCCTTTCTATGGTTTCCACGTCCTTCCTGTAGTGAGGCGACCAGAAATGAGCACATTACTCCAAGTGGGGTCAGACCAGGGTCCTATATAGCTGCAGCATTGTGGGGTCTGAGTAGGGTCCGATATAGCTGCAACATTACCTCCCGGCTCTTAAGCTCAATCCCACGATTGATGAAAGCCAATGCACTTTATGCCTTCTTAACCCCAGAGTCAACCTGCGTAGCAGCTTTGAGTGTCCTATGGACTCTGACACCAAGATCCCTCTGATCCTCCACACTACCAAGAGTCTTACCATTAATAAGTCTTACCATTATATTCTGCCATCATATTTGATCTACCAAAATGAACCACCTCACACTTATCTGGGTAGAACTCCATCTGCCACTTCTCAGCCCAGTTTTGCATCCTATCAATGTCCCGCTGTAACCTCTGACAGCCCTCCACACTATCCACAACACCCCCAACATTTGTGCCATCAGCAAATTTACTAACCCATCCCTCCACTTCCTCAACCAGGTCATTTACAAAAATCACGAAGAATAGGGGTCCCAGAACAGATCCCTGAGGCACACCACTGGTCACCAACCTCCATGCAGAATATGACCCACCTACAACCACTCTTTCCTTTCTGTGGGCAAGCCAGTTCTGGATCCACAAAGCAATGTCCCCTTGGATCCCATTGCCTCCTTACTTTCTCAATAAGCCTTGCATGGGGTACCATGGAGAGTATTCTGACAGGCTGCATCACTGTCTGGTATGAAGGTGCTACTGCACAGGACCGAAAGAAGCTGCAGAAGGTTGTAAATCTAGTCAGCTCCATCTTGGGTACTAGCCTACAAAGTACCCAGGACATCTTTAGGGAGCGGTGCCTCAGAAAGGCAGCGTCCATTATTAAGGACATCCAGCAGCCAGGGCATGCCCTTTTCTCACTGTTATCATCAGGTAGGAGATACAGAAGCCTGAAGGCACACACTCAATGATTCATGAACAGCTTTATCCCCTCCACCATCTGATTCCTAAATGGACATTGAAGCTTTGGACACTACCTCACTTTTTTTTAATATACAGTATTTCTGTTTATTTGCACATTTTAAAAATCTATTCAATCAATACATGTAATCGATTTACTTGTTTATTATTAGGTTTTATTTTATTATTATTTTTCCTCTCTCTGCTAGATTATGTATTACTTTGAACTGCTGCTGCTAAGTTAAAAATTTCATGTCACATGCCAGTGATAATAAATCGGATTCTGATTTTAAAATTATTTACCCAGTTTGTCATCTTTGGTACATTGGCTGTTTGTCAGTCTTTGTTCATGTATAGTTTTTCATTAATTCTATTGTATTTTCCCTGTAAGTGCCTGCAAGAAAAGAGCTCGCAAGGTTGTATATGGTGACATGCACATGCTTTGATAATGAATTTCCTTTGAACAGATGCATTCTTGCCTTGTTTTCAGAAGATGACTCCTTCAGCATTTATTAGTTGATTTAAGCCCTAGATTAAAACTTGGGATGAGATGGTGAGAAGGTAGCAGATGTACTATAAAGGGAGAAATTTGTTCTTGTTTGTGATCTATGGAGCAGTAAACACCAGATTTGTTGAGAGAGAGTTGGGAAATAATGACAAATAACTAAATTCTGAATGGAGCAAGAGTTGAATTTGTCAAAAGAATTAGGGTGGAAAATGGGAAGATAAGTAATTGACAGCTTATTGAAATATATTCCTTCATTAAGGAAGAAATAATTAATACTGGGCACAAGCATAAGGAATTCTGCAGATGCTGAAAATCCAGAGCTACATCAGCAGGTCAGGAAACTTCTATGATAAGGAAAACATAGTGAAATAGTTGATATTTGGGGCTGAATCTCTTCAGAACTGGAAAGGAAGGGGGAAGAGGCGAGAATAAGAAAGTGAAGGCAGTAAGAGGGAAAGGACTACAATCTGGCAGCAGGTGAAACCAGGTGAAGAGAAGAATGGGTAGGTGGGGGAGGGAGATGAAATGAGAAGCTGGGAGGTAGTAGGTGGTAATGGTAAAGGCTGAAGAAGAAATAATCAGATGGGAGAGAACAGCGGACTATGGGAGAAAGGGAAAGAAGAGGAGCACCAGAAGGAGGTGATAGGCAGATGAGGTGAAGAGAATGGGGAATGTACAAAGAGAGAAGGGGGATGAGGGAGAAAGTACCAGACATTAGAGAAGTTGATTTTCATGCCATCAGTTTGGAGGAAACCCAGACGGAATATAAGGTGGCTCATATAACACAACCAGAGAGGCCATGGACCAAGATGTCAAAATGGGAATGAGAAGTACCTGTAGAATTGAAATTGGTGACCACCGTGCAATTCTAGCTTTTGTGGTGGACACATTGAAAGTGTTTGACAGAGGGGACTTTGTTATCCTTTAATACATCAATTTATCCTCCATGTAAGGAAAAATGAAGCTTCTATTCCATATTAACTACTTAATTTTGCTACTAAACTGTTAATTAGTTTTTTAATCTCTCTCCTGTGTACAAGTTAATTGTAGAAAATAAATCCAGATACCTGTGGAAAACGGCAGATAAATCAGGGGCACCTCTGCAGAAAATCCATTTCTAATACCTTCAATTGATTGCTGATTTTTATTTTTGATCCAGAGGACAATGCACACTGTGTTCTGAATAAATTTGCTATTTCTGTGATGTCATTTTCTATGACTCAGATTGTTGAATGTTTAATTATAGCTGCTACATTTTTTTTCCTGATGTAACAGTTTTCCCAGAAGCTTTACTGTATTGAGCGATGTGTTGATTCCATATCTGTACTTTAACTCTAACTTCATCTTTAGATAATTGTTTATGCTTTGTAATTGTTGAACTTGCTGTTATTTTGGTGCGTGCACATTGTGACCTTTGAGTCATTTGTTTCCTTTTGCCACATTCACGTAGTAGGAGATCCCGTCGTCCACCAGTCCAAACCAGCTTCCAACAGAACAATCCCATTTCCCCCTTTCATTTAATTGGATCTCTGCAACTTATTTCCTCTTGCTATTTACCTACTCCCTGTTGCTTTCTTGCCACTACCTAGACTAGGAGCTAATTTACTGTTGCTAGTAATCGTTGGCATGTGGGAGGAAGCCAAAGCACCTGGTGGAAACCCATGAGGTCATAGGGAGAACACAGAGGCAACACCTGAGATCAGTATTAAAGCAAGTCCCTGGAGCTGAGACAGCACTAACTATTGTACCACCATTCTGTCTTTGAGCAGAAACCAGTTCGAAACAAAATTAAACGAATTCAATTGCAGTATTTCAGTGAATTATGGCACTTACTCGGTACATCTGACTGAGCATAAGGCCATTCACTTGCATCAACGCTGAACAAATTCCACAACTTATGGACTCATTTTCAAGGACTCTTTAACTCGTGTTCTTGGTATTGTCTATTTACTTATTTATTTTTCTTTGCACAGTTTGTCATCTTTTGCACATTAGTTGCTTGTCATTCTTGTATTTTTCATTGAAACTATTGTATTCCTTTGTTTTCCTGTGAGTGCCTGCAAGAAAGAGCATCTCAAGCTAGTATATGGCAATGTATATCTACCATAGAACATTACAACACAGAAACAGGCCTTTTGGCCCTTCTTGGCTGTGCCAAACCATTTTTCTGCCTAGTCCCACAAATCTGCACCTGGACCATATCCCTCTATACACCTCTCATCCATGTACCTGTGCAAGTTTTTCTTAAATGTTTAAAGTGAGCCCACATTTACCACTTCAACTGGCAGCTCATTCCACATTCCCACCACTCTCTGTGTGAAGAAGCCCCCCCCCCAATGTTCCCTTTAAACTTTTCCCCCTTCACCCTTAACCCATGTCCTCTAGTTTTTTTTCTCCCCTAACCTCAGTGGAAAAAGCCTGCTTGCATTCACTATCTATACCCACAATAATTTTATATACCTCTATCAAGTCTCCCCTCATTCTTCTATGCTCCAGGGAATAAAGTCAACCTATTCAACTTTTCTCTGTAACTCAGTTTCTCAAGTCCAGGCAACATCCTTGTAAACCTCCTCTGCACTCTTTCAATATCCTTCTTGTAATTCGGTGACAAAAACTGCACACAATACTCCAAATTCGGCCTCATCAATGCCTTATACAACCTCACCATAACATTCCAACTGTTATACTCAATACTTTGATTTATAAAGGCCAATCTACCAAAAGCTCTCTTTACTACCCTATCTCCCTGTGATGCCACTTTTAGGGAATTTTGTATCTGTATTCCCAGATCCCTCTGTTCTACTGCACTCCTCAGTGCCCTACCATTTACCTTGTATGTTCTACCTTGGTTTTTCCTTCCAAAGTGCAATACCCTGACAAACTTATTTTGAACTCTGAACATAAAGCACAGGAGCCAATTAGGCCATGGGCCCAACGTAATTGCTTCTCCACTGAATTATCCAAATATCTTTTGGAATCAAAAGTGCTTTAGCTTTTTACTCCGTGGAAAGTTATTGACCAAACTGCAATATAAAACTGGGTAGTTTAAAACATCACTCATTCCCCGGGATGTTTTTCTTTGTGAGGTAGTGTTTAAGCTCTCCTAAGCAAAAGCCATCCTACTTTTGACTTCAAATGACTCTTATCACGCCATTGCTGAAAAATATTGAACAAATATTACTTACCCTATTAAATTCATTAATGTTTTAACCATTGAAAGCTGTTTGTAGGTTCATTGAAATATTTGACAGAAAAGGCCATCTAACCAATTGTATCTAACCGATTAGGTCCTACCCTGCAGACGCAAAGCTATCTAGAGTACTGAAAGATGTGATGCATATTGAAGTACTTTTATTGATATTGTAGACCGTTCTCCCTCTCATGCACTTTATCTTCATGTCACCATTCTCTGGGAGGGAGGAATGGTTTAGAAAATACCTCCAACTCCTAAATATAATCAGCAGCTATAATAATTTGATCTTTTAATTAAATACGTGCATCTCTAACTGGTCACCCCTCTAATGGAAATGTATCCCAACTTATCAGCTCTGCCTGGGCACTCAAAATTCAAGATTTTTAAAAAAATCATGTATACATTGGAAAAATACAGTGAAGTGCATCGTTTGTGTTAACAACCAACATACCCGTGGGTGTGCTAGGGCACCCCAGCAATGTCGCCACAAATTTCAGCACTAATTATTGTACCGTAAATAAATTCTTAATTTCCCCCGCCTCCACCCACACCTTCTCCAAGCTCATCATCTGGTATCCAGCACCTTCGTTCCAAAGAGAATGATCCAAAATCCCAACCCCTCTTACGAGCGTGGTCGGAAGTTTGTCCATTTTTGCTTCTGAAATCCTGATGCTCAGTTTTGTAAAGTGGTTTTTCTATCAGATTGATAGGCTTTGCCTTCAATATTCTCAATAATTTTCAATATTATTATGTAAGATTGTCTTTAATCTTGCACTTTTGAAATGGCTTTGTATTTACTAATCTGTATAACTAACAGAGAATGACAAGGTTCAAAATGCACAGCAGCTTTTCGGAATTTGATCACAGTTCACTGGAACTTATTTATCATGTGTGTATGTATAACGTTTGATACTAATATTTTACTTAAGCACTGTGTGTCTTGTATGTTGCTTGTCTATTTTTTTATATATATTATTCCCCCCACTGCTATTTCACTGATATTCAGAATGACCTCAGCTGTGAATCCAGTCCAGTAATGAAAAGAGCTAATAGCTCTGACTCCGTGCAGCAGCAGGAAAATGGGGACCTGCAACAACTGGTAGGAGTAATTACATAGTCACATCATTACTGTGGTGTTGGTAGCTGTAGCCTTTGTAGTGGTTTAGTCAGTGTGTAGTTAGTTGTCCACTGCACAATTCAATCAACTGCTCCTTTCATTAGTGATAAAAATGATTCTTGCAAATCACGAACTGGGTACTTGATTCACAAGCCCCCAATTTTCCTGTCCTTTCATTCTCCTCCCACAAACAGTGACTGTTGGTGTCGGATTATCACCTCACTCCCGTAGGAGGGAGAAGTCTAACTTGCTGGGGAATGTTGAAGTCTATTACACTTTTAAAATTTTAATTTAAATAGTAGACTGTGAGAATTTTGAACCTCCATACTGGGACCCGAGGTGAGTATTAATGTAACAGGTCTTTTTTTAATTACTTAAGTTCTTGATGCTTTGTTGTGAACTACATATACCTGTCCGGACACGCCCCCTGCTGACTGCTCCTGTGGCCCCTCCCACTGACCGTGGCTCCTACCACAGACCCCGGTATAAAGGCGATTGAGGCCTGAGCCTGGCCCTCAGTCTCCAGGATGTAGTATGGTGGTCAACTACTGCTTGTTCTTTCTTCCAGTCAATAAAAGCCGATATCTCACCTTCACGTCTCAGGGAGAGTTATTGATGGTGCATCATGCTTATCGTGAACTCTATCATTGTTTAACATACTCTAAACCAGGGGTTCCCAACTTTTTATGCATGGATGCTTACCATTAACTGAGGACCCCAGGTCGGGAACCCTTGCTCTAAACTGTGGTTAGGATAACCACAGGTTGTCAGTGAAACCAGCAGCTTACTTGTGTGTATTATCTCCCACAGTGGAAAAGTTTCCAAGTAATTGGCTAAATTTATTCTAAAACAGCGAATGTTTTGAAACCACATACGAGGAATTGAGACAATTATTTTGAATTTGTCTGGCTGACCCTGGTCAGTTCCTCCAACAGGTTCATAGTTCTAAGGGTTTCAAGTCCCTGACCTGAAACATGAGGCCTGTTTCTCTTCCCGCAGCCGCAGCCTGACTGACACGCTGAGTATTACTGACATTTTCTGCTTTGTTTTCATTTTAAGCCTCTCCATTTGCAGTTCAAATTTCTTGATGAAAGTTTCCAATGAGGGGCCAGTAGGTTTACTAGTGAATCTTGGGTCAGACATGATCTCTGTAAAAGGGGGTAACAGTTATGTCCTGGTTTAGTCCCCGAGCCATACAGCATAGAAATAAGCTATTCAGCCCATCACGTCCATTCTGACTTTTGCACCCATCTGCACAAATCATAGTTATCCACATTAGGTCTATGGTTTTCTAACCCTTACTTGTCAACTCTAATAAAGAAGGAAACAGGCACTTTGAATATACAGACTGAAGGTACTGCTTTGTAAACAGGACTAATTTATGGATAATAAATAAGACACGCCATGAATACTCAGCTGGTCAAGGAATATCTGAAATTAGAGGAACGGTTAATGCTTCTGCTCTGATTGCAAACTTTGGCCACAGTATCTGATGCTCAGTAATGATTTTTTTTTAAATAGTTGAACCTCCCCTTTCTCTCACTGCCAAATCCAGTAACTTATTCAACAGACTATTTTTATGGGAGTGTCGTAGTGTAATCTGAAGAAGTTTGTCCCCAGTGTTGTCCAATGTACACATGAGCTTTTCCAGTGTACGTTGATGAAGGCGGGGGCCTGGCTCTTAACGCAACTTGTTGGCCATATCTCAGGCCCATGATATACATTCAGCACAGACCAGGGATCGGCATGACTTGGTGCCCATTACGCAATGCAATTATTTGGCTTGTAAGCAGCTTTTGAGGAATATCAGTTTACCTGCAGGTCTACAAGGAGAGAGTTGTCTCTGTCATGATCTGCAATGGAGCTGCCAAACTCTCACTGTCTATTTCTGATGTTCTTAATTTGCAGGTTCAGCCACACGTATTCAAATGCATTGTTTCCCAAAAGTGTACATATCTTGCTAGTTTTGAATGGAGTGGCGGTAGTGGACGTGGGAGTGGATGGACAGTGACCCGGCTGCTTCTGTCCATTTTTAGTGTATTAACTGACCAAAATGGCAGCTCAATATTTGTCAAGTGCATTTCCATAAATCTCATCTGGGGAAAAGATTATACGTCTGTCCTAACCACTTCAACTTGCTTGCACAGCAAGATCTTTTTATGTTAGAAATGTTAGTTGCTGAAGGCATGTTGCCAATTTAATGTCCAAATTTTCGTAACCCCTCAGCTGCTGTAACCAGTATTTTTATCCGACTAATGAGTTGCTCCACTTAAGTGGAATTAGTTAAGTTATAATTTGGCTTGTTGCAATTTGGATTAACTAGCACTGAAATCTATTTTGTCCTACCCTTCCACAAATAGTTACTACCAGTGAGGAGGAAGAACAGGAACCAAAGATCTAACTTAATACTTTAAGAAAGCCTTTTCCACTGTCAAGTTTTTGAACGATTTGTGAGTCCATGACCATGACCTCGTTTTTCGTATTTTGCACTAGTTATTTTGTAACTTATAGTCATTTTTATGCCTTGCACTGCTCTGCTGTTGCAGAACAACAAATTTCATGATTTAGAACAGCAAAACCAATTCTGATTCTAGAATTGCATTGGGTAAAGATATTTTAAATATAGTAGGTTAATACACAATGTAAAATACCACATTTCCATTTTGCTGCCTCTTTTTTTTTTGTGTTCCCCCCTTCAATCTCTTGAATGTCCAAACATTTCTTGCTTTCTTTCTAGAATGCAGTTGACTGAGCTTCCATGGCCTTGGATTAGAGAACTCCAAAGATCTTCACCTTTGTGGGGGGAAGAAAATAATACTCTTTTTGGCTTGCTCAGCCTGAACTCATCCTCTTGTTCTAGACCAGGGGTTCCCAACCTGAGGTCCATGGACTTCTTGCTTATTGGCACTGAGCCATGGCATAAAAAAGGTTAGGAATGCCCAAAGATCCAGCCTTTGGAAGTGACCTCTTAGCATGCAGCATGTTGATCATTCTCAGAATTCTGAATCCCATCTGAAAGTTGACCAATCTTGTTCAATCTCTCCTCGAAGAATAGCACTTCAGCAGCAAATATTTGTTTGGACACCAAAAATCCTTTTCTAAGCTTTATTTAAAATCTCAGCTAAAGATCACTTGGACAAGTACTAAACTTTCGGGTTGCACAGTTTGCTCTGTGGGAATGTGAATAAAATAGTTTTACTGTGTTATTTTATGTGGAATAGCCTTGTTGCCACCACAAAGAAAATTAAACATTATATATTTGAACCTTAAGTTTCAATGGCTCTGTATCTGAACATTTGACCAGTTAAGAAGAGCCTGTGATCGGAAAGGCCACGTTTGGCTGCAGCTCGGTATTTTCACTGTTTATGATGTGTTCCTTTTTGATCTGCCTTAGACTGCCAGGAATGTTAAAAGAACTTGAGATGAAAGTGGGTCATAAATGAAATAGCTGGATCTTTATATGAAGAGTACCCAGTTCATCATTTTGTTGAGTCATTTGGGTGAATAACAGTGCTTCTTTTAAAGAATGGAATTGGTTTGATAACTTTATTTCTAAGACTATAAATTTTAAATTTACACTTCGTTCCATACCCTAATAAAATGTGGTTTAAAAACAAAATCGGCTTGGTTTCTAAACATTAAACCATTACACTTTTGACATTACAAATCACACCTATTTATTGCTGTTATTCACACCATGTCATTCTGACTTGTTTCATTAGCTGCGGTTCCTGCAGTCTCCTCTTCTTATTACTGGTGATTCCTGTCTGGTGGTGGTGGTGATCTGTCAGACTTTGTACAGTGATTCTCGTGTTTCGTTTTCTTCTGTTGGTGTGGATTTTGGGATTTATCAATGTTGGAAAACTGACTGGATTTTTCTTGATAAATCTGGATGCATATATAAATGCCTCCCTGAACAGCAACTGTCGGTGTGTAGTTTCAGTTTGTCTTGTTATTTGAACATAAGCTTCACTATGTAAAGTCAATTTGCTTCAAGTCTTTTCTAAAATATTCACAAACATCAATTGTTGACAGGGACACACTAGGTTAATCTGCTAAGGGCGGTATCAAAATTGCTGACAAGTGAACTATTGTATTTCACTGGTATATCAGAAGAATGGAGCATTTCCCTCTATCTGTGCAAAATTACCAGGCATTCTCCTCCCAAAATCTTCCTCCCTACCTATGCACAGCTTATGTGAAGCAGGTAATGTTTTAAATTCACCTTAACATCTAATTGTGTTTTTCCCCCCCATTAGAGAGGGTTTATGATGCTTGAGAGAAGGCAGTAATTGTGAGAGTAAAAGGCCAGCTCAGAGAAACTGTTTAGTGTGTTACTTGGGTAGAGTTTGATTAGTTGGAGTGTTTGCATATAATCACCCAAGGTTTCCCATTTAGTTCAAGTTTATAAACACTCTTTCCAATTGGGCTTTTGTTTTGAGATTGTCAGCCCAATACAGTGAATTCCAGTTAATTAGGACACATTGGGACCAATGCATTTTGGCCCAGTTAAGCGATTGCCCGAATTAGCTGATGAGTCATGGAAATTGTTTTTTTAAAAAAGTATTATGCATTTAAATGAAATACAGAACAAATCGGAACACTACCAATATTACTTCAGTACTATAAAACTGTGTATTAGTTCCTTATAGCTATGGACAGAATTCATCCAGTAGACACTGCCATGTTTGCTTGACTGTCAGTGAACAAAATCAGTGTAGACAGAGATTGCCTTCCTGCATGAAGTAGTATCATAAGTGTCTGAAATTTTTTAAACCAAAAAATAAAATAACAAAATTATAAAGATATCACTGCTTTTTGACTCTGCATCCATCGGCCAAAATGGATAACATAACACAAGCATATGCAACCGATGCTATTTAAAAACGTTGCTCTAATTACAGTGTAGTGACCAACAGTCACACAAGTGCACGTGATGAATGCTAGCTAGAAACTGTTTGGCAACAGTCTTCTGTCCCAATTAAGTAGCATAGTGTCCCAAATAAAAGGAGTCCTGTTTGTTCTTTAGTTGTCCCAAATAAGCGGATGTCCCAATTAACTGATGACCCAATTGACTGGAATCCTCTGTGTTTTAATATAATGAAAAATAGAGCAAGTTCACTTTCTGATTCTGCATTTCTCCTTTGGGCTTAACCTCTATGTAATGGTGAATGGTCTCCGAGATTTATCATATTATCAATGCCTAGCTATTTGCTGAAGATTAAGCTCAAGGGAACTTTCATTTAAAATATCCTCAGATATTTGGAGAACTGGTAGTGGGGAAGAAACGGGGGATTGGGTGAAGTGAGGTGTGAAGATGTATGAAAATGAGGGAGATGAGATAGCATACTATTTTAGTCACAGTAACAATGAGCAACTGACTGTTCCCACTTGCACTGTGGGATAGCTTCCAGAAGAAAGGAGTGTTTCTGGCTCTTCAGTGGTATTGAGCACCACAGGTCTGGTGTAGCATATCTCAAGCAAGAAGTGTAGATCTGAGTTCTGACATCTAAATAGCTCAAATCGTGTGTAAGAAGCCTTGATTTGATCCAATTCATTTTCTGAAAAAGTTCTATGCATTAGAGAGCTGGTGTAGTGGCATCCACACTGGACTTTGAGGTGAGTGGTTCCAGGCTCGAGTCTGGCCAGCTCCTTGTGTGCTTTCCACCTGTGCTGGGTTGAGCCTCGAGCTAGCAACTCAGCCTTGTTTTTAAAAAAAAAAAAAGATTCATATAAGGAATCTGTAAGGTTGCTGCCCGCTGCACCACAAAGCACTGAGAGGAACCACGTCTACTATACATCAGAGAGTGGAGCTTGTGTACAAAACCGGTTTGCCATGACTGAGGAACTTCCAGGCCGTTGCTGGAACGGCACGTCAACACAGAATTTAAAGCATCGCCGCATCCCCAAGATGTAATTGAGGGTGAGGTCACCTTTTGTAATCTGCTGTGCTCTTCCTCCTCCCAGACTAAAGCTTATGGCCTAGGATTTGTGAAGATACACACACCGTGGCATGTGCTCTGTAGGGAGGCAGAATTTCTCAAGATTACGATGCCCACTAAAAAGGTAGGTTGAGATGACCTAGTATTATAATCATAGCTTTTAAGACATTCTAATTGTTTGGTTGAATTCCTGAAGAATCAACAATATTATGAAATTAATATTTAAGTTCTAACAAAAAGGGGCAACACAGTGATGTAGTGGTTAGCATAATGCTATTACAATGCCAGCGACCCATGGTCAATTCCCTCCATTGTCTGTAAGATATTTCTAAGTTCTCCCCGTGACTGCATGAGTTTCCTCCAGATGCTCCAGTTTTCTCGCACTGTACCAGTTACTAGGTTAATTGCTTCTAGTAAATTGTGCCGTGATTAGGCTAGGGTTAAGTAGGTGGGCTGCTGGATGGAGCAGCTCATTGGGCCAGAGGGGCTTGTTCCGCACTATGTCTCTAAGTAAAAAAAATAAATTAGCTACTTATCTGCATCTGTAATCCATACTTCAAGCAGATCTTTCAAAAGCTTACTATGAACATGTCTCCCTGCCAAAAAAAACACACAGTTAGCTATCATAGATAACATGCAGAGTTCACATTTCAAAGGCTTCTTCAGAGAGATCCGATTGAAATGAGGTTGTGAGAAATTCCTCTGAAAGAGAACAATCGATAGATATAATCCAGCCCGGCACAAACTCTAAGATCTCTGAGACACAGTAAGGGGGCATGTTTTCTTCCTACTGGGACTCTCGTAAGAGTAAGACAGAACTGTTGAGCTTCAGAAACAAAGGTTTCAGAGAATGGCGAGTATCTGGAAAGAGCTGCCAGATTGGAATATTTAAGAAGCATTTGGAGGGGAATGGTTTGAAAGGATATAGGCCAGACCTTAGCACCTGAGACCAGCAGGGATCGGCACTGAGCCATCAGGCTGCAGGGCCTGTTTCCATTGCTGTATCACTCTATGACTACTGTTGTAGTTGTACTGTTGTACAGTTGGGAGACTGTAGGTCTGACACGGTGGTCAGCAGCACAGGAGCGCCGCAGGGGACCGTGCTCTCTCCGGTCCTGTTCACCCTGTACACATCAGACTTCCAGTATAACTCAGAGTCCTGCCATGTGCAGAAGTTCGCTGACGACACGGCCATAGTGGGGTGTGTCAGGAATGGACAGGAGGAGGAGTATAGGAAACTGATACAGGACTTTGTGATATGGTGCAACTCAAACTACCTGCGTCTCAATATCACCAAGACCAAGGAGATGGTGGTGGACTTTAGGAGATCTAGGCCTCATATGGAGCCAGTGATCATTAATGGAGAATGTGTGGAGCAGGTTAAGACCTACAAGTATCTGGGAGTACAGTTAGACGAGAAGCTAGACTGGACTGCCAACACAGATGCCTTGTGCAGGAAGGCACAGAGTCGACTGTACTTCCTTAGAAGGTTGGCGTCATTCAATGTCTGTAGTGAGATGCTGAAGATGTTCTATAGGTCAGTTGTGGAGAGCGCCCTCTTCTTTGTGGTGGCGTGTTGGGGAGGCAGCATTAAGAAGAGAGACGCCTCACGTCTTAATAAGCTGGTAAGGAAGGCGGGCTCTGTCGTGGGCAAAGTACTGGAGAGTATAACATCGGTAGCTGAGCGAAGGGCGCTGAGTAGGCTACGGTCAATTATGGAAAACCCTGAACATCCTCTACATAGCACCATCCAGAGACCGAGAAGCAGTTTCAGCGACAGGTTGCTATCGATGCAATGCTCCTCAGACAGGATGAAGAGGTCAATACTCCCCAGTGCTATTAGGCTTTACAATTCAACCGCCAGGAGTAAGATATGTTAAAGTGCCGGGGTTGATTGTATTTAATGTATTTAAGTAAACTACTTAAGAACTTTTTAAAAGCTATTATTAATGCTTTTTGAGAGTGATTTAGATGCATATCATATTTTTACTGTTAAGTATTGTATGTAATTAGTTTTGCTACAACAAGTGTATGGGACATTGGAAAAAATGTTGAATTTCCCCATGGGGATGAATAAAGTATCTATCTATCTATCTATCTATCTGTTAGTCAGTGTTGTTTATCTGATGGTTGGGTGCCCTAATGCCATAAGTGTTCTATAATCATGGTTTGGCAATACACACAAAATGCTGGAGGAACTCAGCAGGCCAGGCAGCATCTATGGAAAAGAGTAAACAGTTGACGTTTTGGGCCAAGACCCTTCATCGGGTTCTGATGAAGGGTCTTGGCCTGAAATGTCGACTGTTTACTCTTTTCCAAAGCTGCTGCCTGGCCTGCTGAGTTCCTCCAGCATTTTGTGTGTGTGTGTGTGTGTATGTGTGAAGAAGTTCTTCAGCCCATCTAGTCCATGCTGCACTATTTATCTGCCTAGGTATATCCACTCTCACTACCCTCTGAGTGAAGGAGTTCCCCTTAAACATTTCACCTTTCACCCACGATCTCTAGTTGTAGTATCTCCTTATCTCAGTGGAGAAAACCTGCTTGCATTTACCCTGTCTTTGCCTCTGATAATTTTGTATATCTCTATCAAATCTCTTCTCACTCTTTGCTCTAGGGAATAAAGTTCTAACTTATTTAACCTTTCCATATAACTCAGGTTCTCAAGCCCCGGCAACCTTCCTTGTAAATTCTTTCTGCACTCTTTTGAACTTATTGACATCTTTCCTGTAGGTAGGTGACAAAATATACCAGATTGGACCTCACCAATGTCTTGTACAATTTCAGCAAAACATTCCAACTCCTGTACTCAGTTCTTTGATTTGTGAAGGCCAATGTGCCAGAAGCTCTCTTTCTGAAATAATCTACCTGTGATGTCACTTTCAAGGCATTTGTGGATCAGTATTCCCAGATCCTGCCCTGCAGCTCACCGTGCAGATCCCACCCCTTGTTTGTCCTCCCAGTCTGCAGCTCCTCACACTCATGAGCAATGACCAGATAATATGGATGCTTAATAATTACATCAGCAATAACATGCCCTTTTACATCATGTGTGCATGCAGGTGACTGGCATAATGTATAGAAGACTCGGGGGGGGGGGGGGTATATCAAAGTTATTTTATTATCAAAGTTGCATATATGTCCCCAATACTACCCTAAGGTTCTTTGTGATTGATTTTAAGATTACAAAGATAATCTTAAGGATTTTAATCTTAAATTCTGGGGCTTATTCAGATATAGTTTAGTTTTGTTGTCTCTGCATTAGTCGATTTATTGTCCCAGGATCTTGTAACTTAAATCTGTTACTAATTCCTCAGGTGTATGAAGTAAAGCAGAAAACCGGGATCCTCAGCAAAATCTCAAATATTTTGTATAAAATGACTTCACCTTTGCGAACAAAAGTGGAAGAACAGAACAATGTTACGTACAAGCATCTGTCCTATCCCTTCTCCAGAGAGAAGAAGCACTTGTAAGTATCTACGCACTAAATAGATGCAAAAGCTAACTTTACAGCTTTTTTTTATTGTTCGAATACAAAAGGAGGAAGGTCATTTTCAGATAATAAGACATTGTTGAGAACATGATGACTACTATATACACTCATCATCATCATCATGGTGTGTCTTGCACAGTATACATCACTGGTTTTATTTAAGAAATTATGCTAATATGTTGGAAGAGGTTTGAAGATTTGCCTGTAATGGTAAGAAAAGATTGGACAAACTAGAATTGTATCTTTTGGAATTCAGAGTGAGACGCGACCTTAATGAATCGTGATCCTGAGAGGTACTGACAGGGTGGGAGGAACACTTCATGAAGAGGATCTAGAACTAGGAATCACTGCTCTAAATGGGAAAATCTTTATCTTGAAACAAAAGTGTGGTGAAAATATTTTGCCAGTATTTTGAGTCCTCGCATTAATGCATTAACCCTAATGCGAAGGCAAAATATTTGAGTATTTTTAAGGCAAAGGTTGAGAAGGCCTTGATAAGCAAAGAGACCATAAGACATAGGAGCAGAATAAGGCTGTTCATCCAATCATGGCTGATTTATTGACCCTCTCAATCCCAATATCATGCTTTCTTCACATAACCTTTGATGCCATTGCAAATCAAGAAACTGTCAACCTCCTCTTTAAATATAACCAACGACTTGGCCTCCACAGCTGTCTGTGGCAGTGAATCTCACCAATTCACCACTCTCTGGCTAAAGAAATTCCTGCTCATCTCCGTTCTAAAAGTGGGGTCTCTCTATTCTGAGGCAGTGCCCTCTGGTCCTAGATTATCCTACCATAGGAAACATCCTCTCCACATCCACTCTATCGAGACCTTTCCATATTCGATAAGTTTCAATGAGATTCCCACTCATTCTTCTAAACTGCAGTGAGTACAGGCTCAGAGCTGTCAAACTCTCCACATATGTTCACCCTTTAATTTGCAAAGCAGTGAGTGGTTACTATGGGTGGATGAAAATATAGAATAAAAGTTGGATTGAGCTTAGACCATGCTTGAGGAGCTGATCTGCAGCCCTGCTGCTCGTCTATAGGTAAACACTGGGAAAGAGTAATTTGTATCTTAAGCAGCATAACTTAACTTGAAAAATTAAACTTGTTTAGTACAAGTTCAATTAAAGAGGCACAACAGATTAAAAACTATTCATGGGGCACCATCCTTGCCTGTACTTAAGAGTATTGTGAGCAGTTTTGGGCTCTTTAAGTGAAGAATTTAGGCTTTATTATCGATTCTGAGCTAAGTTCCAATCAAAATACTAAGCCTTATTATTCAGTATACTTTCTTTAATTTAAGGAACGTTGAAAGAATTTGATTTCTTGCAGAAAAATTGATCATTGTTTTGTTTTTAGCCAATTAGTCAACTGTACCACACTCTTTTCAGGACTGCGTTAGAAGGATATAAGTCAGCTATAGGTTGTTCAAAATGCAGCAACAAGAATCTTATCCAAAAAAAAAGAAAATCTGAAAACGTTTCACCAGTTTTGGCATCATTACACTGGCTGCCTGTGCCCTTTAGGATTAATTTTAAATGCCCTTATTTGTAGATAAGGCTCTGAATAATCTAGTTCCTCTGTATATTTTGGAGTGTCTATCCCCTCATGTCCCTAACTGTGATCTTGGATCCACAAATGCTGGTTTGTTTAGTGTTCCTAGAGCCATGCACATACAAACCGGTGATGCAGTCTTTTGCTCTTGCGCACCAAAAATCTAGAATGGTCTACTGACTGAGAATCACCAGACTAGTACTGAGGAATGTTTCATAACACTTCTTAAAAACCTACTACTTTTTTTTTAAATTTGGCCAATTTAGAAGATTACTCAATGCCTGTTGATGTTGATTGCATTTACATAATTTGGCATATCTGATTACATTTTATTCTATATAATGTTTGTCTTTACTTAGAATTTTTAATTTTGTCTCTTTTTATGACTATATTGATTTATCTTTACAATCTGTGTAAAACACTTTGAGCCTGCATTTTAATGTAGCTACATCTGTAAATAAAATTATTATTGTCCAAGAAAGGATGTGCTAACATTGCAGATGGTCCAGAGGAGTTTCACAAAAATGATCCAGGGAATGAAAGGGTTAACATGTGAGAAGCTTTTGCTGGTTCTGGGTGTGTATTCATCAGAGTTTAGATGAATGAGGGGAATCTCATTAAAACCTCTTAAATATTGAAACACCTACATAGAGGACAGGATATTTCCTATGGCGGGGGAGTGTAGGACCAGAGGGGACAGCCTCAGAGTAGAAAGTCTTTCCTTCAGAAAAGAGGAGGAGGAATTTCTTTAGGCAGAGGTGATGAATCTGTGGAACTCATTGCCACAGACGGCTGTGGAGGCCAAGTCATTGACTATATATTTAAAGTGGAGATTGATAGGATTTTGTTTAATATTGATATGAAAGGTTATGCGGTGAAGGCTGGAGTATGGATTTGAGGGATAATGAATTAGCCATGATGGGCTGGCAGAGCAGAGTCAATGGGCTGAAGGGCCTGATTCTGCTACCATGCCTTATGGTCTAAAATTTTCATTAATTACACTCTCCTTACAGTTCTCCATATAAAACATCACATTAACTGATTTTTAAATATTTATCCACAAACATTTTAATCAGAATCAGGTTTAGTGTCACTGATTTGCTGTTTTGCAGCAGTAGTACATTGCAGTACATAATAATAAAAAATATAAATTACAATAAATATATATAAAATGTTAAATAAGTTGTATAAAAAGAGAGTTTTTAAAAAAAACATTGGTAGTGTTCATGGTTTCATAGTCTATTCAGAAACTGAAGAAGCTGTTCCTGAAACATTGAGTGTGTGTCATCAGGTTTCTTTTTTTTTAAAAAACGTTTTTTTATTAGTTTTTCAAAACATTTTACAAATTAAAAACCCCAAATCCCAATGAGGAGCATTAATACAATGCAAAATTAAGCGTACAGTAACAATATGCAACAAAGGAAGAGAACTTAACCAAAAAAGCACCTAAATTAAAGACAGGTAAGCTTAGTGTCCTCCCCAAGCCCCAAAACACAAGATAAAAAACAACAACTCCAGACCGACCACAACACAGTATAAAGAGTATAGGTCAGGACAGTCAAACTCCCAGACTGTGAATACACTTAGTAACAGAGGATAATAATGCCTACTACCAGAAATAAAAAAGGGAGCTGAAAGCAAGGGACCGAAAAGAAGAAGAAAAAACCCTAGTCAGGAGGAAGGTTATGAAAGTACTCGATAAAAGGTCCCCAGACCTTATGGAACTTTAGATCCGAATTAAGAACTGAATAATGAATTTTTTCAAGGTCCTAGCAGGCCATAATGTCGTTAAGCCATTGCGCATGAGTGGGCGGGGCAACATCTCTCCATCTAAGGAGGATCAAGCGTCTAGCCAGGAGAGAGGCAAAGGATAGAATTCGGCATTTGGTCGGACCCAGACATAAATCTGTCTCGCCCCAAAAACCGAACAGAGCAATTAAGGGGTTTGGTTCTAGGTGCTGATTCAGAATACCCGATAATGTAGTGAAGACATCTTTCCAGAATTTCTCCAAGCTAGGACAGAGCCAGTACATATGGATGAGAGAGGCAACGCCCCTCTTGCATTTATCACAGAGCGGACTAATGCCAGGGTAGAATCGAGATAGTTTAGATTTAGACATATGGGCTCTGTGAACAATCTTAAACTGTAAAAGGCAATGGCGAGCACAAAGAGAGGTTGAGTTAACCGATTTGAGAACTGAGTCCCAGCTCTCCTCAGATAAGGAGATATTTAAATCCTGCTCCCAGGCCATTTTAATTTTATCCACAGGGGCCCGTCGTAAGGCTGCTAGTTTATCTCGGATAATTGATATTAAACCTTTACCTAGTGGATTAATGGAAAGAAATAGGTCCATAGCATTTTTCGGAGGCATTTCAGGAAAGTTAGGAATTAAAGGAGCAATAAAGTGTCGGATTTGGAGATATCTGAAAAAGTGAGCGTTAGGCAGGTTGAACTTAACAGAGAGCTGCTGAAAAGAAGCGAAGCGATTATCGATGAAAAGATCTTCAAAATGTCTAATGCCCTTCCTATACCAAACATGGAATGCTGAATCGTACGTAGTAGGTAAAAAAAAAGGTGATTGTGTGCGACAGGGCTAGAAACGGAAAACCCCTGGAAACCATAGCATTTCCTAAACTGAGCCCATATACGCAAAGTGTGTCTAACAAGAGGATTAGCTATTGATCTGGGCAGACTGCTAGGGAGTGCAGAGCCAAGAAGTGCAGATATAGATAATTCTTTAGTGGAGCTCAACTCCATTGCCACCCAGTTAGGGCACTCAGGTTGGCCGTGGAAGAAAGACCAGAAGGTAGCACAACGTATATTAGCTGCCCAATAATATAAGCGAAAGTTAGGTAAAGCCATGCCACCCTCTTTTTTAGATTTTTGGAGGTGGATTATATTAATTCTAGAGCGCTTATTCTGCCACAGATATGACAAAATAATAGAGTCTAAGGAATCAAAAAAAGATTTGTCTTCAGGTTTCTGTACCTCCTCCTTGGTAGTAGCAATGAGAGGAGGGAATGTCCCGGGTGATGGGGGTACTTAATGATGGATGCCAGATTTTTGAGGCATCGCCTTTTGAAGGTGTCCTCGATGCTGGGGAGGCTGGTGCCCATGATGGAGCTGGCTGTGTTTACAACTTCCTGCAGCTTTTCCAATTCTGTGCAATAGCCTCTCTATACCAGATGGAGATGCAGCCAGTCAGAATGCTCTCTACTGTACATCTGTAGAAATTTAGGAGTGTCTCTGGTGATGGCCAAGTCTCCTCAAACTCTTAATGAAATATAGCCTCTGTCATGCCTTCTTTGTAATTGCATTGGTATGTTGGGTGCAGGATAGATCTTCAGAGACGTTGAAGCCAGGAACTTGAAACTACTCGCCCTTTCTGCTGCTGTTCCCTCACTGAGGACTGGTGTGTGTTCTCTCAAACACTCCTTCCTGAAATCCACAATCAATTCCCTGGTCTTACTGTTGTTGAGTTCAAGGTTAATCGATTAAGGGTTGCTGTCTCCTCCACACTCCTGAGGCATTTAGCACTGCTCCCTTCCCTTTTCTTTTAAAAGATGTCCCTGAAGTCACACTCCTGTGAACAAGCATTGTGGTACAGAGAGGGAGAGGGCTGCTGTCTAAAACTCAAGGAACCCAGGTTCAAACCTGACCTGGAGTGCCATCTGTGTGGAGTTTGCATGGTCTCCCTGTGACCAAGTGAGTTTCCCCCACCCCCGGTGCTCCAGCTTCCTCCCACAACACAAAGCCTTCTGGATTGATGACTGACTTGACCACTAAATTATTGCTCCTAGTATAGGTTTGTGGTAGGAATGGGGAAGGGGGGGGGGGGGGGGGAAGGAGAATAGGAAGATGATTAGTGTAAGTGGGCACTTGATGATCAGTATGAACTAGATGGAGAGAAGTGCCTGCTTCCATTCTGTATCTTGTATGCGTGGGCTCCTATGCACAGCCTTGGAACGTATGAGGAAAAAATTGGGCTCGAAGACTTTTGCCAGAACAGCAAGGTACAGATTGAAGGATTTGAAAGCTTCAAAGAGCCTGCAACTGAATGGTGCCTTTGAATTCCTTGGACTGGAAGCCAGACTACAATTCCAATGTCAGCTGCTTCACTGCACTGATTCTGAAATGGGGATCTGAAAAGCCACGAGATGGAGGAATATCTAACGTGCTTGTCTTGAACTTGATGCTAGCCAAGCAATGACTGTTAACGATATCAGCAGATGAAGGCTTAGCACCTTCCGAATCTCCTACTATTTTAATGCAGGTGTCAATTTAATTATGCCTGCATTAAAATAGCATGCAGGGAAACATCTTGTGAATGCAGCAAGTATTTCAAGCCTTGTATCCTTGAAGTATAACATTTATGCCCTGCTATAATAGGGGAAAAAACATGGCTCTGCCCCTGACAAATAAACAGCCATCTGTGATCCTCGACCAGTATAAGTCAGCATTATCAGTTCTAACTAATCTTAAAATCTGCAGATGCTAGAAATCTTTATTTTTATAATCCTTTCTCTTTTCAACCTGCTTTCGGTCTCTGCCATATTTTATTTTTAAGAACTGCAGTATTTTCCTTTGGGAATTAACTGAAATTACAGTGTCAATTGGATGCTGAGTTTGGCCAGCCCACTTATTACTGTTACAGACAACCCCTACATTGCAACCATCGTGTTATGGAAATCCGCCCTTACAGAATTTACAAATCACTACCCAAAAACTTAAGATATGGAATGAAATTCATTCTCCTGGAATGTATGTGGAGAAGTAATCATAAACACTTTTGTTTTCAGTAGTTGTTCCTTTTATAGAGCTTTACATTATAGAAGATTGCAGTACAGACTGTCTTCTAGGGAAGGCAACCCACTCCAGTAACTTTGGGGTCTCCTGCACTTTAAACTCAGTTGGAGAACTTGAACTGCTTCCAGAAATTCGCTCAGATGGGAAGAGACAGGATGTTCTTGCAGATCTATTATCCTGTGACTGACTGACTAGGCAGGACACTGAGAAACACCTGCTTGCTGGCAGCAAAGAGCAGCAACGAGGTCTTTGAAACCAGTTACTCAGGAGGGAAGTCAACAAATGCTTTTCCAAATGGTAGTGGTGATTTGGAGCTGGCAATGGAAAGAGATTCATGGAGTTTATGTTTGTTGCAGTCAAGACAGCCCAGAGGTGGTAAATGGATTGATTACAATTGGATCAGAATCAGAATTGGGATTATTATCACTGACATATGTCATGAAATTTGTTGTTTGTGGCAGCAGTACAGCGCAATACCAAATACAAAATAAATGTATTATCAGAGTACATGTATGTCACCATATCCAACTTTGAGGTTCATTTTTCTTGTGAGCATACTCAATAAATCTAGGAAATATAACAGAAGCAGTGAAAAACTGCACCCAACAGGACGGGCAAACAGCCAGTGTGCAAAAGATATCAAATTCTGCAAATACAACAGATTTCAAAAAATAGTAAGAATAAATAAACAATAAATATCAAGAACATGAGATGAGTCCTTGAAAGGGAGTCATAGGTTGTGGGAAGAGTTGAGTAACGGGGCAAATGAAGTTATCCTTTGTGATTCATGATGAAGCTGACTGAAATTGAATTAAATGTGCAATAAATTGATGGGCTAATTAGCCTGTGGTTGTATTGATGCCAAAGTGACTGAACCCAATGTTTGGAAGGAGATTTGAGTGCAGGGCCGAATCAGAAAGCTCAGATAAGGGCCAAATCGAGATGGTAGGGTCCTGGCCCCACAGCATATCAAGATGATTGTTTAGAGGTTGATTAAGGTGCTGGGCCAGATTGAAAAGGGCAGGGTATCGGGGCCCGAGGCGAAGGACTTACCAGTTCCGATCGATGCTCCACGACTTGGCACAGCGTTGAACTATGGGACTCTCTTTGCAGACTTCATTTCAGAATGCTATATTCTTGCAGTTATCGTTTGCATGACTTGGGTTTTTTTCCCTCTCCATACATTGGGCTGCTTGGTCTTTTTTTTAATATATAGGTTCTTTTGGGTTTCATTGCTTCATGGCTGCCTGTTAGGAGATGAATCTCAAGGTTGTATAACGTAGACATACTTTGATACTAAATATACTTCGAACTTAGAACTTTGGTTAAGTAGGAAGAGCACTCCTGAAATGTAGACAAGCCACCTAATGAGATGTTAAGTCATTTGCCTTCTCGGCAGAAAATGAGCAGAAGAGTTATAAGGAGAGAAATTACATTCTCCGCTCTGTGTTTCCTTTAAATATTATTCCTTCTT
The DNA here is from genome assembly GCF_048418815.1 of Hemitrygon akajei. Taxonomy (NCBI): domain Eukaryota; kingdom Metazoa; phylum Chordata; class Chondrichthyes; order Myliobatiformes; family Dasyatidae; genus Hemitrygon; species Hemitrygon akajei. Next base: position 174,382,862 of record NC_133129.1, read on the forward strand.
GGATTAATAACATATATCAATACTATTTGGGCTGCCTCCTGTTTTACACTATTAATTATGGCGCTTTAGAAATTCGGCATCAGATTCTAATACACATTAAAATATTGTAGGACTGCTTCATTTAACAAACTAAATTTGCATCTATATGCTACTTATTTAACCTTAATGTATTGATTATTAGATGCAAATATTGACCGGCTGACATAATTACTATTGTGCAATGCCTGCATTACAACCATTGAGTCACTGAAATTCAAGTGCAGTCGTGGTTATCAAGATGAATTCTACTATGATGAGATTTCACAATTGCCAGAGAGATGAAAAAGCCAGTTTCATACTTCTAAGATAAAGATCTTAAAGATTAGCTTTACTTGTCATGAGTACATTGAAACAAACAATGTTGGTTTGTGTCAGTGACCAACACAGTCCAAGGTTGTGCTGAGAGCAATCTGCAATGTTGGTGCTTCCGGTGCCAACACTGTGTGCCCACAGCTCACTAACCTAACCCACAAGTCTTTGGACTGTGGGTGGAAACCGGAGCACCCAGAGGAAACCCACATAGTCACACAGAGAACGTACAAACTCCTTGCAGTCAGCAGTGAGAATTGAACCCAGATCTTATAGCTGGCGTTATAAAGTGTTTCACTAACTTCTACACTACCATGCCACCAATGAAATAAAAGGGAAATATAATGCATTTTATAAATTCCCCAGGCAGGGGAAAAAAATGGAAACTTTGACATTCCATTCACTTTGGATCTTGGTCAGTTTAGAAGCAGTCATGTTCCAACACATTTTTCCAAGATAGTTACTTTACCAATGGAATCTGACCAACTTCCATCAAAGTGCTGTTGCTGTTCTTGACGCATTCTTCCTTGTTCCTGAGGTGGTGCAAAGCTAGCTGGAAGGTTTTATAAATCCAACGCTTCGTTTTCAAAATGCTCTTGAACCAGTGGGGATAGCTTCACTCGCTCCATCACTGACCTCTTTCCTCAACCTTTGAAGGTCCCTTCATCTAACTTCTCTATTTATTGCTTATTTATTATTGATATTATTATTTCTTTATTCTTTTTGTATTTGCATGGTTTGGCTTTTGCACACTGGTCATCCACTTGATTAGTGCAGCCTTTCATTGATTGTGTTATGGTTATTGTATTTATTGAATATGCCCACAAAAATGAATCTCATGGTTGTATATGGTGATGTGTACATACTTTGATAATTTATTTTGAATTTAATTTCTGTAATTTGAATGAATGTTCAATTTTCCAAGTACAGAAATTGTCTTCTAAACATCTGATCCACTAATGAAATTAGACTGAATACTGTATCTGAATTAGACCTCATTAAGGTTTAATGTTCTTCATTTCTAAAGAACTCAAGATATTACTAAATCTTTTGTTCAGTGCATACAAGAGGATGGATTTCTAGACCCTGGTATTGAAATGAATGTTCAGCAACCATACATTCTCTTTTTCCGTACACATTGTTTGGATCTAAACTTACTCCAGATTTTCTGATTGTTGTTCCCTGGAGCTCCTGAAGTTTTAAATTTTGCATTCTTCATTTTTTGTGCATAAGAGAGAAGTAATTCATATTTTTTTTTGTATTCCTATTCATTAAAATGGTATTCTAAAATTTTGTACCAGGCTTGATAATTCCTTGACTACTATCATAATGATTTTTAACATGTAATCTGGTTATTCAAATCTTTTTTTCTTTTATTTAATTAAACAACTTTTTCTTCCCCAGATTTGATCTTTCTGATAAGGATAACTTTTTCAGCAGTACAACAAGAAGCACAATAGTGAGTATTGAAATTATTGTATGGTCTAATTGAAGCCAATAATTTGTAAAATGCTTAAATTTTTGTAGTTTAATTGAAATCAATTTGCAAAATGCTTCATTTTTTAACTTTTTTTGTATAAAATGACATTGTTTATTACTGTGCAAAACCTATAATATTTGAAATAATTTAAGTGTTTCTCCATATTCTATATGGTGGCGTGTGTGTCTGTGTGTGTGTCTACACATACAGACACACTTTGATAATAAACTTACTTCAAACTTTTGAACGTCGCGTAGATCCACACCACAACTTCAATATTTCTTTAAAAATCAAAACCTTCAGATATTCAGTCTTGAGCAAAGACAATAAAATGATGGGGAAAGACTCAAAGTCGGGTAGTACTACAGAAAGAGAGACATTAACCAATTTTCTTTCTGCAGTTGCTGTATTGTTGAGTTTTTTCCAGCATTTCCTGCTTTTGTTTCTACATTCTTTCTACTTTCTGTGGCTAACTGAAGGAGTTGGATGTTTCACTAATGATCCACAGTCACAGGGGAAGTTAAAATGTAATTTGGTGCTAAGTCAAAGAGAGCGGTAGTGGTAGGGAACTCGATAATGAGGGAAACATTAGGAACTGTAAACAATTCTTCCAGCATTTTTGAAGAATGTTGTCTTAGTCCCACCCTATTTCTTTAAAAGGGAACTAGAACAACATCTATCCGGACTAACTGGAACTTGAAAGGATAGATTGATCTGTGGAAAATGTCTTCCTGCAGCTTGTTTGTTACCACTCAGAGTTGGCAGGAAGTAAAAATAGACTCTGGGTGTTCCCCTTTGGGCCCAGTCTCTGTGGAAAATGTACCCAGGAGAGTAAGGCACATCAGTTAGCAGTGGCAATATTTTTAGCAGTATTATTGATTTGGAGAGCAAACATCCCCATTTGGGCCTCCCATCTGAGACATCAGATTCAGCTGATTCGTAGAGGCAGCGGTGAGCTGTTCAACAAATTGTAGGTAGATGTTGCCCACTCATCAAGATCTCATCCTGTAGAGCACATGAGATTTTTTTTTTTGGATTGAGATGAGGGATGTGGGAAAGATTCAATTGCACACGACACACAAAATGCACAAACACGAGATTCTACCAATGCTCAATTATAACCATATATATAACCATATAACAATTACAGCACGGAAACAGGCCATCTCGGCCCTTCTAGTCCGTGCCGATGCTTACACTCACCTAGTCCCACTGGCCCGCATGCAGCCCATAACCCTCCAATCATTTCCTGTCCATATACCTATCCAATTTTACTTTAAATGACAATACCGAACCTGCCTCTACCACTTCTACTGGAAGCTCATTCCACACAGCTACAACTCTTTGAGTAAAGAAATTCCCCCTCCTATTACCCTTAAACTTTTGCCCCCTAACTAACCGAACTGATGAATTGCCAATCAATTGAAATTTGTACTGTTAACTTGACAAGGAAGTCATGGTTGAATTTGTGCAAGCAAATTGGATTGGTTAAAATTGACATTGCGGTCTATACAGGGATTGCGGGCCGAATGGATTCTTCCTGTGCTGTATTGTACTGATTTATGAAGTACAAAATAGTAATGTAATGTGCATCCTGCAGTATAGTTGAATCCACATGCTCTGGAAATTGCTGGAGAAAGTGCAGCAATTTTGGTTTGTGTTTGTCCCCTTGCTCTATCTTGGATAGGGTATATCGACCATTGTAATTTTCTATTGTTGGTAATGACGATAACATGCCTTCAGACTTCAATGTTCAAAGTAAATTTATTATCAAAATATGTATATATAACCATATTTTACCCTGAGATTCATTTTCTTTCAGGCATGCACAGTAGTACAAAGAAATACAATAGAATCAACGGAAAAGCTATACACAAGCAAAATGGGGGAATGAGAGACACTGGTATGAGGAAAAATAAGTTTGAACCAAAATATTTATTAGAAGTGGAGAGCAAAAGTTTGAAATGTAAAGTGAATCTGGAACAAAAGAACTAGGATTTGCAACGGTGAAGAGATTTTTGAGGGAATTCCAGAAAATCTAACCTGGTTGTCAAAGATGCTGTGGCTAGTGATGGAATGAACTCGGGAAATGTGCAAGATCCTACTGATGAAGTAGCAAAGGTTTTTTTTTAGAGATGCCATAGAGTTGAAGGAAGATGGAGGTTGGTGAGGGAGGTAAAGGTAATTAATTCTAGGGACATTGGTTATAGAACTGCTAGACGGCAAAAGTGGGCTTCAGCTTTTGGGTTGTAGGAAAGACCATTTTTGTTGGGCAGGTATATGATCCCCATGACTTGCTATGGCCCAGGTACAACAGTGGAACTAGCAGTGATCTTATTAATTTTAAATGAATGTGTCTCTTATTTAGGCTGTGATGTCAGTGTCCTAAATAACCGAGCTTCATCAATATTGTGTGTTCTCCAGTGTTGCTGTTTGAATGAGTGGCATTTAAATTGTGTAAGTTTGTTTCAGGTGAATTGAATATTTTGGATTGTTACTATTACTCTTTGCTGTACTTACCATATACTAGAAATTCAAGTAATTACATGGAAAAATTCATAATTCCATTATATAATGAATTATTGCATGATTTATTTCCAAGAATGGACTACAGGAAGAGGAATCTCAGGGTTGTATACTATATATATACTTGGATAATAAACGTAATTTGAATCGGCGTTTAAATGGACAAGTTAATAGGGTGGTTTAGAAGGTGTATGGATGTTGGCCTTCATTAGTCAGGGGACTGAGCTCAAAAGCCGTGAGGTAATGTTCCAGCTCCATAAAACTGGCTGGACCAGACTTGGAATATTGTGTTCATTTCTGGTCACATCGTTATAGGAAAGATATGGAAGCTTTAGAGAGGGTGCAGAGGAGCTTTACTAGGATGCTACACAGATTCATGAGCATGTATCGTGGGATGGGTTGAGTGAGCTAGAGCTACTCATTTTGGAATGAAGGAGAATGAGAGGTGACTTGATAGAGTTGTACCAGATGATAAGAATGGTTAGCCAGAAACTTTTCCAAGGGTGGAAATGGCTAATCTACTGTAAAGGGGTGTAATTTTAAGGTAATAGGCGGAAAATATAAGGGTATGTCAGAGAGGAAAGAAAATCTGCAGATGCTGGAAATCCAGGCAACACAGACAAGATGCTGGCGGAACTCAGGAGGCCAGGCAGCATCTATGGGAAAGAGTACAGTTGATGTTTCAGGCAGAAATCCTTCAGTAGGACTGGCGGAAAAAAAGTTGAGGAGTAGATGTCAGGCACATAAATGATATTTTAAAAAAATGGAGGCCTGTGGAGGAAAGAAGATTTAGATTAATCTTAGAGTAGTTTAAAAGTTTGGAACAACATTGTGGGCTGACAGGCTTGTCCTGTGCTGTTCTATGTTGTAAACAAACTCAATACTGACTGTACTACAAGATGTGCCAGAGTTAACTCCATGAATGTAATGTTATCTCTGGAAATAACTTCATTCAAAATTGATTATGGGCAACGATTTAGCACCCAGTCAGAATTCAAAGTGCATGATTGTGGAAGGAAAAAAACTGAGGAGGTGAGACGATTGGAGTTATTGTTGAAACTATTTAATATATTGGTGTGTTTTTGTGCCATATTATCCCCGTAAAAATGCATAAAGCAGAGATTGTGCAGGATACTATGCTGATGGGATGTAGAGAAGATGTTTTCCTATAGTGGACGAGTCTAGGACCAAAGGGCACAGTCTCAGAATAGAGGGACGTCCATTTAGAACAGAGATGGGAAGGAACTACTTTAGCCAGATGGTAATGAGTCTCTGGAATTTGTTGCCACAGGCGGCAGTGGAGACCAAGTCATTGGTATATTTAAAACAGAGGTCGAAGGTGTCAAAGGTTTCAGGAAGGAGACAGGAAAATGGTGTTGAGAGCTATGATGGAATGGTGGAGCAGACTTGATGGGCCAAATGACTTAATTCTGCTTCTATGCCTTATGATCACATGGTCTTGTGATATTAACACTAATAGGACTTCAGTGCTGTGAAAAGAAAGCAATTTCTATTTCCCAGAGTTGTAAAGAAGCTCATTAATGTTGTATTTAATTTGCACCCCTGCAGAGATGATTGGTAAATACTTAGTTCAGCTGCTCTTATCGCACATAATTCCCATGATAAGTATGCTTTAATGTTTTATCATCATTTGGCAAATCAAAGAGATTTTTATGAGTATAATGACCTAAGGAAATCAAGAAATAAGTATGTTAATTACTAGGAAATCTAATGGTTTATTTACTTGACTTTGGAAGCAAGCACCTACCTACTGTGAGCTTTCACTTCACTGGTGGTCAGACAGCCCAGTCTAAACCACAGGGATTGCAATGCAAAAATGTCGCCTGATACCCCAATGCCACACTTGGGGCTGTAATATTGCAACCAAATGCAATTTTCAGCTGAGGTCCCACCTGCATCCTTGGGTGGCCATGCGAGTCCATGGATGAGTTCAGATGAAGAAGAATGGGGGAGGGTATCTCATTGGTCCTACAGAATATTAAAAGGCTTGGATAGAACAGACATGGACATAATTTTCCCAATAGTGGGAGAGTCTAGGAGCAGAGGACACAGCCTCAAAATACAAGTGTTCAGTTAGAACAGGGATGAGGAGAAATTTCTTTAGCCAGAGGGAGGCAAATCTGTGGAATTCATTGCCTCAGACAGCTCTGGAGGCCAAATCACTGGGTATGCTTAAAGCACAAATTGATAGGTTCTTGATTATTTAGGCTGTCAAAGGTTACAGGGAGAAAGCTGGAGAAAGGGCTAGAGAGGGAAAATTAAACCAGCTGTGATCAAGTGACAGAGCGGACTCGATGGGCCAAATGGCCTAATTCTGCTCCTATGTCATACTGTCCTATGGTCTTATTTTGAAGGAGAGGTGTCACTCATGTCTTGGGAATGCATCTGCTACTCAACAAGATCATGTTCTTAAGGTTACTGCAAGCAAATTCACTGCAGCCTTTCCGACATCACACAACTTTGAGTGACTGCACCTCAGAAATATTCTCTTTTAAAACCAAGAATCTTGTTGCAACATTCCTAAAGGGATGTGACTGGCATTGTGGAATTGTGAGTTTTTCCTGTTGGAACTCAGTTGCTTTTCTGTTTTCCACCCTCCTTACTCCACATAAGTACTCCCTCTAGTTTGGTGTAAAGACTGAAACAATATATTTTGCTAGAAGGGTTATCTTCTTGGTTCTTGAGCTTATACTCAGAAGCACACTGTAAAAGAAGTTCCTTTCACAACAAAACCCATCGTGCTTCGTTGTCTCTTGCAAGACCATTAATTAAAGTGGAGTAATTGTTTCTCATTAAGCATGTGGGAAATGCCAGGAGACACCATTTTCCATCCACATAGAGTATCTCCTTTGAAGGAGTTGCTTGGTTTTTGTTTCATCAGCTGCTAAATTAAGACAAGTCACTTGGACCAGTGTCATTATTATCCAGGGTTGTTTGCCTCATTCACTTTCTGGTAAATACACAACAGTGGGTTACAAGGCACCTTGAGATTATAACAATGAGGCTGGGTCAGACTGAGTTTTGATTAAGCCCAACTAATGAGTCTCTGAAGGTGGACATGTTTAAAGCTTAAATGTCTGCAAACCAAGGTGATGCTTGAGATATCTTAAAATGGTCACTGACATGATGTGCAGAAATCTCCTCATAAGGAGAGGCAGTATTTGGCAATTCTGACCTCCCTCTTTACTCTGTTGCACCTACTTCTAAAGAGGTGTGACAAATACAGTGCTTGTATATATAGCTAGGTTGCCTAAGATTTTTAAACAGTATTGTTTTGGTCAGTGTGGAGTGAAGGATGAGTTTGTAAGGATGGTGGCAATGGTGACGGTGGAGTGCCACAGGAGGGGTGTGGATCAGGTGGCAGAGGAGGAGTGCCAGGTCTGGAGGGAAGGATGGTGCAGACACACACAGCCAGGCAAGGTCGTTTGATCCCAAACAATTGGTTTATTGATTATTACAGAATGATTCTCTGGTGCTTCCCACTCTCTCACCTCTCCCTTTCCCTCTTCTCAACCATGATAACCCTCTCCCTGCCCCTGTGCTTCCCACTCTCAGTCCCCAATAGAGACCCATATCAGAATCGGGTTTATCATCACTCACATATGCCATGAATTTTGTTTTTTTTTTCTTTTGCAGCCACAGTGAACAATACTTTAAAATTATACAGGACTGTGCAGAAGTCTGAGGCAGCATAGCCCAAGTACTGTACATCTTGAGAACTTTTCACTGGCTATAGGGGATATTGAACAAGTTTCAGGAAAGGACAGATGAGTCATCTGGCAGGCCATAATCTGCCCTTAATGTTCAAGCATTGAAAATCTGAAAAAATGGAGATACTTAGTTGGTATAACTTCTGCTCTGCCTTCTGTTGAAAGACTTGGGGCATGGTACAAGATTTTCTGTGGAGAGAGGGAGGCCTGGAGAAAAAGAGAGATGACTTTAGATGGAGTTGATCAAAATATCTTGTGTTGGCTTCAAATTAGATTCCTGACTTGGAAGTACTTCATAGACACAAGAGTTTCTGCAGATGTTGGAAATCCAGAGCATCACACCCAAAATGCTGGAAGTATTCCGGTTGGGGAGCATTTATGGAGAGGGTTAAATAGTCAACATTTCAGGCTGAGACCCTTCATCAGGACTGGCAGGTTCATTTCTTTCTGCCTAATTTCCACTCTGAACACCACTGTTCATTACTTAAAAAACACAAAATGCTGGCAGAACTCAGCAGGCCAGACAGCATCTATGGGAGGAGGTAGTGGGCCTGCTGAGTTCTGCCAGCATTTTGTGCTTTTTATTTATTTCCAGTATCTGCAGATTCACTCGTGTTGCCTACTGTTCATTACTTGCCTTTTAGACCTGACAAATTCTCCTAACATCTGAGTCCTATCACCCGTCAGATCTTGCTCCACCATTTCTCTGCCACCAACCCCCCCCCCCACTTCTTATACTTGCTATCTTGCCTCCTTCCAGTCCCGAGAAGGAATCTCGACCAGAGATGTTGACTGTCCACTTCCCTGCATTGATTCTACCTGACTAGCTGAGTTCCTCATTTGTGCTGTTCTTTTATCAGTATCGTGTATTCAGAATAAATAAGATGTCTGGATCCAACAAATGGAAAGCCTTGGATGTCACTTGGCTTGTGACAAAGAGAATGGTCAGTGGGTGTTAGTGTGGGTTCTTGATCACTTCCGTATGCATTTATTTTTAGCTTTCTGTTGAGAACGCATTGAGAAAATTGTCCTGAGCCATTTTCCAGCTCAGTTTGGCAGCAGGGATCGTCTAGTCTCCAAGGAGCAAAGTGCATACTGTTAATGAAAATAGTTCTTTTTACTCTTATTGTGATTTACAGATTGCAATCAGAAAAATTGTTATTGAGATTTAACAATTTGTCTTTTTTCAAGCAATGCTGCAATTACTTGGCATCCATCTGCCGTGATTAGACATTATACTTTCATTGTTTAAGGCAGGGGTTCCCAGCCGGTGGTCCACAGACCCCTCTGTTAGTGGTAGGGGTCCATGGCATAAAAAAAGGTAAGGAACCCCTGGTTTAAGGTATCCTCTCTCTGGACATGTCTGTCCTCTCTGGGTATCAGTAATTCATTCTGCAGGCAATTTTTCATAACTGATTAATTCCCAGGTTTGCTAAGCTTTGACTGAATGAACAGTTTTTCATCACTTGCCTTGCCATCCTTTGGCCATCCTCATTTGGCCAAAGCCGTGCCTCGCTTGTTACTCATCAGCTTAGGCTGTTTACATTCTCTGCCATTTTTGCCTATCCTGATGCTATTGCTTTCTCACAGAATTTTAAGGTCTTCTGTAAACCTGTACATTCAAACACTTCAAGGGTGAATAATAAGAACTCATTTACAAATAATAAAACAACTCAAAATTAACAATTTGATCTGCTTTCTTGTTGAAACAATTTTACATGTGCTCTCTTGCCTTCTTCCCTGCAGGTATGCTTAAGAATATTCTGGCATCTTCCCCCTTCCTTTCCAGTCCTGATGAAGGGTCACAATCCAAAACATCAACTGTTTATTTCTCTCCATAGATGCGGCCTGATCTGCTGAGTTCCTCCAGCATCTTATCTGTGTTGCTCTGGATTTCCAGCATCTGCAGAACCTCTGTTTCTGCTCAGAGTGGAAATAAGTTGCATCTCAGATAACATTTAGATGTCACTTTCTTTACATACACACCTGATGTCATGTGTTTCTTCCTCATTCACATGGAGGTTATTAAAACTTTCAAGTCTCACTTTGGGCTAGGGCCCGCCATTTTTCTGTGTTTCCTGGTATCTGACCTGGCTCAAAGTATTCCCTAGTGCATATTATTCTGAACCTTTACCGAAGGTTTCAAATATAAATACTTTGCGTACAAACTCCTTTTATATTAACAAAAATCTCTTAAGTTGCTGAAGTTCAATTAATGTAGTGATTTCCAAGCAATGTGGAATATTGGGTGAGACTAGAACTAGAGGTCATAGGTTAAGGGTGAAAGGAACATGGGGGGGGGAACTTCTTCATTCAAAGGGTGATGAGAATGTGGAACGAGCTGCCAGCAGAAGTGGTGGCTGTGGATTTGATTTCAAAACTTTTTAAGAGAAGTTTGGATAAGTACATGGATGGGAGGGCTATGGTCTAGGCGCAGGTTGAAGGTGCTGTGCAGAATAATAGTTTGGCCCAAAGGGCCTGTTCCTGTGCTGTAATGTTCTATGACTAGATTTTGACTCCCAGATATCAACAATATTCAGTGAAGCTTGTGCCGTAATCATTGTTAATTGATCTGTAATTGGGTTTAATGCATCTTCTATCCTGATAAGTTTGAAACTCACTGCTTTTTAATAGCCAATTTATTAATAGCCAGATTAATAGCTGCTTTATTAATTGCTCCCTCTTCTATGCCAGGGGTTTCCAACCTTGGTCCCTGGACCCCTTGTTTAATTATGTTGGTCCATGGCATAAAAAAAGTTGGGGAAACCCTGTTCTACGTAGAGAAATGATGTACTAATCCATTGGAAGGTTATAATCTTGAGAGTTGTAACTGAGAACACAAAACCCATCACATTTCTCCTCTCTGCTATTTTCTTGCCCTATTACAAGGCAACAAATACCTGTGTCTCCAGGCTCTACTCACTTCCCAGAAATGAGGGAAGCTTGCAATTTATGCATTGTTTTATAGTGCCTCTGGTTAATGAAGTATCTCTGAAGTGTGTTCACTGACAGGTTGCAATCATTTTTCATTCTAGAAGTTGTGAGAGCACTGCAGCTTATCGGCTTAATGGGTTTGATTTCTGCTTCTCCCTGTGGGGAGTTTGTGCGTTCTCCCTGTGGCCGTGTGGATTTCTTCCAAGTGTTCCAGTTTCCTCCCATATTCCAAGGGTGTGTGGGATTGGGGGGGCGGGGGGCGGTGTTGGCGAGCATTGGGCTTGCTGTATTGGTGCTGGGGCATGGCAGCACTTGCAGGCCGCCCAGCACAGTTATCACTGATTTGATTTGCCACATATGATGCATTTAACTGCACATTTGGATATACATGTGACAAATAAAACTGAGCTTTTTTATAAACGACAACACGTTGGTGATCCCAAGTGTTCATTGGAGGTTAGATGTTGGCCAGAGTAATGTGATGCCTTTCCTGCTCTTCAAAGCAATGCCTTCATTTGCAACAAGGTCTGTATATCAAAATTCATTTGAAAGTCTGTGCAGTTTTCCTTCATCACTGCAATCACAATGTTGTTGTTTTTGGTATGCTCTACTCTCTGGAGTGAGGCTTGATTTGACCCTATGGGATGGGACTTGAGCCTGCGTCCTTCTGAATCATTTGCCAGCTGATCCATGGCTGATGTGGGAAGTGAAGGCGACCTTTTATTCCACCCACGCAACCCCCACTTACACTCAGCAGTTTTCCCATCAGCTTTTGTCAACAGACTTGGATTAGAAAGTTTCTCAATGTAGTGAATGAAGCATCTTTTCAAGAAGAAATTTTGCCTTGGAAGAAATGGTGACTGTTTTAACTTGATAGAAATTTCTGATTATAATCCAAGTTTGTTTCTGTCCCACACAGCTACTAATTTCTAAATAAATCTCCCTCCAGCCCCAATGTCTCCATTCTGAGGATACATAGGTCACTTTGTTGATGACATACCAGGTCCAGTAGTATCACTGTCTTGCTGTTGTCATTGGCTCAGTCCTTGACACATCTGCAGAGGGTGGTGGGGGAGGGGAGGGAGATGAAATTTAAAACTGATCTTCAAATGCAAATGTTTACTTTTGTAATTTTTAACCTCACTGAAACTACTGGTATTATCCCATTGGCTAAATAGCGATTTGCTGAGTAGATTTGTTTTGTGCATTTTTAATGTATCCAAATACTTAGCTTGTTTATGTTAATATTGCTAAACTGAGTAAATTATACAATAATTTTGCTTGTGTTTTAAAAATTACAAATATTGGAACTGGTGAGGAAAACTTAATACAAAACTATTTACTTTAAAAATTCACCTTGTAAATGTGCAGAGTCAAGTTCAAAATTTGTATTTATTAGTTTTTTTATTAGTTTTTCAAAACATTTTACAAATTAAAAACCCCAAATCCCAATGAGGAACATTAATACAGTGCAAAATTAAGCATACAATAACAATATGCTACAAAGGAAGAGAATTAACAAAAAAGCACCTAAATTAAAGACAAGTAAGCTTAGTATCCTCCCCAAGCCCCACAACACAAGGAAAAACAACTCCAGACCAACCGCAACTCAATATAGAGAGTATAAGTCAGAACAGTCAAACTCCCAGACTGTGAATACACTTAGCAACAGAGGATAATAATGCCTTCTACCAGAAAAAAAAGGGAGCTGAAAGCAAGGGACCGAAAAGAAGAAGAAAAAAAACAAAACCCCAAGTCAAGAGGAAGGTTATGAAAGTACTTGATAAAAGGTCCCCAGACCTTATGGAACTTTAGATCCGAATTCAGAACTGAATAATGAATTTTTTCGAGGTCCAAGCAGGCCATAATGTCGTTAAGCCATTGCGCATGAGTGGGCGGGGCAACATCTCTCCATCTAAGGAGGATCAAGCGTCTAGCCAGGAGAGAGGCAAAGGATAATATTCGGCATTTGGTCGGACCCAGACATAAATCTGTCTCGCCCCAAAAACCGAACAGAGCAATTAAGGGGTTAGGTTCTAGGCGCTGATTCAGAATACACGATAACGTAGTGAAGACATCTTTCCAGAATTTCTCCAAACTAGGACAGAACCAGTACATATGGATGAGAGAGGCCACGCCCCTCTTGCATTTATCACAGAGCGGACTAATGCTAGGGTAGAATCGAGATAGTTTAGATTTAGACATATGGGCTCTATGAACAATCTTAAACTGTAAAAGGCAATGGCGAGCACAAAGAGAGGTTGAGTTAGCCGATTTGAGAACTGAGTCCCAGCTCTCCTCTGATAAGGAGATATTTAAATCCTGCTCCCAGGCCATTTTGATTTTATCCACAGGGGCCCGTCGTAAGGCTGCTAGTTTATCTCGGATAATTGATATTAAACCTTTACCTAGTGGATTGATGGAAAGAAATAGGTCCATAGCATTTTTCGTAGGCATTTCAGGAAAGTTAGGAATTAACAGAGCAATAAAAGTGTCGGATTTGGAGATATCTGAAAAAATGAGCGTTAGGCAGATTGAACTTAACAGAGAGCTGCTGAAAAGAGGCAAAGCGATTATCAATGAAATGATCTTCAAAATGTCTAATGCCCTTCCTATACCAAACATGGAATGCTGAATCGTACGTAGTAGGTAAAAAAAGGTGATTATGTGCGACAGGGCTGGAAACGGAGACCCCTGGAAGCCATAGCATTTCCTGAACTGAGCCCATATACGCAAAGTGTGTCTAACGAGAGGATTAGCTATTGATCTGGGCAGACTACTAGGGAGTGCAGAGCCAAGAAGTGCAGAGATAGATAATTCTTTAGTGGAGCTCATCTCCATTGCCACCCAGTTAGGGCACTCAGGTTGGCTGTGGAAGAAAGACCAAAAGGTAGCACAACATATATTAGCTGCCCAATAATATAAGCGAAAGTTAGGTAAAGCCATGCCACCCTCTTTTTTAGATTTTTGGAGATGTATTTTATTAATTCTAGAATGCTTATTCTGCCACAAATATGACAAAATAATAGAGTCTAAGGAATCAAAAAAAGATTTAGGAATAAAAATTGGGATAGATTGAAATAAGTATAAAAATTTGGGGAGAACATACATTTAACAACATTAATATGACCTACCAAAGACATAGATAGAGGTGACCATTGTACCAGATTCTGTTTTATAGCATATGAAAGATTGGCAAAGTTTTCACGAAAGAGATATTTAAACTTCCTTGTGGCTGTAATTCCAAGATAAGTAAATTGATTATGGACTACTTTAAAAGGGAGATCACGAAATGTTAGTTCTTGTGCTTCTTTATTAATTGGGAAAAGTTCACTCTTATGTAAGTTAAGTTTATAGCCAGAGATCTGGCTAAACTGGTCAAGAAGTGAAAACATTAGAGGTAAGGACATAGACGGATTTGAGAGAAAGAGTAATAAGTCATCAGCATAGAGAGAAACTTTATGCTCAACACCCCCTCTCCAAATCCCAGTCAATTCAGGACAGTTTCGAAATGCTATCGCCAGAGGTTCTATAGCCAAATCAAAGAGAAAGGGACTTAAGGGGCATCCCTGACGGGTGCCACGTTTGAGATTAAATACTTGGGATTTCTGAAAATTAGTTAAAACAGAAGCAGTAGGACACAGGTACAGCAATTGGATCCAAGAGATGAAACTTTGGCCGAGGTCAAATTTTTCTAAGACTGCAAAAAGGTAGTTCCACTCTATACGGTCAAATGCTTTCTCCGCATCGAGGGAAATAACACATTCAGGAATCCCAGTTGGAGGTGAGTATAAGATATTGAATAAACGCCGGATGTTAAAAAAAGGGAGATGGTTTTTAATAAAGCCTGTTTGGTCATCAGAGATAGTGGAGGGAATAACGGTTTCTAGTCTATGAGCCAAAACTTTAGCTAAGATCTTTACATCAACATTGAGCAGAGAGATCGGCCTATACGAGGAACACTCTGTTGGGTCTTTGCCCTTTTTTAAAAGAAGAGTAATAGATGCCTCATTGAAAGAGGGTGGCAATTTGCCGTAATTAAACGAGTCAGATAATACTGAAAGTAACTGAGGAGAAAGAAGTGAAGAGAATGATTTATAAAATTCTACAGGGAACCCATCAGGTCCAGGAGATTTAAGTCCAAAATTAAATTGCCTCTATATTTTAATTTTTCAAGATTTTTGACTTTTAGATTTTAATGTCATGTGAATGTCACAGGCAATGCCGGCATTTATCTTCCAAACCTCGCTGCTGTGGTAGTTCAGGGACATTTAAGAGTCACCACTACTGGTGAGCTCAGAGTTCCATATATGCCAGCCAGGGTAAGGATGATATTGCCTCCCCCAATGGGAAGACTGGTCGTTTCATTATTACATTTGCAAAAAGAATCTTCTTAAAATTACAACTTGAATATCTTGAGTTTAGATTCCCCAGCTACAATAGTGGGATTTGAACTTCTCAAGAAATCAATAGTTCAAATTCAACTTTAATTGTCATTCAACCATACATGAATACCCATGAATACAGCCAAACGTAACAGTGTTATTCCAGGGCAAGGTACAAGAAAACAGTACCAACAGTTATATAAGCATAAGCCACATAGTAGGCGTGTACAAGGTATCAGTAAATACAGTCACAAAAAGAAAATACAGCCCAAGACCCCAAGTCATGAATGTTGCGGCAGTCTGCAGTCGAACACAATACGGCTTGTCTTCTGCTGAGCCGGCACTGGGGACAGCACCGACTCCAGCTTGGCGCCGCACCATACTGCCCCCAGCACTCCAGTGGAGCGCACCGATTGCAATGCTTCTCTCCTGGCCGGCTGTAAACAGGCGAGACCATGGGTTGAGGCCTAATCCCTGCTATGACTGAGCCATGCAGCTGTCCCGCCACCCGCCAATAAATCAGTGAATCAGACTTGCAGCGTTGCACGCTAACAATGTCAAACAGGATCTTATAATCAGAAGTAAAAGGGAACTAAGACGATCACTCAGTGTTAGACTGCACACTGCCTTCATGCCCCGAATTCTCCCATGCTCTCTGACACAGGCAGCATCACAATCTACACCAAGTCCAGCTCCTTCAGTTTTCCCACCAATGAGCAAAACACTGCTGGGGTAGACCTGCAGTACTTTAAGTGTTTAATATCCCGCAGGGTCTTGTGATCATAAAAAAATACATTTAAAAAATACAATAGCACCTTTGGTTGGCCCTTTCAAAGCTGCTGAGATCGAACACAATGCCATCTTACCAGAAAAGCACAACTCACTTCATTACTATGGTACTGCTGCTTTATTTAATACAAACTATTGATAAAATTGCATTAATTCATCAGGGTATTGATTTCAGTATCAAGGTTATTGTTTGTTGCCAGTCTTTAAATGTCTTCACCTTGGTCAGTCACTGTTTCTATTTCAGAGGTTAGTTAAGAGTCCTCCATGTTGCTGTGTATCTGGACTGGGTAGGAATTCAAGGAATTATGGATCTGTATGCCCATATCCCTTTGGGGCAGAGCAGAGGGATTTGAAAATACAGACAGATCCATTGTTCCTTGACAGGTAGATAGGGTCATAAAGAGAGCTTTTGTCACATTGGTCTTCATAAAATAGGGCATTGAATATTGGATGTTAAGTTGAAGTTGTATAAGGCATTGAGGCCAAATCTGGAATATTGAGGGCAGCTCTGGTCACCTACCTATGGAATGTTATCAATAAGATTGAAAGAGTGCAGAGAACATTTGCAAGGATGTTGCCAGGTCTTGAGGACCTGAATTAAAGGGAAAGGTTGAATAGGTTAGGACTTACTAACCCTAACCTATATGTCTTTGGAATGCAAAAGGAAAATGGAGCAGCAGGATGAAATCCACAAGATCACTGGAAGAACGTACAAACTCCTTACAGAGAGTGATGTATATTGAACCCTGATCTTACAGCTGGCATAGTGAAGCATTACGCTAACAACTATGCTAGTGTGAGTCCTCCAAGTACCTCGATGACTGGATATTTAGAGTAAGTTGGGATCATTTAGAGTAATTTAAATCATTTAGAATCATTTACCCATATTATCAAGCAATCAGACGTGGGAAATTTGCTTCTAAATATGCATACTTTTTTTTTAACACTTCGAATTTGCTCTGAGTTTACCGAGTATACTGTTGCAGTTGAAAAGCACCTGCTTGGTCATTGGAGTTGTACCTTGATTTCTTGATGTAACAAATAATCTGACACCCTTTACCACCAGGAGAAAAATAAATAATAATGTAGTTTCACCATGAAATAATCAACTTTCTCTATTTCTCTCCCAGGTTTATGAAATTTTAAAAAGAACAACCTGCACCAAAGCCAAATACAGCATGGGTAAAACAGATTTGCTTCCTAATCTTCATCATAAGATGCATGCCCATAAAGATTGATATTAAACTTTGTTGTGAAGTTGAGTACAAGTAGATGGCACCATCCCACCCCAGTATGGCGTTATTTGTCTCTATCCACATTCTTAGTCTACAGTTTAAAAAAGTTTAATAGCTTGTCTAATATTTGTGATTTTTTAAAAAACATTTATGATCAAAAAAGAAATTTTGTATTTAAGCACTTGTTTTGGCAGTTGATGCATTTGCTATTAGATTTTCCTTGCATTCTCCAATGACAAAACTCAAGAGTTGTAATCTGTATACATACTTTGATAACAAAATAGACTTTGAACTGAAACCAGCATTTTTTTTTTATGTAGGGATCACCAGTCTTCTTGCCAGTGGAGTTTATGTTGCAGCCTATCCTTTACATGATGTAAGTAATATTAATCTATAATACATGCCAAGGACAAGAAAAAGTGTTACAACATTACAGTATAAGCATGTTGAGTGAGGGAGACTTGTTAATACACCCTAGTCTTTTTGATAACATTGCATTTCATTTATTGTGTTTGCAATATGTGGCAATGCAATTTACAAGTAGAAATTCTAAATCTTCTTTCTAAATATGTTTCACGTCTTTAGTAAAGCTCATTTTTGCATTTAAGAACATGGAACATTACTGCACAATACCGTCCCTTCAGTCCACAATATTGTGCCGACCTTTTAACGTACTCCAAGATTAATCTAACCCTTCCCTCCCACAGAGTCCTTCATTATTCCAACATTCATGTGCCTATCTAGGAGTTTCTAAAATATCCCTAATGTATTTGCCTCTACTACCACCCCTGGCAAGGCATTCCATGCACCCACTGCTCTCTCTGTGATTTTTTTTTTTTAAAAAACACTTACCTCTGACATCCTCCAATCACCTCAAGGTTATGCCTCCTGGTATTAGCCATTTAGGTTCTGGAGGTAGAACTGCGGAGGTCGATTGAGCAGATGAATTTTGGAGACAATAGAGTGACCGTTCAGTGTTAACATCCTTGCTTTTGGAATTAACAATCTATCTACCCTTTTGGTAGTAGATATTATTTGTTGGTTGTCCATCGTGTTGTGACAATAACAGGAAAGCTGTGCGGGGGAGTTTTTAGAGTGGAAAGGGGGTTGCACTGGGGCAGTTCCACCCTCTCAACCTCAGAAGTCTGGGTCCAGTGGGACGAACAAGCATCACGTACTGGGGTCGTCTTTGGTTGCAGCAGATGACCATGACATCTTCTGTGCCTTGTCATGCCCTTTGCTCTCCACAAAGCATTGCATATCTGCCTTCCTGGCCATTGGCTCTCACTGTAGATCCCATCCGCCCAATCCACCGGAGCTGACTTCACATGCTAGGATAGGGATGTCCCAATCTCAGCAGGGTACCACCACCTGATTTAGCCTGCCAGTTAAAACTATGTACTTGGGTGTGGCTGCTGTCACTGCAAACAGCTTCTTGAGGCCACAGGTGAGAGCTGAGTGTCCGGTGGTGACCGAAGGTGAATGAGCTGCTCCAGAATAGACATGACAAGCCCCTTCACCAGAGGTACTACCCCTCCCTGGAAACCCCACACACCCCAAAGACATTTTACTGGCAGCTTTTATGCAAAGGGCAAATACTCTTGTTCTCCATATGATGAAAATCCCTGGTGTCGTCTGGATAATTCGCCTCTTGTTTCTCTACTGTTTAAAAAGAAAACAATGTGTTGGATTTGATCTAATAGAATTGCTGGAGTCAAAATATTCAACAGGTCAGGCAGCACCTGTTGGGAGCCTGATCTGTTGAGTAGTTCCAGCAGCCATTTTGTTTTGGGTTGATGGGGGCTGCCATGTTGTGCATCCAATTTCTCCCAGATTCTTTTATTTCTCTAATTGCTCTCCATCCATTAATTGGATGATCTCCATCACAGCCATTTCCTTTTATTCTCCCCGGTCTTCCTTCTCGGCAACTTAACTGGCTAATACCTGGGGGCATGCCTTTCAGGTGATTGCAGGAGAGTAGAGGGGGGGATGTCAGAGGCAAGTATTTTACACAGAGAGTGGAATGCGGTAGAGGCAAATACATTAGGGACATTTAAGAAACTCTTAGAAACAAGGGTGACAGAAAAATGAAGGTCTATGTAGAAGGGAAAGGTTAGATTGTTCTTAGAGAAGGTTGAAAAGTCAGCCCATCATTGTGGGCTGATGGGCGTGTACTGTGCTGTGGTGTTCCATGGTATATGTTCTTAAATGCACTCGGCTTTACATTGCTCCATCTTTGCTGACAGGTTGCCCCATAGAACACTGCCTATCCTGAGTACTTCTGACCATTGTTTTTATTTTTTTTTATAAAGTTCTGCTTGTTGTGTATTTGTAGTATGTTCCTCCTTCAGTTTTTCACTGGGCAAATTTGGAAAATGCGAAAACTTGCTGAAATCATTTGTTATAATGTAATGTATTAAATAATTTAATATAATATTGTAAAGAAGGGAAGCGGGCAAAGAATGCAATTTCTTACAGCTCACATGATCTACTTGAACTTTCTACAGGGCCATTACAGAGGACAGTCCATAGAAGAAAATGACAGGAAGGTAAGTGAAATTTAACTGTTGAAATGGAAATTTGAAATGTTTAGGAAATCGATTCCTGTAATTGACAACAGGATCCAGAATATTTGATACTTCCTCCAAGTGTCCCACCTACGTTAACCTTTTACCTGTGTTCATTAAGGTTTTTTTACACTTGGCAATGGACTTGAGGTTCAGATTCGTGTCTGTGAGACACAAGAAACTCAAAGTGCACATGGTTTATTCAAGAGGTACTTGCAGAGGAAATCTCTCTGCAAATTACAATGAACATTGTAGCCCAGGGTATCACATGATTCAATCCTTACAAAAGCCTTAAAGTAGCCAGTTCTTATTTATGACCTGTGTTGAATATACTAGTCTGAAACAGGTGTATTCCTCCAGTTTCTTCCTTTTATACTCTCCACTGAGCTTCTCATCCATTCAATAATTTTTCCCTAACCCTTAATGATGTTGAATAGCTCCAACTTCCCCAAGTCCTTGCAGTAGCTGACAATTCTCGCTGCTAGAACTCTGCTTCCCTTCCTCAATCAAACATGCTATCCTCACCATTCAGAACAAACCCTTAACCTTGCACCCCTTTTCCCCATCCCCTCCTTTGAAAATAGCTGCTCCACTTTCAATTGGTAACTTGGCTTATTATAGTCGCATTGCTCTGTGAAAAAGTGTTTTGTATTCTATCCATACAGGTTATTTCATTATAACAGTGCATTGAGGTAGTTGGATCTTCAATCTTGTATCTGGTACAAGGGGGAACAACAACATGATGTAGAATAAAGTGTTACATTTACAGACAAAGCACAGTGCAAATAGTCAACAAGATGCAAGAGCGTGACAAGGTAGATTGTGAGGTAGAATGTCCATTCTATTGTAGTAGGGATCTGTTCAATAGTCTTATAACAGCGAGATGGAAGCTGTCCTTGAACCTGATAGAATATGCATTCAAGCTTTTGTTTCTTCTGCCTGATGGGAGTGGGGAGAAGAGAGAATACCTGGCATGGGAGGGGTCTTTGATTATTTTGAATGCTTTACTGAGTCGGCAAGAAGTGTAGAGTTCTTGAGGAGGTTCTGTGATCTGCTGCGTTATGTCCACAGCTCTATGGTTTCTTGCACACACTGCGCCTGGCCCCACAAATGTCACTTCTCCCAAATCCACAGTTTCTCCTTCTGAAATGTAAAGTTTGAGTCTAATTGCCTGCCCCATACTAAAATATCTCTAGCCTTTCAGAAGATGTATATTCATATAATGAGGACAAACCACTCCTCATTGTTCCATAAGACGTAGGAACAGAATTAAGCCATTTGGCCCATCGAGTCTGCTGCACTATTTTCCCTCTAAACCCCATTTTTCTGACTTCTTCCAATAATCTTTGACACCCTTGCTAATTAAGAACCTATTAACCTCAGCTTTAGATATACCCAATCACTTGGTCTCTACATTAGTCTGTGTCAGTGAATTTCACAGATCGTTCCCATGAAGTTGTTGTCGTCTTAATTTATCTGCTTGGGTAAGACCAACTCCATTCCCATCCATTTACCTGCAGCTCAAGTATTGTGTGCAATTGCTTCTTTTCAGATTTCCACACACCCACTTCACTGCCGCTTCTGAACAGTATCTGAAACAAAGCCAGTTTCTATCTGTACACAGTGCTATGTGGTCCCTTTCTCAATTCTTTCACTACCTGCCTGAGACTAAATTCTGCGGTTTCTCCTTTAGGAAGACCAAAACCAATAATTTTGGCTCTAACCACACTATATTTCCTATCTATGGACTTTGATACCCTAATTCCTTCCTCAAATCCATCTATTCCCCTCCTTTTTAAGCCTGTACTTTAAAATCTACCTCAGACAGAATTGGTCATTTGCCCTAATATTTGAGAATTCATGTGCACAGATGACTGTGGAGGCCAAGCCATTGGGAATATTTAAAGTGGAGGTTGATCAGTTCTGTATCAGTAAGATTATCAAAGGTCACAGGAAGAAGACAGAATAATGAGGTTGACAGGGATGAATGATGAATGAGAAGACTCATTCATGAATGGCCTAATTTGCTCCTGTGTTTTGTGGTTACCTCAGTAAAAGTTCCAAATTGTTGTCAACAAGAATTTTATCTAAATATTTAGTTATACAGCGTGGACTAGGCCCTTCTGACCCTTTGAGCCACACAGCCCCAGACAAACCCGATTAACCCTAATCTAATCACAGGACAATTTACAATGAAAAATTAACCTAACTCGTAAGTTTTTGGACTGCGGGAGGAAATCGGAGGACCTGGAGAAAACCCGTGCATTCCTCAGGGAGGACATATAGAGCCTCCTTATAGAACTGCGTCAAAGTTGAACTCTGAATGGCAGGACACTCTGAGCTGCAATAGGGTTGTGCTAACCACTGCACTGCCGTGGCGCCCATTTAGAAGGTACTTCCTGCAATTTAAAATATAAAAATGTTTAATTGGTAACTTTAAGCACAGCTACTGTTTTGTGGTAATTTTGGGTAATGTGCATTTTATATAGAAACTCCTGGATGTTGGCAGCTAACAGTGAGTTTACTTAAAGTGCTGCTACTTACAATAGCTGTAGGCTGACGGGGAAAGCTTTCTTTATGCTGGTGTACTTGTTACAAGACCAAAACAGAAAAGACAACATACTAACTTGTTAAAATGTTGGAATCCTGTGTTGCTTAATAAATCTAGAATGTTATATTATTCCGGGGTCAGTTGGAACTCTGCTGCTGTGATAGACTTGCTCTTTTTAAAAATCTGCTATTTGACACTGCCAAGATTTATTTTGGAATATGTTGCTGTAGAACTTAATACAGCACCCTCGTCCAGAATTTCAACTTGAGTTGGTTTTACTGAATGTGCTATATAGTCACATGTGCTGTGCTCTGCTTCCAATGTTCATTTCCAGTGCAACCAAATTTTAGGAGCAGGATACAATCTGCTGTTGTGATATTATAGTGCATCTAGTATTACCAAAAGAGTCCTAATACCAAGCAATTGTGTATGAAGAGTGAATTTTTCCATCTTGAATGATTCACTTTAATGTAACAGCAGTGGTGTGTCAATCTCAAAAGATGGGATTATCCTTGAAGTTAATGGTCTCCAAGAATATCTGCAGCCTTTCTGGTAAAGGGATGCTGGGAATGATGTCCCAGTATTTAGATTCCAGTGAAGGAGTATATCTTCAAGTCAAGGTGGTATGTGAGTTGGAAATGATCGAGTATGCAGCGTGGTCCAATGTGCCTGCTCCCCTTGTCCTCGGTGGTAGAGATTTCTGCAAATCTAATTACACAACATCCACTGATTCTCCTTTGACTATACTGCTTGTTATTTCTTTAGAGAATTATTACAGATCTGTCAGGCAAGATTTTCCCTAAGGAAGCCATGCTAACTACAGCCCATTTTATCATGTGCTATCAAGTACCCCAACATCCTTATCCTTAACAGTCGACTCTAACACTGGGGTCAGACTAATTGGCCTATAATTTCCTTTCCTCTGCCTCTCTCCCTTTTTGAAATTGCCAGAAGCAATTGATTTTTGAAAAGTAATTACTAATGCCTTCACAGTCTCCATCACTTTCAGAACCCTGCAGTGTAGACCATCTGGACCAGGTGATTTGTCTCCCTTCAGACATTTCAGTTTCCCATTGATCTTCTCCCTAGAAATGACAACTTCACACATTTCTGCCCCTGACACTCTCAAACTTCCAGCATAGTGCTGGTGTCTTTCACAGTGAAGACTGATACAAAATACTCATTCACTTCATCCGCAGTTTCCTTGTTCCCCCATTACTACCTCTCCAGCATAATTTTACAGGGCCTGATACGTACACTCACCTCTGTTTTACACTTTAGATATCCGAGTATGTAAACAAATCTACAGACAGAAATATTACTGGCAAATAAATTTTGACAAATTTGGATGAATTTAAGACCATCTCATTACTTGGAAGATGAGAATTGAAATGAAGCCCAAGTGATTTTGAGAGTATAAATATACCAATTATATGTATCAGAATGTTATGCCCATAATAATGATATGGAGAGGTTGAAGTGGAATATGATCACTATCATGGACTAGTTGGTTTAACTTTTAAATCTACTACTCAACCTTTTCTCTCTAGTTCTGCCAAAGGGTTTCGGGTTGAAACATCGACTGTACTTTTTTCCATAGATGCTGCCTGACCTGCTGAGTTCCTCCACCATTTTGTGTGTGTGTGTTGCTCAGATTTCCAGCACCTGCAGATTTTCTCTTGTTTGGGTTTAATGGTCCATTTTTGCACTGTATGTTCTTTAAGTCTTTTCCCCTTGGATGCTTTTCAGTTCTTATCTAGGCCTTCTTAGCAATCATTTGCTGCTGGGTTAAAAACTTGTTACTCAAATGTCTTAAAATATGCCTTGTTTAGAAAAATATAATGAAACAATTGGTCTGTTAAATCATCTTTCCTGTTAATCCAACACTCTTATATATGTGGACTCTGAGATTTGTCTCAAAGGAAAATGGAGTTGAGTGAAAACTTAATAGGCTTTCTCACTTGTCTGTTGAACTAACCACAATGGTGGCATTCATGTGAAAGAAAGACTAGTTTCCCTGCTTCAGGATAAAGGAAACTACTGCAGGAAAAGGTCAATGCTCGCAATAAACTTCAGCATTCCACTTGTCTTCACAAGGACTACATATCTGTTTTAATCCCTTGAGGTAAATGTTCTGCAGGAATACTCCCGATCTCCAAAGCTAAGTGGGTAAAGTTATTTAATCCATCTCTATATACCCCCTTAATTATGATTAGCCTCCCAGGCACAGAACCACGATACCCATTATTTCTTATTTTGAGATGCAGCATGGCAACAAACCCTTCCGGCCCAATGGCACCTGTGTAATTAGCCACTGCCCAGTAATGCCTATGTGACCAATTAACCTTCAACCTGCATGTCTTTGTAAGGAGGGAGGAAACCAGAGTACTCGGTGGAAACTCACGTGGCCACAGGGAGAATGTACAAACTCCTTACAGATAGTAGCAGGAATCTTTAGTGAAATCTCTGACCACCGAGGTACTACCACTTGTATTGCTGAACAAAGACTTGGGATGATTCAATTTTTCTTTTAGCAAGGTTGTTGGCATATTCATTCCCCGCATCCCATATTTCTAAACGCTGAAGGGGGAAAATGGGGTAGGTCTTCTAGTCTCTGGCTCCACTGTCTCCAGCTCTGTATTTACTTTTGTGTATGCGTCATCTGTCACAAATAGCATTTTAAAGACTTGGATTTGTTTGCACCACTTTAATAAAAAGTTAAAAGTTTGTTAATGTTTCGCTAAGTGGGTTGAGTTGAAGGTGCAAATGCTTCATTCCTGAGATGATCAAAAGAGTCCATGCTTAAGTGCCCAGTACCTTTAGTCTCTACTGCAAGTGGCCCAGTAAACAGATGCCATCTGCTGGAATCCTTTCTGGTAGCAGAAAGAATTGGCACTTTTTAATCACCTGTCACAACCTTGACAGAACGCTTTATAACCAAAAAATAGATTTGTTCTTCCCATTAGCTACTTGTGGTGAGGGAGATTGTGGTTTACACAGTTCACATAAAATAAGGCATCCTTTCTCTGACAGATTAGATTTGGGCCGAGTGAAACTTTCAACAATAGGCTTTACACATTAGTGTCAAACGGAAATTAAAAAGCATTACCTAAAACAATTTCTCATGGGACAGCCCGAGACTTTTTCCCATGGCTGAAACAATTAATAAAGAGGGCATCATCATAAAGTGATTGGAGAAAAATATAGGAGGGATGTCGGATGTTAGATAGTGTGTAAATAAAACAACATACTGTGCAAATACAAAAAGAAAAATAGATAAGTAAGCAATAAATATTGATAACATAAGATGAAGAGTCATTGGATTATGTGTCAGTGATGAGGTGAGTGAATTTATGCCCTCTGATTCAAGAGCCTGATGGTTGAGGGATGATAACTGTTCCTGAATCAGGTGGTGTGAGTCCTTGGGCTCCTGTACTACCACCTTGATGGCAGCAGTGAGAAGAGAGCATCGCCTAGATAGTGTTGGATGATGATGGATGCTGCTTTCTTGCAACAGTGCTCCATGCAGATGTGCTCAATGGTGGGGAGGGCTTTACCCATGATGAGCTGAGCCATATCCACTACTTTTTGTAGGCTGTTTCATACAAAGGCATTGGTGTTTCCATACCAGGCCGTGATGAAACCAGTCAATACACTCTTCACTACATATCTATAGAAGTGTTCTGAGGTTTCAGATGATGAGCAAACCTTTGCAAACTTCTAAGAAAGTAGAAGTGCTGCTATTATTTCTTCATAATGGCTCTTGCCTACTTCACTCAGGAACAGACGCTCTGAAATGATAACACTGAGGAATAACCCTCTCCACCTCTGATTTTCCCCAATGAGGACTGGCTCATGGACCTTAATTTTCCTCCTCCTGTAGTCAATAATCATCTTCTTGGACTTGATGCTATTGAGTGAGAGGTTGTTGTTGTGGCCGGACAACATCTATGGGGGGAAAAATGTACAGTCATTGTTTTGGGCCAAGACCCTACGGCAGGACTTAAATATGGTATTGAAGTTTTTCTTAGTCATCAGTCAGTTGCTCGAAGCAGAGGTGCAGGAATTGGTACAGATCGTGCTGCCACCTGCTACAGGAAGGCTTCAGAGGCAGTAACCAGTCTAACATGGTGTGGCTGGTTGTCATGGACATTTTTCTTGTGATCGCAAGACCCTGTTGGACATTGGTGATGTAGAATACTGCAAGTCTGGTTCATTGACTAGACCGATAGTAGGGAAGCTGCATGGCCTCTGTTGTAGGGCAGAACAGGCCCTCGAGCCGCAGGGTCGCCAGTTGCAGCCACCCAGTGAAGCGGCACTGAAGGCAGTGTGGTGTGGCGTCCATGCTGGGGTGAGGGCTTGACTCCACCCATTGATGCTGCCTTTCGGCGTTCACTCGGTCAAAGAGAAACTAGAATGTGATCAGACTGCTGCAGGCTTGTTCTTGCCAACAACATCCCATGCACCATCAATCTGTAGGACAGGACACTTGGACCATGTTATTTTTGCATGATTGCTATCACACTTGTGTGTGCTACGTGTGCTGTGTATGATTGCTGGTAGAGTTTGGACCTTGGCCCCCGAGTAATGCTGTTTTGTTAGACTGTGTTCATGGGTATTCATGCAAACACGAGGAAATCTGCAGATGCTGGAAACTCAAGCAACACACGCAAAATGCTGATGGAACACAGCAGGCCAGGCAGCATCTACAGCAAGAAGTACAGTCGACGTTTCGGGTCGAGACCCTTCATCAGGACTAACGAGAAAAAGAGATACTAAGAGATTTGAGAGGGGGAGGTGGAGATCCAAAATGATAGGATAAGACAGGAGGGGGAGGGATGAAGCTAAGAGCTGGGAAGTTGATTGGCAAAAAGGGATACAAGGCTGGAGAAGGGAGAGTATCAGAGGATGGAAGGCCTTGCAAGAAAGAAAGGGGGAAGGGGAGCACCAGAGGAAGATGGAGAACAGTCAAGGAGTTATTGTGAGAGGGAAAGAGAGAATTTTTTTTTTAAATTAAAAATTAGGGATGGGGTAAGAAGGGGAAGGGGGGCATTAACAGAAGTTAGAGAAATCGATGTTCGTGACATCAGGTTGGAGGCTATCCAGATGGTTTATAAGGTGTTGTTCCTCCAACCTGAGTGTGGCTTCATCTTGACAGTAGAGGAGGCCATGGATGGACATATGGGAATGGGATGTGGAATTAAAATGTGTGGCCACTGGGAGATCCTGCTTCCTCTGGCAGACAGAGTGTAGGTGGGTATTCATGTATCCTTAAATGACAATTGAACTTGAATGGAACACCCTGCCAGGGATTGTGGTAGAGGCAGATACATTGGGGGCTATGGATGATAGAAAAATGACATGCCCATATTGTAGGGAATGGTAGATTGATTTTGTTGTTGTTGTTGCTCAGTCATTAGTCGAGTCAGACTCTTCGTGACCTTCGTGTTT
The DNA here is from genome assembly GCF_048418815.1 of Hemitrygon akajei. Lineage (NCBI taxonomy): Eukaryota > Metazoa > Chordata > Chondrichthyes > Myliobatiformes > Dasyatidae > Hemitrygon > Hemitrygon akajei. The sequence continues at coordinate 174,410,859 of NC_133129.1, forward strand.
TCGTGGCAAGATACGGAAGTAGATTGCCAGGCCTTTCTTCTACACAGATACTGCTGCTACTCAGGTTGGGACCCAGCTGGGTTTGAACTCAAGATCATCTGCTTTGAAGTCCAATGCTGATGCACCACCAGCCGGCCCAGATTGATTTTAGAGTAGGTTAAAAGGTCGGCACAACTTTGTGGGTTCTGTTATCTGTTATGTCTTTGAGATGTCAGTGCTCTGACAATTCAAATTGGAGTTGAGCTTTTGGTCTTTGTGTCTGATGTGATGCCTTCATAGGAGTAATAATGCCTGCAGAAATCTTAGCTTGCTGGCAATGTGTACAGATTTAAAGTTCAACGTAAATTTATTATCAAAGTACATAAATGTCACCATTTACAACCCTGAGATTCACTTTCCTGTGGGCAAACTCAGCAAATCTATACAATAGTAACTAAAACAGATTCAATAAAAGATCGGCTAGAGTGTACAGCCACTGCATAGGACTGTGCAAATGCAAATATAAATAAATAGCAATAAATACCGAGGAAAATTAGATAATGAGATAGTCCTAAAAGTGAGATCATTGGTTGTGGGAACGTTGCAGTGATGGGGCAAGTGAGTATAGTTATCCCCTTTTATTCAAGAGCCTGATGTTTGAGGGGTGGAAAGTGTACATGAATTTGGAGGATCTTGTGCTTTCCACCTGGTGGCAGCAGCGGGAAGAGAGTCTGATCTGGGTAGTGGGGATCTCTGATGATGGATGCTGCATTCCAGTGACACTGTTTCATGTAGATATGCTCAATGGTTAGAGGGCTTTACCCATGATGTACTGGGCCGAATCCACTACCTTTTGTAGGATTTTCCATTCAAGGGCACTAGAGTGGTGCAGCAGTGAAACAGGCCCCTCACCTCACCACATCCATTAACCAAACTTCTGTTTTAATATTTGGCCTAACCGCAAGGCAATTTACCATGACTCTTTAAGCTACTGACTGGTACATCTTGGGACTGGGAGGAAACCAGAGCACCCGGAGGAAACCCATGTGCACAAAGGCAAGCACATGCGAATTTTCTTACACAGGATGCCAGAATTGAACTTTGATGCCCTGAGCTGTAATTACGTCATGCTAGCCACTACACTATTGAAGTGTAAAGTCCAATATGAACTGCAGTCACTGTTGTTTAGTAGGACTGTTACAACCAGTTTGTACACAGCAATCTCCCATTAAGTGTGTAATAACAACCAGTAAGGTGTTTTTAGCTGACATTAATTCTGGTCAAGGCACCAGAACTCCCCTTCTCTGTACAACAATCCCATACTAAAACCAGAAAATTAGAAATGAGTGGAGGTTCCCTGGGGAAAGAAGAAACTGGTTACTGGTGTGGAAACTTACTTTAGGATGGAGGTTATTAATGTTCATAAAGGAAGAGTAAAGTAAGTAATGGAGGGGGAAAAAAAACAAAATTGAAGTCACAAGAACAAATTGCCAAAGTTGTGATAAATGTAAGTAATCACAAAAGTATGGTCGTGTAAAGGCAAATACTACTTTCTAAACAGGAAGCAAATTCAGAAATCAGAAGTGCAAAGGGACTTGAGAGTCCAAGTGCAGGTTCCCTAAAGGTTAAAGTGTAGGATGAGTTGGTACTAAGGAAAGCAAATGCATTCATTTCAAGAGGACTAGAACGTAACAGCAAGGATGGAATGCTGAGGCTTTCCAAGACATTGGGCAAACCACATTTTGAGTATTGCTGGCAGTTTTGGTCCTCATCTTATAAAAGATGTGCTGACATTGGAGAGGGTCGGGAGGAGCTCTACACAAATGTTCCTGGGAATTAAAGGATTAACATACTGTATAAGGAGCATTTGATGGCTCTGGGCCGGAACTCACTGGAGTTTAGAAGATGAGGGGGGATCCCATTGAAACCTGCCAAATTTTGAAAGGCTCAGATAGAATGGCTGTGGAGAGGATGTTTCCATTAGTTAGAGATTTTGGATCAGAAGGCATAGCCTCAGAACAGGATGTCCCATTAGACTAGAGATGAGGAGGGTTTCCTTGGCCAGAGGGTGGTGAATTTGTTGAATTTATTGCCATGGATTGTTCTGGAGGCTAAACCATTGGGCATATTTAAAGCAGAGGTTGATCGGGTCACGATTTGTAATGGTGTCAAAGGTTATGGGGAGAGGTCAGGAGAATGGGGATGGAGAGGGATAATAAATCAGCCGTAATTAAATGGTGAAACAGACTCAATGAGCCAATTGGTCTAACTCTGTTCCTATGTGAGCAGAATTCTCTGAGCAGTTTTGGGGCCCTTATTTAAGAAAGGATGTGCTGACATTGGAGAGGGTTCAGAGAAGGTTAACAAGAATGATCCTGGGAATAAAAGGAGGATCATATGAGCAGAGATTGAAGACTCTGCCCTGTACTCGTGAGAATTCAGAAGAATAAGGAGCAGATATCATTGAAACCTATCAAATGTTGAGAGGCCTAGATAGAGTGGATGTGAAGAGGATGTTTCCTTTAGTGGGGGATTTTAGGACCAGGAGGCACAGTCTCAAAGTAGAGGGATGTCCTTTTAGAACAGAGATGACGAGGAATTTCTTTAGCCAGAGGTTGGTCAATCTGCAGAATTTATTGTCTCAAGGGACTGAGGAGGCAGGTCTCTGGATGCATTTAAGGCAGAGGTTAATAGAAGTCTTGATTAGTCAGGTCATGAAAGATCACAGGGAGAAGCCAGGAGAATGGGGTTAAGAGGGAAATGGATCAACCATAATGAAATGAAAAGCAAAATCGATGGGCTGAATGGCTTAATTCTGCTCCTATGTGTTCTTGGTCAAATATCAGGTGGGTAAACAAAAATGAGCATGGCTGGAAAACATTGAGTGTAATAAATAGAGCAAAGGGGGCGATAAACACGAGATTCTGCAGATGTTGGAAACAGAGAGCAATGCATACAAAACCTGCGGAGTTCCTCCAGAATTAAAGAGCCTTGTCTGTTAGGGAGCAGCTTCCAGTATCTGACCCTTATGGAGATGACAGTGCGGGCATTATAGACTTGGTCTTCCTGTCTGGCATCATATTGCGATGGGTCAGCAGTAGCACCATTGCTCCTCTGATTTCCTGTGAGACGCATGTATAATTATTGAGTTACTGTCACAGCAGTAAGCTTGCGTTCCCTCAAGCTGAGAGCCACATAACAGATGCTGAGACTGAAACCTTGGCTCCGTCCCTTAGTGCTTTGTCCCCAAACGATGGGAACAAAATGAATGCTGACGTTGACGTTTCTGTAAAGCTTTCAATGCCCTCAATTACTGCGTTTGAAATTAATGCAGTTGGAAGCATTCTTTCTGGTTTGGTGCCAAATAGAAATGTTTTTTCTCAGACTTTTTTTAAAAAGTTAATGTAAGCAAAACCCTTTTTTTTCAATCTGGGCTCCAGAAAGTCTTGTTGCCAGTACCACCTCCCCCAATTCTCCCCAAGACCCTTCCGGGTCAGTGTCTTTGAGCAAAAGAGGTTATCCAATAGTTCAAGTTATTTAAGGCACAAGTATCCCAATTTAGTGCATTTGAGGAAATAGGATTTTATTATTCTTGGAGTGGATCTGCTTTGTAAACAGCCCTGGATCTGTTCAAATTCCAAAAGGTCTATTCCATCCATCTTTGTCAGCCCAAATTATTAGCAGTTGACAAGAATATGCAATGGCATTAATAAAGTGACTACAAAGTATTTAACATATACCAGCCACCTATCAAGTGTTGTGTAATGTAGAGAAGGCTTCCACTGTCTGTAAGCTGCTTTATTAGTGCTATTCCTAACTGCATTATTGCAGAAGCAATATATTTATTATGGGAGCTAAAAATAAAATTGTCAAACATGCGCTAGGAGAAGTCTACTGATGTTGTATTGCATTGATAACAACTGCACCCCAAGTGGCTGTTGAGATTATTGCAACTTTCAGTGTCAGGAAAGTCGACGCTGGTTTTGTTCACATTGATGAATTGCTTTTCAGTGAGGCTACATCAGTCGCCACGTACTAAGAGTTAACTGCAGTTGGAAAAGATGGATTAAGGAAGAGGCCATTTCAATAGTGGTTTTTAAAAACTGAATTTTCATAGGTTGGGCGTAAGATTTCTACATTCTTACTTCAGAAATTCATTCATTATGTGCTATGTTGTATGACATGGGTGATCATGGTCTTCCATCTGTCTTTAATCTGAGATGTTCTAATAAGCTCTTCAAAACTTTTACTTGTCCATTCCTTGATGTAACTTGTGAATGTCATGCACTGACTTTTTCTTTCATTGCTTCTTCCCATCACTGCAAGATGTTCAAGCTTCTCTTTCCTCAGTATGTGTCCCAGAAATTCAAACCTGCTGTTTCCCAATTGATGATATCAACTCTCTTTCTAGTCTGGCTTTTCACCACACTTCCTCATTTGTTACTTGGTATTTACACACTATTTTCATCATTCTTCTCAAAAACCACATTTCTGGAGCTTCAAGTCTTCTTTCATTTAGCTTTCATATTGTCCAACATACGATTCCATATGTTGGTGTGGAATTGAACATAGCACCACAGAACTGAGTTTCGTACCCATAGAAATTATGTTATTCTTTAGTATCTTGCTCACGCGCACAAACGTGTATTTAGCAATCCCAATCCTCCTCCTAATTTCAACATCAGACTTACTGTCGGATATTATTATATGTTATAATGTGCTCCCCAAGTAATTAAACTTCCATGTTTGTTTAATTGTTACGTTGCCTTCTTTTAATTTGCATTTCTGTATTTATTTCTACAAAAGTCTTCAGTTGGGTCTATTTTACCCAGCGCTATTGGTGCATGGAACCTGTTGTGTAGATAAGGAAAATTCCTCAGGGGAAGTATTTTTTTAAAAAAACATATGGAGGAGAAACAGGAACAGAAGGTGACTATTTATTGTTGTTTAAAGGATGAGTGAAGGCTCTGGTGCAGCAGGCCAATCCAAGCTAGCAGGGAGGAACGACTGGTTTCTATGTTACAAATACAGTGCTCTTCATTGGTTGTTTCTTCAATAACAATAGTACACAAGCAAAGTGCATTGAGAAATATGCACACCAAGAATGGTTGAAATGGCTCCCTGAATTATTTATGTTTTTATTTGGAATATGAATGGGTTGGAAATCAAAACTCTGCTGAAATCCACTGTGCAAAATACTAAGGGGTTTCCCAAGGAAGTTGTTTTATTCTGGAGAATCTAAATGTAGTGGATGTGAACTCATTTCAGGAGTCAGTGATTTGGGACAGTTGTGAGGAATGTCTTTCTGCACAAAGCTAGTAATCTGTGGAATTCTACACCTACCTGTTGTGGATGCTCAGTCATTGTCTGAAGCTTGGTTCTGGAGATCAATGGACCAGAAAACCTGGAGACTGGATGAGGAAAAGGATGTCAGGGGATTGGATATACTCTCATGCTATTTGGTAGTGGAACAAGCTTGAGAGGCCACTTCAGATTCAAATTAAATTGTGACGTGCATTGAACCATACAATGAAATGCACCTTTGTGTTTACAATTACACAAACTAATGGTGTGCTGGGGGCAGCCCACAAGTGTCAGCGCACATTCTGGGCCGAATTTAGCCATTTCCTGCTAGAATTTAAAGTCCTAGAAAAGTACAGCACAGGAACAGGCCCTTCAGTCCATCCAGTCTGTGCTGAACCATAAACTATTGTTCTGGTCAGAGGATTTGAGCTTGGAGGTCCAGTAAAAGTAGTCAAGGAATGGCTGACTAATAGGCCTCATCCTTGGTATTGTGAGTCTTGAGTGCTGTCAACTTGGGCTATGTTGACAGCAAATAACTTGGCCAATCTAAAAGACTTGGCATTTCTAGTTATGTTTGTTCCTTCTGGTCTTTTTTTAGTAACTTATCTTTGTTTTCAAAATTCTTACTGCTGTTGCTATTGAAATCGGCATTTAATGAACAATGGCATTGGAAATGTCGCCTGTATCAACAGTCGTGGGAGAATACAATCAAGTAAAATCTTTGCAACATACAAAGTGCTGGAGGAACTCGCCAGGCAGCATCTATGGAAGAGAGCACAGTCTACGTTTCAGGCCGAGACGTTTCAGCGGGACTGGAGAAAAAAAGATGAGGAATCAGAGTTAGAACGTGGGGGGAGCGGAGGGAGAAACACAAGGTGATAGGTGAAACTTGGAGAGGGGTGAAATAAAGAGTTGGGAAGTTGTTTGAAAGAGGTGCAGGGCTAGAGGAGAGGGAATCTGATGGGAGAGGATGGAAAGCCATGGAAGAAGGAAAAGAGGAAGGAGCACCAGAGGGAGGTGATGGGCAGGTAACATGAGAGAAGGTAATGGGAATGGGGAATGGTAAAAAGGGGGGGGAGAGGGCGGCATTACCAGAAGTTCGATGAATCAATGTTCATGCCATCAGGTTGTAGGCAACCCAGACAGAATATAAGGTTTTGTTTCTCCAGCCTAAGTGTGGCTTTGCACGACAGTGGAGGAAGCCACGGATGGACATGTCAGAATAGGAGTGGGGAGCGGAATTAAAATGGGTGGGCACTGGGAGATGCTGCTTTTTCTGGCAGACGGAGTGTAGGTGCTTGGTGAAGTGATCTCCCAATCTACATCTTTTCTTACTGATACATAGGAGTCCACACTGGGAGCACCAGATATAGTATTTGACCCCAAAAGACTCTCAGGAGAAGTGTCACCTCACCTGGAAGGACTGTTTGAGGCCCTAACTGGTGGTGAGGGAGGAGATGTAGGGCAGGTGTAGCACTTGTTCTGCTTGCAAGGGTAAGTGTGAGGAGGGATGAATGGACAAGGGAGTCGAGTAGGGAGAGATCCCTGCAGAAAGCAGATTGTGGGGGGGGGGGGGGGGGTTGGGCAGAGAAAAACGTAAAGATGTGCCTGGTGGTGGGATCCAGTTGGAGATGTTACGGAGAATTATGTCCTGGACGCGGAGGCTGGTGGGGTGGTAGGTACAGTGGAAACTCTGACTGTTTGAGCACAGAATGTTTTTAACTGTAAAACAGAGAAGGGATAAGGAATGTGAAAGAAGTTGTATTCCTCATGGTTTGGTGCTGCACTCGCTGTTCACAACTTCTTTTGACATTGTACACATTTGAAATAAGCTAATTTTTGAGAAGATGTCATGTTTTTGCAGAATGATAGATACATAGCTATTTAAATTACATTAATGTAGTGCATGGAGGCCTAGTGGTTAGCATATTCCCTTTACAGTGCTAGCGATTGCCAATCGTGATTGTGCGTTCCTCCCAACACTGTGGATTTCCTCTGGGTACTCCGGTTTCTGTCTACATTTCAAACACGTGCTTGGTGTTGGTGAGTTGTGGGAATGCTATGTTGGTGCTGGAAATGTGACGAAATCCTCAGTCACTGATGCAAAATGGTGCACTTTGCTTATTGTTTCAATGTACATACAACAAATAAAGCCAGTCTTTAATTCTTTCCACCTGAAAGTTCATTAAAGTACAGTACAAGACTGGGTTCCACTCCTGCACCTACTAAAGTGGCCACTGAGTGTAGATCTGGTGGCGGTCAGTCACCACGGAGAAACAGGTCTCTCCATTCCAAATCTGTAATGCTGTTGTTAGAGAATAATCTAACTTTTAATTATCAATTAAATGTTTTCTGTGTTTTAGCATCTGCGAGTAGTTATGAGGCAGAATCAACTTGACCTTGGTCACTGAAAAAGATTGGTAGAAATATCTATAATGGCAGCCAATTACAGGATCATCGAATATTTTGCATTTATGATTGGCACAGAACAGGAATTACTGCTTCATTATAGTAGATGGTGGCCAAAACCAAAGCCAAACAAGTTTTGCAATGTGAGTTCTCTGGAGTGTTGGAAAATTACAGCAGATTTGATAGAGGTATACAAAATTATGAAGGTTTTAAATGGGGTAAGTGCAAGCAGGCTTTCTCACTGAGGTTGGGTGAGACTAAAGCCAGAGGTCATGAGCTAAGGTTTAACTCAACCTGGTTACAGGGAACTTTGTCACTGAGGGCGACGAGAGTGTGGAATGAGCTGTCAGTGGAAGCTGTGGATACAGCTTCGATTGCAACATTTACGAGAAGTTTGGATAAGTATATTAAAGGGAGGGGATATATTGTGGTTCATCTTCACCTATGGGCTGATCTAGGCAGAAGAACAGTTCACAGGCATCCCACCTCTCCCGGAAGTTCCGGGAGTCTCCCACATATTGATAGTGGCTCCCTGACACCCACAAATTACATACAATATCCCGGAAATCGTTTTTTGTTTTTTTTTTTGCGAGAGAGTGAGAGACTATTGCCCATGGTGGGATAAAATGTAAGGGACATGTTGAGGTGAGTTTAACAGGTGTCATTCATTCATTAGCATAGGTAACGTTATTTAAACAAGCTGGCTAGCAGCTAAGGAGCAACTCTAATGCAGATATCCCACCTCTCCCGGAAGTCTCCCGCAAATTGATGGTGCTACCTCTCTGAAATGAGTTTTTGCAGGGTGGGATGTCTGAGTTTGGCATGGACTAGATAGGCCAAAGGGCCTGTATCTGTACTGTAATGCTCTGTAACTCTGATGCTGTTGGGAACATCAGAACCTTGGGGTCAGCCTTATGACAGTGAGACAATAGGATAAATTGCAAATTTCTGACATACAACTGATCTCCTGACCATGCCTGCGTGCTTTTCTGCATTGAGTTGCTGCCACATGATTGGCTGATTAGATATTTGCATTAACAACCAGGTGTGCCTAATAGAGTGACCACTGAGTGTACAATATGTCTTTCAGAAGTGATCTAACACTTCATAAGAAAAACTGTTAAAAGCTTGGATCAAATCAGTCCTCGGGTCTGTATACAACAGTGGATTCCAAAGTGGGTAATGTCACCCCCGGGTGTGCTGGGAACTTTTAAGGGAGTGATAAAGATGAGGAGGGCAGTGGGGGGGGGAGGGGGGGTTATCAGTAGCAAGGGAGGTAGCTGAGAGATTGCAGTCTTAATTTAAGAAATGAGTTACTTATTATAAGCATTTGATGCTCAGTGCCTCATAATTCATTAGAATGATCAAGTAATCTCTTGCTGATCCACTGCTCTCAGAAGTGTGTTTGTGCTTGAAGTGTGTTATAGTTGATGAAAGAAATGTGACACTTCTGCTTTGGCATATCATGAGAAATCGAGACTGAATAGATCGTGTTATTTCCGGGCCTGACCAGTATATTATCACTGTCATTACAGTATTGGCTAGTACAATTCCCATACTCTAATCGGGCAGGTTCACAGTTCCTATGAATTGGGGTATGGCATTCAACGAGGTTAAGTTCAGAATCTGGCTTTCCGAATGGTCTTAACCACATTTCTCTAGCCCGTGTCCCGATGAAGATATTGCTGTCCCACTTCATGTATCTTCAGGCAGAGAGTTGGGCTTTGCCTCAGCTATTATGCTGTCATAACCTTTCCCCTTCATTGGGTCTGAGATTAGACTTAAACAATAGGCAATTGACCCTGGTCATTAATCTTTACAACAACGGCAGAAGCAGACAAATGAGAAAGAAGTATAGACAGTATAGTGTGTAAGTATAGAAGTATAGACAGTAAATATGGATTTTTACCAGCACCAAGTGTTGTGTGGAAAAAGTTTTTCAAATGAGGTATGAAACTGTCCAGGCCCCTTGAAAATTTTCAGAGAATGTACTCTGATAAAGCAAATAAGAACTTGGCTTATTTTCAGCCGTTTCATGAAACCTTTCAGAAACAGAAAACACTTCAAAATATGTTTGCCAGCATTCCACAACAGAACAGTGGTGGTTTGCATATTTCATATAACATTTCTTTGCTCTTTACTAAATCTGGAAAGCTCCATACAGTTGGAGAAGAACTGATTCTGCCAGCAGTAAGTGAGGTTCTGAGTACAGCTTTCCATAACTCACCAGATGAAAGAATTAAAGTGATCCTGCTCAGCGACAACTCTGTTCAAAGATGAAATGTCTGACAATGTGGAAGACACATTGTGCAACATACTTGGGACAGTGGAATTTGCTCTGTGGTTGGATGAGTCAACTTTGCCAGGCAACGAATCTTTGCTCCTTGGTTACGTTGACTTCACAGAAGATGAAAGCATGGTTGAAGAGCTGCTATTTGCAGGGGGACTAAAAATAGGTATGAAAGGGGAGTCAATAGTTTGGGTTGTTGAGCAATTTTTCAAAGAGAAGGATATTCTGCTTACCAATATTCTTACCTGTGCAACAGATGGGGCATCATCAATGACAGGATACCACCATGGGGTTATTTACTTGAAAAAAGCTGTACCGAACATATTCACCATTCACTGTGTAATTTGCAGACAACTTGTCACAAAAACCCAAGTGATCAGGTGCATAAATCATTAAATACTGCTATCACAGTGACAAATAAAACCAAATCCCAATCTCTCAGTTTTCAACTGCTTTGAAAACTTTGTATTGAGAAGACGAACAGATTGAACACTTGCTGTTGCACGTAGAAGTCAGATGGCTCTTAAAAGAAAACTGCCTGAGATGATTTTATGCATTTTTTTTTAAAACTGTGATAAAATTTTTTGAAGACTCAAATGCTTCACTCAGAAATCAACTCAAGAATATTTGGTGTGACATTGCTTATTTGTCAGAATTTTTCACAATGTTTAATGAAATCGATCTTCAATAGCAAGGAAATTATGTAAATCTTATCAACGTCAAATCAGTCATCTCCACATTTCTGTCCAAGTTAACTCTATTTATGTATAACAGTGGCCTTTTTTCAATTTCTCAACCTCCCTGAGTGGGAAAGAAAGAATATCAGATGATGATATTCAAGTATACTGTGCCCACCAGTGTGAGCCGCATAAAGATGTGACTGAAGTTTCAGGATCTTCTCTCGATCCAAGTTGGGTAATAAATCCATTCCTGAACACCTGTAGTGATGAATTAACAGGAAGGATGGAGGAAGAACTGATCTCACTCCAAAATGTCTTCGAGCTAATGTCTAGATTTTAAAAAAATCATGATTTTTGGTTGCAGAAAGAAATCTCTGAATGCTATCCTGCTCTGTGGGAAAAGGTTATGATGTTCTTTATTGCCTTTCCAACATATTTTATGGAATGAGTTTCAGTGTTATCATCCCACTTCTTTAAAAGCAATGAAACAGACTAAGTTACTGAACATGGGGATCTGAGACACCTTCTGAGTGAAATTCAGCACAATGTTGAGATGCTGATATCACTGCCCCAAACCCATCCATCTCACTGAAACAGCTATATAATAGTGAATAGTTGGATTACTAATGTATCCTCTAAAATTGTTGATGAAAATTGTGATTAATTAAAGATATTTTATTTTCCATTTTAATCAGATTTGAATATTTTTTGCAATTATTTGTCACTGCTTTGAATTTGCAGTTACTTTTATTTCACTGTGCATCATGAATCAAAATTCTTTATGGTTTTTATGTAAAGGCTGGAAAGGGAGAGGGGGCACGGGATGTGGTCTTGGGGGCCAAGGGCCAGTAACTTTGAAAAAGGCCTAGATAGAGTGGTCATGGAGAAGATGTTTCTTGTGCTGGACAAGTGGAGGACGAGAGGGCACAACCTCAAAATAGAAGAATGCCCCTTTAGAAAAGAGATTGGGAGGTATTTCTTTACCCAGACAGTGGTGGATCTGTGGAATTCATTGCCAAGTCATTGGCTGTATTTAAAGCAGGTTGATAATTTCTTGCTTAGTCAGGGCATCAAAGGTTACTGGGAGAAGGCAGGAAAATGGTGTTGAGAAGGAAAATAAATCAGCCATGATGGAACAGTGGAGCGGATTTGATGGTAATTCTGCTCCCAAGTGTTATGGTCTAATGCTCCTTATGAAATTTATTGAAGCTAATTAATGCTGCAACTACTATAAGATGAAACATAACAAAAACATTACAGGAAATTGTAAATGAATTGTAGGAAATATTGTAAGATGTAAATAAGTTCCATGCCTTCCTGCAGCTTTTGTGCTCTAATGTTCTAGTGTAGCTTTTAACTTGTTCTATGGAACCTGGAGACACCGTTATTACCTCGAAGTCTAATTTTGGATGCATACCACTTCGGAAATCAAATTAAGGAACTGGTCAATATTGGTAAGGGTTGATTGGATTTGTCTGCAGTTTTATTGTAAGCTGTTGTAGTTTCGTCTCTCTTTTATAATACCAAGGAATTGAATGTGCAACTCTTGATTGATATATCCCCTCCCCTTGTAAATGAATGCATCACTTCAATTAGTACTTGAAAATAGCTTTTGCAGTTTTTTTTTTAAATGAGGAAGCTTTGACCTTATCAGCATCTTCAAAACATCCTACGTTACAGAAATTCGGGTGCTTCAAGACATAGAGTGAAATGCATCAAATCAGCAAGAATTATGCTTGCAGAGTAAGTGCTGCCACACTCCTGGCGCCACCATAGCATGCCCACAACTAACAAGCCCTGTGCCTAAATACGTGAAGAGGTATTGGAAGGATACTTAAAAGTGGTGTTGTGGTGAGGAAGTTATCATCTGACATTGTATTGAAAGGTGGACCACCCTCGGGGCTAAGTGACCTACTTCTACACCTTTATTTATCACCTGTATCTTGAAACGTACAGTAAAATGTGTCGTCTTGACGACCAAATTTGTAGTGGGGGGGGCAGCCCGCAAGTGTCACCATGCTCCGGCGCCAACACAGCACGCCCACAACTTACTAACGCTAACTGCGCTTCTTGGGAATGTGGGAGGAAACTGGAGAACCTGGTGGAACCCCATGCTGTCATGGGAAGAACATACAAGATCACTACAGCAGTGGGAATCGATCCCTGATTGGTCATCACTGGCACTGTAAAGCGAATGTGCTGACTACTAAACAACAGTGCTAATCAACGGACTGTCACATGGCAAGGGCTCTGTGGTGAAGACAATTAGAAACATAGAAAACTTACAGCACAATACAGGCCCTTCGGCCCACGATGCCACACCAAACATGTATAGTTATTCTAGGTTGAGCCAGAATCGGGTTTACTATCCCTGCCCTATGTCATGAAATTCGTCCTTAATTGTGGAGGGGAAAGCAAAACTATCTTACTCGGGCTCTGCAGTTTTCAACCAATATTATTAAAATAGTTTATTATTTCAGAAATATATTAATCATATATAAGAATAAACAGTGCAAAACTTATTAATGTCATAAGTTCGTAAGGATGCTGAGAGGAAATTTCTCCTTCTGGGGGGATCTAGAACTGGGGGAGCACTATCTCAGTCTAAGGGTCATCAATTTCAGAAGGAAATGAGGAAGAATTTCTTCCAATGTTCATGGAACTTTGAAATTCCCTACACGATAATTGTAGAGTAACTGTCAATACTTGAATGTATTCAGACACTTCAAGTGAATTGAGGTATGGGAAGCGTACATGAAAGTGGTGTTGTGGTGAAGACGTTATCAGCTGACTTTGTATTGAAGGGTGGAGCAGCCTTGGGGTTAAGTGGCCTCCTCGTTCCATGGCTTTATGTATCACATGTTTCTCAAAACATGCAGTGAAATGTGGTGTTCGTTATGACGACCAAGCACAGTCTGAATATTTGCTGGGATCAGCCTGCAAGTGCTACGGTGCTTCCGGCAACAACATAGCATGCCTACAAGTTACTAACCCCAACCGCACATCTTTGGAATGTGGGAGGAAATCGGAGCACCTGGAGAATATACAAAATCCTTACAGCCAGTGGCAGGAATTGAACTCAGATTGTCAATGCTGTAAAGTGCTATGCGAACCACTACACTACTGTGTTGCCCTTTTGTTTAATTCACTATCTGGGATTCCTGCAGTCCTTTTTCTTCTGGATTTAAAGGCTTGAAGATAGATGACTCAAAAGTGTCCATGTTGGTTCCATTATCATATTTACATTACATTTCTGGAATGTGGAGAAAACCTTGCAACAATTATATCTGGATCCTCACAGAACCTGCCTAATCTGACAAACACCCAGCTATCAATTCAACTGCTTGATTGACTTCAGTGTTAATCAAGCCACCTCGGGTCTGCTTTGCCTTTAGAGAGCAACCCTCTGAGTTTTACTCGCCTCATATTCCTGGGTAGTGAATTAAACAAAAGGGCAACACAGTAACGTAGAATTTAGAAGGATGAGGGGGAATCTCATTGAAAGGTTTTGAATATTGAAAGGACTAGACTAGTGGTCACCAACATTTTTAAGCCCAAGATCCCCTTCCTCGGCCTTAGTAAAAGGCAAGATCGACCCCAGATCAATTAGTTACAGGCATGCGCACCAGGACAGAAAAGACCGGAAGTAAAACCCCACAAACCAGAAGTAGAAATAATGTATAAACACCAGGGGTACCCACCCTTTTTTTTTTTTTGCACCACGGACCGGTTTAATATTGACAATATTCTTGCGGACCGGCCGACGGGTGGGAGGGGGGGGGATGTTAAACACGACAGGAATACAGCGATACTTGAAGCAGGTTCCTTATGTCCAGTCTATTCTGCAATTTAGTTTTCGCGGCTCTCTGCACTTAGCTTCTGTCCCCTGCTGTTCACGTTTTTTCCGCTGAAAAAAACTCAACGGGTTTGTCTTTAAGTGCTAGGTGCTCGGACTCAAGGTACCAAAGCAGTTTTGAGGGCTTCATTGCCTCATTAGACAGCCTCCGGGTCCGAACTCCAGCCCCCCGCCCACCCGCTGCCAGACACCTTGGCCAGGTGAGGTTGGTCGTGGGTGCAGTGAGAGGACAAGGTCAGGGCCGGAGGACCCCGTGCCGGGGCTGCGGCGGTCACAGTCCGGAGACAGCGACCGACTAAGCGAGGAGTGTGACAGGGCACAACCCTGCCCACCCTTGTAGGATCTATCGGCCGACAAAAGTTTGTTTCAGTAGATCGCAGCGAGGTAGCGGATCTGATACTTACGAAACCCTGAGCCCGAATTAGGTCGTCTGCGAATATTTTAGCACCGGGTTACCCACAAACATTTGGTGTGTTAAACATGTTTAGAGGCAGCGCTCCAGGCCAGTAGCGACAGCACTTCCCGCCGGTTACCCGAGGCCAACCAGTGATCCCTGGCGCGAGGGTATCACTGCGGTTAGGCGACTGATGACCTCGCGTGGGTTCAAGTTCAACAGTGGGTGTGACAGGGAATAAGGAAAGGTGCAGCTGACTCCTATCGTTTCCTCGCGGCCCAGTGGTTGGGGACCACTAACGTACACTGTAGTGCGGGGGGAGCTACACGCATGCGCACTGGGCAGAAAGAACGGAACTAAAACCCCGCAACCTGGAAACAATCTCTCAACAGTATTTGTGTATTTATTTTACATTTTCTTTCAGGAACTACTGGGAAAGTTTCAAAGATCGACGGGTTGGCGACCACTAGACTAGACAGAGTAGATGTGGAAAGAATGTTTCCCGTGGTGAGAGAGCCTAGGACAAGAGGGCACAGCCTCAGGCTAGAGGGGCATCCATTCAAAACAGTGAGGCAGAGAACCTTCTTTAGCCAGAGGGTGGTAAACTTGTGGAATTTGTTGCCACGTGTAGCTGTGGAGGCCAGGTCGTTGGGTGTATTTAAGGCAGAGATTGATAGGTTTTTAATTGGGCATGGAATCAAAGGTTACGGGGAGAAGGTCGGGAAATGGGGTTAAGGAGGAGAAAAAAGGATCAGCCATGACTAAATGTTGGAGCAGACTCGATGGGCCAAATAGCCTAATTCTGCTCCTATGTCTTATGGTCTTTTCACTCAACTAAATTCTGAACTGTTTCCACAACCTATTGGACTCGCCTTCAAGGATTCTACAACTTGTGTTCTTAGTGTCTATTTTTCTTTAGTTATTATGTTTTTGTTTGAGTGCAGTTTGTCTTCTGCGCGTTGGTTGGTCACCGAGCTTTCGGGGTCAATGTAGCATGCCCACAGCTTACTATCCGGTACGTCCTTGAGATGTGGGAGGAAACTGGAGCACCCAGAGGAATCCATATTCACATCCACATTCCTTACAGACAACAATAGAATTGAATCCAGGTTGCTAGTGATGTAAAATGTTAGCACAACAACAAGCTGCTCTGTCACTGAAAACATCTTTTCTTAGAAACGTAATTTCTTAGACTTGGGATCAGCAGACATTTTAAGTTCAGAAGTCCCGGAGAAGTGAAAGGCATAGCTCCTTCTGGTAATAATTTTCTCAGCAACTCTTCCTATATTATTCCATGATAATCCTGAGGGAATGTTATTCTGGGAATAAGCGTCTTCATCTAGACATCTACACTGAGTATCACCAGTCTCATTATAATGACAGAGCTGAGTGAGTGGTAGCTGAAGGGAAGGTCCAGCAGTGAAACATTTGCAGAGTTTGAGTGCTAAACAAACGCATGGTGTTTAGGATACAAGATGTTGAGGACTGGATCTACATTTATCCTGCAAACAGACACAGGAATTGCTGATTATCAAATGAGAAACATTTTTACTGAAATGCAAAAAGAAATGAAGTTGTATACACCACCTCCCTCACCTCTATTCAGAGCCCCAGACAGTCAGTGCAGGTGAGGCAACACTTCACCTGCAAACCTGCTGGGGTCGTCATTTGTGTCCAGCGCTCCCAGTGCAGCCTCCTCTACGCTGGTGAGACCCGTCTGAAATTGGGGGACTGCTTTGTTGAGCACTTCTGCACCTTCCGCCACAGGACTTCCCGATGGCCAAACATTTTAATTCCGATTCTCATTTCCATTCTGACGTGTCAATCCATGGCCTCCTCTTGTGCCAGGAAGAGGCTGCCCTCAGGGTGGAGGAGCAACACCTTTATATTCTGTCTGGGTACCCTCCAACCTGATGGTATGAATATCAATTTCTCCTTCCAAGGAACAAAACTCCCTTCTCTTCCACCCTTCCTCTTTACCCCACTCTGATCTTTCACTTCTCACCTGCCTATTACTCCTCCCTTCCCTCTCATTCCGAAGAAGGATCTCAGCCTGAAATGTTGACTGTTTACTCTTTTCCATGGATGTTGCCTAACCTGCTGAGTTCCTCCAGCATTTTGTGTGTGTTGCTTTGGGTTTCCAGCATCTGCAGATTTTCTCGTGTTTGTGAAGTTGTAACAGCAGCCTTTTCCAAATCTGATAAATACGATTATTTTTTCCCATTTATGTCAAATTGGCATAAATGTATATCTGTGCTCTTAATGTAGGAATCTGGGGAAATATATGGGTCACCATGGTAAGATAGTGGTTAGTGTAATGCCCCTTTCTAACATATTATGAATCCAGACATTTTGTAAAATAATTTCATGTTTTGTGTGTGTGTGTGTGTGTGTTTGTGTGTTGAGAGGGGAGAGGGTGACATGCTATCTTCAACGTAATCGAACTATCTCCCTTTCAAATGAGCAAGATGTAAATTTTATATTTTTAGAACTAATTTTAATCTAGAAAGCACAAACAACAAACAAGTTATTGGATTTATACCTTGCTTGGTGATTTAAAGAAAAACTAACATACTATTACAGTGTCAATAGTCCGGGTTTAATTTTACTGCTATCTGTAAAGAGTTTGTGTACTCCTCATTGGTCAAGGTCAACCATAGCTGTTGTATCCCAGCCTCCTACATGAACCAGAAGCCAGGGCAGTACAATATGGAGAGCAAGCTGTTGTCCGTGTAGCAGGGTTCCCCTCTCCACGCAGCTGATGAATCCCGAGGAGCAGCAGAGTCCACGGACAGCACAGGATTTGCCAATCAGTGTTGAACTCAACATATGACTGGCCTAGGAACTCCAGCTCTGGACTTTCCCTTGGGGTTTGCTCCTGAAGCCTTCCCCATGAGTGCAAGGTAGTGGAGGTTTGAGATCAGAGTTTTCCTTCTAGTTGAGCTGCCAGCCATGGCTGGTGGGCCTATCAGCCTGAAGCTACCGTTTTAAGACACCAATACCCCACCTTTGCCCCTTCTCCTCTCAGTAGAAATGGTTCTGCTGGGCTTAGTAGCTAAGCCCTAAGTAAAGGCTTGGTTGTCAGAGCCCATCTTTGACACACTCCACTGACAGCAGTTACGGGGTAGTGGGAGCTTATCTCCCCCAGCTATAACAACCTTAAGGAACCACATTCTTCCTGTGACCACATGGGTTTCCTCTCACACTCCAAAGACCCATGGGTTAGTTTGTTAATTGCTAACATGGGTGGAATTGGACAGTGCAGACTCATTGGGCCAGAAAGGCCTGTAACTGCATTGTTTCTCTAAATTAAAAAAAATCTGTAACTGTATTGTTTCTCTTAATTAAAAAATAATTTCTTTAATTAATGGATTTACATGGAACATAGGACATTGGTCCATGATGTTGTGCCAACATTTTAACCTAGTCTAAGATTTCCTCCTATGTAGCCCTCCACTTTCCCTTCAACCATGTGCCTAAGAGTTTCTTAAATGTCCCTAATGTATTTGCCTCTTCTCACACCCCAGAGGGTGTTCCATGCACCCACCACTCTTTTTTTAAACCTACTTCTGACATGCCTCCTATGCTTTTCTCCAATCTTTTTAAAATTATGCCCCCTCACATTTGCCATTAATTGAAATCAACTTTATTTAGTCAGGTGTGGTTGCAATGTTGATTTGTGAATCTACCCTTCCATCAACAAGTCAAGCTGTGCAGACTTTCAAATGTTCCCCAAACTACTGAAGATTTGTCCAACAGAAGCATAAAGTTTACCAGGCGAACACTTGTTCTCACATTTGATACTGTGCGTCTTGTCTTGGAACCAAGTGAGATGATGCACACAGGCTTGAGTATATGAGAGAGTTATAAAGGGTATAGTTGCTCTTCCTCACCACCCTAGATGCTCCACTAAATGTACATCAGCAAGGTCAGTACGAACTTTAATCTTGTGACTTTTTTTAGTAATGGAGAATGGCCTACTGTTCCAAAATTGGATTGACAGCTGGGAATATTCAGACCTTTTAAAAGCCCTTGCGTTTTGGAAACAAAACAGACTTCTTTTTGTTTACGGAGAAGTTAAAGATTGCAGATGTTTTTGTTTTAAACTGAGATCTTTTAATTCTATTTTCAAATTCTATGATGGGACATGTTTCCTATTGTACAGTCCACCACTGAAATGGTTCCAGTTCTATCTGGATTATTCAGAAGTAGTTCAGGTCACCTACCTACAGGAAAGATGTCAATAAGATTGAAAGAGTACAGAGAAAATTTACAAGAATGTTGCCAGCATTTGAGGACCTGAGTTTAGGGAAAGGTTGAATAGGTTTGAATTTTATTTCCTAGAGCGTAGAAGAATGAAGAGAGATTTGATGGAGATCTACAAAATTATGATGGGTATAGATAGAGTAAATGCACGTTTTTCTCCACCGAGGTTGGGCGAGATCAGCAGCAGAAGTCATGGGTTAAGGGTGAAAGGTGAAATGGGAGGGAACTTCTTCACTCAGAGGGTGGTAACAATGTGGAACAAGCTGCCAGCAGAAGTGATGAATCTGCGTCCAATTTCAATATTTAAGAGAAATTTGGATAGGTACCTGGATGGGAGGGGTACAGGTTGTTAGGACTAGGCAGAATAATAGTTCTTTAAAGTCTAGATGGGCCAAAGAGCCGATTTCTGTGCTTTTGTGTTCTGTGACTCTGAATAGTTCAGGCTTAACTGAATTATGCTAATAAGTGCTAAAAATAAAGGGTATACTTGGGTTCCAAGCAGAAAAGAGCTGCTAAGCTGTGCCCAGCAGTTTGGACATTGTTTTATCTTAAGCACTTTCAATAATTATAGTTCCTTTCTCTTCTGTGTTGACTTACTGCCCATAATTGTGGAAGGGAATGTTGTCTTTGTGCCATCTCGTACGAGAGAACTTCCTGCTTTAATTATGCCTGCAAACGTGCTTGGTTTTCAAATGTCAGCTGTGTGTGGATTCCAAGAGATGTAGTGTCACACCGTTAGTTATTTGGTATCCCTCTGTGTTAGTTATTTAGTGTTGGAATGAAGCTGAGCCAGGCTGAAACAGTATCCAATGGAAAAGGCAATTTTGAGCCCCTTCTCCATTTGTCAGTGAAGCAAAACAATCTGTTCTGCCAGCTTCTATTCCACCACCTTTACTTCCTGGTGGAAATCATGTCCCTGTCACCAGAAATGGTAGAAATTCAGAGTAACACACACCTGGCTTTGCCTATCACCTGCCTGCTGTATGGGTTTCCCCTCTCTCCACCTTCTTATTCTAGCTTCTTCACCCTTCCTTTCTAATCCTGATAAAGGGTCCCGGCCAAAAATGTCACCATTTATTTCTCTTCATAGATGGTGCCTGATCTGCTGAGTACCTCTAGCTTTCTATGTGAGCTACCCCAAAAGAGAGATCTTTTTTTAAGATTAGCTTTATTTGTCTCAGATACAGTTGGCCGCCCTTATCCGTGGGTTCCACATGCATGGATTCAACCAACTGCGGATCGGGAAAACCCTGAAATTCTCTCTCCAGCGCTCGTTTGAGCATGCACAGACTTTTTTTCTTGTCATTATTCCCTAAGCAATGTGGGAAGATGTGCCTGCAGGCTGTGGAAGTGAGCGAGGTCCTCAATGAATACTTCTCTTCGGTATTCACCAATGAGAGAGAACTTGATGACGGTGAGGACAATATGAGTGAGGTTGATGTTCTGGAGCATGTTGATATTAAGGGAGAGGAGGTGTTGGAGTTGTTAAAATACATTAGGACGGATAAGTCCCCGGGGCCTGATGGAATATTCCCCAGGCTGCTCCACGAGGCGAGGGAAGAGATTGCTGAGCCTCTGGCTAGGATCTTTATGTCCTCGTTGTCCACGGGAATGGTACTGGAGGATTGGAGGGAGGTGAATGTTGTCCCCTTGTTCAAAAAAAGTAGTAGGGATAGACCAGGTAATTATAGACCAGTGAGCCTTACGTCTGTGGTGGGAAAGCTGTTGGAAAAGATTCTTAGAGATAGGATCTATAGGCATTTAGAGAATCATGGTCTGATCAGGGACAATCAGCATGGCTTTGTGAAGGGCAGATCTTGTCTCACAAGCCTGATAGAGTTCTTTGAGGAGGTGACCAGGCATATAGATGAGGGTAGTGCAGTGGATGTGATCTACATGGATTTTAGTAAGGCATTTGATAAGGTTCCACACAGTAGGCTTATTTAGAAAGTCAGAAGGCATGGGGTCCAGGGAGGTTTGGCCAGGTGGATTCAGAATTGGCTTGCCTGCAGAAGGCAGAGGGTTGTGGTGGAAGGAGTACATTCAGATTGGAGGGTTGTGACTAGTGGTGTCCCACAAGGATCTGTTCTGGGACCTCTACTTTTTGTGATTTTTATTAACGACCTAGATGTGGGGGTAGAAGGGTGGGTTGGCAAGTTTGCAGATGACACAAAGGTTGGTGGTGTTGTGGATAGTATAGAGGATTGTCAAAGATTGCAGAGAGACATTGATAGGATGCAGAAGTGGGCTGAGAAGTGGCAGATGGAGTTCAACCTGGAGAAGTGTGAGGTGGTATACTTTGGAAGGACAAACTCCAAGGCAGAGTACGAAGTAAATGGCAGGATACTTGGTAGTGT
The DNA here is from genome assembly GCF_048418815.1 of Hemitrygon akajei. Taxonomy (NCBI): domain Eukaryota; kingdom Metazoa; phylum Chordata; class Chondrichthyes; order Myliobatiformes; family Dasyatidae; genus Hemitrygon; species Hemitrygon akajei. The sequence goes on from NC_133129.1 coordinate 174,432,394, forward strand.
GGAAGAGCAGAGGGATCTGGGGGTATATGTCCACAGATCCCTGAAAGTTGCCTCACAGGTAGATAGGATAGTTAAGAAAGCTTATGGGGTGTTAGCTTTCATAAGTCGAGGGATAGAGTTTAAGAGACGCGATGTAATGATGCAGCTTTATAAAACTCTGGTTAGGCCACACTTGGAGTACTGTGTCCAGTTCTGGTTTCCTCACTATCGGAAGGATGTGGAAGCATTGGAAAGGCTACAGAGGATATTTACCAGGATGCTGCCTGGTTTAGAGTGTATGGATTATGATCAGAGGTTAAGGGAGCTAGGGCTTTACTCTTTGGAGAGGAGGATGAGAGGAGACATGATAGAGGTATACAAGATATTAAGAGGAATAGATAGAGTGGGTAGCCAGCACCTCTTCCCCAGGGCACCACTGCTCAGTACAAGAGGACATGGCTTTAAGGTAAGGGGAGGAAAGTTCAAGGGGGATATTAGAGGAAGGTTTTTCACTCAGAGAGTGGTGGGTGCATGGAATGCACTGCCTGAGTCAGTGGTGGAGGCAGATACACTAGTGAAGTTTAAGAGACTACTAGACAGGTATATGGAGGAATTTAAGGTGGGGGGCTATATGGGAGGCAGGGTTTGAGTGTCGGCACAACATTGTACTGTTCTATGTTCTAATACAGTATAACAACTATTTACATAGCATTTACAATGTATTAGGTACTATAAGTAATCTAGAGATGATTTAAAGTACAGGCAGTCTTTAAGTCAGATTTGTACGTAAGTTAAACATTTATCTTAGTATATAGTATATATTTTTACCTTTCTATGCATATAAAACACTTAAGAACCGTGTGTATTTCAATAATTAAACCACTGCGTTGCTTAGTCATAATTGTAGCTTTCATCGGGGCAGGGCCTTTCACATCCTCCATTATTTTCACTTTATCCTTTTAAATTGTTCTGATCGTTGACCAACTGTAGCCTCACGCTTTTCCAATGACCGATGGCTTTTCACCTCCTTCCGATCACTTTATTAAGATCACTTTATTTTCAATCGTAATCAACGGAACATAAACGCTGCAGATTCAGCAGCAACTGCGGGTGGCGGGTCCCAAGCTCCGCCGAGTCCTAAAGTCCACCCACATTGAGACAGGTTAAATAAGGGACTTGAGCATCCACATTTTTTGGTATCTGTGGGGGATTCCGGAACCAATAGCCCGCGGATAAGGAGGGCCGACTGTAGATTGAAATGTACATTGAAATACATTACGAACACAAGAAAATCTGCAGAAGTTGGAAATCTGAAGCTGGAGGAACTCGTGAAGTCCTGACAAAGGGTCTCTGCCGGAACTTCGACTGTTTACTCATTTCCATAGGTGCTGCCTGGCCTGTTGTGTTCCTCCAGCACTTTGTGCACATTGTAGTGAAGTGCATTGTTGCCAACAAGCTCAAGTAGACCCCAGCCATTATCAAAACTCTTCAGTGTCAAGAAGAAGGGAATGGCAAACTACTTGTATATATAGATTTGTCAAGAACAATCATGCTCATGGATAAGACCACGATCACCCATATCAGACGATACGGCACATGATGATGAAATTATGTAAATCTGGGGCCCCAAGTTGGCATCATTGGTGGACACAAAACTAGTTCATTGTTGCCAAGAGACCCTGTCTGGTTTACATGCTCTTCAGGAAGGTAAATCTGCAACCTTTGGATTAAGGTAGATGTACTTGTCTCTTTACTGACCTTTCATGTGATCTAGCAAGCCACAGTTGTCCTTGACCACCACAACAAGCCATTTTAATAGACTACCATCTTAACGTGCATGACAATGGTTAAGGAGGTGGCTTGCCAATACATTGTTGAGGTAAATTTGGGATGCCTGGTGTTGGCCTTGTCAACTATGCCCACATTCCTGTTTCTCTAAACAGGGATCTTTCAAATTTAATTCACATTTTGCTGAATTCATTGTTACCTGATAGTATCCAAGGTAGCTGATACGTCCCCTTATAAAGCTGAAAGCTAACATGAAAATTTAAAAAAATGTAGATCCTACAAATCTAAAATAAAAGCAAAATATTCCAAATAAGGCCACAAACCATAGGAGCAGAACTCGGCCACTCGGCCTATTGAAATGCTCAGCAGGTCAGGCTGCAATGGTGGGAAGAGGAATGGTGCTAACCTTTCAGGTGGAAAACCCCTCCAGAACTGAGGGACAAAAGAGAGACTTTTAGATTCTCCTGTTTTCTACTTTGTCCATACCCTCCATCTTTCTTTCATCCATGTGCCTCTTGGGTAGGCAGATGAAGTAAGAAAAATGGAGAGTTACGGGCGATGTAGGAAGGAGATTTTAAATTGATCATGAAGTAGGTATATATAGGTCAGCACAACTTCATGGTCTGAAGGACCCCTTACTGTGCTATACCGTTCCATGTTCGATGTGGGAAGAGGTGAGAAAGAGATATCTCTATAGGGTAAAACCAGCATAACTGTGGGGAAATCATCACTTTGACCCTCCTATCATCAGGAAAGAGGTGCCATAAGCATTCAGACAAGAACTGTTAGGATTGGAAACAGCTTCTTCCTCCAGGCTATGAGATTACGGATCTCCCTGCCACCACGCTGGTCTCATCGCATATGAAATTCTAGAATCATTATACCATTTACTTTTTAACTTGTTGTGAATGCACCTTATGCCAACTGTCAATCTTCTGGAATATATTTTATTATTTGTTAATTTATTTGTGGCAATACGACTTGATGTGTGGTATGAGAGTTGGATGTACTGTGTTGTGAATCTTGGCCTGGAGAAATATTGTTTCGCTTGTTGGTGTTGTTACGCCTGCACCCCAACTCTGAGGGGCCGAAGGGTAGAAAGTAGCCCCCTCCTTTTTGAGAATCGCAAGATCGCTATTAATTCAGGTCAGGAGACCCAGGAAATGAGAGAGAGACGCAGAATCCACAGGGGGTTTGGAATGTCCTGGCCCTCAGTGATTTCAAAGCCACGGGAACCGGCCATTGTCTCTTGGAGACAGAATTGTGTATTGAGCACTGTGCTATTCATCGATGCCCTCAAGGAATGAGCAACGTGGGCTGGTTGGGGGGATGGCATCCTCCCCAACCTGATTGACATCTGAGACCCCGTGAGTAAGGATAAAAGAAGGTCTGGGGAACAACCCCTTTCAGACGCACCAGAAGAAACGCTAGAAATCCTGTAACAGCGTAATAACGAAAGCCGGTGGAAAGCCCATGTGCATCCTTTTCCATTTGCCTCGGAATTGGTGGGCCTTACCACGGAAGAACGGCTTTAGCTAAAACAAAGGAGAGATCAGCCCCAACGACTCTCGAAGGATTGACATCATAAAAGGAATGGGCAAGTTTTAAACTCTCTCTCTTGACTCCAACCAAAGGCTGCAGCCTGCAGCTTGAATGAACTTGAGTGACTTTTATATTTCCATCGGACAATACATTATCCCCTAGACAACGATAGAGTTATTTCTTATTGATTATTATTATACCCGCGCTTTTAGATTTAGTATTGACGACATATTATCTGTATGGTTGCATTGATATTATTTTTGTGTATTTTTATCAATAAATACTGTTTAAAAATAGTACCATCAGACTTCAACGGACCTCTCTATCTTTGCTGGTAAGTGACCCAGTTACGGGGTATGTAACAGTGTACATGTATACGGTTGAGTGACAATAAACTTGAATTTGATAAATAAAGTTATCTGTAAAATGAGTGAATGGGAGTAGCAAGAGAATGGTAACATAAACAAGACAACGTAGGTATGGTGATGCATGCTGTAATATCAGCTTGTTTGTTTTCCTGTTGGACTGGAGGATCTGCCAGCCGTGTCTTCCTGCTCTATGTTTTGCAACGCCTACATTCTTTTGTGCAAACAGAAAACTTTCTTGCAGCTTATCCCCTGGGGTCATTCTGGTTTTACACTATTTCCTGCCATCCTCCCCACACACACAGATTTCCACACTTCTAAAGCTCAACAAGCTTCTTTCCCAGTTCTGACGAAGACCTGGAACGTTAGGTCTGTTCTCTTCAAGCAGATGCAGCCTGACCTGTAGAGTATTTCCAGAATTTCTTGGAAGAACATAATAATGTTACAAAGTTAATGATTAGAATTAATTGAAATTTCTCACCTCCTGGATGCCCGCTAGAAAGAGGAAACAAATTTGTTTTAGTTTAATGTAAGAATGTCCAATTACAGTTCAAATTCTATTCATTATGAATTTAAGTTGATGCCAGCAGATCAGGTAATTCACATGTTATGTCCAGGGGCTAAATTCTGTCTCTGAGCAAACTCTTCTATTGCTTCATCAATTATGAGAAATGTCTCAAAAACATTTCACACACGATTTATAAAAAGAATAACGGTCGTTGTATGACAGCAACAAGTTTACACACTGAGTTCCCACAAATAGTGATGGAATGAGTAACTAGCTTTTTTTTTTGCTCGGGATATTTTATTGATGAAGGCAATGGGATTAACAGTATTAATTTAAGTGAAATAGTGTATCCTATTTTCCTTATGAAGCAAGCAAGCAATTGAGTTTAATTTCAAATTGAATTTTTTGTTGTTTGTACAATCACCTTGAAACGCAGGTACAGTGAAAACTTGCAGCAGCATCTCAAGTACCTATGTACAGACAACATTTATTTACTGCCCGTTATGGTGCTTAGGACAAATAATGAAGGGCCTCCATCTCTGTCCTTGGCCATCTAGATGTATAAGGATTCTTTATTACTATTTTCATGAGTTTTGTTTGACCAGTCTGAGTTATAAGCCCTGAGATGAAACCCTGAACGTGGAGGACCGGAGAACCACTCTTAGTCTGGCTTGTACTCACTATCTATTACCCCTCAAACACCGGGCTCTTGAACCAAAGGGGATAACTTCACTTGCCCCATCACTGAGCTGATCCCACAACCTATAGATTCACTGTCAAGGACTCATCATCTCATGTTTTCAATATTTATTCTTACTTACTTATTATTATTTTTGTATTTGCACTGTTTGTCTTCTGCAAACTGGTTGTCAATCCTTTTGAGTGTGGTCTTTCAGTAATTCTATTATGGCTATTGAGTTTGCCCACAAGAAAACTAATCTCAGGGTTGTCCGTGGTGATGTACATGTACTTTGATAATTTACTTTGAACATTGAACTTTGATCTTTCTGGTAAGGGTAACCCTATCAAAAGCCCAAGCATAAGGCCCTGACTCCAGCCAGCGTACTGTAGCTCTCTGGGACATTAAGGCTCATAACCCTCCAAACCATGACAAAGCAGTGGTTCTTGGAGTTGCAGACCACACAGAGTACAAATTATGCAAGACAGGGAAAAGACCCAAGCGCTAAGTAAAAAGACGCCATCAGAGACAATTCCATGAGATGGTCTATAATGTTCCAATGTAGAGATAGGGTTAGGTTTGTGTAGAATAGTTCAAGAACTTGATGCTTGTAGGAAACAGCAGTTTGTGAACCTGATGGTATGGGACCTTAGATGCCCATACTTCCTGCCCGATGTTCAAGAGGCCAGGTCTCAGGTGCAGGGGATCATTGATGATGTGTGTCAGCTTCTTGAAGCAGTGCTTCCTTTCGATGCTCTCAATGGTGGGGAGTATTTTGTCCAGGACGGACAGGGCTGTGCCAGAATCAGAATTGGGTTTAATATCACTGACGTACGTCGTGAAATTTGTTGTTTTGCGGCAGCAGGACAGTGCAGTACAGAAAAATAAATAATGCAGATAGGGAGCAAACATGATGAGGCAAGTATTATTGGTTTGGTTTTTTGTCCGTTCGGAAATCTGATGGTGAAGAGGAAGAAACTTTTCCTAAAACATTGAGTGTGCATCTTCAGGCTTCCTATTTGATGGTAATAAAAAGAGAGCATGCCCTGGGTAATGGGGGACCTTAGTGGTGAATGCCACCTTTTTAAAGCATCGTCTTTTGAAAATGTACTGGATGTTGAGGGAAGCGAGTGCCAATGATGGAGCCGGTTGAGTTTGCAACCCCCTGCAGCTTTTCCCGATCATGTGCACTGGCCCCTCCATACCAGACAGTGATACGACCAATTATAAAGCTCCCCATGGCAGAATTTATTTATTGATGTGATACGGCTTGGAGTAGTCACACTGCCCAGCAATCTCCCAATTTGATGCTGGCCTAATCACAGGACAATTTAGAAAGATCAATTAATCTACCAATCAGTAAGTCTTTGGACTGTGGGAGGAAACCTCCATGGACACGGGGAGCAGGCAGCGGCGTGAATTGAACCCGGTTCACCTGGACTGTAATGTGTCATGCTAATCACTATGCAACTGTGCTGCCCCTGCAGTCATGATAGTGTAATGGAGTCGACTAACGTCCGCAATCACTTGTGCTCCTGTGCATTGGAATGTAACAAACCGTGATGCAACCAGTCAAGATGCTTTCAATTGGGCTTAGCATCCAATTAAACACCTGTAACACTGGAGCATCAGTCCAGGTTTGGAGATTCTACCTAGGAAAGGCATGTGGTCTTAAATGCCAAAGACTTTCTAAGCTAGAGTTTATAACAAAATTAGGTGGTGAACTGCACCATTTGCTATTCTCTATATACAACAACTTAAAAAGGAGATTACAAAGGCATTTCATTTTTGTTAGATAGTGCACATTTCCTCTAGTTCAGAATAGATTTGATTAGTGCAGAGTTGGCAATCTCCTGTTAATAATTTATTCAAATAACTAAATTTTCTCAATGGTAGATTTTGTCCTGCTAGACTCGGCATTTTTTTGATTTGATTTGATAGCACGCAAGTACCATTACAAAGAAAGCACGACAGCACCTCTTCCTGCTTCCTTAGATGTTTGTGGCGATTCGGCATGTCATCTAAAAGTTTGACAAACCTTCATAGATGCATAGTGGAGAATATCCTTACTGGTATGGAAACATCAATGCCCAAGAACAGAAAAGACTACAAAAAGTCAAGTCCTTCAGAGACAAAGCCCTCCCCATCAATAAGCAAAATGTGCTGCCACAAGAAGGAAAAGTCCCTCATCGTGGACCCCACCATCCAAGCCATGCTCTCTCCTCACTGTTGCCATCAGGAAGGAGGTACAGGAGCCTGGTACACCACCGGGTTCAAGAACAGTTATTACCCCTCAACCATCAGGCTCCTGAACCAGCTTGGATAACTTCACTCACCTCAACTCTGAACTGATTCCACAATAAATGGACTCACTTTCAAGAACTCCAGAATTCATGTCCTCAGTTATCCACCCATCTATGGATCTATCCACCCATCCAGTATTTGCACATTGGTTTATTTGTCAGTCTCTGTGTGTAGTTTTTCATTGATTCTCTTGTATTTCTTTGTTTTACTGTGAGTGCCAGCACAAAGACAATTGTCAATGATTTGGACTATGGGATCAATGGATTTGTGGTTAAATTTGCCAGAGGAGCAGGTAGTGTTGAGGAAACAGAGCCTGCAGAGAGACTTGGATAGTTTAGGGGAATGGGCAAAGAAGTGACAAATGAAATACAATGTTGGAAAGTGTATGGTCATACACCTTGGTGGAAGAAATAAACGGGCAGACTATTATTTAGATGGGGAGAGAATTCAAAACACTGAGATGCAAAGGGACTTGGGAGTCCTTGTGCAGGATACCCTAAAGGTTAACCTCCAGGTTGGGTCGGTTGTGAAGAAGGCAAATGCAATGTTGCCATTCATTTCTAGAGGTATAGAATATATGAGCACTTTTAAGACCACACTTGGAGTATTGTGTGCAGTATTGGGCTCCTTATTTTAGAAAGGATATACTGACATTGGAGAGGGCTCAGAGAGGATTCACAAAAATGATTTCAGGAATGAAAGGGTTACCGTATGAGGAACATCTGACAGCTCTTGGGCTGTATTCCCTGGAGTTCAGGAGAATGAGGGGGGATCTCATAGAAACATTCTGAATGTTAAAAGAGCTGAACAGATTAGATATGGCAAAGTTATTTCCCATGGTAGGGGAGTCTAGGACAAGAAGGCACAACTTCAGGATTGAAGGACGTCCATTTAGAACACAGATGAGGAGAAATTACTCTGCATCAGAGGGTGGTAAATCTGTGGAATTTGTTGCCACGAGCGGCTGTGGAGGCCCAGTCATTGGGTGCATTTAAGGCAGAGATAGATAGGTTCTTGATTATCCAGGGCATCAAAGGGTATGGGGAGAAGGCAGGGGAGTGGGGAGGACTGGAAGAATTGGATCAGCTCCAGATTCAATGGGCTGAATAGCCTACTTCTGCTCCTATACCTTGTGGTCTTATACTGCCCTGAGATTTCCCATAATTGACATGTTGATGTTTTGATAATAAATTTATTTATTATTTATAAAAACAGCACAGTCACAGACCTTTCCAGCCCAACAAGCATGTACTGCCCAATTACACCCATGTGACCAGTAAATCTACTACCCATACTGTCTTTGGAATGTGGGAGGAAACCCACACAATCACAGGGAGAAAGTACAAACACCTTACAGAGGCACGAATTGAACTCAGGTTGCTGGTGCTGTAAAGCATTACACTATCCATGATGCTACCAATTTCTTTGAACTTTCAATTTTGATTTTTCCTTGTTGTGCATCATTGCAGAAAGTTTTTTTCTCAAATGTATTTTCCATCCTATCTCTACCAGCTGGTCTTCCTGAGTGACCAAAATATCCCGCAGGAAGTTGTGATGCTTGATTACAAAGATGTCCAAGTGGATGCAGCAATCTGTGTGTCACAGAAATATGTTTGACATAAGCTTGTGGAGTTGCTGCAGTGGTATTTCTTGTGGGAATTGTTAAACTCTTACTTGGAGCTCAAGGAATCATGTTGATAGCTTTGAGTTGGCATTTTATTATTTTCAGAACTGTTCAAAGCTTTATTGTGTTAGCTATTAGGGCCACAACCACACTCAAAAGGTCATTTATATGTAAATGTTCTCATGGTGAGATTCATTATGAATATTTTTTTACGAGATGTAGCTTTGTATAGAAAGGTCAGAAGTTCATTCTGTTCTCAGTTCAAAATATCTTCCCACAAAATGAAGGGAAGGCCAAGGTCATGTAAATCTTCAAATGTTCAAGTGTAAAAGGCTAATGATGCTTGTCTAGTTTACTTGGTCTAAAACTTGAGCTGTACACTGAAAGGCTTTCCTAAGTGTGGTCCTTGTTGCCTTAGTTAGGTTAGAGCCTTTTACATTTCCGTGTCATCTGCAAACTACATTTTGCAGAGCATTTGGTGGCTCTGGGCCTGTATTCAATGCCCTTATGTTAACTAAATGGTTAATGATCCCCGGTCATGTTCCAGACTCATTGATAAAACATGCCTTTGGGGAAAGTGTTGGGTGGCATTTCTGCCAAAGGTGGTGAAAGGTGCTCCTTCCCTCTACTAGCCTGCAGGTCAGCACCTGCTTAGGCCCCCCTTCCCACTCTGATCAAGATCACGTGAAACCATATATAAACCAACAGCCAACACTGAATTGATTTTCCTTTTGCTTTTTTGGGGGGATTGTTTTTGATGGGAAAAGCTTGGGCAAAGGGCCCATTTTCATCTACTTCACGTTCCTCTATTGTAATATCTTTTTTTAACCCAACTTTTCCCATGTTTTACGAAGGTTCTGTCCTTGCTGAGTCTTATTCAGTGTTACAGATCTTGCTAGGCTACAGTGCTGGGATCGGGTGGAGGGGTGGGGAAGGGAAGAATGAGGCATGTGTGTGGAGCTTTAAAATGGATGTGTACAACTTTGCTGCTGAAGGGTTTTGGGGAGGATTACCAGAAGCCTAGTATCCAAAACACCATGAAACTAGCTCAAGAAAGCCTCTGTTTAAATATTTATTTCAGTAGCATTATGAGGTAATTCCACTATGTGAATTGAGAATAACTCTACACAACCTTTTCCTTCAGCTTCTCTATGAACAATGGGCCAGCTATGGAATATTTTACAAATACCAGCCACTGGATCTCGTTAGGTAAGGAGCTTGTGATCAGGTAAATAATCTGAAGTTCATTCATCGTGTACAAAGTGAGATCCGATGACCTGTGAACAATACAGCTGGAGTCTTGAACATGCACACAAGATGCACATTTCCAGCATGCAGAATGCTCCCCCGAGCGGATGCACCAACTTTGAATTCACAGGGGCTTATGCTGCCACTCCTGAGACAGCATTACTTCTTGCTGTCCAGTTGCCACTGGTTCTACGGAATAGATTCCCTGTCAAGTATAAATTTTAAATGTTTATGCTGTATCATTGATGTAAATTGTATGCTTTTGGGACTTTAAACACACTAGTTCTACACATTAAAAAGCTATAAAGTATTTTTGGTAACAAGTACTAATGCTTAATTTAAGTAAACTGATTTATTTAAAGCAGAGGTTAATAGGTTCTCGATTAGTAAGGGTGTCAAAGGTTATAGGGAGAAGGCGGGGGAATGGGGATGAGAGGGGTAATAATTCAGCCGTGGCAGAATGATCCTTGTCTTGTGGTCTTAGGTTGTTTTAACTGGCTGCACCACCATCTGGTATGGTGGGTGGGGGGGTTAGTGGTGGGTCCGGCTACTGCACAGCATCAAAGTAAGCTGCAGGGAGTTGCTAAATTAGTCAGCTCCATCATGGCCACTAGCCTATATAGTATCCAGGACATCTTAAAGGAGCAGTGCTTCAAAAAGTCAGTGCCCATCATTAAGGACCTCTACCACCCAGAACATGCCCTCTTCTCATTGCTACCACCGGGAAGGAGATACTGAAGCCTGAAGGCATACAATCAAGGATTCAGGAACAGCTCCTTCCCCTCTGCCGTCCAATTTCTAAATGGACATTGAATACATGAGCACTACTACCTCACTACTTTCTTCTATGTTTTTGCACTACTTATTGAATTTTTTAAAAATATACTTTATAATTCAGTTTTTGCTCTATTATCATGTATTACGTTGTATTACTCCCACAAAGTTAAAACATTTCATGTCATGTGCCAATAATACTACATCTGATTCTGAAAGTAGATTTTAACAGCAATACTCTGTTTACAAACTACCTTTATTTGCTCCTTTGCCTTCTGCTATATAAACGCTCAGATCATCTGCTACCCAGGATGCACCTGGAGAACATGAGTGGGAAATAAAGTCATAAGTTCGTATAACCCCTTGAGTTATTACACCACTCAATAAGATCTCAGCTGCACCAATTATTGGCTTCATCTCCACTTTCCTGCCTGAGCAACATAAACCCTATTGGTTCTATCTTGTTTTCCAGAGTATGTTTTGTTAATTAGATTTCCAGACTCGGATCTGTGGTTCATCTTTTAATCTTCCAGTCATAGAGCCATGGGCAGGTTAAGTGATACATTTTGAAGGCTGTACAGGGGAAAAAATACATCATTCAATGGAGTGTTGTATGTCCATGAAATAGACATACCTAACAGTATAGATCTTTATTCAAAATTTAACCCTTACAGTAATATAAGCACCGGCAGATTTTTTTAAAATCAGTCTCACTTTTAAGATTGCCAATGGCTCAGCTGTCACTGCCCTGGGAATAAAGAACAACACTGGACACAGAATGAATTTGTCATTATCTTGGTAATTTATTCTGAGCCTGTTTGCCTGTTCTCTAGATTCCCTTGCAGTGGAATCACATATTCATCCTCTCAAAGTTGCATTCAAAAGTAGCAGTCTAGGGTCATAGGACACAACCTCAGAATAGAAGGAAATGCCTTTAGAACAGAAATGAAAAGACATTTCTTCAGCCAGAGGTTGGTGAATCTGCAGAGTTCCTGAGACAGCTGTAGAGAGTAAATCACTGGATAATTTAAAACAGAGGTTGATAGGTTCTTGATTAGTAGGGGTGTCAAAAGTTATGGGAAGAAGGCCGGAAAACAGGGTTGAGAAGGGAAGTAAATCAGCCATGATTGACGAGCATTGCAGATTCAATGGGCCAAATGGTCAAATTCTGCTCCATATTGAGAAATTCGAATTTTGTAAAACAAAATTAAGTAAGAAATGAAATTTGAACTGAACAATGACAGATTGCAAGGTGTATCTGTTAGCTATAGTTAAATCTCAAATGCCTTGATTAATCTCCTACTCTCCTTCCAGCAAGTTCTGTAGCAAGATATCACCCTCAGCCTTTTATCAACCACAAAGCCACACTATTTCCCTATGTTGTCTTTGAGTCTTTCGTCCGCTAGAATCAATTTACCCTCAGACACTGCAAGTTCACATTGCCTATTTGACTTGAGTCTGGGAAAGTAAATGAAGCATTCAAAATGTCAGCAGAGTGAACCCCTCAGGACCACCAGGGAGGTCTTGGGTTTTTAAAGATCTGAGTGGCTACAACAGGTTGTGAATTTTTTTTTGGATGTAAAACAAAAAGGCTAAATTTCCTAAAATGGTAACCATGAAAGGAGAAGCTTTGCAGCCTTCAGTTCAAAGGCAAGCAGTCAATGGAAGGGCTATTCAGCCCATCAATCCACTTACCCAGTTTGGGTCTTTACTGAGAAACTCCGATGGACAGTAAAGCCTGCGGGTAGAAAGCAGCACATTGAATGTTTGCTGCAATCCTCATAAAACCAGGAGGAGATGTTCTTCACTTAGAGGGTGGAGAGTGCATGGGACAAGCTGCTAGTGGAAGTGATGGATGTGGCTTTGATTTCAGCGTTTAAGAGAAACTTGGATAAGTACATCGATGGGAGGAGGATGGAGGGCTATGGTCCTAATTGGGGGGGGGGGTCAATGCGACTAGGCAGAAACATAGTTCAACGAGGACTAGAAGGGTCAAGGGCCTTTCTCTGTGTTGTAGTGATCTATGACTGTTTATGACCTGTGCAAGGTAAGCAAGGTAGGATAGGGTGGGAGGATCTTAGAACTGTTATTTGGAACTTGGGGGAGGTGAAGATGGGCATTTTGGAAGGTGGGTAATTGGGGTATGGATGGGTGGAGGGTGTGAGAGATCAGGAGACAAGAAGAATCAAGGTTCAGCAATCTTCAGGGGCAGTGGAGACTGCTATATTTTGAGAGGAGTGTTATCAATTTGGTCCAAGGAAGAGAGGTCCATTGGAAGAGAGCATTAGGTCTGGAGAAGAAGTTGTTTCCAAGGTTCTTAGGAAATCAAGAATGAAGCAAAGCTCTTGTGGTTACAGTTGTTTTATTAGATGTTCATCCTAGTACAGTTCAGACCGGCTCAGACTGTGTCAACAAGCAAGGCAGGTAAAGAAGCAACAAAGGAACTCAAGCACGTGATCTCATTTTATACTGCAAACCCATCTGAACCAGTTTAGATAGAAACCTATGAACAGGTCCTGATTCACACTTCAGCTTTACAATCTAACGATGGAAATCTAGAAGCAAATATACTACAAGTCGCTGGAGGGATATAGCTGGGCAGTACCAAACTTCCAGATTTGAATCCAGTCGGCTTCTTGCATGCTTTCCAGCCATGCTGGGTCGAGCATCAAGCTGAAAACAGACAACTGCTAAAGAAATGCCAAGGTTTGCTACCTGTTGCTCTGCAAGGTGAGGAGAGTAATATCAGCACTGAAAGGTAACAGATTATACCAACATATGCAAGCATAATGAATGGTAAAACTACAGGGAAAATGCAATAAAAATGGCAATCTGGCTGTTGGATTAGGATCATAGAGTCATAGAGCTCTGCAGCACAGAAATAGGTCCTTCTGACCATCTAGAATGTGCCAAACTCTTATCCTGTCAAGTCCCATCCACCAGCACCTGGACCAATAGCCCTCCATAACCTTCTTGTCCATCTGCATGTCCAATCTTCTCTGAAATGTTGAAATTCAACCTGCATCCATCACTTCCTCTGGCAACTTGTTCCACGCACACACACCATGCTCTGAGTGAAGAGGTTCTCCCTCAGGTGCCCTTAAATATTTTGCGTTTCACCCTTAACCTATGACCTCCAGTTCCAGTCTCATCCAAGCTCAGTGGAAAACTTATTAACCCTATCTATACCCCTCATACTTCTGTATACCTCTATTAAATTCCCCACCACCACTACCACTCCCATTCTCAAATATGTAACCCACACACTTTCCCAGCATGGGATATTGTCCAGTACTGTGCCAGGAAAGCACGTTATTCAAGATTGTCCAACGATGATTATTTATGACAAAAGATTACTCAATTCCTCCCAAATGTCCCAGAAAGAGTGCCACATAGAAAGTGATATCATTGTCCCACTCTCCCCAGAAGGGGAAATCTCACCAGAATGACTCATGTTAGGAAATACCCAACTCAAACTCAAGGATAATTCATAATAATAATTGCTGTTTCATTGCCATCTAGGGGAAAAGACTTACAGTTGTACAACACTGGCAATGAAAGGGCATTGTCTAATTGAACTTATTGCCATTACCTCACTTAATTATTATCAATATCCAGAGCACATGAACTCCATCAATCCACTACTCTCGTTTGATGACATGCTGCTACTTTTTCATTTTAACCCAATGGATTCTAGATGTACTGTCAATCTGTATTCAGGACTGAGATGTTTAGATTTTTGAGCATCAAGGATATTGACCAATACTGGAATTGAAAAGGGTTGTATAGGTACAGCCCTAGTTTTAAGCCACTATTCTGGATCAAGGGGACTTGTAGCCTCTTCTTATTTCGCGTGCTTTGATACACAAGAAGAACTCTCCAGATTCGTACTTCATGTAATAGTGTGATCACTCGAGTCGAGTGTGATGTTCTTCAGAGGCAGGGGTTGCCAACCTGGCATCCATGGACTCCTCGGTTAATGATAGGGTTCCATGGCATAAAAATGGTTGGAACTTCTTGTCCTAAGGGGTTGTTTATTAGTGGGGCCACAGAGGCTAATCCGGGATCCACATACTCTGGTGCAGAGTAAGCAAGAGTAGTTGGTGTCCCTGGTTAATGGCTGGGTCTTTTGGTTGTTCAGAGTCTCCTTTCGCAGCTGCCGCTTGTTTCCTGTGGGCAGTAGAGTTCAAGCCTGACTGCACTCCAGTTCTGGGGCTTGTCACCAAAATGTTGACACTGACACCCAATTCTTGTTTTTTTCCTTGTGCAGGAAGTATTTTGGTGAGAAGATTGCATTTTACTTTGCCTGGCTTGGAGTGTACACACAAATGCTGATTCCAGCTTCCACCATCGGGATCATAGTGTTCCTGTACGGATGTGCAACTGTTAACGAGAATATTCCCAGGTAAAGCCGGAGCCAGTTGTTTAAAAGGACTGCTCGTTTATAACTCTTGTATGAAATTGAGTTGCTGGGGATTTGCAACCTCCATCCATTAAGTTTTTTGTTTAAAATCTCCCCGAAAGGCTGTCAATATAAAATAAATAAACTACACTCTCTGAGACATTTAAAGCAAATACTTAGTTGAAAAACTTCATTCAGTGTTTTGCTATGTGGTTCACATTTCACGCTGGTTCTTGGCAAAAGTCTGAATTGATGACTGTTTTTTTCAAATGGCTCCTTCGGAGACCTTCCAGGGGTATATGAGGGTCAAGGGCTTTGCGACCTTTTGATAATTCTGCATGATGTTTACCTGATCATTGACGTTTATTTGTGAAATGAAAGAATTCCTGAAAGGACTCCAGCTTAGCAACAAAGTCCATCGTGGTTCAACAACCTTGTGAGGAAGTTCTTGTGGCTGTTTCTTGTTTCCTGACTGAGAAACTGTAATTGAAAAGCAGAAAGCAGCAGACACTGTGAACCTAAACAAAATGCAGGAAATACCTTGTATTTAAGCAGTTTTCTGAAGAAAGGAACAGGTTAGGCAAAGCCACACACACAAAATGCTGGAGAAACTCAGCAGGTCAGGCAGCATCTATGGAAATAAATAACTAATCAACGTTTTGGGCCGAGACCTTTCCTCAGGACTGAGAAGGAAGGGGAAAGATGCTGGAATAAAAAGGTGAGGGGAGGATAAAAAGGCTATCTGGAAGGTGATAGGTGAAGCTGGGTGGGTGGGAAAGGTCAAGGGCTTGAGAAGAAAGAATCTGACAGGAGAGGAGAGTGGACCACAAGAGAATAGGAAGGAGGATGGGACCTAGAGGGGAAGTTATAGGCAGGTGAGAAGAAGTAAAAGGTCCGAGTGGGGAATAGAGGAAAGGGGATGAAGTTTGTTCACTGGAAGGAGAAATTGATATTTATGCCATCAGATTAGACAAACATGGGCTGTTTTCTCGGAAATGGCAGAGACCTAATAGAAGATTATAAGCCTATGAGAGGCATAGATAGACTGTTTTTTCCACCAAGGTCAAAATCAACAATATTAGAGGACAGGGATTTAAAGTGAAGGGGAACAAGCTTTTCAACAGAGTAGTGGGTGCCTGGAATGCTCTCCTAGGGGTGGTAGTGGAGGCAAGTACGACAGATGTTTATACGGCTCTTAGATAGGCATGTGAATGGAGGGGTATGGACAATTGTGCAGGCAGAAGGGATTTGCTTACTTAGGCACTGAGTTATAATTTGGCACAACACTGTAGACAAAGGGCCCGTTCCTATGCTGTACTGTAATTGATAAATGTAACTGTCTACCGATGCTTCCTGACCCGCTGAGTTTCTAGCAGTTTCTGTGTTTTATCCGTTCTTAAGTCCATTTTTTTCTATTAACACTCATGTGGAACTGATGTGAAGGTGGAGTAATGTACCAATTTGGAAGGAGAGGGAAAAGAGAGCTGTTCTCCTCTTCTTACGGGTCCAAATGGAAGTAATGTGAAGATGGTAGATCAGAAGGCTGCTTTTCTCAAATAGTAAAAATATCAACCTGTTTCAGATATACAATCAGTAGCCACTTTATTAGGTGCACCTCTACTCCTGCTTGTTCATGCAAATATCTTGGTGATCAGTATTTTTATTGAGATATAGTGTGGAATAGGCCCTCCCAACTCTTCGAGCCACACCACCATTTCATCATAGCAAATCACGGGAGAGTTTACAATGGCCAATTAACCTTCCAACCAGTACATCTTTGGGCTGTGGGAGGAAACTGGAGCACCCGGAGAAAACCCCTGCGGTCACAGGAAGAAACACGCAAACTCCTTACAGGCAGCAGCGGGAATTGAACCCTGATTGCCTGTGCTGTAAAGCATTGTGCAAACCACTACACTACAGTGCCGCCCCATAAGACCATACAGACATGGCCAAGAGGTTCCGTTGATGTTCAGATCAAACAGCAGAATGGGGATGTGATTAAGTGACTGACCGTGGAATGATTGTTGGTGCCAGATGGGGTGGATTGAGTATCTCAGACACTGCCGATCTCTTGGGATTTTTACACACAATAGTCTCTAGAGTTTACAGAGAATGGTGCAAAAGCCAAAAAATACATCCAGTGAGTGGCAATTCTGTGGGTGAAAATGCCTTGTTAATGAGAGAGGTCAGAGGAGAATGGCCAAATTGGTTCAATAGACAGTAGGTGCAGGAGTAGGCCATTCAGCCCTTCTAGCCAGCACCGCCATTCACTGCGATCATGGCTGATCATACACAATCAGTATCCCGTTCCTGCCCTCTCCCCATATCCCTTGACCCCGCTATCTATAAGAGCTCTATCTAACTCTCTTGAATTCATCCAGAGACTTGGCCTCCACTGCCTTATGGAGCAGAGCATTCCACATATCCACCACTCTCTGGGTGAAAAAGTTTTTCCGCATCTCTGTTCTAAATGGCCTACCCCTTATTCTTAAACTGTGGCCTCTAGTTCTGGACTCACCCATCAGTGGGAACATACTTCCTGCCTCCAGCGTGTCCAATCCCTTAATAATCTTATATGTTTCAATCAGATCCCCTCTCATCCTTCTAAATTCCAGTGTATACAAGCCCAGTCGCTCCAATCTTTCAACATATGACAGTCCTGCCATTCCGGGAATTAACCTTGTGAAACTACGCTGCACTCCCTCAATAGCAAGAATTTCCTTCCTCAAATTTGGAGACCAAAACTGCACACAATACTCCAGTCCTGTGTGCAGGACTCTTGTCTGTACACAAGACTCCAATACTGGGATCTCACCAGGGCCCTGTACAGCTGCAGAAGGACCTCTTTACTCCTATACTCAATTCCTCTTGTTATAAAGGCCAGCATGCCATTAGCTTTCTTCACTGCCTGCTGTACCTGCAGGCTTGCTTTCATTAACTGATGTACAAGAACACCTAGATCTCATTGTACTTCCCCTTTTCCTAACTTGACTCCATTTAGATAGTAATCTGCCTTCCTGTTCTTGCCACCAAAGTGGACAACCTCACATTTATCCACATTAAACTGCATCTGCCATACATTTGCCCACTCACCCAACCTGTCCAAGTCACCCTGCATTCTCATAACATCCTCCTGACATTTCACACTACCACCCAGCTGACAAGAAGGTGACAGTAACTCAAATAACCACATGTTACAATAGTGATTTGCAAAAGGGCATCTCTGAATGCACAATACATCAAACCCTGAAGTACAGGAGGTCCCTAATATTGTGGCCACTGAGTGTGTAACAAAAAACATTTGAAAGGTTATCCTTGAATTATTAATATGGGTGGAAGTTGGAAAATTGTTATTAGCCCACTCAGATGCAGCTGGCCTGAGAGGTATTAATGTTGATGCTTTGGCTTTTTCTAAAGAGAAGAAATAAGTTGTTCCGGCTGTGCACATCTCTAAAAGGAATCAGTAAATGGTTCCTAAAGTGATTAGGAAAACAGACATCAAGTTATTATGTTTCTGGTGACATTCCATGAGTGTTGCCTGGGTGATACGAACTGTGTGTTCACAGGTCTCCTGCTGCTTTGCCAATGTTCCAATCATATCCTGTCCTGAGGGTCTGCAGAATTTGGAAGCTGGAGCAACAGGCAATCTGCTGGAAGAATTCAGCAGGTGGAGAAGTATCAATGGGAGGGAGAATGAATTCAGTCCCCTCCCAATACTGTTCAACACACTGAGTTCCTCCAACAGATTGTAACCCGTCCCTTACCAATCACTCCTAAACAAGTGAAAATTCTTTGCAAAAGAGATTATGCATTTTGAAGCACCTCTAAAGAGTGCAGCTCCAAGAGGACCACAACCTTGTCATAGGGTTTGGAGGCTTGCGTGCTTCAATGACCTGGAGAGCTATGTAGGCTAGAGTCAGGGCCTTGGATTTTGACTCTTGGTAGGGTCACCCATGCCAAAGAGTTCAAAGGGTAGAGGCCAGACAAAGAATGGTCCACTGGTCCTCCAATTTCGAGGGTTCAGCTCAGGGATAACAACTCTGACTGGTCAAAAACAACTGTTATGGAAACAGCATTGAAGAATCTGTCTATATTTGCTTACGACAGTATTCCTGAGTCTTCTCCTGGGATTTGCATAACTGACAGTTGTGAAAATCAGGATGAAGCTACTGGCACAATGAAGAAAGCCCTGAACACCACCAAGACTAAGCTTAGTTTTGAACCACATACGACACTGGCAAGCTAGCACAAGCATTGTGGCATAACCGTTAGCATAAAGCTTTACAGTGCCAGTAGTCGGAAGATTAGGGTTCTATTCCCATGCTGTCTCTGAGGTGTTTTCATGTTCTCCTCCATGACCATGTGGGTTTCCTGCAGGTGCTCCAATATCCTCCCACATTCCAAAAATGTATGGTTGGGGATAGGGTTAGTAAGTTTTGGGCATGTTACATTGGCACCAGAAGTGTGACAACTTTTACAGACTATGCCCCGTGCAATCCTCACTAACCTGATTTGACACAAATGACTCATTTCACTGTATGTTTCAATATACAAGCTAATCTCCTTTTTAAAAGAATGTTTAATCTTTAATTTCTTTTAAATGTTTCATTGCTGCTTCTTAAAACATCTGATTGGATGGAGTGTTATTCCTATTTTTGATATGAAATGTAGAGAATTATTTGTTGCAAGACACTTGATGGACAGAAGAGTAGTTGTAGTTAATATCAGGGTAATACAGCATTCTGGGTTGAGTTCAGCAAGACACTGAGGGTGATCCATTACTCCTTGTTAATAGTGCTCTTCTCTGCATTGAGTAGAGTTTCTCGTCATCTGGCACATCATAACTTTAAGCCCAGATAAAAGTTTATTGCATTTGAAGTGGGCGGAGGTGATCAAATGATGATGATTAATTACCATTTGTTTATGAGAATCAGTGATGAATTGTGTATTATTGCAAATAGGAATGGAAAATCCAATGTATATTCTGACTCCGTAATAAAATGTAGCCCACCCAAAAAACTATCTTATTTATATGGAATGTTTGTGTTCTTTACATACCCAATAAATAGCCAAATTCCAGATGTCGCAGTAAAATTATTTTCAGCTTATTGCTGTGTTAGTTCTTTATCTTTGTTTGGTATTCCTGTTCCACTGACAAGTAACTGAAACTCTTAATGAGCTTTAAAACGAGGGTCAGATTGTCAGTTCTTTTGCTGGTAGGCCTGGAGCCCTGGTGATGTCATCCTTCCCACGAATCATAGCTTTGCTCTGGCAGCGTCCACTTGGGCTGACTGCTGGTGGGTAGCGAGGCTTCCAAGTTCAAATGCCAAGCTCTAATTTTAAAATCAGAAGATCTATAACAGGACCGCAATAGCTATTTTTAGGCCTGAGCTGACTGGCAGACCTCCCACTTGGCAGGATCATCAGGAAGTCTGTTTGGGGAGCATCCTCATTATGCCATTGGGAATGAGAAGGGCGGGAAGAATCTTCAGGCCCTGCAAGCCCAGCCAGGCTGTGGTTTGTCCACCCTTTGCAGCCAACTTCCACCTGCCCTCTCCAGCACACCAGGGAGCTGCACCCTGACTATTAACAGAATGTTTGAGTGCACAGAGCTTAGCTTCCAACTCGGCCTGCCAGTTCAATGCAGCTGAGGCCTAGGGACCTAAAAATAGCCTGTTGTTTGGCACTGCTGTGAACCAGCCAGCGCCAGTCTACCAGCCAGTTGCCTGCAGCTACTCTCCGGGGTGTCCATCTTGCCCCTTGGTACATGCTGTCCACTGGGCCTGACTAGCTACTTTTAAGCACGATTGAGTTTAAATCCAGTCTTGTTTCTCATTTTCTTTTCCTCTCTCCATTCTGTCTCCCTCTCTCACCGCAGCATGGAGATGTGTGACCACCGTGCCAATATCACCATGTGTCCACTGTGCGACAGGACCTGCAGCTACTGGAAGCTGAGCACCACGTGTGCGACTGCACGAGCCAGCCACTTGTTTGATAACCCTGCCACGGTTTTTTACTCCATTTTCATGGCATTATGGGGTAAGGCATCTTTCTCAATCCTCTTTAAAGCATCTCTCAAAGGCTACACTGACTGCCAGGACATGGTGTTGATAAAATGCCCGGTCTTCCAAGTTATTGCTATGGCTCACTTGCGTTCCTGCAGCCGTTTGTATTAAGCATTGTGTCCTTGCACCACAGGATGACGGCCTCAGTATTAAAGGCAAATGGAGCTCGTTGAAGGGACTTGTCAAGTCAACTTAGATGTGTTTTATAAAAACTGCTGCTTCTGTATACTGAAGAAATTTTACAGGAGCAGAAATAAACTTAGAGTCAGGAAAATTTTTTAAAAAAAGATCCAGATCATACAGTTCTTGGCGAACAGTTATATACAATAGAAAAGTAGCTTGGTGAGCTGTAAGCATTTGTTTCCTTTGTATTTACCTGGTGTTTAAAGCTAACTATTTTTCCCAGTCTGTGGGAAATGGGCAAGCAGATTCTCCACTTTAGACGAAGATGGAATGCAGAGGCACCTTTGCCTTCCTGTCGACGAAAGCATCTGAGCTTCTTTCAGGCCACTTCTCATCCTTCCGCTAACTCTGTCTGCATAACTTCCTGCCATCTGAAAACTTTCTTCCACTAGGCAGTGAATCTGATCAGTTATTCTGGTTAATACCCCCCCCCCCCACCCCTCTCTGTCTCTAACATCAGACACTGCACTGCACTGAGAACACTTTAAAACACTGTTTACATTGTCAATACATGCTGGTATTTATGTATTTGGGCACATTTTATTCCATATCCATGCTTTAACCTCTAACTTATTTTAAAATAATTCTTTATTTTAAAAAATAAAAATTCTTTTAATTTGTTTAATAATTCTTTAATCCTTAGAATAGCTGAATATTGTTTTTTATTCAGCAAATTCCTAATACATTTAATTTAGAGATACAGCCTGGTAACAGGGCTTCTCAGCCCAATGAGCCCACACTGCCCAATTACACCTTTTATTACATCTTTCTTTGATTCTTCATCTTTGATGCTTAATAAGTTTCTGTTTACTTCTCCCTTACATAGTTCTTTAATCTTGCTGTGAACTAGTTAAAACATAAGAAATAGGAGCAGGAGTAGGCCATCCAGCCCATCGAGCCTGCCCCACCATTCAATAAGATCATGGCTGATCTGTCCGTAAACTCAGCTCCATCTACCTGCCTTTTCCCCATAACCCTTAATTCCCCTACTATGTAAAAACCTATCTAACTGTTTCTTAAATATATTTAGTGAGGAAGCCTCAACTGCTTCCCTGGACAGAGAATTTCACAAATTCACCACCCTCTGAGAAAAACAGTTTCTCCTCATCTCCGTCCTAAATCTTCTCCCCTGAATCGTGAGGCAATGTCCCCTAGTTCTAGTCTCACCTACCAAAGGAAACAACTTTCCTTCTTCTATCTTATCTATCCCTTTCAAAATTTTGTATGTTTCTATAAGATCCCCTCATTCTTCTGAATTCCAGAGAGTATAGTTCCAGGTGACTCAATCTCTCCTCATAGGTTAACCCCTCCATCTCTGGAATCAACCTGGTGAACCTCCTCTGCATTGCCTCCAAAGCCAGTATGTCCTTCCTCAAGTAAGGAGACCAGAACTGCACACAGTACTCCAGGTGCAGCCTCACCAGTACCTTGTATAGTTGCAGCATGACCTCCCTGCTCTTGAATTCAATCTCTCTAGGAATGATGGCCAACATTCCATTTGCCTTCTTAATAACCCGTTGTACCTACAAGCCAACTTTTTGCGATTCATGAATAAGTACTCCCAAGTACCTCTGCACAACAGCATGCTGCAATCTTTCAACTTTTAAATAATAATCTGCTCTTCTATTATTCCTTCCAAATTGGATGGTCTGGCATTTACCAATGTTGTATTCCACCATGGAAATTTACAGCAAAGAGAAGGCTGTTCAGCCCTTTGTGTTCATGCTTTGCCAAGAAACCTCTTCCCAGCTCTGTCTATAACCCAGTAGGTTACATCACTCCTTGGGCTCCATCCAGGGAATTCTTGCATTGTTACTATATGTCTCAGCCATTTCCTGTGCAATTCACATTTTTGATGAGATTCTCCTGAACTCCTTTTGATTCTATATTTGAATTTTATATTGAAGTCACATTGTTGACTTCCAGTTTTGTTCCCCTTACGAAGTGTCTGCCAATTACTTCAGATGTCTCATTCAGGGCAACCACCAGGTTTTAAGTTTCCAGTGGGAAAGAGACCCAGCACGACTCTAAAGTTAAAAGTAAATTTATTATCAAATTGCATATATGCCACCGTATGCAAACACTGAAATTCATTTTCATGTGAGCATACTCAATAAATCCATAGTAGAATAATAACCGTAACAGAATCAGTGAAAGACTGCACCATCAGGAGAGCAAAAGGCGACCAACTGTGCAAATAAAAAAGAAAAATAAATAAATAATATTCTAATTTTATAGCTTTCAAATTCTGTAATCTGTAATCTCACTATTTTTGAACTTATTTTTACGCGAGGATGATTCCCATTATGAAAGGGTTGATGTTTGAGGAGCATTTGACAGCTCTGGGCTTGTACTCACTGGAGTTTAGAATAATAATAGGGGGAATCTCATTAAAACCTGTCAGATATTGAAAAACCCCAACAGAATAGATGTGGAGAGGATGTTTCCCATTGTGGATGAGCCTAGGACCAGAGAACACAGACTCAGAATAGAGGGGACATCCATTTAGAACAGAGATGAGGAGGAATTTCTTTAGCCAGAAAGTAGTGAATCTGTGGAGTTCATTGCCATGGCTTTGGAGGCTAAGTCGTTGAGTATATTTAAAGCAGAGGTTGATAAGTTCTTATTTAGTCAGGGCATCAAAGGTTACAGTGAAAGGCAGAAAAAATGGGGTTGAAAGGGATAGTAATCAGCCGTGATGGAATGGCGGAGCAGACGCAGTGGGCTGAGTGGCCTAATTCTGCTCTTGTGTCTTATGGTTTAATAAATATGAAACTGAATCTGTCCACACTGAGAGGTGATGAAAGCAGAGTGAGTTTACAGCAAAACTATCTGAGATCAGTTGATCTGTTAACCAATAAATTTATTGCCTATTTTTCTGTTAGTGAGATGCCATGTTATTTTTTTTTTGAATTACCGGTACTTAAACCATAAATTTGTCTGTTGAATGTTATGACCTGGGTTAAGTATTCAGTAGCCACTCAAAAGCTTTTGACCAACTGCTGGTCACAGTAACTGGAGCCGAGAGAATAAAAGGTCTTTTGCTACCTGACACACAAAGTTGTGTGTTTTGTTTCAATCCATTGTTGCTACTGTCAGTGGTTTTCTGGCACCTGTTACTCTGGGTGAAGTGAATTTCTCAGTAAATTTTCATGCTGAAGACTAGCCTCAACCAACTGAAGCTAAAAATTCTGAAGACTGAAGCCAATTGTAACCTGAATTTAATGTTTCAAATTTGCTTCCCTCTGCAAAGTAACCAGATCAAGTTCAAGTTCAAATTTAACATGAGTGAAACTGCAGATGCTGGAAATAAATTTAAAAAACACAAAATGCTGGCAGAACTCAGCAGGCCAGACAGCATCTATGGGAGAAGGTAATAACGATGTTTCGGGCCAAAACCCTTCATCAGGAGTGAAGTAATACCTTATCTCCCGCCTAGGTAGCCTCCTTCCTGCCGGCATGAACATCCAACTCACTGACCTCCATTGATTCCCCTTACCCCCATCCCTATCTATTATTTTAGTCTGGTTCTCTTTCTCTCTCTTTTTCCCCCCTCACTATAATCTCTCCCCCCAGCCCTACCTTTCTTTCTCTTTTATTTCCCATAATTCTCCACCTTCCCCCTAGCCCATTTCCCTCCAGCCTATCACTTCCCAGCTCTCTACTTTATCCCTCCCCCCACTTCTTATCCCCCCTCGACAATCCCATGTTACTTCACTCCTGATGAAGGGTTTCGGCCCGAAACGTCATTATTACCTCCTCCCATAGATGCTGTCTGGCCTGCTGAGTTCTGCCAGCATTTCGTGTTTTTTTTTATCAAGTTCAAATTTATTGTCATTCGACCATTTAGAAGTGTACCACCAAACAGACAGCATTCCTCTGGACCAAGGTGCACAGCACCACCGTAGCGTAGCAGTTAGCACATCGCCATTGCAGCTTGCAGCATCTATGTTTGGAGTTCATTCTCGACGCCCTCTCTAAGGGGTTTGTACGTCCTGCCCGTGGAATGCTTGGGTTTTCTCCAGGTGCTCCAGTTTCGTCCCACAGTCCAAAGATGTACCTGATACAGGAGGTTAGTTGGCCATTGTAAATTTTCCCTTGATTAGGTTAGTTTTAAATCAGGGTTGCGGGGGCAGCTCCACTCAAAGGGCCAGAAGGGTCTAGTCTGCACTGTATCCCTAAATAAAAACTAGGTAAATAAGTAACTCACACATAATGCATAAAGTAATGTTACCATTAATAAATAATAAGGTGCATTTATGACCCAAGTTTTAAAAGTAAACAGTATAATGCTACTGGTGCTTCAAACGTGGTGAGACCTGGATGGTGGCAGACTCAGATTCAGCAGTCTCACGACCTGGGGAAAGAAGCTGTTTCCCATCCTAACAGCCCTTGTCCTAATACTGTGGTACCTCTTGCGTGATGTTAGGGGATCAGAGAGATTGTTGGATGGAAAGGAGAGATCACTGGCAATGCTAAGGGCCCTGTGTACGCAGTGCTCCTGACAAATACTTCGGATGCGTGGAAGAGAGACCCCAGAGATCCTCTCAGCAGTCTTCATGAACCTTTAGAGGAACTTTCGGTCAGATGCCTTGGAATTCCTGTACCAGACGGAGATGCAGCTGCTCAGGACACACTCAGTGGTGCTCCTGTTTAAAAAAAATTGGTTGGAATGGGGGGGTGGGAGGGTCAGGGGTCAGGGAGAGCATGGTTCACTTGCCTCAGACTCCTCAGCAAGTGGAGTTGCTGCTCTGATTTCTTGACGAAAGAGTTGGTGTAAGGGACCAGGTGAGAACTAATAGATCCTTCACCAAAAAAAAATAGTATCAAAGCTCCAATTCAAAGTTAGCATTTTGATTTAATTTAAAACAACCATAGGCAATTTACAATTCAGATGGAGAGTGCTCACATATATTGGGGAATTAATGTGCAAATCACACAATGAGTTTACAAGCGATGTTGTTTTACAGTGAGTTCTGGACAGTGCAGCGGAAGTTGAATAGCAACACCAGAAATCGCCTGAGTAATTCTCAGAGTCATACACTTTCAAAAATAATTTTCAAAAAACCCTCTCAACTTACTTGCACTATATCCTAGAGATCTGGGAATCCTTGTGTTCTCATTTTATTCCCTTAACTCTAGCCTAATCACAGGACAATTTACAATGAACAATTAATCTACTCACCGTCTTTGGACTATGAGAGGAAACAGGAACAGCCAGAGGAAACCCTCACATTCCTGTGGAGGATGTACAAACTCCTTACAGAGGAGGTCAGGATTGAACTCTGAACTCTGAAACCCAGAGCTGTAATAGTGTCACACTGACCTCTACACTACCATGGTGCCCCATTCTTGTGGCACTTATTCTTATGCCATTTACAGAGCAATGAGAAGTGAGAGATATTTTTTCTGTCATCCCCTGCGTCTTCTTATGTTCACTTCTAACCTCAGTCCTCGGAGTTCCAGACATCCTGTTTTCCTCACTGTTAGTTTTATTTTTATCTGGAGATGCAGCAGGGTACTGGGCCCTTCCAGCCCAGTGAGCTGGACATGTTACATGCTGGCCAGTTACACCCATGTGACCAATTAACCTCATAAATTGTACATCTTTGGAATGTGGGGATGTGGAAAAAGAAAGAAGAAAAAATGAAAGTACAAAAGGAAAGAAATTGGAATAGAGAGAGAACAGATAAAGATTAGCTTTACTTGTCATGCATACATCAAAACATACAGGGAAATGCACCATTTGGGTCTATGACCAACACAGTCCGAGGATGTGCTGGGGTCAGCCCAGGGGTCTAACACCAATATTGCATGGCCACAACTCACTAACTCTAACTGTACGCCTTGGGAATGCGGGAGGAAACCAGAACACCCAGAGGAAGCCCGTGCAGAGCATTCAAACTTCTTAAAGACAGCAGCAGAACTGGTATTGTAATAGCATTAAGCTAACCACTACACTCCCATACCTCCCCAGTCTACTCAGATATGTTGTGGTTGTGATGTGCTCATCTTTGTAACACTGCACTACCATGCCACCCAAAATGTTGCCATGTTGTTAATGGTTTGCACATAGGACGTTACTCTTGCAGGGTCGGGGGGGGGGGGTGTTGGGGAGAAAAGATTAAGCTGTAGCCAGCAAGGAAAGTCCTGAATATCTACACTGTGAGATGCCCCTCTTGAAGGATTTGGCTATTTTGTTCAGATCTGAACATGACAAATAACAGACACTGAATGACTGTTTGTCGTAATACTGAGGTCAGTGTTAGGGGTCCTTTTACCTCTGAGTCTGACGTTTCGTTTTATAAGAGTTGCAGTCAATTCCAATTGTGTATTGAAATGGGCGATACACCATCAATCATCCTTTTGTAATTGGAAAGTAATCAGTGCCCTTGGCATTAAAGTCCTGATGCTGAGGAGCAATTGGTTAAAGTAACAAAAGTGAGTAAAAAAAATCTTAAACTCTTAGATACATGGATGATAGAAAAGGGTTATGTAGGATGGAAGGATAAGATTAATCTTAAAGTGTGCTAAAAGGTCAAAATAATATTGTGGGCCAAAGGGCCTGTACTATATTCATCTTTTCAAACCCATTTCTTCCTTTGGCTGGGCACCACCTGTTATGAGATTAGTGTATTCTCCCTGAAAAAAACTGATTTCTCATAAATACTCCCTAATTCCCAAGGTAAATAAAAACATTTCTAGGATATTTGCCAGTATTCTACTTTGGCCTTTGACCTTCATGGAAGTTGTTACACCTCATTTTCATTTCTCCCTACTGCATATGAAAACTCGAGACCGGAACAGCACAAGAGGAGTAGAATTTGACCTGTTAGGTACCTCTACAAAATCCTGTATGTTGATTGGTATTTTTTCTGATCCCACACTTTCAAAAGCAACAATCAATTCTCCCAAACTCAGGTGCCTTTGTACCATGACCTCTGAATTCCATAGCTTTTGTAAAAACAGTACATCAGCCATGGTACAGATGTGGAAATGAAACCTAGTTAGATTTACTAGTAGTGTTTAAATAGCATAATTATTCAAGCTATTGTAAAGGCATGTAATGGCAAAAATACATTATAAACGATACCTGGTTTTATTTGCATTATTTTTATAGTTGTGTCCAAATGAACTGAATTATTTTGGAATGTATGGGAGAAATTTCATTAATAGATCATCCTTTTAAATAGAGCAGCAAAACAAAAATCATTTGTATTTAATTTTTCAAAAAAAGTGTTGATGCTTCTATAGTTAATGTTTTAATGGCAGATGTGTAAATGAGTCAGGTTTGGATGGTTGTGGACCAGGGCTTGGTTCCGTCCTGATTCTCTCAATGGACTTCAGTTGTCTAGTAGGAGAATTTTCTGGAGATATTCCATTTCTCTGGTTTCACCCACTCAGTTAATTTTGGGCCTGATTCAATGTTATAACGTGCAGTCACTGTCCGAAATTATAAGGAGTTGCACTAGAACCTAATTAGCAGCCAATGAATGGCAATTCACCATTGTATAGGCCTGTTGGTCTCTAAATGAATAGATGTTCCTTTGCCCAATCAATCAGCAGCAAAAATGAGGATTATATTTCAGAGGTGGTCTCTGGAACAACAGTGGAAAATGATCCTGGATTCTAAGCCAATATTGGCTGGTTCCCATCTTCATCACGGAGTTTGCATGTACTCCCAATGACCGTATGTTTTTTCCCAGGTACTTTGATTTCCTCCCACATCCCAAAGGTGTGCAGTTTCGGTAGGTAAATTGGATGTGGTTAAATGTCCCTAGTGTGTAAGTGGGGCGATTGTGGGGATGAGGAGAATAAATAGGATTAGTATAAACAGGTGCATGATGGTGAACACAAACCTGATAGACCAACAGGTCCTGATCTCCTGCTGTATCTCTTGATGTGTTCGTGACCCTTAATCATGACTTTTTGGTGACGGGGTGGAGATGCGTCTCTACAAAAGCAGGTGTACGGCATCCTCTATCAGCTATCCTGCAGGTCATCCTTGGGCAAGGTGTAGCACCTGCTTAGCCCTCCCCCAGTCATGGTCATTTGAAGCCTTGGGAGCAGGTGGTGGATGGTCATATGAGCAGCTGGTGACTATCACAAGTCTTGGTTTATGCGACCACTGGCGCCAGGCAGACAATCTCTGAAGAGTATTGATAATGGCTGGGTCACCCATCTTGTAAAGACACCGTCCAGAAGAAGGCAATGGCAAAATACTTCTGCAGTAAAATTTGCCAAGAACAGTCATGGTCATATGACACTGCACATAATGATGATGATAATGATGAACAATGACTTTAATTTGAGTCACGTAAAGAGCCAACTACATTATTATCATTCATGAATTCCCGGGGTTTGATCATTGATCATTTAAGTGAACATACATGAAAAGCTTTGGTTCTGTCACCTAACTGCATCACCTGTACCTAGTGTATCATTCCAGACCACGCTTTCGCTATCATAAACACAAGAAAGTCTGCAGATGCTGGAAATCCAAAGCAACACACCCAAGATGCAGCCAATGAGAATTTACTTATTTCATCTATTTATGATCACATGGCAACATTTAAAATACTAGGCAACCTGAGGTCGTGCCAACAAAGTGGCATCCTACCTACAAGTGAAACAAAAATAACCATTTCCTCAGCTTTTCAAAAGTCAGAACTATTCAGGTTAAAATGTCATGCTTGGCTCTAGACTGGTCAGTCAGTGCCCTAGATGCAGGAAATGACAGTATTATACTGATTATGAAAACAGAAAAAATAACCCTGAAGGTACTCAAGTCAGGGAGCATCTGCGAAAAGAGGGCCAGAGTTAAGGTTTCCATTCCCAAACCTATCATTAACATCTGGTTTCTTTCCCCTCCTGCTGCCACTCCACCTGCCTATCTCCCGTGCACTCTTTCCACCACTGGTTCCCCTCCAACTGCAGTTCTCATTTGTCTTCCTTGCCTCCATTATTTGGTTCCATGCATCACCTTCCTCTCCCAGCAGATTTCAGCGTCTGCAGCCCTTTGTCACCTCAACCTATCTCCCCTAGCCTGTCGCTAATCATGCACTTTCCTCATCACCTGGATCCTCTTATCATTTGCCACCTCTTGCTCCATCCCTTCCCCTCTCCTCTTTGTACTAGCCATCTATCTTTCAGTCCAGTTGAAGGGCTTGACCCAAAACATTGACCATCCATTTCCCTTTAAAGACATCACATTCCATGTCCTACCATCCAGGCCATGCTCTCTTTTCACTGCTGCCCTCAGGAAGGAGGTCCCACACCACCAGGTTCCAGAACAGTTATTACTCTTCAAACATCACACTTCTGAAGCAGCGTGGATAACTTCACTGACCTCAACACGGAGCTGATTCCACAACCTGTGGACTCGCTTTCAAGGCCCCTACAATGCATTTGTCAGAATTATTTGCTTGTTTGCCTTTTGTATTCATTTGCACAATGGCTGTTTGTCTGTCTTTCTTTGTGTAGTTTCTCATTGATTCTACTGTATTTGTTTGTTCAACTGTGAATGCCCACAAGAAAATGAATTTCCAGGTGACATATGTACCTTGATAATAAATTTTCTCTGAACTTTGAACTTTGACTTGCTGAGTTCCTCCAGCAGTTTGTTTTACTCCAGATTCCAGTATCTGCAGTTGCTAGTTTCTCCCTGCCAACGTATATTGATTATACAATGATATAAAGTATTCATAATATATTTTGAATATATAATGATTCTGTACACAGAACCCATTTGACTGACTTTCCCTCATTGGTAGAGATATCCATTTTGTCCCACTCCCTCCACTTATCCAATTCCCTTTCAAACCCTGCAAGCCTACTTTCCCCACTTTCTGACTGTGCATTTTGACAGCATCTTGCTCACTGTGACCCTTGTTAGCCAACATTTTTAACATTTCATTTCCTGCACCCAAAATCATAAAGCACTACAGCAGAGAAGCAAGACCTTCAGCCCGTCTACTCCATGCCAAACTATTATTCTACCTAGTCCCATCGACCTGCACCTGGACTATAGCCCTCCATACCCCTCTCATCCACGTACCTAACCAAATTTCTCTTCAGTGTTGGAAATTGAACCCACATGTACCACTCTGAGTGACAGCTTAGTCCACGTTCTCACCACTCCCCTTTCTCCCCTTACCCATGACCTGGAGTCAACTCTGGAAAAAGCTTGCTTGCATCTGTTGTTGAAGGGACTCCTGGTTATGCCATCAAGTCTGTTCATTGTTGCTAATATTAGAATAATTGCTCATCCAAAGATAAATTCGGAGTGAATAAGGGCATGTGAAAGAGGAGGAGAATTCAACTTTATTTCCTCACTGTTTACCTTGGTACATTCTTCCCATTATTACCTTGGGGGATTTTAAATGTTAGCTGATCGGGGGGGAAAAAAAAGATCACAGAGCTTTCTTACAATTTAAAGTCCCAATGAAGTGACTTGGCATGAAACATCAACTGTTTATTCCTCTCCATAGATTTGACCAAGTTCCTCCAGGATTTTGTGTCAATTACTCTGGATTTCCAGCATCTGCAGAATATCATGTGCTTTAAATTTAAAAGCAGTTAGCCACAAGAAAGCAGAATGGTGGGGGTGGGGGGGGGGTGGTGAACTGTTTGCTTAGTATTATTGTTGTAGGTAATGTTAATCTGGTCATTACTTCCTCCCTAACAGTTTCTGTAGTGATGCTATTTTCTTTGACTACCATTTCCACAGGATCTGTTTGAATGCTGTTTCTAGTTTGAGTACATTCAATGCAATGAGCAGTGTAAGCCAAATTAGTTTTAATTTTGATGTGTAGAGTGCAGGAGGTGAAGATGCAAACTCTGCACCACTGAAATGAATTAAGTCCTTACCTCTGGGATGGCACTTTACTTTGCCAGGTATTCTCTAACAAATAGACCACTGGCCGTAAGACATTAGAGCAGAATTGGGTCATTTGGCTCATCGAGTCTGCTCTGCCTTTCCATCATGGCTGATTTGTAATCCTTCCCAATCCCATTCTCCTGCCTTTTCTTTGCAACCATTGATGCTCTGCCTATTCAAGAGCCTATCAACCTCCACTTTAAATATACCCAATGAATTGCTCTCCACAGTAGTCTGTGGCAACGAATTCCACAGATTCACCTCCCTTTGGCTCAAGAAGCTCCTCGTCTCTATTCTAAATGGATATTCCTCTTTCCTGAGACTCTGGCCCTAATCACACCCACTGTAAGAAACATCCTCTCGGCATCCGCTCTATAAGTGCAAGTGAAATGCAATGCTCCCTGTCCAAAGATGCATTTTTTAAAAAACTCTATTTGTGTGCGATTCCTGGCAGATATTTTGAAATTTATCTTAACATGGTGAATCATTAAATTCTTTTTAAACGTTGGAACTTAACAATGAGAAGTATGGGACTGTTATATAGCCGACCAGATGCTCGAACAGGAAAATATTTTGTGCAGACATTCTTGTTGTGCTTGTTTTGCTTGTCTAGGCTAGCCTTTTTATTACCCCATGGACTCCTTCCCTTCTCCCTAGTGCACTTACCAACTATTTGGCAAATGTTTATAGAGCATCTGTGTCTAAACATTCCTTGGTAGAAGCAGCTTTATCTTATTCCTTACCCTGGTGGATCACTTTCCTTGCCTGTTGCATTTATTGGGCTGCAGTTGCTGTGGGATTCCCATGTAATACAAATAACCCTCCCCTTAAGATGAACCACCTCACTGGAGGACCCACAGTGTTTATACATTGTGTCTGGGATCTAGTGTAGTCTTTTATTGCAGTCCATGCAATTCTGTAACAGCTCTGCATCTGATAGAGCATTTGTGCAAGTATTTGAGCGAGGGACTCCGCTAAATTAATTTGGTGAAGGCAGTATGTAATTGTTGCCGGACATTATCTTTTTGCATCCCAACCATTCGTTTTTCATTTTCTTTATTTCTGTTCCGTTTTTGTTCTCTCTCACACATAATTTTCCCTTGTGGATAAGCAAACAGGTGAGCTGAATCCTTCCGCAGGGGCCCATAAGCTGCTGGGGTTAGAGGCACTTCTTCTCTCAATAGGATATAAAGCACAATCTCTTTTCCCTCTATAATCTAACCATGGCCATGGAGTTGTGGAAACATTTCTTCAGCTGCCGGTGTGGGATTAAAAAGATTTTTGAACTAGTGTACATTACAAACTCTTCATTAAACTTGTCTCTGTGTCTCTCGATAGACCTGTATCTCAGCACAGTAGTGTAGAAGTCAGAATCACTTAACAGTGCCAGCGATCATCGATTGGGGTTCATTCCCCACCACAGTCTGTAAGGAATTTATATGTTTTGCACGTGACCCCATAGGTTTTTGCTGAGGCCTCCACTTTCCTCCTATATTCCAAAGGTGTACGGCTTGGGATTCATGAGTTGTGGGCATGATATGTTGGCACCAGAAGCATGCTCAGCACAATCCTCAGTCATTGAAGCAGAACGATACATTTTACTGTATGTTTCGCTGTACACGTGACCAATAAAACTAGTCTTTGGTCTTTTACCAGGTGCTATAATGGTGTCAGTGTCTGACTTGCCATTTAAAGCTTGTGCACAACTCTGAATCAGAATCAGGTTGATCATCACTGACGTGTCTTGAAATTTATTGTTTGTTGGCAGCTGTACAGTTCAATACATAAATTGTTATAAAGTTACAATAAGAAAAGTGCAAGCTATGTAGTACAAAGGAGAGCAAGATAGTAAGGTAATGTCCATGCACCCTTCAAAAATCTGATGCCAGTGGGGCAAGAAGCTGTTCTGTGTCTTCAGGCTCCTGTACCTCCTTTGTGATGGTAGTAATGAAGAGAGAACATGTCCTGTGTGGTGAGGGTCCTTAATGATGGATGGCACCTTCTTGAGGCACCTCCTTTGCAGATGTTCTCAATGCTGGAGAAGCTAGTGCCCATGATGATAACTGGCCAAGTTTACAACCCTCTGCAGTTGTTTCCGATCCTTTGCATTGGCACTTCCATGCCAGATGATGATGCACCCAGTTAGAATGCTCTCCACAGTACATCTTGCTATTACATCAGTCAAGTGGTATAGCCGCAAACATGACAGTACTGCTATCAAGAGGGATATTGCCAACATAATCATCCATTGGTCTAAAGGCAGATAATGTAGCATGGCAGGTGGCACTTTGGCCTAGCTTGTGTCCAGCATGTGCGCATACATAGCACCATCCAGAGACAGAGAAGCAGTTTCAGCGACAGGTTACTATCGATACAATGCTCCTCAGACAGGATGAAGAGGTCAATACTCCCCAATGCCATTAGGCTTTACAATTCTACCGCCAGGACTTAAGAACTTTTTAAAAGCTATTATTAATGCTTTTTGAGATAGTGATTTAGAAGCATATCATATTTTTTACTGAGTTAAGTATTGTATGTAATTAGTTTTGCTACAACAAGTGTATGGGACATTGGAAAAAAAGTTGAATTTCCCCATGGGGATGAATAAAGTATCTATCTATCTAAACCCCTCCTATCCATGTACTTGTCCAAATGTCTTTTAAACATTCTTATTGTCCCCACATCCCTGCCTCAACTGTTTTATCTGGTATTTCATTCCATACACATTCCACCCTCTGCGCAAAGAAGATGCCCCTCAGATCCCTTTTCAATCTTTCCCCTTTCACCTCTGGACCTATGCCCTGAAGATTTTAGTTCGCCACCCTGGCTAAAAGCCGTGTGCATTTACTGTCTCTGTACCTTCCATGACTTTATACCTCTCCAAGGTACCCCTTAGTCTCCTACTTTCCAAGGAATAAAGTTCCAGCCTGTCCCAACCTCTCCACAATTTCAGACACCATCCTCAGTGTTCTTCACAGTTCACTATTCTCTTCCTCATAACAGAACAGCCAAGACTGTACACAGTACTCCAGTTGTGTTCAATACTCAAGCATTGATCATGACCATGATACGTGCCCATGATGGCACATACTAAAATGTTGGTTCATGGCATGCCACCCCTCAATTTCTTAAGCCTTACGCATAATAAAAAGATGCATAATCATTATCTTTACTACCAAATAAAAAGCAAATGATTTTGTACCATCCGAGAGCAATGAAGACATGGAAATAAGCAACAAAGTCCATGCTTATTGTTACTAATTCATTAATCAATGAACATCATTGCTCAAAATTACCATTTCCATGACACATCCGGTTCCAACCGAATCATCAAGTTTGTGGAAGACACAACAGTGGTTGGCCTCATTAACGATGAGGGAGAACAATGAGTTCTAACAATGAGTGGAGGGAGAACAACTGGTAGAACGGTGAGATCACAACAACTTGAATCTCACCACGGACAAGACTAAAGAGGTGATTGTGAACTTTTACAATGGTGCAGACTGACCACTTATCATTGCACATAAACTTCTCTGACACGGTGAGAGTTAGGATGTTTCTGGGTGTGCACATAACAGATGATCTCACCTGCTCCCTCAACACCACCTCCCTAGTCAAGAAAGCAGAGCAGTGTCTCCACATCTTGTCGAGACCGAAGCAAGCAAAGCTTGCGCCCCCCCACCCCACCACTGGATCGGCATTGACAGCTACATCTCTGCCTAATTAATATGGGAATTGCAAGACATCTGACCACAAGACCCTACAAAAGATTGTGAGGACTGCTGAGAGGATCACTGGGGTCTCCCTTCTACCTATCCTGGATACTGCATACACAGAGCCCTTAGCATTGTCAGTGTTTCCCCTCATCCATCCAACAATCTCTTTGACCTGCTCATCAAGCAGGAGATACCATAGCATAAAGATGAGGACTGTTAGGATAGGAAACAACTTCCTCCCCAGAGCATGAGATTAGTGACTCCCCTGCCACCACACAGATCTTACCATGTATGAAACACCAGTAGCATTATAGCGTTTATTTTCTCATTTGTTGCATAAATGCACATAATTGTTAATTTACTTGTAGTAGTATTATTTTGTTTTGTGTGTAAGTTACACATATTATGCACCTAGATCCAGAGAAAAGTTGTTCTGTTTGGCAGTATAATATATACAGTCGAAATAATTTCTGGTAAGATGGCAGTGGCTTCCATGTGGCTAACCAAAGATGTTATTGTCTTTTTTTAAATGCCTTTTTTATGATCACTAGATATTGCTGGACATTAAAAACTTAAAGTACAAGTATATCTCATCATCGAGTTGTTCATTGGTGAAGGAGCTGGACTTGCTGTGAACCATGTTGATGCCTGCTACAGAGAGGCATTAGCAAGAGTGCATCAAGGTGGTGTGCAGTTTAACAGTGACAAATTGTCTCAGTTGTTTTTTGTGTGATTGCAAGACCCTGTTGGACATTGGTAATGTAGAATACTGCAAGTCCAGTTCACTGGTTTATTGGCGGGACTGACAGCCGGGGGGGGGGGGAGTGGGTGGTGCTGCCTGGCCTCCGTTGTAGCAAGGGCTAGGCCTCATACAGTGGGATTGCCTGTTTGCAGTTACCCAGGAGAGAAGTGCTGGAGGTGGTGTTGTATGGGATCCATGCTGGTGTTGGTGCTGCCCTCCAGTGCTCGCTCGGTAGAAGATGAGCCGGATTGTATTCGGCTACAGATTGCTGCCAACTCAGGAGGGACTTGGACTAGATTATATATTTCTGTGTGATTCTGTGTTTACTGATGTATGTGTCTTGTGGTGTGTATGACAAATGGGACTTGTTCTGCACCTTGGCCCTGGAGGAACACTGTTTCTTTTGGCTGTATTCATGGATACTCATGTATGGTTGAATGACCATAAAACTTGAACTAATGTTTAGAAGTTTTGAAATATCTGCTTTGGACTCTTCTTGGCATGGGAGTAAATGTAGAAAGTTCATGGACGCAAGAGGATGAAAAATTTTATCAAGCCTAATAGGGTATCTTGTATGTATATAAGATATACTTCCTTTGGGAAAGAATCTCTGTTGAAAGTCGTGAGTTTCAACTAAAATTTGATAAAGGGACTAGCAAATTTTAAAAATCTAAGATGAAATATTATCACATATTTAAATTTAAACCTGAATTCTGTATGCCTCAGTGAGTTCCTTGTGTATAGTTAAGCAATACTTAAAAACCACAAAGAAAGATATCTTGCTCCTTTGAGTTCTTCTCAGACTACAGAAATGATTCATCAAATATCAAGTTCCTGGCTGTCAACATCTCTGAAGACCTATCCTGGGCTCAACGTAGTAATGCAATTACAAAGAAGGCATGACAGTTGCTATATTTGAAATTTGGGGAGATTTGGTATGTCACCACAGACTCGCAAATATCTACAGATGTACCATGGAGATCATTCTAGCTGGTTGAATCACCATCTGGAATGAGAAGCAACTGCACAGCTTCAGGAAGAAGCTGCAGAAAGTTGCAAATTCAGCCAGCTCCATCATGGGATCATGGGAGCTAGCCTTGATCTAGAGCACCCAAGACATGCTCTTCTCATTACTACCATCAGGGAGGAGGTACAGGAACCTGAGGACACATACTCAACATTTTAGGAACAGCTTCAAAGTTTTCTGCCGTCAAATTCTAAATGGACAATCAGCCAACCCATGAACACTACCTCACTACTTTTACTCTCTTTTTCAGTTTCAGAATCAGAATCAGGTTTATTATCACCGGCATGTGACGTGAAATTTGTTAACTTAGCAGCAGCAGTTCAATGCAATATATAATCTAGCAGAGAGAAAAAGAATAATAATAAATAAAATAAAAATAATAATAAACAAGTAAATCAATTACATATATTGAATAGACTTTAAAAAAACATACAAAAATAGAAATACTGTATATTGTTTTAAAAAGTGAGGTAGTGTCCAAAGCTTCAATGTCCATTTAGGAATCGGATGGCAGAGGGGAAGAAGCTGTTCCTGAATCGCTGAGTGCATGCCTTCAGGCTTCTGTACATCCTGCCTGATGGTAACAGTGAAAAAAGAGCATGCCCTGGATGCTGGAGGTTGTTAATAATGGACACTGCCTTTCTGAGACACCGCTCCCTAAAGATGTCCTGGGTACTTTGTAGGCTAGTACCCAAGATGGAGCTGACTAGATTTAAACCTTCTGCAGCTTCTTTCGGTCCTGTGTAGCAGCCCCCCCCCCCCCCATACCAGACAGTGATGCAGCCTGTCAGAAGTTTTTGAGTGTATTTGTTGACATGCCAAATCTCTTCAACTCCTAATAAAGTATAGCCGCTGTCTTCCCTTCTTTATAATTACATCGATATGTTGGAACCAGGTTAGATCCTCAGACACCCCAGGACCTTGAAGCTGCTCACTCTCTCCACTTCTAATCCCTCTGAGGATTGTTTACTTAATTTAATTTTTAATATATATTATTGTAATTTATAGCACTTTTTATGTATTGCACCATACTGCTACTGCAAAGCTACAGATTTCATGACGTACATTAGTCATAGTGAACCTGATTCTATATCATTTGGTGATATCACAGTAGGTGGCGGGTGCAGACACATCTCTCGATCCAGATTTTTCCTCGGGATTTACTCCCAAAGCCTTCCCCGTGAGTGAGTATAACCTCATGGCAGCGGAGGTTTGAGATCAGAGTTTCCTTCTGCACCTTCTGTCCGCAGCGACTGGTTTTAAGGCACCAGTAACCTGCCTTTGCCCCTTATCCTGCCAGTGGAAGGGCCTGCTGTGCTTAGTAGCTAAGACACGTGGAGGCAATGAGTTGTACCTGGTTGCAAGAGGCTATACACACCTTTGGGAGCACTTGGTAGGTAATGGGAGGTTATCCCCACTACTCTCCCAGCTATAACACATTGATTTACTCCTAGATCTACAACACTGAAACTGTGATTGAGAATACATTGAGTACATGTGTCTAAAAAGAAAGGTTGATAACTGACTGGAAAGATGAGGGGTTTTATTTGAGGTGACCAATGTAGGAGGCTGTAGACAGAGCAGAGTAAGAGTTGGCAAATAAACCAATTGTTCTCAATTGACTTTATTCCTCAGAGTTTATCTTGGAAAGCAGAAATGCATTTACATGCTACTTTTTTATTTTGCTCTGCATTTAGCCAAGTCAAAGATTAAAGATGAGCTTTATTTGTCATATGTACATTGAATCATGCAGTGACCTGCATCATTTGTGGCGGTGACCAACGCAGTCCAAGGATGTGCTTGGGTCAGCCCACAAGTGTCGCCATACTTCTGGCAGCATCATAGCAGACCCACTACTTACTGGCACTATCTCATCTTAGGAACGTGGGAGGAAATTGGAGCACTCAGAGGAAACCCACACGGTAACAGTGAGAACGTGCAAACGCCTTACAGACCATGTCAGAATTGAACCTCGATGAAAGAAAAGCCTTACGCTATCTGCTACACAATTGTGCTGCCTGTGCAACTTGAATCAAGAAGCCTTGTTCTGTTTTGTATTTCAGAATACAGTATCTTTCTTATGTACAGGAGCCATATTAGGAGTATTACTTGGATTTGTTATTGACATCGATAGTCATGTCAGAATTAAAATGTTACGGATGTCCCTATTGCTCAACTACTCCGCATAGGTTGATTTAAGGCAAGCTTACATAAAGTAATGGACTGTAAGCAAAACAAATGGTTTTAATGGATAGTTGTAATTGAAAGTTTGACTGGCATTGCACAACAGTTGCTAAGTATTAAACAGAGCTTATAATGTTTACATAAGTGTAAACATCAAGGCTACATGTAGAGGTTTCCTGGCCAGTTGTTTATCACTTAAGTTATTCCCATAAATCTTTTGGTGACATTCTAATTGTTTGAAAAGTAGGAATTTCTAAGCAAAAAAAAAACACTCTGGAAGTAATCATTTTGTAGAGTAATACTAAAGCTCTTAATCAATCCCTGCAATCGATTCTATAAAATGATTTACAAAATGGACAGCCAAGGTTACTGACTGCCATTAGGAACATTTGGTCCAAGTCACCAACTCCCTTTAAACAGACACCTAGATTACTGAAAGCCTAAGCAACTGAAGAGGAAAGTACCTGGCATACATATCAACAATAAATCTCTTTTATACCACCAGAATTACATTAAACTTAGAACAGCGCAGCACAATATAGTCTTTCAGACCACCATGTTGTACTGACCTGCTGTATATTCAGAAGTCCTACTTCTGATGAAGGATCTTGGCCCAAAACGTCAACTCTACATTCTTATCTATTGATGGTGCCCAACCAGCTAAGTTCCTCTAGCATTTTGTGTGCTCCTCTGCATTTCCAGTTCCTCGTGCTGGAGAGGGCAGGAACAGGGAGATAATGGATCTGAATGTGTGGCTGAGGAACTGGTGCAGGAAGCAAGGATTTACATTCTTGGACCACTGGGATCTGTTTTGGGGTAGAGATGAATTGTACAAAAGGGACGGGTTGCACCTTAATAGGCGGGGGACCAGCATTCTGGCAGACAGGTTTGCCACTGCAACACGGATGTGTTCAAACTAAGTAGTGGGGGGGAGGGGATGAACTGGAAATATAAGGAAGGAGTTAAAGGGAAAGTGAAAATAAGAAAAGTTAAAAAGGACAACAGGATCAATGGGGTAGAAAGCTCAAGAAGAGATCATACAGTATGGCC
Source organism: Hemitrygon akajei (assembly GCF_048418815.1). Classification (NCBI taxonomy): domain Eukaryota; kingdom Metazoa; phylum Chordata; class Chondrichthyes; order Myliobatiformes; family Dasyatidae; genus Hemitrygon; species Hemitrygon akajei. The sequence continues at coordinate 174,473,453 of NC_133129.1, forward strand.
AAGTGAAATAGGAATTGATATGAAAGGAGAGGGGAGTAACAAATTAAAAGTATTATATATGAATGCACGAAGTATAAGGAATGCAGTAGATGAGCTTGAGGCTCAGTTGGAAATTGGCAAGTACGATGTTGTGGGAATAACAGAGACATGGCTTCAAGCGGACAGGGCCTGGGAAATGAATACTCAAGGCTTTACATCTTATCGAAAGGACAGACTAACTGGCAGAGGGGGTGGGGTAGCTCTGTTAGTGAGGAATGATATTCAGTCCCTTGCGAGGGGGGAGGACATAGAATCAGGGATGTAGAGTCAGTATGGATAGAACTGAGAAATTCTAAGGGTAGAAAGATCCTAATCGGAGTTATCTACAGGCCCCCAAACAGCAGTCTGGATGTAGGGTGTAAGTTGAATGAAGAGTTAAAATTGGCATGTCGCAAAGGTAATGATACAGTTGTCATGGGGGATTTCAACATGCAGGTAGACTGGGAGAATCAGAATGGTACTGGACCCCAAGAAAGGGAGTTTGTGGAGTGCCTCCAAGATGGATTCTTAGAACAGCTTGTTCTGGAGCCTACCAGGGAGAAGGCAATTCTAGATTTAGTGTTGTGCAATGAACCGGATTTGATCAGGGACCTCGAAGTAAAGGAACCATTAGGAAGTAGTGACCATAATATGATATGTTTTAACCTACAATTTGAGAAGGAGAAGGGAAAATCGGATGCGTCAGTATTACAGTTAAACAAAGGGAACTATGGAGCTATGAGGGAGGAGCTGGCCAAAGTTCAATGGAACAATACCCTAGCAGGGAAGACAGTGGAACAACAATGGCAGGTATTTCTGGGAATAATGCAGGAGGTGCAGGATTGGTTCATTCCAAAGAGGAAGAAAGATCCTAAGGGGAGTAAGGGGCAGCCGTGGCTGACAAGGGAAGTAAAGGGCAGTATAAAAATAAAAGAGAAGAAGTATAACATAGCAAAGATGAGTGGGAAACCGGAGGACTGAGAAGCTTTTAAAGAGCAACAGTAGATAACAAAAAAGGAAATACGCCAAGAAAAAATGAGGTACGAAGATAAACTAACCAAGAATATAAAGGAGGATGGTAAAAGCTTCTTTAGGTATGTAAATAGCAAAAAAATAGTTAAGACCAAAATTGGGCCATTGAAGACAAAAAACGGGTGAATTTATTATGGGGAACAGGGAAATGGCAGATGAGTTGAACAGGTACTTTGGATCTGTCTTCACTAGGGAAGACACAAACAATCTCCCAGATGTAATAGTGGCCAAAGGAACTAGGGTAAAGGATGAACTGAAGGAAATTTATTTTAGGCAAGAAACGGTGTTGGATAGACTGTTGAGTCTGAAGGCTGATAAGTCCCCGGGACCCGATGGTCTGTATCCCAGGGTACTTAAAGAGGTGGCTCTAGAAATTGCAGACGCATTGGTAATCATTTTCCAATGTTCTATAGATTCAGGAACAGCTCCTGCTGATTGGAGGGTGGCTAATGTTGTCCCACTTTTCAAGAAAGGAGGGAGAGAGAAAACAGGGAATTATAGACCAGTTAGCCTGACGTCAGTGGTGGAAAAGATGCTGGAGTCAATTATAAAAGAGGAAATTACGACACATTTGGATAGCAGTAGAAGGATCAGTCCGAGTCAGCATGGATTTATGAAGGGAAAAGCATGCTTGACTAATCTTCTGGAGTTTTTTGAGGATGTAACTATGAAAATGGACAAGGGAGAGCCAGTGGATGTAGTGTACCTGGACTTCCAGAAAGCTTTTGATAAAGTCCCACATGGGAGATTAGTGGGCAAAATTAGGGCACATGGTATTGGGGGCAGAATACTGACATGGATTGAAAATTGGCTGGCTGACAGGAAACAAAGAGTAGCGATTAACGGGTCCCTTTCGGAATGGCAGGCTGTGACCAGTGGGGTACCGCAAGGTTCGGTGCTGGGACTGCAGCTGTTTACAATATACATTAATGATTTAGATGAAGGGATTAAAAGTAACATTTGCAAATTTGCTGATGACACAAAGCTGGGTGGCAGTGTGAAATGTCAGGAGGATGTTATGAGAATGCAGGGTGACTTGGACAGGTTGGGTGAGTGGGCAAATGTATGGCAGATGCAGTTTAATGTGGATAAATGTGAGGTTATCCACTTTGGTGGCAAGAACAGGAAGGCAGATTATTATCTAAATGGAGTCAAGTTAGGAAAAGGGGAAGTACAACGAGATCTAGGTGTTCTTGTACATCAGTCAATGAAAGCAAGCCTGCAGGTACAGCAGGCAGTGAAGAAAGCTAATGGCATGCTGGCCTTTATAACAAGAGGAATTGAGTATAGGAGTAAAGAGGTCTTTCTGCAGCTGTACAGGGCCCTGGTGAGACCCCACCTGGAGTATTGTGTGCAGTTTTGGTCTCCAAATTTGGGGAAGGACATTCTTGCTATTGAGGGAGTGCAGCATAGGTTCACAAGGTTAATTCCCGGAATGGTGGGACTGTCATATGTTGAAAGATTGGAGCGACTGGGCTTGTATACACTGGAATTTAGAAGGATGAGAGAGGATCTGATTGAAACATATAAGATTACTAAGGGATTGGACACACTGGAGGCAGGAAGCATGTTCCCGCTGATGGGTGAGTCCAGAACTAGATGCCACAGTTTAAGAATAAGGGGTAGGCCATTTAGAACAGAGATGCGGAAAAACTTTTTCACCCAGAGGGTGGTGGATATGTGGAATGCTCTGCCCCAGAAGGCAGTGGAGGCCAAGTCTGTGGATGCATTTAAGAGAGAGTTAGATAGAGCTCTTATAGATAGTGGGATCAAGGGATATGGGGAGAGGGCAGGAACGGGGTACTGATTGTGTATGATCAGCCATGATCACAGTGAATGGCGGTGCTGGCTAGAAGGGCCGAATGGCCTACTCCTGCACCTACTGTCTATTGTCTATTATCTGCAGAATCTCTTGTGTTTATGTTATGTCCTGCATATTTAAAATGTTTGTATCTATTGTTAATTTATTAGTCTTACTGCATGTGTATATTTTTGGGCTTTATTAATAAATATTTGGACACTAGTCCATGGAATTGGTAAAATTGTTCTTCACCTGTGCACAAAGTGATTCAATGTTAATAGAACGTTGAAGCTGTTTTACTGTTCCTCGATGCTTGTTGTGATAACAGGTGTTGGGGAATATTTCTACCTCCCCAAGAAGTGACATATTTGATTAGTTAAAACAAATTGTTCATCAAAAGATTATCCTTGCTTGTGGAAATTGGAACAAATGGGAATCTTCTATCTTGAGATTTAAACTTTGTTTCTAATTTTATGCATAAATGGTTCAGGAAAGCTAACATTAAAGGAAACGTCTTCTTAATACTATCCAACATCTTGAAGGCAATGACAATTGCCTAAACACAAGAGAGTCTGCAGATGCCGGAAATCCAAAGCAATACACACAAAATGCTGGAGGAACTCAGCAGGACAGGTAGCATCTGGGGAAATGAACAAGCAGTTGGCGTTTTGGGCCGAGACCCATCTTCAGGACTGAAAAGGACGGGGGAAGACACCAGAATAAAAACGTGGAGGGAGGGGAAAGAGGCTAGGTGGAAGGTGACCAGATTTGTGATTTCAGAAGAACATAAACTAGCAAGATGGTGAAGCTCCAGGTGTCAGGGTTCATGAAGTGTGTAAAGTTACCATTATCATATTAGAAGGTTCTTGGGAAACTGAAAGGTCTGGAGGTAGATGAAACACCTGGATTAGATGGTGTACAACTTAGGGTTCTGAAAGAGCTGGCATAAGAGATTGTGGAGGCAATATTAATGATCTTTCAAGAATGACTAGATTCTGGAATGGTTTGGGAAGACTGGAAAATTGCAAATGTCACTCCACTCTTCAAGAAAGGAGCGAGTCAGAAGAAAGGAAATTATAGGCCAGTTGATCTGACCTCAGGGGTTGGGAAGATGTTGGGGTTGATTATTAAGGATGTAGTTTTGGAGCACTTGATAAAATAGGCCGTAGTCAGCATGGCTGCCTGACAAATACGTTGGAATTCTTTGAAGAAATAACAAGCAGGATTGGCAAAGGAGAATCTGTTGATGTTGTGTACTTGGATTTTCAGAAGGCCTTTGACAAGGTGCCACATATGAGGCTCCTTACAAGTTAAGAGCCCATAGTATTAGAGGAAAGATTATAGCATGGGTAAAGAAGTGGTTGATTGGCAGGAGGCAAAGAGTGGGGGAAAAAAGGGAGCCTTTTCTGGTTGAATGTCAGTGACTAGTGCTGTTCCACAGGGGTGTGTGTTGATTCTTTTTACCTTGTATGTCAATGATTTTGATGCTGGAGTTGATGGCTTTGTTGCAAAGTTTGCAGACGATGTGAAGATAGGTGGAGGAGCAGATAGTTTTGAGAAAGTAGAGGGGCTGTAGAAGGATAGTGTTGGCGCTTTGGTAGAGGAGATGAAAGAGTTAAGAATTTTCTAAATGGAGAGAAACTACAAAAATCTGAGGCACAATGGGACCTGAGAGGCCTTGTGCAGGATTCCTTAAAGGTTAATTTTGCAGGTTGAGTCTGTTTGTGAGGAAGGCAAATGCAATGTTAGCATTCATTTCAAGAGGACTAGAATAAAAAAGCAAGGATATAATGTTGATATAATTATAAACATTATAATATAATATAATGTTTATAAAGCACCAGTGAGGCCTCACTTAGAGTATGATGGCACTGGGCCTATATTCACTGGAATTTAGAAGCATGAGGGGTGACCTAATTGAAACCCATCAAATGGTGAAAGGCCTTGATCGAGTGGATGCAGAGAGAATGTTTCCTCTAGTAGGAGTAGAAGTGTCTTAAGTCCAGAGGTCACAGCCTCAGAATAGAGTGGCATCCTTTTAGAAGGGAGATGAGGAATTTCTTTAGCCAGAGAGTTGTGAGTCTGTGGAATTCGATGCCATAGGCAGCTGTGGAAGCCAAGTCCTTCTGTATATTTAAGGCAGAGGTTGATAGATTCTTGAGTGGTCAGGGCTAAAGGAAGATGGTGGGGGGGGGGGGGGGGTGAGGCAGGAGATTGGGGCTGAGGGGAAAACTGGATCAGCCATGATGAAATGGCAATGCAGACTCGATGGGCCAAATAGCCTAATTCTGCTCCTATAAAGAGGAATAAGGATGGGTAATTAGCAGTCCGGGTAATGGGTAGAAAGTTGATTTTCAAAGCTCAAATTATATTTATTATCAAAGTATATATCACCATTTACAACCCTAAGATTAATTTTCTTGTGGGCATGCTCAATAAATCCATAAAAGAATAATAACCATAATAGAATAAATGAAAGACTGCACCAACCTGGGCGTTCAACCAGTGTGTAAAAGACAGCAAACTGTTCAAATACAAAAAGAAATAAATAATAATAAGTAAGTAAGCAGTAACTAACGTGAGCATGAGATGAGGAGTCCTTGAAAGTGAGTCCATCGGTTGTGGGAGCATTTCAATGATGTGGTAAGTGATGTTGAGTGAAGTTATTCCCATAGTATATGTCACCATGTGCTAACTTGAGATTCACTTTTTTTGCAGGCATTTACAAAAAAATGAAATACAATAGAATTTATGAAAAACTAGACATAAAAAGACTGACAAACAACCAATGTACAAAAAAAGACATATTATGTAATTTTTTAAAAAATAAGTAAATAATACTGAGAACTTGAGTTGTTGAGTCCTTGAAGGTGAGTCCACAGGTTCTGGAGTCAGTTCAGTGTTGAGGTGTGCGAAATTCCCCATGTTGATTCAGAAGACTAATGGTTGAAGAGTAATAGCTGTTCCTGAACTGGATGGTGTGAGACCTCAAGCTCATGTATCTCCTTCCTGATGGCAGCAGCAAGAAGAGAGCTTGGCCTAGATGATGAGGGTCCTTGATGATGGATGCTGGTTCCTTGTACGTTTACTCAATGGTGGGGAAGGTTTAGCCTGTGATGGACTGGGCTGTATCCACCACTTTCTCTCGACTTTTCCATTCCTGGGCTTTGGTGTTTCCATACCAGGCTGTGATGCAATCAGTCGGGATGTTCTCCACTGTGCATCTATAGAAGTTTGTCAAAGCTTTTTTGTCATGGGGTATACCATCAGTATGAACAGATTGGTCCTAACTTGGGCAATTATTCAGAATATTTCCAGCTGCCATGCTTTTGGAACACGAGAAAAAGTGTCAAATGAGGCTGAATTATAGGTGGGATCTTGCTTGATTTGAAGAGGATGAGGTTAGCATGGAAATGTAGTGATCAGCACAACACTTTACAGTACCAGCAACATGGGTTCAATTCCTGCCACTGCCTGTAAGGAGTTTGTATGTTCTCCGCATAAATGCATGGGCTTCCTCTGGATTCTCCAGTTTCCTCTTACAAGACAAAGATGTACTGGATGGTAAGTTAATTGGGCACTGTAAATTGTCCTGTGGTTAGGCTAGGATTAAATCGGGGGATTGCTGGGTGGCACAGCTCGAAGGCCAGAAGGGTCTATCCCACACTATATCTTATTAAATGAATGTTAATGGTGACCAGGAACTGGAGTTTGTGACAAAGACCATCAGTGGTATCCGTAGTCTCACTGAGATAACAGCTGAAGAATGAAAATCCTTCCTTGTATCTCTATCTACATCTAAGCGCCCGTCACATATCACGATTCTGGCATGGCAAACTATCTGCAGTGTCTACAACTGAAGGGCACTTTTATCCCCCAAAGTCAGCGCACTGTTGTGTAGGAATGTGGAGAAATTATTTAAAGAAATTCTTTATATTTGACAAGACTCTTATTAATTTGTAGTCATTTTAATTTATTGCTGGAAAAATAATAATCATTTTAATAAAAGCTGATTTTATTTCCAGCTGCCATGTTCTTGGAACACTGGAAAAGGTGCCAAATGAGGCTGAATTATAGGTGGGATCTTACTGGATTTGAAGAGGATGAGGTTAGACTTTAAGATTCATTCCTTAAAAGTCCCTAAATTTTCATTGAACAATATTTTGCCATTAATTTTTGCCATTAATAACTCTTCTTTCTTCTTCTGTTGCCGTCGGCCTGAAGGAACGATTAAAGGTTTGGATTTTTTTAAAATTATCTCCTGTACATCTTTCTGAAGCTTGCCTAATTATGACGTTTCTATTGCTGTATTGGTGCTGGGTGGGGGAGGGGGCTGGGCTTAATCCAATACAATTTTATGTTACGCTTCAGAGCTTTTTCCTTTCTACATGTTGTAATGTTGTATTGTCAAAACAAATCATGTTTGCCATAATTGATCTTAATTCTTTTCATGAGAGCTGTTGTTCGAAAGAGAATTTCTCATCAAGCTACTCAGTACTTGTACTTGTCTGCCATAAATGCCTCTTTCCATTTCATCCCAGGTACAAAAATGACTCTTCCAAATTTGGCAAGTTTATGCTAATTAGAAGTGGGGAAAGCCCAAAAGAGCTTTTAGTCATTTAAGGTAGTTGTATACATTCATTGGCCCATTTTATTATTAGTTACCTCCTGTACCTAATAATGTGGCCACTGAGTGGATATTCATGGTCTTCTGCTGCTGTAGCCAGTCCACTTCAAGCTTTGACAGGTTGTGCATTCACAGATGCTCTTCTCCACACCAGTGTTGTAACGTGTGGTTACTTGAGTTACAGTTGCCTTCCTGTCAGTTTGAACCAGTCTGGCCATTCTCCTCTGACCTCTGTCATTAACCAGGCATTTTCCCCCACGCCGAACTTGGGTGTGGCAGTTAACACGAGGCTATTACAGCGTTGGGCATTGCGTTTCCACGTTCAATCCCGGCATCCTCTGTAAAGAGTCTCTGTACATCCTTCCGTGGAATGTATGGGTTTTCTCCAGGTGCTCTTGTTTACTCTTGCAATTTATAGGCTTTCCGGCTAGGTTAACTGGTCATCGTAAATTGTCCCATGATTAAGTTAAGGTTAAATCGAAGTTGTTGGGAGTTTCTGGGTGGAAGGGCCTATTCTGCGCTGTCACTGTAAGTAAATAGACTGCAACCCACTGGACTTTGTTTTTGTTTTCACACCATTCTCTGTAAATTCTGGAGGCTACTGTGTGTGAAAATCCCAAGAGATCAGTAGTTTCTAGCTTACTCAAATCACCCAATTTGGCATCATAATGGGGTGATGCAATCAATATCACTTCAATCACATTTCTTCCCCACTCTGATGTTTGGTCTGAACAACAGCTGAACCGCTTGACCATGTCAGCATTCCTCTATGCATTCAATTGCAGCCACATGATTGGCTGATAAGTTACTTGCATTAATGCGCAGGTGTACAGTTATACCTAATAAAGTGACCACTGATAGAATTTGAGATGTTTTGTAAATGAGAACCAGTAAATAAAATGTTTAGTTCAGAGTCGTTTTTAGTAAAAAGTTAACTAGAAAAGTTTACTTTTAACGTTTTTGGTCATTTTAAACTTCCATTTCCTTAATCATTGGCAATTTTGCAATTGAGACAACTATCTTGATTGAATTGAGGTGCTTTTAGTCTCCATCCAATGGTAAATGATAACTGCAGTTGCTTTCCCACAAAACCACCTGACAATTGTTTGCTTCTATCCTTGGTAAAGCATTACAGAATTAGATTGGGGAAATTCAGCATCCAATAGATATGAGCCTGAATATCTATCCCCACTTCAAAAGAAACAAGTACACTGGCATTCCAAAAAAATGTGAGCCTTCTGGAGGTGGCATTTGTTGGTAGTCATACAAGTCAACTGTGTTACAGTGTCGTGAAATGTTCTTGTATTGGGGAAAACAAAAGGTTCATTGTTCAATGGGTTAATTGGGTAAATGCTGGGGTAATCTTACAAACATATAAATACTAAGTTGAATCTTGATATATATTTGAATATTCTCAAAAGCAATCAAACTTTAGGTTCAAGTTTATAACATTTGGATAGTTCATAAGATCGTAAGTCATAGGAGCAGAATTAGGCCATTTAGCCCAAAGAGTCTGTTCCACCATTGCATCATGGCTGATTTATTATTTTGCTCAATGCCATCCTCCTACCTTCAACTCGTAACCTTTGACGCCCTTACTAAGCACGAGCCTATCAACTTCTGCTTTAAATATACCTGATGTCTGTGGTTATGAATTCCAGAGATTCACCATCCTCCTCATCTCCTCATTCTTCCTTGTCCTTGTACTCTGAAGTTGTGCTCTTTTGTCCTAAACACCCCCACAATTGGAAGTATCCTCTCCATATCATTCTATGCAGGTTATTCGATATTTGATGGGTTTCAATGAGATCTCCCTTCATTCATCTAAGCTCCAGCAAGTACAGGCCAAGAGCCATCAAACGCTCCACATACATTAACCTCTTCATTCCTGGGATCATTCTTGTGGCACTGTTCTAGACTCTCTCCAATGCCAACACATCAAGATCAAGGCCCAACACTGCACACGACTCTCCAGTACTTGTGTAATGATGTTTTGTGCATAAGGGCTAGAGAAAATGTGGATTATTTCTAGCAGAGTTTAACTGAGTAAAAAGCAGTTGAGCTTTGAATAACTTCTATTAAATGTAGCTTTTTAATTATGACTAACGTTTCTGCTGAATGTTTTCTTCCCTTTTGAAATAAACAGGATCATCCACGTCCTGAGTATGAGGCTAGAGTTCTGAGTAAAGTTTTGAAAAAAGAGCTTCAACAGAAAGAAGAGGTATAGATAAGCCTTCAATGTAAATAATGCTTACTTTTAGCTAAAGACCCAAATTATTCTTAGTAGTTTTTTGAGCAATACACACAAAACGCTGGAGGAACTTGGCAAGTCGGGCAGTTTTATTCCCTTCCAAAGCTGCTGCCTGACTTATTGAGTTCCTCCAGCATTTTGTGTGTGTTCCTCAAGATTTCCATTGCCTGCAGAATCTTGTGTGTTTATGTTCTGCATATTTTTTTTATTTTTGTACTTGTTCATTTTTTGTAATTTTCTTCAAAATTTAGTCTTACTGGATGTGTATATTGATGGGCTTTATTAAATTAATGTTTGGGCACTAGTCCATGTAATTGTTGGTAAAATTGTTCTTTACTCCTGCATCTGGGATTATGTGTTAAATAGAGTATCTTTGATGGTAACACAAGATTAAGGAATTACTGAGATCGACCATGCTAATGACTGTTAAAAGGGGAACATCTATTCTCTTGTTAATCCAAGGTGCTTTTTGATGATTAAAGCACAATAGAAATGAATGGAAGAGATTTCATGTAATTAAGTCCATCAAGTTTGAGGCTGGTCCTGGGTTTCAAGATGATTTTCAGCATTTCACTAATGCAATGAAATAGACAATAACGTGCACTTTATATTGAATCCCTAATGTTAGTTTATATTGATATGTTTAACACTCTGCCTGTATGGTCCTTTTCTCTACCTGACATCAGAAGGCAGCGGAAGGCGTGGAGGAACAGCCAAACAAATGGAAAAACAGAGTTTTGAATGCCATGGCTGGGGTGAAATTGGTACCAGTTGAAAATAAAACTTTCTTGTTTATTTTTCAAAGTTTGTTTAGAAGGACATGGAGCCATTTAGTTTTTTTTCCATCATAATTGCCATGTGCACATCTAAATGTGCAATTTATTGTCATAAAGTACACTAGTTATTGCAATTGTGCATTATGTCAATAAACTTGCTCATTTAATTTTCTGTCAATTGATTAACCAAGTGGAAAAGAAAATGCTTTCTTCAATTTATAACTGGTGAATATTATGCTGGATTGTCTGACTGATTATCAATGTTCTCAAAGTATTGAATAGGCACAACTGGAAGATGGTGTATCACCATAATGTCTTCTGCTTTTTTTTCCAAAAATTACATTAGCTGGAAAAATTGTTCCCCAGATAAATCTATCCAAATTTTAATGAAATTACTTGGAAGTAGCACATGCAATTTGAAGTGGCAGTCTTTCTCAACAAGCTAATAGATATGGTATTGCCAAACTTTTGTCACTTTATTAAAAGCATCCGATAGTTGGTAAAGCGATGCATTAGAATGGCTGTGCATGTCATATTAGTTAAAGGCACTCTAATTCAGTTTTGTTTTCAGCCACCTTAGTATGGTTATCACTGTGCATGTGATTAGTGACTTTTGTGCACCATGTGATTTATCCTGTGATGCTTAACAAGTAGTAAATAGTTGTAGTAACTGTGGTCGATCAGGGCATTGATGTGCTAAGCTTCTAGTTTTGAAGTTTGTCCTTATGAAATATTTCCCATTGATAATGACCAACTGATTTAATTCATGTTCACTTTGTAAGGACTCCTAAGCAAGATCTGTTATTATATAAGTTTAGATTACAAAGAATGTTTTTAAAGTAATTGGGTGTTTGAGGGTCCAACCAGCCAAGCTACTTCACAAAGAGGTTACTTGCATTCATTTAGTTCAAAATGTGATTAACTTTTATTCATCAGCCTCACGTGTAGTGGGCGGTCTTAATTTAGTTTTGGTTGTGACACCTCTGCTGACAGTTATTGATTTAAAAAAAAAAGATTTAAAATAAAAATTGTTTAATTTATTATTGTCGCAAGTACCAAAGTACAGTGTAAAACATTAGTTTTGCACACCATGCAGATAGATCATTTCAACACATCAGTACACCGAGGTAGTACAGGAGAAAGCAGAATGCTGAGTTATCAGTGCAGCCAAACCATGTCATGATGAGATTGACTGTGAGGATCCATCTTATTGTAAATAAAAACACCTTCAGAACAGACACAAGACAGCAGGAAACCTTTTCTCCCATATGTGGCAGATAAAACTCAAGACGTGGATTTAGGGTGAGAGATTTCGAGGGAGCCTGAGGGAGTCCTTTATTTTTAACTCATGAGTGGTGAGCACCTGGTATACACTGCTGGGGAGTGATTGAAACGGAATCACTGACATCATTTAGGATGAGCACTTGAACCTTGCGACACTGAAGGCGACGGCGCCAGAGTTTCAAAATAAATACAAATTTATAAATACAGATAAATACAAATGGGTGCCCACCTTGTCATTGTGAACACAGTGAGCCCCATGGTCCACGCTGTTTGACGCTCCACACCCTGATTCTTGATTGACAAGCTAAATGTTACTAAAAGTGATTTTTTTTTTAGGAGGGCTCAGGGTATCATATAATGCCTGAATAATAAGAAATAAAAGGGCCAATGATCTCAAACCCATGTTTAGGATGAGGGATTGTAAGGAGCAACGAATTCCGACTGGGCTTATGCCACGTAGAAAAATCAAAGATCATTTCACTAAAACGTAGACCATTCTCTCCGTTGTCATGAAAGCATTGACGCAGGGTAGTATTTCCATTCACATGGATCTTTACACCAATGGACCAGGGTCCCATTAAGGTATCCGCCATTCAGGATGGTAATGGCAGAAACATCCTCTTCCAAGGGAGGCTGAATCGTCAGAAATCTCTACCATGGTTGCTTCACAACTCTCACAATTTCGGTTGCTGACTGTATTCAATATACAGATTAAGATGTTTTTGGGTCTCAAAGGGGTCAGGAGGTGTGTTAGTGAAGCAAAATGGCACCAAGGTAAGAGGTCAACCCTGATCCTTATGGAATGGAAGAAAAAATGGCCCCTTATTAGTGTTTTCTTTGTACTAATATTCTCTTCTTTCATCTCCAACCTTAAAACTGGCCATCCTTTTCACAGCTCCCTGAAATCAGATGCTGGGGAGGCTAATGCTCAAGATGGAGTTGGCTGAGTTTGCAAATTTCTGTAGTTTATTCCCATCCTGTGCATTGACCCCTCCATACCAGATGATGATGTACCCAGTTAGAATGCTCTCCATGGTACAACCATAAAACTTTGTCAAAAAGTTTTCTGACTTTCTTTGTCAGAATCTTTGTACCAAGTCTCCTCAAACTCCTAATGAAATGTAGCCATTGTCGTGCCTTCTTTGTAAATGCATCAATATGTTGGGCCTAGGATAGATCTTCTGAGATGTTGATACTAAGGAACCTGAAATTACTCTCCCTTTCCACTGCTGATCCCCTGATGAGAACAGGTTTATGTTCCCTCAATTTCCCCTTCATGAAGTCCATAATCAATTCCTTGGTCTTACTGATGTTGAGTGCAAGATTGTTGTTGCAACACCACTCAACCAGCTGATCTAGCTCGCTCCTGTACACCTCCTTGTCACCATCTGAAATTCTGCCAGCAATAGTTGTGCCATCGGAAAATTCATAGATGGTGTTTGAACTGTGCCCAGCCACAGAGTCAGGTGTAGAGAGACGGAACGTAAAGCAGTGAGCTAAGCATGTATCCTTAAGGTGCACCAGTATTGATTGTCAGAGAGGAGATGTTATTTCTGATCCACACTGACTGTGGTTTCACAATGAGGAAGTCAAGCATCCAGTTGCAAAGGGGGGAGGTACAGAGACCCAGATTTTGGAGCTTGTTGGTTAGTTCTGAGGGTATGATGGTGTTAAATACTGATTGAACATGTATATGTTGAATACACATACACTCAGTGGCCACTTTATTAGGTGCCTCTTGTACTTAATAAAATGGCCACTAAGTGTATGTCATGGTCTTTGGCTGCTGCAGACCATCCACTTCAAGGTTCAGCTGGTTGTGCATTCAGAAATGTTCTTCTGCACACCTCTGTTGTAAAGCATGACTATTTGAGTTACTGTCGACTTCCTGTCAGCTTGAACCAATCTGGCCATTCCCCTCTGACCTCTCTTATTAATGAGCTGTTTTTGCCCACAGAACTGCCACTCACTGGTTGTTTCTTTTTTCCGCATCATTCTCTGTTAACTCTAGAAACTGTGCGTAAAAATCCCAGGAGATATGAGGTTTCTGAGATACTCAAACCACCACTTCTGGCACCAACAATCATTCCTTGGTTAAAGTCACTTAGATCGCATTTCTTCCCCATCCTGATTTTTGGTCTGGACAACAACTGAACCTCTTGACCATGTCTGCATGCTTTTATGCATTGAGTTGCTGCCACATGATTGGCTAATTAGATATTTGCATTAACAAGCAGGTGTACAGGTGAACCTCATAAAGTGGCCACAGATGTTAAAGACCACATATTTGCGAAGAATTGTACATTGATTAACTTTTTTAGTGGTGTGTGTGCACTATTTCAAAAGCCAGTCTCAATACCTATTGTATCTTGTCACCTTGTGTCTGCTAATGTAAAGGAAAATTAAACTTTGTTCCCATTTTTGTTTCCAATTGACCCAAGGCACCTGGTTGCTGGGAGTCCATTTTGAATCTTCGATTCTTTTTTGAATTTTCAATGTGTTCAATAATACAGACCTTGATAAAAGCTTAGAAATTGGATGAACTGTCCATTTTGTACATAAAGCTTGTTTGTAAACCTATGTCGATGGAACTATATACGTATCGGTTTCTTGAAAACAAACTAAAACTGCTCCGAGACTCTGTAAAGGCGGGGGGGGGGGGGGTGGTCCTTACACTGTATGACATGCTTCTAAAATAATTACTTATGTATCCACTACTTTCTATAGACTTTTTCCATTCCTGGGCATTGGTGTTCCCATACTAGACCATGATGCAACCAGTCAATATACTTTCCACTGTGCATCTATAGATGTTTGTCAAAGTTTTAGACAACATACTGAATTTGCACAAACTTGTAATGTCTTCTTTGTGATGACACTTGCATCAGATCCTCTGATATGATAATACCAAGTAATTTAAAGTTACTGACCCTCACCACCTCTGATCCCCTGATGGGGGGCTGGCTCATGGACCTCCAGTTTCTTCCTCCTGTAGTAAATAATCAGCTCTTTGGTTTTGCTGACATTGAGTGAGAGGTTGCTGTTTTGGCACTATTCCAACAGATTTGCAATCTCCCTCCTATATGCCAATTCGTCGCCACTTTTGATTTGACCATCAACAATGGTATCTTAAACAAACTTAAATATGCCATTGGAGCTGTATTTAGCCACACAATTATGGGTATAAAGTGAGTAGAGCAGGGGGCTAAGTACACAGCCTTGTGGTACACCTGTGCTGATGGTGATTGTGGAGGAGATGTTGTCGCCAATCCATACTGATGAGGGTCTCCAAGTGAGCGAAGTGAGGATTTTGTTTCGGGGAGGACTCGAGAACAAAATGTTCAAATATTACTGGGTGTGCTATAAGGTTTTTAAATGAAGCTTGGGGTTTGTAGACACACCTACAGTAACTTCAATGGGGTGACTATTGGATTGTTGGTCCAACCCATTTGGGTATGATCATAGTTGAATAGTGTAAAAAAAAGTTAAATCCCAGAATGAGAGAAAATAATATATATGAATCAGAATCAGGCTTATTATCACTGATATAAGTCATGAAATCTGTTGTTTTGCTCCCACAGTGCAGTGCAATACATAAAGTAAATTAACTTACAGTGAGAATTTTTAAAAAGTAAACAGTATAAAAATAAAGCAAAATAGTGTTCATGGTTCATGGACCATCAAGAAATCTGATGACAAAGTTTGTGTCGTCAAGCTCCTGTACCACCTCCCTGGTGGTAGTAATGAGAAGTGTCTGTTCTGGATGGTAAAGTACCTTGATGATGGATGCTGCTTTCTTATGGCATTGCCTTTTGAATATATCCTTGATGGTGGGGAGCTGAGTGTCCATGATGGAGCTGGCTTATGCAGCTTTTTCTGATCCTGTGCATTGGCACCTCCACACCAGATGGTGTGGCGACCGGCCAGAATGCTCTCCATGGTACATCTGTAGAAATTTGCTGGAGTCTTTGGTGACGTAACAAACCTCCTCAACTCCTAATGAAATTTAACCCACTGACATGCCTTCTGTGTAATTGTAATGACACGTTGGGCCCAGGATAGATCTTCAGAGGTTTGATTCCCAGGCACTTGAAGCTGCTCACCCTTTCCACTGCAGGCCACTCATTAAGGACTGTTGTGTTTTCTCCTGACTTCCCCTTTCTGAAGTCCACAATCATTTCCTTGGTCTTACTGAAATGCAGAATGCCCAGACTGAACTGCCATAATGACCAAAGACCCATTGGGCGAATAGAGAGTTAGTTTTGTAAATATAATCTTTTTAACAACACTTTGGAAGTTATTTGAATTACAGTTGAGAGATGCAGTCTCATAATAGAGGAGTTTGTCAAGCATTGTGAACTAAGCACAGTGTACTCTCAGATATAGATCAAACATTTAAGTAGGTTGGTTTTTGGTCCAGCATATAGTTCCTGAGACACACAAGGTTTGCAAAGGCATTGCTTGTGTCTGACAGTTCTGTATTATTTAACCACCTTCTGTCCAGGTGAAACCTGATGGACCTCATGGTTTCAGATAAGGACTTATTTTGAGCAGAAGCTCCTAGCACATATTACAGTTAAAAGGTTAGCTTGAGGGATTAACTGTTTACTGATTCTGCTTGTGTTCATAGACTGAAAAGGAGAAACTGACTTGGAGGGACCGCGGCCCAGCTTATCTGACAAATATAATCAGCATCCTGTTCATGGTAAGACTGAAGATAACTTTTCGGCGGAATTATGGATGAAATTTGGTTTTAATGGGGATTCTGTAATGTTATGCATTCTCAAAGTAATGCGGACGTCAAAGGTATTAAAGAATGATCAGGACAACAGATAAAAGGCTTGCATTTCAAGCAGCACACACAAAATTCTGAAGGAACTCAGCAAGCCAGGCAGAATCTGTGGAAACGAGTACAGTCGATGGTTCATGCTGAGACCCTTCATTGTTGCTTTCCAATCCAATTACAAAGTGCTTTGTTAGAGTTGATATAATATTGTTACATGTACCAAGATATAGTAAAAAGCTTGTTTTGTATACTGTTCATACATAAGGCATGAGAGTATTTAGGCCTCTTGGCCTTTTGAGGCTGTTCCACCATTCCATCATGACGTCCCTTCTAACCCCATTTTCCTGTCTTCCTTTATGCCCTGACTAAGCATAACCAATTAACCCCTGCTTTAAATAGACATGATTACTTGGCCTCTGCAGCATCTGTGGCAATGAATTCCATGGATTCAGTATCCTGTGGCTAAAGAAGTTCCTCTTCATCTCTTTTCTAAATGGATATCCCTCTATTCTGAGGCTGTGCCCTGCTTCTAGACTCCCCCACTACAGCAAAAATCTGCTCTGTCTAGGCCTTTCAATATTCAAAGGGTTTCAATGAAATCCCCTCTCATTCTTCTAAACCCTAGGTGTACAGGCCCAGAGTCATCAAACTCTCCTCATACATTCACCCTTTCATTCCTGGAATCATTCTCATGGACCTCCTCTGGATTCTCTCCAATGCCAGCATAATTTTTCTTAGATACTGCTCACAGTGTTCCAAATATAGTCTGACCATTGCCTTATAAAACCTAAAAATTACATCCTTGCTTTTATATTCTAATCCTCTTGAAATGAATGGTAACATTGCATTTGCCTTCCTCACCACCAACTGAACCTGCAAGTTAAAACTTTGGAAAATCCTGCATGAGGACTCCCTAGTCCCCTTGCACCTCTGATATTTGAATATCTCCCTGTTTAGAAAATAATCTACACCTTTGCAACTCAGGCCATCATCTGTAAGGAGTCTGCACTCCTCCCCATGAATGCTTTCATTTCCTCCCACAGTCTAATGATGACCATATACTTTCCCACACTATATTGATCTGACACTTTGCCCATTCTCTTAATCCATCTAAGTCCTTCTGCGGACTCCTCAGTTCCTCAACACGACCCGCCCCTCCACCTATCTTTTTATTATCTGCCACCTTGGCCACAAAGCCATCAATTCTGTCACCCGCAGCCCACCAGAAAAGGCCCCCTTTATTCTGACTCTTTATTTCCTGCCAGTCAGCCAAACTTCTATGCATGCTAGTATCTTTCCTGTAATTCCATGGGCTCTTACCTTTTTAAGCAGCTTCATCTGCCACACCTTGTCAAAAGCCTTCTGAAAATCCCAGTGGACAACATCCATTGACTATCCTTTGTCCATTTTTTTATTTTCTCTCAGAATTCTGACAGATCTGTCAAGCAAGATTTCCCCTTAAGGAAACCATGCTGGCTTTGGCCTACTTTATCAAGTGCCTCCAGGTATCCCATAACCTCATCCTTTGTTGATGGACTCCAAAAACTTCCCAACCACTCAAGTCAGGCTAGCAGGTTTATAATTTCCTTTCTTCAGCTTGCTTCTTTTCTTAGAGTAGAGTTGCATTTGCAATTTTCCAGACCTCTAGAAACATTCCAGAATCTAGTGATACTTAAAAAAGATCATTACTAATGTCTCCACGATTTATTTCGCTACCTCTTTCAGAACCTTGGGGTGCACACTCTCTGGTCCAAAGGCTAGTTCAAGTTCAAAGTAAATTTAAAAAGTACATATATATTACCATAAACAACCCTAAGGTTTATTTTCCTGGTGGGCATAGGCAGTAAATCTACAGATTCAATGAAGACCACACCCAACAGCATGGATAAACAACCAATGTACAAATACAAGAGAGAAAAAGATAATAAAAAAGAAACTAAGAGTCCAGGTAACTTACCTACCTTCAGACCTTTCTGTTTCCCAAGAACCTTCTCCTTAGTATTGGCAACTACACCCACTTTTACCCCCCAACACTCTTGAATTTCTGGCATACTACTAGTGTCTTCCACAGTGAAGACTGACACAAAATACTTATTAAGTTCATCTGCCATATCTTTATCCCCCATTATGACTGTACCTCTTCAATGTCACTTTCCAGTGGTCCAATATCACTTCCTCAAACTTGTGTCTTCAGCATAAGAGGCAAAGGATTCAGATATGTGGGAATGTCACTACTGTCAGTGGTATCATTTCTAAATGGTATTGTCCTTGATTTTTACTGGATCTAAATCCCAGTTTTTCACCAGAAGAACATCAGTGATTCCAACAAATGGCTTTCCACCATCTGATCATAAGAAATTAGACATTTAGCAGAATTTAGACATTTGGCCCATAAACTCTGCTCCACCATTTCATCATGGCTGATCCAATTTTGTCTCTCAGCCCCATTCTCCTGCCTTCTCCCTGTATCCCTTCATGCCCTGATTAATCAAGAATCTATCAACCTCTGCCTTAAATGTACATAAAGACTTGGCTTCCATAGCAGCCTGTGGCAAAGAATTCCACAGATTCACCACTCTCTAGCTAAAGAAATTCTTCCTCTAAAAGGACACCCCCTCTATTCTGAGGCTGAGTCCTCTGGTTTTAGATACTCTCACCATAGGAAACATCCTCTCCACATCCACTTTATCAAGGCCTTTCATCAATAGGTTTCAATGAGATCACCCCTCATTCTCCTGAATTCTAGTGAACACAGGCCCAGAGCCATCAAACACTCTTCATATGACAAGCTATTCAATCCTGGAATCATTTTCATGAACCTCCTTTCAACCCTCTCCAGTTTCAGCATATCCTTTCTAAGATGAGGGGCCCAAGCCTGTTCACAATGCTCCAAATGAGGCCTCATTAGAGCATTATAAAGTTTCAACATTACATCCTTGCTTTTATATACTAGTCCTCCTGAAATGAATGCTAACATTGTATTTGCCTTCCTTGCCACAGACTCAACCTGAAAATTAATCTTATGGAATCCTGCAACAAGGACTCCTAAGACCCTTTGCACCTTAATTTTTTTTGTATTTGATCTCCATTTAGGAAATAGTCAACCATTTCTTCTCTTCCACCAAAATGCATGACTATACACTTCCCAACGCTGTATTCCATCTGCCACTTCTTTGTCCATTTCCTAACCTATCTAAGTCCTTCTGTAGCCCCTCTACTTCCTCAGAATTATCTGCCCCTCCACTATCTTCGTATCGTCCGCAAACCTGACCAGAAAGCCATCAATTCCGTTACCCAAATTATTGACATATAATGTAAAAAGAAGAGGTCCCAACATAGATGTCTGTGGAACACCACCAGCAGCCAACCAGAAAAGTCTCCCTTTATTCCCTCTCTCAATTCTGATTCCCTCAATCAGCTAATGTTCTTTCTATGCTAGTAACTTTTCTGTAATACCATGGGATCTTAACTTGTTAAGCAGCCTTAAGTGTGGCATGTTGTCAAAGGTCTTCTGAAAGTCCAAGTACACAACATCTACCAATTCTCCTGCTTGTTATTTCTTCAAATAATTTCAACACATTTGTCAGGAAAGATTTTCTCTTAAGGAAGCCATGCTGACCACAGCCTGTCTTATCATGTACCTCCAACTACCCCGAAACCACATCCTTACAGTCGACTTCAACATCTGCTCAACCACTGAGGTCAAATAAACTGGCCTATAATTTCTTTTCTTCTGCTTCTCTCCCTTCTTGAAGAGCGGAGTGACATTTGCAATTTTCCATTCCTCCAGAACCATGCCAGAATCAATTGATTATTGAAAGATCATTTCTAATGCCTCCAAAATCTCATTAGCCACCTCTTTTAGAGCCCTGGTGTGTAGACCATCTGGTCCAGGTGATTTATCTACCTTCAGACCTTTCAGCTTCCCATGAACCTTCTCCCTAAAAATGACAATTTCACACACTTCTGCCCCTTAACACTCTTGAACTTCTAGTAAACTGCCCATCAATCCTTATTTAACCCTAACCCAATCACGGAACAATTTAGAATGTCCAATTAACCCACTAACCGGTATGTTTTGGATTGTGGGGGGAATCTGGAGCACCCAGGGAGGACCACAGGGAGGACGTACAAAGACTCCAAAGACATACAGAGGATGCCAGAATTGAACTCTGAACTCCGACATCCCAAGCTGTAATAGCAGTGTGCTAACCGCTCTGCCTGAGGAAACAATTCCTTCTTATCTACTTATTATAAAGAGACTGTGGTTAGAACATGGAGAGTGGGCAGAGGCAGCCATCGAGTATATTGTCTTGCTGTGACATTGTTAATTTTTAACCAAATGTCTTTGAAGTAACTGTTCAGCCACAGTTGCCGTACTGCATACAAAATATTAAAGCACTAACCCTGACTTGTGTAAAAGTACAAGCTGGAATAAAGGTTAGCAAACCTCACAATCTGAATTAAATTATAAAGGCCTTTGAAGTAAGGATGTCAGACCAATATAACTAGAACCATTGTAAGTTAATGAAATGAAATTGCAAACTGGTATTAGAAAAGTTTAAACAGGAGAAAATCTGCAGATTGTGTCTTTATTCACTCTTCCTGCTAATGAAGGGAATATTGAAATACCCACTTAAACGATATCTGAGCACTGTGTGTTTGTCCTGATGAAGTGGTTTGATCACTTCATTTCTAACATCCTGTCCTGCACAAACATGAGAAAACCTGCAGATGCTAGAAATCCAAAGCAACACACAGCAACTATGGACAGGAATCGAGTCAACGTTTCAGGCCAAGTCTCTTCATCAGGCCTGCAAAGGAAGGGGGAAAATGCCAGAATTAGAAGGTGGGGAGGGGAAAGAGGAAAAGTTAGAAGGCGATGGGTGAAGCCAGGTGGGTAGGGGAGGGGGAAATGAAGTAAGGCACCAGGATCTAATAAAAGTATGCTGTCGTATCCTATAAATGCAAGAGATTCTGCAGATGCAGGAAATCCAGAGCAACACACATAGAATGATGGAGGGACTCAGCAGGCCAGGTAGTATCAATAGAAAAGAGTAAACAGTTGATATTTTGGGCAAAGACCCTTCTTCAGGACTGAGGATGGGAAATGTTTGACAGAATTCCCAAAGCAGGATTTTGGAAAATCCTGACGCAGTTATGTAATGTTTCAGTTACTGGTCTCTCACTCATTGATCCGGGTACATGAGATAAAATCCCACCATGGTGGCTGGAGAGTTAACTCGCATGTTCATGTGTCAGTAATGGTAGCCTACAGTCTGTGGCAAGGGCCTGCCTGGTTCAGGGGAGGAACTGTCCCATCCTTGCCCATTGCACCAACTGTGGCTGCTTCTGCCCTGATTTGGAGATCGTGAAAAGGCAGCAAATGCTGGTCCTACCACTGGCATCTATGACCTCATAGAAGATTGAGAACCCTACAACATTTTTTAAATAATGTAAAAGTGGTGATGGAATAACCTCATGGTATCTCCTAGTTCTGTTTCTAATTAATGCCACCTATCCTCTTTCCACACAACCTATCTTCATCGGATCCAAATGTTTGCAAAGGAAATAGATGAGTCATGGCATTATCATATCTACACAAATTTCAAGAGTTCTACCTTGCTGAAGCCAGTCAGCAATTCTCAGACACCTCCTCACACCTACCCTCAAAGAGGAACCCACTCTGGACAACCAGAAAACTGTCTCTGACACTGTCACTGACCTCATTAGGTCTGGAGAACTCCCATCCACTGTGACCAAACTCATAGTTCCCTTATCCCACATTCCTCACTTTTTCATCACCTACCCAAGATCCACAAATGTTACTGTCTAGTTGGGCCAATTTTCTCTGCTTGTTCCTGACCCACTGAACTCATATCGTCATACCTCAACTCCATTTTATCTCTCTTGGCTCAATCCATTCCCACCTATATCTGCAACACTCCTCATGCTCTCAATCTCCTCATTAACTTTAATTTCCCTGGCCCTGACCACCTCATTTTCACCATGGATGTCCAGGCACTCTACACTTCCGTTCCTTGTCACCTTAAATCTCTCCACTTCTTTCTCAATAAAAGAACCAACCAGCTCTTCTCCACCACAACCCTCCTCCATCTGGTAGAACTGATCCTCGTCATCAACAATTGTTTCTTTGGCTTCTCCCACCTTCTCTAGACTTGAGGGATAGCCATGGGCATCCATATGGGCCCCAGCTATGCCTGCCTCTTCGTTAGTTATGTAGAACATACATGTTCCGATCTTTCCCTGGTAATGCTCTTCAACTCTTCCTCTTCTACACTGGCAGCTGCACTGATGATGCATAGTGCTGCCATGCTGAGCTCGTCAATTTCATCAACTTTGCCTCCAACTTCCACCCTGCCCTTGCATTCACTTTGTCCATTTCTGATACCCCCTGCCCCTTTCTCGATCTCCCTGTCTCCATCTCTGGAGAGAAACTATCAACCAACATCTTTCATAAACCAGCCAATTCCCATAGTTGTCTTGGCTATAACTCTTCACACACTGTTTTCTGTAAAAATGCTATTTCCTTTTCTCAGTTCCTTCATCTCCGCTACATCTGTTCCCAGGATGTGACTTTTCTTTCCAGGATGTCAGAAATGTTGTCTTCCTTCAAGGAACTAGCTTACTCTTCCTCCACCATTTCTCAAACATCCATGTTCACCCCATCTTCCCGCCGGCTGAACAGTAATAGAGTTCCTCTTGTCCTCACCTACCACCCCATGAGCCTTCACATCATCCTCTGCAATTTTGGCCATCTTCAAAGGGATCCTACCACCAAGATATCTTTACTCCACCCCCCACCCTCTCTCTGCTTTCCACAGGGATTGCTCCCTCCATGATTCCCTTGTCCATTTGTCATTCCCCACTAATCTCCCTCCTGGCACTACCCCTGCAAGTGGCCTAAGTACTACACATGCCCATTTGCCTTCTCCCTCAGCTCCACTCAGAACTCCGGGCAGTCCTTCCAGGTGAGGCAACACTTCACCTGTGGATCTGCTGGGGTTAACTATTGTGTCTGGTGCTCCCAAAGCAGCCTCCTTTACATTGGTAAGACCCATCATAAATTGGGGGACCGCTTTGTAGAGTACCTCCGCCAATTCACCAAAAGCAGAGCTTCCCAGTGGCCAAGCATTTTAATTCCAATTCTTATTCCCATTCCAGCATGTTGGTCCATGGTCTCCTCTTGTGCCACAATAAGGCCACCCTCAGGTTGGAGAAGCAACACCTTATGTTCCATCTGGGTGTCCTCCAACCTGATGGCATGAATATCAGTTTCTCCTTCTGGTTTAGAAAAAAATTCCCTTCCCATCCCCACTTCTTCTATTCCGTACTATTGCCACTGCCTATCACCTCCCTGTGGGTCCCCTCCTTCCCCTTCTCCTAATGTCCATTCTCCTCTCCTAACAGATTCCTTCCTTTCCCATCTATCTGGCCTCACCTATCACCATCTAGCTTTCCTCTTTCCCCTTCCTTTCCAGCCCTGATGAAGTGTCTAGGCCTGAAACATCGACTATTTATTTATTTCTGTAGAAACTGCCTGACCTATTGAGTTTCTCCAGCATGTTGTGTGTTTTGCTCAAGAATTCAAAGTTCAAAGTTAATTTATTATCAAAGTACATACAGTATATATCATCTTATACAACCCTGAAATCCATTTTCTTGCAGGCATTCACAGTAGAACAAAGAAATGCAATAGAATCAATGAAAAACTACATGCAAACAAAAACAGTCAAGCAATCAATATGCGAAAGACAACAAATTTTGTAAATACAATCAAAAATAAAACAACATAAAAAAATAAATAAGTGATATTGAAAACATGAGATGTAGAGTCAGTAAGCCATAGCTCGTGGAATCGGTTCAGTTTTGGGATGAGTGAAGTTATCTACTCTGGTTCAGGAGTCTGATGGTTGAGGAGTAATAATTGTTCCTGAACCTGGTGGTAAGGGACCTAAGGCTCCTGTATCTCCATCCTGACAGCAGCATTGAGAAGAGGTGGAGATCCTTGATGATGGATGCTACTTTCCTCCGATAGAGCTCCTTGTAGATGTGCTCAACAGTGGGGAGGGCCTTGCCTGTGATGGACTGGGCTGCACCCACTACTTCTTGTAGGCTTGTCTGTTCAATGACATTGGTGTTTCTGTGCCACACATGACACAACCAGATATATTAAAAAAAAAGTCCTAAGGTTGATTTGGATTGGGTTTTAATTTTGTACCTTAACAGATGTGTAGAGAGCTTTCATAAACAGCAGTGGTCTTTTCAGTTCATTTTGGTAATGCTGACAGAAATATGTAATTGGAAGCATGGCCACACTTGTGGGCTACCCCAGCTCATCCTTGGATTTTGTAGCTCATTAATAACAAGCAACACATTTCACTGTAGGTTTTGATGTGCATGTGACAAATAAAGCTAATTTTATCTTTATCTAACTGGTACTCTGTAAAATGGTCTACCATGTCACTGACAAATTTAACCAACTTCATCGGGCAAGGCCAGTGATCCAGGCAAGATGCTCATCTCAAAGTTCCATTCTTGCAGATTTGTCAGAAGGCAGACTATGTATTTGCAGCACGTGGGTTGCTCATTGAGCCATGATGAGTTAACTTAAGCACTGAACTTGAGACCTGCAATATTGCAAGTGATATTGTGGAATTCTTTGCCACAGGCAGCTGTGGAAGCCAAATCTTTATGTATGTTTAAGGCAAAGATTGATAGATTTGTGATTGGTCAGGACACGAAGGGATTACGGGGAGAAGGCAAGAGATTGGAGCTGAGAGGAAAATTGGATCAGCCATGATAGAGCAGACTCAATGACCTTATTCTGCTCCTATATCTTATGGTCTTAATATGGATTAATACTAGGTGCCAGTTTTCCTTCTAAGTTAATTGATAGAGTTGTAACATCCACTATAGTTGCATTCATCTCTTTAAAAATTCTTGTGAATAAAACCAGTGCTTGAGGTGCACAGAAAGTTTGACAGCATCTATGAACAGAGAACTGGTTAAACTTTCAATATTCAAATAGCTAAGAATTAATTTTCAGTTACATATTATTCAATTCAGACTGTTAGATTGTTGGAAGACTGGGTACTTACTTAGTTAAGTGCTTTGTGTACCTAATAAAGTGGCCACTTCATTATGTTTGAGGTCTTCTGCTGCAGTGGCCCATCCATGTCAAGATTTGACATGCGCATTCAGGGATGCTCTTCTCTACACCACTATTGTAACATGTGGTTATTTGGGTTATTGTTCTCTTGTCAGCTTGAACCAATCTGGCTATTCTTCTCTGACCTCTCTCATTAATGAGGCTTTTTTGCCCACAGAACGACCGCTCACTGTAAACTCCAGAGACTTTGTTTATTTATTTATTGAGATACAGCACAGAATAGGATCTTTGTGCCACACCACCTGGCCAATCCCCTTATTTAATCCTTACCTAATCATGGGATAATTTTCAATAACCAATTAACTCACGAAACCAGTATGCCTTTGGACTGTGGGAGGGAACTGGAGCACCCGGAGGAAACCCACATGGTCACAGGGAGAACGTACAAACTCCTTACAGGCAGCAACAAGAATTAAACTCGGGTCACTGCTACTGTAAAGTGTTGTGCTAACTATTATGTTAGCGTGCCATGCTGTTGTGTGTGAAAATCCCAGGAGATCAGCAGTTTCTGAGATACTCAAACCACAATCATTCCACTGTCATAGTCAAATTTTTCAATATCTTCCCCATTCTGATGTTTGACCTGAAAACTTCTTGACCATGTCCACATGCTTTCCTGCATTGAGTTGTTGCCACATCATTGATTAGATATTTGCAGTAACAAGCAAGTGTGCAGACATACCTAATAGCTGCTGAGGGTATACTTAGTGAGTAGCATATTGGTGCATTCAGAAACCCGCCATCTCTTGGTATGTGTTGCAACATATCCATATCAACAACTCCAGTTTGCCAGTGATAGGCTTCCAAAGATATTAGAGATCTTGGATTTTTAACCAAAGCTCTCTGCTTTCTCTAGATCGGCCTGACATTTGCAATCGTCTTTGGAGTGATCCTGTATCGAATCTCCACGGCAGCAGCTATGGCTGTGAGCCCTGATCCATATGCCAAAGCTAACGTCCGAGTCATTGTCACGGCTACTGCAGTCATCATAAATCTGGTGGTCATTCTCATTTTGGATGAAGTCTATGGTGCTGTTGCTCGATGGCTGACAAAAATTGGTAAGTATACATTTTTTCCAAGGTAAACTTCATCTCTGGATCTCTGTTTATTTTGCTGATCCTTGGGGTTCTTTCAGGAGTTAGGAATGATGAGCAGTCTTTAATTTCAATTATTATTTACTTTATAGTACAAACAAACATACAAATATTAAGCAAGTGAAGTAAATAGCTGAGAAACAATGCAGAGAGGTGAATGTGAAGACAAAAGAATAAAGATGGCACCTCTGTAAAATCCATCTCTTTTATAGATAATATAAGGAAAACCTTTAGATAGAAATAAACTAGTTAATAGGCTAGATAATTAAAACAGTTGCATCACTTTGGTAATGTGCTAATACTTAGCCAATGAAAAATGAGAAAGGTGATAAGACATTAGTTTAACTGCTACACCGCTTTCTGCTAGTGAGTGAGGATGAACCATGACATACTATGGAAAAATACTTGAGTTTGCTAAAAAGTATCTTTTTTTTAAAAAGGTGTTTTCAAACACCACAATACTGATTCCTAAACATTTTTAGGTATTTGTTTATCAACATACCGAGAAATTTCAAGACTGACTGGAGCTATAGATGTTTGAAGTGCCATTCAACTCCCTTATCTGAGTTTATATTTCCTCATGAAGTCCAGAATCACTCGTTTCAGATGAATAGTCAAAGACAGTGCTTGCTTTCATTTCATGTACTTCAGATTTTAATTTTCCCTCCCAAAACTCGTGGATACAGCACTGTACATCAGAAGGAAAAAAACCTTCCCACCATTGAGCACATCTACCAGGAACACTGCCACAGGAGAGCAGCATCCAGATGCAAGTGCCCCACCCCCCACTCTCCAGGCCATGCCCACTTCCCACTGCTGCCACCAGGAAGGAGGAACAAGATCCTCAGGTCCCACACCACCAGGTTCAGGAACAATTATTACCTTTCAACCATCACTATCCTGCACTATCGTGGACAATCTCATTCACCACAACACTGAACTGATTCCACAAGCCATGACTCACTTTCAAGGACTCTCCAACTCATGGTCTCAGTTTTATTTATTTATTTTCTTTGCACTGTTTGTCTTCTTTAATGCATTGGTTGCTTGTTATTCTGTGTACGTAGTTTCTCATTTATTCTATTGTATTTCCTTATTCCACTGTGAATGCCTGCAAGAAACGTTGATGATAAATTTATTTTGAACTTTTGAACTTTGGGATAAATCACCATCAATTGCTCCTCAGTTCCTCAACAAAGAGCTTAGTGATCTCAGGAATGTTGTACCATGGTTTATTGCATATCCCGGATTAAATATTTGCTTGCTTTCTTTGGACCATTTTGTAGCTGTTGAGAATGTCATTATTACTAGCAATGTGCACTGCATGAGCAGTCACCCACCGATATTCCCAAAGATCACGGTGCAATTACAATTCCTCTTCCCACAGCCCTCTGGCCCCCCCCCCCACCCCCATTAGGCTGTTGGGAAGCTGTGGGAGTCATGGTTATAAAGGTATCTGCATGCTTACAAGTTGAAGGAGGCAATCAACAGTGTTACTTTATGTCAGTACTTGCTGAAATTACCCAGTTCTTGCCAAAAGACGGCAGGAGCGCAGAGATCATAGTCTATTTCCTTTCCCATTCCCTCATTTCCAAACAATCCATTTGATATAATTGACTTGTTATTGAATAAGTTATTTTAATGTACCTGTCACTTTAATGTTTACATTGAATGTACTAAAATGTCATTTCAAAATTGTCCCTAATTAAACCTACGATGACTTGGTATTTTAAAAACAATGTGTGTGTGTGTGTGTGTGTGTGTGTGTGTGTGTGTGTGTGTGTGTGTGTGTGTGTGTGTGTGTGTGTGTGTGTGTGTGTGTGTGTGTGTGTGTGTGTGTGTGTGTGTGTGTGTGTGTGTGAGAGATCATTGATGAGGTACAAGAGCTTGAAGAGAGAGACTCAACATTTTTAGGAAGAGCTTCTGCCCCTCCACCATCAGACCTCTGAACAGACAATGAACCCATGAACACTACCTCACTATTTTTGCTCTCTTTTTACATTGCTTAGTTCATTTAATTTTCATATATTCAGAATATTTCTTACTTTAATTTATAGTATTTTTATTACACATTGTGCTGCACCACTCCTGCAAAACAATGACTTTCACTGTATTTGTTGGTGATAATTAGTCTGATTCTGATTTTGATTCAGACACTCCAGCCCAGGGATTGCCAACTTTTTAATGTTATGGACCAATAGTGTTAAGCAAGGGCTCCATGATGGGAACCCCTGCTCGGACCTGTCCTCTGAAGGCAGCTGTTCTGGGCACAGCCCTGCTGCAGGTACCTGGCTTTCCTCCTCATCATCTTCCTGCAGCCAAGTTTGTGTCCAAAGTCTAGGTATTCTTTGATAAGGAAAGTTTTCCGGTTGCTGGTTCTTGTAAATGTTTGGCACCAGGTCAGGAAAAAATTGTTTTTGATTTTTTTAAAATACCATTGCTGCTTTAAAGTAGGACATATACTCCCTGCTTCTTTGAATTGGCATACATTTCCTAATGGCAGGAGACTATGTGTAGTTGATGTTCAGAAAGGGATACCAATTCACATAGCTGCTCCTTACATAAAAGTGCACAATGTCCATTGATACAGCATTATTAAATATGGTGAAATTTCCTGGATACCTTCTAATAGCAAAGGCATTTGATAATTTGACACCAAGCTGCATGAGGCTATTCAGACAGACTATCAGAATCGGGTTAATTATAAGGCTAT
The DNA here is from genome assembly GCF_048418815.1 of Hemitrygon akajei. Lineage (NCBI taxonomy): Eukaryota > Metazoa > Chordata > Chondrichthyes > Myliobatiformes > Dasyatidae > Hemitrygon > Hemitrygon akajei. Next base: position 174,503,028 of record NC_133129.1, read on the forward strand.
AAGACGTAGGAGCAGAATTAGGCCATTTGGCCCATCAAGTCTACTCCGCCATTCTATCACAGCGGATTCCATTTCAATTCAATTCATTTCAACTCAATTCAAGTTTAATTGTCATTCAATCATACATGAATGCCCATGAATACAGACAAATGGGACAGCGTTACTCCAGGGTCAAGGTGCAAGATACAGTACTAACAGTCACACACAGCACAAAGCACATATTGCACATACAGGATAGCATAAACCTGTAAGATATCAATAAAATACAGCCGCACAAAATAAATAGTCTAGGCCTGAGTCCATGAATACCAGAGAAATCTGCAGCTGACCACAATACAGCTTGTCTCTCTCACCCCATTCTCCTTCCTTCTCCCCTTACTAATCAGAACCCATCAACCCCCACTTTAAACATACATAATAGTTTGCCCTCCACAGCTGTCTGTGACAATGAATTCTATAGATTCACCACCCTCTGGCTAAAGAAATGACTCCTTATCTCTGTTCTAAAGGGACGTCCTTCTATTCTGAGGCTGTGCTCTTCAGTCCTCGACTTCACCACAATTGGAAATATTCTCTCCTTATCATCTCTGTCTAGGCCTTTAGATATTCAGTAGGTTCCAATGATTATCATAGACTTACTAAAGATTCAGAATTGTTTCATGTCATTTCCTGTACACAGTAAATGAGAATGGAGTAATTGTTACTCCGGCTCCAATACAGTGTATATAAAAAAAACACAATAAATGTAGTGGGATGGGTAAGTGGGTGGAGAGTTGATCAGCTTTACTGCTTGGGTAAAGTAATTGTTTTTCAGTCTAGGGATCCTGGTGTGGATGCTACATAGCCTCCTCCCTGATGGGAGTGGGACAATCAGTCCATAGCAGTGTGGGTCAGATCCTTCAAGATGTTGCTGGCCTTCTTCTGGCACTTTGTGTGTATATGTCCTTGATGGCGGGTAGGCTGATGCCTGCGATGTGTTGGGTAGTTTTGACCACCCGTTGTAGAGCCTTCCTGTCAGCCACAGTGCACTGTACACACAAGGCAGTGATGCAGCTTGTTGGGATGGTCTCTACTGCACATCTGTAAAAGGTTGTGAGCATAAATGTTTACAGTCCATTCTCCTCAGGAAGTAGAGATGTGGGTGAGTTTTCTTGATTGTGTAGGATGCGTTTGGGACCATGAGAGGTTGTGCAATTATGTGCACTCCCAGGGGTTTGAAACTTCCCAGTTTCCACTGCTGTGCCACTGATATAAAGAAGGGTGTAATCCTAGACAAAAGTGTCGATAAGTATATCCTTTGTCTTGTTGATGTTGAGGAAGAGGTTAGTTACCTAGCACCAGGACTCAAGCTCTTCCACCTCCTCTCTGTAGGCCGTCTCATCGTTGAAGATGATGAATCCTAGCACTGTCATGTCATCAGCAAACTTGACAATGTGATTACCCCGGTGTTGGGCCCTGCAGTCAAGCGTGAGCAGTTATTTGATGTGAAATTTCTTTTACAGCAGCAATACAGTGCAAAGACATAGAATTACAAAAATAAAGTAGATTACAATACAAATCATGAATTACAAAAATAAATTATGCAAAATAAAGCAATAACAAGGTGGTGTTCATGGACCATTCAGAAATCTGATGGTGGAGTGAAAGGAACTGTTCCTGATTCATTGAGCGTGGGTCTTCAAGTTGCTGTGCTTCCTCCCCCAATAGTTATAACAAGAGGAGGGCATGTCCCAAATGGAGAGGGCCTCCAAAAGCCTAGTCAAAGGATTGGTTTTAAGCAAACATCTTGAAGGCACATAGGCACTGACATTTTTTTCTGGATTGAGTTAGAGGGCATTGAGTTTAGGAAGCCAAAGGGAATTGTGTGCTGGCCAGAGCTGAAGAAGCATTGAGGCCTTGGTGGAGAATGCAGTGAAGTACAAAGGGGCGGGCATTGCAAACAATAATTTCAGTGAGGCAGTATGAATTGGCATGTGGATGGAAAATGATATATTATGGATTAGGATATAGTTTTGGATTAATTTATGGATGTTTAACGATGGGAGACTGGTCAGGAGTATATTGTAATAAATTGTATGAGAGACTGCATTAATTGTAATTATGGTACATTAGTCTAATAATGTTAGCAGACTTGCTCACCATGGCATCTGGCTGGCAACTGAAAGTCAATCTTGGCAACCAGTTGAAGTTACCTGACTTCATCGCATCATCATCACTGAGGCCTGACATAGTCATTCTGTCAGAAACCTTGAGGCAGGTGGTCATGGTAAAACTGACAGTTTCTTGGGAAGATTGAATTGAGGAGGCATTTGAGCATAAGAAAGCCAAAATCAGGAGTTTGTAGACCAGTGACAGAGACAGGGGAGCAGGGCATGATGTGAGCCTATAGATCTGGGGCGTAGAGGTTTTGCTGTGCAGAACCTATCTCTGCTTGTTATTGGAGGGGCTGCAAAGAAAAGGGCCTCCAGATGGCTTTGGATCAAGAAGTGTGACCTGTGGACCAACGCTGCAGGGATTCAACCATTGCTGAGTAATCTGGGTGGGGGTCTTTCTTGATGTTGAAAGACCCAAAACATCAGATGACCCCAGCTTACGTTGATGGTGTGTCCCAGTGCATCCTGTGATGTATTTCAGGATCAGAGACTTAATTTTTGGTTGTTAACTCATAATCACACTTGTGTTTCATTCCTTCCACAGAGATCCCAAAAACAGACAAAAGTTTTGAGGAAAGATTAATTTTTAAGGCTTTTCTGTTGAAGTTTGTGAATGCCTACACGCCAATCTTTTACGTTGCGTTCTTCAAAGGCAGGTGAGTTACCCATTTTCCTTACAGCCATGTGCTTGTCTAATAATCTTTTAAATGTTCCTGATGTAACTGCCTCTACCATCACCACTAGCAGTGCATTCCAACCACCTATCGCTCGCTGTGTGCAATCAAACTATCTCTGACATCTCCACTGAACTTTGCTCCACACACCTTAGAAGGATGTCCTCTGGTATTGGCCATTGAGAAAAAGGTGCTGGATGTCCATTCTGTCTATGCCACTTATAATCTTGTACTTCTCCGTCAAGTCACCTCTCATCCTCCTTCAGTCTAAAGAGAAAAGCCCGAGCACACCCAAACTTTCTTCATAAGACAAGATGTACAGTAAATATAAACATAAGATTCTGTAGCTGCTGGAAATCCAGAGGAACACCCGCACAAAATGCCGGAGGAAATCAGCAGCTCAAGCAACATCCAGGGAGGGAAATAAACAGTCATTATTTCAGGCTGAAACCGTTCTACCAGATTGAAAAGGAATGGGGAGGAGCCAGAACTATTGGACTGCAAGTTCCCTTTCAATTCTCTCCAACTTGCAAATATATTGCTACCTTCCATTAGTTTGGGCTGTGAATCCTGGGACTCCCTGCCTAATGATGTGGAGAGCACTTTAACCAAGTAACTCCAACAATTTAAGAATGTCCTTGCATGACAGATAGGATTGGACCGCAAATTCCAGCATTGTTTTTATCACACAAGTAAAAATCAACTAACAAAAAAGTAGGATTGGTGAGTGATAATGTGAACCCAAAGGGCCTTTCTTCCGAACATGGCTATGTGACAACTATGTGACAATATGAATTTTTTTTATGTTTTTTAAGAAATTGAACAAAATTGGGGAAGTGTGACTTGAAACTGAATGATTGCTTCACAATAACAAGGGCTATTCACCCTAATTTGGCCATAACTTCTTCAGTCTGAATAGTATTTGATGCTCTGCGTAAGTGAAGCTATACTTACTATCATTTGCTTCCAGGTTCACAGGTCGACCTGGAAAATATATAAATATCTTTCACAGCATGCGCATGGAAGAGGTAGTGTAATTTCTTGGGCCTTCTCATATTTAAATGAAAATTTAGCTCGAGCGTTTGCCATCTGATTTAAGACTAATAACTTTTGTTTTTCATTTTGATCAGTGTGCTCCAGGAGGCTGCCTAATGGAGCTGTGCATTCAACTGAGCATCATCATGCTGGGAAAGCAGTTAATACAGAACAACCTGTTTGAAATAGGCATTCCGTAAGTATCTAACTGTATCTTGGCATGTTGACGGACCACTTAAAATTGCAAATAAATTGCTTGAAGCTCATTTTCCTCCAATGACATTTAGGCTTTCCATCAAAAGACAGGGCCAGTTGATTCTCTGGCTTTCAGTGTTGACTGGTAAATGAGCATTAGTAAGTACTTGAACAGTCCTACTCCTTGAAATCTGTGGGAAAGGTCTTGAGGAGTGCAGTAGAACAAAGGGATCTGGGAATACAGATCCATAATTCCTTGGAAGTGGCGTCACAGGTAGATAGGGTCATAAAGCTTTTGGCACAATATCCTTCATAAATCAAAGTAATATGTACTGGAGTTGGGATGTTATGTTCAAGTTGTTTAAGATGTTGGTGAGGCCAAATATGGAGTATTGTGTGAAGTTCTGGTTACCTACCTTCAAGAAAGATTTATTTAGAGATACAGCACAGAATTGGCCTTTCTGGTCCTTCAAGCTGTCCTGCCCAGCAACCCCCGACATCCCCCTGATTAACGCTAATGTAATCACGAACAATTTACAATAACCAATTAACCTTCGGGTACATCTTCGGGCTGCGGGAGGGAACCAGAGTACATGGTTCCCTGCAAGGAGAACTGGAAACCCACGCATTCCACAGGGAGGACGTTCAGACTCCTTACAGAGGCCACCAGGATTGAACTCTGATCTCCAGAAGGTCCCAAGCTCTAATAACATCGCGCTAGCTGCTACATTGCAATGGTGCCCTAAGATATCAATAAGATTGGAGGAGTACAGAGAAAATTTACAAGGATCTTGCTGGAATTTGATGACCTGAGTGAAAGGGAAAAGTTGTATAGGTTAGGGCTATTCCCTGGAGCAGAGGAGAATTATGAGGGGGATAGGTAGGGTAAATGTAAACAGGCTTTTCCCACTGAGGTCAGGTGAGACTAGAGCCAGAGGTCATAGGTTAAGGGTGAAAGGTGAAATCTTTAATGGGAATCTTAAGGAGAAGCTTCTTCACTCAGACGGTGGTGCATGTTTCAATAGGTACACTTAATGTTTCAATAGGTACATTGGTGTACATTGGTATGAGGTTCATAGGTCAGAGAAATGTATGCAATGCACATCCTGAAATTCTTTGTGGAAAGAGCTGCCAACAGAAGTGGTGGATGCAGGTTTGGTTGCAACTTTTAAGAGAAATTTGGATAAGTATGTGGACGGGAGAGGTATGCAGGGCAATGGTCCAGGTGCAGTTCGATGGAACTAGGCAGAATAATAGTTTGGCATGGACTAGATGGGAGAAAGGGTCTCCTTCTGTGCTGTAGTATGACTCTAACTCTGCTCAGATCCTCTTGCTGATAAAAGGAGAATTACCTGCTCGCATTTACCATATCTGTTCCCCTCATAGAAAGAATAATAATGTCACTCAAAAGCTCTTGTACTCTTTGTGAAATAACAAGCTATTTCTCCAACATCATGGATCAACTGATTATTTGGTTCCTTTGAGGTCAACGTGTCCATATGCTGCCATATGCTGTATAATTGGCTTTCTTTTCACCCTTGACACACTTCTAACTCAATAAGGCTTCAGTATTTCTGTGGTGTGCATTTCAGTCTTCAGATTTTCACCAGAGAATATTATAATTTTGTTTTGTATTTCAAAAAATTGGCATGGAGTCTGGTAATTTTTTCTTCAGTCAAAGGATGTGGACGTGAAAGCTAGAGCAGTATTTATGATCACCCCTAATTCCTCTGTTTAGCTCAGAGGATCTGGGTATGCATGAGAGCAGATGATTTTAGAATATTATATATTATTTTAGAGGTACACCACAGTAAAAGGCCCTCCCTCCAATGAGTCTGCGCTGCCAAATTACACCTGTGACAAATGAACCCACTAACCTTCATGTCATTGGTTTGTGGGAGGAAGCAGAAGAATCCAGAGCCCCTGTGGTCCTGGGGAGAACATACAAACCCCTTGCAGACAATGGCGAATGGAACCCAGATTTCTGCAGCTGTAATAGCATTATGAGCACTGCTACCGTGCCACATAAATGTAAACAAATGTCTTGTTGTTGTGATGTTGATAGTTTCTTGATTGGCCAGGGCATCTAAGGTTACAGGGGAATTGGGGTTGAGAGGGATAATAAATAAGCCATGATAAATGCTGCAGCAGACTAGATGAGCTGAATGGCCTAATTCTGCTCCTGTACCTTATGGAGAAGTACAGAGATGCATCATGACCTGGATGCTAAAGCTTTGAGCTCCAGCACAAACAAGATGGACATTATAACTCACATCTGTGTGATACCATGACTGGTGTCTTCAGTTTTTCTGGATTTTTAGAAAGCAGGTGAAACCACACTTAATGCTGGGATACCAGAATGAGACTTCAAGCATCACTGACTAGGAATGTCCCTTCTGACTATAACCTATGTCATTCAAATCTCATTGCAGGCATTACTCTCACTGATAGAGAACAAAGAGCTATTTGCTAACTTTTGTCTTGTTCTACTGGGCCGGTGAACATTCTTTGTCCCCAGAAGCTCCTCTGCCTTTTCCTGGAGAAAGCAGTGGAGAGGAATAATAGAGTATCTCTGGGCAGGGCAGCTGATTAAAAAAGATGAACCATATCGCCTGAAGCATCTTGTCTCCTTCAGCGTGTTATTTTGATTCCCTTCCATTGCCAAGAACAGTGACCTCTTGCAGTTGTTTCCTGTGATGTTATCAACACTTACGGTTAAACATGTACATTTTCAAACAAATAAGGATTACAAATTTGACAAAATAGCTTGAGTTATTATTCATTTGGTCCACATCCTCATCTAGACACAAAAAAACCAGCAATATACAGTATCATCTCGCTAAACAGATCGCTGAACGCATCTTTTGTTGTGTTATTCCTGGAATCTTTGGAAGCTGTCAAAGAAAGTCTGAACCTACTCCACATGGCAGTCACCCAGGCAGGGTATTCTGCAGCACAGGAGAGAGGGAAAAGTACAGGACCTTAGAAACTACTGTCCTCACAGAGGTAAGAGTACAGGGACAGCCGAGAGTGGCCTCGAAAATATTAGGCAAGCCTCACAGATTGGAACTGCAGTCTCCAGCCTATTACCTGCATTTCAAAGTCTTGTCTCTCTTTTTTCACTTGGCGGACAGTCCACTGAAAAGGCACTGTTCCCACCCCTGCAACACAAGCTCCAGAATTTCGGCTGGAGAGGTGATAAGCGGAAAGGGATGTACACTGTAGAACACTCGATTTGAGGCAGTGAGGGCAAAAGTTTCTCTTCCCTCTAAGCAGGATGAAGATAGGGACTAGTGTAGTCTTGCTAGGAACATACAATATACAACAGTACAGTAGGCTCGTTGGCCCACAAGATGTTATGCTGACCTTTTAACCTACTACAGGATCATTCTAACCCTTCCCTCCCACGTAGCCCTCCATCTATTGTCCATCCATGTGCCTATCTGAGAGTCTTTTAAATGTTCCTAATGAATCTGCCTCTAGAATCATGCACTTATCACTCTCTGTATTTTTTTTAAAAACTACCTCTGACATTCCCCCAATACTTTCCGACAATCATCTTAAAATTATGCCCTCTCATATTAGCTATTGCCACCTTGGAGAAAAGAGCACTGGCTGCCCACTCTCTCTATGTCTCTAGTCTTGTACACCTCGAGCAAGTCATCTCTCATCCGCCTCCACTCCACAGAGAAAAGCCTTATTCCCTCATAAGACATGTTCTAGTCCAGGCAGCATCCTGGAAAATCTTCCCTGCACTCTCTCTAAAGCTTCCGCATCCTCCTTATAATGAGATGGCCAATACTCAACAAAATGCTCCAAGTGTGGTCTAACCTGGCTTTTACAGAGCTGCAACATTACCGTGTGGTTCTTGAATTCAGTCTGCTGACTAAAGAAGGCTAACACACCATACACCTTCTTAAGCACCCTATCACCTTGTGCAGCAACCTATAGATGTGGACCCCATGATCCTTCACACTGCGAAGGAAAGGAAAACTTGCCTCATGCAAGCAGCTCTGCGTGAAGCTCCTGTGTCCTGCCAAGGAGCTTCAGCATAATGGCTTTTTGTGCTGGGGTGCCTGCTTCCAACCTACACAGTATCTTTTGCCAAACTGTTGACCAGGTGTGATGTCTGTGAATGCTGTTAACTAAATTGGCCCTATGATCTGTGATGTGGTTTAGTAGCTAATTATATTTGGAGAATGGGAATTTGATAATGTGGTTAAGAAAGTGTATGATGCATTGGCCTTAGTTGGGGGATTGAGTTCATCAGCTGTGAGGTAATTTTGCAGTTCTAAAAACCTCTGGTTGGAGTATTGAGTTTAGTTTTGGTCGTCTGATTATAAGAACAGTAGAGAAGCTTTAGAGAGGGTGCAGAGGAGATTTACCAGGATTCCTGGATTAGGGAGCATGTCTAATGAGGAAAGGTTGGGTGAGTTGGGCTTTTCTCTTCAGAGCAAAGGAGAATTAGAGGTGTATAAGATTATAAGAGACACAGAAAGCATTTTCTCCCCCAGTTTAGCAAACTCGTACCAGAGGACGTCCCTTAAGGTGAGTGGAGGAAAGCTTATGAGACTTGTCAGAGGTAGATTTTGGGTTGATACATTTGGAGCATTTTAAAAAAACCTTTGGGGATAGGCACATGGATGTAAGAAAAATGGAGGGTTGTAGGCTATGTAGGAGGGAAGAGTTAGATTGATCTTGGAATAGGTTACAAGGTTGGCACAATATTGCAGGTTGAAGGGCTGTACTGTATGTCACTGTTCTACATCCACTTCTGGATTTGCTGTCTTTGACCAGTCCCATAATCATAAAATAAAGGATGTGACAAGATCTGTGAAATTGGAGTGACTTTGCTTTGGGGGCAGTGGGAAGGAGAGGGGTCTGTAAAATAGTTAAGCAATTAGCTCCTCCTCCACATCTGTTAGGGCTATGTATTGTGATGGTCCTCGGGACACTTCCCTTCATAGCCTTGTGTAGCTTGGACTGGAAAGACAAAATATTGCAGTATCCTCAGTTGTTGCACTTTTTCCAACATTATGGAAAGCAGGTGAACCCATGTTTCTCACACGGGAACGTGAATGAGCCTTCCAGAGCCACTCTAAATCTTACAAGACAAAGAGTCACAAGGTATTTAAACTCATGTAAATCATCCATGTTATTTACATATTTTAATGTAGATTGTTGATAAAGGGAAATTATCCAGGTTCTCTGACCAGGAAATGTTCTGTAACAACATAAATCAGAAAGCTAAGTTTACAGGAGCAATGAGAAAATTGTTTCTCAGATGCACACAATCCAGGTTTAAGAAGATCTTTTGTTATGATGATTGTTTGAACATTCAGTAATTTGAGACTGAAGGTTGCAGCTGGTTTGGCTTGGTTCCAGTCGATTAAACTGTTTGTCCAGAACGTACTTTCATTGCTTTCTGTTTCCCAAACGGTTCCCTTAATCAGTTCATTTTTTACAGTTTGTTAGAATCTGTACTGTAAATGTCGCAAATTTACATTTTTATATATTCCAGAAAATGACTGATACAACATCAAATTTCCCCATTCTCCCATTCCGCAGCCCAGCAAAGGTCACTCTCCTTCCAGTACTTTGGATGCAATCATTTAGAACATAGATCAGTACTGCACAGGAATAGAATCAAGATCAAAATCAGGTTTAATATCACTGGCATATGTCATGAAATTTGTTTTGTTGTTTTTATTACCAATATACGGTAATAAAAACTATAAATTACAATAAGTAGATATATTAAATAAATTAAACTAAAAGAGAGGGAAAAGGTACTGATGTGTTCATTGGTTCACTATCCATTCAGGTGTCATGCCAAACCAATTAAATTAGTAATCAAATGGCCAACTGAATGAAATCTTTCTTTATACAATGTCCATATCTTCCATTTTCTTCACATTCATGTGCCTATCACTTAAAAATCCCTAATGTGTCAGCTTCTACCACCACCCCAGTCAGCGCATTCCAGGAACCTGCCACTGTGTAAAAATCTTGCCCCTCACATCTCCTTTGAACTTGCCCTCTCTTACCTTAAATGCATGTCCCCTGGTATTAGATTTTCAACCCTGGAAAATAGACACTTCCTGTCTTCTCTGTCTATGTGCCTCTCATAATCTCGTAAATCTCTATCAGATACCCCTAGGCCTTCGCCGCTCCAGAGGGAACAAGCCAAGTTTGTCCAGCTTCTTATAGCACATGCCCTCTAATCCAGACAGCAAACCTATTTGAGGGGCAGGGCTAATTTTCATAATTCTCTTAGAAGCTTCATCTGCTTGCTAACAAAGACGTTCTGAGTCACAAGTCGTACCTCCTGAACTTTAGGTTTATTCCTGGTGAGACATTGTGCTAAAGTTTTGCTTTATGTATTGATTTGTCACTTATTGGAGAGAATAACCCTCCTCTTTATGGACTCTGTCTCAGTCAAGCAGACAACATAATCACAGAGCCCAACCACCCCAGACGTTCTCTCCAATCCCCTCTCCCAGAAGATACAAAAGTCTGAAAGCGTGTATCACCAAGCCCAAGGGCAGCTTCTTATCCACTGTTATCAGACTCCCGAATAGACCTCTGTACAGTCTTACCAGTTTGTTGACTTGCATTTCGCTAAATGTTAACATCAAGGTGGAAAATCATTACTGTGTCATTCTGCTGGCAGCAGTGTTCAGCTTAACTGTGACCAACCAGACAAATCAGTGTAGTGCTAACTTGCTTTCCTTTGTTAAAATCCCGTTCTGGTAGATCATGATATTGCATCCAAAAATATTAGTTGTTGGCAAAAGACCAGAAGCTGTTGTTTTGGACAAAAAGAACTGAACTGAATACGCCTGGACTAATCAGATGAATTGTGGTTTGGTGCTTTATGTTCTGTGTTTTTCACGCTTTTTGTTTGGGAATGGAATTGAATTGACTTTATTACTTAAATCGGTCATATACGTGAGGAGTAAAACTCTTTATGTTATGTCTCTGTCAAAATGTGCAATGTGGAATTTATAGTAATTTGTAATAAATAATGTAGTACGTATAACAGGACAGTCAATATAGCATAGAAATACAGCTGTGTCAGCATGAATTAATCAGTCTGATGGCCTGGTGGAAGAAGCTGTTATGGAGCCTGTTGTTCCTGGTTTTTATGCTGCGGTACCGTTTCCCGGACTTGGGTCCCCAATGATTCTTCAAGATCATCGTGCAATTTGTTCTTATTTTGTGCATTGGGAGTTGAAGATTTCCTTTAAACAGGTTCCATGGTTTCTCTTTCTTTATTTTGTGGCTGTTCGTGGGAATACGAATCTCAGGGTTGAATACTGAATACATACTTTAATAATAAATGTACTTTGAATCTTAGAATCTGGTTCATTAGTAACCTCAGAATACAAAACCTAATCCTGCCATATCTATTTTGCGTGTGACTGCAGTATGGATGATCTGTAATGTATTCTGCACTGGCCTAGGGATGGTCATAGAGTCATAGATAAATACAGCATAGAAACAGGCTCTTCAGCCCAACTCAACCATGCCAAACAAAACGCCCATTCACCTATGTTTGAACAATAACCCTGTAAACCTTTTCCACCATTTACTTGTCCAAATGTCCTTTAACCACCTCAACTACCTCTTCTGGCAGCTGAATTCATATATGGATTACTCATTGCAAAAAGAAATTTGCCCTCACATCCTCTCCAAATCTTTCCACTCCCAACCCAAACCCATGCACTTTAGTCTTTGATTCCCCCACTGTTTGCAAAAAGACTGGATTTGTCCCAATTATGATTCACCCCTGTGGTGAACTAGATATACCTGTCTGACTGCTCCTGTGGCTCCTCCCACAGACCCTGCTGACTGCTCCTGTGGCTCCTACCACAGACCCCTGTATAAAGGCGACTGTGGGCTGCTGCTCTCGCTCATTTTCCCCAGGATGTAGTGTTGTTTATTCTTCCAGTCAATAAAAGCCGATATCTCGCTTCCTAAGTCTCAGCGTGAGTTATTGATGGTGCATCAACCCCCCCCCCAATGATTTTATATGTTCCTACAATGCTATCCCTCAATCCAACACGCTCCAGGGAATCACACTACCAGGACCCATACCACCAGATTTAGAAAGAGTTATTACCCCTCAACCATCAGGCTCTTGTATCAGAGTGGTAACTTTACTTACTCCAACACTGAACCGATTCCACAACCACACAACCAATGGGCTCTCTTTCAAGGACTCTACACCTCATGTTCTCGATATTCATTTATCTGTCTATCTATGTATCTATTTATTTATTTATTGATTGATGTTTTACGATGTTGGGACCACTGCTTTTTACGATGTACGTCAATGATTTGGACTATGGGATTGATGGATTTGTGGCTAAATTTGCCAATGATACAAAGGTAGGTGGGGGAGTGGGTGTTGTTGAGGAAACAGAGAGCCTACAGAGAGACTTGGATAGTTTAGGGGAATGGGCAAAGAAGTAGCAAATTAAATACAATGTTGCAAAGTGTGTGGTGGAAGAAATAAACGGGCAGACTATTATTTAGATGGGGAGAGAATTCAAAATGCAGAGATGCAAAGGGACTTGGGAGTCCTTGTGCAGGATACCCTAAAGGTTAACCTCCAGGTTGAGTTGGTGGTGAAGAAGGCAAATGCAATGTTAGCATTCATTTCTAGAGATATAGAATATAAGAGCAGGGATGTGATGTTGAGGCTCTATAAGACACTTGTGAGACCACACTTATTGTGTGCAGTTTTGGGCTACTTATTCTAGAAAGGATATACTGACTTTGGAGAGGGTTCAGAGAAGATTCACAAGAATAATTCCAGGAATGAAAGGGTTACTATATGAGGAACATAGGCAGTTCTTGGGCTGTATTCCCTGAAGTTCAGAAGGGGTAATCTCATAGAAACATTCTGAATGTTAAAAGGCCTGAACAGATTAGATATGGCAAAGTTATTTCCCATGGTAGGGGAGTCTAGGACAAGAGGGCACGACTTCAGGATTGAAGGACGTCCATTTGGAACAGAGATGCAGAGAAATTACTTTAGTCAGGGGGTGGTAAATCTGTGGAATTTGTTGCTACAAGCGGCTGTGGAGGCCAAGTCATTGGGTGCATTTAAGGCAGAGATAGATAGGTTCTTGATTAGCCAGGGCATCAAAGGGTATGGGGAGAAGGCAGGGGAGTGGGGATGACTGGAAGAATTGGATCAGCCCATGATTGAATGGCAGAGCAGATGTGATGAGCCGAATGACCTACTTCTGCTCCTATATCTTGTGGTCTTATTATTTCATTCCTTTCTTTTTGTATTTGCACAGTTTGTTATCTTTTGCACACTGGTTGAATGCAATCTTACATTAATGCTATTATGATTATTATTCCATTATGCCCCCAAGAAAATGAATCTCAGGATAGTATATGGTGACATATATGTATTTTGATAATAAATTTAATTTGAACTTTGAATAAATCAGAAGTCTGTCCAACCTCTCCCTATAACTCAGGCCCTCAAGTCCTGGAAAAATTCTCGTAACTCTTCTTTGTGCTCTTTCCAGCTTAATGATATTCCCAACTAATCTCACGTGAAGTGGTGTATTACTTCCACTATGACATCTAGGCATGATTGGCACAACTAGCCTGTTCTAGCTGCAGTTCAAGTGTGCTTGCAAACTTACCATGTGTGCTCTGTTTCAGAAAACTGAAGAAGCTGATTCGATACATAAAGGCAAAAAGAGAGGCCAAATTGGAGGCAGAAAGCAACTGCAAGGTCCCTCGCCAGTATGAATCAGACTATAACCTCGAGCCATTTTCTGGACTGACTCCAGAGTACATGGAAATGAGTAAGAATATTTCTTTAAAATCTTCTGCTTGATCCTATCCTATGTCTGCATCACCACAGGTAGGAAGAACATCTCTGTCCATGTCAGTAACCCGTTGTTGATCTTGTGTTGATTTTATTCGGTAACATTTACACTGAACTCTTTGCTGCTCAATATTGCCATTTCTATAGTATCTTTGGCATTGCACAGGCATTCAAAATACTCCCCATAAAGTATTATGGGGCAGTCACTGAACAAAAATTGATGAGGCATAAGGTGAGAAAGAGACAGACGACAGATGGCAGAAGTGGGTTTTAAGGAACAACTTACAGAAGAAGGCAGTAAATGTTAGATCACCCTCTTATTTTCTTAGATTAAACTATAGAAACTAAAAATTCTCTTAGTTTCTCACCTAATAATCACCAAGTCTGGCCTAACTTGATGATTGAGATCCAGAAGCCAATTAATTGTAAACACAAAGGTCCTTGGACTGGAATCTTAATCAGATCTTTTGAAATCTGATTGCTGAGATCCATCCGTAGACTTGGTAAGTGGGTAAAAAGAATCAAAAACACTTTATTGCCAGTATGTGAAACATACCACAATAGATTTTGGTTTGGTGCCAAGCATAAAACACAGGATAATACAATTACAGACAACACAATAGTGACCAACAACTTACAAGAGTATGGAAAATAGCCATGTGCAATCGATAATTAGCAGAGCAGTCACATGCACAAATATCAATAATCAAACTTAAATAAATATGAGCATATGAACAGGCTCAATAATTGTCAGCAGAACAAGGACAGCAGGAAAGGCCATTTAATGGATGTTGTACAGGGACAGTTAGAGTATTATACCTGAGAGAGTTTTGTTGAGAAGCTGGATAGCTACAGGAAAGAAGCTTCAGAGATCATATCTAGTCCTGGTAGTGATGGATTTGTAGTGTCTCCCTGATGGCATGAATGGAGACAGTATAGCAACAAACTGATGGGCCTAAGATGTGTGGCTTTTTCATGCTGCAGACAGCAAGAGACCTAGAGCCAGGATTGGAGAAGAACTTGGAAAACTCTTTGTGTAAAAACCTACCTCTGACAACTCCCCTCTACTTTCCTCCAATCATGTTATTAGCTATTCCCACCCTAGGAAAAAATCTCTGGATTACACACAAAATGCTGGGGAACTCAGCAGGCCAAGCAGCATCTATGGAAGAGTAAACAGTCAATGTTTAGGGCCAAAACCCTTCTTCGGGACACTTTTCCATGGATGCTGCCTGGCCTGCTGAGTTCCTCCAGCATTTTGTATGTATTGCTTTGATTTCCAGCATCAGCAGATTTCTCTTGCGTGTGAAAAGTCTCTGGATGTCCATCTATGCCTCTCTCCATCTTGTACAACTCTATTAAGTCACCTCTTACCTTCCTTCACTCTGAAGAGAAAAGTCGTAGCTCACTCAACCTGTCCTCATAAGACGTGCTCTCTAACCCAGATAGCAGGCTGGTACATCTCCTCTGTGCTGTCTCTAAAGCTTTCACATCCCTCTTATAATGACCAGAACGGAACACAGTATGCTGAAGGACTACCTCAGAATAAATGCAAAGCACCACCGTCCCGTATACAGCTCCCTGAGTGAAAAGGCAATTTAAGATAGAAAGAATTATCTATCTATGAGGAAATTAGGGCAGTACAATGCCTGTCTCTCACCCCTTCTCTTAATCTGCATCTGAAATGTTTGAAACCCGCTTGCCCATCACACCTGTTATACTCAGAGCTCACATCTTTGTATCTTAAAGTAGAACCTTCTTTGTATCTATTTCATTTATATTTATAATGCACGTAGATAGTCATGAGCTCAGAAGATTTGTTTGCAGCTGCGAGGATGAAAGAAATTCAGAACATTGTATCTGTACTGGCTAATTGAAACCGATATCCAGTTAGCCGCAATCCCTGTACCACTTAAGGTAATTCTATTTCAAGGATCCATCCAACTTCCTTTTGAAAGTTATTGTTAAATTTCCTGTGCCACGACTTCCGGCAGGTCATCCCTTGCTGAGATTCCTGCCAATACCTGATGAGGTAACTGTAGCCTTTGGCCAGGAATAGATGTTGTCAACCTTCAGAGAGAGTTTCGACCCTTGACCACCACACTCTCCAGACAGCAGGCCAGCAGTCACTGCCTACCTGCTCCTGATTTCCAGCTCAGCTCCTCTTGCCTGCTCCATATCCAGCGAGAGGCTCTCTCTGCTTCCTCCCCCATCCTGCGAGTTGCTTAGGTCTTGCCCTTTTCATCAAGGTCCAGTGCAGACGGTAACCTCCATGCCGATCTTGCTAGCAACCCTCCACAACCAATCTCCATAGGGACTAGCCACATCTGCCATCCTTTGTCCCTGCACTCCTGGACTAAGGACTGGTACTTCAGGGCCTTCCTCTCGTTAGTCTCCTTGCATCCTTTCTCCCGTCGTGCTGTGAGCTCCACCAGGATGATTTTCTTATCTTTGTTGGCCCACAGTACGATGTCTGGTCGAAGTGTGGTTTACACCACCTCCGGGAACTGCAGCTTCCTCCCCACATTGACTTCCCCACATCCTCTTCTCCCAGGATTTGGCAGTTTGCAGCAAATTGGATTTAGGCCTCTTCGATATGACTGGTGTGGCCCTCTCCTTCATGAAGGTGACTTCCCTCTTCGCCTTTGCCAGTTGGTCTCTTTTTACACCTCTGTTGCTCCAATTAGTCAGCAAGGGACAGCAGGACCTTGTGGCACCACCTATACCATCCTTGTGATAAAGCTGTTATGCATCCTGACAGTACATGTGCCAGTGACCACAAAGCTTGCAGTTCGGGTCCCCTCTCAGTCCCCATGTGTGCAGCTGTGATGGAGTAGGGAAAGTGATGTACATGGACCACAGGAGGAAAGAAATGTGGAAGGCCCATAGTCTCCAAAGCTCTACCCAAGTCATCTTGCACTTGGGAAGATCCCATTTCGTTCAGGCGTATTGTGACCCCAACTCTACTGCCTTCGATACCCACCTTTCATCCCTGCGGTTCCGTTCCTCCGCCTGGACCATGTCATGCCTATCCCTTGCACTTGCACTTCCCCACCATTGGAAGTATGCAGAGCCAGGGCCTTGCCGTCCCAGGCATGGGTTGCTAATGATGTCTCACAATTGCAGGGAGCATACTGCCTGGTCTATGGCCAAGTTGGCAGCCCACTTTCGACCCAGTCTTGTTATGTCTCCTGCTTAGTTTATTAGCTTGTCATTGGAGTCCCTCAGTGTTAACACAGCTCTACACTATGCCATCTTGAACTCCTTCACTACCAATGACAAAGGAAGCTATAGCTAGCCTGACCTTATGTAGAGCCCCACTGATGGAACACTTGAGGGGATCTCTACAGTGGTTGTTGACCTCCCTCTCAATGCCTTCTCCAATGATCATGGGGAACTTGTACACCATGAAAAGCCAGAGCAGCCTTGGTAGAAGACCTTGTTGGTAAAGGAATGTCTTAAAATTACCAGAGAGTCTGGGTTTTATCGATCTTCTTTAGCCACTCTTCAGTCTGCTTTACAGTGCCGTTGATGTTTGCGCTGTCCATCATTGCTGCATTAAACCACATTCCAAGACACTTTACTGGCTTGTCCTCTACAACTGGAATGACTTCTCCCTGTACTTGAAGACTGAACTTGCTTGTAACCTTGCCCTTTTTGATCACCATGCATCAGGACTTCTTGGCCTTGGAGATCATCCTAGCACAGGTCTTTACATTGTCCAGAGTTTCCGATACCCAATTTGCTTGGACATGAGTTACTGTGTCATCCATGAAGCCCCATATTGCAGGTTGTCGGATGCCAGGCTCCAACACTGGGCCTTAGGTTACGTCTGCTGCTGCTTATATGAGGGGGTTCATACCCATGACAAATAAGGTGGGGGCAAACTGTATTCCGCAAATTATTTGAGCTGTGCATATCCATATTGATGGAACAAGGCAGATTAATAGTTCAGTATGGACTAGATGGGCCAAATGGCCTGTTTCTATGCTGTTGTATTCTCTGACTCTATTGATTTTTTATACTTTCTTTGAAACTTGAATTGCAAATGTTTGTTTCTTTCTGTTATTCCATATTGTGAACTATTTTTAGTGCTAATCCCAGCTTCCTAGAACCTTGCTCCTGACCCCCAGATGCTAACCCAGAGACCAGACATGGGAAAGAGATTCTTGACCTCATCTCCCTGACCTGATTCACTCCACTATCAGAATGATATCCAAGTAGCTGAACTAGTTACCGCCAAATCACTCAGTAAACGCAGAAAAACAAAGGGGTTGAATGAAAAGTCATCGTCCTTATTGTCAGGACTAAGCCTTTGCCAAAACGTATTTAAGTGATCATTAGTCGACTGTGTGTAATTTCAGCATTACTTTGAACTTGTATCTTCCCCCATGAGAATAAATGGGGACATAGTATGTTCTTGATCATATTAAAAGGCCAAGATGGATACGTGCAGAATGAATGGTTGTTCATTGGTACATATGTAACTCATCAGAACCATTTGCTCTTAAAACCATTGTTGTGCTGTCATTACACCAAATGGAGCAAACTAGTCTGTTATTCTATACTGCTGGTGGATTTACTGAACAACTTTTTAAGGAGAGTTCTGAGAAGCAGACGTTGACACCCACTCTTTCTAACATTAGATTATGACTGTGAGTGTGACAGCACTCTCAGCATGTGTACAGTCCCTTGCTAGTTTATTAAAACCACATCCTTGGTAAATCACTTGGGAGGGAAGAAAGTCTTTCTCAAAACAAGCAGGACCATGTGAAATTCCCAACCAGTGACCTATCACTGAAGCCATCTAATTCTTTCAGTGCTAGAAAAGAGTAATGCTGATTATCTCTAGAAATTGTTCTGCGTGGAGTTTCTTCACCAAGGCTCTGAGGTCGGGAAATATCTCTTTCATCCTCACTACCTCTCCTTAAACCTGGTGTCTGCAATCGTACAGCTTGGCTGTCATTCTTTTTCCGTTATCCCCATGGTTCACTTTGTGATCTTCTACACTCAGTGGCCACTTTATTAGGTACCTCCTGTACCTAATAAAGTGGCCACTGACCGTGTGTTCATGGTGTTCTGCTGCTGGTGTAGCCCATCCACTTCAGGGTTCAACGCATTGACACACCACTGCTGTAGTGCGTGGTTACTATCGGCTTGAGTCCAGCCATTCTCCTCTGATCTCTCTCATTTTTCCCGCAAAACTACTGCTCACTAGTTGCTTTTTTGTTTTTTGTACCATTCTCTGTAAACTCTGGAGACTTCTTTGTGTGAAAATCCCAGGAGATCAGCAACCTCTGAGACACTCAAGCCATCCCATCTGGCACCGACAATCATTCCTCCATGAAAGTCACTTGGATTACATTTCTTCTGCACTCTGATGTTTGGTCTGAACAGCAACTGAACCTTTGACCATGTCCTCATGCTTTTATGCATTGAGTTGCTGCCACATGATTAGATATTTGATTCAGTGAGCAGGTGTACCTAAGTGACCACAGTGTGCATTTACTCACATCGAATGTGGTCCAGTAATCCTGCACAGAGCATTCTGGGCATATGAATTGTGCTTCTGTTTCTCTTTTCCTATACACACTGACATTTTTCACACCACTGTCTGCAAATAGAGGGTCCTGATAAATCAATACTGCTTTCCATGGATATTGCTCATCTTACCTTGTACTCACTGCCTATTACACCACTGGCATTTAGGGCAGTAATAAAGGGTCCTCCATCTCTGGCCATGTTCAAGACATCTTTCATCGTGTCAGTGGCTTCCTTTCAGTTTTGCTACTGTCAGTCATACAAGTCCCGGGCGGAGACAGGAATACTGTCACACGCAGATGTAAAAGGATTCTTCATTGCTGCTTCCGTAACAATTTTGTTTTACTAGTCAGGGTTGATGGCCCTGAGCTGAACCCCAGAACCTGGAGGATCGGTGGACCACTCTTAGTCTGGCCTCTAGCCTTTGACCTGTTTGGCATGGGTGACCCTACCAAGAGCCAAAGCATAAAGCCCTGACTCCAGCCAACATAGCTCTCTGGGTCACTGAGGCATGCAAGCTTCCAAACACAATGGCAAGTTTTGGAGAACTTTCCCTTGTGCCCTCATATCTTTGAAACCCCTACCTTGGGAATAAGACTATCTGTTCTTTGTCCACCTCTCCTAAGAACACAAGAAATAAGAGCAGGAGTAGGCCATCTGGCCCGTCAAGCCTGCTCCGCCGTTCATTAAACTCATGGCTGATCTGGCCATGGACTCATCTCCACCTACCTGCCTTTTCTCATTAACTCCTAATACCCCTAATCTCATCTCCATCCTAAATCTACTCCCCTGAATCTTGAGGCTATGTTCCGTAGTTCTAGTCTTACCTACCAGTGGAAACAACTTTCCTGCCTCTATCTTATCTATCCCTTTCATAATTTAATCATTTCTATAAGATCTCCTTTCATTCTTCTGAATTCCAGTTAGTACAGTCCCAGGTGACTCAATCTCTCCTCATAGTCTAACTCCCTCATTTCTGGAATCAACCTACTGAACCTCCTCTGACCTCCAAAGTCAGTATATCCTTCCTCAAGTAAAGAGACCAGAACTGCACACAGTACTCCAGGTGTGGCCTCACCAGTACCCTGTACAGTTGCAGCATAACCTCCCTGCTCTTAAATTCAATCCCTCTAGGAATCAAAGCCAACATTCCATTTGCTTTCTTGATAGCCTGCTGCACCTGCAAAGCAACCTTTTGTGATCCATGCACAAGCACTCACAAGTCCCTCTGTATAGTAGCAAACTGCAAATTTTGCCATTTAAATAATAATCTGCTCTTCCATTTTTCCTTCCAAAGTGGATGACCTCGCATTTACTGACATTGTACTTGATCTGCCAGACCCTTGCCCACTCACTTAAGTTATCTATATCTCTCATAACCTTATATGCATCCATCAAGTCTCCCCTTGGCTTCCTTTGCTCCAGGAAAAACAAGCCTAGCCTATCAAAGAATAAACGATCAATGTTTTGGACCAAGACCCTTCAGTAGCCCAAAACATTGACTGTTTATTCCTTTCCGTAGATGCTGCTTGACCTGCTGAGTTCCTCCAGCATTTTGTGTGTGCTACCCTGGATTACTAGTATCTGCAGAAACTCTTGTATTTATGATTTCCAGCCGATCCAGTCTCTCCCCATAACTTCCAGATCCAGGCAACATTCAGGGTGAATCTCCACTGCACTTTCTCCGTCAAAACCACATCCATTTTGTTGGACGCCCCCATCTCCATGTTTAGCACCTACTCTCGGATTTTGAAACTTCAGCAAGCTAACATTTTCTCTGTGGGACTAATTAGTTCCAGATCATCTTTGGTGAATTCAAGATTCCATGACGCTATCGGGAGGAATTCTGAGAGATCCCCTGCGATGTTTCTGGCTACATCATCTCCATGTCTAAATAATTGTTTGTTTATGATGTTCTTTATCTAACTTTCCTTTTGCAGACTAGTTGCTATTTTTAGATAACAAGGGTTAGGACTATCTTGGGGCTGGCCCATTGCCCAAATTCAGTGCTGGCTATGCTAGCGTGTTCAGTGTATGGAGAGGGAAATAGGTTGATCCTCAGTACCTGAAGTATCCCTTCAGGTAAAGCAGATTAGGTGCCATTGACTAAGCCTCAGGTGGCAGAGCTTACCAAGGCCCAAATCTCAGAGAGAAAAATTGGTAGATGTTGAAGGCCTCAGAATTGTTTTGCCTAAGGCAGCATCTGTATACCATTATTTATGGTACATTTCCAAATGTACTCTAGTCATAAGCTTATATACACAATAAATATAATCTTTTCCTGTGTTTTCCCACAATCATTCTTGCACCACCCAGTTCAATAATATTCCTTTGCAATGTATTGATGTCACTTGAATTGTTTTAAAGGTGGTTGCAGAGGGCCAAAGCCTCAGTATCCAGTGATGCAGGACCCTAGACTATTGTCTTTCTCCACAACAGCTTTCCAGTGATTGTACTGAAATTCAGTGTTTCCCTCAGTTTGGAAGGAGCTGGAGCAAGCTTGCTGAGGAGGTGGTGGGCAATGTTCCCTCTAAGGTGTGTGCATGCACACATCTTTTGTTACTAATACGCAAAGGAATTTAAACTGCACACAAAAGGTTGTCACATTGGCATGTTCAGTATAGTTCACGATTGTACTCAATCACATTTCCTTTTCCACTTCCGATGCGGATGGTGTTGACGACATGGAGTTTGCGATGATTTGTCTACAGATTTTAGAACTGGTTTATTTATAGTGTCTTTATTGAAGGAATTACTGATTCACTATGTCAAATTCCAAAGAAGCAAAGGACATGATGCTCAAAGAACTGCTAGTTCATTTGAAGCAGAATGGCTTAGTGAAACAGTAGAAACTGCTACACTAAAAGGTCTTGAGGTCAGGAACATGCAACTACAAGAAATACTCATGTACAATACAGAAATTGGTGTTACCTGTGTTTATTGTTGCAATGAAAAAGATGCTGGAGAATTTGCAAGTGGGAAGAAGCAGAGTGATATTTAGAAACTTGTCTTTTTAAAGCTTCATTTAGCAAAGAAATCACGTATGGACAGTGTACAATAGCTCCGGTGGGAAAATCCCTTCAACACCTGCTACATATGTTTTGTGAGAGTGTTGATAAATTAGAGCGAAAACGATCAAACCCTGAGGAGATCAAAGTTCTTATTGACAGGTCTTTTATTTCTTTTAAACAGCGAACAATGAACTGGACTTGGTAGTTTGTTATCCTTAGAATAGCTTCAGGTTTACTTCAGTGTGCACATGCTGTTCACTGGGCAAAACAATTGCACGGCACAAGATTTTTGCGCACACTGGTCATTACAAATTAGAGGGAACACAGGTGATGGGTGCAGGTTCAATTGTGATATTTAAGAGAAGTTTGGATATGTACGTGGATGTGAGGGTTACAGAGTCCAATGGTCTGCATGTACAAAGATGAGACTAGGCAGAAAAACAGGTTGGCATGGACTGGCTGGGTTGAAAGGCTTATTTCGGTGCTGTGATGCTCTATGGCTCTATGTTTACGTCCAAGAACTGAATTAGACACAAACAAATAAGAATATTTCCTACAAATTTTACTCCAGATGGCCGCCCCAGTTGTGTTAAATTGGCTTGCACCAGCTGTCCCAGTCAGCCATGTCATAAAGTAAGGGATTGGTTGCAAAGTGCACCCAGCTCCTCTCCTCAGCCCGTCAGTGCTCCTCCAGTGTACTCAGTGGAAAGACCAGGGAAATCTTGTCTCTGGGCTTGTTTCTGAAACAGAATCAGGTTTATTATCACAGACCTATGTGGTAAAATTTGTTGTTTTGCGGCAGCAGTACAGTGTAATACATAAGGGACCCTCCATTGGTGGGGGTTGACCATGCCAGCTGTCTGCGTGATATACAAGCCATGGCAGTAGAATATGAAGAGCAAGCTGTTGGCCACGCAGCAGACTCCCCCTCTCCACACAGCTGATGAACCCAAAGCAATGGCAGAGACCGATAGAGTTTGGCAGCAGTGGCATTGCAAGAGTTGCCAGTCAGCATTGAACTCAGCATAGGACTGCCTGAGGGACTCCAGCTCCATGCTTTTCCTCAGAGTTTATTCCCGAAGCCTTCCCCATGAGTGGGTGCCACTGCAAGGCAGCAGAGATTTGAGATCAGAGTCTTCTTTCTCCTAGATGAGCTGCCAACCACGACTGACGGGACCCATCTGCTCAAAGTGACTGATTTTAAGGTGCTGGTATCTTGCCTTTGACCCGTCTCTTGTCAGTAGAATGGTTCACCAGGCTTAGTAGCTAAGCCACACATGAAGGCTGGGAGCTGGACCTGGTTGTCAGAAGTTATTTGAGATGCGCGCCAGTGGGAGCACTGGGAGTTTAGCCCCACTGCTCTTCATCATCTGTATGTGCCGTGTCACATGACATAGAGGATCGTGATATCATGGCCATGATTGTCCTGACAAATCTTTCTACAGAGCAATTTGCAATTTCCTTCCTCCAAGCAGTGTCTTTCCAAGACGGGTGACCCCAGCCATTATCAATACTCTTCAGAGATTGTCTACCTGGTGTCAATAATCGCATAACCAGGACTTGTGGTATGCACCAGCTGCTCATATGACCATCGACCACCTGATCCCATGGCTTCACTTGGCCCTGATCAGGGGTGGTAGGGGCTAAGCAGGTGCTACACCTTGCCCCAGTGTGACCTGCAGTCTAGTGGAAGGAAGGAGTGCCTTACACCTTCTTTGGTAGAGAATCTCCACCCTGCCACCCAAACAGTACAACAGTGTTACTGTTTCTGGCGCTGTCATAGGTAATGTATATTGGGTGGTAGCAGGGAGTTCAGAAGTTTCACAGTCCTTGTTCTTGTACCACAGTACCTTCTGCCTGATGGTAGGAGGTCAAAGAGACCGTGGGATGGATAGGAGTAGTCCTTGACAATGCTGAGGCTCTATGAACGTAGTGCTTCTGCTGGATGCCCTGGATGAGGGGGTGGGGGGGGGGGGGGGAGAAACCCATTATGGCCCAACTGTGCAACTACTTTTGTTTAACGAAGTACATGAAAAACACTTCATAAATGTTACTTTCTTTGTTATTTCGGTGATGGGTTTTCCCCACACAGACGGTAAATTCCACCACTGACTGCTCTCTCCTCATCTACTCGGGACCACCTTAAACTGTGAAGCTTCACAGTCTGTTGCCAATTTAACCACATCCCATTCACAAAAGCACTTCCCAGTAACTGTGTGACTTTGGTAGTATCCTGTCTCATCCGGCTTTCTGACATTCCATTCTCCAGAGTATCTGCCTAACTATTTATAAATTGTCTGTCAAACTTGAAATAATGCTCTGTTATGAAATGTGTGATGAGGATTGGCAACCCTGTGGGATTTGTCCAATTTTTTTTTTCTGGATAAGAGGGAATTCAGTAAAGGATGACACCAATTAGAACACAAAACTAATCACTTTGTTCTCTCTGAAGCTTTTTTACTGTCTTGGTTTAAGGTGAGGGCAACCCCACTGATATTATCCAAGCATTTCTGCTGTTTGACTAGTTATACACCTATGCAATATCTTTTTATTTTTTACTCCTCTGTTCCATAAATACTTATTTTCTGTTCAAAAGTTTTATCATTTACTTAAATTATGAATTTTTAGTACATGACTTAATGCGTTGTTTCAGAAAAGCAAATTGTGCAGAATACGGGGAGTCTGCAGAAAGATGTACTGTAGATGGAGTAATTGAGTGGGCAAGAGTCCGGCTAGACAAATAAAATGTGAAAATAACCATTTACTGCTTACAATGTTTGTTTTATTGACTTGGTTTAAAATGAGGGCTGTCCCAGTGATATTATCTAAACACTCCCACTGTTTGACTTCTTTTTATACCTTTGCAATAGCTTTTTAAAAATTTTTACACTTCAGTTCTCTGGATACTTTCTTGCTGTTCAATTTAATAATGAATTATCAGTTCATGACTAAATGCCCTTTATTGGAAATGCAAATTGTGCAGAGGATGTGGAGAGTCTGCAGAGAGATAAAGAAAGATTAAGTGAGTGGGCAAGGGTCTGGTAGATGGAAGACAACATTGTTAAATACGAGGTCATCCAAATTGGAAGATAATATATTTAATGTGAACTTTGA
Organism: Hemitrygon akajei; assembly: GCF_048418815.1. Taxonomy (NCBI): domain Eukaryota; kingdom Metazoa; phylum Chordata; class Chondrichthyes; order Myliobatiformes; family Dasyatidae; genus Hemitrygon; species Hemitrygon akajei. The sequence continues at coordinate 174,528,610 of NC_133129.1, forward strand.
ACTTGTAATAGGGAACTGGCACAGAAGGGAAGTTGAGAACAGCGTAGACCAGTCGTGATCAGGTTGAATGGTGGAACAAGCTTGAGAGGCTGGTGGACCACTCCTGTAGCTTTCATTGTGCCTTTGAAATGTGTTAGTCACTAGCTGCCTGCTGTAAAGTTAATGAGTTCCACACCCTCTCCTGTGTCTGCAAAACAAAATGCAGGTGGATTGTAACTGAATGGAGATCATTCAGATACTTCGCCACACAGGAACCAAGCTTTTAAAACTGCAAGAGTCCCCTTTTTTAAGCAAAAACTGTTGTGAGCAATAAACTAGAAAAAACAATGCAGGAAAACCTTGATCATCTGATACATGTGGATTGTTGCCACTGTATTGGTAGATTTTCTAAATTAAGGATCAACTTTATTTGCCATATACAGTTACATGCATAACTATTCACTGATATGTTGCTGTGACATGCAACAGAAAACAACATTCAACAGTTATAAAGAATAAAGATTTATAGAAAAATAAAGTTAAAGTGCCAATATAGAATAAAATGTGCATAAACACATAAGTGCAGTATGTATTTATAATGGTATTTACGTATGTCTATATATTTTATTCCATATCTGTACTTTAATGGATGCCGTTCATATACCATGTGCCACATTGACAGACTGTCATACTTTATTGATCCTGAGGGACCAACCAAGAATAGTGTAGAAATATAGCAATATAAAACCATAAATAATAAGTTAATTATGCCAAGTGGAAATAAGTCCAGGACCAGCCTATTGGCTCAGGGTATCTGACACTCCGAGGGAGGAGTTGTAAAGTTTGATGGCCACAGGCAGGAATGACTTCCTATGATGCTCAGTGTTACATCATTACATTACATGGGTGATCTTGGTCTTTCCATGATCATAATTGTTCTTGACAAATTTTTCTGCCATTGCGTTCTTCTGGGTAGTGTCTTTACAAGCCATTATCAATACTCTTCAGAGATTGTCTAGTGTCAGTGGTCGTACAACCAGGACTCCTGATGTGCACCATCTGCTCACATGACCATCCACCACCTACTCCCATGGCTTCATGTGACCCTAATCGGAGGGTGGTCAGGGTGGGGGGGGCTAAGGAGGTGCATTACACCTTGCCTAAGGGTGACCTGCAGACTATTGGAGAGAAGGAATGCCTTACACCTGCTTTGCTAGAGACATATCTCCACCCTGCCTCCACTCTTCCTGTGGCTGTGTGTTCTGCTCCCAACACATCAGCTGTATTTATTTAAAAAAAAGTTTATTTTACAAATCAGCTTTATTTTATGAAAGCAAGAGTGAAGATTCTGGAAATGTGAAATAAAAATAAGAAGCTAGAAATACCTGACAGATCAGTCAGCATAAACTGAAGGAGAAACAGGGTTCTAATGTTTAAGGGGCTTGAAATATCAACAGTTTTGCTTTCCCTGATGCTGACTATGTTGCTGAGATTTGACCACACTTTTTGTTTGCTTCTCTCCATTCTAGAGCCACTTCTTGTCATTGACCCCCTCACCAATGGGAGCACTATCAATTCCACTGGTGATTTCACATACATCTATGAGATCTTGCAACCACTTCTGCTCCAAGGACATCAACCCCATGTTCAGCCTATCCAGCATAATTAAAGCCTCTTGTCTCTGGAGCGACTTTAGGGCATCTCTTCTGCAACTCCTTCAACACCTGTTCCATCTTTCAACATTATTCTAAGTGTGAAAAAACCAGTGTTTAATGAAGGTTTCTAATGACTCCCTAGCCCTTGAAATCAATAGCTCCATTTGTACATAGCCCAGGAAACTGTATGCCGTATGAAACAATTTCTTAGCCCGGGCTGCCACTTCAGATCATAGACCATAAGACATGGGAGCAGAATTAGGCCATTCAGCACATCAAATCTGTTCTGCCATTCCATCATGGCTGATTTATTTTTCCTCTCAACACCATTCTCTTGCCTTCTTCCTGTAACCTTCGACAATTTTACCAATCAAAAATCTATCTATCTCTATCGATCAACCTTCACTTTATATACACCCAAAGACTTGCCTCCACAAATCCAGCACCCACTGGCTAAATAAATTCCAACTCATCTCTGTTCTACGGTGACATCCTTGTATTCTGAGGCTGTTACCTCTAGATCCAGACTCACCCCCTATTGGAAACATTTTCTCCATGTCCATTCAATCTAGACCTTTCGATATTCAATTGGTTTTGAAAGATATTCCCCCTCTCCATTCTTCTACTCTCCACTGAGTACAGGCCCAGTGCCATAAAACACTCGTTCATCACCAGGGCATGCCCTCTTTTCATTGCTACCATCATGGAGGAGGTACAAGAGCCTGAAGATACACACTCAATGTTTCAGCAATCTCTTCTTCCTCTCTACGTTCAGATCTCTGAATGGATCATGAACCCATCTACAGTACCTTAATTTTTTGCTCTCCTTTTACACTACTTATTTAATTTAATTAAATATATATTATTTATTCATATAAATAATATTGCAATTTCTAGATTTTTCATTATATATTGCAATGTACTGCTGAAACAGAACAACAAATTTCACAACACGTGCTAGTGTTATTAAACCTGATTCTGATTCCTTCTACATTAACCCTTTCTTTCCTGGGATAATACAACAAGCAATGCACATGGAGGATTTTACAACGTGGTTTACAGTGCTGAGTTCTTTGATGCTATTCTATATTACTACATTTGATATCTGTATATTGCTGCACTTTATGTTCTGACCTCAGGATAGGATGTAGCTCTGGGTGCAACTTGCTATTTATGGATTTTCAATAAAAGAAAGTCTTCCTGCCCTGACTATTGATATACCCTTTCTGCAGTTATCCAGTTTGGATTTGTTACGCTGTTTGTGGCATCCTTCCCACTTGCCCCATTGTTTGCACTGCTGAACAATGTCATTGAAATCCGACTGGACGCTAAGAAGTTTATCTCTGAACTCCGAAGACCCAACGCGGCAAGATCAAAGGACATCGGTCAGTAAATCTTAACTACCGTTAACTATCTGCAAGGCTGAGTTTGTAATTTGACTTGTGAACAATATCTATGTGCATTTCGCAGTAACTGCTAAAGAAATATCTTCCTTACAACATATTGTTAATGCTGAAAGATGATGCAACCAGGTTCAACGACAAATGGTATTGATGCCGCCCCCCCCCCCCCCACTCCGCACTCTGACATTTCACTTCTTCTCACCTGCCAATTACTTGTTTTTGGGTCCCTCCTCCTTCCTTTTCTCCTATTGTCCACTCTCCTCTCCTATCAGATTCATTCTTCTCCTGCACCTGGCTTCACCTGTCACCTTCCAGCTAGCCTCCTTCCCCTGTGCCCATCTTTTTATTCAGACTTCTTCCCTTTTCCTTTACAGTCCTGAAGGAGGGTCTCGGCCCAAAATGTCGGCTGCCTGAGCTGCTGGTTTCCTCCGGCATTTTGTATGTGTTGCAATGGTCATGTTTATTTTTTATTTATTTAGAGATACAGCACAGTAACCGGCTCTTCTGCACTAATAAGCCCACACCACCCAATTAAACCCATGTGACCAATTAACCTACTAGCTCATACATCTTTGGAATGTGGGAGGAAACCAGAGCACCCGGAGGAAACCCATGTGGTCTGGGGTGAATGTATAAACTCTTAGACAGCGTTGGAATTGAACAGAGGTTGCTGGAGCTGCAGAAGCATTATGCTAACTGCTACGCTAGCATGTCAATCTGCATTGTGTAATTACTTAATGCAAGATATTGCAAAGTTCTGGAATAAACACAAGAGGAGTGGAACTAAGTAAAGGTCTGGTGTGAAGGAACAATTGGTTATTTCAACATGCACATGACCCCAGCAACTGCAGAGTGTTTAGTTATTTCATTCTGAGATCCATGTAGAAAGCCAAGTTCACAAATGAACCAGCCACTGCCATATATTCTCCAACTAAAATATTACCTCCAAAAAATCCCTTTGGAAAGCTTTTCCATTTTTGCATACTTTTGGTGGTACTGATTCCATTAACAACCCTAGAAATATGCTTAGTAATTGTACCCATTTTAAAATTGTTAATTGATTGTGATGCCACTGGGAGGCCTTTTGTATATTATCCAGTCTTGAATGGGCCCCGAAGTGAGAGGTGGTTAAGACCATAAGACATAGAAGCATAGGCCACGTGGACTACTGATTCCATCATATCTCATTTATTAACACTTTCTCCTGCCTTCTCCCTATAACATTTGATGCCCTTACTAATCAAGAACCTATCAACGTCTGCTTTAAATATATACCCAATGACTTGGCCTCTACAGCTGTCTGTGGCAATGAATTTCACAGATTCACCACCATCTTGCTAAAGAAATTCCTCCTCATCCCTGTGTTAAAGGGATGTCCTTCTATTCTGAGGCTGTGCCCTCTGGTCCTTCACTCTCCCACTGTTGGAAACATCTTCTCCATGTCCACTCTATATCGGCATTTCAATATCTGATAGGTTTCAATTCCAGTGAGTACAGGCTCAGAGATAATAAGTGCTCCTCATACATTACCCCTTTCATTCCCAGGATCATTCTTGTATACTACCTCAGGACCCTCTCCAATGCCACGTACCCTTCCTTAGATAAGCGGCCCCAAACTACTCATACTACTTAAGAGACCATCAGTTTGAATACCTAGAGTAGCATATGAGCCAGGCTGGGTAAAGGTGGCAGATTTCCTTCCCTTAAGGAGATTGGTTGACTGGATGGATTTTTACAATAGTTCAGAAGTTTTTGTAGTCACTATTACTAATGTTAGCATCAATGCATTGGGCTGAAAGGCCTGCTTCCATATTGTATGAAATTAGGAATCTAAAATGTTGTCGCAAAAACAAATCCTGATGTGATGGAGCTATTGACATTGATCCTGTTCTATTTTTCTGCAGATAAACAGTGCCAAAACTTAAGACAATTTGGCTTCAAACCATTTTGTTGTATCACAAGCAATGAGTTAATACATTTGAAATTAGCGTAGCTGTTTGTGCTTCAGTAATATCCATAAGTCATGGAAACTAGTTACTAACGTAATTCCCAGATCGTATTGTCTGGGACATAACAGTCATCAAGTTTACTGGCATTGTATATATGCACCATATGTTGGGGTGTTCCAGAAATAGATATTATACAAAAACTGGTCAACAAAACATTAACTCTCGTATGCCGCAGAGTAATTTTCTTAAATTAGCAACAATACTGATCCAGTTTATTTAGTTCTGAGACAAGTGGAAGTACTCACATGATTAAAGTTTGCTGCAGGCCTGAAGATGGAAATCTAATGAGAAAGCAGAAAAACAGAGTGATTCCTAAATTAATTTGATTGCGGGATTGTGGAATAATTGGCATCCAGCCATTTATAATGGTCAAGGGAAAAACACGGTAGCTGTTTGGCCAGGGAATGTGGGAACTGGAGTCGGATGTGCATTTTAAGTCTGCTGCAGTGTACACTTAAGTCAGGGTTTATCTGTATCTTATTGTATCTCCACCTACTATTTCTCCATAACAATCGCTAGCTTAACAAGAAGCCATCAATCTCCATTTTGAAAACTTCAAGTGATCAAGTCTCAGTTTATTTTTTTTTAGGCTGATTTCAGATTTCCACCTGACTCTGTGCCAAGGTATATTGTACTTTACGATGTTGTTCATTTTCAACTCCTCCCACACAAGGAATTGAATTTTATTTATGGCATCGGACACTCAGCTCTCACCTGTGACTCCAAGTAGCTGTTTGCATGCGACAGTGGCCACACCCTGGTCTCCCGCTTTGACAGGGGGACTAAACCAGATGATGGTAGCTGGTGGCTTTATACCCTGCTGAGATAGGGACATGCCTGTCCCAGCAGTCGAAGTCGGGTCTGGCAGACTGGGCAGATGAGATCTACAGTGAGATCCAATGGCTAGGAAGATGGTACTGCAACACTTAGTGAAGAGTGAAGGACATGACAAGGCATAGAAGACATCATGGTCATCCACTGCAGCCAAGGAAGACCTCACTTTGTGACACTTGTTTGGACCCAGACTCCTGAGGTCGAGAGAGTAGAACTGCCCCAGTGAAACGGCATTCCTTTGGACATGGTAGACAACCACCACTACATCAAATCTTTAAACCATCTTGATCACCTCTTAATTTTCCATAATGATTGGGACTATGGGCTTGTTCTAGGTAGGCTATTAATGTGTTTTAACACAGCATTATCTGGCCAGTCTCTGCTGCAGCTCCTCAAGCCCAATATAAATGTACTCAGAGTGCAAAGTCTTTTAAAGAAGCCTAAGCCTGAGGGCGGTATCATGTCATTGTCCAACATCACAGGAAAAGGCTCGTTAAATCCAGGCTGACCACCCACACCAATCCTCACCCCTCCCAGATTGTGCCATTCACCCACACACCAGGAGAAATTTACAATGGCCACTTGACCCACTACCCTGTCAGCCTTTGTGATGTGGAAGGAAAATAGAACACTGGAGGAAAACCACACGGTCAAGGAGACCATAAGACATTGGAGCAGAATTAGGCCATTCAAAGTTCAAAGTACATTTATTATTGAAAGTATCTATACCATATATAGCCTTGAGAGTCATCTTCTTGCAAGCAGTCACAGAACAAAGAAACACAATAGAATCCATGAAAAAAATAGCACATATTCAGCTAAACATACAATGTGTGGGAAGGAAAAAAAAGTGCACTTTTTTTAAAAACAAAAGCAAACAAACAATCCACAGAACATGAACCAGAGAGTCCCCGAAAGTAAGGCCACAGCCACCATTCCGTTTTGGCTGATTTATTATCCCTTTCAACCCCATTCTCCTGCCTTCCCCCGTAACTTTTTGTGCCCTTTACTAATCAAAAACCTACCAACCTCTGCTTTAAATATACTCAATGACTTGGCCTCCACAGCTATCTGTGACAGTGAATTTCACAGATTCACCACCCTCTGGCTAAAGAAATTCCTCCTCATCTCTATTCTAAAGGGACATCCTTCTAATATGAGGCTGCTGCCAGTCCATTATAAGAAACATCCTCTCCATGTTCACAGTATATAGGCCTTTCAATATGTAATAAGTATAGATTCAGGAAGAACAATCAAATTCCACACAGTGGTGAAGATCAGTTGAGATCTCTGGAACTGAGAGACAGGATCTGTGCCGGGGGTGCCCCCACTGTTATACCACACATATTACTCTTTGTACTCCAACTCCCTATGAGATGGCCAACCTTCCCCTGACTTTGCTAAATTGGTTCTTTTCAACCGAGTAGCTAACCATGAGCAGAGCTGATCAAACCCATGAGAATCTAGACTTTTTGAATCCAAAAATGTGAGCACACAATTCATTTTTTGTAATATCAGGACTATATCAAACTCACATTTATCATCCTAACTTTCAACTTTGAATTATATTGGGAGCATTCTTGCCAACCTTTTCCATTTCATTGAATGCAAGTATAAAAGCTTCAATTGGAGAGCTGTTTTAGCGATGCTCCTGCCTCATCCTATCGATGGAGTTGAGCATTGCCTACAGACTAGAGTTGGTGAAGAACACATTGAGATCTCAAATAAATGGTCCACTGTGTCAGTAAAGAAATATAATTGTCAAAGCACAGCAGGAGGTCGGTTTGACCAACCCTTCACCCAGGTAACTCCTGACAGCTGGGAGAGCAACTCTGTTAACTCAGTCTTTTTTTCCCTAGAGTCCTGGAAATGATTCCCTCCTAGATATCTGCCTTTTACTCTTTTGAAAGCCCTATTTGTTTCTGTTCCCATAATCTCTGCAGATCGTGAATTCTAATGAAGGTTTGAAATGAACTTTTCCTTGTGTTTTTTCATAGAAACATAGAAAACCTACAGCACAATACAGGCCCTTTGGCCCACAAAGCTGTGCTGAACATGTCCTTACTTTAGAACTACCTAGGCTTACCCATAGCTCTCTATTTTTCTAAGCTCCATGTAGCCATCCAGGAGTCTCCCCTATCATTTCCAGCTCCACCGCCATTGCCGGCAGCCCATTCCACACACTCACCACTCTCTGTGTAAAAATTTACCTCTGACATCTCCTCTGTACCTACTCCCAAGCACCTTAAAACTATGCCCTCTCGTGCTAGCCATTTCAGCCCTGGGGTAAAGCCTCTGACTATCTTTTTGGTTTCAGGATTGCAAATCTGTGTCCCTTAATCACTGAACCATCAAATAAAGGAAACTGATTCCTGCTTATAAACATTTGATGACTTTGTATGCCCCCATCACATCTTCCCATTAACCTTCACCTCCCATTTCACCCACCATGCTCCTTCTGTTTCCCTCTTCTTCCCACCTGTCTCCATGTATCTTCCACCTACCATTATCTCCTAACTCTACCTCTCCTTCTCCCCACTACACAAAGCCCTCCCCCACCTGGCACCACCTGCCATCACCTTTTGCCCTGCCTCAGCTTAAGCTCTTATCTCACTATCCCCCCCCCCTCCCCACTTTATACTAGCCATCTTCCTTCTTTACTTTCAGTCCTAATGTAGGGTTTTAACTGGAAACTTTGACAGTTCCTTCCATGTCCTGCCTCACAGATACTGCTTGATCCGCTGAGTTCCTCTAGCAGATTGTTAGCCCAGATTCCAGCATCTGTAGTTTCTTGTGTTGTCTCATTATTCTGCTTTGCTTCAAGGAGATCAAACTGACTTCTCCCCCATATAACCTAATACTTGAGACCAATCATCCCTGGAACCATGCTTGTAAATGGCCTTATCCTCTGCACCTGTGGCACATCTTGGAAACCTGCACAGTGGTGATGGAATAACCTGATTTTATTGCATCACCTGCTATGTAAGGTGCAATAAGAATGGACTTGGACTTTTCAAAGGTTACTTTAGAGATATGGCATGATAAATGATCATGGTCCCATGACCATGATTGTTCTTGGCAAATTTTACTACAAAAGTGCTTTGCAATTGCCTTCTTCTCAACAAGAAAGGCGACCCGAGCCATCATAAATACTCCTCAGAGGTTGTCTGCCTGGTGTCCATGGTTGCATAACCAGGACTTGTGATAAGCACCAGCTGCTCATACAACCAACCAACACCTGCTTCCATGGCTTCACATGACCCTGATTTTTTTTTTTTGGAGAAAGGGAATGGTTGCTAAGCAGGTGCTACACCTTGCCCAAAGGTGACCTGCAGGCTAGTGGAGGGAAGAAGCGCCTTAGTCCTCCTTTGGTAGAGCCGTATCTCCAGCCTGCCACCTGAATTCAGCATGGTAACCACAAGGCACATGATGATGATGATGATGACGATAACATGGTAACACGCCCTTCTGGTCCAGCGAGCTTGCACTGCCCAATTACACCCCTGTGACTAACCTGGACATCTTTGGAAAGTGGGAGGAAACCAGAGCACAGGAGGAATCCATACAGTCACGCAGAGGACGTACTATTTCCTTACAAACAACGGCAGAATTGAACCCAGGTCACTGCCACTATAATAGTGTTATACTCATTGCACAGCCACCACGCCATCTCATTTCTTACAATGCATAAGTGACATTCTACATATTGTCATATACTTCTGCTCAAACTGCTACATTCCTCCAGCAGGTTGTTTAATTGAGGAAGCATTCGGGCATAAGAAAGCCAAATATGAGGAGCTGGTAGAGCAGTGCCAGAGACAGGTGGAGGACACGATGTGAGCCTATAGGGAAGGGTGTAGAAGTTTTGCTGACTGCTCGCTCTGCATTAACTACTCCCTCCTTGGCATTATGGAGGGTTGTGAAGAAAACAGTCATCAGGACCATCCCAGAGGCTGCTGAGCAAGACTCTAGATGGCTCTGGATCAAGAAGTGTGACCTGTGGACCAGTGTTACTGGGACATGATCTGGGGACTGATCAACCCCGGCTAGATCGCCTGGGCAAGGGAGTCTGATGTTGGATGACCCAAAGCACCCGATGACCCCAGGTTACATCACTGATGATGTGTCCCAGTGCATCCTACAATGTATCTCAGCATCACTTCTCCAGATTTCAGCCCCTACAGTCTCTTGCATCTCATTCTCATTAACCTGCTTATTCCCCTGCCATACTGTACATGTCTGCTCTGCTAGCAAGTCCATAGGTGTGCTGGAATCAATAAAATTAGTAAATATAGTGGCAGAGGTACCCGTAGGTTGCTGAATCCTGGAATCACCATGGGCAGTAGCTGCCATAGTATTCAGGACATCTTCAAGGAGCATTGCCTCAAAAAGGCAGCATCCATCATTAATGACCCCCATCACCCAGGACATGCTCTGTTCTCATTGCTACCATCAGGAAGGAGGTACAGAGCATGAAGGCACACACTCAATGATTCAGGAACAGCTTCTTCCCCTCTGCCATGCAATTTCTGAATGGACATTGAACCCATGAACACTAACTCACTACATTTTTATTTTTATTTTTGCATTACTTATTTAATTCAACTATTTTATATATATATACCTTAATTTGTGTTGTTTTGTTATTATGTATTACATTGTATTGCTGTTGCAAACACAGCAAATTTCACAATATATGCTGGTGATATTAAACCTGATTCCAATTCTAATTCTGAATCCTTCAGTGGTTTAAAGGCTAAACAAGCAATTAAATTGAGTTACTTCTGAATGTGTGAATAACTACCAAGAATTCAGTCTGGGTGTGATTTGTCATTTTGAAACAGGAACTGTTTCAACATATGGGAATAGCCTGGAGCTAGTCTGACAATAGTTAGAATGGTCCAAAATAGAGTAACCATTCTCCTGTTGTTTTTAGGTATCTGGTACAACATTCTCAGAGGCATTGGGAAGTTGGCAGTCATCATTAATGTAAGTTCATATTATTTATTTAACAGAAAAATGTTCCTTTGGGAAATTTTCCATCTTACCATTTAATAAACAAATTCGGAAGTGACTAATTCTTTGTATGTGTTTGCTCTAAGTGTCTTAACACTTGTCTGCCAACTACTTTGGTTGTGTTTTATGAAAGATTTCATAAAGGACTTGAGGGCTTTCCTGTTCAGCTGAAGACCAATCAAGTTAGAGCCAAGACGGTGTCCAAACAGTACAGTGAAAGTGAGCTGTTGGAGTTTGGGATGAAAATTAAGTTGTCAAGAAGGGAGAGTGGTCACTTGTTAAGTTAATCATAACACTTCAAATAGAATTAACTTCTCACAAAAGCCAGGGAATTTTGGAGGTGAGCCAAAATTGATGTTCAATGAACACCTCCTGGTATTCTCCCGAAAGTATCAGAGACTGAGGGGAGACCTGAGAGAGATCTTTCAAATTATGGTAAGTATTAATAGGTACCATAGTCAGAACAACACACACAAAAAGCTGGAGGGACTCAGCAGGCCAGGCAGCATCTATGGAAAAGAGTACAGTCAACGTTTCAGGCCGAGACCCATCAATCTTTCTGCCAGGTATTTAAAGAATGTCAAATTCTAGAGGACATATTTTTAAGGTTGGGAGTGATGGGTTGGGGCATCAAGTGTGATGTGATGGGCAAGTTTTTACATGGAGATTCGTAGATGATCTCAATGGTTGCAGTTTGGTGGATTTTAAGAGGCTTTTGGGTAGAAAGGAATGGAGGTAAATGGATGAAAGAGGACATTTAGTATGAATTGGCATAAAGACTGGTGCAACTTTGTGGGCCAAATGACCTATTCTGTGCAGTACTGTTCTTTTAATTAACTTGCTGAGTCTTCCCAGTAAAATGGAGGGACCTTTACTATCACCTTCTGCAAACTCAGAATCGTAGGCATTGATAATACACAGGAGCACCTTGCAATGAAAGAATCTAATTGAAAGACACAGTGCATGCTGCCTAAATATGACCAGCTCTGGGCTTCCATATGTAACATTCTTGACAAGTTCCTAGGAGAGATGCAAGTTCTCTTGACCCTAGCTTTTCAAATGCTTCCTCACATTTCTGTTGTGTATTTAATATTCCAGTAATTTTGAGTGATCTTTTTGATATATACTATATATATTATTTGATTTAGCATTTCTGTTTGTTTAAATAATTCATTATGGGTTGTATGTATAAATACATGAACTACATACATCATCACGCTACCACATGATACGTGTGCACCTCACTTAAAGTAAACACGAAGTCAGACCCGTATTTCACTCTTCCTTTGAATTAGTTTAAAGTTTTGAAGTTACAAAACATAACAATTTCTCTTGTGATTTTCCTAGAGTGATATCTCTATGTTCGAGAGTTCTGAAGGGAAGTATCGTCCAACCTCTTCCCAGTGTTCAGAAGAACCCCTTTTATTTGTGGAATTTATTACCACAGGCTGCCTTGAAGGCCAGGTCATTGGGTATATTTAAGGCAGAGCTTGATAGGTTCTTGATTGGACACCGCATCAAAGATTACGGGGAGAAGGCCAGGGAGTGGGACTGAGGAAGGGAAAAAAATGATCAGCAATGATTGAATGATGGAGTAGACTCAATGGGCCAAATGGGCTAATTCTGCTCCTATGTCTTATGGTCTTATTTTATTTATTTTATTTGTTTTCAAGATACAGCATGGTAACAGGCCCAACAAGCCTGCACCACCCAATTACCCCCATATGTCCAATTGACCTACTAATCCGTATGACTTTGGAAAGTGGAAGGAAACGGAGCGGACAGGGATGTGGTTACGGGGAGAATGTACAAATTCCTTAAAGACGGCAGCAAGGATTGAACCTGGGCAGCCAGTGCTGTAATAACTCCATGCTAACTGTTAGTGTGGAGCTAATTTTAAAGAAGTGAAGATAGCTCCTTGAACTGTGACCACTGCTCATTGACATTGGATCAGGCAAATAAGAAATATCATGTGGGAGTTCAGTTTTCTTTTGAATGTAATGGATGTCTGCCACTTGCATTTTTCCCCTTTAGGCTTTAAGTTTTAAAACTTGATTGATTGAGACGAAATGTAGCTTTTTGTATAAATAATAGCATAGTGTATATACAACCAAGTCTGATGATGCTTTTATTGAATTAGATTTATGAACTGGAGCCAGTCAGTTCATGGGTCTTTTTGATCCAACTTTAGTTTAGATCTGAGTATTTTCAAAGTAATTGTTTTACCTTAATTGGAAGTTGCCTTAAGTGTAAAATGCAACTCCTCCATCTGCTGAGCTCAGGACAAGGTTCACGGCAGTGATGCTGTTGGATTGTTAAGCGAGGTCTCTTTGGTGGCCCAGTATGCTGATGGAAATCAATTTTTGCCATTTGGAGTGTTGGGTATAAGAGGTCATGAATTTTTTCTCAAAGAAAATTACAGGAACGCATGGCATGCAGCAAAGTAGAGAATACAATTGAAGATTAATCCATTGCATTTTTTTTGGAAGCTCAAATTTACCAGTGATATTTATTCAATATGTTGGCTTATTGGTGTCACCTTTACCAAGATATTTTTGAAAGGAAAGTAGAATTTGAAGTACAAACAGCACATGCAAATTGATTGGAAATGGAGTACTGCTTGGACCAGTAGCAGGATTGAGTTCAAGTGCAGAATTTGCAATATATCTAGCTGCGCTATCACCTTGGATGGTCTATTAGTTCAATGAACAGTAACATATTATTGTGCTTTATGTGACTCTCTGGTGTTCCAAAATATTTCATAAAGTTAGCCACTTGGGCAAATTTACACTGGTTCAGTCTTCATAGCTGGATGGTCTTTCAAAGGCAGTAGGCAGCTAGGAGTGTGAAGATAGAAAAATCAGCTTGTCAAACGTACATCGAAACATGCAATGAATTACCTCGTCTGCATCAAATCAAATCAGTGAAGACTGTGGGGACAGCCTGCAAGTGTTGCTATGCCTCCGGTGCCAACAACTTACTAACCCTAACTGTACATCTTTGGAGTGTGGGAGGAAACTGGACTACGCAGAGGTAACCCATGCAGTCACAGGGAGAGTGTACAAACTCCTTACAAACAGCAGCAGGAATTGAACTCCAATTAGTGATCGCTAGTGCTGTAAAGTGATTGCACTAGCCCCACTATGCTACCATGTCATTTGGTTGCTTCTCCCAGCATTTAGTATTGTATTGAGCTAGAGAGTTGGTACAGTGCTTTGAATTTTCGAGTGGAAGGAATATTAAACCAAATCCATCTGTAGGATTTCATTTTAACTCTCAACAGCAGAGAGGGCATAATGTTAAGGTAATTGGAGGAAAGGGGGGAGGATGTCAGAGGTAATTTCTTTACGCAGAGTTGTGGGTATGTGGAACATCCTGCCACAAATGGTTGGGATAGACAGATACATTCAGAGCATTTAAGAAATTTTTACATTGATACATGGAAAATAGAAAAATTGAGGGATATGTAGGAGGGAAGGGTTAGATTGATGTTTGGATAGGTGAAAAGGTCAGCACAACATTGTGGATCATAGGGCCTGAGCCTGTACCGTGCTATTATGTTCCTCCATTTCCAGTATTGTGTTCACTTCTGGTCACCTCATTATAGGAAAGATGTGGAAGCTTTAGAGAGGATGCAGAGGAGATTTACCAGTATGCTGCCTGAATTAGAGAGCATGTCTTATGAGGATATGTTGAGCAAAGTAGGGCTTTTCTCTATGGAACGAAGGGAGATGAGAAGTGACTTGATAGAGGTGTACAGGATAATAAGAGGCATAAACAGAGAGGACAGCTAGAAACCTTTTCTCAGGACTGAAATAGCTAATACGAGGGGCCATAATTTTAAGGTGACTGGAGGAAAGTATGGAGGGCGACAGGGTTTTTTTTTATTTCCAGTGGTGGAAGGTGCTGCCAAATGGTACATTAAGGACTCTTAAGTAGGCAATGGATAAAAGAGAAATGGAAGGCTATGTGAGAGGGAAAGGTTAGATTTTTCTTGGAGTATATTAAACGTTGTTAGCAGGAAGGCCTGTAGCATGGTGTAGTCTTCTACAGTACAACATGCTTTCGGAAAAGGCTGACACTGTCATTGTGTTCAGTGGCAGCTGGAAATGGACAACCAATGCTGGCCTTGCTTTTGTCACCAGATCCAGTGGCAAAATTGCATTGAAGTTCTAGCGCCAAGTGTGGCCAATTTGTACACCTTGTCTTGTGTTGCCAGCTCTCATTCCATCCAGAAACAAAAGGACAAGTATGTTGGCTCCTTGTAAACTCTGAGAAACTCAAGCCGCTTGTGGGAGAGTTGCAATCCAAAGGCTGTTGCTGCTTTGTCTTCCCACCAATGGTCAGCACATTCGGTAAATAAGTGGAGATGACGTCTGAGATCTCTATGTAAAGCAATACAAAAAATAACAACATTTGAAACAGAAAGGAGAGAATAGAATTCCAAGGATCTGTGAGGATTTCAATTTTCTGCTTTGGAGTACTATGGTCTAACTTTTTTTTTTTCTTTAAATTGATATTTTGTTAGATCCAGGGTGAAGCCAGACAACTAAAATGGTGAAGGAACTTAGCAGGTAAGGCAGCATCTATGGAAAGGAATAAAGAGTCAATGTTTCAGGCTGAGACCCTTCATCAGGACAAATAGTCAACATCAAGTCCTGATTAAAGGTTTTGGCACAAAACATAGACTCTTTATTCCTTTCTGTAGATGCTGCCTGACCTGCTGAGTTCCTCCATCACCTTGTGTGCGTTGTTCTGGATCTCCAACATCTGTAGAATCTGTTGTGCTCATGTTCTCCTTTAAGACACTAGCGTTGGATGGTGATTCTGGAATTTACTACCTCCAAGCTCAATAATGATTTATTGAACCACTGAATGCTTGGCGTTAAAGGAAATATTTCCAAGGCAAATGGCTTTCTGCAGCTGTTGTGCTTCTCTTCTAAATCAAAGTTTCTACTGGGAAGGGAACAAAGCCTTCTCTTCGACTTTTTAATCGTCCTGTGGGAAAAATGCCAGATCTTTTGGAACATTGTTGGTTGCTTCACTCCTTGACTTATTCTTCTGCTCGCTTTCTCAAATCTCGAACCTCTGATCAGCAGCCAAAATGAGGGAGCCACAGACCGAACAGCAGAAATGTCCTTGCAGCTTAAAAAACAGCGGCTTGAGGTTACCTAAGAAGTTTGACCCTAAGACTCCAAAGCAGACAACTCAAAATTTTACATTCCCTGCCAATGCTATTTAATTAATTTTGCAGACAAGAGAAAATCTGCAGATGCTGAAAATCCAAGCAACACATACAGAATGCTGGAAGCCAGGCAGCATCTATGGAAAAGAGTACAGTCAACGTTAGGCAGTGACTGGGCAAGGAGATATGGTGAGAGAGGGAAGAGGGGATAGGAAATGGTGAAGTGGGGTGTGGGGAGTCATTACTGGAAGTTTGAGAAATCAATGTTCATGCCATCAGATTGAAGGCTGCCCAAACAGAAAATAAGGTGTTGCTCCTCCAACCTAAGTGTGGCCTTATCCAGACAGTGGAGGAGGCCATGGACGGACATATTGGAATGGGAATGGGAAGTGGAATTAAAATAGGTGGTCACTGGGAGATCCCGCTTGTTCTGATGGACAGAGCATAGATGCTCGGTGAAGCAGTCTCCCAATCTACTTCAGGTCTCATCGTTATACAGGAGACCACACCAGGCACACCGGACAAAGTAGATGACCCCAACAGACTCACAGGTGAAGTGTTGCCTCACCTGAAAGGACTGTTTAGGGCCCTGGATGGTATGAGGGAGGAGTTGTAGCACTTTTTCTACTTGCAGGGGTAATTTTGCATCTTTCTATATACAGCACCAGAAGACTCTCAGTAAATGTCACCATATATTCTGAGATTCATTTTCTGCTCCTAATTCCTGCCTAATTGGTCTAATTCTGCTACTACATCTTATGGTCTTAACTTTTACAGACAAGTGGGGATTATACAAGCATAAAGAAAGCTAAACTGAAGAAAAATAACAATTACTAACAATTTAGACCTTAATCTTACAGGAGCATAGTAAATTTCATTACTGGATTAATACCCAAAAGCCTCCTTTATTCTATGAATAAAACTATTAAAATATCATTTATGGCAAATTAACTTTGGGCAGAACAAAGTGCTACTGCCATGCTGCTTCAGTAGGCTGGATTTGATCCTGACATCTTTTTGTCTGGAGTTTGCAGCATCTCCTGTGACTGCATGGCATTCCACCATCAGATCAGGTTTGCTCCTTGCCCCACGGATGTACTGGAAGGTTAATTACCCACTATAAATTACCCACAGCGTTACCGAGCAGTGGAGCGGATGAGCATCTGAGAGATTAGATTAGCAGGGGAAATTATCCGAATGGGATTGGATTTCATTTAGAGATACAGCATTGTTCTGAGAACCAGCCTAAAGAACTAAATAGTTTTCTTCCATTTTGTAAGAAAATGAAAAAATAATTGAGACAATAAGAAAAAATATTGAATATAATTTTGTTGTAGCAAGATTTATTTTGTCCCCCTGCTAAAACAGCAGATTATTATAACATCCTTGTGCCGTGATGAAGGCACCCTCAGGGTGAAGGAGCTGCATCTTGTATTACGTCTGGGTGACCTCCAACCTGATGGCATGAATGTTGATTCCTCCTTCCAGTAAAAAAAAACCTCCCAATTCCCCTTCTCTTCCCTTTTACCTCTTCTCTACCTGCCTATCTCTTTCCCCTGGGCCCCCTCCTCCTTCCCTTTCTCCGATGGTCCACTGTCCTCTCCTATCAGATTCCTTCCTCTCCAGCCCTTTACCTCTCCCACCCACCTGACTTCATCTATTATCTTTTAACTTGCCCTCCTTCCCTCTCCCCCCCCCACCCTTTTGGTCTGGCATCTTCCCCCTTCCTTTCCAGTTCTGAAGAAGGTCATCAGCCCGAAACATTGACTGTTTATTCCTCTCCACAGATGCTGCCTGACCTACTGAGTTCCTCCAGGATTTTGTGTGTGTTGCTCTGGATTTCCTGCATTTGCAGAATTTTTTTGTGTATATGATTATTATAATGATATCAGACCCTATTTTACAAATATCTTGCAGGATTTTGCATAGCACATAAGAACTTGTACATCAACTCTTCAACAGTAGGGGTCCTTCTCAACAAACAGTATAACAGTCTGCAACAGTCGTTATCATTTATATTAAATTCTAACCTGATGTGCAACTCCATATTTGATCCTGAGCAAGCTGGCTTCAATTTGCCAGCTAAGAAATTATCAAGTTAGGAAAATACACCATGTACATTCAGTGGCCACT